>NC_062573.1:71940467-73204634 GCF_022837055.1 Prionailurus viverrinus | reverse complement strand
CTCAGGTCATGATCTCACTGTTCGTTGAGTTCAAGCCCCACATCGGGCTCTGTGCTGACAGCTCAGAGCCTGGAGCCTGCTTGTATTCTGTGTGTCTCTCTCTCTAAAAAATAAAATAAACATAAAAAAAATTTAAGAACTATAATCATAAGTGGCTTATATCTCATTTGGTATTACATATTTAAATAACATACTATCATATATAAAATTAAATAAAAATGAGAGAGATAGAGGGTATTTTTCAAGAACGATTCATGCATTCCCCCCCCCACCTGCCACCCTGCCCGGGCATGCAAAGTGCTTGATTGTCCAGTATGAGTAAGGAAAAAGAGATAAAAATGTAAAATTAAAAAAATAAGTAATAACTTTATTATAAAAAATCAGTAATAACTTTATCATAAGTCGGGATTTGAAACATCGCTGTAAACTTATGCTTTTCCTTTTAAAATATTATTTTCTAGTTCAAGTCCTTGAAAAGACCTAGCAACAGTTACCAAGCCAGTAGCAGGAGCAGCAAGCTTCCTTGCTCCCAGTGCCCAGCTGGTGCTCTCTAAATACTATTTCCACTACAAGGAATGAGGGTTCCTTGGAAAACTGACTCTCAATACAGGGAAGACTACATATAAAAGGTGCCTGGGACACTGATCACACTAGAAAACACGGAAGCTTTGAAAGACTCTAAGGATATATCAAAAGAACTCAGGAGCCATCAAAAAGGGGCACCGATCATCCCGAGCTGCAATAATCTGAACATGAATAAAAATAACCATTCTTT
This sequence comes from Prionailurus viverrinus, assembly GCF_022837055.1. Lineage (NCBI taxonomy): Eukaryota > Metazoa > Chordata > Mammalia > Carnivora > Felidae > Prionailurus > Prionailurus viverrinus. Next base: position 73,203,859 of record NC_062573.1, on the reverse strand, counting down.
ATTCACAGTCATATGAATGTAATCACGTCATAGATGTTCATAGTGGTATTGTTAAAAGTAATCAGATATTGGAAACAATCTAAATATGAAACAGTAACCATACGGGGCACCTGGGTGGCTCAGTCAGTAGAGTGTCTGTCTTTGGCTCAGACCATGATCTCACGGTTGTTGAGTCTGAGCCCCACATCGGGCTCGCGGCTGTCAGCACAGAGCCCACATCAGGCCCTCCATCCTCCTCTCACTGCTCCCTCTACCTCTCTATCTCTCTCAAAAGTAAACATTAAAAAAAAATAGCAGTATATACTTATATATAGGAATGTCATTTATTTATTTTTTATTTTTTTATTTTTTTCCCTGTGTGTGTGTGTGTGTGTGTGTGTGTGTGTGTAATTTACATCCTAGTTAGTTAGCACATAGTGCAACAAAGATTTCAGGAGTAGATTCCAGTGGTTCATCCCCTATGGATAACACCCAGTGCTCATCCCAGCAAGTGTCCTCCTTAGTGCCCCTTGCCCACTTAGCCCATCCTCCCCCCAAACGCCTCAGCAACCTCTCTGTTTGTTCTCCATATTTAAGAGTCTCTCTTATGTTTTGACTCCCTCCCTGTTTTTACATTATTTTTGCTTCCCTTCCCTTATGTTCATCTGTTTTGTATCTTAAATTCCTCATATGAGTGAAGTCCTATGATATTTATCTTTCTCTGACTGACTGATTTCGCTTAGCATAAATACCTTCCAGTTCCATCTGTGTAGTTGCAACTGGCAAGATTTCATTCTTTTTGAATGCCGAGTAATACTCCATTGTAGAAATATATACCACATTTTCTTTATCCGTTCATCCACCGATGGACATTTGGGGCTCTTTCCATACTTTGGCTATTGTTGATAGTGTTGCTATAAACATGGGGTGCATGTGCCCCTTTGAAATAGCACACCTGTATCCCTTGGATAAATACCTAGTAGTGCAATTGCTGGGTCATAGGGTAGTTCTATTTTTAAATTTTTGAAAAACCTCCATACTGTTTTCCAGAGTGGCTGCACCAGTTTGCATTACCACCAGCAGTGTCACAGAGATCCTCTTTCTCCATGTAGGAATGTCATTTAAACCTTGCAGAAAAATAGTTCACAATTTAGGAAAATATTTAAGATATTAAGTAAAGTCACAAATTATAAAATATTATGCCTATAGTATATTTCAGTTTGGTAAAAATAATATATGTATAAATATGCACAGTAAGAAAAACTGGATGAACACCCAGTGAAATGTGAATAGTCACTATCGTTGTGTGACGGGATTGCAGGTGATTTTATTTTCTCTTCCCTTTATTTTCAATTTTCTATAGTTAGCATGCATAATTTTGTGTTTCTTGAATTAAAAGCTGCTGTTGAACAAAACATCCAAATATTGTTTCAAATGACAGCATATGAATGGAAAGATATATTATTTTTCAGAGTATAGATGATAACACTTATGTTCAGATTTTGAGGCTTGGAGTAAGAAACTACTGATCTAGTTAAACTTTTTTAATTTTACTAATGAATAAAGGAGAAAGAAGACCTCCCAAAACTGAGATGACTTGTCCAAGAACATTTTTACCAAAAAAAGAAAAGAATCAAAAAAAAAAAAAAGAAAAGAAAAGAATCAAAATTAGAAAACGTAGTTGCAGTTTTAAAATTACATTTGCATTGGGGCGCCTGGGTGGTGCAGTCGGTTAAGTGTCCAACTTCAGCCAGGTCACTATCTCGCGGTCCGGGAGTTCGAGCCCCGCGTCAGGCTCTGGGCTGTTGGCTCAGAGCCTGGAGCCTGTTTCAGATTCTGTGTCTCCCTCTCTCTCTGCCCCTCCCCCGTTCATGCTCTGTCTCTCTCTGTCCCAAAAATAAATAAACGTTGAAAATAAAATAAAATAAAATAAAATTACATTTGCATTACTTCAAAGTTAACCTGTAGTCTCTATTTGTGCGCACAAAGCCTTGTAATTTTCTCCTAAAACTAGAGGAAAATGGCCAGACTTGGTACAAGTGAATTTTCCATGGTCTGACGAATAAGTGACTGAAGGTTGACCTTCAGGAATCTCAAGGTCTGGTCTAGAGAGATTGTGTTGCATCTCAAGAGGCATTTTCAATGCATTGGTGCAACTAGCTGGCGATTCACCATTTTAGAAAAATTCAGCCTTGCAGGGAAATCTTTCTCGAAATGCCCCCAAGTGATTTCCAAGGAGCCTGACACCATCAGTCAACAATCCTGTCTCAGCCAAGGAAAATGCTTTGGCACAGGATGGAATGTGTGAGTATTTACACCAGGCATTTTGAACTCATTTCCAGCTGACTCAAAACATACACCAAAAGTATTGTAGTTAGCCTTATTTTAAGGCACAAAGAAGAGAATCACCCAATGGAGAACAGAAAAGAATCCTCAACAGGGAAATTATCACATGAGGCTTACCTAACTTTGCATCCAGAGGGCTTTATTCTGCCCTAACTCTGCATTTGTTTTCTCACCTTATCAGACCTGAATTCTACTCTGATTTTCTTTGGATGTTGGCCGAACTGAGAATGCAAGGGAAAACAAAAATAAAGGTCTCACAAAAATCCAGCTAACCATTGCCAGGGGCTGGGAAAAGGAGGGTGAGGAGTGACTGCTTAATGGATAGGGTCTCCTTTTGGGGTGATGACAATGTTCTGGAGCTAGACAGTGGTTATGGTTGCAAAACATTGTGAATGTACCAGTGGCCAGTGGATTTTACACTTTAAAATGTGAAAAAGATGTATTTTATGTTATGTGAGTTCTACCATAAAAAAAATACAAACTTTAAATGTAGTGCACTGGGGAGAATGATATGTGTTGGGGGGGTGGTGCTGGCATCATGGATGCTGAAGGGAGATGGATGGAGACTGAGGGTAATAGAGACCCGGCTGGAATCAGTGGGACTTCTGGCTCAGACCTGAGTCCCGATTTTCTTTGGTTAATCCATTTTCAGTTCTTTCTTAGCACTGCTTCGGCTTCTAATTCAATTCACCCAAGATTTATACAGAAGTCATAAGTGGGCTGTCTTATAGTCTAAGGTAGCTTATTGTTTTTTTCCCTAGCAGTATGTTTTATTCTATTTTATTTTATTCTATTTTATTTTATTTTATTTTAACTACTTCATTTTATATAAATGCTTTTAGGTGGGTATGCTCTCTCCAATTTCATATGTACCCATGGATCCCTATTATTTTATATTATTCCTGGTTCATTAATTTATTAAAAAAACATTTTTTTAATGTTTATTTTTGAAAGAGAGAGAGAGAGTGCCAGCAGAGGAGGGGCAGAGAGAGAGGGAGGCACAGAATTCGAAGCAGGCTTCAGGTTCTGAGCTGTCAGCACAGAGCCCAACATGGGGCTCGAACCCATGAACCGTGAGATCATGACCTGAGTTGAAGTCGGATGCCTAACCGACTGAGCCACTCAGGTGCCCCCGGTTCATTAATTTATGATACATGCCTGGCACGTGGAAATGTTTGCGTTTGCAACACATGATTTTTTAAGGAAATCGTACATGCAAAGCACCATGTTAGCTACAGTTCACTAAAATGAGCTCTTGTTTCATGGAGTATCAGGATGAAGGCACAATGCAAATGGCTTACTACGCCGTGGGCAGAATAAGTGCCCAAATGGTAATGCAAGTTAAGGATATTGGGAACAAAGATAAACACAAAGATCTTGTCATATCTGATTTCCTTCCACTTCTGCCCATTACATGGAGATTTCTACTTCAGCAAAAGTGGTTAAAGAAGACAAATGGTGTTTGTTAAGAAGCTAGGAAGAAATACTATCAAATCTGTAACGAATCGTCATTGGGGTTTAACATTGTATCATAACACACTTTTAGCTTGGGCACAAGGAACTATTTCATCCTTAATGAAAACAACTTGGGCAGAATGAAAAATATGTACACTTGGATTTTTAGCACTAGAACAGCAATACTCTCAGGAAATAAAGCTACTATTTACTGAGTCCTCCTGTGTGCTTTACATATGCTATTACCTAGCAAGTTAGTGTATCAGAGGAGAACGTTGACGTTAGGAAGGACACCTTCAATATCTCCCGTTTTCAATTCCAAAATGCAGACATGCCTTTTTGACTTTCTTGAATCACATTTATTTTAAGAACCAGATAAGACATGCGGATATTCTCATGTTTCATTTAAAACACACGTCTTTCCCCTATTAGAATTTTAGCTTTACCTCTGCTTTGATAGCCATTGTAATAAACAAACAAATCAAAATTTCCTTAGTGAAAGATTCCAAAGAACATGAGTAGAGAACAGGAGCTGGTTAAGCTGGACAGATAACTAAGATCATTCACTGTGTAAGCACACGTTCCGGTGTATCAGCCTTCTAGAACTGTCCAGAGTGTGAGTATTCTTTACATATTCATGTTCTCCTGGAGTGAATGCAAACTTACGCAGCATCATAAGGAAGTTTTATTATTCTATATCCAAAGTTTTTAAAAGTTTGGATCTTTGGACTCGGTGATTCTCCTTCTCAGAATCTATCCTGAGGAATGTGATCGTCAGGTATCCACAAAAAACATGTGAAGGCTGATAATAGTTTTAGTTATAACAATAGGTTAGTTGTAACAATAGTTTTAGTTAAAACTTGCAAAGGCCCGTTATCAGTGTATTGTCGCTGAGCTCCAAATTCATCCTTCTTTGTCTGGCGAAGCCCTGGAAACATTTCTTTTACCTGTTGGTTGGATATGGAGCTGCATCAAGAGAGGGCGCTGCAGCGAGGTAGTGACAAGAAGATGACTCCAGGTTTCCGTCCTCCATATAGACAGTCCTCCATATCGACTCGAGAAGAGCCCCGCAGCATTAAGGAAGAACTTGACCTGCACCCTCAGGCCATCGCTTCCTGTAAGCAACCTCTTCAGAGCATTTCCGGCCCTCTGTACCCACCAGCAATAGTTGGGTCGCTTCTCCAGAGCAATTGTGGCCCACCCACACAGAGCAGCAAAGGCCGACCAGCTCCTACTCAACCACGCTCACCAGCACCGATGAACTGCTTTTACAGACAAGTGCCAGCCTGTCCCTCTGCCACAGCAGGCTGCCTGTCATACCCATTCCCTTTTTGAAGAGATTTGAATCTCAGATGTGGAGTGGGGCCAGGAGGGTTTCTACCCTTAGTTCCTTTATTGTCCCTCTTCCTCAGCCTCCGGGTACCTGCTCTTTGAATTTGTGATTCTGGATCTCTTAGAGTCCATTTTTGCCTCTTTTAGTAGTTCATTTTTGGGTGTCCAATTTACCCTGTTCAAATAAATGCCATAGTTTCTGTTTCCCAACTGGACCTTGACTGATACATAAGTTAGAAATGCAACAATATGGGACTAGTTAAATAAATGAGCATGTATCCATAGGATGGACTAATACTGTTTTGATTATCAGTTGGTTGCTTGATGAGGTGACCCAGAGCCTGGTTTGAAAGGGTCTTTTCTGCCTTCGTTGGCCTACACTTGCTGTGATTGCCCATGTCCTAGTATCACTGGTCAGAGAAGTACCAAGAGGAGCCTCAGTGAATCCCCTGGGTTTTAGACATATTCTTCCTTATCCCTTTGTACATCAATCCCGGCTCCGCAAGGAGATCGTGATCTATGACCTTTTCCAATGCATCAATTCTTGTCTTTGCTGGTCCACTGGCTCGTGGAACCCAAAGTAACCAGTTGATCGTGGCAGCTTCAAGTTCAGTGGGAACATGAATGTGTTCCTTGGTAGAAATATCACCCCGTATGGGGAGTCCATCCTATATCTACCTCTTAGATATGCATCCTGAACGCATGCATTCTAGCTACTGGAGAGAAAACCATGTATCAGCTATTGGCTTTGTGCATATAGCAAATCCTGGAAGACAATGCCCAACCCCACGAGGTGTTGTCCCTGAGCTAGTGCCTTAACTGAGCCTTTAACAGACTAGCCCATCATTCTAGAAGCTTCTGGGCTACAAGGTAAATGGTGAAGATTAGTGACTTCCATCACTTGCTATCTGCTCTGAGGTCGTTGGCTCCGAGATGATTAATATTCTATCGGGGGCTTAGCTAGTTTCCCTGGAGAATGGTGCTCTATCAAGGGCTTGGCGTCAGACTCTGCAGCTGACGGGCTGGTAATTCAGCAGTGGATGGTGCAGTCAGTGGTGCATGGCTTCTACTGCCACACTATGAGCGCTATTTACGGGCTTCTGGCATAGGCATCGGGAAGTCTGAAGGGGGGACTACCTAAGAGTCACAAGACAGATCATCCTGTGCATGTGGTCATTGAGAATCTTCTCTGTAGAGGACACTCTTTGGCGGGTGTTAATGTGAGATCTGCTTTGTGCTCGTCCCCATAGGCTCATCCTCATCCCTCTTTTCCAGGCTTCCTTCTCTCTGATCTATGATATCTTTTCTCCTTAGAATGTGCAGAGATGAGGCCCCGTGAGGTACAAGTCTAGTTTAGAAAAGGCTGTGCTGGTTTCTCCAGAGACATGTTCCGGGAACTGTGAGTACTCTTCGATCAAAGTTCATCAGGAACTGTGGGGTGTTTCAGTAAGAAGGTGTTAGAAAGAACCTATCATACGATTTGGGATTTGGTTTGGTGATTGGGAGAAGGCTTAAGAAAGCGTAGATTAGGTCCAGATTGGATGCTGTCACAAAGTGGGGTTACTTCTACAGATATTTTATGGGTGTCATAGTGACATTTTATCTGTGCATGCACAAAATTATGAAGTGGTCTTGCTTTATTTTATCTGGTCACGGCTCCAGAGTAACCTTGTCTGAGGCCAATATTCTATGAGATTGTCCGTGTCCAACAGGAGAATAACATGTCCAACATGTGAATATCAGATCAGTTCTGAACATGAGAACATCGTGTCTGAACGTGAGTTCTTTTTCAGAGATTTCAACTGTCATGTAAGAAGTCTGGCCACCTGGAGGCCACCACACAGAGTGACCACATACATACACATAGAGAGAAATGGCCCAGAGTTGATGTTTCCAACTATTCGTCTTCAAACCTGGATGACAGACATTCGAATCAAGATTTTGAGATGATCTCAACCCCAGCCATTATCTGGCCACAACGGCCTGAGGGCTGCGTGCAATGTCAACTGCCTAGCTGAGCCCGGTTGACCTCTAGATTCATGACGAAGATAATTGTCATGGATTTGAGCCACTCTTCTGGGGCGTGGGGGTTGTTGTGCAGTAATAGATAACTGATCCAGTTGTCCTGCAAGCAGTTAGCTCTATAGGCGTGGGGCTCTGGAGAGGGACTTGGCCTTTAGCAAGGAGAAAGCACTTGAAGTCATTGGAATGGATGAAATCACCAGGGAGATAAAGTATACGAGAAAGGGAAAAAAGACCTTATCCTGAAGGGATCAAAAAGAAAGAAGCAATTACCAGGAGACTGAGAAGAGTGGGTAAGGTGATCAGATGACATCCAAAGAGATGAAGTCAAGGAAGTCACGGTCCAGTGCGCACAGAAAGAAGGGCATTTGCCACAGAGTCAAATGCCTTGGAGGGAGATCAAGTAAGACAAGGATGAAAAGTGTCTTTGAATTTAGCAATAACGAGTTTACATTGTTGGCAAAAGTAGTTTCAGGGAAGTCGCGGTGGGGGAGTGGCAGGATGAGGCAGTGATGGGGACAGAGTGCGGAGTTTGGTTGGGATTCTCTCTTATATCTCTCTCTGCCCCTCCCCTACTCACAGTGTTTTCGTCTCTCAAAATAAATAAACAAACTTAAAAAAAATAGTTATAAACTCCTGAGGCATCTCTGTGGGAAGAATAGCTTACTTTTGCCAGAGAAGCCTGGGGAAAATTACTCTAGTCCTAGCCTGCTAATTCATGGCCTGATTGTCACGGCTCCTGTTCCAGTTCACCAACCTTGGGACCCTGCTTATCCAAGTGGGGGTCAAGGCCCCCTCGGTGACAGTGTGTGAGTTGCCAGGGGGTTTTGGAGAGAAATTCTTCTCAGTTCAACTTGTAAGTTGATGTTGCTGCAATGGCTTCTTTTGGCTTCTCTAAGCTTCTTTCCCCACCTTTTCAGGGGGTATCTTACCCCATCTTTTTTTATTATTTGCTCATGGTTTTATTTTCATAGATGTGTGGAGGCAAGCACTCTCATGAAGATGCAAGTAAGGCCTTTAAATGAAGAGTTTACTGTTCAAAGAGCTTAAAATTTATATTTCAAATGTCACTTCCAAATGAAGCTTTACACGTGGACAAAACACAATGAACAGATTTGGAAGATGACATAGAGTGTGCATTTTAAATTCCTATTGCAGGGGCGCCTGGGTGGCTCAGTCGGTTGAGTGACTGACTTCGGCTCAGGTTGTGATCTCATGGTTTGTGAGTTCAAGCCCCGCGTCCGGCTCTGTGCTGACAGCTCAGAGCCTGGAGCCTGCTTCTGATTCTGTGTCTTCCTCTCTCTCTGCCCCTCCCCCACTCATGCTCTGTCTCTCTCTGTCTCAGAAATAAACATTAAAAAAAATAAATTCCTGTTGCATTCTCGAGCTACCCTTGCTGTAGTCTTTTTATAAATCCTATGGTAACCTTGTAAATACCATCATAGAGTATACTGTTGTACTTAAAAACATTCTTTTGTTAGATGTAAAGTTTAAAGTATACTATTGTTTTTGAAAGCCATTTTCCCCCCAAATGTTTATTTACTTATTTAGAGAGAGAGAGAGAGAGAGAGAGAGAGAGAGAGAGAATGAGTGGAGGAGGGGCAGAGAGAGAGAGAGAGAGAGAGAGAGAGAGAGAATCCCAAACGAGGCTTCGTGCTGTCAGCACAGAGCCCAATGAGGGGCTCGATCTCACGAACCACGAAATCATGACCTGAGCCAAAATCACGAGTCAGACACTTAACTGACTGAGCGCCCCTGGCGCCCCTGAAAGTCCCCCTTTTGGCATTTCTTCATATTTTAGAACTCCAGAAGCCTCTACAATGGGAAATTCCTGGACATTTCTCAGCATCTGAGAAAGCCTGCTTGGGGCAATAACTTTGACTCTCTGTGGGAGGAATTCTGGGGTGTGGAGGATGATCTCGTGAATGCTCAGAGGGATTTGAAAAGGTAGAAAGAAAACACTCATGTACTGAGCGTGTTTTTATGCTTAGCACTGTACCGGGGGCTTTGCATTCTACATTTAATCATGTGTAGAGGGGCGCCTGGGTGGCGCAGTCGGTTAAGTGTCCGACTTCAGCCAGGTCACGATCTCACGGTCCGTGAGTTCGAGCCCCGCGTCAGGCTCTGGGCTGATGGCTCGGAGCCTGGAGCCTGTTTCCGATTCTGTGTCTCCCCCTCTCTCTGCCCCTCCCCCGTTCATGCTCTGTCTCTCTCTGTCCCAAAAATAAATAAACGTTGAAAAAAAAAAAATCATGTGTAGAATGAGGCGGGAGAGCACAAGGTCCTGGGAGGGACGGTGTGAGCTGTCATCAGAATGGAGACTGTAACATGTGGGACATAAAACCAGCTTGTGATGGGGTTGGGCTAAGGGTGGAGGAAAAAGATCTTGGCACATTTATCCTGCACAAATACTTGTGTTATCCTCGTTGATGTGGTCTTTGTGACTTTTTCTCCGGGTTCATCTGGTTGGCAGATGGATGCAAATGTCTTTCAGCCCTAAGGAAGCCACCCTGAAGGCACGTATGAATATGGCTTTTAGAGAAATTAAAAAAAAAAAAAAGAGCTTCAGAGGATTTCTAGTGTGTGTGTGCGCGCACGCTCGTGCTGAACCTACCACCAGTGGAAGGCAGATTTTCGACTGGGAAGATTTCACGTGCTCCTTTAGTGTGGCCCAAGTGAATATATTTTTAGAAATGAAAAGTAGAGCATGTTCCAAAAGTTCTTTTCTTCTGCCATCAGGGATAACAAGTCTTTATTTATAGTGATTTGAGGTCCCCAAATACCTTCAGTAATATTAACGGGGCAAATCGAAAAAAAATTAAGCAGTAGATGATTAGATCACGTGTTATTTCACGGAGAACTTTATTTCTCTTGCCTTTGGAAAATATAGACCTACTTTTCTCAACTGTGGTTAGAACTAATTCTTTTCTAAGATTTACTTAAATGGAATATTCTTGCAGGGGCAGCAAGAAGATGGTCAGTACAATTGACCTTGTGTCTTGGCCTTTGTGATTCTAAGAAAAATACATCCATAGGTATCAGATGCTATGAATTAGGTAATATTTATTGTACAGGAAGCATATATAGAATGGAAATACACACATACTGGAATATACACCAATACCTAGAAAAATGTTTACCATTGAGCCACTTCTACATACCAGATTCTTTACATATATTCAATACCTCATTTATATTCAATTAATCCTATAAAGTATGTGTTATGATCGCTATCTGTTCCAGTGGAGTGTCAAAGATACCAAGTAACCTTCCAAGGACACTGCACTGGTTAGTGGCAGAACAGGAAGTTTGAATCTAGGTTTGGCTGACGCTGAAGCTGGTACTCTTTCCTCTCAATCAGTCTATCCCTCAAAATCAAAGCAATTACTGGGAATGACAGGATTTGTATTATGAGGAAGGCAGCTATGTTTATTATTCAATAATGTCCAGGGGCGCCTGGGTGGCTCAGTCGGTTGAGCGTCCGACTTCGGCTCAGGTCACGATCTCGCAGTCCGTGAGTTCGAGCCCCGCGTCGGGCTCTGGGCTGATGGCTCAGAGCCTGGAGCCTGTTTCCGATTCTGTGTCTCCCTCTCTCTCTGCCCCTCCCCCGTTCATGCTCTGTCTCTCTCTGTCTCAAAAATAAATAAAAACGTTAAAAAAAATTTTTAAAAAAATAATGTCCACATTCAAAGAACCATTTACTAAGTTTTTACTTTCTTCTGGGAATGATGATAGATGATGTGGAATCTAGAGATCAAAGATGAGGGGTCCCTGCCTTTGTGGAACCCATGGGCCTGAGGGAAAGTCTGAAGAGTGTTAATGATTGGGATGCAGGATGTTAGGGGCTATGAGAAAGGTAACAACAAGCTCTGATTGGGGCCTGGGAAAGGTCACAGGCTCTGTGTGCATTTGTAGTGTGTGTGTTTGGGGTAAGTCAAAGGACATTCCAGACAAGGGAACAGCATGTGCAAAGTCAAGGAGTGGAGAGCACATAGAGAGTGCAATGTCAACTTACATGAGCTTATGTGAGAAGCGGCAATTCGTTTGCTTTAACTGGAAAATAGTACTTATGGGTGGCAGGATGATGAGAAATGAGAACAAAAGGACTTGAGAATGGTGAAATCAGGAATTCTACTTTTTATAATAACCATAAACTTTTCCACATTGTCTTGGTAACATAGATATTTTCCTTCCGCTTTTGATTTCTCTCTTTTGAAGACACACGGCGATAGTCATAGTATTTTCCCAAAGAGGAAATACAATTAGTACACAAATGTCTGGGGAAAACAGTGTCGCTGGCTATGAAAGCAAAGAAAAAAATTAGTCCAACCAAAGAATAAAACTAATAAAAATATCGATATTGGCCAGGACAAGATGAGGTAGGCATATTTGTGTTTTGCTGATTGGTCTATAAATTGATTCAAATTTTTATAAAGCTACACACAATACATATTAAGATGTTTGTAATGTTTATTCCCTGTGATTCAATAGCATTAGCTTTGGAACTCTATAATAACAAAATTATTACAAAAATTTATTCCAAGATTCTTTAATGGCGCATCATTAGAATCAGCCTAAGTAGCCATGGTACATCATTTTGATGCAACTTAATGTACCATTAAAAATTATGTTTATGAATAACACTTAAGTGCATTTAATATAATTCCAGCTTAAAAAGTAGGGTACTGAATATATATACATATATATATTTATGTATGTATATTTCTATCTCCTCTTCCCTACTGTTCTACACTCTCTAAAACTGTACGTTAAAAAAAGAAACTGGAAAGAAATCCACAGAACGTTAGTGATGGTATTTGGGTTTGGATAGCAGTACTATGGATAATTTTTTTCTTTGTACTTTGATGAATTTTCCACATTTTTAAATGGCTTTTTGTAACTTTTATGAAAGAAGTATTACTTTATATTCTTTGTTGATGAACAAGAAAAATGTATTATATAGTCCAATTTTACTTTATGTTTCCTGATGTCTGATAAACTTCTTATATCTATAGCTGGCCAGCAGGTGGATAATTATTTTTTAAAATTCCCCGTATTGGCACCTGGGTGGCTCAGTCAGGGAAGCGTCCAGCTCCTGGTTTCGGCTCAGGTCACGATCTCACAGTTTATGGGTTGAAGCCCCGCTTCGGGCTCTGGACTGGCAGCATAGAGTCTGATTGGGATTCTCTCTCTTTCTCCTTCTGTATCTCCTGGGCTCTCCCTCTCTCAAAATAAATAAATAAGCAAATAAGTAAATAAGTAAATAAATAAAATTCCCAGTATTGGCAAACTTTCTCTAGGCATAACTCTGCTGGGCTTGAATGAGCTCTTCTCCCCCAAGCCGCTTGCCTTTTAGACTTTCTAGAAACAGAATTCATGAAAAATTACAATCTACCATCTATAAATTACTATGTGCTGCAGGATCTATTAAACAGTATGACTCTTTATTTTGTGAACTATATACCTCCCAGGATATAATGCTTCACAGCTCGTCTCCACCAAATACACCCTTCTTGAACTGTTGTTTTGTCTAAGATGCTGTCTCTTTAGACATTAAGGTGTTCAGGGAAGCAGAGACGGCAATCCAGTGACTCCAAAAACGTCAGCCTTCCACACACCCCGCCTATTTCAGAACATCAAATCTGAACACATCGCATCTCCTTGTCAGGGACGAATAAAAACAAAAGACATCAGTGAAGCCTGTACAGATGAACACGGGTTGCGAGAAAACACAAGCATCGTGAAACGGGGGCACAAAGTCACTAAGAGAGAATGAGCCAAGATGAGAAGACACGAGGTTTGTGGGTTGGTGCCCTTGTATCTTTTTGCCCCAGATCTTTCCTGTGCTTTTAATTCTGTCACTAATAAAGAGTCCAGCGATGTGCGGCTCTTTGATTCTGTGGTATACAGTAATGCGTTCCCCCAGAGCCGTGTTTCTCCACCAGGGATGATCTTGTCTCCTAGGGGAAATTCGACAATGTCTGGAGACAATTCTGGTTGTCACAACTAGGGGGCTGTTGCAACTGGCATCTGGTGTGCAGAGGCCAGAGGTGTTGCTAAATATCCTACAGGACAGAGGCCCAGCCACCCGCAAAAAGAATTATTTGGTCCAATATGTCAACAGGGACAAGATTGAGAAAGCTACCCTAGATTTTCTCCAGCCTACAACTTCTATCGATTTTTTTTTGTTTAATCCAGGAATGAGAAAACTTGTGGGGAAAATAAGCAAAAGTATTAGCAGTCCTCCACGGTGTCCAGGACCCCTCAGGTCTGGATCGCTTCAGACATTTGCTGTTCATCAGTGTCAGCAGTTTGCTTTTACTTTGTGAAGTTTAGAGATTTCACCGACACCTATTATTTACATCCTTGTTATTTTGCTTGTTCTTTTAAATTTTTTTATATTTGTTTATTTATTTATTTATTTTTTCAATTTTTAATGTTTATTTTTGAGAGAGAAAGAGCAGGTGAGGGAGGGGCAGAGAGAGAGGGAGACACAGAATCATAGGCAGGCTCCAGGCTCTGAGCTGTCAGCACCGAGCCCGATGTGGGGCTTGAACTCACAAACCATGAGATCATGACCTGAGCAAGGTCGACGCTTAACCAACTGAGCCACCCAGGCGCCCCTCTTTTTTTTTTTTTTTTAAAGTTTATTTATTTGTTTTGAGAGAGAGAAAGCATGAGTTGGGGAGGGGCAGAGAGAGAGAGGGAGAAAAGAATCCCAAGCAGGCTCCACACAGGCTGTGCAGAGCCTGATGTGGGGCTCGAACCCACAAACTGTGTGAGGTCATGACTGAGCCAGTTAGATGCTTAACCCACTGAGCCACCCAGGCGCCCCATTTTCTCTTTTCAAAAGCCTATTTTAATCGCCTAGGGTGGAGATGTCTAAGATAGAGATCCCTTTTAATCTGAGAGCTGAACCCTTTTCACTTAAGACATTCCTAGTTAATCCATCCTTCACGCCGATAATCCAATAAATCTGAATCCTCCCCATAGTTCTGTCTGCTTCCATCCCCAGTTGGCAGGTTTTCTACAAGCTCTTCCATGTACTTGGGATATAGCAGCTCCTAAGAATTTCATAATTAGAACACCCCACTCTTCTGAGCTGTTTACTTCTTAACACTAATCTTTCTGTGGTAAGTCCTAAGTATTCAACTCTGAGTCATTCTTGTAGAGTCAGTATAGAGGACTGAATTATTACAATATTAGAAGACTTATTTCCCAAAGAGCACCAAGAGAGCCGCATGGGTATCTGACTGTAATAATCATAGTCTGTTTTCTATCCAATATGCAGTAGGGTCAGATACATCGCTTGAAAATTGTCCTGAAAACCAAGTTGACAAGCAGTTTTACTAGAGAATCCTGGGAAGTCACTGGCAAAATCCCTTGATTCTAAGTAGTCCAGACCATGTTCTTGGATGTAAAGGGCATTGTATAAATATCTTTATAACTGGAAAGTTATAAGAGAATGAGTATTACAATAATATGGAATCCCTGAATTTTTATTTATTTATTTACTTAGTTCATTAGTTTTTTGAATTTTTTTTTTTTTTTAATAAAGATAGTCTAGTGCGGGAATAGCCACCATGTACATTTTGATGTAGAATCAGACAAAAATTTTCTGAATTTCTGTAATTTTCAGGGTTTGGTCCTGAAGTAGTGTAGATGCTCATGTCCCCCATTCTAGAGCCTTCATTTAGGTCTGAGCTTAAATGCAACTTCTCAGGAAGTCCATTCCTGGTATCCTGATTAAAGCATACCTTCTCAGGGCACCTGGGTGGCTCAGTTGGTTAAGTGTCCGACTCTCAATTTTGGCTCAGGCCATGATCTCACAGTTTGTGGGATCGAGCCTCACATCAGGCTCTGCACTGACAAATGGGACCTGCTTGGAATTCTCTATCTCCCTCGTTCTATGCCCCTCCCCCAACTCACTCTCTCTCTGAAAACTAAATAAACAAAAGAAATTAAAAACAAAACAAAACATACCTTCTCTCCTCCCGCATCGCCCTTCTGTACTATCCTAATCCCTTTCTATCCCATGACTCTGATTTTCTATCTGAAAGGCTCTTATTTACTTGCTTATACATTAATCATCCACCATTCCTTATACGCTACAATGGTTGCTCTCATTCTATAAGTAACTGAAGACCAGGAACCTGGGAGTTCTTTTTTTTTTTTTTTTCATTTTATTTATTTATTTTTTTAAGTGTATTTATTTATTTGGAGAGAGAGAGAAAGAGAGAGCATGAGCAGAGGAGGGGCAGAGAAAGAGGGAGAGAATCCCAAGCAGGCTCTACGCTGTCAGTGAGCAGCTCCACCACGTGGGGCTCGAACTCATAAACCATGAGATCGTGACCTGAGCTGAAGTCAAGAGTCGGTCAATTAACCGACTGAGCCACTCAGGCACCCCAAGACTGGGAGTTATTTTTAAGTCCTTCTTTTCTTCATTCTTTCCTACAATTCTTCTGTTTCATTGGCTAGTCACGACTGCTCTAATTTCAAACGTGTCTTGAACTTGTCTGCCTCTCTCAGTCTCCACTGACTTTGCCCTAGTCCAAGGCCATCAGCACAGGGTGCGCACAAGGAGCCTCTGCCTGCTGCCCCACTTCACCATACCCCTTTATAACCCATCAGCCCAGAGGAACTGGAAAGGGTTAATAAAAATAATGACTGCGTGTTTGCTGTCTTGCTAGAACAGAGCCTGTCATAGATGGCATCTCAATAGTATTGGCCGCATGAATGAATAGACAGGAATAGATAAACAGAGAGAATGGATTGACAGACAGCCTTCCTCTGGCTTACCTTATGCCACTTGGTTAAGGTCACAGAACTAGCACGTGTCAGATTTAGGACTAAAACCCAATTTTTCTAAGAATGGTCAAGGGCTTATTTATAGAGAACACGTTGCCATATCTCCTCATTATTTCTGATTCTCCACAAATATGAAGCATTTTATTTTACTTTCATGCACATTGTTCATCTTGATTGGAAAATTGATACTGTTTTGCTGTAAAAATTATTACATTGCTGGAGAACAGGAAGGAATTAAGGAGCAATTCATAAGCCTCCCGTGCATGTAACTTTTACTTTCATCTGTACACTTTTCTCCCTAATTATTATTCTTTCCCATATGTAAGCCTTTATGTTTATAATCAGGAAACATAGAGAGTTATATGACTGTGTAAAGAATTTCATTCTTGGGAAATAATGGCTGGTGATATTTTAATGGAATTTATTCTAATATTTAGTGTATTTGCTTACAATTTGTGTGATATGAATTTCCATAATGTGTGGAAAGACATTTTAGAGGATGCTAACTGTAAGTTTAGGAAAGTAGACTTCATAATTTTAAACACGGTCCATTACAATTAATAAATGTAAGAAATTTGCATACGACTCCCAATCCCCTGAATTTTCATAACAATTGGTTATAAGAACTGCAAAATGTTCACTGCTGTAGAAACCTAATTATTTCTTAGAAAAGTCCTTTGAGAAAGGGGAAAAAAAACTTTACAGCTTTTTTTATTAGGTAACGTAGCAATAACATAACTCTACCTATGCATCTATATCTATCTTTAGAAGCCACATTAATGTATATAAAATAGCTGCATTTTCCCAAAGACTTTCTTTGCAGGTTGTTTTTGGATATATGTATAAAGTACTGAAGTTATTTATAAATTTCATCATTGGTCTCCACATATAGGCAGTCACTCATATGAAATATATGCTTGAAATGTGTATAGTTGCTATTACATTTGTTATTAAAATAAGCATTTACCTAATATGTAGAGGAATAAATTAAAGAAATTTTAATATCAAAGTTATCCTTTCTTAATTAAATAAGAAAGATATTTATTTTACTTTTTACTTAATTAAAAAAGATGTTTATGTATGTATGTATGTATTTTTATTTGAGAGAGAGAGAGTATGAACAGTGAGGGGTGAGGAGAGTGGCAGAGGGAGAGAGAGAATCTTAAGTAGGCTCCAACTCAGCATGAAACCCCATGGGGCTCAATCCCAGGATCCTGGGTTCATGACCAGAGATGAAACTAAGAGCCAGGCACTCAACCAACTGAGCCACCCAGAAACCCATAGATTTGATTTTTAAAGGGATCTCTATACCCAACGTGGGGCTTGAACTCACAACCCTGAGATCAAGAGTTGCATGCTTCACCAACTGAGCCAATCAGGTGCCCCAAAAGACGATTTACTTTAAAATTACATATCATACTCAAACTGCCTTTGAAGGTAATTTCATCTTCCATTATCTACATTTCAAAATGGCTATTGTCTTCTCATTGTTCATCTCTCAGTTCTTTAGGTTATCCACCCCCCCGCACTCTAACAACCCAAATGAACCCCAATTTGCACCAGAATAATTTGTAACAGGCCAAAGAACTAATTTCATAGCCCATTTTCTTAAAAAAATTTTTTTTCAAATGTTTATTTATTGTTGAGAGACAGAGAGAGCATGACCTGGAGAGGGGCAGAGTGAGTGGAGACAGATCCAAAGCAGGCTCCACCCTGTCAGGGCAGAGCCTGACATGGGCTCAAGCCCGCAAGCTGTGAGATCATGACCAGGGCTGAAGTCGAGCACCCAAAGGACTGAGCCATCCAGGTGCCCCTTATAGCCCATTTTTCAAAAGCATTATGCACCTGTTTCCAAAAAAGGCATTTCTGACATTTTTAATATAAAATTTAAAAAATTGTTTAGCATAGCGCTTGGCATAGTAAAAGCACTTGATAATATCTATGACAATGTTTCTTGGCAGCCATGTTTACTGATGACGTATATTGGTATTACTAAAGGTTAATGGGATGCCTGTGTCATGCATGATAATGTTATCATTAGGGTCACTACATGTCAGAGCTGGCCTGGGGGAATCACGGTTTATGTTCATTGTCCCCGTGTCTCCTCCAGCCTTACATTTTAGCACTCTCAAAAGGGTCCTAACTTGGGTGGTCCCTTATCTGGTCACCGATGAAAGTGCAGAAGGAAATGTGATAAGAAGGCCTGAAGCACCATCACCCATCTCTTGATTTGGCCTCCACACCTTCCAGGCCGAGGGAGAGGGTGAGCCGCCTGAATGGCAGTAAACTTCCCACGTGTGGGAAAGGATATTTCAAATTCACATACGCACCCCAGTGCCTCTACGCTTTGTAGATGAAGAATCAGACAACAATTGAGAAACGAAGACCACAACATTTATCTCTCTCTTTACCTTTCTGGTCAGGGTATTTAAAAAAATTTTTTAATGTTTGTTTATTTTTGAGAGCCAGAGTTCTAGCTGGGGAAGAGAAATCACTGTAGACAAAGAAAACTTGAGGAATGCAGTGAACAATCTTGATCTAAGGAATAAAGATATAACTCTGTACTTAATAATTGGAGAATATACCTCCTTTCAAGAGCACCCAGATCATTTAAAAAAATTTTTAAATGTTTATTCATTTTTTGAGAAAGTGAGGGGGGGTGGGCAGAGAGAAAGGGAGACACAGAATCTGAAGCAGGCTCCAAGTTCTGAAACTGTCGGCACAGAGCCCAACGTGGGGCTCGAACTCACCAACTGTGAGATCATGACCCGAGCTGAAGTGGGATGCTTAACCAACTGAGCCACCCAGGTGCCCCAGGTCAGGGTATTTTTTAGTTGAGTTTTGGTTTTGAACAAAAATTTATCTTTTTTGTCTGCCTTCTCATTTGGCAGACAAGATGGACAAGAATTGTGATCACAGTGGTTTCCAGATATGGCCCAAACTAGTGGCACCTGAGTGACAATCTTTTCCATACCTGCTATTTGTGATTTATGTTGAGGTTGTAGGCACTATTTCCATTCTTGTCTTTTTCTTTTCTTTTCTTTCCTTTCTTTTCTTTTCTTTTCTTTTCTTTTCTTTTCCTTTTCCTTTTCCTTTCCCCTCCCCTCCCTTCCCCTTTCCCCTCCCTTCCCCTCCCCTCCCCCTTCCCCTCCCCTCCCCTCCCCTACTCTCTCTCTCTCTTCCTTCCTTCCTTCCTTCCTTCCTTCCTTCCTTCCTTCTTTCTGCTTCAGGGACTGTCAACTCCAAACTGTCCATGTAGTATGATTACCTTCCAGTCTGTCCTGTGTGTTGCTGCTGTGGTTTGTCAGCACACCTCGATGAAGTCTTATAACTTGAAATTGTGTTTCACTCTGTCTCTTGGGTCTTTATCACAATGTCAAATGGATGCACCATGTCAAAAACAGTCCTCTTTGCTGTCCTGTCTTACAGAAAGCTCGGTGTGGCTCCAAAATTCTTGGATTTAGTACCGGCTACATAATTTTGGGGGCTTAGTGAATGGATAGTGTAGGGCCTCTTTTCGTTCAAAAATTCCTAAGAATTTCAAGATGGCAAGAGTAGAACATTAAATCAAGCACCTGTGCAGTTGGCCCTGCTTGGGTCTTCCATTTATTAGCCTCTTTCATTTCCCTTCCGACTAACAGTTACGAGCCACTTATAATGTATGAGGCACTATGCTTACTTTGGAAAATAAAAATATGCTTACTTTTAGATTTCAAGATCCCTACTTTTAGATTCTGGTGGTTAACATCCCCACAAGGTAGATGAAATAACACACACATTTTGGTTATATATTGTTTTCCTTTAGATCAAATGCTCAGCTATAATTTTCTAGACATCAGTCTTAAGTTGCAAATCCTCTCCTCCATGTTCTTATGATCTATGTATTAACTGTAGGAACCCAGCAGTCCCAGTCTCCCCGGATCTCTTACCAACCCATGCTTTGCCTGTTCCATTTCTACAGAGAAGTTTATTCATGGCTGGGTGACAGACCATGTTAATAAAGTGGTTGTTGAAATGAGTTTAAGGCAGGGGTTCTAACTCAGCTGCCTTCAGGGATTGGGCAGATGATATACCGTAAGAAGTAAAACCACCAGAAAGGAATTGACTCGTGACTGCAGAGAAAAAAGATGCCTACTCACTACAGAGGGTTATTGCCATGTGAGGTGTGGTCACAGTGTGGTCAGATCTTTTCAAAGAGAAGTTAGAAATCTAAAAAAATTATACGAAATGGTCTTTTTCTGTTGTCAATTAATTTCTTCTTTAAAAAAATCTCAACATGGGCAGAAAAAAATAACTGCAGCCAAAAGTTAACCCAAGAGATGTCAATTTCTAATTTTTCTTTTTAGTCAGATCTATTGAGATATAATTCATCTGTAATTAAATTCACTCTTTTATGTGTATAGTTCTGAGTTTTGACGAACACCTACATTTGTGTAACAACTACCACAAGCCAGATATAGGACAAATCCATCATCCCCAAAAGTTGCCTGTGTTTCTTGTGGTCAGTTTCTCCAGCTCCTATGGTATGTATTCTGCCTTTATAGTTTTGCCTCTTCTAGAATGCCATATAAATGAAATCATTCAGTATGTAGACTTTGGAGACAGGCTTCTTCACTTAGCAGAAAGCATTTGAGATTTAGCCATGTCGTTCTATGTATTTGGGTGATTTTTATCTAATTTTCAAAGGCGTTTTTCCTTCCTTCCTCCCTCCCTTCCTTTCTCCTGTCCTTCCTTCCTCCCTCCTTTCCTTCTTTCCTTCCTTCCTTCCCTTCTTCCTTCCTTCTATTCTCCCTTCTCTCTTTCCTTCTTCCTTTCTCTCTCCTTTTGGATAACAATTATACAAAAGTAGATTAATCTTGATACCTGTTTCATAATACACCATTATTGACCTACACATGCCTTTTAGTTTAAGAGCTTTATTAAGATGAAATCGATACACAATAAACTGCATATACTTGTACAACTTGAAAACTTAGGTGGATGAACACTATCCCTACCACTGTCACTGCATTTTCCAGAATTTCATGTAAACGAAATAGTACAGCAGGTGCACTTTTTCTGTCTAGCTTCTTTCGCTCAGCGTGATCATTTTGAGATTCATACATGTTGTGTGTGTCAACAGTTGATTCTTTATCATTGTCTAGGAGCTTTCCGTCATAAGGATCCGTTGCAATTTCTCTATTCACTTGTTGATGGACATTTGGGTCATTTCCAGTTTGGGTTGCTGTAAACCTTCATGTAAAAGCCTTTCTAAGGACATAGGCTTTCATTTCTCTTGGGTAAATATCTTAGAGTGGAATAGCTATGAGTTAAGACGTTGCCAGACTGTTTTCCAAAGTATGTACCATTTCACACTCCCACCAGCTGTGTATGAGCATCCTGTTTCTTCCTCCCCCAACCCTTGGTATAACCAGGTTTAAAAATTGTAACCATTTTAATAATTGCATTAATGGTATCTCACTGGTTTTAATAGCGTTTCTCTAATGACTAATGATGTGGAGTGTCTCTTCTGGTCCTTATTTGGCATCATTATTTTTTTTTGATGAAATATCCATTTAAGTCTTTTGCAAGTTTTTTTATTGGGTTGTTTTCTTATTAACTTTTGAGAGTTGTTATAAATATTCTGCTATGTATTCTGATTATGAGTCCTTTTTCAGAGATGTAATTTGCAAATTTTTCTTCCAGTCTGTGATTATCTTTTCATGGTCTTAACAGGGTCTTTTGAAGAGCAGACCCTTATAATTTCAGTAAAGTCCCATTTATAAGTCTCTTCCTTTATGGATTGGACATTTGGTGTTATGTCAAAAAAACTCTGCTTAATCCACAGCCTTCTGTGTTTTCCTCTGGACTTTTTATATTCTCAGGTTTTACCCTAGGTCTATCGTCTGCTTTGAGTTAGTTTTTGTATATGATGTAAGATGCAGATTGAAATTCTTTTTTTAATGTACACATATCTAATTGTTCCAGCATAATTTATTGAAAAGATTATTGTTTCTCCACTAAATTGTCTTGCACCTTTGTTGAAAATCCTTTGACCATAGATGTGTGGGTCTATTTCTCATTTCTCTCTTCTGTTCCAGCTGACTGGGATAAGCTGTTGGCTTCTCAAGTTCCCTCTCTGTCTCGGTCTTTCCCACAGCCTCTCCCCATTCCCGATATTTGTCAGTTCCCCCAGATCAGCAATGGACTTCGACATCATAATGTCTTGTCTTATGACTGGGGTCAGCACAGGTATCAGTGTCCCGTGCCAGGTACTGGGGGTGGAGTGCAGCATCTTGGCTTTCACTCCTGCAGTGAGCGTGGCCTAATCAGGGCCTTCAAAATCAGGGTAAAAAGTTATGGTCAGGAAGGTCCCTATGGTGCTGCAAGTTGGGTTTTCTCCCCCATGAGAATATAAGGTTTTTGTCTCTCCAATACCGGAGAACATATCGGGCATTGACATACTACAAGATCACACTCTGCAAACTTCTATCAGTGAACTCTGCTTCTGGGTAAGAGTAATCAAACCAGTACTGAAGGGGAAAACCAACTGGGAGCCCCAGCGGAGAGCGTTAACTGTCAAGCAATATAAACTGGGGGCATAAAGGAATAGGAGAAAGTATCTGAGAACTGCACTGAATAGGCATTGTACGCCCTGTCCACAGTGTTTTCAATAGTCCAGTATGGCCGGTAAAAAAAAAAGCCAATTGACTGCGGACTACCCAGAATTGAACAAGGTGATGACCCCGTCAATACAGCTGTGTCCAACATTGTATTTGTGACCACAGAAGGCACTGTGACGGAAACAACAGAAGGAGAGAATGCCCCTGGGATTTCGGTCCCAACGTTGGGAGGGGCAGAAACCTCTCATGGAGCACAGCACCTAGCCGTGTACAAGCGCTCCTCCAGCTAAAGCCTCTCACAGAGCAACAGCAGGTCACGGGAAGAACTTTCTTCCTGTTAAGGGATGGGTTGAGACTATGTTCCATTGACCCCTGCTGTTGCTCAAACTCCTACTTTGATTAAGCGGCCTACCTATTTGCAGCAGAGGGCCACCCTCTCTATCAGCCCACTGTCTCTAGAAATCGGGGCACTACTGGGCCCTGTTGAGAGCGTAGATCCTCCGAATGCTCCTGCCTCTGTTCCTGTGGCCCCTGCAGAGAGGCAACGAGGAGATTCCCGCTGGTGCCAGTTACACAGATGGGTCTAGGGGGCAAACCACCCACGTGCACTGCAGTTGCTATTCAGCCCAACACTGACACCATCTGGGTGGAAACAGGAATGAATCACGCATGGCTGCCAATAGGCTGGACCGTGAGCAGTTTGGCAGGTGATTGATTACGCATGCACTCTGACCCTTAACCCTTTTCATTTGGAGTTGGGCTATTTAAAAAAAGATTAACCCTATGGCTTGAACACTGGGAAGCCAAGGGGCGTATGATCATAAACAAGCCCTTGTTAGGGGCAGGATATGTGGAAAGCCATTTGGGTTTGTCTGCAAGAGCCTGAGGCAGTCCTTACTGTTTTCCATATTCAGGCTCTTATGGCACTGACATACTCTGGCAATGGGGCAGTTGATGCCTTAGCCTAGGCAAAGTCATAACATATAACCCTTCAGGAGATACAGCAGATTGGGTACATAGAAGGAGCAGCCACTGCAGTGCCCAGGTGGGATGGCGTATTGCCAAGGATGCTTGATTGCCCTTGAAGCACAGTGATTCGGTCAATGAGGTAACAGCACGTCCTGTGTGTTCTGAACGATGCCCAAGGCAACTACCAAAGGAGTCTGGGGGTCATCCTCTGGAGTTCTCAACCAGTGAGGGATTGGTAAATTGATGATTTTATTTTGGTCCCCTGCCTCCCACTGAGGCCTTCGTTTGTGAGGATACCTTATTTCCCTAACCCAAGCTTTCCCCGTTGCCATGCAAACCAGACCACCACCATTAGGAGATGAGAGAAACTGAATACCATGTTTGGATACCCTCGCTGAATAAACAGCGATCAGGGGTTAGATACTAAGGGTCACGATGAGTGAGACTGGGCAAAAGAACAGGACATTGAACAAAGATCCCATTGCCCCTATGCTTGCAGGTAGCAGGTTTGGTAGGAAGGAAAAGTAATGGTAAAGCAGCAGATTAAATTTCCAATAGGTAAAACTGCCTCGGCTAGGCAAACTAAAGTACTATCCCAGGATTTGCTACATTTGAATGATCAACTAATAGGTCCTATTGTCCTGTATACCACACTGGGGACACCTGCTGAAACACCGAACGATTTTATTTATTTATTTATTTATTTATTTATTTATTTATTTTTAAGCAGCCAATATTTGAAATGTATGGAAGTTGCAGGAGACAGCCATTGCCCCGACTCTCACTGTGAATCAACATGCCATGCTGCTGAAAACACCAAGCCCCCCCATGCCAGGGAGAGATGTTACCTGCTGGAATCTTCAGTAGGACATCGCACCTGGAGAGATGAGTTCCTCTGTACCTCTGGGTGAGGAACAATTACTCAGTCTCTACTGGGATCCCTTTGTCGTGCTGCAAGCTGGACTTATTGAAACACACGTTACCTGGAATGCAACTTGCAGCATTGAAGGAGGGGAAAAGGAGGGGACCCTAGTCTGGCATATCCCACCCCCAGCCCGTCTCCTGATACCTGACAGTGCTGCCTTCTGTGGCCAACACGTATGGTGTGTACAACCAGGTGAAGTTCCTAAAACTGCAAGCCACATTGACTTCTGCTGATCAGGCCTCAAGTGTAATTCTTTTTTTTTTTTTTAATGTGTATTTATTTATTTTGAGAGAGACAGAGAGAGATAGAGAATGAGAGAGAGCCCATGTGCAAGCCAAGAAGGATCAGAGAGAGGGAGAGAAAGAGAATTCCAAGCAGGCTCCACACTGTCAGTGCAGAGCTTGATGGGGGGCTCAAACTCATGAACATGAGATCATGACCTGTGCCGAAATCAGGAGTCAGACGCTCGAACAACTGAGCCACCCTGATGCTCCCCACAAGTGTTAATTCTTATAGAAGGGAAAGACTGTCCCATGCAAGTTTGTACGAATTATCTTTTTGATCTTAAACTTCTGCTGCTCCTGTGGTATCCAGTCATGGGCACCTGATGGAAATATGTTTCTATAGTGGGTCCACTTGTGTGCCCCACAAAGGAATCAATCTAACTGCTAGGTATGTGGTCAGGTGTCCCTCTCTGGGTCTTCAGGACTGCTATGGTGGATACCCCCGCCTCGGGGCTCGGAATTGGAAGGCACTAACACAATACATTAAGGGAGAACAAGCTAGGATAGGCACACTTAATTCATAATATTACCCATAGTGACCCCCAAACCTGGCTTGTGGCACACACTATTAACAGCTTTGGGCATGGGTATTCTTTTTCTGTCAATCAGACTATGCAGGGAGCCTATCAAACTGCTCATCAGAGGATTGCTAAAAGTACCACCATCAGAGCCATGGTGGCCACACTCAAATTTGGGATGGGTTCGTGTGGCTTACCCTGGGTATTGGACATTTGAGCACGCCCGCACTCTTATGCTGAGAATGGAAAAACCACTCTCAACAGAGCCAACACATACAGGATATAGGATGAATATCACCAGAACCATGCAGTCATTCTGTAACATTAAAGGATATTGGCCGGTTTGGTACTGATTGGTCACGCTGCTCAGGGATTTACCAGGTAGCTCCAGATCAGTCCCAGTCGTTGTGTGGCACAAATCTTCGACCATGACACTCAACTGGGTGGTTGGGCTGCTGCACCCTGCATTTTCCCTGGACAGAAGGGACAATCCATCTGACAATAACAAAAGTTGCCAACTTCCCTCTCCTCAAGGTCAGGTGGAGATATTCAGTTTCCCACTGGTATAGTCATCTGGCCACCATCTTTATTCCCTACATTGACCTGAAAGACATGGTAAACACATAAAAGCCCTTAATAAATTCACCCAGCAAGCCTTAAATGATAGCTGGCTGAACTCTGAAATGTCTGTAATGAGAAAAACTGTCCTCCGAAATAGGACAGCCTTGGACATTAATACTGCCTTACAAGGAGACCCCGGGCCATTATCCAAGCAAAATGTTGTGTGGTCTTAGCTGATGAGTCTGCTAATGTATCACCTTTTTTGTTTTTATTTTTTTTTTATTAAAAAAATTTTTTTTAATGTTTATTTATTTTTGAGACAGAGAGAGACACAGCATGAGCAGGGAAGGGGCAGAGAGAGAGAGAGGGAGACACAGAATGTGAAGCAGGCTCCAGGCTCTGAGCTGTCCGCA
The DNA here is from genome assembly GCF_022837055.1 of Prionailurus viverrinus. NCBI lineage: Eukaryota > Metazoa > Chordata > Mammalia > Carnivora > Felidae > Prionailurus > Prionailurus viverrinus. Next base: position 73,177,645 of record NC_062573.1, on the reverse strand, counting down.
CAGAGCCCGACGTGGGGCTCGAACTCATGAATCATGAGATCATGACCTGTGCCGAAGTCGGACGCTTAACCGACTGAGCCACCCAGGCGCCCCTCTTTTTTTTGTTTTTAAAGTTTATTTATTTTGAGAAGAAGAGAGAGAGAGAGACCGTGCAAACATGTGGAGGGGAGGGGCGAGAAGGAGGGAGAGAGAGAGAATCCCAAGCAGGCTCTGAGCTGTCCGAAGAACCATGAGATCATGACCAGAGCTGCAATAAAGAGTCAGACTCAACTGACTGAGAGAGCCAGGAGCCCTGTATTATCTTTATTAAAACATGTGAGGATACAAACGAACATTCTGAATGATTTGACGGTCAGCCCAGGAGACTTAATAAATCAGTGGTTTGAATCATGGGGCTCTTGATGAAAAAACATTGGGAATTGTCATCTTAATCTATGTTTTCTCTTGCATGTGCCTATATTAAAAAAAAATAATGTTGATTTATTTTTGACAGAGACAAAGTACGAGTGGGGGTTGGGCAGAGAGAGAGGGAGACACCGAATCCAAAGCAGGCTCCAGGCTCCACGCTGTCAGCACAGAGCCTAATGCAGGGTTCAAAACCACAAGCTGTGAGATCATGCCCTAAGCCAGTGTTGGACACTTAACTGACAGAGCCACCCAGGTGCCTATATTGTGGCTGTGGTATCTGCCTCCAGTATTGTCAGCCATCAGCTGAGTCACCTCCAAGCTAATGAAACCCTGGCTAATTGTTCAGGGCACATTATGAAAGAGGGGAAGTATGTAAGATTGCAAGAGCCAGTCACCAGCAGTGGAGGGCTGGAGGAGGTCATGTAGAGGACATGACTGCCAGTTGACCCTCCAGCTGGCCCTGAGGAAGTCAGAGCCCCCCCCCCCCCCACCTCATCTTTGCAAACTATACTCTGCCTGCCATCCTCATAGGTGGAGCCATTTTCAAGGACGCAGCCTTGAGAGAGCAATGTATTGTTGAGACCATTTGAACTGCATTCAGGCCTCCGTATGAACTCTGAAGATTCCAGCGGGTAAGTGCAGAGATCCACTTGTCTGGAGGTTGCTGAAGACAAACCTGATAAGTAAGTATGTTCCCTTGTTTGTTAAAACTGCCACCTGGGGTGCCTGGGTGGCTGAGTCAGTTGAGTGTCCGATTCTTGATTTCGGCTCAGGTCATGATCTCGGGGTTCCTGAGTTCGGGCCCTGTGTGGGGCTCTTTGCCTCTGGCAGAGCCTGTTTGGGATTCTCAATCTCTCTCTGTCTCTAAAAATTAATAAATTAAAAAAAAATCTTAAAAAATACACAAAAACCTGCCACCTACCAAACTGCAGCGGCCTGCCTCTTCCATGCTTCCTGCCCTTGTGTGGTTGGAGGCCAGTTTCAAGTTCACCCCAGGGGAACTCTGAGGTGTTGGAACAACATGCCCATACTGTTAGTGGTGTGTTTCCCACGATGAGATTGGGTCTTTCTTCATATGTCAATTGGCTATGTTTCCTTCTTTTGTGAAATGACTGTTCACGTTTTTGTTCATTTTTCTCTTGGGTTATAGCCCATTTTATATCTTTATGTACGAAATACTTGTTCAAATCTTTTGTCTTTTTTTCTTTTTTCCTTTGTTGGGGTATGTGCCTTTTGTTGAAAGGTAGAAGTTCTTTGTTTTTTATACTCTTATAAAGTCTTGGGTGAAATGTAAATCTAGTTTCTTTGAAACATCTTTTGATGAATAGAATTTTTATTTATTTATTTAAAAAATTTTTAAATATGAAATTTATTGTCAAATTGGTTTCCATACAACACCCAGTGCTCACCCCAAAAGGTGCCCTCCTCAATACTCATCACCCACCCCCCATCAACCCTCAGTTTGTCTTCAGTTTTTAAGAGTCTCTTATGCTTTGGCTCTCTCCCTCTCTAACCTCTTTTTTTTTTTTTTTTCTTCCTCTCCCCCATAGACTTCTGTTAAGTTTCTCAGGATCCACCTAAGAGTGAAAACATATGGTATCTGTCTTTGTATGACTTATTTCACTTAACATAACACTCTCCAGTTCCATCCACGTTGCTACAAGGGGCCATATTTCATTCTTTCTCATTGCCACGTAGTATTCCATTGTGTATATAAACCACAATTTCTTTATCCATTTGTCAGTTGATGGACATTTAGGCTCTTTCCATAATTTGGCTATTGTTGAGAGTGCTGCTATAAACATTGGGGTACAAGTGCCCCTATGCATCAGCACTCCTGTATCCCTTGGGTAAATTCCTAGCAGTGCTATTAATGGGTCATAAGGTAGGTCTATTTTTAATTTTTTGAGGAGCCTCCACACTGTTTTCCAGAGTGGCTGAACCAGTTTGCTTTCCCACCAACAGTGCAAGAGGGTTCCCGTTTCTCCACATCCTCTCCAGCATCTATAGTCTCCTGATTTGTTCATTTCAGCCACTCTGACTGGTGTGAGGTGATATCTGAGTGTGGTTTTGATTTGTATTTCCCTGATGAGGAGCGACGTTGAGCATCTTTTCATGTGCCTGTTGGCCATCTGGAGGTCTTCTTTAGAGAAGTGTCTATTCATGTTTCTGCCCATCTCTTCACTGGATTATTTGTTTTTTGGGTGTGGAGTTTGGTGAGCTTGTTATAGATTTTGGGTACTAGCCCTTTGCCCGATATGTCATTTGCAAATATCTTTTCCCATTCCGTTGGTTGCCTTTTAGTTTTGTTGATTGTTTCCTTTGCAGTGCAGAAGTTTTTATCTTGATGAGGTCCCAATAGTTCATTTTTGCTTTTAATTCCCTTGCCCTTGGGGATGTGTCGAGTAAGAAATTGCTGTGGCTGAGGTCAGAGAGGTTTTTTTCCTGCTTTCTCCTCTAGGGTTTTGATGCTTTCCTGTCTCACATTCAGATCCTTCATCCATTTTGAGTTTATTTTTGTGTATGGTGTAAGAAAGTGGTTTAGTTTCATTCTTCTGCATGTTGCTGTCCAGTTCTCTCAGCACCATTTGTTAAAGAGACTCTTTTCCATTGGATATTCTTTCCTGCTTTGTCAAAGATGAGTTGGCCATCCATTTGTGGGTCCAATTCTGGAGTCTTTATTCTATTATGTGTCTGTTTTTGTGCCAATACCATGCTGTCTTGATGATTACAGCTTTGTAGTAGAGGCTAAAGTCTGGGATTGTGATGCCTCCCGCTTTGGTCTTCTTCTTCAATATTACTTTGGCTATTCGGGGCCTTTTGTGGTTCCATACAAATTTTAGGATTGCTTGTTCTAGCTTCGAGAAGAATGCTGGTGCAATTTTGGTTGGGAATGCATTGAATGTGTACATTGCTTTGGGTAGTATTGACATTTTAACAATATTTATTCTTCCAATCCATGAGCATGGATTTTTTTTTCCATTTCTTTATATCTTCTTCAATTTCCTTCATAAGGTTTCTATAGTTTCAGACTACAGATCTTTTACATCTTCGGTTAGGTTTATTCCTAGGTATTTTACGATTTTTGGTGCAGTTGTGAATGGGATCAGTTTCTTTTTTTGTCTTTCTGTTGCTTCATTCTTAGTGTATAAGAATGCAACTGATTTCTGTACATTGATTTTGTATCCTGCGACTTTGCTGAATTCATGTATCAGTTCTAGCAGACTTTTGGTGGAGTCTATCGGATTTTCCATGTATAATATCATGTCATCTGCAAAAAGTGAAAGCTTAACTTCATCTTTGCCAATTTTGATGCCTTTGATTTCCTTTTGTTGTCTGATTGCTGATGCTAGAACTTCCAACACTATGTTAAACAACAGCGGTGAGAGGGAACATCCCTGTCATGTTCCTGATCTCAGGGAGAAAGCTCTCAGTTTTTCCCCATTGAAGATGATATTAGGTGTGGGATTTTCATAAATGGATTTTATGATGTTTAAGTATGTTCCTTCTGTCCCGACTTTCTTGAAGGTTTTTATTAAGAAAGGATGATGAATTTTGTCAAATGCTTTTTCTGCATCGATTGACAGGATCATATGGTTCTTATCTTTTCTTTTATTAATGTGATGTATCACATTGATTGATTTGTGAATGTTGAACCAGCCCTGAAGCCCAGGAATGAATACCACTTGATCATGGTGAATAATTCTTTTTATATGCTGTTGAATTCGATTTGCTAGTATCTTACTGAGAATTTTTGCATCCATATTCATCAGGGATATTGGCCTGTAGTTCTCTTTTTTTACTGGGTCTCTGTCTGGTTTAGGAATTAAAGTAATAGTGGCTTCATAGAATGAGTATGGAAGTTTTCCTTCCCTTTCTATTTTTTGGAATAGCTTGAGAAGGATAGGTATTATTTCTGCTTTAAATGTTTGGTAGAATTCCCCTGGGAAGCCGTCTGGTCCTGGACTCTTATTGTTGGGAGATTTTTGATAACGGATTCAATTTCTTTGCTGGTTATGGGTCTGTTCAAGCTTTCTATTTCTTCCTGTTTGAGTTTTGGAAGTGTGTGGGTATTTAGGAATCTGTCCATTTCTTTCAGGTTGTCCAGTTTGTTAGCATATAATTTTTCATAGTATTCCCTGATAATTGCTTGCATTTCTGAGGGATTGGTTGTAAAAATTCCATTTTCATTCATGATTTTATCTATTTGGGTCATCTCCCTTTTCTTTTTGAGAAGCATGGCTAGAGGTTTACAATTTTGTTTATTTTTTCAAAAAAACAACTCTTGGTTTCATTGATCTGCTCTACAGTTTTTTTAGATTCTATATTTTTATTTCTACTCTGATCTTTATTATTTCTCTTCTTCTGCTGGGTTTGGGGTGTCTTTGCTGTTCTGCTTCTATTTCCTTTAGGTGTTAGATTTTGTATTTGGGATTTTTCTTGTTTCTTGAGATAGGCCTAGATTGCAATGTATTTTCCTCTCAGGACTGCCTTCGCTGCATCCCAAAGAATTTGGATTGTTGTATTTTCATTTTCATTTGTTTCCATATATTTCTTAATTTCTTCTGTAATTGCCTGGTTGACCCATTCATTCTTTAGTAGGGTGTTCTTTAACCTCCAGGCTTTTGGAGGTTTTCCAGACTTTTTCCTGTGGTTGATTTCAAGCTTCATAGCATTGTGGTCTGAAAGTGTGCATGGCATGATCTCAATTCTTGTATACTTATGAAGGGCTGTTTTGTGTCCCAGTATGTGATCTATCTTGAAGAATGTTCCATGTGCACTCGAGAAGAGAGTATATTCTGTTGCTTTGGGATGCAGAGTTCTAAATATATCTGTCAAGTCCATCTGATCCAATGTATCATTCAGGGCCCTTGTTTCTTTATTGATCCTGTGTCTAGATGATCTCTCCATTGTTGTAAGTGGAGTATTAAAGTCCCCTGCAATTACCACATTCTTATCAATAAGGTTGCTTATGTTTGTGATTAATTGTTTTATATATTTGGGGGCTCCTGTATTCGGCGCATAGACATTTATAATTGTTAGCTCTTCCTGATGGATAGACCCTGTAATTATTACATAATGTCCTTCTTCATCTCTTGTGACAGCCTTTAATTTAAAGTCAGTTTGTCTGATATAAGTATGGCTACTCCAGCTTTCTTTTGACTTCCAGTAGCAAGATAGATAGTTCTCCATCCCCTCACTTTCAATCTGAAGGTGTCCTCAGGTCTAAAATGAGTCTCTTGTAGACAGCAAATAGATAGGTCTTGTTTTTTTATCCATTCTGATACCCTATGTCTTTTGGTTTGAGCATTTAGTCCATTTACACTCAGTGTTATTATAGAAAGATATGGGTTTAGAGTCATTGTGATGTCTGTAGGTTTCATGCTTCTAGTGATGTCTCTGGTACCTTGTCTTACAGGATCCCCCTTAGGATCTCTTGTGGGGCTGGTTTAGTGGTGATGAATTCCTTCAGTTTTTGTTTGGGAAGACCTTTATCTCTCCTTCTATTCTCAATGACAGACTTGCTGGGTAAAGGATTCTCGGCTGCATATTTTTTCTGTCCATCACATTGAAGATCTCCTGCCGTTCCTTTCTGGCCTGCCAAGTTTCAGTAGATAAATCATCACAAGTCTTATCGGTCTCCCTTTATATGTTAGAGCATGTTTATCCCTAGCTGCTTTCAGAATTTTCTCTTTATCCTTGTGTTTTGCCAATTTCACTATGATATGTAGTGCAGAAGATCGATTCAAGTTACGTCTGAAGAGAGTTCTCTGTGCCTCTTGGATTTCAATGCCTTTTTCCTTCCCCAGATCAGGGGAGTTCTCAGCTATGATTTGTTCAAGTACACCTTCAGCCCCTTTCTCTCTCTCTTCCTCTTCTGGAATTCCTATTATATAGATACTGCTCTGTTTGATTGCATCACTTAGTTCTCGAATTCTCCCCTCACACTCTTAGATTTTTTAATCTCTCTTTTTCTCAGCTTCCTCTTTTTCCATAATTTTATTTTCTAATTCACCTATTCTCTCCTCTGCCTCTTCAATCTGAGCTGTGGTCGCCTGCATTTTATTTTGCATTTTTTAGCTCCTCATGACTATTTCTTAGTCCCTTGATCTCTGTAGCAATAGAGTCTCTGCTGTTTTCTATACTTTTTTCAAGCCCAGTGATTAATTTTATGACTATTATTTTAAATTCATTTTCTGCTATATTGCTTACATCGTTTTTGATCAATTTGTTAGGTGTCACTACTTCCTGGAGTTTCTTTTGAGAATTCTTCCGTTTCGTCATTTTGGATAGTCCCTGGGGTGGCACAGAACTTCAGGGCCCTTCCCCTGTGCTGTCTGGAGTAAGTTGTGTTGGTGGGCGGGGCCACAGTCAGACCTGATGTCTGCCGCCAGGCCACCGCTGGGGCCACGGTCAGACCGGTGTGTACCTTATCTTCCCTTCTCCCAAGGGCGGGACTCACTGTGGAGTGGTGTGGCCCCTGTCTGGGCTACTTGCACACTGCCAGGCTTGGATTGGATCTGGCGTATTAGCTAGGGTGGATCCGCAAGGTTCACAGGGGCGGGAGGGGCAGGCTTAGGTCTTTGGTCCCCTGCGGGAGGGGCCCTGCGGCACCAGGAGGGAGGCAGACCCGACAGGAGGGATAGACCCGCAGAAGCACAGCGCTGGGTATTTGTGCGGTGCCAGCAAGTTCCATGCCGGGAACCGGTTCCCTTTGGGATTTCGGCTGGGGGATGGGCGAGGGAGACCGCGCTGGAGGGCGCCTCTGTTCCCCGCCAAGCTGAGCTCTGCCGTCCGGGGCTCAACAACTCTCCCTCCCGCTCTCCAGCAGAGCTGTCGACTTGTAACCTTCCAGATGTTAAGTCCCACTGGCTGTCAGAACTCAGGAGTCAGGCCCCTCCGCTTTCAGACTCTGCCTTGCCCGGCGGGCCGCCCTTCCGCCGCCCCGGCTCCCTCCCGGCGGTCCCTATCGCGCGCACCGCCTCTCCGCCCTTCCCGCCTCTTCCGGGGGGCCTCTCGTCTACACTTGGCTCCGGAGAGTCTGCTCTGCTAGTCTTCTGGCGGTTTTCTGCGTTATTTAGGCAGATGCGGGTGGAATCGAAGTGATCAGCAGGACCAGGTGAGCCCAGCGTCCTCCTACGCCGCCATCTTCCTCCTCTAAAAAAATTTTTTTTAATGTGTATTTATTTTTGAGTGAGAAAGACAGACAGGGCATGAGCGGGGGAGGGGCAGAGAGACAGGGAGACACAGAATCCCAAGCAGGATCCAGGCTCCGAGCTGTCAGCCCAGGGCCGACTCAGGGCTCGAACTCACAAACTCTGAGATCATGACCTGAGCTGAAGTCGGTTGCCCAACTGACTGAGCCCTCCAGGTGTCCCTACAATAAAATTTCTTAATGTCTTTAGACATTCGCAAGTTAAAGAACCCCTCAGGGCATCTTTAAATACAAGTGCTTGTATCAGCTCTATCCTGTCTGACTGTTCCAGTGACGATACAGTGTCTGCATAGGGAAAAACTAGGTGAGTATCATCCTTACAGAGCTTTGTTTTAAGCCATAGTTTTGAGTGTGCTACATGCAACTTTGGCTGGAGCCTTTGTACTACTCCTTAGATTCTCAGTGGGTCAGATCTGTGCACAAATCCACTTGCGAAGCCACAAGCTACTCTGGTGTAAATGGGCCACTGGGATCCGTTACAGAACAGCGCTTTCTCTTGCCAAGGTCAGCGGCTATCGCCAAAGTAACCAGAGAATGCCAGTGTCTTCCCTCTCAAAAAGGCAGCCTGTTTTGCAACGTTCAATTACAGCACTCTTTGTCCCTTTCCTTCTTTTCAATGATGGAAATCTTTTTTGTTTATCATTCTAAATCAGAGATGACCACCCTTCGATGAGAAGTTTTGACAAAGAGAAAAGTTTTAAAATTTTGCCCAGAAAGTAGCCACTTCTTCTTTCAGTCAGTTTTATTCGGGAAAAGTTGAGAAAATAAATGCAATGTCTCCAGGTTTCCTCATACTGGAGATTGATTGCTAACTTGAATGCTCTATAGCTTTGCACTTAAACCTGAACTCCTGATGTAGGCGTATCTTGTTTATTTACTCATTTAATTTCACAAGTACAGCTGGTGGTCAGTATTTCTCACCTTTCTAAGAGTACGCTCACACTGGCCTCTGTATTTGTAATTCCAATAAAGCCCTGGAACCGAAGGCTTTCCAGACGAGGCACGCAAGCGGATACATACTGGGATAAAGCCAGATTTGCTTTGAATACAACTTACACGATTAGTTTCGTTTTATTTCAAACATGAGCCCCAAATACAGCCCTTTTGACCTGAGTCCTCCATCCTTAAATGGCAAACTAAGCATTCATGAAAATTTAATGGCGAGGAAATTAGTACCTTCTTATGTTTCAGACTGTGAAATGGCACCAGAGAGCGCCTTCAGCGACAGGCAGAAGTGTGTGGATATGCTGGACCAAACCTGAATCATTTGTCCCTTCAACCTGTCATCCTTCTTCAAGTCACCTGGCAGCTGAGACATTCTGACAGGACGCCGCCAGGATGCCACCCAAGAAAGGTATTTCAAAAGAAAGACCTGGTTCTAGAATATTCTACTTTTCTTAGACATTGGAAACTTTAGTTGCTTTCCCACTCCCCACGCCCCATAATTTTTGTTCCCTCTTTGGGGCTTTCCCTTTCTGTATTTTTGTGGTTAGAGTCCTCTTGTGTCTTAAGAAATTGGAAAGGGCTCATTATTTCTTTAATGGACAAATGCTTTCACCAACTAGTAAGTGCTTGAACTTATTTCATTCAGAGAGACAATAAGGGAAAGCAAAATACAGCGACAACCAGAGCAATAACTGAAACTGGGGGTTCTGTTCCCCAGCAGTGACCTCTTGTCAGACTGGGGTGGGGGGCAGCTTGGTGAAGGAGACCATTTCTGCTGCGGTTTGTGAATTAAATATAGTTCCAAATTAAGTCAAAAAGGAGAGGAAGGAGAATTAAGGCAGAGGAAATGCAGAAAAGAGACATAAACCCCTCCTAGGGGGTATGCATGTGAAAGGGTCAGCCATGCGATGAAACACGTTTTTGGTTGCCGTGACTGGTCACAAGGGTGCATTTTCAGTACCCTGGAGATAATGTGTGGCATGTTTACATGGGATCTGTTTTCAGCCTCATTTCAGTCCCCCAAAGACAAGCTGGTAGAATTTTCAAATAAGGAAAAACCTGGAAATACATGTTTGCTTTTCGGCATAGAACTTCTAATCCAGATGACCTTGGTCTTGGTCATTTCTTCAGCTGACTTAATGAATCTTAGAATGGAAAGTGGAGACAGAGACCTCGCTTAGAGATAATCTGTTAAAAGTCACCAGGCTTCAGGCTTGTGTCTTGATAATGTGAGCAGGATCCTATTTAATAGGCTTAGTTGTTGTATTGACTTCAAACATCTGGACGGTCTTAGGAATATCATTATCAAAGTAGGTCAATGTTTTCAGAAAACAAAAACAAAAACATCCACTTCTTTTGAGGATCTGCATGAATTTCTTAAAGAAACTGTTGGAAATGGCCCAGAGCTGGATATTCGCTTTTATCAGGTGGGGTTGGTTTTCCATTAATAAGGACAGGGCTTACATTTTATCAAGATGTTTAATTTCAGCCTCTTTAGTACCTTCCGTCCTTGAGTTCCTCAGGTGAGTTTGGTAGTTAGGATGTTTGCAGGCTCACTTTAGATCTAACGATTCTTACATAAGGTTGCCCAAGCTCTCCTAAATGCCAACCATTTCATTGAACAAGATTGGATTGATGATCCCTGCTGTTTATTCAGGCCATTATTTATTCTGTGTTCATCTTATTGCTTTCATAACAACACATGTTTTAAAGTTTAATCATCTTATCTTGATTATGAATGGAATATATGTTGTTGCAGGAAATATATACATTTTAGAAAAATGCAATATATTAAAAAAACAACAAAAACAAAGAATCCCACCACAAATAAATGGCTGTAGACATTTGGTTTTCTTCTCCTATGAAAGAAGTTTTTCTGCAAAAAACTTTTTCTATGAAAAACTTTTTCTATGAAAAACTTTCTCAGAAAAACTTTTCTTCTATGAAAAAAGTTTCGCTGAAAAACTTTTCTTCTGTGAAAAACTTTTTCTATGAAAAACTTTCTTTTCTTTTTTTTAAATTTTTTTTATGTTTATTTATTTTTGACGGAGAGAGAGACAGAGCATGAGTGGGAGAGGGGCAGAGAGAGAGAGGGAGACACAGAATACCAAGCAGGCTCCAGGTTCTGAGCTGTCAGCACAGAGCCCGACGTGGGGCTCGAACTCACAGACGGTGAGATCATGACCTGAGCCGAAGTCGGACACTCAACTGACTAAGCCACCCAGGCACCCCGAAAAACTTTCTTTTCTACGAAAAACTTTTTCTATGAAAAACGTTTTTTTCTACGAAAAGCTTTTTCTGTGAAAAACGTTTTTTCTATGAAAAACATTTTTTATGTGAAAAGCTTTTTTTCTATGAGAAACTTTGCCTATGAAAAACTTTTTTCTATGAAAAACGTTTCCTATGAGAAAAACTTTTGTTCTATGAAAAACTTTTTCTATGAAAACCTTTTCTTCTATGAAAATTTTTTTCTATGAAAACCTTTTTTTCTCTGAAAAACGTTTTCTCTGAAAAATGTTTCCTCTGAAAAACTTTTTTTCTGAAAAACTTTTTCTCTGGAAAAGTTCTTTGTCTCTGAAAAACTTTTGTTTTATGAAAAACTTTTTCTCTGAAAGCCTTTATTGCTATGGAAAACATTTTCTCTGAAAAACTTTTTTCTATGAAAAACTTTTTCTCTGAAAAGCTTTTTTTCTATGAAAAATTGTTTCTTTGAAAAGCTTTTTTTTCTGTGAAAAACTTTTTCTCTGAAAAACTTTTCTTCCATGAAAAACTTTTTCTATGAAAGTTATATTTGCTTTATATTTAATAAAATAGATACAAATTAATTAACACAATGAATGTAGTTTTTAAGACAATGTTCTGGCTTCATAAGAAATGAAAAGAACAATAGCATTGCCTATTTTGGTTGCATAATGGTAGCATACTAATTGCTTCCATTTTCGAGTGCATATTACATGTCAGACTCTATACAATATGTAGTGATGAATTACCGTGATGGTTAGATGTGAAGGGTTGACAAGTGATAACTTAACGTGATGGCTACCACTTTCAATAAGCTATGAAGGGACAAAGTAGATCAGTTGGCAGGTGCATTGCTCAGTATGTTAAACTTCTCCAGACAGCACACAAGGCAAAACTGTGCCAAGGGGTAACCCATGAAGAGATGAAGGAAGGCAAATTTATTGGCCTGGATCCCTCCTGTCCTGTTCTCACCCCATGGATAGTTAGCACAACACATTGCTGAGTTGGGTTACCTAGCCCCCTTCAACAAGGCATCACTGTAAGATGTCAGATCCCACCCTCCATGGTGTGGTGTTCTATCCAGGCCTGGAAGTGGCAGAGATCCTAACACTCTGGGCTTGCGTGTCGTTGACTCTGCTGTGTGTTTGGCACTCCAAGGTCAAGTGATTGGTTGGGGCTGGGATGCTGTTGGAGCTGTAGGGAGGAAGGAAGCATTTGAAGGAAATTTTATGAGGTCTGTGAGGTTTGCATCTGGCATAGAAAGGAAGGATTCCCAAAGCATTCGGAATATAGAAATACTAGTACTTGGTGAGTTGAGTGTGGGAAGATGAGGGAGAGGAGGGTATCAAAAATAACTCTTGTGTTTCCGGCTTGGTCAACTGAGTAGAAGGAAATTCCAACAAATAAAAGACTGAGGGGGAAAAAGGTTTGGTTGGGAGAATGACTTGCTTATCTGCAAAGCATTTTCTGGAGCTCAGGAAGAGGGTGGGTGTCGGTGATAGAGATTCTGGCAACATCTGAGAGATGAAGTTTCTAGAATCACATGACTTCCCAGGAAGAGTGTATAAAATATCAAGACAATCAGAGACCCAGTAATGGAACCCTGGACAGATTCCTCATTTAGTGGTGAGTCGAGGAGGATAAACCCATGGAAGAAACAGAAAGGATGGGCCAGAGGGGTGAGAGAAGAAAGTAACAGAAGCTAAGGGAATGGAGAGTTTCCAGGAGGAAGGCTGATAGTTAAGAACATCAGTATATTGCAAAGAAATACCTTGCAATGCAGACTAGCCATCTGTAAAAACGACGATAATTCTGAATTGTAATTTAAAATGTAATCATGTTGATCTTTCTCTCTGTGTGTCTTTGTTTCAAACAGATTAACAAAGTATTAACTAGAAAAGCCCTTAGAAATTCTTGTTCTGTGCGTAATAGATTCTGTTATTTACGGGTAGAAATTGCCTATTGCTAACATAGTGCTCTTAAATGAATTAATGCTTGTGAAGGACACTTGTAAACCCGGAAATGACATGCACAGTGCGGATGGCAATCATCGCCATGTTGCTATACTATTGTTTGGCCCTGTGCTTTTTACCCCCAACAATGCAAAGATAACCCCAGCTCTGCTTGTCCAGATTCTTCAAGATTCTAAATCTGTGATGTTCATACGGATGATGTTTTAAAGATGAATAGATAGCATTTCCTATAAGAGATAAATAATATATAGGGATGTGTTAGAATTATAGATTATCATAGAAATTCATTGTATTCATTTATTTATTTGGTCACTTCAACAAACAATTCATTTGATTCTTTTTATGTACTCTAGGAAGAATTTGACTTGACAGAGTTGTCCTTCTTCTCAAAGAGTTTATAGATTAATATAATTCGTGGAAGTACTGAATAGTTATTGAAACAAAACCAGAATCAACACATTGCTTTACATTAGGGTGTCTGGGTGGCTCAGTTGGTTAAGCATCCGACTTCAGCTCAGATGGTTTGTGGGTTCAAGCCCCGCGTCAGGCTCTGTGCTGACAGTGAGGAGCCTGCTTGAGATTCTCTCTCCCTCTCTTTCAGCCTCTCCCCCACTCACGCTTGCTCTCTCTCAAAATAAATAAATAAATAACTTAAAAAATTTAAAAATAAAAAAACCTGATGTTTTTGTTTCTCATGGGGTCTGTGCCTTCAGAATTTCTGTGCAATAGACAGCATTTGTTGGGTTTGAAATGCCCATCAGCGATGACTAAGGGATGACATTCATCTGAACAATAAACTATTAACACTATGTTATTTCCATTTCTTTAATTCCGCTTTAAAAATCAGCTTTGTTGAGATACAATTTCTGCCCAATAAACTGTACACGTTTAAAATGTCCAACTTGGGGCACCTGAGTGGCTCAGTTGGTTGAGCATCCAACTCTTTGTTTCAACTCAGGTCATGATCTCATGCTTTGTGGGTTCACGCCCCACGTGGGGCTCTGTGCTGACAGCTCAGAACCTAGAGCCTGCTTCAGATTCTGTGTCTCCTCTCTCTGCCCTTTCCCCGCTTGCACTCTGTCTCCCTCTCTCTCTCTCTCTCTCTCTCTGCCAGGAATAAATAAACATTAAAACTAAAGAAACAAATAAATAAAATGTCCAGTTTAAGAAGATTTGACAAATATTTACATAGTACTATAATGACCAACACAATCAAGACTTCTGCCCCTCTCAAATGTTCCTTAGGCCTCTTTGGCATAAATCTATACATTCTATCCCCACCCCCATACCCCATACCCCATACCCCCCATACCACTGGAGCCAAGCAATCACTATGTTGCTTTTTGCCATGGATTAGTCTGGATTTTCTAGAATTTCATGTAGATGGAAACATACAGCAAGTACTCTTGTATCTAGCTTCTTAGGTTTAACTTAATGCTTTTGAGATTTACCCACATATACCAAGAGTTTGTTACTTTTTGTTGTTGAGTAGTATTCCCTTGTATGGGTGTACCACAGTTCGTTTATCCATTTACCTATTGATGAACATTGTAATTGTTTCCAATTTGGGGCTATTGTGATTAAAACGCATACGAACATTTGAATACAAGTCTTTGTGTGAATGTATGGATTTAAATTGCTTGGTTGTATGGTGAGTGATTGTTTAATTCTATAAGAATCTGCCCAATTCCTTTCCAAAGTGGCTATAAAATTTTGTATTTTCACCAGCAATATATGAGAGTTTCTGAATCTTCACAAAAAGTTGATATTGCAAGTAAACCTTTTTAATTTTAGCCTTTTGAGAAAGCGTGTTGTAGTATGTACGTCATTATGATTTCATTTGCATTTCCCTAATTACTAACAATGTTCAGTGTGTTTTATGCTATTTTCTTTATTTTGTCTTATCGCTTCTTCGTTCTTTATTCTCTTTTCTTACCTTATTTTGGATTTAGTGTTTTTTTCCAACTACTCTATCTCCATTATTGGTATATTAGCTTTATCTTTTTTTTGTTATTCTGTTTTAGTAAGTTTACAACATGCATCTTTAACTTAACACATTGCACTTTCAAATAATGGTATATCACTCTACAAATATTTTAATAAATTTGCTGTAGTGTAATTTCATTTTCTCCTCCTGTACCTTGTGTTATTGTTTTTGTACATTTTATTTCCATATATATTATAATCCCCACAGTTTATCGTTATTATTTTTGTTTTAAACATTCAATTATCTTTACGAAGATGTTTGGAAAAAGAAGAAAAAAAAGTCTTTTTTATATTTACCCCATACATTTACCATATTCAGGGCGTTTTTCTTCCATATTTCAGAAGCAAATTTTTTTCTTTCTGGTATCATTCTTCTTCTGTCTGAGGAATTGCCTTTACTATGTCTTGTAGGACAGGTCTGTGGGCAATTAATTCTCAAGATTTATATGTTTGAAAGTATCTTTATTTTGAAAGATGTTTTTTGGTGAGAAGACAAATTTGGGCTGAAAAACTTTGTTTTCCTTTTCTTTGTTTGTTTTTCCTTTCAGTGCTTTAAAATTTTTCTCTTTCTTAGTTTCTGATGAGATGTCTGTGATTATTTTTATCTTGTGTCACTTTTGTCTGCCTGCTTTTAAAGTGCTCATTATTACTGCTCATTCTGGCAATTTGTTTATGCCTTGGTATAATTTTGTTTATCTCTTTTTCTGTTTGGAGTTCCCTTAGCTGTCAAATTTTTGAAACATTTTTGGCCATTATTTCCTCACTTTTTTTCTGACTCCCCCTTCTGGGACTTCAATGACATGTATTTTAGATGGTTTAATATCGTCCCACAGGTCAGAGATAGTCTTCCATTTCCTAAAATCTTCTATTTTGCTTCTTTCATTTTGGATAAAGTCTCCATCTTCAAGTTTGGTGCGCTTTTCTTCATCATTGTCAAGTTTACTGTTTATCACATCCAGTGTGTTTCTCACTTCAGATATTCTATTTTTCATCTCTAGAATTTGATTTGTGTTTTTAAAGTATATCTTTTTGTAATTTTTCACATTATGTTCTTAAGCACATGGTGTATATTTATGCTGGTTTACTATTAATGTCTGCTTCTACCATCTATGACATTTCTGGACCTGATTCACGTGATTGGTCTTCTGTTGGGAGGGAAGTATTAATTTTCCAACTTCTTTGTCTGCCTGGTAATTACTTCACTTGCTGTTGGAAATGTTGAATTTTACATGTTTGGGTCCAGGATTTTTTGCTATTCCTTTAAATATTTTTGGACTATATTCTGGGATGCAGTTAAATCTGTTCAAATTAGCTGGATGTTTTGGAGTCTTGATCTTAAGCTCTGTTAGGGTAAGTTCACAGCAGAATAACTTGGTCTAGGCAATAACTCTCTGAGGGTTGTTAACCAATGCTCCACAAATTGGGAGGTCTCCCTATGGATGGTGGAAAACTCAAACTATTCCTGACTCTTGCGAGCTCCAGAAATTATTCTGCCTGCTCCTTCCTATCTGGTATTTCACCTCACAAATTCTTAGCTGCTTTGGAAAACTCCCTAAAAACATAACTATGTCTCCTTAACTCAGTGAGACCACAAACCTCCCTATCTTGCCCCCCCCCCCCCACCTCCATTTGCATCCTAGAAACTTCTTAGGCAAAGTGATCAGGCAATGTCAGGGCTCATTTCATTTACTCCCCTTTTTTCACGGATTACTGTCTTGGGCTATCTGTTGAGCAATGTCTGAAAATGTTTCATGCATTTTGTCTGGATTTCTAGTTGCTTAAGGTAAGAGAATTAATTCATTCCTAGGTATTTCATTGTAGCTGAAAGCAAAATGCCAAAACTGAGTTTACAATATGTTTTGACTTCATTACTCAAGGATTCCTTTTGTTATCAAAACTTTCACATGATGCAAGCAGAAAATTGGGAACATCTTCAAAACATATCTTTCTCCTTTATTTAACAGGTCTGGTCTTTACTAAAGATATTAACTTTTAGTATCTGAGTTTCATATGCCAACATTCATAAATATTAGGTATATCCATATGGTGTGTTCTAAAAGGGGGAAAAAAGATAAAACTCCACTCCTCTCTGATGCCTTTATAGGTCTTGGAGAGACTTGAAGAGTCATAAAGTCCATAACTCTTTATGAAGTGAGAAGTTAAAAAGATCCAAACCCAAATGGCCTGAGACAATGACAAATATCCCTATGAAGAAGCTGAATATCTAAGGCTTTTCCTTCTGTGACACATCCCACAATGATTCATATATGTCCAATCTGGACATATATCCCTAAACTAACTAAATATCTCATGTTAGTATGTGAGATTTCTTCCTCTTATTCTGGTTGTGGTATTGAGAAAAGTCAGTTCCCATCAATGTATACATTCATATCAAATTATTAAATTGTTTTCTCAGTTCCCTGTGTTTGAACAAGCTGTATACCTTTAGTTTTAGATCATTTAACACAATATTTATTATTTATTGAATGCAACAAAAATATAATAGCTATTCCTTGACATCAAGAAGATCATAGCCTTTTTGGGGAGGCCAGACAAAGCAATATAAAATGTTAAAAAAAACACAAAAACAAAAACAAAAACAAAACAGTATAAGACCGTAATGAGAAAGATGTTTGGATGCAGGATATGAAGTGTCAATAGACTTGTAGAGGCAAATGCATGCTATGTACTTTTTCTCATTTCCAACTCTTTAATCTTCTTTTATGGCTCTCTAGTGAACATTCTTCAATTTACCCAGACCATTCCTTAGCTGTGGAGTATTCAGAATATAAGAATATGATCACTTCTGAGTATGTTTGAATGATTATATCAGTGTTCTGACTGCTACAGCTCTGTTTATGCATCCCAGAACTGTACTTGTTCTTATCACTGCATAATATTATTATCTTTTGGCAATGTGGGTAGCAGAACAAATGTTGGAATCATGCAGACCTGGGTTTGAATCTTTGCTAGACTTTTTGCAACCTGTAGATCTTGAGGGTGTATATTAGTTAAGGGCAATTTGGTTGAAGACCATATACTGCAGCTTAGCTGGCTTAAGCTAAAAGATCATAGGGGGTGACTCCCAGAACCTAAAGGCAAGAATAAAATTGATTCTCAGGCTCAGATAGAACCTGAGACTGAAGCACGATAGCAAATATGCTTCATTCTATCTGGCTGCAGACAGACACCCCCTTCTATAGTAGACATGACAGGTATGGCCAAGGCTAAGAGTGACCAAAGCTGTGTGGGTGGCTGCATATATGTATATTTATGTCAGAGTACAGTTCACAGAAAATGTTGGGGAGGTGGTAGAAAAGTTCCCATAAAATCAGAGTAACTGGGATAATCAAGTGATGATTGTTCACTATAACTAATCATTTCAATGAGTGATGGGCATTGAGGAGGGCCCTTGTTGGGATGAGCACTGGGTGTTGTGTATAAGTGATGGACCACGGGAATCTACCCCCAAAACCAAGAGCACACTGTACACATTGTCTGTTAGCCAATTTGACAATAAATTATATTAAAAAAATAAAATAAGGGTGCCTGGGTGGCTCAGTATGTTAAGCGTCCGACTTCGGCTCAGGTCATGATCTCACAGTTCATCAGTTCAAGCCTCGCATCAGGCTCTGTGCTGACAGCTCAGAACCTGGGGCTTACTTTGGATTCTGTTTCTCCCCCTCTCTCTGTCCCTCTTCCGCTGGTGCGCTCTCTCTCTCTCTCTCAAAAATAAATAAACATTACTAAAAATAAAAATAAAATAAAATAAAATAAAATAAAATAAAATAAAATGAAAACTTAAAAAAAACCTGATCATTTCACCTCTTTCAGTTTAACTTACTTATATACAGGAGGTCCTCCATAAATATTAACTCTCTTCTCCCTTAATTCATTTCCAGTCAATTTTCATTCTGTCCTAAACAATTTTCTGTTAAGAGTACATGATATGTACTACCCACCAATAGGAATATGTTTCTATAAAACAACTTATATTTCCATAATTTATCAAGGTAGGGATTCATATATTCTTCCTGGGCCAAGTCGATGCTGTAGTAAGTAATAGAGATTGAGTGATTTTGAAGATTCTTCACCCAAGAAGGTTATTTGCTGGGGTGAGGATCGTATACATACAGAAGCTGCCTGTGGGGTGAACTACTCGGGTGTCATTCGGGAGTGTTGGAAAAGACCCTCAGGAAAATGTATTAACCAAGTCAAGAAACCATAGTGTAGGGGCTCCCTTAGGGCAGAGGGATGGTTTTTGAAAAACTCACAAACCTTCTCATGCAATGGCCATGGATGGTCACAACAAGGCATGGTGGCCACCATGTGAGCAAAGATACTTAACTTCTCGCCCTTCTAATCCTCATTCTACTATTCCAGGCAAGAAACAGAAGGTACATAGTGAGTAGGAGAAATGGTCAGGATATATTTCGAAGATATGCTTCCATTTCCTTCCCTAACTAGGACTCCAGGCCTTAATTGTTGGCATGAGTAAGGAGAAGGGAGAAGCTTTGAATAGGCTGTGGGATTTCAGTTTTAATTTGAACTGGATTGGGTACTTTAATACCTTACTACCAGAAAATGGGTATGAATTATCAAAGTGAGGTGGTACCTACAACTGGAAAAGACCAGAACGCTACAGAATCTGCCTGAAATGTTATCCAGGGCTGGGAAGATGAAATCCAATGGAGCCTGAATTAAGGTGGCATTTATTTACCCTTTAAGTAAATGATCCACACTTCTTGACATGAGTATAGTTGTAGTTAGTAGGGCACATAGTAGATTTTGATAGAATACTCAGTTCTTTGTCTTAAGGGAACTAACAACTTACCTTTAAGGAACACAGGTAAGGAATTGCTTAGGGGGTGGTATGGCTCATCCAGCATTCTCTGGTTTCATGCTGCTCCTGGCCTGATCTTAGCTGAGATCACTAGTTGTGACTCCTGCTCGTTAATAACCTATGACCAAGAGTTAACAATCTTTGCTTTCTAACTCTGAGAATGACTTCATGATGCTACAAGTCCCTTTCTACTCCTATGGGCTAATGTTCTGTCTTATTCCTCATGTCTGTCCTTTCTTCTTGAAGGGGAGGGTTGTCTACACACTATGTAGATTGAAGAGGCCTTTCTCCCTCTTTGATGTTAATGCTATTTTCTGCTTAAAGTCTAAACTGGAAATGGGTCCCTCATTTGTGCAACACCATGACACTTCCTGAGTAATAAAGAATTAAACAGCCTTCCCAACAATAGTTGCTGTTTTGGGTTTTTTTTTTTTTTTTCCACTCCATAGTCAATATTGTGTGCAAGTTAACATTACAAAGCTCAAGCCTTCACATATGGTGATTGTGTGAAATGGAATTCTCGACTTCAAGTATACTTCCTTTTCACTGAATTTACTGAGTTGCATTCAGGTCAGTTCTCAAGTTCTTAAACATCTGGTTTTTGAGAAGCAGTGACCAATACAATAACCTCTCTTTCCCCAATTCTATCTGACTTAAAAAATTTTTTTGTCTCAAGAAAAGTTTTCCTGCCTTTCTCCTTTTGCTCCAACTCCCAAATACACGGTTTTTCAGAGTTCCAGATTTTCTGACTCCACATAAAAGATTTTGCGTATACATACATGGTGGCAATACTAACCTTCTGCTGAATACTTACAGAATAAATGTATTCTAGTTTTTAATATCTTTATGGCAAGGTTCTTCTTGCAAAACCATCTCCTGGACCCTGCGGGTGAAAGCTTGCAAGTTTCAGTCAAAATTATGAAGTAAGCCTGGATTCATGTCCTCCCATGGCTTCCCCATATTACTATAATACCACTGTAATCTAGGATCCAGTACACTAAAGCCTTGGTCTTCCATTTTTCATTTTAGCTGCTTTCTTGCAGGTACCTGGGTAGAAAAAAATCAGTGCAATATTTTTACACTACAACGTAAATTATTGGTAGCTAAAAGAGTGCTTTTTCAGTTTTCAGCGCTGGCTCATTTTTCAGCCTTGCCTAATTCCCATGGTATCATTCCATCATGTCCTTTCCTTCATTAGAAAGCTTAGATGGTTTTACCTCGTTGTCGTGTAATGTTTAGATGCCCCAATCTGGTATGTCATGGTCTTTTGCCATTTGAACTTAATCTTTTAAATTTTTTAAAAAATGTTTATTCATTTTTGAGAGACAGAGAAAGAGAGTGAGCGGGGTCAGGGCGAGCAGGGAGAGAGGGAGACACAGAATCCGAAGCAGGCTCCAGACTCTGAGCTGTCAGCACAGAGCCTGATGTAGGGCTCGAATCCACGACCCGTGAGATCATGACCTGAGTCAAAGTCAGACGCTTAACCGACTGAGCCACCCAGGTGCCCCGAACTTAGTCTTATTTTAAGTTCATATCAAACTTATTTGATTTACTCTCCACTTCCTGCAGATGTTTTTCAACCTCTGTGTTTTATTTTATTGGAGTAATCACCTTAACCTCTCTCAATTTTTGCTCATCATTATCCTATCCATCATTCAAGGTTCAGTTGATTACCATTTCCTCTGTGATGTTTTCCTGGGTTTCCTCCGCAAAATATCATTTCTTTGTCTTCATATTTCCTATGGCATTAAGTATTCATC
Source organism: Prionailurus viverrinus (assembly GCF_022837055.1). Classification (NCBI taxonomy): domain Eukaryota; kingdom Metazoa; phylum Chordata; class Mammalia; order Carnivora; family Felidae; genus Prionailurus; species Prionailurus viverrinus. The sequence continues at coordinate 73,156,273 of NC_062573.1, read as the reverse complement.
TCTTACCTATTACTCTTCTCCAAGTGCTTTGGAGTGGAGATGTTGTTTATGTCCTTTATACAGCTAGTGACCACTTTTTCCAAACCAAATATTGACATACTTAGCCAGACCTTTTTTTTTTTTCCAGTTTGTGGGTTTCTCTGTATAACTTCTTTACATACTTATAAAATTAAATTCTGTTTTGTTAGGTGGTGAACTTGAAAATTTTCAAGATGAAAGGCGCTTGTTGTGGCCAGTTGGCTAATTGCTCAACTCACTGGTGGTTTGTGTTTGCTGGCCAACACAATATTGCCTAGAGAAAAGTTACATGGGGAACCACACTGTAATGCACATGTTGCTGGAAGGACCCACGAATAGACTTGAGGGATATTTCAGCCGGGTCTGATGGAACATTCCAATTTCACCAGCAGGAAAACAAACAAACAAACAAACAAACAAACAAACAAACAAACACATTGGAATGGCTTGCCTTCTCCTGGACATTTAGATCTCTTTAACGGGATAATGTTTAGTAAGCACTTTTCTTCTTTGGGTTCCCATTTTCTGTGCCTCTTTATCTGATCACTGTCTCTCTTTCAACTCCTTTGCTTTTCATGTGTATCAATATTGTCATTTTGGCTACTTGTTCTGCTCTAGGAACCATTGTCTCTTTAGGAAGGTTTTGCATATGACAGATCTTATCCATTATGTTCTGGTGTTTAACAACACATAAAAGTTTTGGATTTTTTCTTTTTTTTTAATTAAATTTTTAAAAAAATTTTATTTATTTATTTTTAATTTTTTGTAGTGTTTATTTATTTTTGAGACACACACACACACACACACACACACACACACACAGAGTGAGAGTGGGGGAGGGGCAGAAAGAGAGGGAGACACAGAATCTGAAGCAGGCTCCAGGCTTTGAGCTGTCAGCACAGAGCACCATGCGGGGCTCAAACCCACAAACCATGAGATCATGACCTGAGCTAAAGTCTGGCGCTTAACCGTCTGAGCCACCCAGGTGCCCCAAATGTTTATTTATTTTTGAGAGAGAAAGAGACAGAATGCAAGCGGGGGGGGGGGGGGCAGAGAGAGAGAGAGAGGGAGACACAGAATCTGAAGTGGGCTCCAGACTCTGAGCTGTCAGCACAGAGCCAGACACAGGACTTGAACCCACAATCCGTGAGCTGAAGTTGGACGCTTAAGCAACTGAGCCACCCAGGCGTCCCTTTGTTTGTGTGTGTTTTTTAAATGAGATTAGAGAAAGTGTGCTCACTTAAGAAGCTGTATATGCAACACTCTATTGCCTTTTTAATAAAGACAAATAGAAAATTCTGCAGCAATATATCATAGCTTGCAAAACATTTGTAATCAGGACTCTTCTGGAAATTTAGGATGTATCATCCTATCACGAATTGCCCTAGAAAATCTGTGGACAGTGGAGACATGGCAAGCCTTTCATACCATATATCCCTTACTGCAACAAGAATAGTTAAGACTTTGTACATTTTTATTGAGTGACTAGCCCACTATAAGAGTAAGTGTAGGCATAATGAGTGAGTGAAACTAGGTTTTATAAGACACCTCCTGAGACCAGCCTTCAGGTGGGTATAAGAGGACGTAATTCTTGGTTGGGGTCCCACTGCCTATTCTTAGCTCATGCTTGTAGGATGTCTTTGAAAACGAGGGTGACCTCTAGTACCATTTTCCTCTGTAGGTTCCATGGAATCAAAGGCAGAACTGAAGGAAGTAGGTCTGTTTTTAGACTCAGTGACGTAGTTAAGTAGGTTGCAATAGAAAGTGGTGCAAAGATAATTCACAGGTCGAACATCACATCCAGGGTGCTTTAACACTGCATCCAAGTGACCTGTGATGGGACGGGTGGAAGCCTCTGTCAACTGAAATAAGCCAATGCAAGCGACTCTTTGGAGCCCGCCGGTCTGGCAGCTGGTGACTCAGGCTGTGGGTCAGGAGACCTGGGTGTGAGGTCTGGCACCGTGACGTCACTTCAGTGTGCAGACTTGGAGGTTAATCTGGCAACCCTTCGGTAGTTTACTTCATTAAAACAAATCTGTGTGGATTTTTGTCCCCCTCTAAATCTCTCTTGGTCTATGTTCAAATGTAGGCGAGGACGCTGGATCCTCGTGGGCTCTCGGCACCCGTTGCGAGGAGGGAAAATTATCTCACTCACGAGTGACAGACGTTTGCTTTCTCTGTGAAGAGAAAGGATCTGTATAACGATGTTTAGAAATGGGGAACACAGCCCGAGTTCCCTGCCATGACCTTGATCCCCTGCAGTTGTGTCTCCTCTGAATGGCCGAGGCTTGGGTTGTGTGAGGGACAGAGCTGGCGGCCAGCATGAATGCGGTAGGGAGAAGATGGCAAATTAAAAAACCCAGAAATTTCAAGGGAATGATTTATAATGGCTACATTAAAACATCCTTTGATATGGAGAGCCACGAGAGATACAGTTAAGGAAAGAGAGGATCTTTTTTCAGACAATGATGAAAGGGGCACCTGGGTGACTCCGTCGGTTAAGTGTTGGACTTGAGCTCAGGTCATGATCTCGTGGTTCCTGAGTTTGAGCCCCAGATCAGGCTGTATGCTGACAGCTCAGAGCCTGGAGGCTGCTTTGGATTCTGTGTCTCCCTCTCTCTCTGCCCCTCCTCTGTTTGCACTCTGTCTCTGTCTCTCAAAAATGAATAAACGTTAAAAAAAAAAAACAAAATAAAAAGAAAAGAAAATATGAAAGAGCCCTGCAGAAGCTGTCCCGATCTAGTCTGGCAAATCTCTCTCCCCTCCATGGCCTGTGCCTCCTTCTTCCAGGTGACTTTGCTCCACATCTTCCCTCCTCTTAGAAAAATTTCCGATACTAATCCAAAGACCCCAAGACTCAGGAGGAAATGTGGTAAGCCTGAGGCTAGAAGGAAGTCGCTGTGTAATATCCCTTTTGTTCATTGATGGATTGGTTCATTCATTCATTCACTCACCCATGTCATAAATATTGGCCGAGTGCTTACTATTTGCCAGGCACTAAGGACAAAGAGTTGAAGATCAACCAAGGTCCTGTCTTCCTGGCGCTTACTTGCTTGTGGGGAAAGTAAATAGTGGATCAATGAACAAATAACTAGATAACAGAATGTTGGGTGGGTGATGGTGTTACGTAGAAAATCAAAGAAGGGCAGGAGAACTAGTGATCGTGTAGTTTTTGGTGTCTCCATCTGTCTGGATGCTCTTGCCCCCTCAGTGAATCAGATTGGCAAGGGAAACTTGCAGTGTTGACTTTTAGGTTGGGGCAGTTTTCCACTCCGCGTCTCATCCTTACCCTCTCCTTCCAGTCTCTAAGATCTGCAGTGGAAGATAGCTCCCTTTCTCTTTCCTGCTGCCTCACTACCCTGTTTGGCCTGGATAAACTAGAAACCTCTCCTCTTTTTCTCATATTCATAGTGTTATAGAAGTCCCTCATCTACAGGCGTTCCTTCTTTTCTTTTGTGTGGTGGGTCTATACCTTTTAAACTCCCTTTACTACTCTGTGTGGTTGGATCTTGAGAAGTGGTAAAGACCAGCACTTGTATACAATCTATCACATCCAAATGGATCCACCCACTTAATCTGTTTAAAACTGAGATGATAACTCAGCCATCACTCAGTGGGCTGTCCTTCCTCTTTGCCAATCCTACTTCTTTAAAAAAAAATTTTTTTTAACGTTTATTTATTTTTGAGACAGAGAGAGACAGAGCATGAACGGGGGAGGGTCAGAGAGAGGGAGACACAGAATCTGAAACAGGCTCCAGGCTCTGAGCTGTCAGCACAGAGCCCGACGCGGGGCTCGAACTCACGGACCGCGAGATCATGACCTGAGCCGCCCAGGGGCCCCACTACTTCTTTTTTAGAGGTTCATTTTAACTCTCAGAGTTGTCCATGTAGAACCTCCAGTAGTTTGTCAATTACGGTTGAAATTTTCCTACCCTGGCAACGGTTCCCACAGAGGTTTCTGCTTGTGCGTTTCTGCTCTGTTAAACTGGGGTTCTTGGCATCTGCCTATCTGTCTCTCCAGTTTGAGGGGCAACGATTTTCCCTGTGAAGTTCCATTCTTTGACAGATCTAAGAAGAGTTGATTTTTCACTCTGCTTAGCTTTTCTCTTATAGGATGAGAGTGATGACTTACGCAGATGAAAAATTGCCTTGTTACAGTGCTAGAAAAATTTTATGTATGAAAACGACAATAGCCTTACACTGAGTCCAAATAATACTTAAAAGCATGTGAAGATGTGATTATTTGTGATGTTACTTGTACAAAAAAGGTGTACATATCTTTTGAAGTGTTGAAAGGAAAATAGTACTTTATATGCTTGATCGTATCACTTTTTATAAGTATTGAATATATTCCTGTTTGTGTTTCTATGTTCTGTTTGTAGCCTTAAGAGCTATTTTGAACATATCTGAATATAAACAAGAAAAGTAAATGTCTTACATGACGTGATGCTGCATTATATATAAAATTGTGTACATATATTCAAAAACATTTTCTTGCATCTAGAGACTCAATTTAAGTCTACATGCTCTGACCATTTCAGCTCCTGGGATGTCTTCCCATTCTCAGCTTCTATCCTTGATAGTAAATATCAGGATGCTCAATTATATTTCACCTACAACAACTCTTTTTGTTGTGCATATCTTGTCTTCTAGCTAGGTGGGGACCTCCTGGAATGAAAAGAAAATATCTTATTCACTTTATGGCTGCCCAGATTTTGTTAGATTAATATAGATTTGAGTGCCTTTCCTATGCTAGAAACTGCCACATATCATTCACTTCCTGATCACCTCACTCCCGTGAGATTACTTGTTTTCACGATTTGTTGAGATGAGATCTGATACTCAGAGGGGTTAAAATTTTGTCTGTGGTTACACTTTCTGAAGTGTCAGTGCTAGGGTCTGAATTTAGGTCCGTCTAATCCTAAGAACGAGATAGTGCTCCTTCAGCTATAAAGAGCTGTACAGCCCTCCGTAGGTGCCTGTCTCCAGAGACACTAAGTATATTTTTGGTGGCTGAGTGAATTAGTGGATGAATTCTCTGGACCTCTTTTCACTACTTACTGTTCTCTGTAAAATGATCACGGTAGGAACCTGACCTAAGAATCAAATAGTCCACTGAGGTCTCTTAATTTGGCAACCGAGAGAAAGTAGAGTTCATTAACTAAAGCTCACTCCCATCAATGTTCTTTAATCTTCCAGAATGTTTCAGAAGCATTTTCCAGAGCTCCATTACAAGGTGGAACATTTTAGCCATTACTGAAGAAAGCACTATTAACATTTTATGAGTTGGCTCCTTCCCGACACCAGGAGAATAAAACATTGTTTGCTAAATTCTGGCTGCTCGATTCCTATTTTTTTCATGATGTTTTGTAATCCAGGCTTTCATTAGAGGGACGTAGGGGTATGTTTGTAACTGCAAGGCCAAGCAAAAAACAGTGCATGAGATCCTAGGAGACGGCGAAGCAAGAATCTTTGACTTTCTGTAGTTTTTACCGAAATTGTCTCTCATTTTTTTTGTCTCCCTAAATTTCATTCTAAAAAATAAAAAAAAACCCTCAAGTTTGCCTTTTTAAACATAATACGCATCTATTATAATAATTTGGAAAAGGTGGAAAAAAATCTAAAGTAGAAGAAAATCTGACAATGTCACCATCCAGACGTGGCTGCTAACATTTCGGCGTATTTCATCTCAGCCCCTACCCATCCCCCCTTTTTTGCATAAGGCATTTATTTCAGATATACAGATAAATAGAATTTTAATAATATTTTTGCACCGTATAGATTGTAAACATTTCTGCATGTTATTAAGATCTTTATGAGCATTACTTCCATTTAGAGGATGCACAGTTAGTTGATGTAATTATTCCCTCAAAATTGGTAATTACATGTGGAATTACCTGCAGATGATTGGGTATGAGACAAAAAGAGAGGAATAGGAAGCAACCAGAGGGAATGGAAATAGAGACTAGTGAGCTGTCAGTGCTGAGGAGCTACGGCTGAGAGTGGGGATATTAAAGCAGCTGGAATTCCCAGGGAAGTGTCCCAGAGAAGAGAAAGCTGAACGGAGAGAGTGTTCTGGAGATCTGCAGAGCATTCTGAGTCTTCAACTGAATAATGATCAGTGTATACATGTAGCTAGGAAAGAACCACCCAGTAGGAGTAAAGGAAACAATCCCTAGAGCTCACACGGGTATGGGTGGCTTCTCTTGCCACCAACAAGAGTTTAGCACCTTTTAATTCATGAGACACCAGGTAAAGTACTCAGAAGGTTTTGCTTCAGCAGTAGGAAAACATTCGTCCTAGAGTAAACATAGCTCTGGTCATACCAGCAGCTTTAAAGTGAGACCCTGAAGGATAAAATTGATTCCAGATAACGTAAATGCATACCAGAACAAAGCTAAAGAATATTTCTGGGAATATAAAAATACCCAGCACCCAAGAAAGGAAAAATTAATAGTGTCTATCATGCAATCAAATATTACCATGAATACAAAGAAACATGAAAATACCCGTAATTAGAAAAATCAATTAAACATAATCATCCCATAAATTACACAATTGGTATAATTGGTAGACAGTCATGAAACTGCATTGTACATATTCAAAAGGCTAATGGAAAAAAAATAGGGACACATATGAAAGTAAAAAGACAAAATTCAACTACTACAGATGAGAAATACAATATGTGAGATGGAGCAAATGCTTTATGGGCTTAATGTAAGATTAGACATTGCTGAAGAAAAGATTACTGAACTTGAAAAAAATGTATGACGACAACACCAAGTCTGGAAAAAAAGAAATGAAAACATTCTGGTGTAAGGTTTTATCCTCTAAATGAAATGGCATAATATCACTTGCTATTTATATAAATTTCTCTGGTACTGTATTAAGTATCTGGTTTAGAGCAAAGTGGTATTTAACTAGTTATAGATAATAGGCCATAAAAGGCAATAAAAGAGAATCACTGGAAAAGTTAATTCATCCAAAAGAAGGCTGCAAGAGAGCAAAGCAGAAGCTAGAGACAAGACAAATAAAAATTAAATAGCAAGAGGAGAGCTTTCATCATTCGGCCATGTGGGTATGAATGTTAAATATTAATGGTCTAAGTACCCAAATTAAAAGTTACAAATAATCAGATTAGATAAAAATTTCAATATCCAACTCAATGTCATCTATAGCAAGCCCACTTTCAGTATAAAGATACAAATAAGTTAAAGGTAAAAGGATGGCAAAAGACATACTATATTAAAATAGTAAAAAGAGGGGCACCTAGACAGCTCAGTCGGTTAAGCGTCTGACTTTGGCAAGGGTCATGATCTCGCGGTTCCTGAGTTCAAGCCCCACATCGGGTTCTGTGCTGACAGCTCAGAACCTAGAGCCTGCTTTGGATTCTGTGTCTCTCCCCCTCTCTCTCTCTGCCCCTCCCTTACTCATACTCTGTGTCTCAAAAATAAATAAACCATAAAAAATAGTAAAAAGAAAGCTAAAGTGGCCATGTTCATGTTGGATGAGTTTTATTACAGAAAAAAGAATATTATCAGGAATAAATAATGTTATTTCATAATGATAGAGGTAAGTTGATCAACAGGAAATAACAAATGTAAACATTTATACACCTAATAACAGAACTCCAAAATACATAAAACAAATACTGATAGAGCTGCAAGGAAAAAAATAGACAAATCCTCTGTTACAGTTGGATTTCACACCTTTTTCACAATAATTGATAGAAAAAGCAAAAAGAAATCAGTAAACATATGAAAGGCCTCTACAACACTATCAACCATTTTGAACTAATTGACATTTATATAACTCCACTTAAGAACAGCAGAATACACACTCTTCAAGGGCATACAGAAAATTTAGCAAGATATATCATATTGTAAGGTGTAAATCTCAACACATTTAAAAGGATTCAAGTTATACAAATTCTATTCTCTAACTACAATGGAATTAAATTGGAAATCAAAAGATATTTGAAAAATCCCAAAATATTTGGAAACTAAATATCACCCTTCTAAATGACCCATGGGCCAAATAAAAAATCAACAGAGAAATTAGAAAGTGTTTTGAACTGAATTTAAATAAACACAACAAGCTTCAAAATTTTGAGATGCAGCTAAAGTAGTATTTAGAGTAAAATTTATAGTATGATATACCTATTTTAGAAAAAAATGATCTCAGTTTCTGCCTTAAGAAACAAAAGAAAAAGAATAAATAAAATCCAAAATAAACAAAAGCAAGTAGGTGACAAAGACCAGAACTGAAATAAATAGAAAACAGGAAAACAATATAGAAAATGATACCAAAATATGTTCTTTGAGATCAGTAAAACTAGTAAACCACTAGTCAGACTGATTAGAAATTTATTAAGAGGAAGTAACAATTTTAAGATAGAAACGAAAAATGTGGCATCACTACAAATTCTACAGATACTTGAAGGATAATAAGGCAATGTTAGAAACAACTCAGGCCAATAAATTTGATAACTTAGATACATCGTACAAATTACTTGTATGACAAGCTACTAAAGCTCACTCAAGAAAAGAATCAGTGAACTTAATAGCCTTACATGTATTAAGGAAATTGAAATTATAGTTAAAAATTGTCTTACAGGGGCACCTGGGTGGCTCAATTGGTTAAGAATCTGACTCTTGATTTCAGATCAGGTCATGATCTCACAATTGTGAGATCCAACCCCACATTGGACTCTGGGATGAGCGTGGAGCTCTCTCTCTCCCTCACTCTCTGTCCCTTCCCTGCTCGTTCTGTCTCTCTCTCAAAATAAATAAACATTAAAAAAATTGTCTTACAAATAATATAGGAAGCTTTGACTACTTTCATGGATAATTCTTTTCTTTCTTCCTTTATTTCATTTTTTGAGAGAGAGAGAGACAACTTGAGTGGGGGAAGTGCAGAGAGAAAGGGAGACAGAGGATCCAAAGTGGGCTGCAAACTGAAAGCCTGATGCAGGGCTCAAACTCATGAACCTAACCACCAGATCAAGACCTGAGCCGAAGCTGGACACTCAACCGACTGAGCCACCCAGGTGCCCCTCTGTGGATAATTCTACCAAATATTCAAGGATGAAGTAATTCTGATTCTGCACATTTTTTTTTTTTAGAAGAACAAAGAGGAGAGAATATTCTCCAACTTTCTCAGACACTAGCATTACTTTGATACCAAAATCAAAAAAAACATTCCAAGAAAACAAAACTACATGCCAGTGTATAAAAACAACAATCAGAGATTGAACTTCTAAAACTATCATTTCAATATCAGAATAAAAAATTACAAAGCACTTAGAAACAAATCTGACCAAAGCACTCTAAGATCTAAGCACTGAAAACTACAAAACACTGCTAAAAGAAATTAGAGGTCTTAATAAACCAAAGTAATTTCATCTTATGGAAAGGAAAGGAAGGGATAGTGTGTAATTATAAATATAAAAGCACCTTCTACCTGGATGTCATAGAACTAGATCTAGATCTTAGGTTGGTTATTCTTTTTTAATGTTTATTTATTTATTTTTTAATGTTTATTTATTTATTAGAGAAAGGGAGGGGCAGAGAGAGGGGGAAAGAGAGAATTCCAAGCAAGCTCCACACTGTCAGCACAGAGCCTGAAATGGGGCTTGAACCCATGAATTATGAGATCATGACCTGAGCCAAAATCAAGAGTCAGATGCTTAACTGACTGGGCCACCCAGTCACCCCTAGATCTTAGTTTTTAACCATTTCCCTTCCCTGTGGCATACAATAGTTAAAATTACAGTCCCAACCTCTTGGTATTTAACCAAGATAAAATTGATAACTTTAAAATTTTGTTATTTTAGACAGAGAGAGCACACACGAGCAGGGGAGAGGGACAGAGGGAGAGATAGAGATTCTTAAGCAGGCTCATGACCGGAGCTGAAATCAAGAGCCCGATGCTCAACTGACTGAGACACTCAGGTGCCCACTAAGTGATGTCTTATTTTCAGTTAAAAGTTATCAATTTTAGGGGACGGAGAGTTTAGGGAAATATTTTATTCCTTGTCTTCATCTTTTGGTTAAATTGCCTTTAATGTGATCACAGACTGAAATTATGGCAATTTTCTATTTGCAGAGTCTAAGATATTAAGGTGAAGGTCAGAGTAGATGTGTCTTCCTTGTCTTCCTAGAATTTTAGGTGAAGTTTTGGGTGCAGGTGTGTGGTAAAGCATTTGAACAGCTCTTGTAGGTTATTGTAACGTTTGCTATATGCCAGGTACTCTATATTATATACATCACATGCATTTATTATTACATTTAGTTTCACAGCACCTGTGTATAGTGGTTAGTGCTCCTTCCTGTAACTACAACGTAGAGAATTTAAATAAACTATCCGAAGTTGTAAGATAGCATAAAATTGCAACAGAGCCAAAACACAGATATTCATCCGTCTAACTCAAAAACTCGGGATCTTTCTACTAAATCGGTTGCTTACTTGAAAGCTCTGAGTTGTCTTTTCTAGTTCTACAGTATAAGTGCAATAGTTTTGGGGAGCCAGATGAACAAAACTTCTTTCTTGTTCATATTTCTCAGTATTTGGCTAGTCATGGAAATAAACTTTCCTCTTCATGGCCATGGTCCTGAAGGAATTGGGATTCATCCAAAGGAAATCAGGTAGTGAAACATACATTTATTTATCCTGATGAGTCTTTTGCCTGTTCCCAGAAAAATTTGAAGAAATGTAACAAAAAGCAATATCCTGAAATTCCCTAGTGAACATGATTTCCCCCTCTCTCTTATGAACTCTAACAGACCTTCTGCTTGTATTTTCTGGTGAAACGTGTCAAATTATATCTTGCGTTATTGCTTCTAGTTTCTAGTATTCGTCTGATTCCATCATGGTCATCTTAAAGAGAAGACTTTGGATTAGGGTTCTCCAGAGAAACAGACCAGTAGGTTATCTACCACTCTCTTTCTATCATTTGTCATCTATCAAGAGATTTATTATAAAGAATTTAGTTTATTTATTATTTTAGAGTTGCTTTATATATTTTCTATTTATCATTTTAAAAACTACTTTCTTTTTTTTTTTTAAGTATTTTTTAATGTTTATTTGCTTATTTTGAGAGTGTGTGTGTGTGAGCAGGAGAGGGGCAGAAACAGAGGAAGAGAGAATCCCAAGCAGGGCCTACACTCAGTGCAGAGCCTGACACATGGCTTAATCCCAGGAACCTTGAGATCATCACCTGAGCTGAAATCAAGAGTCAGACGCTTAACTGACTGAGCCAACCAGGTGCCCAAAAGTATTTTCTTATTTATTATAAGAAATTATACATAGTATATATGCATATAATATGTATTGTAATGATTCAGCTGCCTTTAGGGTATAAATGAATACATTCTATGTGAACTATTTTGATAAAATTATATACCACATGCAAATTACTTGCAAGTTTTGTTTTATTGAATATCATAGATTGAGCCTGTAGGGCAAAAGACTGGAATGGATAGGTGGGTGGTCACAATTTTTATAAACTCATGAGGACACCTAGAATTCAGAGTTCCTTTCCCTTAATGGGTGATGATGTTAATTAATATCCCTAATTAAAAGTTGGGTAGCAAATCCTACAAAGTATGATTTTCCCCCAACAGCTAAAGAATAGAAAGAGTGATTCATTCTAGTCAATGACTTGCTTTTTCTTTTCTTTTTCTTCTCCTTCTCCTTCTTTTAAATTTTCTTTAGAAACAAAAATGAACAAAATCCTTTCCTCCATTTTGGTGCTATTACTATTTTGTTAGGAAGCCAGTTGTTCCAAATTTTCGGGAACAATCCCGAAGCCACTCTCTTTTTCTTTTTCTCCGTCTGTCTTCGGTTGCAGCCCTTAACTTACAGCTCAGCCATCCTCCAGCCTCAGTGCTTCCCCACACTGCCTTTGTTCTGTGGAAGACACTCATTAACATTTGCTAATGTATGCTAATGAGAAGTAATTAGCATCTTCTGTGCGTTGCTGGGAAGGAAAGATGAAGGCCCACCGAGTTCAGTCAGCCTTGCTTCCTGCTTCTTTGCGCTGGAGGAATTGTCTGCTTTCAGTTGTGACGCAATTATTTACTGCCTTTTGTTTGTTTCGCTTTGTTTAACCATGAATCTTGACAAGCATTCTCCTTCATGACTTGGAATATTGCAGAAATGCTTTGGGGGACAGACACATTCCTTTTTTTGTTCTAGGCTATCCAAGGATATAAGGATGCCAAGGGCTTACAACACATTATTTTCATCTGGTTGTTATTTTGGTATCCTATTACTAGAAAAGATCTGAGCCACAAAAACTCACACAAGAGAATATATTTTCATTTCAGCACACTTATTTACACGGGTTGCTCTTTATGGTGGTAACTGAAATGTGAGAGCACACACTCTGAATATATATTGTGACAGCATGGTTAAATAAGAAATGTGCCCTCCTCCAGAATATTCTAAATGCAAAGAAAAAGCCAAGACTCACCACTTAGTTTTTCGTAACCACGGGGAGCTCCAAATGCCTTTCTTAATAGCTATTTGTTTATTGAATATGTAACCTTAAAAAAAAAATAAGCCAACCCCCCCAAACCAGTTGAGAATAAGAACTGTTTTTGTTTTTCTGTAGACCAATGGTGTCATAAACTATCTAATTACAGCTTCTCCCAAATACTCTAGCATATAATTCACTATTTGAAGAACTATGCTTTAGCATTTCATATTTGCTCTTCGAGCTCAAGGGTGGTAGAATTTGGAAATGTATCAGCTACCCACTTCACTCAGCCTGTGTTTCATTTTAATTTCGTGTACCATAAAAACAGAAGGAAAAAGTGCAAAAAAAAAAATTGGTGTGCATCTCCTGCCCCTCCTTCTTATGTCTATAAAAAAAGATTATTATCATTGTGAAAAGATAGAAGGGGGATTTTTCTTTTGAGTGGATCTTCTTTTTTTTTTTTTTTTTTTTCCTCTCTGTTCTTCCTGGGGTTAGCTACTGTCTCTCCAGGACCTCATCATACAACACGTTTCTCTCCAGAATCCATCCTGTTCGATTTGGCAACTGCAGTATCTTATATTGTGTTTTTAATAAAGCAGATATCAGCGGCTATTTATTCTCTGCTTCTTAAGGGTTTCACAGACTCAAAAAATAAATATAATCTAGAAGGAAAAATATTGGAGAGTGACAGCTACTATAGCAGCTGAATCTCTCGCCCACTCGCTTCTTCCGGTCGGCTGCGTCTTACCCAAAGTCAACATCAACATTATTATCGTTGTAGTTTTATAAGCACAGCAATTTAAACTGCTTAGCATCTCCAAGATATTATAATGATTGAAAATGTGAGCAGCCTTTTGGCATTGTTTTAAAAGTTTTCATTAGGGTGTTTTTGAACGCATGTGCTCCGTGGTTCATTTTCTCTATGGTCTAGGGCAGATAAGAAGGATGCTAGCACCTGCAGAAAGAATAGCAGCCCCAACCTGTCAAATTACACCTTTTCCCCAGATACCTTCATGATATTCAAATGTAATGATCTCATTTTGTTTTTTCCCACCCCAAGGATTTTGTAAATGTCTTATAGTTTACGGGTTTATTAAGGCATTTGAATGATATAAGAACTAAGTAAGTTTCCTCTTTACTCAATGGCTTCCAAATATTATGCTTAATTCCACCGTTTGAAGGACTTGGGATTGTTATACACAAATGTCATGGGCATCTTTTTGTCCTTCCCTAGAAGTAATAAAAGTAAAGGGAGCTGCTGATTTAAACTGAATCAGATTTCATGTCTTGGGCACATACTACTCTTGAGGAAGAAGAATCACATTTCATCATTGTTTTTAATGTTTATTTATTTATTCTGAGAGAGAGAGAAGGCAGAGAGAGAGGGACAGAGAATCCCAAGCAGGCTCCGTGCAACAGCACAGAGCCCAGCGCGATGTGGGGCTCAATCCCAGGAACTGCGAGATCATGACCTGTGCCAAAATCAAGGGCCGAACGCTCAACTGACTGAGCCACCCAGGCGCCCCACATCCCAACATTTTAATTCCGTTTTGCAGACAGTGCCTCCTGTTCCCTACTTAGTGCCCATCAATAATTGAATGAAAGCAGGATGCTGGGGTGTTCTTTGCAGAAGAGATGATACCTCATTATGGTTTGGTGACTTGATCTAGCACCCAAGTGTCCCACTGACGGGAAATTCTTCTTTATGGCTAATGTTACTCATTCCTTTTGAGATTTTGGTTGGTTTACCTTCTGTTTGGTTTTTAGAAAACAAAATATCTAAATGCTATCCTCGGCCATAATTTATATACAGCTTATAAATACACACATACATATGCATACATATAATTTTGTCCATATCATAATTGAATCACCACCATCATCATCATTACTATAATCAAATTTAGTGGGGCACTTGGGTGGCTCAGTCAGTTAAGCGACTGACTTTTGATTTCGGCTCAGGTCATGATCTCACAGTCTTGAGATCAAGTCTTGCATTGGGCTCCGTGCTGCCCATGGAGCCTTAAATAAGATTCTTTCTCTCCCTCTTCCTTTGCCCCTCTCCCCTGCTTGTACTTTCCCTCTCTCTCTCTCTCTCTCTCTCTCTCTCTCAACAATAAATAAAAAAATAAAAAAATAAATAAATAAATAAATAAATAAATAATCATCCACTTGAGCAGCTACTGGAAGGCATCAGACCTAAAACATAAAATTTACAGCGTCTACTCATAAAGAGGCTACATTTAAAAGAGATTTTTTTAAATCATAGCTTATTTTTCATAGTTTCACTGGTCAGTTTTCTCTCTTCTTTTTTTTCCCTTGAAAAAAAAAAGAGATTTCATGTTTTGGGTAAGGGAATCCTAACTTGTCTTCCTTACAGAACAAGGCAACCTTTACTTTGGAATATATTCTCTTTTAAGAAAAAAAGATATTTTTATTTTGTTCACGTTGTCTAGCCTTTTCACCTTCAAATTCTTGTCAGGAAAAAGTATTGATAGGAGAACCAGTTGAAGATGGTCTAGACTTTGTTAACCCAAGGTGTTTCTAAAATATGAAATAATATTAAGTATGTAAATTTAGAACTGATAACATTTTCTGTTTAGAATACTTACTTACATGAGTATAAATACAGGTATGTTTATTTATAATGTTTTGTTTACATGTATACTTTTATAATGTTTTGTTTTACATGTATACTTTTTCACCTCTCATTTACTGCAATGTCATCTCATTTTTGCCCTTTTAACTGCCTTTCTTTGCTATCTTCTTCCCTTCTTCCCCATTTCTCTTTTTCTTTCTCTATTCTTCCCTCACCATACTTTAGTCCCATACTTTTGAATTGCTAAACAGTCAGCACTATATACGTAAGCAAGGGCTATATTAGTAAGTTGCCAGTCTCTTTTTAAAAAAAAATTTTTTTAACGTTTATTTATTTTTGAGACAGAGAGAGAGCATGAACGGGGGAGGGGCAGAGAGAGGGAGACACAGAATCCGAAACAGGCTCCAGGCTCCGAGCGGTCAGCCCAGAGCCCGACGCGGGGCTCGAACCCACAGACTGTGAGATCATGACCTGAGCCGAAGCCGGCCGCTCAACCGACTGAGCCACCCAGGCGCCCCAGCAAGTTGCCAGTCTCTTAACAAAGTCTCAGTCAGAGACACACAGCCCAGTAACAAAGCCACAAAAAACATCAATGAAATAAAAGAATTTGGAATCTAGTATGTGTCGTTTGAGTAACATTATCTTTTCATAACCTACATCGAATGCTCATTCTTACTAGATCTTTGCCATCAACATGTAAGAACAGTTTGGCCAACATCACTAGCTGTCCTCTATTCCTCACTGCCTATTCTCTTGTAAAGCCACTGAAATTCAGGCTTTTCCTTATACCATTTCACTAAATCTATTCTTGTCAAAATCATCATCGACATCCATATGGCAAAATCCAAAGGTCGATCTTTAGTCCTCATTATACTTGAGTTACAAGCCTACGACACGTTTCTTATTTTTCTTCTACGTCACTGATTGTTCATTTTCAGTGTCTTTGGTTGATTTTTCTTCTTCTCCCTGTCCTCTCAACTTTGGAGCCCTCTTTTTCTGTTTCGTTTATATTCATTTACCTGGTGATCTCACTTGGTCCTGTGGCTCCTAATAGTAGCAATATGTTAATAATTCCTAAATGTCTATTTCCAGCCCAGACTTTTCTTCTGAACTCTAGACTCAAATACCCAACTGCCTACTCAACTCGTGTATGGGTGTCTTACAGGCATCCCGACACCAACATGTCATATTAAATTTCTGATCTTCAAGTCCTCCCACCTAAGCTACTCTTCCTATGGCCTTTTCATTTCCTTTTCTTCCAAATCTATCTTTCTGCCAAGGACAAAAGCCTTCTGGCTGTCCTTGATTCTTCTCTTCCTTTCACATTCCACATGACACCTCATACTGATGGTATGGGTTCTTCCGCTAAGATTTGGCAAAATACTTATTACAGCATAGGCGAATATCCCTTCCAATGCTGTTTAGTCTGAGGTGAGACATGTACCGCACTTATACAGGAATGGCCAATGTTGACATTTCCTCACACACAAAAAAAGAACCCTGAAAAGTAACACACACAAAAAGCCTAAGAAACATAACAAATACATTGCATGCAAGTAAGCTGGATAAGATGTTGGTACCTAATCTTGGATCTCCTTTAGAAAGTCGTTCTTTTGCATAAAATAGCAAGACTCCTTAAAGGCAGTGGTATTTTCTTCTGCGCTCTACAGACTCCCTCCCTGAGCATTTTGCTCTGTACTCCTTGTGAGTGGACGATAACTGCTAATTGGACAAACAAGCTTTCAGTTTCCAGAGTAATAACCTAGTGCTACAAACATCCCTTCAAGAGCCAAATGTGGCGTCGAGCAAGAGGTAATACCACTTAACTTTTCTGGCCCCTTGGTTACTGTGAACCATAAACTACTTTCAGGGCTATAGATTAAAAAAGAAAGTCTGGAACAGCATCCACTTCTCTGAACGATTCCAATGCCTCTAAAATGTGACATTTTGCTGTTGTTTCCTTTTACTGTTTTTAATTACTGGGTCTATTTGCATGAAATGAAGATCTGGGTTGCCTAGGCATTCATCTGCTCCGAATGCATATTCCTCTCTTAAATAGCATACTTCAGGGAAATTTTCCTTGCCGGCCTTCAACATTTTGACAGGACCCCCCCCCCCCACCCCCTCGTTTCACTGCCCTCCCATCACTCCCCAGGAGAGAGGTTATTTTTAAAGTACATAATCAATAGGCTTTGGGAAGCAGCCAAAGCCTGAGGGGGGTCATATGATTGGGAATAAGCTACTGGGGATTGCTGAGAGAAGGGATGGCAACAGGCCATGCCAAAAATTGTCTGAGGAGAGAAAGACATTCTGTAGCTCCCATTTAAGTGTTCTGAGTAATTCTTTTGCACAGGCTTTTTGTCTTGGAGGGGTTTCTTGTCTTGCTTCTTCAGCCTTGGTTGGAGTTGCAGGAGATAGATGCAGACCACCATGGACAGTTGTTTTTCAGACCAAATAATGTCCCATTAAAATCAAGCTCGGTCTGAGGCCCTGGAAGGAGTCTTAAATTTGGTCATGGTGCTGTTGTTTAGTTCTTGATGCTGATGATGCTTTTGCTGTTGGTTCATATCCAGAACCCATCAATTATTATCAGAACAACTATACAAACAACTGTTTCATTGTCCCGGACTCAACTGCCAAAGAAACGCTGTTGAGCAAAGAAGGCACCTGATGAGAAGGTGCAGATGATTACACACAGATGATGTTACTGTTGGAGAGTCACCTCATGAGGAGGGACAGGGCTATTTCTGCAGTACTCTCCATTACGTCACTTAGAAACCATAGCTCTTTTTTAGTTCTTTACTTGAAACCACAGGGATGTCTCCTCTGATGGATTCTTAGGTTTTATTTAATAGCCATTTGTTACTATCCTTCCTGTACTTGAGAAGATGATCCGTGACTCCAGCCCTGTTTTTTCCCTTCCCCTGGTTATCAGAGGAGATTGATTCATTGCTCATCTCCTTGGCGTGGGACATTTCATTCTGCTGTTTTTATTTAATATATGATCCTTCCTAAAGATTTGCTTATATTTTTGTCCATTTGGTGTTTCTTCTGTTTCATTTAATCACGGCTAGTGAGTTGCTTATTACAAATCAGTGTAATATTTTGTGTGAATTTCGCTTTGGCTATAAGGTTGCAGAACAGGCTGTATATCCGTCTTTGCTATTTATCCTTGGCAGTTTTTATATACACACGGAGCTGACTCTGCTCCAAAGCTAAGCTTATATCATTCAAATTCCTTCCTGGGGAATTCTTCCTTGGCCGGAGAAGCTTGATGGCAGCATTAATTACAAACAAAAGACCAAGACCGATTGTTAAACGTAAAATATCTTCTTAGAAGTGTCTGCCTTCACTATTGGCGGACTCTCAGTGGTGACATAAAGATCCTTGTTCCGTGAAGATCCAGTTACAGCCAGTAACAGAAGGCATATGTCCACTCTGAACAAAAGCAGACTTATTTTCACATTCCGCGGCTGACATTGAGTGATAACGTTTTTGCATATCCTAAAAATTTTTATGCAGATGCTGTTTAAAGGCAAAATGGGCTTTCACAATAATCTTCTTTGTGAATGGGATTGAAACTCTTGGCAACTGTTCCGTTTTCAGTATGCCTGTCAAGTTCTGAAAAATAACCTTTGACGGTGTGCGAGCAGAAACAAAACGAAGGTTGTTTCCTCTGTTCACAGCAACGTCGTTTTGTCATCTTTGCTTTTTCAGACTGATGCTCATCCAACTTAAATGAAAATATGATACAATTAATATTTTATAAGCAAGTTACGAGGCTACGGCTTTAAAAAAAATAGTCAACTCTAATTTTTACCTGGGCAAGTTGCAGAGCTTTGCGTCTGCTGAAATCTGTGATGAATGGACCGTAGATGACAAGTGGAAAAACATCTGCCAATGAATATATTTTCACATGTTATTGGTCAATTAAAATTCTTATGAAAGCTCTATATGTCTTTACAAAAATAGAGCAAAACTGAAAGCAAGGTGCTTTCTGAGTATAAGGTGAGGAATACACAGAAGAGATGTTCTTTGTCTTGGAAAGAACTGGAAAATTACCTGTCCCCACACTGTCAAGGTAAATCATACATTGGAAAATTTAGGCTGTGTCCGTATACAGCCTACAGAAATAATTGAAATAGGAAATATCAGCCTTGTGGCATTTTTTGAAAGGCTCTTGGACACTGGTAGCTGCTCAGAATGAACTGTTCTCAGTTTTAATAAATTCCTTTGGTTCTAATAACCAAAGTGTTTGTGCATGCGGATATAGCTTTATTAACAAGTCAATTTATCATAGAATGAAATAATCCACCAAACCCCGAGACTACTCACTGCAGTGCAGAATTTATTTTAGTAGCAGTTATTTTCAATGGAGCTGACAGGCTTATAATTGATGTGTTTTGCAAATCTTCGAAGACAGTGAAGCAGAGAAGTCTTTGCACAACACTGTATAAGATACGGTAGCGGTATATCTTTAATGAACAATGCTCTTTTTGACAAGCTCACTGAAAAATGCTTTTATTAACTGCACAGAAAACCTTATGATGAAAATAATCATAAAAGCCCATTACTAACGGTTGTACTGTCATTTAAAGAATTGCCGTATTTTTCGTTTCTTCAACAGTACAAATTCAAGTGGAGGAAAAAGAAGATGACACCGAGGAAAGCTCAAGTAAGTGAGAATGGACCCGCATGGAATGTGTTTCCTGGGAAATGGCAGTGAATTCAGAGGACTTGTCGTCTTATCTTGTGGAATCATGCTGCCGCATGTGAGCACAGGCTACCACCTATGTGGGTGATTTTTGATGGTCTCACAAAAGAGATCAAGTCCAGCAAATAGGATCTCCACTCTAGATTCCATTTAATTGGCCCACACACATTTTACCAAATGTGTAAGTTACTCATGATCCAATAGATGATAGTCCACAAAAATTTGCTTTTTTATCCCCATCCACCTTTTTTTTTTTAAAATTTGGAGACAGAGCACAAAGGAGGGAGAGGGGCAGAAGGACAGAAAGAGAGAGAGAGAGAGAGAGAGGAGAGAGAGAGAGAGAGAGAGAAAATCCCAAGCAGGATCCACACTCATCCTTGAGCCAGACGGGGGGCTTGATCCCACGACCCTGGCTGGGATCATGACTTGAGCTGAAATCAAGAATCAGATGCCCAACCGACTAAGCCACCCAGGTTCTCCCAAAATTTGCTTTTTAAAATGTCTCTACTGTTTTCTCTATTAAGGCATTTGTCCTAAAAGCTCTTCTCTAGGGCTGAGTCTATTATAATAGAATAGATTGGCCATTTTGACTGAATTGATCAGGTGGTTGAATTAAAATGAATAAGCACATTATTTTGTACTGAATTCATGGGTATTTCATCAGAATTGCTCCGTTTTTAACCTGTGTAGGTTCAGCTCAAGAGTTTGGGTTGTGATCCCTTGCAGGCAGACCCCTCATGGACTGGAGCATGAGAAAGATCATTATATAAGCAAAAGCTTTGAATGTACTCAAACTGAAAGAAAGAGCCGTAGCTCAAGAAAAGTTCAACTAGGGGATACATCAATACAATCAAGTTAATAACCTGAATGCAATATGGCAGCCAGGGCATGTTCACGATGCCAGGTGTTTTGAGTCAGTCAGTGCATTCTACATGCAAACAGCTCAGTCTCATACAGATTCTGCAAGTCATGGCGTTCGTACTGTAGCGGAGGAAAAAGAATTTTCCCTCTAGCCTTCTGAGTTCTTAGCTGAGACCCCTAGAAGACAGTTTAACAAGAGAAAAAACATACAGAAATTCATTAGCATGTATGCCTCATGTGTACATGAGAGATACTCAGGTAATATGTAACATTCTGAGGTGGCTTAGAATTTAGACTCAAATACCATCCTAATAAGGAAAAAAAAAAGATAGAGATATAAGCCTTTCAGGAGAGAATAATTTGAAAGAAAGATGAGTGGGCCTTTAGAAAAAGATGGGAAGTTTGATAGTTTGTGACCAAGTTTGTCTGGGTGTGGTATTGACTTCTAGCATCTTCCTTTGTGGGAAGAGTCAATCTTCCCTAAGGGTGAAATTCTTGGTGAGGGGATTTATGACAATGAGTTCCTTTTGAAGTGTCTGTGTTTGGGCAGATGAGGGGAGTTCAGAAAAACAAACAAACAAACAAACAAACCACAAAACAAAAAAACCTCTCACTGAATTTGCTGTTTTTCAAGTGTCTACAGCCCAAAACAATCAATATACCAAAGTGGCGTAGTTTGGAGTGGCGTATCCTTAACTCCTACAGTCATATCCTGAGTGGAGCCCATTTCAAATGGTAAGATTGTAGGCAAATCTACAGTTAGGAGGCAACTGTAAAATATTGATTTTTTTTTTTTCTTAGAATTGGAATATTTGGAAACAAGTTAAGGCGCCAGAGGCAGTCTTTCTGTTCCGACATGGTACAAGAGAATTCCAATAAAACACTTTTTGTCCATGGTAGAACTGCGAGTTTAATATGGTAGGCTTAATACAAAATATACTATCATGCAGCGTACTAAGTGGCTGCTTGACTTTTTGAGTTATTTGTGGGAAAACTGTTTCTCAATCCCTATCAAGGTCTTGTCCTTTCTATAATTAGTGACTAATGTGACTAATAAAGACTGGGCAGATTTTCAGAATGTCAGAATGGGATTCAAGTAACATACAACATCTGCCGCATATTTAACAAATGGAAAAACCATTCTTGGTTTTGATGACAGTGTATAGTTCTCAAAGCTTACTTTGAACAGTTAACCTCCTGTTTTTCTCTGGTAGCCAAACTTTAGTAATAAAGGTAATATTTAGGCCTCATATTTGAAATATCAATAAAAAAAAGTTTTGGCAAGTAATGTTAAAAGATAATTGGCATAATGAACATATTTCATTAATGAATCAGAACTCTAGTGAGCTGTTATGACCAGTTCAAAGGAAAATTTAAAGAACAGATACATTTATAGGTCAGGTTTATTGAAATGATTTGCATACGGAGGCATCACTGTTTTGTGGGAGTTTTTTCTTTTTTTTTCTGGTGAGGAAGGTTTGTGTCTCCACTGAACAGAGTTCATGTACATGTTTATGGACAAGGATTATTTTGCTATATATCACTATGCTATTATTTTGCTATATATCACATATTTATATCACTATGCAGTGATCTAGAACTTTCAAAAGTACAAGATCGCTCCCATGGAATCAGAATCAAATAACACAAAAGGATACACTGCAGACAATTTATAGTTTTCCATTGAAGACAACTTTTTCTTTATAGTACTTATATTTAAGAGGATGGTGATAAAGGGGCACCTGGGTGGCTCACTCGGTTAAGCGTCCAACTCCGCTCAGGTCATGATCTCACGGTTTGTGAGTTTGAGCCCCACATCGGGCTCTGTGATGACAGCTCAGAGCCTGGAGCCTGCTTCTGATTCTGTGTCTCCCCCCTCTCTCTGCCCCTCCCATGCTCATGCTCTGTCTCTCTTTGTCTCTCAATAATAAATAAACATTAAAAAAATTTAAGGAGGATGGTGATAACTATGAGTAATATTTGACTTTTTTGATGGTTGAATCTAAATATCAGAAGTTAAGAAGTGACAAAAATGAAAGAGAAGTAAGATTGTGTGTTATAAACTGTGAAGGAAGGAACTGAATTCTTTACTCTTTACCTGGAAGATTCCAGTGAAGCTATGGACATAGGAAGCATTGTTAGTTGATGAATAAAGTAAAATAATAAAATAGAATAAAATAAAATAAAGTCATTTCTCTCAGTTTTACATTAAAATTATAAGTTATTTCTATTCATAAAGATGCTATGGTCAAGCAACTATTTATGTAAATAAATATATTTAGTATCAATTTCATTTAAGAATGGGAAAAATATTTAGGAAAAGGAAGAAAAAATTTGGAATCAGGAATAAAGAGAATTTGAGTTAGAAGACATCTCAGGGACCGAATTAGTTTCTTCAAAATTATTCTAGTTTATTGCATTTCCTTGTTCTTCCGGTCCTTTGTTTCAAAACAGAAGTAGTAGTAAACATATAGTGGTTAATCACTTAACCCTTATGTGTTATATCAGTAACCTCTATACTTGTCTGAGAGGTCATGGTATGACATTTATGACATTAAATGAAGATTGGAATTCTAAGGATTATTACAATTTGGGGATCCACATTCACATATGTGAGTAGATGAACCACAAAAGGAATGAAAATCTAGATGAGTGTATTTGAAAGACAAGTTATGGAATACATAAATGGCACAGTGCATCTTCTTATGGTGCGGAGACTTGCTGAATTATGATCTCACGTGTGACAATGGTAAGCATACATTTGGTAGTGGGAGAGAGCGCTTTTTGATATTGTTCACTGAAGCATTCATGGCTATGTTTAGGCGAAGAGGAAGAGGAGGAGGAAGATAAATTACCTCGAAGAGAGAGCTTGAGACCAAAGAGGAAACGAAAAAGAGATGTTATCCATGAGGATGACCCAGAACCTGAACCAGAGGATGAAGAAACAAGGAAGGCCAGAGAGAAGGAGAGAAGGAGGAGGCTGAAGAGGGGGGCGTAAGTTCACTCTGATCTGTAACTGAAACTGTGACTCCTTCAAAAGTACTTGACTCTGAAAGAGGACCCCCCCCCCACTCCCCCACCCTTTAGGCTCTCTGTGGCCTTAAAACTGGTAATTAAAAACTACTTTTAGAAAGACAGCTTGGCGGCCCCTACGTGGCTCAGTCCCTCAAGTGACTGACTCTTGGTTTTGGCTCAGGTCATGATCTTGTGGCTTTATAAGTTCGAACCCCATGTCTGGCTCTGCACTGGCAGCACGGAGCCCTCCCTCTCTATCTGCCCCTCTCCCACTCGCACTGCCTCTGTCTCTCTCAAAAATAAATAAACTCAAAAACAATAAACACAGGCTTAATCCAATGCTGCCATTTTTTACTCCACTCAGTTAAATGTATTTTACAATTTAAATAGAATTTAAAAACGAATACATGTATTAAGAATGGGCTAAGAGAAATTTCCTAATGAGACATCTAAATTGTCATGGTTATTAATATAGTTCATTAATTAGTATTGATATTGCTATTAATTGATATTAATAGTTCATTTAGGTATTTTGAAGTTATCCCATTAATGACATATATTGTTATCAAAGTTAAGTGGAAAATTCCTAAACAGTGAGCCCAAATCACTTTAGCTTAGGGAGCCGGGGTTGAAAAATATGGCTAATTCCAGCCCAAGAGCTAAGAGTGGTTCTTAGAGTTTTAAAGCGTTGTTGAGTAACAAACAAACAAACAAAACCAAAGACGAATATGGGACAGAACTGTATGTAACCCTCAAAGCCTAAAATATTAAGCATCTCTTCTGTTACAGAAGAGCATTGGGGCTGTCATTTCCTTTTTAACACAACCCTGCACCTACCATTTCCACCAGGCGAACATTTCACTGAGCACTGACTTTATATAGAATAGTTTGTTAAATGCTAGTTAGGAAAAATCTAATGAAATGGTTTTCGAGTCTTTGCCTTCTGGAAATTTGCAGATGGCGGGCTGGTAGGAAAAGCGTGCGTGTAATACACATCTAATAATAGAAAACCTTGACCCCTTGGAAAGGCTTTAAGAGAGGAGCTACTCTGCCCCTCTCAGGCAGTAGGGTCATGGGAACCACTACAAGGTGATACGATTTCCTCCAAAACACTCTTAGGACTTTAGATGAAGAGGAATTTTCTAAGATGTCCTCCCCAAATGATACATTCCAGTGTTCAACAACTAGCTATTACTTTCCTTTTCGTAAATAATTGTAATTAAATACAATTGTATGGAAATTTTGGCAGGTAAAGAAGCTTAGCATTGATAGCTGATGGTTCCTTTTAAAACGAAAGACTAACCCCACCTACTTCTTCATCATATTTTTGTTGATTTCAGTTTTGAAATCTCCCTCCCCTTCTTTCTTTTTCTCCTCCTCCCCAAACTCCTTTCTTCCATCTTTGAATATCAAGACATCACCTTTTTAAAAATTTTGCCTCTGGTATTCTTTTTTCTATTTTCTTTTTATGCATTTTATGCTTTTTACTTTTGAAAACAAAATATCTCATGGTTTTTTTAATTAAAATTTTTGTAAAGTTTATTTATTTATTTTGAGAGAGAGAACACTTACAAGCATGTGAAGGGCAAAGAGAGAGAATCCCAAGCAGGTTCCATGTTGTTAGCATGTGATCATGACCTGAGCCAAAATCAAGACTTGGTCACTCAACCAAATGAGCCACCTCATCTCATACATTTAAGCTCTATGCCCTTATTGTCATCACTATTATGATGCAGTAATATTTCCTATTAGCAAAGCTTGCATTTTCTGATAGTGAGATTTCAACAATAGATGCATGCATGATATAGGCTGTGTTCCAGAATTTGCTATTCTTCTCCACTTGTGCCTCAGAGAGGTCCTTTCAAAAAGGTCAATTGGGGGCTGGAGGTTGCGCCTTGGTGGCTCAGTCAGTTAAGTGTCCGACTTTGGCTCAGGTCATGATCTTGTGGTTTGTGAGTTTGAGCCCCACGTTGGGCTCTGTGCTGACAGTTCAGAGCTTGCTTGGGATTGTCTCTCTCTCCTTCTGTCTCTCTCTCTGTGCCCCTCCCCTGAACACACACACACACTCTCTCTCTCTCTCTCAAAAATAAATAAACGTTAACAAAATAAAAAATAAAAAGAAAAGTTCTGTGCTCTCTCGGTCTGCTTAAGGCCCACATGTTAACTGCTCAACTCCTAGAAATCGGACCATATAAATCAGTGGGTCTTGGCCCCTATTGCCTGAAGGAAAGTTGTCCCTGTGACAGTGTCTGTCCTTAGCTGGTACCAGTCTTACCCTGATTCTCAGAGGCCCAAGGTAGCCCTGCTCCCCTTTCTCCTCACTCCTCCAAACAGCCAAACCTGGCTACAGTGAGCTTTGTCTCCAAAGGTTTTTCAAATTACATGATTACTTCCATAATTTGGGCAACTCGTCTAAATAGTATCATAAATTATTTCTGGTGATTGATGGTTCCAATCCCAATATGAAGGTTCATTTTCTGTTGTTCATTTTGACGACATTAAAAAAAAATTTTCTTTTTAATGTTTATTTATTTTTGACAGAGAGAGAGAGAGAAAGCGAGCATGAGCGAGGGAGGGGCAGAGAGAGAGGGAGACACAGAATCCGAAGCAGGCTCCAGGCTCTGAGCTGTCAGCAGAGTCTGATGCAGGGCTCGAGCTCACAGACTGCAAGATCATGACCTGAGCCTAAGTCAGATGCTCAACCGACTGAGCCATCTAGGCTTCCCACCAAGCATTTGTTTTTTTTCTAAAGAAAATATATTAGCAATATATTGTGAGAAAGAAAATATTTTCTAAAGAAAATATATTAGCAATATATTGTGAGAAAGATTTGTAGGCAAATATATTGCGAGAAAGATTTGTAGGCAAATCAGGGCATGTTTATTTAGATTAACTGATTTATGGTCTTTTAAAATTTAAATGTTCAAGTGAAACACCTTAGGGAATTTCCCCTGCACTAACAAAACATTTGAAGCCAACTAAAACCAAGGTTGCAATGCTAACTATCTTTGGAGACAGTGAAAAAATACTGCCTCGTTAGACATTTTGGAGGATTTCTAATAATATGACAGGCTTTTCCTGACCCAGTTTTAAGTGTAAGAAATATGTTCATAGCAGTGAGAAATTCAGCACATTATGCCTCTTTTCCCCCTAACAACTGTTGTTTAAATAAATCAAACTGAAGATAGAAAGCCATTCTTGCACAGATTAGCCCTACAGTTTAGAAGACGAAGCAAACCTCTGCGATATTCTTTTAATATGATTAGCACTTTCTTTGAGTGATTCTTAGGAAAACAGTTCCCTTATATGCTGGTGAAAGTAATGTTATAATTACCTGCCTGTTTGAAGATAACTTATTGAAGAACCATTCCCGGTAGCACAACGCAATCCGTCTGGAGCAATCAACAATTAACAAAAAAGACTTTAAAAATATACCGGTCTGGGGTTATTTAGTGTAAGAATTTATTCTTATCTTTCCATACCATACTAATCTTGGAGGACATTGTTCAATTTTATTGGACTTTGAGCAGTGGATTTATGATGATAACCCTGTCATCCAGAAAATTTCTGTACATAAACATTTATTTAATTAATATTTATCCAGCTCCACTGCTGTGGAAGCTAATTTGCTAATTTCTTTGGAAGACATGGATATGAATATGCAATTGACTGTATTCTCCCGAAGTTCGTAATAGCGTAAGGGAGGGGTTACTTGGACCCAAATCATTGTGAAGTAAGACAGTATAAATGTGTCGGAGAAGAACAAGGTTGTTTGGAGTTTTGGAAAGGACAAATCTATTTATTATATGGGATAATATATATGGATAATCAGAAAAGGGTTGAAGAGATTTGACATAAGTTTTTAAGGAATCATAGAATTTAAATGCATAAAGAACTGGATTTAAGATAGCAGGAAAGGATAGAATTCGTGTTAGGAAGATTTCCATTAAGTGGTTTCTAAAAATTGGCATGTAAAGAAATAAACTTTAGTTACATGGTAAATCCACATCCTAATAGATCTTTTTTTTTTTTAATTCTTTGATGATACTACATTAAGCAAGATACTGTTTCAGATATGATTCCTAATGGGAATCCATTAATGTAAAGCTTTAAGGTACTTACATGTAGATACCGTTGACCCTTGAACAACATGGTTTTGAATTGCATGGATTTTTTTTTCCTTTTTTTTAAAAAGATTTTAATTCCAGTTTCATTAACATACAGTGTTACATTAGTTTCAGGCACACAATCTAGTGATTCAACACTCGGTGCTCATCATGATAAGTTTACTCTTAACCCCCATCACCTATTTCACCCATCCCCCAGACTGGTAACCATCAGTTTGTTCTCTGTAGTTAAGAGTCTGGGTTTTTTTGTTTGTTTGTTTTGTTTCTTAAATCCACATATGAATGCAATCCTATGGTATTTGTCTGTCTCTGACTGACATTTCACTGAGCATAATACTCTTTAGATCCATCCATGTTGTTGTGAATGGCAAGATTTCATTCTTTTTTATGGCTGAGTAATATTCCATTGTGTTGCCTCTTCTTTATCCATTCATCTATCCATAGACACTTGGGCTGCTTCCATAATTCGGCTATTGTAAACGGTGCTGTGATAAACATGGGGGTGCATACATCTTTTCAAATTGGTATTTTTATATTCCTTGGATAAATATCCAGTAGTGGGATTACTGGGCCATATGGTAATTCTATTTTTAATTTTTTGAGGAACCTCCATACTGTTTCCCACAGTGGCTGCACTAGTTTGCAATCCTACCAACAGTGCATGACGGTTCTTTTTTCTCCACATCCTCACCAACACTTGTTGTTTCTTGTGCTGTTGATTTTAGCCATTCTGACAGGTGTGAGGTGATATCTCATTGTGGTTGTGATTTGCATTTCCATGATGATAGTGATGTTGAGCATCTTTTCACATGTCTGTTGGCCATCTGTATATCTATCTTCTTTGGAGAAACGTCTTTTCCATGTCTTCTGCCCATTTTTAAATTGGATTATTTGTTTTTTTGGTGTTGAGTTGTATAAGTTCTTTAAATATTTTGGATACTCACCCTTTATCAGATTCTGTCATTTGCAAATATCTTCTCCCTTTGGGTAGGTTGTCTTTTAGTTTTGTTGATTGTTTCCTTTGCTGTGCAGACACTTTTTATATTGATGTAGTCTCATTAGTTGATTTCTGCTTTTGTTTCCCTTGCCTCAGAGACATATATAGAAAATGTTGCTACAGCTGATGTCAGAGAAATTGCTACCTGTGCTCTCTTTTAGGTTTTTATGCTTTTAGGTCTCATATTCAAGTCCTTAATCTATTTTGAGTTTGTTTTTGTGTATGAAATAAGAAAATCATCCATTTTCATTCTTTTGCATGAAGCTGTCCGGTTTTCCCAACATCATTTGTTGAAGAGATTATCTTTTTCCCATTGCACATTCTTGCCTTACATGGATTTTGAATATTTATTAAATTTGGATTTAGTCTATGTCTACATGGAAACAAGTTTTTGAGTAATATTCAGTAAAACAGTCTCTTTTTTTTCAATTGAAGTATAATTGACAGCCAATGTCACATTAGTTTCAGGTGTTCAACATAGTGATGTGACAACCAAAACAATCAGTTTTACTAAAACATACATTTTCTTCCTGTGACAAATCAACACACATATTGTTATTCTGATTGGCAAATTAAGCAAACAAAAACTGTGAATATAGATGCAGTAAAAATGTCAGAGTTGCAACCGCCATGAAATTTTATATAATAATCAAACAAATAATTAAAACGAAAACAACCTACTGGCAATCAGAGTTGTATTTTAGAGTGTACTCTTACTGGTCTCTTACTATTCTTCTTCAAGTTAAAAAAAATATGTTTTAGAGAGAGAGAGAGAGAGTGTGGGAGAGGGGCAGAGGGAGAGAGAGGGAACCTCCAGCAGACTCTATGCTCAGCACGGAGCCTGACACAGAGCTTGATCCCATGACCCCGGGATCATGACCAGAGTCATCAAGAGTCAGACACTCAACTGGCTGACAATCAAGAGTCAGACACTCAACTGACTGAACCACCCGGGCACCCCAAATTACTATTCTAAGCAAAACATTTGAATTGGTCAAGAAACCCAACTGTCAACAGGAAGTGTTATTTTAGAAAGTTAATATGAGTTTTTATTTCAGTAATCATGACATGATTAAAAACTGGGTTGGTGGGAAAGAAAAGAGGGTGCACAGTCATTTTGTACGGTGGCCTGTAATGCTATGGCTGTGTCCCCCTCTCCCTCAGCTGTAACTTTCAAAAGCAGCTCTGCCATGGTCTTACTGTGTGTAGTCATGATGAGTATAGTCAACAGAAAAGTATGTTTCTCTTTACAATTTTTTTTTAATGTTTGTTTATTTTTGAGAGAGAGAAAGAGAGAGACAGCGCACGAGCGGGGGAGGGGCAGAGAGCGAGGGAGACACAGAACCCCAAGCAGGCTCCAGGTTCTCAGCTGTCCGCACAGAGCCTGATGGGGGCTCGAACTCACAAACCTCAAGATCATGACCTGAGCTGAAGTTGGATGCTTAACTGACTAAGCCACACAGGCACCCCTGTTACTTTTTTTTTTTTTTAATGTTTATTTATTTATTTATTTATTTTTTGAGAGAGAGAGAGAGAGAGAGAGAGAGAGCGAAAGAGAATGCAAGCAGGGGAGGAGCAAAGAGAGAGGGTGACAGAGGATCCCAAGTAGGCTCTGTGCCGACAGCAGACAGCCCAATGCGGGGCTCAAACCCACAAACCACGAGATCATGACTTGAGTCGAAGCTGGATGCCTAACCCACTGAGCCACCCAGGTACCCCACAGCAAAGTATGTTTCTGACTAACACTGAGTCAGATTGCAATTTCTCTGTCAGGGTTTAGTTTGGAGAAAGAAACTTCTGCAGTTAATTGAACAGAAAATATTTGATAAGAGAACTGTTGAGTAGGGATAAATAATTGTTGTCTAGGTTACTGGGAAGGTGAAAAGACAACACTCAGGTATCATGGTGACGACAAGTATATGAAGCAGCTACCTCTCCAAGGGCTACAGGAACAGAGGAGAGAGGTTGAAATTCAAACTTAAAAGCATAGAGGAGAGGGGTGGCCGAGTGGCTCGGTTGGCTAAGCGACTGACTTTTGATTCTGGCTCAGGCCATGATCCCAGGGTTGTGGGATCGAGCCCCGAGTCGGGCTCTGTGCTGAGCGAGGAGCCTGCTTGGGATTCTCTCTCCCTGCCCCTCCTCCCCCTCTCTCTCAAAATAAAGAAACCCAAGAAGCATAGAGGAAAGACGTATGGGGCTGAAACCATTGCAAAGGGGGTGATCCACCAGCAGTGCTGGTTTCTACCGGGGTGGTGAGGAAGCTGGTTCTGTTAGTGTTGGGGAAATTGGCAAGCTGGATTCACCTGTAGCTGTGGGAGGACCCTTCAGCTAGTGGGGTGAAGAAGCATTACCAGGGAGGAAGTACCACCCCAGGAAGCAAACAGGAATCCCAAGTCTCTTCTGGGTATCTCTTATTGACAGCCTACTATTGAGGCAGCTGACAAAGCAGAAATGTGCCCTACAGAGCCCCAGCCCCAGCATCCCAATATTCAGTATAGAAGGGGAGTCTGGAGCTGAAGGACAATAGCTCAATCAACGAAGCTTTCTATAAAAAAAGTTGATCTTTACAAAATGGGGCATTACATTCCTCACCTTAAAATCCTGCTGCTCATGTTTAGATTGTTTTGATTTGTTTCGTTAGTTCTGGACCCTATGGCATTTTTGCAATCCGAGAAACACAGAAGAGAAAAGAAACATCTCATTTGCTCAGTGAGAAGCCAAGTTCCTTTGAAGGTCCCTTCAAAGGTTTCGTTTCTACCAAATAAACTTCAAGTTGAATTTTATCAACTGAAGTTTTGAATTTAATTAACAGATTAAGTTACCTTCGAGAAATAGATTTTTTAAATTTTTTCCTATTTCAATTTTTCTCTTTCTCTTGAGACATGGCTAACAAATTTGTAAGGGCACTTCAAAGACATCTTCCCCTCTCATTTACCATCCTTATCAAAAAGTAATGTTTCTCAATGAAATGTAGAATTGGTTGGGGAAAGCATACAAGGGAACTAAGTAGAGAAGAAAATATCTTGATAGATCTGCAACTAATATTCCACAGGTCTTCTAGTCCTGAGAGTTATGTCCTGAGGCTATGGATGTAAAACTGTTTCAGGACTTCAGAAGGTAAACGCTATTATTTTAAAGTTGCAATAATTCCAGAAATCCCGCATCAGTGTTCAGATATCTGCAAGCTCTAAGGCTTATAAATCTCAGCCTCCTCTATGTACAACCGAGTTGATATCCATTGACTGAGTATCCGAGAGCGTTCTTCTTTAAGTCTGGTAGTCAGGCAAAGCTTAACTCTATTAAGGTTTCTTTCTTTTCTGTCTTTTAAAGGGAAGAAGAAGAAGAAATTGATGAGGAGGAATTGGAAAGACTGAAGGCAGAGTTAGATGAGAAAAGACAAATGATTGCTACTGTCAAATGCAAGCCTTGGAAAATGGAGAAGAAAATTGAAGTTCTCAAGTACGATGCCTCTTTTCATAATTAGAAACACTGTCCTTGATTATTGATCTCCCAACTCCTCTATTACCTATGTTTTGTACATAGTGCTATATATAATATATCATATATATAAAATGCTCATTATTATCTATAACGTTCATGGTCATATACACATATACAACATATTATATACGTTACATGTCATGTATGTGAACATATCATATATCATAAACGTGTGCATATATGCATATATATGTATATATATATATCATCATTAGAGAGGCTGGGATAATGATTATAAATTTTATTTTGTTTTTTATTAAAAAAAATTTTTTTTAACGTTTATTTATTTTTGAGACAGAGAGAGACAGAGCATGAACGGGGGAGGGTCAGAGAGAGAGGGAGACACAGAATCTGAAACAGGCTCCAGGCTCTGAGCTGTCAGCACCGAGCCCGACGCGGGGCTCGAACTCAGGGACCGTGAGATCATGACCTGAGCCGAAGTCGGATGCCCAACCGACTGAGCCACCCAGGCGCCCCTATAAATTTTAAAAAATTATGAGCAAATTCATTGTTTGGAGTCTTATAACCTCTGGTCACTTTTAGCCATTTGTTCATGAGAATTTCTTTAATGTAATGCATTCATTACTTTCTCTCTGAAAGAGATAATGTATTTGAATTTTACAAGTCTGTGTGACTGGCAGATTCTTGTTTCTCTGCAGGGTCCCAGCCTCAGGTGACATAATCATGTGACAGCTCTCTTTAAAGCACAGGGAAGATATTAAGCCAACAGAAGAGTAAATAGGATTCCAGTTAAGGATTATGCTAATAGCTATTCCATGGTGACATGTCAGTGACCCAATTTCACTCTTAGGTTGAATGTTGACGGGGGTAACAAACACACTCGGGGCACCCGGATTTACAAACTTCCTATATGAAAAGGCAAATGATTATCTCTTTCTGGGGGATGGAAGCATCTTCGCTTCTGATCACTTCTGAGGATCACACTACATTTCCTTGCCACGGTTGTTGGGGAGACGAGGCATGAATAAAAGGGAATGTGTCGGTGATAACAGCCATGTTTATATCTTTCAGTGGTGCTACCGATTGCATTTTTCCATAGAACCATTTTTGTAAGTAGTGGTAAATTTCCAAAGCTGTCTCTCCACCAGGCTATTTAACTAATAATGTTAAATATTATAGAGGAGAATATTATTGTCTCTGGTGATGAGAGAAAGAATTGAAATAGCTATCAGGATAATTCTCTTCTAATCTTAGCTTTGTAAACGAGCATGTGTTATTTGAGGACACTGCTTAGACTTCTGGGGCCTCATATCCAAAATAAAACAAGAAATTCTCCATCTATTCTGTGAAGTGGGAACCTAGCCATCGTTTGTAATGGCATTGTTTTGTTTGCGGATAAAGTTTTCCAAGTTCCAAACAGTGGTTTTCCCAGAAAACTTCTATAACACTGCACAGTCGTAGGCTGGGAACTCTATATGCATGTGCTTGTACCCACCAGCCCTGAATGAAAACAAAGGCAAGCAGGGTTCCTGATTCCCTGGAGCTAGTAACACGTGTGCGTGCGCGTACGCATTCGACGTGGTGATAATGACGCTAAATGATAGATATAAAAATATCCTTGCTTGGCAAAACAGGAGTTTGGCAACCACTTTACGTTGCTTCCAAAATATCATTTGAAATACGATTGGCCATAAAATGCCCAAAACTGGAAACCACAAGTAACTGTATGTAGAAAGTTGTAAAATTGGAAAGCAGTGATATTGTGAACTTTCAAAGCGTGGTGTGAAATTGGGTAAGAATGCCGAAGAGCGTATCTTCCCTTTCCACCTGCAGAAAGTGTAGAAATACCCCCACCCTCCCTGGTCTGTCTGTCCCATGCCGGGAAATGGAGTAGGAATGGGCTTCTGATTTGAGTTTGAATCTCAGACCTTCACTTCATAGCTGTGCAAGTTTGAATGAATTGTTTAGCTCTCCGACATTCAGGTTCCTTATGAAATTATGCTAATTTCCCGGGTTAGTGGAATCTTAAAGTGGGATAATTTACATAAAACACTTAGCACGCTGCCAGAACATAGCACGTAGCTGGGAAGCACAAGTTGTAATTATTATTTCACCTCAGGACAGAGTCAATGTTGCCTGGTCCCCTGCAGCATGTCAGGAGAGACAGAGTGCGTGTGAGGCGCGGCAGGGCTAGGTGGAGGCACACCTGGTCAGGGATAACCTTAGCCACCTTGGGGGATGGTGACACATTGGTAGCAGTCTAGATGGGTAACTGATTTTGACGTTCCAGCGAAGAATAGAGCCTCTTGACAATTTGGCAGAATCGAGGGCCAGGCCACGTTCAGCTCTTCCAAATGGACCCAGGGTAATCCTGTGGCAGATTTTAGGACCTGGGGCCTTGAATTGAGTCCAGGAATTAACCCATTTTGCGAAGTGGAGAGATGAGGCTTGGGATGGCCCTAATGCTAGGGCCGAGGTTGAAAATGAGTCTGCAACTCAGTCTAGATCTTAGGTTTTAGATCTGAGTGTTAGGTTTTTATTTGGCACACATGCTTTTTTTTTCTTTTTATTCTTTTTTTTTTTTGTTCTTTTTATTCATATATCTATAACATAAAATTGACCATTTTAACCATTTTGGGGTATATTTTGTTTTAAATTATTTTTTAAATGTTTATTTATTTTTGAGAGAGAGAGAGAGAGACAGAGCGTGAGCACGGGAGGGGCAGAGAGAGGGAGACACAGAATCCTAAGCAGGCTCCAGGCTCTGAGCTGTCAGCACAGAGCATGACGTGGTGCTCGAACTCACGAACTGTGAGATCATGACTTGAGCTGAAGTCGGACGCTCAACCGACTGAGCCACCCAGGCGCCCCTGGGGTGTATTTTTTAACAATATTTTTCTTTGTTGTCAAATGTTAAAAAGTAGGAGATTTCACACTAAAAAAATCCACATGTCCAGCTCCTGCTGGACAAGTGGAGCATCTGGTCCCACATTCTTACATGAAAATAGCAGCTGGGGCTCAGTGATAGTTGCACTTAGGAACAGGGAATTCAGTCTTCAGTGCACACAATTCTCGATCCACATCAGTTGGTCACGCTATTTGGTTAAACCCTCTACGCATTCCAGTCTGCTGCCTCCTACCCGTGCAGCCAGGGAGCGAATTAGGCATGTTACCAAGGCAGTGATTCAGAACATCAAGTTCAAAGCCAGCTTGCAGAATGGAAGCACAGATTTAGGCCCAGAGAAGAAGAAACTATGGCTTCTCACCTGTTAGTAACGCTCACTGTCTTACAACGATTCTCCATGGCCAGAAGTCAGTCCTGCTTTGTAGCTTGGCAATTCTCTGCACAGCTGGTACCAGTGGTATGGTCAGCCTGATCCTCTTGGTTTCAGCCTCTGGGATGAAGCTGTTGGCACTACTGTGGCCAGCCTGTCTCCCTTTGTGGGTTTTTGAATGTTGTATTGAGCTTCTCCCGCATGGATCTCAATCGCATTATTAGGACAAACGGTGAATACTTGATAGTGTGGAGAGATAAAGGTTACTCTGCCCCAATGCCACTGAAACATGGCGGTCAGGGAGCTTTTCTCGCACCCTTTATTTCTTTCAGGGACTTCTGACTCTGAGAATGCATTTCTGAGGACCGTGTTATTCCCAGAATTTGCCTCCAGTCATCAATCCTTGCTAACTACATGGAGACCAAGATACTAGTCTCAGTATAACTGGAGCAGATATTTTGATCACAGGTTTGGATTTATGTCGGGATTCCAAGGCTTTCCATCTGGCTCTGGACTCTGATGAGCTTGTGAAACTTCTAAAACAGATTCTAT
Organism: Prionailurus viverrinus; assembly: GCF_022837055.1. NCBI lineage: Eukaryota > Metazoa > Chordata > Mammalia > Carnivora > Felidae > Prionailurus > Prionailurus viverrinus. The sequence continues at coordinate 73,120,172 of NC_062573.1, read as the reverse complement.
GGAGGATCAGGCTTTCAAGATGTGTTTTAGAGTAAACTTCAGGAACGGTAACTTATTGTTCTGAGGATGCCTTGGGAGGTGGCGCTCGGGGAGTCCCACATTCTGAAAGAATATCTATCGCTAGCAAGGTAAGCATCCTCAGAGCTGAGGACCCAACTACAGTTAAAAGAAGCAGTTAATATATAGGCAAGAAGCTCTAAAACTGGGTTGTTAATCCCTAATGACTCTCAAACATGGCTCAGGAATTGGAGCTCAGCATTTTGAAGGCAGCAGTATTGGCTTTTTAGGACTGAAGAGAGGTCACATCCTTTCCACCGTCACTGTGGAACAGTGTTTTGCAATGTGGTTTCAATATGTTTCACACAGTCAGGTAGCCTTAAACCTATCAAATAATAATCTCTAGGTGGAGGGGACAGGTGTGTCTGGCCCAGACCAGGCTATGTGTATTTTAATTTTCTACTCTGAAAGTCAAGGATTGAGGGCCACCGTCTTTCAATTCTGAGAAACAGAAAACCTCAGAAGCAGAACATCTTACCTTACTCTAAACTATTTATTGAATGGGTGAGAATATGTTGGCAGACAGGGAAGGGGAAATAGTGGTATGTTTTCCAATTATTTGAAAGTCAGTTCCTATTATTATTTTTTTAATTTAATTTTTTATTTTTTTTAGAATTTACATCCAAATTAGTTAGCATATAGTGCAACAGTAATTTCAGGAGTAGATTCCTTAGTGCCCCTCAACCATTTAGCCCATCCCCCCTCCCACAATCGTTCCAGTAACCCTCCGTTTGTTCTCCATATTTATGAGTCTCTTCTGTTTTGTCCCCCTCAATGTTTTTATATTATTTTTGCTTCCTTTCCCTTATGTTCATCTGGTTTGTCTCTTAAAGTCCTCATATGAGTAAAGTCCTATGATATTTGTCTTTCTTTGTCTTTCTCTTCACTTAGCATAATACCCTCCAGTTCCATCCACATAGTTGCAAATGGTGAGATTTCATTCTTTTTGATTGCCAAGTAATACTCCACTGTATGTGTGTATATATATATATATATATATATATATATATACCACATCCTCTTTATCCATTCATCCATAGATGGACATGTGGGCTCTTTCCCTACTTTGGCTATTGTGGATAGTGTTGCAATCAACATTGGGGTGCATGTCTCCCTTCGAAACAGCACACCTGTATCCCGTGGATAAATGCCTAGTAGTGCAATTGCTGGGTCGTAGGGTAGTTCTATTTTTAGTATTTTTAGAAACCTCCATACTATTTTCCAGAGTGGCTGCACCAGCTTGCATTCCCATCAGTTCCTATTCTTATTAATGAACTAAAAACATAGGATTTTAGGCATATCTATTTTGAAGTTATTAATGGGTTTCACTTAGAAGTTGGTTAACTAGGGGCACCTGGGTGGCTCGGTCGGTTGAGCATCCGACTTTGGCTCAAGTCATGATCTCACGGTTCGTGGGTTCGAGCCCCGTGTCAGGCTCTGTGCTGACATCTCAGGCCTGGAGCCTGCTTCGGAGTCTGTGTCTCCCTCTCTCTCTGCTCCTCCCCTGTGTACACTCTGTCTCTCTCTCAAAAATAAATAAAGATTAAAAAAAAATAAAAAAATAAAAAAAAAAGAAGTGGGTTAACTAGATCTTTCCTCCTTGTTATAGGTGGCTACACTGATCTGAGAGCAACCTTCACAGGTGAAATAAAACACCTGGGTGGAAAATAACCATCTACTTATTACTCATCCTGAAACCTAAAACCTAACTGTACCACAACTTTCTACATGGTAGATTTAAAGCTTGCATGACTAATCCTGATGAAGCAATCACTTTATTTTGTTATAGTAGGGTAGTTTTGGGATGGAAAAGTAAGAGACACGGACTCCGAGCTGAGCTCTACCTCTGACTTCATCTCTCTGAGTCTCCTGTATTTATTTGTAAAATGAAGGGATTGGATTGTGGCCCATGGTTTGCAAATTAATGTTAAGTTAAGGCGGTTTGGTGAAATCCCTTCAGGGCAAGGGAGGCAGAGGTAAGAAGGGGGGCTGCTTGGCCAACAGCACCAGCTTCGAGCAGAGACCTATGACTTCTTTCTTCTTCAGAATGTACTTGTGTCTAAAGCACCCATTTGAAGAAAAAATGCTTCTGTGCCTATCAACATAAGAAATCATTAAAAACCCTCACTTAGCTGGATATTTAAAGGAGCTTATTTTGGGGACGGAGCAGTTCTAACATTTCATGAGTCTACCAAGTAAGATATGGGAGTACTCCAATATACTTTTGCAAGGAAATGGTTCTTGGGTAGAAGCCATTTCAAATGCACTTATTTTGATAACAAGCATGTTTATTTAGCTCTTATACTGACTGTTCTAATTTCTTAGCTGTGTGGCACCCTGATCCAGTGTTTCTGGGAGTTGTCCATCGGCCGACTTGGCCTAGTGATTTATTAGTGAAACATTCAATAAAGCCGAAAGGAATCCTTACTATTTCATTTGCATTTAAACATGTGCTTGAAACTGGCAGATTGTCATTAAGGTAACATTCTTCCTTACTCAATCTTCCTTCACAATCCTGTATTCTTTTTTGTTTGTATCGTTTTTGATTTTATTGAATTTTCTTGGTTGAGGGAACTAATATATTTCTAGGGCAGTAAGAATAGACTGGGGTTGATTTTCTCTGCTGGAACTATCTGGGAAAATAGCCCCCTGGCTTTCATCCCTTTCTCTCAAGTTTCCTTGGAGCTTGAGATTTTTATAGGTAAGAACCATGATTTCTCCTTCAGTTCACAAAGGCCTTTCCTTCATCTGTCATTGAGAAGGAATGAGGGATTCCACACAAGAGGACCTTTAATCACATGTACACACCTACTAACACACCCTTCAGCCATTTGGGATTCTTTTTAGTCAATAGCTCAACCAAAGCATCAACTTTCAGTTCTTGTATGTTACAGGTATCTGAAGTATATTGATTTTCTCATCCAAAGAATAGAGACTACTGGAAGTCAGTATGGCTGAATTTTGTTGATCAAAATGTAACATTGACATTCAATTTTTCTATTATTTAATCAGGGCTTAGTAGGTATCAAGCGCTATGCTGTGACTTTGGGCAATTTTCTTCTGGAACTTAGTGTTTTCTCACTTATAAATGGGGATAAAAAGTAATACTACTTCATAGAATTATTAGGAGGATTAAATCAGTTAAGATCTAAAGCACTTAGAGTGGTGCCTGGCATGTAGGAATTGTTTTATATGTGTTAGCTATTATTATTTTACTGTCATAATTCCATTTATCTCTCTCAACCACGTATCATTACTTTGGTTTTGTGTATAAGGAAACCAGCACTCTGAGAGATAAGTAACTGTTTATGTTCAGACAACTATTAAGTGGTAGAACTATGATTTGGACTTGTGTAGAACTTACTTTGATGAGATGGAGGTCTTTAACTATACTACAACGCAAGCTTGACCACTGGCCATAGGACTGAAAGACCAAACTAACATGCTCAACTCACATGGTCTGTTAAGTCAAGTTAAAGTATAGTGATAAGCAAGAGCAAAGAGGTGGCATAAATGGACATGCCAAGCAAGGAATGGCAATAGAGTGGGGGAGGCCACAGGATCACATTTCTTGAATCTTGGGGTTCACGATGCTCACATGCCCTACTGATATTCACCATCCTGCTGGCAGTGTCATTAAGAAGGCTGAGGTCCCAAAGGCCCCCACAGAATGAAGATGACTTGGGCCAATGATAGGCATTTGCTCTATCAGAATGACACAGAGCAAGTACACTCAACGATAGTAGTACCTTGTCAATTAGCCTGTTGAAATGCCACAAGTGGTAGCTGCTTTTCTTGAGTGGAACACACGCGAGGAGAACGGAAACATATTGGATGACACCAATGGGTGGTCAATTTAGTGGTGACAGATATCAGTTCCAAAGCGACAGGATCATAACTTGGTCTTTCCATCCACTTCTAACTTTAATATTCTTATTTGTTCAGCTGTTTTGTCTTTCCTTGTCAGGTATTACACGTTCCTAACTTACTTGCTATCTGTTTTGGAACACATTGTATAAATTATGCCTGTGTGTCACATGCTACAAGTTTATTTAAAGTGTATTTATTAGCTACACTTAACACCTCTTATGTGCCAAGCCAGGTATGTCATTTGCAGGATCTGGTGCAAAATGAAAATGTAAGGCCTTTTGTTAAAAAAATAATTAAGAACGTCAATTATTAAGAATTTCAAGGGGCAACTGGGTGGCTCCAGTTAAGCATCCGACTCTCGGTTTCAGCATCTGACTTTTGGTTTTAGCTCAGGTCATGACCTCATAGTTTGTGGAATTGAGCCCCACGTCAGGCTCTGTGCTGACAGAGCAGAGCCTACTTAGGATTCTCTCTCTCCTTCCATCTCTGCTCTTCCCCTGCTTACTCTCTCTCTCTCTCAAAATAAATAAATAAACATGAAAAAAAAAGAATTTCAAGACACCTATGGCAGAGCATTAAAGTAGGCACTGGGCTCATCTATGGTTCTGCATCAGGACAGTCACAGTACACCAAATTTACTCTGCCCATGAGTTTCACCTGAATATTATGAGCCAAGAGCTTTCTTGTGACCTATGCGTAATATTTCTGATGAGTTCCATTCATTGTAATAGCATAATTCAATGCTCTCAAAAAACACAGCAAACTCACGTAACAGAACCCAAGTCTATATTAATCCAAAGACAGTGTTCACGCATTATTGCCAGGGTGTTCTTTTTAAATTTTGTTTTTTAACATTTATTTATTTTTGAGAGACAGAGAGAGACAGAGCATGAACAGGGGAGGGGGAGAGAGAGAGACAGAGAGAGGAAGACACAAAATCCGAAGCAGGCTCCAGGATCTGAGCTGTTTGTTGGCACAGAGCCCGACTTGGGGCTTGAGCTCACAAACCATGAGACCGTGACCTGAACCGGAGTCGGACGTTCAACCGACTGAGCCCCCCAGGCGCCCCTGGGGTGTTCTTTTGAAACACCACTTGGAACATGTTATCCCCACGTTCAAGGCCTTCCGTATCTCCCTAGTAATTAACAAAGTTTACAAGCTTTTGCTTAGCAAATCAGTGAGCTCTACAATCTGGATTCACACTCTGAAGTCCAGCTTCTCTTCCAAATCATTAGGTACTGATGACAATGACCATGAGGGTTTGAAGGTGGACAACACTATCTTTAATTTTTTTTTTTTTTTTTTTGTCTACTACATATCAGGTTCTGTGCTAGGAGATGCTGCACACATTAATTCTTTTAATCCTCATGAGAACTTTGAAAACAGAATGTTATACCCATTTTACAGATAGGCAAGCTAAGATTGACAAAGGTAAAGTAGCCTCACACAGCTAGTAACTGTCAAGGTGAAGATTAAATCCAGATTTCTCCATCCCCAAAACCTCATGCGTTCTCTATTGTGCCACATCACTTCTCATTTGAACCATGTTTTCCAGGAAGATGACTTTAATTTTCTGTAGATATTCTGGGTACATTTTCCCACTGTACTCGAGTCTCCTGTCCACTTCTCTGCTATTCTTCTTCCTATGCTTCTTCCAGTTATACCTCCTTTGTGAATTATCATCTCTCCTCTGTGGTCCTTTCTCTGTCCACTCCTACAGAAGTAGACCTCAGGTAGACTCTATTATTCATTTGACTCTGCTGTTAGGCTGTGTTGCATTACAGTTTAAAAATTGTACAAAAATCTCCTTCTCTTCAAAACAGACTGTGAGCTCTTTAGTTCTACAGAGTCTAGCATAACGCTCTGTATGTCAGAAACATTGAATTACTGCCTCCTGTGTGGGTGACGGTATTAACAATCATTTCTTTAGTTGTTGGACACTCATTATCAAGGCAAGAGAATCATTAACATGATGGAGCCTTTTAAGGTCTGTATGAATGTGTGAATAAAAGGCAAGAATGTGCTGGTAAAAAGCCTTGATTTGTACCTTTTGCCAATTTCCATGGTATAAACACTCCCATTACGATCCATTTCAACTAACAGTTTAAGAACCAGTTTACAGAATCCCTGAAAATGTAACAATCAGTAGCCAAGTCAGTTCCAGCACCTCATAGGGGGATCTAAGAATGCCCTTTGATTAAGTTTGTGTTAGAGGAATCTCAATCTGGAACAACAGAAAGCAGAGGCTAAAGAAAGAACTGTTTGTTATGATATAACATATTTCCTTTATTTAATTGGTAACCAACAATGAAATGCTTGAATTAGAGCTGCCTGTGAGAAAAGCAGGCATTAAGGACTTAACTTCAGAACTCCAGATAAAGGTCCAAAGTGCACTGATAACCTCTTATTCTAGTTTCTATTTCAACACCCTGCTAAATGTCTTTCATTTTGTATTCTAGAATTTCTTCCCAAATCTGTGAGCATGACCAAGAGTTTCAATCTTTCTCCCTTTACCTTCTCCTATTCTGCTCTTCTCTCACTCTCTCTGTTATTGAAGTATAGTTAACATACAGCGTTACATTAGTTTCAGGTGTACAATATGATTCAACACTTCTGTATATGTCTCAGTGCTCAACATGTTTAACTGTGCTCTTAATCCCCATCACCTATTTCACCCATGCCCCACCCACTGCCCCTCTGGCAACCACCAGTTTGTTCTCTGTATTTAAGAGTCTGATTTTATCTCTTTTTTTCTTTTCTCTCCTTTTAAAATTCATCTTAAAGAGAATTTTTTTTTTAAGAATAAACAAGTCTTGATTAGGATAAGACATCTCTTCTGACTTATTCACATTTTTTTAATTTAATTTTTTTTTTTTTTTTAATTTACATCCAAGTTAGTTAGCATATAGTGCAACAATGATTTCAGGAGTAGATTCCTTAGTGCCCCTTACCCATTTAGCCCATCTCCCCTCCCACACCCCCTCCAGCAACCCTCTGTTTGTTCTCCATATTTATGAGTCTCTTCTGTTTTACCCCCCTCCCTGTTTTTATATTATTTTTGCTTCCCTTCCCTTATGTTCATCTGTTTTGTCTCTTAAAGTCCTCATATGAGTAAAGTCATATGATATTTGTCTTTCTCTGACTGACTAATTTCACTTAGCATAATACCCTCCAGTTCCATGCACATAGTTGCAAATGGCAAGATTTCATTCTTTTTGATTGCCGAGTAATACTCCATTGTAGAGATATACCACCTCTTCTTTATTCATTCATCCATCGATGGACATTTGGGCTCTTTCCATACTTTGGCTATTGTTGATAGTGCTATCAACATGGGGGTGCATGGGTCCCTTCGAAACAGCATACCTGTATCCCGTGGATAAATGCCTCTTAGTGCAATTACTGGGTCGTAGGGTAGTACTATCTTTAGTTTTTTGAGGAACTTCCATACTGTTTTCCAGAGTGGCTGCACCAGTTTGCATTCCCATTATCATTCACATTTGCGTTCACTTGTCCTAACTATCTTATCATTGTTACTGAATTAAGGGTGATCTTTCTTTATTAAATAAAAGCACAATGTTCTTTATAATTCTTTCTCTTTCAGATTTAGCCTGTTAATATTTTCTGTGCTATTGTAAGTGCTTAGAAAATCACTATGGGTAATTTTAATAATGCTTAGAAAATCACTGGGTAATTTTAATAATGCTTTTCACATAATATTTTGAAATTCTCCCTGAAAGGATGCTGGTAGGAACCACATGACAAAATCATATTTCTTTCTTTTTCTTGAGACTTGAAAAAGGAAGTCAGCTCTGAAGCATTGGGGATAAATATACTTTTGCCTACCAAAAATTCTTTTCTTCTTCTCTGTTTGTTTCCTGATTTATTTCATCTTTCCTATCTATACTGCATCATTTTACCAGAGATACTTGGAGATGTCCTATTCTTCACCTTGGTTTGGCATGGTTTTTAAATTTTTTTTTTCAACGTTTTTTATTTATTTTTGGGACAGAGAGAGACAGAGCATGAATGGGGGAGGGGCAGAGAGAGAAGGAGACACAGAATCGGAAGCAGGCTCCAGGCTCTGAGCCATCAGCCCAGAGCCTGACGCGGGGCTCGAACTCACGGACCACGAGATCGTGACCTGGCTGAAGTTGGACGCTTAACCGACTGTGCCACCCAGGCGCCCCTGGCATGGTTTTTAGATGGCCCATGAGCCACAGGTCCTATCTCTTTTGGACAGTTGTAAAGGCATTTATAGCTCTTGTACCTATGTCAGGATCTCAGGCTCCCAGCCTCATTAAATCAGCCTGAGATTGTGCCCAGATGGTTGACAGAAGGGTAACGGTCATTGGAAAATGGGTCTAATATATGCTAATATTCATCTTGTCAATCAATATTATTCACTACCTTCCGGAAATATCTGCTTATCCAGAATTCAGATAACCTCAAATTTCAAATAGACAGGCATTTTTAGAGTGCATTATCAGATAATAATACTTACAACAAAAAGTAAATATGAGACAAAAGAAAGTTCTAAAGTTTTCTTCTAGGTAGGTAAAGTGTAGTTACTATCTTCTTAATTGCATTTCGTTGTCTATGACTTCCCTAGAGTGTTATCAGTCAATATGTTAGGTGTGGTAAAGCAAACTGAATTGGTTTCCCAGGCTGCCAGGGTGTCCTACTCTCCAACCATTTCACCTAACTCGCATTCTTTAGGATGTCAGCTGCTGGTGACAGCTAATTTTCACAACTTGCTATTAGACTCTCCATAAATATATTATCTTTGAAAGGTGATTAAGAAGAGAAATGCATTAATTACCACTTGCAATTATCTAGAAATGCTTTTAAGTGTGTTTGACATAATACATTAACAGTAAAAGGAAAGCAAATGTGTAGATGATAAGCACAGAATACCATTAATTTGAGGAATGTGGTTTTTTTTTTTTTTTTTTTGGTTTGGGGGAGTGTCATCCAGATCTTGGATAAGGTATGAATTTTGAAGATAACCCTTTATTTTATCAGGATTATAATAAGAGGGTGGCCAAGGCATTTTTGAGGATGGTTTTATGTATAGGACAAAAGAATGGCAAATGGAATACTACTTTGGGGGATTTAGGTAAGCCTGTTGTAGAATAAAAGTGGTTATTTTTTTTTTTTTTTAATTTTTTTTTTTTCAACGTTTTATTTTATTTTTGGGACAGAGAGAGACAGAGCATGAACGGGGGAGGGGCAGAGAGCCAGGGAGACACAGAATCGGAAACAGGCTCCAGGCTCTGAGCCATCAGCCCAGAGCCTGACGCGGGGCTCGAACTCATGGACCGCGAGATCGTGACCTGGCTGAAGTCGGACGCTTAACCGACTGCGCCACCCAGGCGCCCCTAAAAGTGGTTATTAAAATGCCTTATTAAAATGCATATACTAAAGTAAACATTTGGAAAACATTGTATTAGAATATGATGACAAATTAGACGGGAAGAAGAGAGGGGAGTAGTTTCATATATTCAGTATAATGTGTCTAAAATTTCTTTCTACAGTCCTGAAAATTAGAAATTTTTAAATATTCTAAACCACTTATTTCAAATAGTTGCTAATTATGTGTTTATGGTATACATGCATGAATTTGCATATCTATGTATATATATGTCTATGTTCTTGCATATAGACATATACATACATACTGGGATATCTACATAAAGACACACGACTCTGGACGAATTGTTTATTTTATGTATATCCTATTATAGTGTTCTTGACCAGTGCTTGGACAGAAGGATCAGGGAAGCTTAGAAGGGAGGCTATGCAAAAGAACAGTGAAATTGTAAGAGATACGTCAACTCAGTAGAAAGTCTAGTTCACAGAGGAGTGTAGAATTCTCTGTGGGTGACCTCACCTAAGTTGTGTTGCCAAGTGCTTAGGACAGACCTCGAGAGCTAAGTTTGCCATGTGGCAAGCAGTCAAGTTTACTAGGTGGTCTTAATTATTTTCAGAGCTCACTGAACTGCCATCATTTGAAATGTCTTGCCCACTCAAGGAAGGATCAAAAGGCAGAGCACACTGCTCCACCAGAAAACTAAGACTTTTTTGCACTCCTAATCATCACAACACAACATTTTGGAAGAATATTCCATAGTACTTAGAAATGTTTAGCATAGGGTAGAAACAGGAACACACAGATATGGTGCAGAATCATTCTACTCAACCTTCCAAAGCACAACGCCTGTCTCACTCTGAGGCAACACCTTGTAAATCCGTCTGTTTACGGCATTGAGAATGTGTCACATGCATTTGATTCAAATGCACCCGAACTGAGCAAAATCAGTTCAGTGTGCCTACCAAGCCCTGTAAATGGCCTCGTGAAAGGCTGTTAGTCTATATGAGACTATGAGTTTGTATATGTGATCCATGGTGGAAATATCTCCTTTGTTAGAAAAATTCCTGCAAACCAATGCCTAGAATGCCTTTCTCTGCCTACTTGAATTCTATCAGCCCTTTGATGTCCAGTGTAATTCTTCCCTTATCTCCATCTTCAACATGTTCTCAGGCCTCCCTTTTCCTCTCCCTTTTCACTTAAAGCTGTCTAGCACTGTTATATAACAATTTTATGGGTCTGTATCTCATTTTTCTTAACAGAGTTTGAACTTCAGAAAAGAATCAATGTTTCTTTTATTTCTTTCAAAGCACTGAACGCACTGCTAAGAACAAACACACTCAACACATGCTTAGAAAAAATGGCTAAGTGTACCAACCAGTGCTTTGCTTATGTCGTCTCATATGTGTCCATATGCCAGTCGCACGAGGTAGATGATGCTGTTATCAGGGGAAAACTGGCGTGGGGCGGGGGGCACTGAGCTCAAATCCCAGCCAAGCTGGGACGCTTACTCTTTGGGTAAGCTTGGACCTTTATTCCATTAATCCAACCCTCAGTTTCTCATCTCTGAGATAGTTCCCGTCTTGCTGGATTTTGTGGGGGAGAAAATGAGTCGATGGGCATCCATCATGCCTGGTACGCGGCAAGCACTCAGTGTTTGTTAGCTGACACCGCCATTGCTGTTGCTGATCCCATTTTACAGGTGAGAACGCTCGGGATCCATAAAGTCTAGTAATCTTCTCCCAAGAGCACACAGCTAGTCTATGGCGGAGCCAGGATCCAAACCCGTGTCTCGCGGATAAGACACAGATCACAGAATTGAACGGCATATAGTCCTATTCAAGAGAGAGAGAGATCTCTTTTTGCCCCTGAGCACAGAGACTCCCCGGCTGACCTGAGCTCTCAGAGGCAGCACAGCCCCGGGGGGAGCAGGACTCAGGCTGGAATTCACTGCTGCCTCCTCTCAGGCTGAGTCATAAGCGGGGTTTCGGAAGCCCGACACCAGGGCCCTCACGTTGCGTCTTAAATGCGGGGCTGGTTCCTCTCTTGCTCATTTAGTGGCAAGAACTATTCCCGCTCTTCCCACGTCTCATCATGTGAAGGGAAACGGGCTGGCTTTCTGAGGGGTTTTTGCCTGGAAATATCTAGTTGTTTCTCAACTTTGTAATTTGGAGACGCAGGCACAAAAATCGAAGTCAGTACCACCAGTACTAGGGCTATGAATAATAGTTCCTGTTTATAGAGCTCTTACGATTTGCCATGGTCCCATTACATGTGCTATTGCTAAACACGTTGTATGCATTATCTCCTGTAAAACACAGGACAGCCCCATGACGGAGCTAATATGATCTTACTTCATAGCTGTAGCAACTCAGCCTCAAACCATTGCACCCACTTCCACCAGTGTCTCCTTTATAAAAAACAAAACAAAACAAAACAAAACACAGGTGTTTGGAATCATCACTTCCAGGATTAGGATGATTTTAAATTATGTCACCAGTCTCCTTATGGAATTACATTACCTAGTAGTCTAGTAGCCTATAGTCTTTATTTCCAATCTCTGTGCTTAGAATAGCTTCCAACCTCTGCTCCTTTCTTTCAATTTACTCAGTACTGTTTTAGGAAAAGTCAGAGTTCTGACTTTGAGTCAATTTACATTGGTCTTTTTTTTTTTTTTTTTTTTTTAACAACTGTGTTTACTAAGAAAAGGCTTCTCATTCCCCGGATCCCTTTACTGGGAAGTGCTCCTGAGTGCAAGTTTTGATTACAGTTGCCTTGAAGACTAGTTTTGAAATGTCTTTCATTTACTTGAGCAAGAAGTTGGTTGCCCAATCGTACTATCAATCTGAAAACAAGAGGGAAGAAAAGTCAACTTAACCTAACCCAAACAGAGAACATGTTTCCTGGGATGAGAATGTGTCAAAGGCAACCTTGCATGTCCTGACTCCCCTGGGCGATCAGGGTTGTATCATGTGTTATGGGTAAATTATCTATTTTGTAAGTTGGACCAAAGTGTCTTCCTCCAACTAACTGTGAAAGCATTCTTGAAAGCCCATGAAACCTTATTATTCTAATTACCAACACAAGGGGTTGATAAATGAATGATGAGGCCAGGTATCATTGTCATTAAATAGATCTCACTCAATTATTTATCCCTGGGTCTGGGGTTACAGCTCATGGACCTGTGCATATTGTACCAGGGCCGGCTGGAGCTCTGAGACCTGGGGACCGGATTATGGTCTTGGCAGGCAGCTTTTTTTGAATGCAGTTCAAGGGAATGACACACATTTTTCAGTCAGACATTTGGATGGTTCGAAGCCAACAGATATTCCAAGTTTATCCACACAATCTTATTCATGTTATCCGTGTCAAAAAAAAATCCCTTTAAATTATCCAGATGAATACAAATGGGTAGGAAAATGGATTACCTGTAAGAAAACCATGAAGAAGTTGTCTTGCTTTACAGTTTTCGAAGGCTCTACTCTTTATTTACTTGGATTCTGCTATCGGTAACGGGCACTTGAGTGTGATAAGTATCTCTCAGTGCTCCTCTCCATATTGGATATTTTCTTTTTGTATCTTGTTTCTAATAGCACAATGAAAGATGCTGTCTTCTGGGTAAGAAATCTGTTGTTGGAGACGATGGGATTGGGCCGTACTACTTTTTGTTTGTTTGTTTTTCATCCCGAGGTCATGCAGCTCACTACAAAGGTTAGCCTTGAAAATAGTGTGAAAGGATGTTCTCTCAGAGTCGCCTACGTCTTCCCATCTGATGTCCCTTCTTCTAGACCAGCAAGCTGCAAGAGTTTTTCCTTATATCCGAAGAGCACCCTATTAGGAATTTCAAGAATCTGTACTTGCTAAAAAAAATTATTCTCTGGCTACTCCATTACCCCTGGCTTTGTCTTAACATCACCCCCACCCCCACAAGACTTCTGATGTGTTGAGTCTAGGATTTATTTTGGCAAGGGTGGGCAGTGGGGAGCAGAAGGAGCTAGAATGGCTCTTCAGGGATCCTTCAGGAATGAAACTAGAGACAGGCCTTTTGGAGAATGGAGGAGGGGGTAAGGCATTAGGAAGAGAAGAAATGTATACCCGAGATTACATGGAGTTGAGTGCGGTCCAGGCTGGTATCTGAAAACCAGCACCAGAATATGCATGTTGAGGGGCACCTGAGTGGCTCAGTCGGTTGAACACCCAACTTTGGCTCAGGTCGTGATCTTGCACTCTGTGAGTTCGAGCCCCACGTCGGGCTCTGTGCTGACAACTCAGAGCCTGGAGCCTGCTTCAGATTCTGTGTCTCCCTCTCTCTCTGTCCCTCCCCCACTCACACTCTGTCTCTGTCTCTCACAAAAATAAATAAACATTAAAAAAAAAAAAAGAATACATATGTTGAGGGTGGGGGACGGTAGTGCTTTGGAGGGAAGTATGAAACTGTGCCTAGCATCAGGAAAAACTTGGCAATTGAGGAGGCAAACGATAAAACCTTGCTTAGATGGCTCCAGGGAAAATTATACTTATCATAACTGACAAAAAAAACCCTATGCACGCCATGGAAATAGGTTCCATTAATTTTGTGATGATTTTAATTTGTTTATAACCCTGACTTCTGTCTCTCTCTCTCTCTCTCTCTCTTAAACCTTGCCAGTTTAATGATCCTATTACATAATCATCAGTTTACAAAATTAAAAATCTTGTCAGAAATATGAAGTAGAGTAATGGCTGTTTAGAGCAGTCATGTTCTCTAATTGGCCACTCATCTAGAAAGTGATGTAACTCTATAGACCAAACTAAGTATCTAGAGTAGCAAATGCCCATATAAAGTAGGCACTTTACATTTGAAAAACAAATTTTGATTTTACTACCAGGAAGAATTTTTGACTCTCTATTTATATATTTTACTATAATAGAGTGATGTGATGATTCCTATGTAGACCTGACTTTACGAATTTCAAAGTTCTTGATACCAAATAGTTGAATTGTAGTCAGTTCGGCTGTCATACATTGTATGGGTACCTAAAATCCACCACACTATGCAAAATAGGACAATGAAAACCACAGGGCTGATAGGAAACCTGGGAATAAGGGAACAATACTCAGGAATATCATCAGTGACACATTAAAAAAGATAGGTATAAAATGGCAGCAACATTTTGCACACGCTAAGTGGTTAAGAAATACAGAAAAGCTACAATAAATGATGGCAGTTTCCTTTGCAAAAGACCTGAAGCTTGCTCGTGGAAGTGGCCTTCAACAGGTTTGCAATTTGGGATGTGGCGTTTGGAGGAAGTTCTTTAAGACCAGCTGTGAATGGCTGCAGCCATAAGGCAGGGGGCGCAGTGAGGTAGCCGGGTGAGGTGTGCACGTTTCGCGAATACGCTAAGTTTAGCTGGATGCAGTTTTTCTGCATTCCCCTCGAGTTTCTTGTAGATACAATCTCATGTCAGCAAACGCAAAATTTGTGTTATGCTTAAATTCTTCTGTAATGAATCAATCATGTTAGAGCAAATTTTCAGTTTTGAAACAAGTATTAATAGGAGAATCAGGGGCGCCTCAGTGGCTCCGTTGGTTAAGCCTGCGACTACGGTCCAGGTCACGATCTCATGGCTGCTGGGTTCCAGCCTTGCGTCCGTCTCTGTGCTGGCAGCTCCGAGCCTGGAGCCTGCTTCGGATTCTGTGTCTCCCTCTCTCTCTGCCCCTCCCCTGCTCACAGAGACAAATCAGAGGCTGGTTGAGAACTCAAGTCAGAGTCAAGTTTAGTTTAGGTCACTTCAACATTTTATAAATGTCAGTGAGGTGCCATACTCACTCCTGCCCTGTCTTCTCTAGAACACATAGTTAAGGCTTA
This sequence comes from Prionailurus viverrinus, assembly GCF_022837055.1. Classification (NCBI taxonomy): domain Eukaryota; kingdom Metazoa; phylum Chordata; class Mammalia; order Carnivora; family Felidae; genus Prionailurus; species Prionailurus viverrinus. The sequence goes on along the minus strand of NC_062573.1, from coordinate 73,105,026 downwards.
AATGTGATGCGCTTTCTGATTGCGTGGATATAGAAACCCAGCCATGAGAGCTCAGTTTATACTTTGTGATGTGGCTGCATTAAACATTTTAGGATCTGTAGAGTGTTTTAGAAACCATTATCAAATTAATCTTCATAGCTCTGAGGTCATGTCAAATGGTCAGGCCATTTGACAACGCCAGTCTAGTAACCCTTGTCATTTCCAGGAGACTGTCATAGTTTTTGAGTAGACTCCTGAAGAAGGGTACAATCCCAGCATTTGGGAATGACCTTGTATTTGAGCATTAATTAATATGGAAAATACAATTACCAGATTCTCCCCAATCTGGTAACTATTCCAAGTTATGCCTCTCATCTCCACTTCCAGAAGGTCTAGTTTTATTAAGCATCCTCTTCTGGTCAAAGTAGTGGTCGGTGCTGTGGGAGATACACAAGGACAGGATTTCATCTCTGCCATCAAGGAACTAATTTGGGAGCCCTCTTTGATGCCTACAGTGAATCTTCTCCGTTGCACTTGTGTTTTTATGGCAGAATATGGGTGGGTTCACATGCCCAGGCAATTCAGGAGGCACCACTGTGTAGTTATTGGGTAAGTCAGCAGGTGCATGTTGTGTTTCGATCCCTGGGTATTATAAAATCTTGAGTTTAGAACTGTTACTCGGGAACACCTTACCCAAAAAAAATCCTTCACTGACTTTTCATTTTTTTTTAAATTTGCTTTTTTGTGTTAATAATATTCTGTAAAATCTCACAGTCCAGCGGCCTTCCAACCGAAGGACGATGTTGCAGCTATTGAACCATAGTTCAGGTTTGGGTTCTCCTGGGTTATGCCCTCTGCTGTCTCGAAAAGGCAAGACAAACCTGGGCCACCTCTATTTTTAAAAGTTTTTCGTATATCAAACAAACAGCAATAGCAAAATTGGCCAACCAAGTTTATAAAATTATAGTATATTTAACATTCTCCATTTTCGTGAACTGATGCTTTTCTACGCACACACACACACACACACACACACACAGAGACCTGAGTGTGACTACTGAAAGGTATAACTATTTGGGAATAATATTAAAGTTTATCTTTGAGGCCCTTTCTGAATGTGAGGCCAAAAGTACTTCCCTTTCTCTCCTTCCCTCAACCCAATTTGCTGTACATAACATTTTTGTTTCAACTCATAATTGGTTTTATGAGATTAAATACCAGGTCAGTAACTGTGCTCCATGTCAGTTTGTCCTAAACTCTTCGCCTTATTTTACAAAAGGAACCCTTAAAAAAGAAGAAGAGAAAATATTTTAAAATAAACATTCTGACTGCCAGAAGCTGAAGTCAACTTTGGATTCAATTTTATATGTGGTGGAAATGAAAAGAGCTAGAGTTCTCGATTTTGACACTTAGCATAAATTCCTTGCTTTTTTGATGACTCCAGCTGATTAATAAGTGAGACTAAAATATCTTATTCTTCCTGGCCGGAATTAAAAAGCTTAAACATCTATTACGAGTCCGGAGCTTGAAATAGAGCTTAAATTCATGTGCTAAGGGTCTGGAAGAACTAAGGCTACAAACCTGATAAAATGAAATGTCCACTACCTCTATTCTATGCATCTCAACCTATACCCCATTCCCTCTTACCCCTTATTTTGTTTTATTTTCTCAGGGAAGCAAAAAAATTTGTGAGTGAAAATGAAGGAGCCCTTGGGAAAGGAAAAGGAAAGCGGTGGTTTGCGTTTAAGATGATGATGGCTAAGGTAAGCATGTTCACAACTCAGTTTGGTCGATGTTGTATATTCTCGATGGCGGCCTCTCAAATGAAATGGTGATTTATGGCAAAAAGACTTACCTGTGTGATTTTATCACTCTGAAATGGCAAAGATTGTGCCCCTTTCACTTCCATTCCCTGGTAGTTAAGGGGTTCTGGGTCAAAGTTTGTTGCTCTACAAGTTGTTATCTACAAGTTTCAGGGCCATACAGCTACCAGGAACATTAACTATAAATTGAATAGAATATGAAAAAAGCCCCAAATGATACAGTAATATAAACATAGATCCTTGGAAAAGATAGAAGAGAAACTAACATTTCATTAGTATTTACTTATGCCAAGCACTGAATCGAATCCCTCTATGAAGGTACCATATTTAATTCTCAAAGCAAAATAGGTATGTAGGTATTATTATCCCCTCTTTATAATTGTTATACCACTTGTAAGCTAAATTCATTTCCATAAAGATGAGGTTTTGTGAATAAAATTCACACCTTAAATATGAAATATAGATTTATGATATATATCAGGGAGTAATAAGTCTGTCTTTATAATTTAAATGAATGGAATCATAATATTTATGCTTTTGTTTCTGGTTCTTTGACGCAATATTATATTCATGAGACACATCTGTGTTGTGGTAGTTGTTCATTTTTATCGATGTGTTGTATTCCATTGTATGAAGGTACCACTATTTACTCATCCGTTCTATTGTAGATGGATATTTGGGCTCTTTCTAGGTTGGGTAACCTTTTGAACTTCAGACTTGTCTCATACTGTTATTTGGGCTCTATTGCACCTGTCCATCTCACACATTATCCCAGCGTTGTGTGCACATATGCAAAGTTAGCTTCCCTGTTCCCCTTCTTCCTTGTGGTCCTCTTGAACATGGATGGCCCAACATTGTGGAGTAAAATGGAAGGAAGGTCTTTTATAAAACTAATGTAGGGGGGGCCTGGGTGGCTCAGTCGGTTAAGCATCTGACTCTTGATTTCGGCTCATGTCATGATCTCATGGTTCGTGGAACCCAGCCCCACATCGGGCTCTGCATTGACAGTGTGGAGCCTGCTTGGGATTCTCTCTCTTCCTCTCTCTCTCCCTCTCCCCTGCACTCTCTCTCTTTCTCTCTCAAAACAAATAAACTTTTAAAAAAGCTAATGTATGATTCTTTTTCTTCTTCCCTTTCCTATGATACCATGACTTTCCATTTGGTTAGTTGCTCTACCTCTCCCAGAATAAAAAGTGTCCCATGTCATAACACTTCCCATCCTGTATCGAAATTACTTGTTTAGGTACAGCTTACTCTAATAGTCCCAGAAGCCCTTCAAGGCAGGAACGATGTCTTATTCATAGTTCATTAATTTCTTCATGCAACAAGTATTTAATTAAACATATACAATTTGCCAGTCAACTTAGTAGGTGCTACCCCAGTCCCTGCTCCCTTATTGTCTGGAAGAATAAACAGATCTTTCTCAGCATATTTTTTATAAAATAGGGGGTCCATAAAAGTTTTTTTAATTGAATTGGTGTGAAGGTGGGTGGGGAACAGAGAAGCAAGTGAATCCTACTGGTTTTTATTTCTTTTTACAAAAAACGTTATGTGGCACCAGAGAGATCTTTCCAAGTTCATTGTCTTGTGATATTTGGGGATGGGGTGGAGGATAAAACATCTTGACAAACAAGAGGCTGGGTTTTATTGTTCTATTTGGCTTTCTTTTCAGAAATGGGCGAAATTTCTTCGTGATTTTGAAAACTTCAAAGCTGCTTGTGTCCCGTGGGAAAACAAAATCAAAGCAATTGAAAGTAAGTGCTCATGAGATCTCATTAGATGGGAAGGTTGTTTCATAAGCTTATCAGATGTATTTCTCGGTTTCTGTACTATTGGAAAGATTAAAAAAAAGAAAACAAACAAACAAAAGTTATCATTTTTAACATTCTTTTTGTTTACTGTGAAAATTTGTTAGTACTCACCAGTCACAGCCCTGGAGACTCCACTCTCCCTTCGTATATTAGACCAAAATATTCTCATTCTGACCTTGTGTTCTCTCCTATACAGGGAGGTCAATATTGTGCACAATGACACTGAGTCATATATATCATTGGGAAGGCAGTGATTTTATTTTGGCAATGAACATGACATCGAAAATATATATTCTTATGAGATTTAGACAATAATCAAATTGAACAATGTCTACAAACACTGAAGAAATCTTAAAGCCTCATTTTCACATCTGAAGTAGAATAAGTTAATCACATCACCATCCAGGAATTTGTTATGTGAATACCATTACGTTATTGTGCCTTCATTTTATACAGTATTCACAGGGTACAGAGAAGTCAGGAGAATATACTTGATCAAAAGCCTATTTAGAACAGTGCTCTAGACTTGGAATAAAGCCAATAAAATTTTTAAATATTGTAAATGTAATAAATAATGTTTTTAAATAAGAAAGAATATAATACAGAATATAAAGAAAAAGGGTCATATTTAAAACGAGGGTGAGCATAATCTTGCCATGTTTTGGTTTCTAAGAGTTTCGACTAGGATCTGAATTTCCTCCCTGAGTTTTCAGACTGAGAAGCAGATTTTCCTGCTGGTTAAACTTGGCCTTGCATAATTAAAATGGAGGCTCCACAGGGAGATAACACAGTTGATGGATAGTTCATGGACATGATTGGGCATGTTTTAGGAGTGCCTGTCCTCGGTCCTCTGTCTCTCATTATCAAGTGGCAATGAATTAAAAACACATCAGCTAATTAATCACACTTCCTCCCACATATTCCTGTATGATCACATTATTACTTTATTTTCTTCCTTAACACTTACTATCTAAAATACCGTATTTTAGGGGCGCCTGGGTAGTTCAGTTGGTTGAGCATCTGACTTTGGCTCAGGTCATGATCTCACAGTTTGTGGGTTCGAGCCCCACATCAGGCTCTGTGCTGATGGCTCAGGCCTTGGAGCCTGCTTTGGATTCTGTGTCTCCCTCTCTCTCTGCCCCTGCCCTGCTCACACTCTGTCTGTCTCCATCTCAAAAATAAATAAACATTTTTAAAAAGGCTCTAAAAAACTATGAATGTGATTTCTTTTTAAATACATCTTAACAGGGGCACCTGGGTGACTCAGTCGGTTGAACCTCCGACTTCAGCTCAGGTCATGATCTCACAGTTCGTGGGATCGAGCCCCACATCAGGCTCTGTGCTGATAGCTCGGAGTCCGGACCCTGCTTTGGATTCTGTGTCTCCCTCTCTCTGCCCCTCCCCGGCTCATGCTTCGTCTCAATCTGTTTCTCAAAAATAAATAACTTAAAAATTTTTTTTAAATACTGTATTTTAATTTTAATTTTTTTTAATGTTTATTTTTGATAGAGAGAGAGAGAGAGACAGAGACAGAGTGTGAGTGGGGGAGGGGCAGAGAGAGAGGGAGACACAGAAGCTGAAGCAGGTTCCAGGCTCCGAGCTGTCAGCACAGAGCCCGATGGGGGGCTTGAACTCACGTACGGTAAAATCATGACCTGAGCCGAAGTGAGACGCTCAACTGACTGAGCCACCCAGGCATGCCTTAAATTTAATTTTTAACTGTCATTTCATTTCATTTCATTTCATTTCATTTCGTGCTTATTTCTTCGAATAGACATGAGAGAAGAGGTTTGGTTCTCTTCCTCCTGGATTGCCAGACCTAGAATTTGACTGTAATAAATATGTGTTGAATAAAATGAAAGAGTAGACATTCCTCACATGTCTACCATTCTAGGAAGTGGAAAAAGGAATTTAGACACGTCAGAAAAGAACAGACATCACGGAATCCTTAGGTTTCAAGTGTGCAGCTGAAATACGCTCCCCTGAGAGGTATGGAGGAACAGAAAGACATTTGGAACATGAAGATCTTGATCCAATTTGTGTGGAAAGAACTCTGGGTTCTGCTCTTGCTTTGCTACAGATTAGCTGTTCTGCTCCTCGGTGGTCATGTAATCTCTCTGGGCCTCAGTCCCATTCACCTGTGAGATGATAGGGTTGAATCTTGACCAGTTTTGAGATGTATCCCCATACATTTGTAAGAATGATCATTAAAATATGTACATTTGCACATTTTTTATTTCGAAGGTACACTAGAGCAGTTCTAACTTGTCTCAATAACAATGTCATGCCCGCTTGCATTGCAGTAGCCTATCTTGAGGAGGCCAGAAACAGATGGGATTATTTTTATTGCCAGAATTTCACACAAGAATGAGTTACATATATGGCCACCATCTATCATGTGTGTTACTGTGGGGAAGACAGATTGAGGGCCACTCAGTTATACTCTTAGTTATTTTCCTTCCTCTCTTCTTCCTCCAGAAAATTTGGAACAGTCAGCTGGATGATGTCAAGCACATTACTTTCTCTTCCTTATGCAATTTATGATTTGATTAGGTTGCCCTGATTTCTTCACCTTTCATGGTGCTATGCCTCCCTGTGAAGAACTGACCCTCATTTTCTAGTCTATCAACAATCGCCACAACCACTGCCCTTTGAGCATCACTCAGATACTCCGCAGACATTTCATATACTCTTTACCATGCATGCAATGTGCACATTAACCTAACTGTACCAGAATTAGTCACTAGAGGAGCTGAAATGCAAGGTGAAGTCTGTCTGGGTCCAAAGCTTGTGGTTTCCTCAATGTGGTGGCTTGCTCATTTATCACTTTACAGAACATTTTATAAACTTTTTCTTTGGCAACAGTTCCCAGAGTGGATTCTACCAGGGCAATGGCAGGATGGGTAGTTACAGAATTTCTTGATCATTATCCTACTTGGGGAATTATTTTCCATTTTCTCATGCATTTAGTTTTGAATGAGCTATTTATTTAATTGTATACTTCATCTTCTATAAGATGCTTAATGCATTATGATCATAATGATAATCATAAATACACCATAGACTCTGGGGCTATTATGTTAGTTGAAAAGTATGAAACCTCTCTAAGACTGTACTAGCAAAGTCCTTGGGTCGTAGTAACCATCCCATAGAAAGTACCCTACCAAAGATGGGGAAGCATGTATCTGCGATGGTCTTTGAAACTTAACTAAATGGAAATTGGAAAAGAGATGGGAAAGGCAATCATGTTCCAACCTTTTCTAAAGGTTGAGGTCCTTTTCCCCCTTACTGGCTCCAGATAATGCAGATCAAATTTGCCACATTTAATTTTCCTAGACCAATTTGAAAGAAACTATGCTTTTTGTCCTAGCCCAACAAGATGATATGTATATTGTACTCATGCAGCAGGTGATTTAATTGGTCTTTTCCCATTTAGAAATGCTCATATTTGTCTGCCTGTCTTATTACCCAACTGTTCAAGAGGAAATTATCCATGATGACAGACTACAAATTGCTTTGCCTTAATAATAAATAACCAGAGGGAGAGGTGAAACTTTAACCTGAATTTAAAAGAAATGCAAGAAAATTCAGCAACCAGAATATTGCATAAGCTTAAAAGGTCTCACTTGAATACATACCAAGGACTCTGTTTTAATACATGAATAATTCATTATGGAAACAGGATTTATTAGTTAGATTAAGGAAAAAAAGAACAGGTCATTTCTGGGCACAATCCAAATTTATGAATGTGCATGGCCTTGGCTGATTCATGGATATTGCCTATTCTTTCAGACATACATGCACATGGCATAATTATTCCATATATTATAGTTTTAAAAAGATAATTTGATTATGATTCTACCTGACGAGCAATATAGCACTGTGGTTAAAAGAGATCTAGATTTAGAGTCAAACACCTAGGAATCAAGGCTGCCTGGTTTAGAACTCTGGCTCCATCATTTTCTACCTACAGAACTACCCACATGACCCCAGTTTCATCATTTCCTAGCTGTGTAACCCACGGGCTTAAGTCTCTGTAAGGTGAGAGTACAGTATTTCTCCTCTTGCAGGAATTCGATGACGAAATGAATTAATACACAAGATCAACACAGATGTCTGAAACAAACATTCATTACATATCAGCTGTTACTATTATTAGTCAAGTTTTGGTTCAGTCCAATGCTTATGTTTAATTTTGGGGTTCTCCATCCACACAGTGGGCCTAATAACACTTAACCTTATTGGGTTCTAGAGGTAGTTAAACGAGTTGATGCCAAAGTTTTCAGTATGCATAATTGACCAGCGAGATATGCCAGCTGTTGTTATTGTTGTTGTTGTTGTTGTTGTTGTTGTTGTTGTTGTTATCATTACCACTACTACTACCTATTCTTGTTCTTTACAATTTTATCTAAGAGACTAAGCACATGGGAATGGATGTTCTTTCCAATTATCTTTTAGCTACACTATAGTCAGGTTTCTCTCTTTAGTAAATGGCAGATTTAGTCCCAATCAGGGGACCATTAGCCGTGGGTGCTAATGAGTAGAGCAAAACTGTGTAAGAAGGGAGGGAGGAAAGGAAGAAGGGGAGGAAAGAAGGAAGGGAAGGAGGAAGGGAAGAAGGCCACGAGGGAGGGAGGGAGGGAGGGAGAGAAGGAGGAAAGCATGAGTCAGCATCCCGTGCTTGGGATTCTACACCAGAAGATCTCATGTGTGTTTCAGGGAAAAGCTTACTCCAGGTACCTAGAGACAAAGTTTCTTCTCCAATTAATGAGTAACTATAATGACTAGCAAGCTGGAAGTCTACTGCCTTCAATAAAACATGACAAGTGAACCTGGCTGAGGCAGTCCTTGGGCAATTGTTACCAGAGAACATAGATAACAGCCATGAAATGATATGAAATCACTGGGAGCCAGGTGGATGATCAGATGTCCTGGGAGGGGCAGATCTGCTTAGCCTTTCTGCAGATGGACCAGCGCATCTGGTTACAGCACCTGCGGGCATGTTTAGCAAAACCACATGCTTTCAGAAATCCTGTAGAACTCTGTATCCCTCTACAAAGTGAAATGAATCCAAAGATTCAGATTTCAAAATCATTGTGTTTTTTTAAAAACGTCCATTTAACCATTGACTTTTTTAAAGTTTCTATAAAAATTGCCTCTGTGTTGTGGGAATAGGCAAGGTGGCACCTAAAGAATATTCTAAGTTCCAGAAATAGCAGCATGACTCTCATGTGATCTCAGCCTCATGTTACTAAGCAGAGGCTGGAATTTGCTTCAGAGCAGCCTCCTTCCTTCTGCAATAATGTTTCCCCACCAGTAATGTTGCAAAGCCAGAGGGCCAAGAAAAGCTTTGGTCACTGGAGGTATTTTGCTGAATGAGTCAGGAAAAAGGGCCCGATGCAGTGGGGGTGACTGCCAGTGTTCATTGTTTCTTCTTGGGCAACTGAAAATGGGAATTGGCAAGATTAAGGAAACTAGTAACTTAACGTTGAACCTTAAGTGGTAAAGAAAAGTCTGGCTTTTGTTAATTGGTGAAATCTCAACGTGAGACCTTAAATTCCTGTTCTTTCTTCCTCTTCCATTCTCTGTTGCAAGATCATGTTTTTTATTTTTTTCTCAGCAAATACAATTTGGACAGATCACTATCCACGGTGGCGCACAAGTGTCGATGGCACATTCTTGCCTGTCCCTTCCCAATTCATTTCCCAAAGTGGGGAAGACTTCTTAAAGGTCACGGTCCCCCCACCGCCACCCCACTCCAGCTACTTAACACCTGTTGGTGACTTCTCATCACATTTAAAATAAAAGCCTCACTTTCTACCTTGCCTTAAGAGGTCCTACGCAGTGTGGGTTGACTTGTCTCTCTGTCCTCATCTGTCACCAATTTCCCTTGTTCATTGGGCTCCAACTACACAGTCCTCTGCTTTGTTCCTCAATTGTCCCGAGCTCTTGCCTGCCTCCGGATATTTGTTCTGGCTCTTTCCTCTGCTTGAGCGGCTCTTCCCCAGCCTGGGCATTGTGCCTCTTCCTCCACCTTCAGACCGAGGCTCGAATGCTACCCTCTTTGATATACCTTCCTCAATGAACTTATTGAAAGCAACCCTCTTGATATTGTATAATCAGGACCTATCTGGTTATAATAATTACATATATGTAATTGTTACAAAAATATAATCATATGTAATCTTATATATCATATATAATACATACATATCATATAAATGATGCATGCATACATGCTATACCACACATAATATATATGCATTAATCAATGTATAAAGTGAATATACATATATGTGATATATAATATACATGCTATTCACACATGATATGATGTATAATATAACATATAACATATTATGATAAATACATATATTTAATTAATGTATTTAGTTTTTAAATTCCTGCATTTTTGTTGTTTCCATACCTCACTAAAATGTAAGTTGTATTAGGGCAGCAACCCTATCTATGACATTGTGCTTCACATCTAAAGTAATTCCTGGCAGAAGATGCTTTATTTTATTTATTTTTTTTTTAAGTTTATTTATTTATTTTGAGAAAGAGAGCACACGAGCAGGGAAGGGGCAGAGAGAGAGAGGGGAGAGAGAAAGTCCCGAGCCATCTCCATGTTGTGAGCACAGAGCCCAACGTGGGGTTCCATCTCAGGATCCGTGAGATCATGACCAGAGCTGCAACCCAAGAGTCGGATGCTTAACCAACTGAGCCACCCCAGGAGCCCCAGAAGATACTTTAAATATGTGAGGAGTGAGTGAATGGCCTTCAGCTTCTCTGCTGTACCTAAAAAATGCCAGTTAAGTCAGACAAATAGCACGGGGCGGTCTGTTAGGACAGCTGTCCAGAAAGGGTGTGGTAAACATTTTTGAGAAGAGCCTTGTTGGCTGACAGGAAGGAGGCAGAAGGGCAGTGATGATCATGATAATGGCGGAAAACTGCTGGCCAGGTACTGCAGCAACCACCTTACAGCTATTTGCTCACGCAACTGTACTACCTCCAGGCATGAAATGGGCTCTTCAAGGAGCACTTCTAGCTGCTAAGCACAAGGCAGCTTTCCCTCGGATGGACTCTAAAGGCGTAGGTCACAGTCATTCCACACAACGGCAACTACACAGTAGAGAGCACTTCCATTGCCATTAACTTTCCCTCTTCCAGGATAGAAACAGGAGGACGCCAGAGACTGTCGATATGATGTCCACGTGAAAAGAACCCAAGTGTCGCCAGGAGCAGATCTCTTATGGAAAGCACCAAGACAGTGGCTTTTGTTTCCTTTTGATTCTGACCTGTCTCTCAATCTTTTAACTTTTCTTTTTGGTAGGTCAGTTTGGCTCATCGGTGGCCTCATACTTCCTCTTCTTGAGATGGATGTATGGAGTAAATATGGTTCTCTTTATCTTGACATTCAGCCTCATCATGTTGCCAGAGGTAAGATTCTGACTTCCGGGTTGCAAAAAAATAGCTGGAACAAGTTTCTCCTGTCCTAGAAAATTTCTTTCCTCTTCTGAAAAATAGAATGATTAACTGGCCGTATCCACTCTGAGAGCCATAGCCCAGGTAACAAGGTTAATCTTCAAAATGGTGCCCGCGGGCCGAAGATCCTACTCATTGCTCCAAAGGGTACATGAGCTTCCTGAAATCATATATAAAATGTAGTGTGTCTGTTTAAATGTACATTTTTATATGGAAGAGTTCATGGCTTCTATCAGATTCCCAAGGTGGTCCCTGTGTTCAAATGTTAATTGCTCAAAAGGAAAGCTTTGACACCTTGTGAATTGTATTTATTTATTTTGCCAAGTTTGCTTGGAAAGAAATACTCCTTAATGCATCTGTCTTTTCTATTTGAAGAAACACAACATGAGCAGTTTTTTTCCACACGTAAAGTAAGATAACCCAGGCACACACACGCACGCACACATGCACAGTGGGGTGGGGTCTTTTAGGATCAAAGTCAGAGAGGAGAGTAAAGCAGATAGTGGGCCCAGAGTGAAGAAGGAGGCAAAGCCCTGAGCTGATGCGGGGAAAAGAGTCAATCAACTAAGGCCAACAAACAAAACTGAGGTTGGAGTCTTTAGTCATAAGAGGTTAGATGGCTCTGATCTTTGGATGCTTACTTATCACACAGAAGTCAGTTTAGGCTTTATTCGGGCTACAGAGGGTCTCTTAGGTGCCATTATTTCAAAGCCAACTTGTTCAGAACAGTATTGCCGACAGCCAAAACTAAGCGTTTTGAGTGATTTTTTATTTCCATGTTTTTTTTAAAATATGAAATTTATTGTCATATTGGTTTCCATACAACACCCAGTGCTCATCCTAACAGGTACCCTCCTTAATACCCATCACCCACCCTGCCCTCCCTCCCACCCCCAATCAACCCTCAGATTGTTAGGTTAGAGCACTGGTCTCGAATCCCCATGGTTTTAAATCAGGGCCAGCTTCTGCATTGAGCCTCCCCATGGGCATAACAATCCCAATAGTGCTTTACATTCATGAAGAATTTTGCTTTTAATAGTGCAAAACACTTTCATTTTTTTTACTTGTTGAGCCTCACAACAAATGTAAGAAGTAGACTACAGAAGCATTTTCTTTCCCCTTTAAAAATGTGGAAACAGAGTCACGGGTTGCTTATTGGGCTTAACCGATATCTGAGAGTGAGGGGTTTTTTTCAAGTCGTTCCGGGACTGGGATCATGATTCTATTTTTTGTCCCAAGATTTTGCCTCCCAATCCACTACTTTTATAATCCCTGAGATAATTCGGAGCATTCTACAGCTATGTGGCTCTTAGAAGTCAGTAGACATAGATCAGAAGTCTGGCGAGTCCATTTCTCAAGTGAAAACTTTCAGGCGATAGAGCAGAATGTATGTATTTCATCTATTTCAGATTAACCCCAGCTTTATTTCTGCTCATGTCTCTAAGGAAACTTGAAACTCCATCACTGGCTATTATGACACTCCTTAGTGTCAGACTCGGGGCATACGTGGAGTTTTATCAACGGCACTTACTCTTTCCCCTACAGCACACAGCCTCCGTGGAAATGAAAGGTTATGGCTGATTTGTTCCAACTATATGAAATTACAGAATGCCCGGTGTATAGTGGAGGGAGTTAATACGTGTTTGATTGGATGTATTCCTAGAACTAAGAAGCATATTGTCTTTGGATGCTTTCTTATAGGTTTGTGTTAGATGCTGTGAGGGGCATCCTGTTTTCTGGGCATTGGTTACCAGCTCCAGCAAAAGAACAAAAGAGGATAGAAACCTCATGTGCTAGCTTTACAGAACCGCCAGAGGCCAAGACTGGTCCCCTCCTGGCAATGAGGCTCCATTCTTCAGCAGCCTCCAGCCCACAGACTCATTCAGCCTTCCTTTGATTCAAATGCCCTTTCGCCCAAAGGGCCAAGCCTGAGACCTTAATCTCCTTTGTTCTCTGTGGCCCTCAACTTTGGAGTGAGACAGGGTAGGACCCACCTTCTGCTCTGTTCAGTCCTAGGAAGCCAAGAAGCTTCCATGGAAGCTGTGCAGCCTATGTGGAGGGTAGGAGTAGGGGCTGACTTCCATAAAGCTGCACACTCAGGCGTCCAGTCACATTCATCCTCCATCCCCAGCCCCAGGGAAGAAATTTTCATATCCCATAAGAAGCAGCATCTGCTTGGCAAGCCTTGTGCCTGCCCTAGCAGGGTGCTTTTACCAGTTCTCACCAAGAAATCTGCCAGGACCCTATTCTTGTCCCCTTGCTGGCTGGCTCAGCCCCTAAAAATTCCTCTTTGAATCTGGTAGCATAAGATCAGGGGAGCAAACCTGAATTAGTGGTAAAGCAGATATAATCAGAGGACCCATCTTTCCTCCCATTTGACCCTCTCAAATTGTATAGGTGATTCCCTTGAGTCTTCTCTTTCTTAACATGAAGGAGAGAATCTCCCACCACCCCCAACCCTAAGAAGCAGCCCCACATGAAGATGTGGGTAGTATGGTTTGTCTGAACACTATAGTTCCCCCAAAGGCCTCTTTTCTCCTCTCCAGACCTCCCCTAAAGGAGACCAGTTTGGAGGTGGTGGTGGGTCGTAGGGCTTCTCAGCAAGCCTTCTGGGCATTGTGGTTGGCCCGACTGCTGGTGGTCCACTGAACTTAGAAGGAAGGGTTCCTAGCACTCCCTTTGTTCTTAACTCTGGATTTAGTAGTCAATTCCCAGAAAATGGGACCCCATGTGGAGATCCACAGAGTCTCCATGAAAAAGTTTCAGAAGTGCTTTTAAACAAAACCATTTGTGATCACATGTGTGGCTCAGACTTTGTTTCCAATTATTAACTGCTTTCTTTGCTTCTCTATACAGTACCTCTGGGGTTTGCCATATGGCAGTTTACCTAGGAAAACAGTTCCCAGAGCTGAAGAGGCATCTGCGGCAAACTTCGGTGTGTTGTACGACTTCAACGTAAGTGTCTCCACATAGCTGTGTCAGTAGGAGGATGGATTTGTCCTTACTCTCTGAAGCCCCATGACCTCCTCTTCTGGGGTAGACGAAGGTCTTAAGAGATATGTCCCTGTCCCTTGTTAAAAAAAATAAGAAAGGAAGGAAGGAAGGAAGGAAGGAAGGAAGGAAGGGGGAAAAAGAGAAAGGAGGAAAGGGAGGGAGGGGGGTGGGAGGAATGAGAGGAAAGAAGGAAGGGAGAGAAAGAAAAAAAAGAATAGGTTTAATAATATGATAATATGATTAAATGGGAATATAGATGACTGAATGAAGGTGAGCTCAGAGTTCAAAGACTTGAAACAAATATCTTTATCTCTGGCTTTGGAAAAGAACAAAGGAAGAATTTGCAAATGTGCTTTTTGAAAAATCTCATAGGATTCTTAGGGAATTAGAGCTTTGCTTCATAAACAAGTCTATTTAGTATTATTCAATAGTCAATTCCAGACACAGCGAAATATTAAATACTGAACAGTACTAAATATTAACTGATAAATAATACTAAAATGAGTACCACACGATTGTGGTACCTGTATGAGCATGACTCCACTATAGTATGGGAGTAAGTTTCACTCTTTCAGCTGCCCTGGGTGAGGATTATTGTTACGGCAGAGATTCATTTTTACCCATTGAAAAAATCACGTCAAGAGTTTGAGTCAAGTCTGTGGCAATTATTAAATTTCACACATTTCTTTTCTAAATAGTGACCAGATTGGAGATGGTTGGAAGTGTAGAAGATAAGAAAGTAGCAAGGTGGAGATTGGGGAATTGATAATTCAAGGAATTTTTGGGCAGTGGCAAATGAGGACAAGCTTTTATGTAACCTGGGGAATAAAGGAGGAGAGAAAAACAATGAACACTCTTCATGTTCATAGTGCTGATAGGTATATTTCACAGATATTTTGAATTCTGTCCTCAAACTCCCTAAATTATGAGCTTCCTAAAGAGGGGATCCTATCTATTACACCTTCTTTGAAGCCCTTAATATGATACCCAACCAATAAAGTCTTCGTGAATCTTCTTGACTGACAACCCCAAGTAGAGGGATGATCTGTAGAGCCCTGGAACCATAGAAATTAATTACGTGAGCATTACCAGAAAATGTAAACTTTAAGAAAGGTTCCCAGTCTCTGAGTAAGCACTAGAAATAAGCATAAGGCTTATAAGCATCAGCAGGCCCAACTTTGTGGCATTTGGAATCTCCGATCATCCTTGTCAGTTGGACTTTTCATTTTCAATTCAGCGCTCATTTCTGGAATATAAACATGCACTGGTTTTACAAAGATAAATGTGACATGCTTCTCGGCCTCAGGGTACTCACGATAGTAGAAGATAGTTGGTCAACCAGTATACCACATGTTGTGTGTTAAGTTAGCAAAATGGAAAAAAGAAAAAGACAACGGGGGGGCCCCAAGGAAGTGATTGCTAGTTTTGCTTGGCAAGGTCTAGGATTTATGAAGGATATGGCGTCTGAGTTAGATTTTACTTCTTCTTGTGTATTTCTCCTTTCTGTTACCCTCCGTCTCTCTTCCTCCCTCTCTCTAGATTTCAAATCGTTTCTTATTGTGTTCTCCTGAATCTGCTTTTCCTTCCCATTCTCATCTTCTGATTAGCAAGATAATAAACTTCCGGTCTGGTTAGTAAGAGCCCAAACTAATAATATCATTGGCATGTTCTGATGTTTTAATCAAACCAGAGAAAAGAAGAACTGAAAGTCTGAACAAAAGCGTGTTTTGTTTGTGAACAAATATTCAATGAAGTTGAAACACTTTTAAATTTGTCAACTAACTGAAACAAAAAATGTTGGGGGAAAAAGTCCATTAGCGACGTGAAAGAGATTGATCAGCTGATTGGAAGACAAAGAGGAATGTGGTTCTGAGGGTCAAACCAGAAGCTCTAACAGGTGAATACAGGAAAAGGCCAGGGGAGAGGGTTTGGGCAACACATAGGCTCGCCAAGATTTTCTTACTGCCCTTGACAGCTGTCTCATTTTCAGTTTGGTGAAGTGCAATTTAGCAGCGGATAGAGGAAGACAGAAACCAGAGTATCCTATGATACTCATTTTCCTTTATAATCTAGGCCTGCCTGAAAACAGTTCTAAAGCAATAAGAGAATAGATTTAAAAAAGAGAGAGAGAATATAAACGGCCAAGAAAAAATATGAAAAGCCATTAAAGTGGCGTTATTCATTTGCAGCTTTTCTTAATTTTTCTGCGTATGGTAACCACTCAGTTATTTGGCATGTATCATAAAATAAGGGATTTAAAATTTTTCTTACTTTGTTTAATGTTTATTTATGTTTGAGAGAGAGAGAGGGCAGGGGAGGGGCAGAGAGAGAGGGAGAGAGAGGATCTGAAGTGGGCTCCATGATGACAGCAGAGAGCCCATGTGGGGCTTACACTCACGAACCGTAGGATCATGACCTGAACTGAAGTTGGACCCCCTTAACCGAATGAGCCACCCAGGTACTCCCCACATAAGAGATTTTTAGAGATACAAGTGCTTTTAGACCTCTTCAGTCCCATGTTTCACATTATAAAGTTAGAGAAACTTTGAGTTATAGAAGCCTACTCAGGGTCTTATAGCTATTGAGTGGTTCCAAAAAACTAATTTTCCTGCATTGATTTCCAACAGCATTCTCACTTACTGTTTCTAGAACACAGATCGACTCCTTTCAGTGCCATAGCTATCTCACTGGGGAGGAGTTGAAACAGTTGGATCCCATTTTCACTTTTCATAATAAATACATAATTCCCAAATTAGCTTCTTAAGTAGAATAGTAGGTTCAATATTTACTCTTGCCCGAATTCTTTACTTGGTCCTCTGAACAATAGAGGTGCCCTCTCTGTATTATAAGATGATCTTCCTGGACAGCACAGTGTTCCATCTATCATGGCACCATGGAGGAAACCATCAACAAAATATCCTTGAGATTCCCTGAAAACTCAGAATTCTGCACTTCCAAAGAGCCCAGAGACGCAAGGAGGAAAAAAGACGTGTTTCAGGACTAAGGCAGAGTTAACAAATGCCCGAATGGTCTGATTAAGCCATGGGTTTGTCGCATCTAAGAAGCTTAGTGTGACCGCTTAGCTAAACAATTCCATATAGATGCAGGTGAAGAGAAACAGAAAAAGATTGATAGAATGCTGGGACAGAGATGCAAGCATGACCTCTTGTGGTAGAGGAGCTTATAGGTTGGGAAGTGGGGTGGAGGTGGGGCAGTGGAGTTTCAGGTTGGAACCTTGGAACTTCCCTCCGGACCCTCCCCACTGAAGTATCTCCCTGGAGCTCAGTGCTCTGTCATTTGTAAACACATGTCATAACTCATCCACATTCACTTTAATAGGAGACAAATGCCATTTGGTATTTGCAAAGGTCAGCCAGTCTGACAGCTTTTCAAAGCCGTGCTTTACAAAGCACCATATTTTCGAGCCTTGTACTGAGTACCTAGTGGCGGGTCTTACCAACCTAGAGGGAAATATATTTTCTTAAAATAGTAAGAAATAGGGAGATTGTCTAATATGCGTGTTATGGATCGAATCAGCAGAAATGATATGATTTGAAGCAACAGAATTGGAAGAATGAGTTTAGGTCAAGAAGAAGAGGACGTCTTTGTTGTCAAAATACTTGGAGACACAAGAATGATATCAGAGGGTGAGATCATTTGAGTTGTGGATAAAGGGAAAGGCACTCAGTTCTCCAGCTTGTGAACGTCTTGTACCTTGCGTGTGGATAAACGCGAGTCAACTTTGCGTCCCCCTTTTCAGCTGGTCGTCGTAGCTGTTGGTGGGGCGAGGCTCTAAAAGGGGCCCTAGAGAGGACATTTAGCACCTGTATGTGTTAAGCAGGCACCTACATTAAGTTTCATCTTCGTAACAACCCTTCAGGATGAAGATCAATAATCTTTTTATAGTTGAGGGAATTGGGACTCGGAGAGGTCGGTCAGTTTGCCAAAGACGACAAAGGTAATTAGAGGAGGTGCTGAAATTCAAAGTAAAACGTGGCTGACTTTAATGTCAAATCGTCAGTTTACTTCTAACACACCCCAAGCCGACTCCTTCTGCCCTGCCCACCTGTGCCACATCTCACCCTTGAAGTCTGTCCTCAAAGGAAACTGTCACAGACATTCTGAATGTTCTCAAACAGCAGGTCCACTCCTTATTTTATGAGTATCAACAGGTTTTTTTTTAAATAATAATCTTCCAGAACGACGGCATCTCCCCTCAGTTCTCTTAAGTTCCTTCATGTCTTATGGTACTGACCACATTTACAAGAGATATTTTTGCGATATACATATGGAATAACTCGTCTTTTTTTAAGGGATGTTTTAGTAGTTCAAATACGTCTTTATTTTCAGAGAGTGCCCCCTTTTTTATTGAGGTATAATTGACATACAACATCACCTTGGTTTCAGGTGTACAGCACAACGATTCAATATTTGGAGACATTGTGAAATGATCACCACAATAAGACTGGTTCACATCTGGCAACATACATAGCTACAGAATTATTTTTTATTTTTTGAGATGAGAACCTTTAAGATTCACTGTCTTAGCAACTTTCAAATATGAAATGCAGTACTACAAACTATGGTCTGCGAGTTGTACGTTGCACCCCCCACGACTTGTTTGTTTTATAACTGGAAATCTGTACATTGTCACTTCCTTCGCCCATCGTTCCCATCCCCAACTCTTGCCGCGGGCAACCACTGGTTTATTCTCTGTGTCTATGAGCTTGTTTTTTTGTTTAAGATTCCACATACAAGTGAGATTCGATGTTCTTTGTCTTTTTCCATCTGATGTATTTCACTTAGCATAATGCCCAACGTCTATCCATGTTGTTGCAGATGGCAAGATTTCCTCATTTTTATGGCTGAATAATATATGCCAGCATGTATATGTCTGTATATATACACACCACATCTTCTTTATCCACTCCTCCATTCCTGACAGACACACAGGTTGTTTCCGTGTCTTGGCTATTGTAAATAATGCTGCGGTGACATGGAGGTGCAGGTGTCTTTTGTCTTTTCAAGTTAGCGTTTTCATTTTCTTCAGATAAATCCCAAGCAGTAGATTACTGGATCATATGGCATTTCTATTTTTAATTTCTTGAGGAACCTCCATACTGGTTTCCATAGTGGCTGCACCAAGTTACATTCCCACAAACAGTGCACAAGGGTTTTTTTAGGGAGCCCTTTTGAAGGAGCAAGTCATTTTTGGCTTCCCAAGAAACACACACAAAAACAATATTAGATGCAGGAGATACCTGGAGGCAGGGTGGGAATACCTACAAACAAGAAAGGAGAGAGGAAGCATGAGTAGGTGGGGAAAGTGTCCAGATGGCAAAGCCAGCCTGACTCTTGAGAAGGGAGAGAGGGAGGGGACACTGAGTAGGAAGAATCTCAAGATTGCAGTACAGCTCTGGGAAAAAAGTCTTGACGAGGCTAATGGTGAATCTCCAAGCAAAGTCTGTCCATAGGAGGAACCCCATATCACTGGCTCTACTATTTCTCACTATTCTCGGTCATGGGCTGGAGGCCACCTGGGAGGATGTAGTCTCAGGACGAGCACGCGATATTACATTCTGGTTGATTCAAAGTGGTGGCATCTGGAGGCCATCTCCCAAAGGCTCTCTGAGTAGCACACCTGCATGGCTGCTGTCAGGGTCTGTGGGCTTGAATGTGTGACTTGGTTCCTCTACTTTAGGTCAGAAGTGTTGTTGTTGTTTCTCCTGCTGCTCTTACTTAGTTGCAACAAGCTTCAAGTACACCAATATAACCTCTTTGCTTCAGCCCTTGTCTCAGCCTCACCCAGAGCTGGCTCAGCAAAGACCAGACCCCTAGATGATAAACATCTAGTGCCCTCACCGAGGGCAAAAGTAGGACCCCGAGGCAGACTGCTAAGCCTCTTGGGACAAAACTAGGTTTGTAGATTACCATGCTCATCAAGACAGAGGATAGTTCTCCCCTGAAATGGAAATCTTAAGAATGGAAGGGGCCAGGATCCTCTCCTCTGTACCCATAGTGAGACTCCTTAGAAGACTTCACTGAACAGGGTGGGTGCAGCTTAGCCAAGGGATGCCGGGGTTGGCAGCATCCAAAGGTTGTCCATCCCTGGCCGCCATATTTGCTTCATTTCCTCAGTGTCCAGCCCAGGTCCCTCTCAATAGGCTCAGTAGGTTCCATTAACAGAAAAGCCATGTCAAATTCTGCTCTCACTCATAGTTCCTCTTGCTTCATAGGCCTCTTAATCTGCTACTCCTGGACTTCTTGATACACATTTATAGCTTGCAGTAGAAGAGATCCCAGGGTCTGCTTTTGGCTTTCTTGGGATCCTTTTGTTCTGTAGACTTGGAAAACTGATTCCTTCGGGTCTTCACTTCTATCAATGTTTTCTTTAATTCAACAACAACTTCCAGTTTTCAACATCTCAAGTTGCACCTGGCCAAACCAAAGCTGACCTTTCTTTTTGCAAAAATTTGGGATGCTTATGATCCTGATGTCATACTTACAACATGAAAACAGCATCTGTTCTTTGGATGTGGTCCCAGAACAAGTCTTCTTTTCATTAATTTAGTGAACATTTATTTAGTATTTGCCAGATGCCAGATAATGTGCCAGGTGCTAAGCAAAGGTGAGCAAAACCCAACAAGGTCTCTGCCCTTGGAAACTTAAAGTCTAGTCGAGTAGTGAGGTAATCACAAAAATAAATGCAACTGTGCCAAGTAAGAAAGGTAAACAGTATTAAGCGAACATGCAGCAGGGATCCTGACCTAGTTCACAGCCTAAGAGAGGGAAGTAGAGGATGGCAGAATTTTTCTGAGAAAGAAACCCTTGAATTGGGCTCTGAAGAGTCAGTACGAGCTCCCAGTTTGAGAGAGCAGAGAGGCATTTTAGAAAATGAGGACAGCAAGTCAAAGGACCTATGGTGGGAGAAGATTGCCTCACTCAAGAGACTGACTGGAAGTTAGTGAAACTAGACTGTGAAAGGGCGTCGGGGTGGGGGGGTTGGCCTTACAGAGATAGAAGGGGTATCAAGATGTGTGGAACTCTTTAGAATCTAGGTCATGATATTGTGTTTTTCTCAGAGCAGTTGAAAGTAGTTTTAGGGAGTGGTGGATGAGTAGTGGCATTATCAAACTTGAAACTTAAAAAGGTGAACAGATCAGAGAGGAGGAAATTGAATGTGAGGAGACCAAGAAGAGTCTAACGATATGTGAGCATATCATGTGTCGATAAATATCAGTAAGTGAGAGACTAAGATTGTTTGCAAGATCTCAGTTTGCCTGATAGGAATTTGTTGACCTCTGAATATTGGCTGTCAACCTAATAGATTAAAGGCTGAGCCATTGAGCCAGATTAGAACTTCACAATCCATTAAATTATATTCCATAACACAACCGAATGGCATCACATTTTGAGTCTGATACGTCTGCTGTGAAAATAGATTACTTAAAGTCACATTTGAAAACAATTCAGTAAAAACTCCATCCTATGTTCCAGCATCATGTATCTCCAATAAATATTATTCGCTTATGAATTGTACTTTAAATTAATTACATTCATTGATTTTGTTTTGTTCAGTTTTTAAATTTATTTAGTTTTGAGAGAGAGAGAGAGAGAGTTTGGAGGGGCAGAGAGAGAGAGAGAAAGAGAGAGAATCCCAAGCAGGCTCTGCACTGTCAGCAGAGAGCCCAATGTGGGCCTGAATTCACAAACCATGAGATCATGACCTGAGCCGAAATCAAGAGCTGGGCTGAGCCATCCAAGCGCCCCTACATCCATTGATCTTAAATGCTTGAAATAAAATATATGCTGCTCATATAAGATTGAAATTTTCTAAACTTCATTTTTTTTCAAGTAGTTTCTTATTTTCTCTACTTTTATTTTTGTATTTTCATTTGTTCATAACTTCTTTTAAAATAGATAATAGTGAGGTGTCTGGGTGGCTCAGTCAGTTAAGCATCAGACTCCTGATTTTGGCTCAAGTTATGATCTCATGGTTTGTGAGTTCAGGCCCTGCATCGGGCTCTGTGCTGACAGCATGCACCCTGCTTGGGATTCTCTCTCTCTCTCTCTCTCTCTCTCTCTCTTCTTCTCTTTCTGCCCTTCCCCTCCCCCCAAAATAAATAAATAAGCTTAAAAAATAGATAATAATAAGGTAATTCCCACTATAGGCTGTGTCTATACAATCAGACATATCTCTCTTCATATATGAATTTATGATGCTTCATTTTTCATTACTTGAAAGAATTAGTAAGCAGATTTAGAAGACTGGAAGTCAACTGAACAATAAAACCCCATAATATAATGCTTTTAATCTCCATCTTGTGAAACAAAAGACCATTTTTCTCATTTGGGATGAAAATATATGTAGAAGCTCATTATATAGCATTTTATAAGAAATAGAATTTCTTATTTTACAAGAGTTTTAGACAATTAGTAGAGAAAATTAAGGAGTTTTGCCAATGTGAGTGTCTCTCAGACACTTTCTTGGTGTTTTGATTCATTGTTATCATCATGCTACTGTCTTGAATGATTGACTCTATTTTATTAAAATGGGTAGTAGAGAGAATAAAAATGGAAAAAGGTAGTTTAGATGATAATTTGAAACAGCTTCATCTCACTGAGGACTGTTAATAACCACCGGAAGCAATTTTTCTATTCAATCGGTCATTCCACAAACATAAGTTGAATGTGAGATGCTGGAAATACATAGATAACTAATATATTTTCCCTGCCCACGGGGATCTTTTGGTTTAATTGGATGTGCAAACAATTGTCATACACTGAGACAACCTCAAGCCAACAGACACATGTCCTAGGCACAGGGAGGCATAATGGAGGGAGGATTCTGTGTTACATTTCACTGGAGTTCAGTTTACTGGAGACTTGCGAAGCCTCAGAAAGCAAAAACTCTATTTTTCCTCTGAGTTCTGAATGATTTGTCTGAGAGGGGAGGCAGATGGGCACCAAAATTTCACATTCATTACTAATAGGGACCAAGTTGGAGGGCTAATCTGGGACTCTTAGCCAAATGGTCTTGCTAATATGGGACTCCAAATGCATCTTACCCCGGGAAAGCTTATTTCCTACTGGAATAAAGTTATATTTGGGCTAAGCAAGTACAGCTAATTCATTCCAAAAGTATCGATTGGGGAAGTGACAACACCTCCCCTGGGACAAAGTGAGTAGAGGGGGTGGGGGCCCTGGCAAGTATTTCATCTAGCAAAGCTCTGTGCACCTGGAGGAAATGACCATTTTCCCCATAACAAGCTGCTCTGGTCTAGAGGTCAGTAAAGGCTTTACAGAGGTTGTTTAAAAAGGTTTTAAAGAAATAATAGGAATGAACTAGGCTCTGAAATGGGGAGGATAAGTGGCAACAGAGTTGCCCCCCGCCCCGCCCACACACACACCTGGTGCCACTCTCCCTTCACATGTCTTCAGCAGGCATGGTCAGAAATCATATCTTCCCTTCCACTAGTTTTGACTTTAAGAATTTTTTTTCTTTTTCTTTTCTTTTTTCTTCTTTCTGGTTTTTTTTTTTTTTTTGGTTTTTTTGTTTGTTTGTTTGTTTGTTTGTTTGTTTTTACAAAATAGTGGTCTGACGGTTACTACCAACTATAAAGAGTTGCTAAAGCCAATGAAATTCATTTCCCATCCCAGGGATGGAATGTCATGTTTCCCAGTGGGTATTTATTTGTAGTCATGAGAAACGCCAAAGGGGTGGAGCTCTAATGTAATTTCAGGTGACAGATCCTTACGAAGGGGATATTTTGCATGCAGAATGTTGTTGGGGGCATCCGCCATCCCCTTTAGGGATAGGTTACTCCATCAATGTATAGTATTGGGGAAATAGTAAATTCTCAGAGTTAGTTAGATAAACAAATACATGAGTTGATTCCTAGACCAGCTGCAGCATTCAAACAGAAATTAGAAGCTTAATAGACGATGTGCAAGCATAGAACCCAGAGTTGGACGGGAATGGTTCATGCTCATTTGAAACTTGGCTCTGACTGTGGCTTCTCTGTCACAGATTTTGGGGTGGGAGAGTGCTCCCACAGGGAAAGCCATGCGCGCTGACATGGAAACTGAATAGAACTTTGGCTAGGCTAGGAGTCGTTGCTATTTTAGTCACTTCCAGATGTCTGCCATTGGAGTTTGAAGGGAAAAGGAAAGATGTGTGGAGTGTGGGGGGCCCACGGGGTGGAAGGGGAGGGTTGTTTAAAGTCACCCTTCAATATGCCACTAAGATGACTTGGAAAAAGCTTTTTAAAATTGTGTTCTTCAATAGTGCCTCTTTCATTTACATGCTTGGCTGCTTAGGTA
The DNA here is from genome assembly GCF_022837055.1 of Prionailurus viverrinus. NCBI lineage: Eukaryota > Metazoa > Chordata > Mammalia > Carnivora > Felidae > Prionailurus > Prionailurus viverrinus. The sequence goes on along the minus strand of NC_062573.1, from coordinate 73,080,611 downwards.
GTGATAGACAAATGGAAGAAACCTTTGTGAAATAATCAGGATTCCAAAGAAGGAAAAAAAAAAAAAAACAGCTACAAACCTTATGCCTTTTGCTTGCCATCTAATATGTATGAAGTGCCAGCCATTGAATGGTACATACACCAGAGGAGCCAGCTGCCCCAGTAGCTATTGTGCTAACCTAACAGGCTCACCAGATGTTTGTTATGTATCCACTTTCTCCTTTCATGTTGTTTTGGAGGTGTTTTTTAATCCCAGTACTGTCATTATGAACTAGAAAAAGATGTCAGGTTGTGATGGTTAAGGACGTGAAGATGAGGCCCTTTGAAATCTTCAGAAAGGGTGTTCAGGTCCTTCTCCAGAGGTCCTGGCACCAACATGGATCCATCCAAGGGTGTAGGTCAAAAGGCCCGGCTAAGTTGGTAGGGTTTCTTGTTTCTTTGCATTGCTGGGAAGATATGGCCCTAGCGTGACACAAGGGGTGGAAAGCGATGTGTGGGAGAAGCGGTACAGCAAAGCAGTCATTAAGTGTATGGATTTGAATCAGACCCAGTTCAAGTTCAGACGGTCACTTACTGGTTATGTAAGTGCGCACAAGCTACTTCACCTCTTTGTAGCTCAGTTTCTTGGGGCACCTGGGTGGCTCAGTCAGTTGAGTGTCCAACTTTGGCTCAAGTCAAGGTCTCATGGTTTCTGATTTTGAGACCCACATCAGGCTCGCTGCTACCAGTGCGGAGCCCGCTTCAGATCCTCCGTCCCTCCCCCCTTCTCTCTGCCCCTCCCCCACTCACACTCTGTCTCTCAAAAATAAATAAACATTAAAAAAAATAAAGCTCAGTTTCTTCGTCCCCAAAGTAGCAATAGAGTTATTGAGTCTTTGCTGGGTGGGAGAGTCATGGTAAATAACACCCCCTACCTTCTTCAACCAGGTTGTGAGATAACCAGAAATAAGACAAAGCCTTAGATGGGTGGAGGTCAACATGCCAGCTTTATTATTGCTAAGGCTGATTTTAAATATGGTGGCATCTCTTTATGGGCAAGTGCACTTCATAGCCAGAACTTTCTGCCCAGCAGCTCCAGAGCACAACAGGACGCCCCCTCCCGGGGTAGAGCACCACGTGTGCTGTCTCTGGATGGGAAAGAGAGGTGGAATGCATCATCCCCATTTCTTCACCTATGCTTTGTTATCACACTGGTTTCTCCTCTCCCGGGGAGGAGAAGGAAGTAAGGGGGATCTGGGAGTGTTACATTTACGGATCTTCCCCACATGGAAGGCAACACCAAGAGTGGAGGAAAACCATTGGCCCTAACCATAACAATGCCAGAGGGTTCTTTCGAGCATTCTGTGAGATGAGGAAATGTGTTTGGCAAATACTAAATGCTCAGCAAAAGTTATTGACTGGGGGTGCCCGGGGGACTCAGTCAGCTAAGCATCCAACTCTTGATTTTGGCTCAGGTCGTGATCTCACAATTCCTGATACTGAGCCCCTGATACTGAGCTCTGTGCTGACAGCACAGAGCCTGCTTGGATTCTCTGTCTCCCTCTCTCTCTGCCCCTTCCCTGCTCATGCTCTCTCTCCCAAAATAAGTGAATACAGTTAAAAATCAAATAGTTGAGAGGAAGCAGAGCCCTGAACTAGAGGGGTATGAAACAAAAAGATATCATTGAACTAGGTGCAGAGATCCTGCCAGTGATTATTTTCCTGGCCTTATTTCTGGGTCTTGGGCAGTTGATCAGTCCCTCTCTATGTGGTTTCTTATCTTGGGCAGAGATTAGCCCATTTGCTTCCTCAATTTGAGGTTTCTACTGGTTCTTTTTTTTTTATTATTATTATTCAAACAATTTTTTTTAATGTTTATTTATTTTTGAGAGAGAGAGAGACACAGCACGAGTGGGGGCAGAGCAGAGAGGGAGACACAGAATCCGAAGCAAGCTCCAGGTTCCGAGTGTCAACATAGAGCCCGATGCAGGGCTTGAACTCATGAACCATGAGATCACGACCTGAGCCACAGTTGGATGCTTAACTGACGGAGCCACCCAGGCTCCCCTAGGTTTCTACTAGTTCTTTAGTCCCAGATTTTCTTTTGGGTCAGATTTCTTTTTTCTTGAGCTGAAAAAATGCAGACAACAGGCAGGGGTGGTGCAGGGAAGTCCTTCAGTTTTTACCTACGTCTCTCTCATTCCATGCTGACCCTCTTGGAAACTCATGAGCTCCTCTGAGATTTTTTGGCTATTTTTTCCTATTTTTATTTTTTCCTATTTTTTTTTCCTGCTAATTCTTTTTTTTTTTTTTTTTTTTTTTTTAAATTTTTTTTTTTTTCAAACGTTTTTATTTATTTTTGGGACAGAGAGAGGCAGAGCATGAATGGGGGAGGGGCAGAGAGAGAGGGAGACACAGAATCGGAAACAGGCTCCAGGCTCTGAGCCATCAGCCCAGAGCCTGACGCGGGGCTCGAACTCCCGGACCGCGAGATCGTGACCTGGCTGAAGTCGGACGCTTAACCGACTGCGCCACCCAGGCGCCCCTTTCCTGCTAATTCTTACACAGTATTGGGACATAGACTTGCTGCAAATTTTGAAAGCAATCATTATTCCAGATCGTTTTTGGCCTCTGTTTTGAGCCAGGCACGATCTTCGTTTAAGGCAATTTTCTAAATGGCTTCTCTTCAATCTTCCTCTGGGAATTGGCATCCAGGGGATTTCCTCCTCCTCCTCTTCCACCCTTGTTCCCCACTTCTCCTGTCTTCTTCAGTAATGGGCTTTCAAGTCCCTGGCTGCGGATAAATGATGTTAAAGGTAGCCAGTTGGACTTTCCAAGGTTCAAGGGTGACTCACTTGATCTCCAGAGGAAGCCTCTGGCAAGTGATTACTGTCTCACTTCACAAAACATAGTAATTTTAACTTCTTGCCACAGAAGTTAGAAGGAAGCTGGGGAAGTGTATATGCAGTGATACAGAAACACGCTTCAAAGCTGGGAGTGAAAAACACAGTGAATTCGAGGAGAAAAAGATGAACACCATGATAAAAGAAAGAGCATCAGAATATGCCAATGTTCTGAGTAGAAAGAGGGTCACTCAGGTAGCCTTGGGAGATGGCGATACCAATTATCTGGCAGATAATCGTAAGGAGAGAGCATGGCTTGGCGTGACTGAACATGCTTGCTATGGAAGAATGCTCTCATGGTCTTGATGCGTACAAGGCTATGCAGATCGGTTCCCATGACATCTCACCTGCTCTACAGGTTTTCTCAGTGTGAGCTGAGCCACTCACCGCCTCTGTAGTTCAAGAAGAAGCAATCTAACTGTGGCTCAGGTGACTGGAAGTGGACACCTGCCACCACACTTTGAGGAAGCACATCTCAGATCCTCCCCAAATGTGCAGCAGGCTCCTCACGTTGGAAATCTAATGACACCATGAAGTGTGTTTTGATGTTTCAATCAATGGGCATTTCACGGTAATGGCTCCACAGCTGAGCAAGCCTGTATTCGGTTAAAAATTTGGCCTGTTTAGAAGTCCCTGAACCTCGAGTAAATCAAGAGCCTTGCCAATCAACGTGGCAGTGGAGACATTTGCTCTACGAGGCAAAAACAATAGGGCTCAACTCCCAAGTTGGAAAATTCTTGCCATTTTGCTGTTTCTCTTAAAAGTCGATCTTTTTTTCTTTGAGTTGTTCTTCATAACATCTGCTAAGTGGCTTTGTTGTTGGATTTTAGGGCTTGGCGCAATATTCCATCCTCTTTTATGGCTATTATGACAATAAACGAACAATTGGATGGATGAATTTCAGGCTGCCGCTCTCCTATTTTCTGGTGGGGATCATGAGCATTGGATACAGCTTTCTGGTTGTCCTTAAAGCGTAAGTTTTATTGGTCTCTTGTGAAGCAAGCAATGATGTCTAGAATCAAAGGGAAGAATTAATTTCAGAATTGGATATAATTCTTATTCTGTTTTATACCTAGAGGATATTGAGTCGGTAAGAGATAAAATGTAGTTTTAATATCGACGCTACTGTTAGACTATGACATCCCCAGAACAAAAGGGGTGAACTCAAGTACAGGCCTTTGGATCACCTCACGGGGTTGCACACCTACCCTGCGTTTAAGCATCTTTTGAAGAGATTGCCTCTTTGGATTTCAAGGTATGGATCAATGTTGCAAGCAAGACAGGGAAACAGCTGCTGGCCCCTGTTTTTGTGTGCAGAGAAGTTTGCACGTTGCAGAATCAGCTCAATAGGCAGAAATTGTTCTCTGTTCATTAAACAAAACAAAACAAAACAAAAACAGAATAGTCATTCAACCAAAAAAAATCAGTTGTGTAAGACAGCAAAAACAAAGGGGCCCAATGCGACCATCATGATGAACTGCAGAATCATGGTTTATCTTGGAAGAACATTTATTAGAGCATGGAGAAGACTTTCATTGGAGAAGTGATAATGATGCCATTCATTTCCCCCCCTGCCTGCAATATATGTGTTACACCCTGTTCAAAGACATTGCAGAAACCGACTACAGCCATCTGGGGCTTTGAGCCGTCTATGTAACCCTCCGACTAATTCTCTGAGCTAGCTTAGAAGTCTCAAGACATCTCAATTAATGTCCCGGCCCTTTTATTTGACCATGAACAAGGTGAACTGGCCTTTTGTTTCATTGCAGGAAAGGACCTCTGCCTGAGGGTCCATGTCACCCGGTGCAGGAGCTCTCTGGAACGGTCCGTGACACGCTTTGTGCCTTGTCTGTCAAACTTACTGGTTCCACTGGAGAACACCATTCCTATTTAGTTTTCAAGTCCTGAGAGGACTTGAAGAAAGCCTTAATGTAGACCTCACTTCCAAATATTGATCTACCTGTCCAAATGCAATCAGAGATCCTAAGTGTAAGGTGTCTGTCTACCTAATAAAGTATTACCACATTCCAAAATCTATGCTATTTCTGGTCTTTTAAACATTCTGATTTGGAAAAATTAAAATCAGGGGCGTCAGTTACATTCCAGAGATCTCAGGAGTATTGTTTCTATGTTGGTCCTTCAGTCAATTGCTAACTTGATTTCCCAAATCACAATTCATGTATTTATTCAGTTATTTAAAAATTGAGCAATTGTTACGGGCAATCTGGGTAGAGGGAGCTACTCAGTGCCTGAGGATTTAATGGTGAGCAAAATAAAGTTCTTGCTCTCGTGATGCTCAGTTGAAGTAACAGTCTGTAAACTAAGGAACAAACAGAGGTTGTGGCCAATATACAGTTAACATATATATTATATCTATGGATATAATATATATGTTATCCTTTGCAGTCAAATATTTGCCTCAATTTCTTCTTTCTCAAGAATGTAATCCATGCTATTTAGTATAGTATAGTGCTTACTATAATTCCCCCCCCCCCCATCTGTAATGGGCTTATCCTGTGAGCTTCTAGAGAGTTGCTTCCTACCTGCCTTTCAATCCCCTTTCCTTTCCTGACTTTTCATTTTAGCAGAGGCTACATTGTAGTGACCCTGTTGGTTTAGGATTTAGGGAAGCATTTATTTGATTTAGTAAAAACCTTTATATACATCCACAAAATGACCAAGTAACCTCAGCATGTAAACAGAGATATAAACTTGTCCAATGCAGGAAGTCCAGTATAAAACCCTGGACAAAGGCATTACAGCAACAGTTACTTACTACAACCTCTCACAAAGGGGGTGCCTCACAAAGGGGCACCTGGGGCGTTCAGTCATTAAACATTTGACTTTGGCTCAGGTCATGGTCTCATGGCTTGTGAGTTCAAGTCCCACATTGGATGAGCTTGAGCCCCACTTCAGGTGAACCCTGCTTCTCTCTCTGTCCTTCCTGGGTTTCTCTCTCTCTCTCTTTCTCTCTTTCTCTCTCTCTCTGCCCCTCACTCGTGCCCTCCCTCCCTCTCTCTCTCAAAAAAAAAAAAAAAGATACAACCTCTCAGAAAAGCCAATGATAGGTTAAGGTTGCTTCTCATAGAAACAGTAGTTCAAAACTATAGCTTTCTTGAAAAGGGAAGACTTTTCATAGGTATGTACACTTTTTCCCTCTACGGGCAAGGGATAGAGCTGTCCGTGGAACGTTTTATAGATATCTGGGTTGCCTCTCAACAAAAATATGCTATAAGCAGTTTGTCTTTGGGATCTTTCCTTACTCCTTTCAGCATCCCACTCCCTTTCTTGTCGATTCCCGCACACTAGGTGTTCCCGATTTGTTGGTGCAGCTCATGCTCCCTTATCTGGAAGGCTGTCTCAGCTACACAGTTTTGCCAGTGAAGCTCCATTCAAAACTTAGATGTTTACCTGAGGCCCTGCCCTTTCCTCAGGGACAGCACAGAAATGGATAGTGGCATATTAATCAAGCAAATAATTTTCTCTCTAGGTTAAACCATTGGGAATCTTTAATTTCAACACCTTTTGACCTTCAAAAAAGCATTTTATGTGATTCGACGGATCTCTTGGAGTCCTAGCTTGGGCACCAGAGGGACATCAGAGAACCTAAGCCTTTGACCTCCCTCTGTGGTTAACTGCTGAATAACGTCCAGCAAATCACTTCATAATGTAAACCCTTAGCTTCCCCATCTGTGAAAAAAGAATAATAGTAACTACCTTGACCTTTTGCCCAGTTTTTGAGAATGGACAAATATGGTAATGTGCAAAACACAATTTCAAAGGATAAAGTGATAGACTGATGAAAAGGATAATTGTTTTCAGGGTTTTTGTTCATAACACATTAACTCATTTAAAATGTATAAACCTCTCTAAGAAGGGGAGCTGAGGGGCACCTGGGTAGTTCAGTCAGTTGGGTGTTCAACTTCGGCTCAGATCATGATCCCCATAGTTCATGGGTTCGAGCCCCAGGTCGGGCTCTGTGCTGACAGCCTGGAGCCTGTTTTGGATTCTGTGTCTCCCTCGCTCTCTCTCTCTCTCTCTCTCTCTCTCTCTCTGCCCTCCCTGACTCTCACTGTCTCTCTCTCAAAAATAAATAAACATTAAAAAATTTTTTAAAAAGAAGGGGAGCTGAATGTGGGTGACCTCAGAGATGCCTGTATTCCTATCATGTCAGCTTTATGTCATTGTGTTTCTTTCCTTTTTGGTTCTATATCACTATAACATTCACAAAACCAAAACCTTCTGGGATCATTTTATAATATGTATCATATGAAATTTTAATTTTGCTATTTATAGTAATAAGGGGAAAAAAGGAAGTGGAGTGAGTGGAATATAGATCTCTAACCACTGAAATAAACTGTAAGTAAATGCATTTAAAGTTCCCCAAGAAAAAACAAAACAAAACACAACAAAACAAAAACCACACAAAGAAAAAAATATATATATATATTCCAATCAGTGATTTATATATACTAGAATACATAGATTAGAATATACGTAACAAGTTGGCACTAAGGTTGTATAAGAATTGTATGTGTGTGTGTGTGTGTGTGTGTGTGTGTGTGTGTATAAGAATTTTGATTTTTGTTCAAGAGTTGTATAGTATGGAAAAATTTCATGCATTCCATCTGTTCTTTGGGAAGAGATTCTGGGGGGGAATTGGATCCATGCAGGAGCTGCTGTGCCCTGGGTTAGCTCATCCCTAGCTTCAGGGGGATCTGGAAATAAGTTAAAACTGGGTAGAGCAGTTTGAGTCTACACATATTCCCACCTCCACCTGCCCCTTGCCCCCCCCCCCCGGGGGAGGGACCCATTGATTTTCATCAGATTTCTAAAGAGATCTTTATCCCACAGAGGATTAAGAACCAAGTATAAGATGCTATGAAAACAGTGGAGGAAAATAAGAGAAATACATATATTTTTATGAAACCTGCTTAATAGTTAAAATCATCAATGCTTCATAGTCTTTTGATCCTGAAAGTCCTGGAAAATGAACAGTTTTGAAAAGTAAAACAAAACCAAAATTTAAAAATATACTGATTTTCTGGTGATATGAGCAAACTTCATTTGAAAATACATGCTTTTGGGATATTGCTTCTCCAGTTTCCCTATAACTAGTATTTTACCACTGCCCACCCTCTCCCTTTCTGTGTGTATTTTGGGGGCTGGATTAAACTCCCTGTTTTTACAGGATGACCAAAAATATCGGGGACGATGGGGGTGGTGATGACAACACCTTCAACTTCAGCTGGAAGGTATTCACCAGCTGGGACTACCTGATTGGCAATCCAGAAACAGCAGACAACAAATTCAATTCCATCACCATGAACTTTAAGGTAAACACATCAACTTCAAGAGCCACTCCTCTGTATTTCTAAGAGTAAAACTGGAGCCACTCTGTATGGTTTATAAAGTGAACGAAATATCCTGACAATTAAAAGAAAGAGCAACTCATTATTTCAGCCTAGCAGGATCCGGGCATTGTTCTGATTGAGATTGGAAAATATCTGATGATCCACGATGGCACGATTTCTTCTCTAAATTTGGTAATAAAAATAATGCCATTGACTTGAAACAGGAGACCGTTAGTAATCAGAATCAGATAGTTTAAATAATAGACGATGCTCATAATTATTTACAGGAATAGGTTAGCTCAATATTTAAAATGACTCTGAAGTATTATTTTTGTAGCTTTAAAAACACGTTATTGGAAAATAATTTAGAAAGAAGGTTATTTCAGCATTAGACCAATCAGAGTTTGTAAGAATTCGTCGTTTTTCTCTCATTTGTCCTCACTTGCTGGCGATATTCACCTGGTTTGTGGAATCCCAGGTAGAGCAAAGACTTTCATTTCTCATGTTTTGATGTTTGCAGAATATTTTCTGAGATTATGATACTTTTTTGTAACTCGGACACATCTTTCTTTTTCTGTTTTGCTTGGGTACAGGAAGCTATCATAGAGGAGAGAGCAGCCCAAGTAGAAGAAAACGTCCACTTGATCAGATTCCTGAGGTTTCTTGCTAACTTCTTCGTGTTTCTAACACTTGGAGGGAGTGGATACCTCATCTTTTGGGCTGTGAAGCGATCCCAGGAATTTGCACAGCAAGATCCTGACACCCTTGGGTGGTGGGAAAAGAATGAAGTTCGTCTCTGCATGCTTTTTATGTGCTTAGAACCTGACATTTGAGATTGTGTGGGTTATGTTTCTATGGTGGAACATTAAATAAGGCCATCATTTGCCTGTCTTCTCCACACTGCCCTGACAGTTAAATAGCCCTGTCACGCATTTTCACTCTATTCCAGCCTTATTTCCAAATCTGTCTACTGTCTGCTGTTTTGCGTTTTGTGACTTTGTGGAAAGTTAGAGTTGGGAGGGATATTAGAACACATACATTCCCACCAGTACATTTTACAGATGCGGTTAATGAGTGTCAGGAGAGGAGGAGATGTGTTCAAGGTCACAGAACCATGGAGAAGAGTGACTTAAAACTTAGGAATCTTTATCTCAAGGCCAACATCCTTCCATGACTCCATGTTTCTTTCTCTGTTGACTCTGCACCTGTCTCTGAAAGATCCAATTATTGCTTGAATTCTTTGAAGCAGCGATGATAGAGCCCGTGGTTCCTATGTTTAGCTCATTGGAAACATTCAGATTGCCTCCCGCACCTTGGGCAAGTCTGGAATTCTCTCTGGTTTTCCCTAGCAGCCTAACCTCACATTTACCACCTTCTCCTCCCCTTGCCTTATTTCCTCCCCCTTCAAGAGATATTCAAATAAGGAGGGCCAGCTCTTTGCCTGGAATTAAATATGCCTGTGATTTATCTTCAGGATATCTACCCATTTAGCGGGCCACAGGAAGGAGGTCAGACATTTAGAATAAGGAAATTTAGATGTTGAGAATAAGGAAATCATTGGTTATGTGTTGCTGCTAAGGCCTGTTCCCTTTCATAAAATGTTCTGGAATATGATGCAGCATCATTTGAAACTTGGGCATTTTCAAAACATGTATAGATTTAGGCTGTTGGAAGTGTAGACTTCCCACACCAAAACTTCTACAAAGCCTGGGAGACCAAAAAGATTAAGAAAGCCTTTATAAGCAGAGTATTTCCTAGAAAGAAATACTTGGACAAGATATAAGATAACCTATTTACAAAAAAAAGGTTCCAAAACGTTCTAGGTATTTCAGAACTGGTAGCACTAGAGATTGGAGACCATACATTTAAGAGACTATAACTGTACAGACTTCTTTAGGTAGAGTGATTTTATTTATTTAAAACAGAGGAGAAGCTCAAAGCATTTATTAAGCTTGCTGTCAAAGTTTCTTCTTACGGTTGTGATAGTTGCTATCACAGGCAAAATTATCATGCCACTTTGGTCCATGGTTCATATTTGATCATATTTTTGTATAAATGAACCACAGTAAAGGTCATAGCCAATGACCTTCATTAGAAGGGTCACTTTGTGTAAGAGTCTGTTTAACAGCCATTTTACCCCTAAAGTCCTCAGGGCCAGCCAACGTAGTAATGGGGATTATAATTTGCTGAAACAGGATTTAAATTGACCTTGTAACAGGTAGCACGGGGTCTACCAAGTTTTTACTTTAGGCTGAAATGATATCATGCTCCTCATGGTCATGCTCCTATAATGTTCTTAATACAAATGGGAAAAACCACATTGACAATTATTTTCTAAATACAGTCTGGTAGTGGGGCACCTGGGTGGCTCAGTCAGTTAAGCGTCTGACTTCAGCCCAGGTCAGGATCGCATGGTTCATGAGTTCGAGCCCCCTGTCGGGCTCTGTGCTGACAGCTCAGAGCCTGGAGCCTGCTTCAGATTCTGTGTCTTCTTCTCTCTCTGCCCCTCCCTGCCTCAAAAATAAATAAATATTTTTTAAAAATACTATAAATACAGTCTGGTAGTTACAATCTTTCAAAACATAGAGTCAAGAAGTGGGAAATAGGAAATGTTTAGTGGTGACAGTCCTGAAGCAGGTATTTGGGAAAGACCATTGCCAAGGTTTACCAGAAATCTTTTTTTCATTTAAGGAGGCTTTTTCCCCATCAAAAAAGTGGTACATGCACTGGATTCTTTTCCCTGACTTAATTTAGCCTCATATGGCAATTGTAAGGGTGTCAGACATTTGCTACTTTTCATACATTGTCTCTCTCTCTTTCTCATACACACACACACACACACACACACACACACACACACACACTGGGATTATAAACCAGTTCTGCAACTTTCCTACCTTGGCTGTGATAACATCGTGTTGTGTGTTCTCCTTTTGTTTCTCTGAATGTCCTGTTTTCTTAGATAAACCCATTACCTTTTTTTTTTTTTTTTTTTTGCTCCTAATAGTATATATTCCCCAGAATTCAGTATTTAGTCTTGAGCCCATCTCAGGGAGCTCATTTATTCTAACTGATTGAACCAGCCCATAAACTGGTAATTGTCCAATGAGTAGTTCCAATTTGGACCTCATTCCTCAATTAGACCATTTTCCATTTCCTTTGGAAATCTTGTTGCAAAGTGTATGACCATGTCAGAATCAGTTCTCAGGCAGAACAATTTGTGTTCTTTGGATAGAGCGTGATGTCAATTACTTCCCTCATTATACCAGGAAACAGACTATTATTACTGGCACATACACAAGCTCATACACAAGTACATCTCGAGAATGGGGGCTGAATAATGTCTTTGTTGTTTTATGAAGATCAAAATTTAAAGATGCATAAGATAATCTTCTTTAATCTTATAAAAGATAAAGGAAACCTAGCTGAAATCTTGCAAAATTCTGGAGGAAAGCAATAATATTTTTAAAAATACCATTAACTTAGTTGATTCATTGTGTCTCATTGTAGATGAACATGGTCATGTCCCTCCTGGGGATGTTCTGTCCAACCCTGTTTGACTTATTTGCTGAACTGGAAGACTACCATCCTCTAATTGCTCTGAAATGGCTACTGGGACGCATTTTTGCTCTACTCTTAGGCAACTTGTACGTATTTATTCTTGCCTTGATGGATGAGATTAACAACAAGGTGAGTCTTGTATCTGGATTGTTCTTGGCATCAGAGTGTTATTACAATTGCCTGTCTCCGGATTGCTACAAATGCCTTTGAAATCTGTGTTGTCTCCATTTTTGTGTGCATCACTTTGCTCCCAAGATTGAAGAAGAGAAGCTGGTAAAGGCCAATATTACCCTCTGGGAAGCCAACATGATCAAGGCCTATAATGCATCGCTCTCTGGAAATAGCACTGGGCCACCTTTTTTCGTGCACCCTGCAGATGTACCTCGAGGACCCTGCTGGGAAACAATGGTGGGACAGGTAATGTCACAAACACAAGTGGATGGCAATTAATGGCTTAAAAAAGAGCAGATCAATTATTCCTTTTCATAAGTGTGGCCTATCGTTTTCATTGCTTAATAAAAAAAAAATACCTAAGCTTTATCGAATGCTTACCACGTGCTGGTTGTGAGTTTCATATCTATTAGCTCATGCAGTCCTCACAGCCATTTTTGAGGTAAGTACTACTTTTACACCTTTTTTTACAGTTGTGTACAAAGAAAGGATATTTTAAAGTGGTGTGAGGAGATGGTTATTTTCCATTTGTGTCATAATAAAGCACCTAGATTTGGATACAGGCTCAAGTGAATATTTAAATGGAACTCTACCTATCATTACCTGTTTTCCATGAAAAAAGATTCTTTTGGGAGCACACACTAATACTCATTTCAGGAATGAGTCCACTTTTGTCAGATACTTGTCCCTTAAGTATTAAAGGAAATGCTATTTTAAGCTGGTTGCTTTCATGATAATTATGTAAATGGCCCCAGTCCAACACTACTGTTATTTTACCAGAGAAAAGAAGTAACGCATCACATGGCTTTCTGTCCAATAGAGGAAACCACACGAAGCAAAAGCAACAACGATAAACTGTTGCACATGTCTTACTTCTAGACAGATCCATTTTTTACTTTGAAAAGTCTTTAATTTTAATGTGAATTTCATAAACCCATTTTGGGCTTTGGTTCATGGATGATGAAGAGGTATTTTTAAGTATGTCATCATGAGTCTGCCTGCCTGTTGGACCAGAGTTCAGTTTCAGCAGTAACATGGTCTTGTGGAATTATTTGAGCCCTTTTTTGCTGTGTACTTATTTTTGGAAATATAAAAGGAAAAATTAAAAGTTAGTGTTAACCTTATAAAGCTAATATAATTTAAACATATGTGGGTAGGGGCTTCTGGGTGGCTCTTTCGGTTTAGCCTCTGATTTTGGCTCAGGTGGTGATCTCGTGGTTCGTGGGTTCGAGCCCCGCGTGGGGGTCTGCTGACAGCTCAGAGCCTGGAGCCTGCTTTGGATTCTGCGTCTCCCTTTCTTTCTGCCCCTCCATCACTTGCACTCTCTCTCTGTCTCAAAAATAAATAAAACATTAAAAATAAATAAATAATTAATTAAAAAAATAAACAAAAGTGGATATCATTAGATACCCTCATGCTCAGTTAGATGCTCATCAGACTTAAGCCAATCAACTGTGATTTCAAATGTGGGGGGAAAAAAATTAAGAAAAATGTGTATGATGCTAGACACACATCCTCGAAGACTGTGTCCAAAAAGTATGGCATGATTAAGGATTTTATTTTATTTTATTTTTAAGGTTTCAGGGGGCCAGATAAACTCCCTTTCCAGTTACATTTTATTAAATACTCAATTCTTAGACATGCACATTCCATACATGTTTATAGCACATATTATGTATGGAATGAAATGAAATGAAATGGAGTGGAGTGAAGTGAAGGTTGCCTTTACTTAGTAGAGAGGCGTGGTGATCCGAGGTGTGGGTAGATGGGATCATGGACCTTCAAAGACATCTGTGTCTTAATCACTGGAGTCTTTATGACTATATTACCTTACATGGTAAAATGGACTTTGCTGATGTGATTAAGTGATGAGCTTTGGAATAAGAAAATTATCCTGGATTATGTGGACGAAACTGATGAAATCGCAAGTGGAGACAAAAGGGTCAAAGTCAGAAAAACCAGATGTGACCATGGAAGAGTTTGGAGAGATGTACTTTAATGATGGAGAGAGGGGGCTCTGAGCCCAAGAATGCAGGCAGCCTCCAGAAGCTGAACAAGGAGGGGAAACAGACTCCTTCCTGCTGCCCACACCTTGATTTTAGACCTCTGACCTCCAGAACTGTAAGAAAATAAATCTGTGTTCTCTTAGGCCACTAAGTTTGTGGTTAATTTTTCATGGCAGCCATGGGAAATGAATACACAGCAGTACACAGGTTTCTGGATTCCAAGGGTCTTGAAGCGAAGTCTGGTCATGGCGCTTAACACAAATCTTATCACATGGACACTGCTCCTTGACTCTGCAGCTAAAGTTGAAAGAAATGAAAAACTTGGGAAAATAAGTTTCTTGCACAAACTCAAAGAGCTGGAAATGTTTTCTTTTATATATCCCAGAACGCAGACTGGCATGTGGACTAAGAAATTTACCCTTTAACAGTCTTGATAGAACAAACTGTAAAGAATAAAATTGAGGCGGGGCGCCTGCATAGCTCAGTTGGTTAAGCATCTGACTGCTGATTTCAGCTGAGGTCATGATCTCATGGTTCCCATGAGATGGAGTCCAGCATGGGCTCTGCGCTGACAGCCTGGAGCCTATTCTGGATTCTCTCTCTCTCTCTCTCTCTCTCTCTCTCTCCCCCCCCCCCCCCCCCCCCGCTTTTGCACCTCTTGTGCATGGACACACGCTCTCTCGCTCTCTCTCTCTCTTTCAAAATTAAGTAAATAAACATTAAAAAAAGAATACGATTGAGGCTTCTCACTTCTGAAGAGAAAGTGATTAATTAGGTAGGAATGCCAATGCAATCTAGGAGGCTACTTATGTCTCTGATTATGCAGAAGATTCTGCAATAGTTTCTCACAGACTGACTTGAAATAAAGGAAAAGTCACTTGTCTCACTCTTCTGGGGACCATGCTACTTGTCTCGATCTTTTTAAAAAAAATCCCATCTTGGGGCGCCTGGCTGGCTCAGTCGGTTGAGCGACCGACTTCGGCTCAGGTCGTGATCTCACGGTTTGTGAGTTCAAGCCCTGCATCGGGCTCTGTGCTGACAGCTCAGAGCCTGGAGCCTGCTTCTGATTCTGTGTCTCCCTCTCTCTCTGTCCCTCCCCTGCTCAAAAAAAAAAATTTTTTTTTAAATCCCATCTTCATGCTTAATTATATTGCCTTACTGCCCCCTTCTCATTCACCTTCCTTTCTCTAAGAAGGACCTTCAGCACTTGAAGGAAAGTCTGCAGGAGCTGGCCCATGAGGTTGTGGTTCTGAATAGACTATTGATGAGGGAGGTAGAGTCCATGGGGACAAAGAGAACACAGGGAACATAAAAACCGTGAAAAGTCTGGAAAGTCTGGTCTTTACGAGATCAATATCTCTATCCATGCACCTAGAAACATTTCTTTTAACTACTTAAAAATAGTGACTCCAGGGGAAATAGTAGAGGCATCTACTTTGCATGTAATGTTGGGGACACACCCCAAAGGCTCATTCTTTGTTCCGTCAGAACATTCCAGATGTTTCCTCTTCTCCTCCATGGATCCCCTCTGCTTTGTTTCCTTAAGGATGATGTAAGACTCAAACCTCTCTTTGAGTTTGGATATGAGATGATTTGGTGGCTCCTTTATCCCTCCAGGGAATCTCAAGATGTAGCCACTTAGTCCCATTTCCAATTGTATTTGATGGGTAGGCAGCAAAGCCCTCCTTGGGAGACTGCTCTTTGAAGCTATATACTGAGGTCTGCATTCTGGGGAAGGAGAAAGCAGCCAACAGCTAAACGTAACAACAGCAAGGTCTGGCATTTATTGAATGGCTCTGATGTGCTCAGCGCTGTCTCCTTGGATATGAAATTATCCTTTGAGATAAATCATATTATCTCTATTATCTCTATTTTATAGTTAAGGAGACTGGGACCCAAAAAAGTAAAATAATTTGCTCAAGCTCTTAAACGACGTCAATGACGGGAGCCCACGTTTAACCCATATAGTCTGTGTAGAGTTTGCATCCTTACCCATAGTGCTGAATTGTCCCTAGGAACATAATTAACATCAACACATACTCTCCAAGGTCCTACTATGGGACGTCTAGAGTTCTAGAGTCTGTGGTCCTCTGTGATGCCCCTTGTCTATGGTGTTCCTGTTATATACTCATGACTCTTAGGTTTACTGATCAAAGCTGCCTAGACATTTTAACTGACTGAGTGTTAAGTTGTGAAGTGTGAGGTGTGGTGCTCAACGGGGCCCCTGTGTGGAGAGTGTGCTCCCATCCTGACTAACACGCTAGAACTGGGATTGGACGTGCCCCTGAGGTGAGCTGAGCCACTGTTTGGGGGATTCTCTTATAAAGCATTGTTTGGGTTTTTTTTTAATGTTTATTCAGTTTTAAGAGACAGAGAGAGACAAATCGCAAGCAGGGGTGGGGCAGAGAGAGAGGGAGACACAGAATCTGAAGCAGGCTCCAGGCCCTGAGCTGTCAGCACAGAGCCCAACACGGGGCTCGAACTCACGGAACTCACGGACCGGGGCGATCATGACCCGAACCGAAGTCAGACCCTTAACTGGCTGAGCTGCCCAGGCGCCCCAAGCATTGTTTTCTTCTAATGGTTGGTGAATAAATATTCTTATGTCTCGGTATAATGTTTGGATCTTCTTCTGGTACATTTTTTAATGTTTATTTATTTATTTTTGAGAGAGAAAGAGAGAGAGAGAGAGAGAGAGAGAAGGGGCAGAGAAAGGAAGAGAGAGAATCCCAAGCAGCCTCCACCCTGTCAGCGCAGAGCCCAATGCAGGGCTGAACCCACGAACTGTGAGATCATGACCTGAGCCAAAATCAAGAGTTGGACACTTAACCGACTGAGCCACCCGGGCACTTCTGGTATTTTAGGTGACAGAACGCTGCTCAGGAACAGTAGGATTTCCGTTATTGGGTGAAGATGTTTAGGAACATGTAGGAACTTCAAAACCGCTCTGAAATTTTCTCTTACCTGAGGAGGCCCTCCTGAGCTGGCAGTGCAAGCCAAAAAAATATCCCTCATCGCCTACCTCTGATTGATACTAGTCATTGGAGCCTGAACTCAAATTGGTTGGGGAATGAAAAGGAGAATCAGAACAGGGAAGGGAAAAGTTGTGGCCGGAAATAACTGCAGGAATTTACTATCACCCAATCATTCATTCTGTATTTATCGAGCAGCCGCTGAGAAGCAGGCATCGTGCTGGATACTAGGGGTACATTAGGCATAAAGGTGGGCTGGTTCCTTGCCCTTGTGAAACTATGTTCTTGAGTAATTTTGCCAAATTTGCGAATTTACAAGGGTGACGATGAAATGCAAGGAATCTGAGAACTTTGTACAGAGAGGCTTGCCCTTGTCACCGAGGGGAGTGAAACTCTCCCCACTCAGGGATGCTGTAGTGATGTGTATGAGTTGGTGTGTAAACTGAGTCAAGAAGTGAAGTGAGAATGACTGAGTGGAGTGAGGACCACATGCGAAGGCCCTGTGGTCTGAAGAAGTATGGAGACTGAGGCTCTCAAGGAAAGCCAGTGGGGCTGGAGTGAAGAAGAGGCGAAAAGCAATACCAGAAGCATATGGGGAGCTACACAGCAGTCGGATTATACAGAAACTTCCAGAGCGTGCAGGAACCCCACGCTCTCTTGGTCCACTTTTTACTCCGGCTCTTGCTGCCCCAAACAGCTGCGCATCCCGGTTACCTGGTAGCATTTCAATTCAGCCGTCTGCATCACCCTCCAAGTTTCCGTGCTGTCACGGGGTGGGGTGATCATTCCACGTGGGGCCACCCTTGACTAGTGGGGGGACAGTGCCGGTTCCATAAGTCTCCCTTCTGTCTCTGGCATGGACAGTTCGGAGGCTTATTCTATATGGCTTTCAAGGCTTCCAGGTGGGTGCCCACCAGGGTAAGACTCACGTGATTTTAACATGCTCTTGGGCCAAAGCTCTCCTTCCTTCTGTTTCATTCTTCCCAACCTCTGCTCCTGTTCTCTCACAACACTTCCCAAAATATACTGCTGGCCTCCAGGCCCTTGTCACAGGCATTGCTGGTGGTGGAAACTAACGCTAAGTTTTAAAGTTCGTATTTAAAGTGTTTAATATCATAGTTTTTGCTTTTGTTCCATCCGTATTGTAGTTAGCTACTACTTATGGCAGATGATGTTTAAAAGAGTAGTAGTTATCTTTTAAGAACAAGGGATATTAAAGTTAAAAGAAATAAGAGATAAATTCTATTCCGTATGGTACTTGGACATACCAAGAATCCTGGAGGTGGTACACAATTTTCGGGAAGCATAGCTCTGACGCGTGAGGCTGGAAATTCACCTAATGACTGCTATTCAAATGGTCCTTTGCCCCACGAGAAAATTCTTTCTCACTAATTATCTTATCTTATCTATCTTATCTTATCTTATCTTTAAAAATGTTTATTTATTTATTTTGAGAGAAAGAAAAAGCTAGCAGACAAGCGACAGGGGTGGGGGGGGGGGGGAATCCCAAGCAGGCTCCTCATTGTCAGTGCAAAGCCTGACACGGGGTTCCATCCCACAAACTGTGAGATCATGACCTGAGCAGAGATCGAGAGACCGGGAGTTTGGATGCTTAACTCAGCCACCCGGGTGCCCCTGACTTATAAACATTTTTAACACATTAGACAAACTAATCCTGTATCACATTTGCTGCCAGTACTTTTCCCAGTGTGTCTTTTCAACTCAATAAATATTGCTGTTTGCTAGATTAAAGTCTTAAACTAACATGTGGTCAATATATTCCTGGTTTTATTTCTTATGTCATACCTATAAAAGTTTCCCAGTAAGAAGACTTTCGATACCGTGGCTTTGGAATGTTGAGACAATTATTTTTAGACTAAGAAAATAAGGGTGAAATAGTCTTCACTTGCTAGATAGACATTTTTTTTTTTTTTAATTATTCATTGTGGTTTCTAAGCTAATACTATGCAGAAGCAGAACAAACCTGATGTTGACACTAGGGCCATTTGAAAGGAGAAATGCTCGTTTTAATCTGGCTAATATCCCAACAGGAATTTGTGCGGCTGACCGTTTCTGATGTTCTGACCACTTATGTCACAATCCTCGTTGGGGACTTTCTCAGGGCATGTTTTGTGAGGTTTTGCAATTACTGTTGGTGCTGGGATTTGGAATATGGATATGTAAGTATGATATTCACTTTTCTCTTATCAGATTATTCCTTTGTGGATTATCATTTGCACACACAATGCAAGAAAAAGACTTTAGAAGGTGGGGCCACCTGTAAGACATTAATAATGAAGACCAGGGAATACAGTTCTGATTCAGAAGGGTTTCAGACAGGAGTGTCATGATTTCGGACATTCTGGTAAAATTAGCCCGGGATGGCTAAAGCAGCGGAGCTCAACCTTTCCGTGCATGTGATGAACTCAATCGATCTGGGACCCATAGGCAGCCCCCTCCCCTTGAAGCTTGCCGACATTTCTAGAAGCAGGGCAAGATGGGTGTATCAACTGCACATTCTGTTGATTCCTTTGTTTCTACAAAACAGAGTCCTGGACAGTTACTGTGCAGTGCATTGACGGATAAAAGAATTCAGCAAATATGGTGCTAATTTCATAAAGCTCGCGGGGTAATGAGAGCTCAGCAGAGACACGAGCAGGGAGATGTGGAAGTTTCAAGGAAGGCCCAGGGTGCTGATAGAGCTTTGGCGAGTGGTGAACCTGAGCTCTGAACTCTGGCAAGATGATTTCCTGCCCCACAACAACAGTGCGAGTTTCTCTGACTCCCTCCCCAGCTCACCCTCTACGCTAAACCCCAGGTGCCCCCCGCAAAGTTCAAGGGCAGCAGCAGGGCACACATCACTCTTGGTCTACCACCTTGTCAGGTGACTGCTGCCCCTCTTTTGCAAGTGTAACAGTCATCTTGGGAACTATGACCTGAAGGGTTGACTGTAATCACTTGCTTTAGATCCTCCAATGGCTTATAAGTACTTAAAATGGATTCCAAATCCCTTTCCAAGGCCTTCGATACCTTATGGGATCTGTTTCTTATTTCTCTCTGAGCTCGTCTTCTACCAATTTTGTTCTTGCTTTACAAAGTCCGTACACTTGGGAATTCTCTCTTATGCTCAAACACAAGATGATCCTCGCATTTGCTCTAGCTGTTTTTCCCTATAGGGTGCAGATTCCTAGAATTTGGTGCGGTTGATGCCTTCTTGTCATTAAGGACTCAGCTACTATGTCATCTCCTTTGAGCTGTTCTCTGACCTTCCCATCTATCAGAGCTTACCAGGCACTCTGTCTCAACACCCTGCTTAATTTTCTTCATAGGATGTATAACTATCTGACATTTCCTTTTAAAAACAACTTTATAACCTATCTCTTACAGTTTGAATGAAAGCCCTGTAAAAACAGAAGCTTTGACCTCTCGGCTTAGAACTATGCTTGTCACATGGCAGGCATTATATGTTGACCGTCTGCTTCAGTGTCAAACCTCTGCTTTCTAACACCATCAAGGCAACGCCGCCTATTGACAGAATTCTGCCTGCTTCCAGGGACGTGCCCATGGGGTCAGTTCTGGCTTTGTATTGCGGAGCCAATGCTGTTTCTCCCCTTGCTGGAGGAGGGGTCTCCTTTTCTGCCGCCCTCTCCTCAGTCCCATGCCCTCTAGTCTCCGGACAAATCCTATACTCAGAACGGTTTCCAAGACACCAGCCTGGATCCTCAGCGTGGCTCTCTGACTTTGAGATTGTACCTTTGATGATTAGGTCCTCTCTGCCACCCTCACTGAAAGTGCCTCTGGGACGGGCCAGAAGTGGTTAGGTAATGCTCTTTGGTGAACTCCAGTGAGGTAATGCTATGGATCCAGGATGCTGTTGTATTGTTTTCCCATTCCCTGCTATGAGGTATTCAGCTGGCTTGGTTTCATTTCTATTTTCCCTGTCTGATTCAGCTCTTCTGAGGCCGACGTAAAAGTTGCCATTCTTTTCTTAGGCCATTGCTTGGCTTATGCTTGCCTTTTATCCCTTACTGCTTTCTTCTTAAGTGCTAGAAAATTTTGCTTCAAATATGAAGTCAATAAAACATGACCTGGATGCATAAAAGCTGTAATTAAATGACTGTAATTTATTATTTATTGAGTGCTGACGGTGCTCTTGGGTTAGTACAAAGTACAGGAAAAAAGACGAGTTCCTGTCTTAGGTCACAGAGACTTTGTTCCCATGTTACTTTTGGAAGGCTCTTTAGAAAGAAGCCCAATATCAAAACAAGTTTTAAACAGTAAAGTGTGGATGGTGGATCTTCGATGTGGATCCTACTATCATTGGCCCATCACGTAGAGAGGGTACACGGTTGAGTGCTTACCAGGTGCAAATCGGTATGAGCAAACCTCTGTGCTGGGTGATAGGGGTACAGAGATGTAGACGATGTAAGCCTAAGGAGAGGTTGCACACTTGGGCTAGATGCCTCAATTCAACTTTCCGATGTATGTATTTTTCTCTTGTCTACAGAGTGTTTTTGTTTGTTGGTTTGGTTTTTATTTATTTATTTATTTATTTTTTAATGAGCTCATATTTTACAACTGCAAGTTTTATATTAAAAAAAAATATGGATTTCTTTCTTTTCGTGACATATTGGGAGGGCTGGCAACATTAGATCCACATTCCCACACGGCAGAAATTGGCTGCAGTGAGAAGCCACTGCCTGGCGGCAGATGGAATTTGCATCCCCCGGCCCGCACACTCTTTACTGCCCTTTGATCCCCCAAGTTCTTGTTATTAGTACAGAGCAGAAAATATAAATGCCACAGAAGAAACCAATGGTTGCATGACTTTGGGGGGTGGATGGAGGGAGGGAGAAAGGGAGAGAGGGAGGAAAGGAAAGAGAGAAACAGAAAGAGAGGGAGAAAGAGAGAGAGAGGAAGAGGGACAGAGAGAGATCAGAAATGCAAAGGCGTGTTGTAGGAAGAGGGCCTTGAGCCGGTCTTGAGAAAGCCTCAGAATTTCAAAGGTCCAGTGGAAGCAAGGGTTCTCAGTGGAGGGACCAACGTAAGACAGGGCCCAGCAGTGATTAAATTTTTATTGGGTGTCAGTTAAACTTTATCTAATTTTTAGTTATGGTAATAAATATTATGGTTACGTTTATTTATAGGCATGTAGATAAATATGCTCACAGATAAATTATAATGGTAGGCACAGATTGTTTCCTTAAGAGAAATTTCTCTACGTTGAATTGCCCAGTCCTAGAGAATGTAGAATTTAAAAAATTCATTCACTTTTATTTATTCTATTAAAAAAAAAATTATTATCTTTTTTTTTTTTTTTTTAATTTGAGAGAGAGCGAGAGAGACAGCATCCGAGCTGGGGAGAGGGGCAGAGGGAGAGAAAGAGAATCTTTTTTTTTTTTTTTTTCTCCAACGTTTATTTATTTTTGGGACAGAGAGAGACAGAGCATGAACGGGGGAGGGGCAGAGAGAGAGGGAGACACAGAATCGGAAACAGGCTCCAGGCTCTGAGCCATCAGCCCAGAGCCTGACGCGGGGCTCGAACTCACGGACCGCGAGATCGTGACCTGGCTGAAGTCGGAGGCTTAACCGACTGCGCCACCCAGGCGCCCCTAGAGAATCTTAAACAGGCTCCATTCTCAGCACAAACTTTCGGTCACTTTTATTACAACAGCTTCTGTAACGACTAAACTCTGTGGACTTCCGCCTCAGCTCCAGAGAGCCACAGAATGTTAATGTCTGGTGGAATGTTGACACAATCAGTCATACATCCATTATTTCACACCTGAAAATTGAGAGCTTATGAATCGAAGTGAGTTGCCTAGGCTTGTGTGGCCGCCAGGGAATAAACGAGGGCAGGACACAGGCATTATGTTAAATATGCTGAATGGTATATACTGGTCGTATCAGAGTAACTTGAATGAAAAGCGACCCCATATGGTTCTCCAGTTATAAATTTATGGCCGAAGTATTATCACAACAAACCTATAAAGATGAGCTGAGCTGTGAAAATTACTGGCTAATGGTAGGCTGTTAGAGCACGTAATGTAAGTTAATGTTTTCCAAGGCTTCTCCAAGCAGAGCAGACAATTTTCAATGTTCTGAAGTGTTCACTGACTCATAGGACGTGGAATGATTTCCCCCAGGAGGGATTTTAGCCCCCCAGGTTCGGCACAACTGCCCTAAAGCCTCACGTAAACTCTTTGGGTTTCCTTCAACAGTTCAACACAGAATGCCTTTACTTTCAGTTTAGCTTGTGTTAACATTACCTTTGCTATTCATCAATAAAAAAGGTAACAGGTATGCAAGAAGAAATAGAACTGAATACACAGCGTGGTATTAGAACATGGTCAATCAAATGAAACCTCAGCATCTTGTTTCAAGTTACATTTTTGAGGTGGTCCTTGTTAAATTTACATAAATGGAAAATATAAGAGGTTTCCCTGAGATCTGATGAAGGGGTTCAAGATTATTAATAAATGAGAGGCATATGTTTGACAGATCATAAAAGTGGACTCCATAGTATAGTATATCTTATGTAGTTCTTACTATATGTCAGAACTTCTACAAAATACTTTACACATATTATTGCATGTATTCATACCAGCAATGCTATGAGGTAGCTCCTTTTTTCCCCGACTTTACAGTAAATAAGCCTTAGAGGATGTTTAATAATTTGCTCAAAGACATATCCCTAATCATTGGTGGAACTAGGAGTCAAACTCATGTTGAATCAGCTTCAAAACCATCAACCAGATTTCTGTCATGTTAAATTTTCACTGTAACGCTTAACCCTAGAAATTTCAAGGACTCTGTCAAGTCATGATGAATTCATGAGCCAATCTATGACATGGGTAACTCAAAGCACTCCCAAGATTAGACAGGTCACCTGCAATAGAACGGAGTTAACAAGAAAGCCTGTGATGTACAATTAGAAAGAGGGGCATCTGGATGGCTCAGTTGGTTAAGCATCTAACTCTTGATTTCAGCTCAGGTCACGATTTCACTGTTGTGAGATCAAGCCCTGTGTCGAGCTCTGCGTCAGGCTCCGATTAGAAATAAACTGATGTTCTCCATCTGGGAATGAGGTATTATTTAACAGTCCAGGAAGATGCCATGCTAAGGAGTCAGTAAGAAGTCTTGAGTATCCCATGAAGGGTTGACAACATGGGAAAAGGGACAGTACATTCTGGATGTGAAGTTCCACTTGAACATTGGACAGTATTTGTGCAGACAATGAGGGTTGAAGTACAAAGCCCCAAGTTTTCTGAGTCACCCTAGTAGACGAGGCTAGGATTTGTCCTACATCGGTGGTTCTTATATTTGAGGAGACACCAGAATCCCCCGAAGGCAGGTGAAAACACAGCATTTCTGATCTGGGACAGGTCCCGGAGAATTTACTTTTCATTTTCTTTTTTAAAATTTATTTATTTATTTATTTATTTATTTATTTATTTATTTATTGAGAGAGCACTCATGCAAGTGGGGGAGGGGCAGAGAGAGGGAGCCTGAAACAGGCTTCAGGCTCTGAGCTGTCAGCATAAAGCCCAACACGAGACTCGAACCCACAAACCATGAGATCATGACCTGAGCTGAAGTTCGACGCTTAACTGACTGAACCACGCAGGTGCTCCCAAAATTTACTTTTCTAACAAACTCCCAGGTAATACTGCTGCTTCTGGTCTGGGGACCAGAATAGTCTTGAGAACCATTGACCCAGAGTGATTTCAGCTGTGGGCAAGTGAGATTTGTATGTCAGACAGGACATTGCAATGACAGAATTCTCTCTGAGATATTCCACAATATCCATAGGTTAATGATCTGTCCCAAATAACTAAGCTTGCAGACAGAGGATGAGTTTTCATGGCTCTTCAGTCCAGTGACAACCATCTGTCTTTGTTGTGGGCAGATGACTGACTCCCGCCCGCCACAAAGGTCCAGAAATAAAACAAGATAATTTCCAATCCCTTGACTGTTACAGACCTCAGCCTAAATCCAAATGGGATCTGCTTTTGCTGGCCCCTAAAAGTCTTATCAGGGATGAGCAGCCCTTAGTGATTTTGTTATATGCATCCCATTTGAATCAGTTCATTTCTCAGTTTTCAGGAAAACCTATTTTTTCCCAAGCATCATTTACCTTCAAGCTATTTATGTTTTAGAGGCGATTAAGCAAACGTATTGCAAACTGATTTATGCTTGTGTTATTAAAGTATTGCTTTTAAAACTTTAAAATACAATATCATCTCAGGTTTTCATTAAATCCATCTCTAAAAGAACGAGCATTGAATTTTATAGCGTGTGAGTGTGTGTGTGTGTGTGTGTGTGTGTGTGTGCACGCACATGTGTGTTTGCCTCCTTACTTTTGTTTTTGGTTTTTTTTTTGGAGTGAGATTTTCTGAGTTGAACTCATATAGTATTCAAGTGCATTTCTAAGATGTTTACAGAGAAGCAATTCTTTAATAACTGCATCTAATTTTTCAACCCATTACAGATTTTAGATTAGAAAAGGATCTTAGAAATGATCTAGTTCAGAAGTTGGCAGACTTTCCCTGTAAAGTAAAGGGCTGGATGGTAAATGTTCTCACTTCTGCAGGTGTGATATTGTGATAAAATAAGAAATATATATTTTGGTCTCCAGCTCCAGCTCCCGGGCAGAGCTCCTAAAACCTTTGTAATTTCCTAAGCGGTTCAGGTGCTAGGATCATCTTTTATTCCAATATTTGGTCTTTGACGCTGGTTCCTGATACAGAGCCCCCAAATTCTTTGGGATTACCTGGGTGACGGGAACATTGCTTGTTCCAATGAGACAATGCTTGGTGGCTCCTAGATAGCTTCAGGATGGGGACTGGTCAACAGAAAGGCCGAACCACGATTAGAAGCTTGAAACTTTCAGCCCTATCTCCCCCATCCTCCAGGGAGGGGAGAGGGGCTGGAGAGTGAGTTAATGATTGATCATGCTTACTGATGAAGTCTCCATAAAACTCCCTGACCTGTGGGGTTCAGAGAGCTAGCAGGTCGCTGAACACGTTGAGGTGCTTGGAGGGTGGTGTGGTTGGAAAGGACATTCGTGCCCTTTTCCTCATACCTTGCCCTATGCATGTGCACCTCCTCCATCTGTCTATTCTTGCCATATTTAATAATAAACAGTAGCCGAGCAAATCAACTGTTTTCTGTAGTTCTGTGAGCCATTCTAGCAAATTATCAAACTTGAGGAGGGAGATGTAGGATCCTCTGACTTAGAGCCAGTCACTCGGCATAGGCGACAATGTGAACTTGTGATTGGTGTCTGCAGTGGGGCATTCTTGTGGGACTGCGCCCTTAACCTGTGGGGTCTGCACTAGCTCAGGACAGTCAGTGTCAGAACTGAGTTAAATGCTAAAGCATCCAGCTTATGTCCGTAGAGAATCGGGGCACTGTTTAGCAAGTACTGTGCATGGAGCGTAGAAAACACTTTTGCTTTCAGCAGGCGATATGGTCTCGGTGGGGACTGTTGAGCTCTCCTGTTTTCGTGTCCAGCAGCCACAGGCAATACATAAACGAACGAAGGCCGCTGTCTTCTAATAACTATCTGTTTACAAAAACAGACAGTGGTCCAGATTGGGCTTCTGGTCCACAGTGTGACAACCACTGACCTAGTTTTTCGCACCAGTTTATCTGTGAGGAAACTGAGGCCTGATGAGATACGCAACAGGCCCAGCTCACGCAGCTAGGAAGTGGCAGGGCAAGGTCTAATACTCAGACAAGTGTGTGGACCCCAAACCCTTGGTACAGTAGGGACACCCTCTACCCATCTTTCGCATCAGGTCAATTTGTGCATCAAAGGTTGTATTCCTCCGGCTGACCCTGCTGCACACACAGTATGCGAACAAAGGCTCCCAATGTGTCCTTTATGTTTTTATAGTTACCTAGTTATAAAAATATCTCAAATGGGCTTTAAGAGGCTTATGTATTTGTGAGAGTAAAGAAAATACACTTCTAAAGGGTTGAATTTTTTAAATTTTACATAGCTTGGTGGGCTAAATCATGGCACTATTCTAAAGAGGTCAAAGATGAAGGTTTGGTTCTTAAACTGACATGGAGAAGAGCCGTTCCAAGGCCACAGATGGCACAGGCCACCCAGCTGAGCATTTGTCAAATGTGTTCTGTGAGCTCACAAGGCTTCAGGCAAAGGGAAAGGTGGTCCAGAGCAAAGCGCTCCTGATGAAATTGGGGCCTGGATTCAAGAACTCTCGAGGCAAGGCATTCAAAAGCTGTGATCGTTCTGTTGGGGTTCCAAACCAGACAACTCTCCCATCTTCTTACAGATATTTTTAGGAGGGGTTCTTGGGTTTGAAAAGAAGAGTGACGCTTGCGTGTGCATGTGTGTGGGCGTGAGCATGCGTGTGTGTGGGCTGCGTGTGTATGTGTGTCGGCAGGGAGTTTTGATGAAGATACAGGGGGTCTGAAGCCACCTCTGCAGATGCCAGGATCTGGGACAGGATTAAGGACCTGCTTCCCGTTTGGTCTCTCTTTCATGGTCTTCTTGGTGCTCTCAGTTCACAATTTCGCTTTTCTTTCTCTTGTCACTGGTTAGTCAGTTTCCTGACTGATTGTTCTCTAGCCCAGCTCAGGTAGGAGACAGTTTCATTGCTGTTGCTAATTAGCATTACTCCCATTGATAGATGCTTTCCTTCTAGGATGCCTGATGTGTTACCAGAAAGCCTTTCGACAGGCCACCCTGGGACAGATGCCCACCTCAGTTCCTATTGGTGGGCCTTCTGCACAAAAAAAACAGCCTGATGCTGCACCCTAAGCAGGGTGGCATCTAGGAGACAAACACTGGATATTGAGTTGAACAGCTTCTTAAACGTTAATTGTCTCTCTCTATATTCATTTTATTGTAAAGGAAATCCACATTTTTTTGAAAAATACAGTGAAACATTGGATTGCGAGTAACTTATTCTGCAAGTGTCCCACAAGACGAGCAAGCATTTCTAATAAATCTTTACTTGATAGTCAAGGATGCCTTGCAATGCAAGTAGTAAGTGACGCTGAATGTCACATGATCACAAGTGAGCCAATGGTTCTTGAAACTCGCTTTGATATATGAGTCCTTTGGATTACAAGCACGTTTCCAGAACAAATTATGCTCGCAAACCAAGGTTTTACGGTGTTTTAAAGTATGCAAACTTAAGGAAGAAAATGAAAGTCATGATACATCCCCCACCTATATAACACCTGGTGATTTGTTGGGCATTTTCAAGTCTTTTCCTTATGCATAATTTCATATTCAGTTGATAAAAATAATGAATGTATAATTTTATATATTTGTTGCTTAACATCAAATCCTGGTTTTCTTTTGTGTAAGTAAGCATTCTTCAAACGGTGACCTTGATTATGTGCACTGTATATCATAGTATAGATATACTGTATTTACTTAACCAATACATATGAAGAAAAGGCTATAAAAAGGTTATCTTTTCCATTATGAGGTATGTTTAAAAATTTAATTCCTGCCCTCTCACTTTCTAAATTTTCCAAGTTCTGGCTCATGTGCCCAGAGAGTCATTATTGGATATTTAGATGGTGTCATCTCTGCTTGTTACACTTTGTCAGCATTTAAGCTCGATTTGTTAACTCACATTCCCAGAGGTAAACTCACAGGGCCAAAGAGACTGAGATTTTCTTAAGTTTTTAATACATATTGTCAAACTTTTCCCAGAAGGTTGCTCCAATTTTTACAATGGGCCATGCATGAGAGCCCAGTGGTCCATGCTTTCACAACATTTTGAATGACTGCTTTAGAAAATGAGCCTTACTTTGTTAAAAAGGGTGCTGCATTATTTTATTTAGCACTACTCGTTTATTAGATTGATTATTCCGTGATTATTGCTGCATGGAAGCATACCTATGCAGAAACATGTACTGCTCGGGTTTTTCAGTTTGCACCATTTGATATGTTAATCCAGCAAATGTCTGTGTCTTCTGTAGCCTTCATACACTGAATTTGACATCAGCGGCAATGTCCTCGCTCTGATCTTCAACCAAGGCATGATCTGGTAGGTCTGCTATTGGACTGTTTACAACTTACAGAAAAGCCGCAAAGAACATTATTGCATAATGCATTGTAGCCTGGTGTCAGAGAGGTCCCCAGTCTGGGTCTAACTCAACTGTTGCCTTTGCAAAGTGGATAGGAAAATCTCGTTTATATTTGTATTTATATTTATATTATATTTACATTATATTTATATTATATTATGTTTATTTTATATTATATTAATATTATATTTATATTTGTATTTATATTCATATTTATATTTGTATTATACTTACATTTACATTTATATTATACTTATATTTGTATTTATATTCATATTTATATTTATATTATATTTATATTACATTTATATTATATTTCTATTTATTTATATTTATATTTATATCTTAACTCTTCGTCCTCAAAGACATCTGCCTGTTTTGCAGAGCGTTCCTTTATCAAATACTGGGAGTGTATTTCCGCTTTGTAGCTTCTTTGAAAGCTTTTTTATACTTTTATATCCTGTGACACTAGGGTCTACCGGTGAAACATTAATGGTCCCATAGCCACATGTTAAGTATGAAATAAATTAATGTCAGGCCCTTCTGAAAAACTGATTTTATTCTGTCATTATCGAGTATGTTTAGAATACAACTTGTTGCTTTTGAAAAAAATATCTTACCAAATCCAGTAGTTTTAGGTAACTGGACTACTGGAGATGTAACTTATGTTTTAGGAAGTTCAAGCTAAAAATACGATCACTGTTTCGTAACTTGTTTCACAGGCCATTTACACATCAGAATTATGTCTTTTGATGTACAAAGGATTGTCATATCTTTTATTAAATGAAAGCATTCTCACTGTAAACCTTGACAGGTTAAGATGAGCCGATATAGTAGAAACTGTTTTTGAGTTTAAAAATTGGTTCATGGCATGCGATTCATCTAGGGACCATGTGTCTTGGAAATCTGTCACTTTTAACTAAGAACACCCAACCCACAAGCTACAATTGAGCATCTTTATCTTACTGACACTTGTTTAATATAACACCGTGCCACTGACCACGCCATTGTCCTATGTACTAGTCCTAGTAACTTGGCTCAAATTTTGCACAAGCTTTATATAGCACTTAAATCCTTCAACCATAGCTGCATTGAGCTGGTAAACCTTTGCAAGACTGCACCTCTCTGCAAATGTTAAAATTATCTTGCTTTAGTGATATAAAGACCATAATCAAGGACCCCATCATCCTGCCCTGGGGTCTGTCCAATTCCTGTGCCTCACTAGGTCAATACATATGAAGAAAAGGCTATAAAAAGATGATCTTTTCCATTATCAGGTACATTTAAAAATCTAATTCCTGCCCTCTCGCTTTCTAAATTTTGCAAGTTATGGCTCATGTGCCCAGAGAGTCATTAAAGAGCAAAACGCATCTTTCATTCTCTAAGCAAGGAGGAAAGTCAAGTTGGTCCAACATATGACCACCAACAGAGAGAGTAAAGGGAAAAGCTTCTAGCAGTTCTGGATCTTTCATTTTCTGGAGGGGATTCTGCTGTCACAGCAGAAGATGGCTAACTTCACTACTGGAACAATGAGAAACCATCACCTTGTATCAGTTTTAAAACTCCCTGGCTTCTACACAGAGTGCCACAAATCCCTCAGGCCTGGTGGATGCCATTTGTGCAGACACATGCTACATGTCTGTTTCTTGTTCTTTCGTAGCAAAGACAACAGACTGGCCTAGAAATTCATTTTCATGATCAGAAAAGCCGTTGAAATGGCTGTCCTGATTCGTTTCGCTTATAATTTTGCAACTATTTAGTCCACTATGGTTCATGTTGAAATTCTTAAATATCCAAAACCCTTCCCCCATTCTCTCACGAGCAGACCCATTACCAAAATCTCTCCACTATCCCTTTCTGTGTATTCCTCCTTTAGATAGTGGTCAAGCCTTGCTTCTTGTTGGTCTGAAGAGGACATTAGAATGTGATGGTGTTTTTTTGAG
Organism: Prionailurus viverrinus; assembly: GCF_022837055.1. Taxonomy (NCBI): domain Eukaryota; kingdom Metazoa; phylum Chordata; class Mammalia; order Carnivora; family Felidae; genus Prionailurus; species Prionailurus viverrinus. The sequence goes on along the minus strand of NC_062573.1, from coordinate 73,049,645 downwards.
CGTACAGAGATAATTACACCCCGGAGTCACAGAAGCAAAAGAACTATTGCTTACTTTCAGGTCAACCCTTTGGACAGATGGTCTTTTTCCTAACTCCCAGAAAGTTGGTAAAGGAGGGAGGATGTGGTTGGTGGGCAAGGTGTGAGGAGTGTGTATTCCAAGTGTGGTAGGCTCCCCCACACAAGGGGACTCACACACAGTAAACTACTATCTTATGAGGCACAAGGAACTGATACTGGAGCTTGGTCACACAGAAACAAAAGACTATGGGACGTTTGCACTCACGTCCGTTGGTTTGTGACTAGAGACATTCAGGTACAGCTTTAGGGGTTTCTAATTAGTGGATGTTATTAAAGTCCAACTTTAAAGGTAAAATCCATTTTGGCATGTAATTGGCTGACATGATCAGTACACTTTTATATCACGCACTTCATTTTAAAATGGATAGCACAGGGCTTCGTCATCGTATTTTAAAACGACAAACACACGTCATATCTCTATCAGAACAGGGTGTAGGGGCAGCAGAAAACGGTGAGACAGAAGATGGATGTGGACATTGCTCCAACACTGTCTCTTTGTGTACCTCTTCTACCTTTGTCCCTGTCTGCTACCTCATTTTCTTGGTTGATCAGATGTGAATAATTTACCTGACATGTACCATGTCACTGGAGTAATAAGGAGAGCTCAATGAAAGAAGCTTTCATTCGCTTTGATCTTCTTGGAAGAAAAGCACTTTATAAGGCTAAGGTATTACAAGGATCTTGAACTGACAGATGACAGGATCAAGTGTGGGTAAGGGACTTAGTGAGCCGAGCTGATTAGTGAGTCACCGGCAAAGACAGTTTGAGCATTAGGGTTCAGCTATCACTGTGCCAGGATCTGTTTTTCTAGGTTATGGTTCTTGAACCTGTTTGTTCAGAGTGCCCATTTGATATTTATTTTGAAAATCTGAGGTTTATAGGTGCACGTACCTAGGTGTGTGCATATATACGTATACAGATGAATGATGCATATATATATATACAAATATGTGTGGCTTTAGGTAAGTCTAGGTATTAAATTATATACAGAATTGTGTCTGAGGGTAAACTAGGTTGTATAGCAGCTGAACACCACCCCCTCCCCCCCAAAGCTTAGTGGTTTACAAAGGGAAAAGTTTTCTTCTTATGTACTCTGCATGTTCAATGTGGGTTGATAGAGGGATCTGCTCTTGTGAGTTACTCTCACTCCAGAGTCCTAGACCGGCCAAATTGAGTCCATCTGGAACAACACTGGATAGGGTAGCAGAGACATGAGAAAAAAATCCACACAGGGCTTTCAGCGTTTCTATCCAGTAATGAGACACCTCATTTTGATTTCCATTTCCTTGGGCAAAACAAATCGTATGGCCAAGCCCGGCTTTAGAAGGGAACACACATAATCATTCACAAGCATCTAACATGACTAATATTGGCATTTGAGAATACAGTGCACTGCTATGTAATTGTCGCCCCTTACCTGAGACTGTCACTCACTCGCTCACATTTTTGAGGCTCCGGGTTCTCTCTGGCTATCCTGTAACAAAGATACCCCGTGTTGTTCCAAAGTCTATCTTCTTACTTTTTTTAATTCATAGAATTTATATTTTAGAGAAGTTTTGGGTTCACAGAAAAACTGAGTGCAAAGTACAGAGCGTTCCCATACGCCCCCAGGCCCCCACAGGCGCACCCACTATTGACATCCCACACCGCAGTGGCACATGGGTTACGATTGATGACCCTGCATGGGTAGGTCATCGCCTGAAGTCTGTACCATTAAAAAAAAAATAGTTTATCTTTCTTCAGAGTGTCTGGTCCACTCGTTATGTTCAAGTGTCATTCAGATCTGTGGTATCAAGTCCTATCAACAAGAAAATCCAGATTTGGGGAAGATTCCACTTTTAAATGAAATAGCTTAATGCTGGTTTGCAGCATTTCAATTATAGAAATAGCAGAAATGAATTTCTTCATCTAACTCACCCCTTGCCCCCCTCCAACATAATATACCAAATTCACATTGGATTGGTTGAAACAGCCTCTCTACATATGTAGGAAATCTAAACTGCTGGCCCTAACTAGAGCTACTGAGGGCTTTATCATAGCTGGGACAGTTGAAAAGATGTGACTCTGGTTATACTTCTAAAATAAGTGCACATGTATCCTCTTTTTGGTTTTGGACCAATACATTGCTATTAATACTGTTTGATGATGCTAATGGATTTTCTCATCAAAGAAAAGTGAAATTTATTTTGTTGAAAATAACCAACTAAGCCATCAAGTAAAAGTGACCTCACCTAACTACTTCCTTTTTAAAAGTGGCATTTAAAAATAGTTTTTAAAAGCCAGATATACAAAGTGGTAGATTTCCAGGACAAACAGAAGTGTAAGGAAGTAAACAGATTAAGTTAAATTAAATTAAATTAAATTAAATTAAATTAAATTAAATGGATGTGTTGCATTTTCATCTCAAACACATAAAGCTTCCTATAGATTATCAACAAAACACAGTCTATTACTGGGCATACATACCTCAGCTCTAAAGCACCATAGTAGCTACATAGCTAATAGGGAAAACCATCAGCAAAAGAAAAATTCATTTTATTTTTTCTCTTCCATTAAGCAAAAATTAATTAGCCCACAAGAAAAGTAATTAATCCAGATGTGTAGTTTATTCGAATAGAATGAGTGGTTTTAAGGGTAACAGTAGAAAGAGGTTAGATTTTTAGTTATTAATTGATGATTTGAGTGTTAAGGGAAATCAAGTTTATTTTAGAAGTAGAAGAGAGAAGTAAATATATGTAACATATTCTCTGGTGTAGTTTAAATTGATTAATGCTAACAGATATAGTTAACGGACAGCATAATTGCCGTGAGAGCATCATGTATGCAATCCCTGTGGTAAAGGGAAAGATGGTAAAATGTGCATCAAAGACGGAAATTGACTAGGCAAGTTTATTTATGAAAAGAGTTTGTGTGCTTGAAAGCGGCACTGCATTTTCTCCCTTTGGCAAATAAACATGACGTGAGATAAGCAAGGTGCTGTGTGACTTTGTTACGAAGAGACGACTTGAAGTGAGCAGAGCCATGTTTTTTCTTTCCAGGATGGGCTCCTTCTTCGCCCCCAGCCTCCCAGGCATCAATATCCTTCGACTCCACACATCCATGTACTTCCAGTGCTGGGCCGTGATGTGTTGCAACGTTCCCGAGGCCAGGGTCTTCAAAGCTTCCAGATCGAATAATTTCTACCTGGGCATGCTATTGCTCATTCTCTTCCTGTCCACCATGCCTGTCCTGTACATGATCGTATCCCTCCCGCCATCTTTTGATTGTGGCCCCTTCAGGTTCTTGCCTTTGAAATTCCATCCGGGTGTCGTTTTCTTCCAGGCGTGGAGATAGGAATGGTCACTCCTATAAGCTTTGTTTTGTTTTGTTTTGTTTCTCCAAACAATGGCATTTTGGCCTGTAGAAATGAGATTCTTTGAGCGTCCAGGCTCATTAGGTAACATGGAGATTCTTAGGCAAGTTGCATTGGTTTCTTATTTGAGAATCATAAAAGGGAAAAGGATTTGAGGGCGCCAGGCTCTACCCGGGTAAATATGGATGATAAATCTGAGCTCAAAGGGGATGGCAAAGAGCGTGTTTAGATTACGATAGTTGGGATGTGTCGGTTTTCTTGGTGCCAGGCCAGCGTGTCCAAAAGTCGGAAGGAATTTTGACGTGCTACGTCACGTCAAATAGATAATAATTAATTAATTAAAAATAGATTATTCCACAAGCTACCTAGGAAATGGGATCATCATTCGATAACTGTGACTATAAAGTGGGTCACACAATTCACAATCCAAAATGCTACCTGGTGGCAAAACAATTGAGGGTGACATTCGCTCCTATATATTCTCCCCGAACAAGGACAGATCACTCAAGTCAGTAATAAAGAGTCAAGAGGTCTCTCTGATCCAAGCTGAAAGGTCCTTTTCTCCAGTTCTCTATGACAGAGTTCTGACGGTGACACTTATCAAGAAAGCCAGTCGCCGGGATCAGGGGAATTGAGATTTCATTCCCTAAATAGGGCCCTAAAAATGAATCTACCACAAGTTCCTCTCTGCAACCGCAAGAATCTCTGCCTGTTGAGTCACTGCTCAGCATGCATTTGAGTTATTTCTCCTTTTCAAGTGAAAGAAATGTGAATGTGAAAAGCCACGTGAATGACGAGCGTGAGGCAATAATGGCCACATGTAATATCCCCGTCGTGCTGTCAGACGCAAGTTATTAAATTAAAGTCAAAAGTTTCGTTGCCCACACACTTAAGTATAAAAGAGGCATTTCACTCTAATAATAGGCTGAGTTATTATTATTGCTTTCCTGGGGGAAAAAAAATAACAAAACAAAAGAAAGAAAATGTTAAGCCAGCTGATAGGGCAAAAACCACTGGAGTTCTGTCATACTCAGGAAGCTGATGCTGACAAATCCTAACCCCCAACCCCCCCCCCCCCCCAACTCTGGGCTGAAATAAATAATGCAGACAGTGACATCTGGAGACTAAATATGAAATTGCAGTCTTGAAGAAGAGCTTGGTCTTCATAAATCCCTAATGAATCTCTGGGTACAAAGTTCAACAGATAAGCCATTCAAAGACTTTACTTAATTGCAAATTACCCACACAATTAAATATCTGGGATGGGTTTTAGATGTGCTTTTGACTTTCTAACTGGAAGTTGATGCTTCTCAGAAAAATGTATCAACGGGAGGGAAACCCCACAATGTCCACATGGAGCTGGATGGTGGTTACACAGGGGGCGTTCCTGTGAAAACTATCATTGAGCTAGACAGGCACAATGGCCACACAATTTTAGCTTTTTGAGCCTAATTCTTCTGCCTCTCTTTATATCACATAGAGTTGCTATGATTTTAATTAAAAAAAAAAAAAGAGCCTGTATCCAAGGCATAGTAGCTGATTTTAACCAAGTGTTCCCTGATTGGCAGACTTAGGCAAAATTACCGCACATATATCACTATTTTGAGATCAAGAAAATTTAAATATTTTCAGTAGCATGTCAGGAAAGGGGTGTCTCTATCTTATTTAACTAGTCTATTTCTCCTGTCAGTTTACTCATTTTGGAGCAAAATGTATACTTCATTTATTTGTTTGGATTTGAAAGTTTGAAAGGGTTGCTCTGCCCTAAAAATGAGGTGAGAAAGCATGAATTAGGATCTTCATGGCTTGGCATTCTCAAGGATCCTGAGTTTGGGATGGTTTTGTCAGCCTGCCTCCAGAAGAGTGTCTGACTCTACTTGGCACCTGGGTGGGCAGCGAACTTGCATTTGTGGTAGGTTAATGGATGGCCACACCCACCCAATAGCACAGTGATGGTTAATCACTCCCAGGGACAGGTATGTTCGCAGGTAAAGTGGCTACAATACCTTAGAAGACCCATTCTGTGGGGCGCGTGGATGGCTCAGTCCGTTGAGCGTCCAACTCCTGATTGGTCATCTGCATCTGGTTTAAGATTCTCTCTCTCTCCACCTCTCCCTGCTCTTGCCCTCTCTCTCTCTAATAAAACTTAAAAAAAAAAAAAAAAGGAATTCTGTAAGAAATTTGATGAGGTATTCTTGCTTGCTTGACCTGATTTGGGAGGGTGAATTTGTCAGAAAATTATTCCAATAGGCTATTAAGTGGATTCACCTTAAACAGTTCAACAATTTTAAAACCAATTATTTTGTACCCAGATGAAGAAAATTCTAATTTCTCCCACCACATTTGCTGACACGATGCTTCTCCCCCAACCTCTCGCTAATAATTCTGAACAATTTATAATTCTCTGGGTTCTCACATACCTCCCTGCTAGCATTATGGTAATTATATTTTTATGTATTTTCATCTCACTGCAAAGGCCTTGTTATGTGTTTCTCCCAGAAAACCTGGAAATTATAAAAATGTTTCTCCTTGAAAATAAACACTTTTCAAAGGCCCCAAAGACCTGAAATAACAACCCTCCACATTTCAACATTTTGGAATTTTGTATTCTGGTTTTCTTTTTATGCAGTTTTTTAAAATAACTGAGATCAAACAATAAGTGCAGATTTATATTGTGACACTTTTATATATTTTTTTTTTTTGTTTTAAATTGCGACATTGCCGTTGTGTTATTTATTTGCCATTATACCTTATGTGTTTATTTTTTTAATAGTGTGGCTGACTTTCAGAAGTTGGGGATAGAATATTTTCATGTCTGGGGGCACCTGGGTGGCTCAGTCAGTTAAGTGTCCAAAGTCAGCTCATGTCATGATCTCATGGTTCATGAGTTCGAGCCCCACATTGGGCTCCGCACTAACAGTGCAGAGCTTGCTTGGGGTTTTCTTTCTCTCTCTCTCTCTCTCTGTCCCCTCCCCCCACTCACTTTCTATCTCTATCAAAATAAATGAACTTTTAAAAAATATTTTTTAAAAAAAAGGTATTTTATGTCTGTGAGTCTAAGCACAGTAGAGTGTTGGCCAGTAACTTGAAGTAATGAATGAATAATGGCTATTTTTTGGACACTAAGCATTAGAGGAGATGTAGGAGTAAATTGGACACTGATTCTGGTCCTGGGAAGCTTTCAGTCCACTGGGAAGACAGGTCTGCTTATAGACTATTCTAAGCCAGGGTGGGTGGGGCCACACCCATAGAAGCTTAAGTTCATTATCATTTCATTTGACTGTAGAGTCACAGCAGACCAGAAAAAACATGGCACGCTTTGGCTAACTGTCAGATAAAAGGATTACCAGGGATTAGTAGAAGCTTCTTTAGCTTGTACATAAGAGATCTGGACTCCTAGTAAGAACACCAGACCTGGAAAGAGGAGAATCCCCAGAGATGCCAAAGACTTTGACTTTGGGACACACTGAATGCAGAGAAGACCTTTATGGGAGGGGAACATTTGGTAAAATTCCAGTTCCCCTATTCTAACCACATCCATCAGCTTCAGACCAAGAAGCTGGGGAGCGGAAGGTCTTGCCTTCTCTCATCTTTGCTTACCTTCTTACTCTCAATGTATCCCCTATGGCTGGGAAGAAAGCATGGCCAGGTAGAATGGATGGCGACAAAGAAACCCTAGAGAAATAAATCAATATAATCTTGAATTATCTCTAAACTCCATTCCCCCTTAATATATCACAGGTCTTGCCGGGTGCAGATCTGTAATTTGTGAAGCAAAACTTAACACCTCGGCAGTCCAGCAACCCCTTGACCACATATCTGGAATTACTCTCAGTGTTTTGAAAGACTTTATTATAGTGAGGCCAGAGGCAAAAAAAAAAAAAAAAAAAAAAAAAAATCTCATCTGGAACTTGTGAGTCATGTTTGTTTAGTAGTTGAGAGTGTATGAAGATCAATAAACGATAGTGAAACAAAAATATTAAGTGTTATACCAGCCTTTATCCTGATGTTATGAAGAACTTGGTGGTAAATAACCTAATCTCTGCTCTGAAAATTACAGCTTTTCATGGTAGAATCAATATGCGTATACAGAAAAAATAACTTGACATGATGGGTATTACTTAATAATTCTGACTATTACATATTAAGATAAGACAGACATCCTGCCCTCATTTCTCTAGTTTATAGGGGCTGATTCTTACCTCAATGGGTTGAGAACAAATCCATTAAGGACTTTGGCCCTTTAGGCTTCTTTCCTTCTCTTCGCATGGTCTGTTCTTAGCTGTAGGACTGAGCTGGCGGTCATTAGAGCCTGTCCACAAGAAAGACAGTGAGAGAAAGGACTCACCCTTCAGTGTGATTACCTGTTAATAACTCTGATGAAAGAGCTCTGTGGAAAATGAGATAGCAGCTCTTGCATGGGGAGAGATACTGGATTATTTGTGGACTTGATTCTGTTAAGCTATTCTGTATGTTTATTTCCAAGGCTAATTCAACAATTAAGTGCACCCTTTATGCAGCCCAAAGGGAATGTTCTCCAACAAGGACAGCTGGCTAAGGGGTAGACTTGCGAGTTATTTATAAAATATATTTCAATCAAAATCTTAGGGATAGAGCTTGAGAAAAAAACAAAACAAAACCAGACTTCTCCTAATGCTGTGGTTAATTTCCTAACTGCTCGACTGTGTGTTTACGTTGGGATACTAGTTCTCATGTCTTACCCATATGTTGATAATAACAGGTCGAAGTGCCAGGAGTTGTAGCTAAACATTAGGTTCCCAATCTGAAAGAGTACTTAGGTGGTGTTTGAGAAAGACGTCTAGTTTTCTTGCTGTAACCATGGCTTTTACATATGTTATAAATGAACTTCTGTCCTCCACCCCTCCCCCCCTTTTTGTTTTTCAGTGGCAAAAATAGGATGTTCGAAGTCATTGGAGAAACACTGGAGCATGATTTCCCAAGCTGGATGGCAAAGATCTTGAGACAGCTCTCTAACCCCGGACTGGTTATCGCTGTCGTTTTGGTTATGGCGTATGTGCTTCCCCTCTCATAGGAAGAGACTCTGTAATGTCTTTCCTGGTTCCTTTTAATTTCCAGCTTTCTTAGCTTTCTCATGCTCTCTAAGGGTTGTGCTGTAACCTCAGCAAATTCAGTGCTGATTACATGGTGGTGAGAGTCTGAAATTCATGAGCCATATTCTGATCCTATTGAATGTAATTCCCAGCCATCTGCATCTGTCTTTGCCTGCCTAGGATTATAAGATTTGTTCCCAAGTAACCAAAATAATTATCAGTAAACAGCTAGACCAAGGGAAACATAAATGCTAAATGCTAAATCTAATCAGCACATTGAGCTCCCCCGATCTCCTGGCCTCCAGCTCTTGTCCCATAAAGCAGATGGCTGTGAACACACAGAAATGATGAGTCTCTAAGTTAATATTCCCTTTGGGGACCCTATAGGCTGCATTTTAGGGCTAAAGGTTTAAGGGGTCTTAAAAACCATCATGTCCTTGTTCCTCAAAGGCTATCAGTAAGTGTGGGTCCATGATAATAAAATCAGAGGCCCAGAAGGGTCTTGGAAATGTCGCTTAGTCTGTCCCTTCAAAAGTCAGAGGTGATATCCAAAGGAGAATTTGGGAGGGGGGTTTTGTTCCCTTGTAACTTTCATTGGCTTCTGACTCTTGACCAGCACAGAGATAAACTTACATTCTAAGGAAAAAAAATATATTTGCTATTGAAGAGCTAGGAAAAGCACCCTGGTCCTTCCTTTCAACCCCTGAGGCCCTCCTAAATAGAAAGTCTGGTACTGTCACTGCTCGCAGTCAAGGAGGGCAAGTATGAAACCACCCTCAGAAACACTTTAGAAATAAAGCTGATGCACAGGATTTGTTTTTTAAAAGGTAAAATTAGGAAAGCTCAGGGAGAGAAATCCCAATGATTTGAAATAAATGAGCTGGGTTCTGGGCCAAGTTGTTACCATCTACTTTGTGATGATCATGGTCATGAGTCACATCAGAGAAGACAGGTTTCATCTTCAATTTTATTAAGGCACCAATTTAGAGGGACAAGATGATTTTCCCCTGGTAGGACTATAGCAAAATGGTAATAGTAAGACTCTGACAGTAAATCCAACCTTTACCTCCCGCTTTATACTATGACACTTTTTTTGAAGGAAAGCCCATGGGAATAATTAAATGGTAAAACAGATTACTTTTGTATATTAGAGAACCTTGATCATCTGGTGGCATTCAGAATCTGATGGTGAATCTCTGGTGCAGATATGTTAGAAAATGATCTGGTTGGGGGCACCTGGGTGGCTCAGTCGGTTAAGCATCCGACTTCAGCTCAGGTCATGATCTCGCATTTGTGGGTTCAAGCCCCATATCAAGCTCTGTGCTGACTGCTCAAGAGCTTGGAACCTGCTTCGGATTCTGTGTCTCCCTCTTTCTCTGCCCCTCCTCTGCTCGCACTCTGTCTCTCTCTCTCTCTCTGTCTCTTTCTCTCAAAAATAAATAAACATTAAAAAAAAAGAAAGAAAATGACCTGCTGGAAGCCACCTGTTTCACCAGATGGCCCTTGAAGTGATTTTTATTTTCCAAGTTTTCGTAATACAGTGGCTTGTGGGACGATGTTAAGTTATTAAGTGGTTTTTAAAAGTCAAAGCCCCTTAGTGGTATAAATGAGATCTTGTATTAAAAAAAAAAAAACAGGGGCGCCTGGGTGGCTCGGTCGGTTAGGCATCCGACTTCGGCTCAGGTCATGATCTCACGGTCTGTGGATTCGAGCCCCGCGTCGGGCTCTGTGCTGACCGCTCAGAGCCTGGAGCCTGTTTCGGATTCTGTGTCTCCCTCTCTCTCTGCCCCTCCCCTGTTCATGCTCTGTCTCTCTCTCTCTCAAAAATAAATAAATGTTAAAATTAAAAAAAAAAAACAGATCAAAGTTCATGTCAGATTTTATGAGTATAGTCTTACCTTAGTAAGAGACAGATTTATTTCTAAACTGAGGAGCAACATTGTTCTGATGCCAGTGGTTGAAGGTTGACTAAGTTGTCCCAAGAGTGTGGAAGAGGAACTAGTATGGCCTATGTCCAGGCACTACCCGTATATTAATCATTGCATTTCCACGATAATCTTAAAAGGTTGGCCTCATTAATCATATTATTGCTATCACATGGAAGATATGCCCCAAATCAAGTGGCTGATAAGTCAATGCAAGCTCATGTCTTATTTCCCATCTATTATTTCCCCTAATCATTTGAAGCACCAAACAGTGAGTTTGGAATGAGTGGGAATAGACAGAAAGGCTAGAAGCCACTTGTCAGGGATGGTCTACACTCAGGGTCAGCACATTTTTTCTAAAAGGGCAAAATAGTAGATATGTTAGGTTGTATGGGTCAAAAGGAAAAATTGAGGATATTCTGTAAGCACTTACCTAACCATTTAAAAATGTAAAAGCCGTCTTAGTTCATGGGCCATGGAAAACAGGCTGGGAGTCCGTTTTACCCTGGAGATTATGGTTTGCCAACCCCTCATACAGACTGTGCAGAAGAAAGTTGGCAGGATACAAGGTCAAATAGATGTCCTGCAAGGTTGATTGTAGTTCTGAGGTTCTGATTTAAAACCCAATTTCAGTTTATTGCTGGTTTGATTTTTCAAATCCTGAGATGTCATCTTCTAGTTTATGGGGCTCACACAATTGGCCTGGCTCTTTATTACCTTTAATTAGAGAATGTTACATGTTACAAACATTTTGAATTTCCCCAGTGGCTCATACTAAATCAGCTTGGGTGATTTTGGGATAACTGAGTAGAATTCAGGTTCTCTGCAGCCAGGTTCATTCCTTTTGGAGACCAGAAAATGATTTATGAAGAGTATTTATTTAAGGTGCATCACAAGACAGAAAAGTGGCAAATAAAGAGAGAATTCCAGAACTGCAAATGACTTGGGAGGTCTTTTGCGTTCACCCTCCAAATCCAGGCACTTTTCTAAAAAAATCTTTATCACACACACACACACACACACACACACACATTTATTGAGCACCTACTTCATATCAAATAGTATATGCCAAATGCTTTCGTGTATATAATTTCATTCAAATTCCCATCACTCATATAAAACATAAACAAACCCAGCTAAACAATATCAATAATTGTGTTGCTAGCACCAGATGGCTCGTAAAGGGTATAATCTGGCATGGTTGGGGAGTAGAGGAAATGTGTTTAGTATCCAGTTATTTGCAACAAAGAGCAATGCCAGTTACCTTTTTTTTAATGCATTTTGTTTGTTTATTTTGCTTTAAGTGAAGATGAACATATTTATTTTTACACAAATGTTTGGCTGGAATTTGCTCTTTCTAGAAATGTAAATGTCAGTTAAAAGCCAAGGATATTCCTTTATAAAACATTTTCGTTTCAAAGAAGGGAGAAATTCAAACAATACATCCTATGGAAAAAAATATCTGTGTTAATTGACTATGACTTATGAGGATTATATTCTTTGTTGTGAAAGCCAAAGGAGGGAATTTAAGGCAGAAAGTCAATTTCTTTTTTATTCCACACATTCCCTAAGCTTCCGTAGATTTTCCATTCTCTTGGATTCCCTTGGCATCAATTTGAAATGTTACTTTTAATTATAGTTTAAACTGATGATAATACATTTCCAAGAAGATACAATTAGGCAGCGAGGTATGGTAGACAGATTGATGCTGTGGAAGAGAATCCTTGAGTCCCACCTTCCCAGGTCCAGCTCTACTAACCATGTTCCGAGTGCATTTTTTTTTTTTTTTTACTTCTGTGTACTTCAGTCTTTTATCTACATTCTATGATTTAGTGAATGTAAATTTCCGAAGAATCTCGAACTGAAAACTACCATATATTTTATTATTTTTTAAAATGTAGTTTGACCATCTATTATCTCAATGCTACTGCCAAGGGCCAGAAGGCAGCAAATCTGGATCTAAAGAAGAAGATGAAACAGGTAGGATACAATTTATTTTATAAAAGTATCATCTTTATTAATGTCAAGTAGTAGGAAACACCGGGAAATCTCACGTCCTTCTCTCCTTTTTGTATTGTGTAGCAAGCTTTGGAGAACAAAATGCGCAACAAGAAAATGGCAGCTGCCCGAGCAGGTTGGAGAAATGTTTGTGATTGCAAAATCTCCCCGCTATGGATAAAGTGTTCCTCCTTTTTTTTCTTTCCAAGTGGGCATTTGACGTAGTATACCATTACTGCCCTGCGTGAGTCATTCCACAATTTTTACTGTTCACCTTTTGAGAGCCTCTCAGCTTTTCCAGTGGAGGAAAGGCAAGGGAAAGAAAACTTGAAAAATGGAAACTTAGCGCTAGTAATAGACAGGTGACTTTGCAAATTGACAGAAGAAAAAGACAACATCCACATAGTCATGTACAAATAGCAGACACAAATGCAGACGTTCTGCCCCCTGGGGCCGTTTTTATACATAGATGGATACACCAGGAAGATATCACTAGGCTCTTCTGAGCTCACCAGTGTTGAGTTCCTGGAGCCTTTTCTAATTCATTAATCTCTCTTTTTTATAACCTTCTTAAGTTTTAAACCAGTAAAATAAGGCATACCTTTATTTGCCAAAATTCCCAATACGTTCTGCATTCCACATGGGAAAGTAATGTCTAAGAACCTCAGGGAACATTTTTTCAAACTTTTCCCTCATTCTTGACTTTAAAACTCTTTATATTACTAGGGCTTTCCCCCCTTGTAAGTACTATAAGTCAGTCCAAATTGGTTTAAGTAGAAAAAAACTTCATTAGTCCACACAAATGAATAAGAGAGTGGTGTGGATGGCCTGAGACCACGTTTTATCCCAAGTTTAGAAGTGAGCAGGGCTGAGCCCCATTTCTTTATGGTTCTTTCAACACTGCTCTCCCTCCGTGTCAGCTGACCTTTATGGCAACAGGAGAGGATGTAGCAATTTCCAGTGCTATGTCCTTAAATTACATTTGTCTTAGATGGTTTTTCCACCGTAAAGCTACTTGTTTTTTTTAATTGCATTAGCATTTTTTTTCAGCTGTGACAAATTGTAAAACCTTTAAAGTGTACGATGCGATGATTTGACATGCACATACATTATGAAAGAGCTCCCACCACTGAGTTCATTAACACATCCAAGACCTCACATATTTACCTTTGTGTGTGTGTATGTGTGTGTGTGTGAGCCCTTAAGTTCTACTGTCTCAGCAAATTGCGATGTATACAATGCGGTATCATCAACTATAGTTCAACATGTGATGCATTACCTCCTCAGACTTCTTCATCTTACAACTGAAAATTTGTACTCTATTACCAAACTCTATTTCCCCCACCCCGAAGCTCCTGGGTTACCATTCTGCTCTCTGTTTTCATGAGTTTGCCTTTTTTTTTTTTTTATTCCACATGTAAGTGACACCATGTACTGTTTGCCTTCCTCTGTCTAGTTTATTTCACTTAGCATAATGCCTTTCAGGTTTATCCACATTGTTGTAAACGGCAAGATTTCCTTCTTTTATAGGTTGAAAAATATTATATAATCCTATATCTCTATCAATCTATCTATGTATATCTATATCACGTTTTCTTTATCCATTCCTCCATAGATAGACTCATGTGGTTTCCATCCTTCCATGCTGCAATGAACATGGGAATACAAATTAATGATTTCATTTCTTTTGGATATATCCAGAAGTGGGATTGCTGGATCATATGATAGTTCTATTTTTAATCTCTTGAGGAACTTTCATACTGTTTTCCATACTGGCTGTACCAGTTTACATTCCCACCAGCAGTGCATAAGGGTTCCCTTCTCTCCGCATCCTCACCAGCATTGGCTGTCCTTTGCCTTTTTGATAGTAGATATCCTAATGGTGTGGGGAGTTATCTCATCGTGGTTTGGTTTTGCATTTTCCTGGGAGTGATGTCGAGCATCTTTTCATGTACTATACAGATATTGGCCATTGATAAGTCTTCTTTGAATAAATGTCTATTCAGATCCTTTGCCCATCTTAAATAGGTTATTTGGTTTTGATGTTGTTCAATGGTATGACTTCCTTGTCTATTTTGGATTTTAACCCCTTCTCAAATATGTGGTTTGCGGATACGTTCTCCCATTCCATAGGTTGCCTGTTCATTTTATTGATGATTTCCTTTGCTGTGCAGAAGCTTTTTAGTTTAATGTTTATTTTTGCATTTGCTGCCTTTGTTTTTGGTGCCAAGTACAAAAATCATTGCCAAGACCAAGGGCAAGGAGGCTTTTTCCTAGGTTTCCTTCTAGGAGTTTTATGGTTTAGGGTCTTACATTCAAGTCTTTAATCATCATGCATTAGCTTTTGTGTATGTTGTAAGATAGGGGTTCAGTTTCATTCTTTTGCATGTTGATATCCAGTTTTCCCAGCACCATTTATTGAAAAGAATATTCATTCTTCATTGTATATCCTTGGTACTTGGTCAAAAACTAACTGACCACATATGCATGTGTTTATTTCTTGTTACTCTGTTCTGTTCTAGTGATCTTGTTGTCTATTTTAGTGCCAATGCCATACTGTTTAATTACTACAACTTTGTCATATAGTTTGAAATCAGGAAGCATGATGTCCCAGCCTTGTTCTTTCTCAAGATTGCTTTGGCCACTAGGGATCTTTTTGTGGTTCCATCGAATATAAGAATTTTTTTTTTTTTTTTTTTTTTTTTTTTTTGTCTATTTCTTTGAAAATGTCTTTGGAACTTTGAGAAGGATTGCACTGAGCCTGTAGATTGCTTTAGGTGGTAGGGACATTTTCACAAAATCAATTCTAATCCATTAACATGAAATTTCTCTCCATTTATTTGTGTCTTCTTTAATCATTATATAATGACCTTCTTTGTCTCTTGTTACTACTGCGTTGGCTTAAAATGTATTTTGTCTGAAATAAGTATAGCTGTGCCTCCTTCTGGTTTCCACTTGCACAGAATATCTCTTTCCATTTTCTCGCTATCAGTTTACATGTGTCCTTAAAGCTGACGTGAGACCTTCGTGGGCATCTTTCAGTTTGAAGCACGTATGTCACACATATCTGTGCTGTTCTTGTGTTTGCTATAGATTGTGACTATAACTTAACATCATCAAATTCGTGTTTAGAATGGTGAATGAAGAGGCACCTGGGTGGCTCAGTTGGTTAAGCATCCGACTTCGGCTCAGGTCATGATCTCATGGTTTGTGAGTTTGAGTCCCATGTTGGGCTTGCTGCTGTGAGCACAGGGTCTGCTTTGGATCCTCTGTCCCCCACCTTCTCTGCTTCCCACCCCTGACTCTCACATGCTCTATCTCTCTCTCTCAAAAATAAAGAAAGAAACATTTTTTTAAAAGTATCTTACAAAAAAAGAATGGTGAGCCAAAAGTTCTGACTTTTAAGATCTGAATTCTAGGTAAGGCTAGTTTTTATCTTCATTGCTTTAAAGATATAATAGTATAGCATGCTATTTATTTGATATTTTCCCATAATTTTTACTTAAAAACATCTACAACCTTTGCAAAAGCAGAGACTATCTTATTCATAGTTGTTTCCTCAGAACTTAATACAGAACTTTATTATATAACAGTCATTCAGGAAAGGCCTACCAAATTTCTACTGGCCAATAAGGAACTCTTTGTTTGAAAAATTTAAAAAGAATAAATTTTTATATTAATTATAAAAACAGTGCTAAATATAAAAAGAGCAGAACTTTCACTCCCTTGTAAAGTAAGAAATATAGAAATATTTTGTAGGTAAAAATGCTAAATATTATGGCGACCTGGAGCACATTTGGAAGATACAGATTTCAGACCACCTCATTCGGAACATTAAGCACACTGAAAGCTAATTTTTTAGAAAATGTTTATTTATTTTTGAGAAAGAGAGCATGCGCAGGAAAGGGGCAGAGAGAGAGAGGGACAGAGGATCTGAAGCGGACTCCGTACTGACCGCAGAGAGTCCTATGTGGGGCTTGAACTCACGAAACCCGAGATCATGAGCCGAGCCAAAGTTGAACTAATGCCCAACTGGCTAAGCAACCCAGGTGCCCCTGAAAGTTAAATTTTGATTTGTTGCTCCTTCATCTTTTCTCTCTCTCTCTTTTGAACAGCTGCAGCTGCTGGTGGCCAGTAGCATTCCCAGGTACGCTGGGGGCCCAGAAGGACTCTTCACCTTGCTGTTCAAAACCAGCCACTTCTGAAAAGGGCAAGAACACAAGCATTGTGAAGTTGCCGTTCCCCTCTTCTAACCCTGATGTATCGTCAAGGTCATGCTGGTCAATCAAGGCGTCACCAGTCTTAGTTCAGCAAGAAGGATCTCCACCTTGTTCCAAACTCAGGGATTTGTTCCCCCACCACCAACTTTTCCCCTGACTTATTTCCCTGGCTTTTCTTCTAACTAATGGAATTTAAAAGTGGATGTGATTCAACCATACAGGTTACTGGTTTACCTGTTGGGTTAATTAAAAAAAACTTTGGGTATATGGACTTTCATTTTATACCCTTCTTCTGCCTTAGTTTTCTTTGCCTGGGAACAGAAATACTTCACCTCTTTTTACCCTCAAAGTTAAGAAATATCTTTATCAAGTGGTCACTGTAATTATTCATTAACTTGCATTTTGAAACCAACATCTAGTTTTTCCATTTTTTTCTCCATCTCCCCATCTAGGGCCCCCATGACTATACACCCAAGATTTTTTATTAGCTGCTGGATTCAGTAGGAAAAGGAATGGGCTTTTTAAAAGAAAAATCCTAAGGGAAGTAGGGGCCTGATTAGCATTGGATTGAAAGTCTCTCACCTTAGACAACCCACCTCTTTATGAGTTAAAAACAAAAAAAGGCATTCTACATGATTGCAACTCCATCACAGCTTAATCATGACCTCCAAGGATCACATTTCCTGAGTTTGGATTCTAATATTCCATAATTTGTCTTTGCTTTCTTGTTAAGGTTAGGAAAACACACACTTCGACAGGGGGCTTTAGCTTATAGATGTGTTTAAGCGTTATCATCTGATTAAACTTTGAATAGCACCAATCAATGCCCTCAGCCAGCCTTGTTGTGTGACTTCAGTTACATATGCGAACCCACAATGTCCTTTTCGCAAGCTGAGCCAATTTGCCTGCCATTCTCTGCAAGTGACTTGCTGGTTTTTATTACCCTGTCCCGGAGTTCTTCCTTCTTTTCACTCTTCTTCTGGCCACAAAAGGATGCCCTGTTCCTCTGCCAATCCGTGTGCCCATCACTGCCATGACACAAATTCAAGATTTCCTTCCTCTGGTCCACTTTTCCCGATTAGCTTCCATTCCCAAACTTGAGAGGTTTCTTTGGACCCTACTGGCTTTATTTCAGAGTCTATTATTTATATAGGTTTTCCTGTGCTTTTTTAACAGTACTTCACTGTCTCCTGTATGCATGCATCGTCTTTCCTATCCAGATTGTAAGCTCCCTATGAGCAGGGATCATATCTTTTAACTCTTTTGTATGCCTAGGATAGTGCTGTGCACAGGTAGGCACTGAGCATATGCTTATTAATTAAATTGAATCAATTTAACTTGCAGCAGTCACACTGTGAAACAAAAACTTGTGTTATCTGCATGAAAAGTGTTATTGTGATGGAAGAAATGGAATTATCTGTTGCGATGCAGGGTTTCTTGCCTCATTCGATTATAATGCAGATGAGTAAATAAAGTTAGTGCTTATTTCTACTTGGATCATTTTGTACTGTGTAGTAATAAGATTAGAGAATTGGTGTACATGTGTTGCCAAATTTACAATGTGGATGACACTCCCTTGTTCTTGATCTACTTCATAAGAGAAGTGATGAAAGCTGACAAACTCTCACCCAAGGACTTCATCTCTGGAAAGGCAAGGTAGGCAATGCACTTTTTTTTTTACTCGAGTTGCCATCTGTCCCCATACAAAGTTATTACAATATTATTGACTATATTCCTTATGCTGTGCATTGTATCTCCATCACTTACATATTTTATAACGGAAAGTTTGTACCTCTTCAAACAATGTACTTTGGGAACAAACGCTCAGGGTATAAGAAAGAATTCAGACATGACATTCTAAATTTCAATCTTTGTATACATTGAAAATTAAGTTGGATTTTGATTGCACCTAAATACTCCTCTGATTTAAGCTAAGCATTTTTAGAAAATTTAACCCTTTTCGTCTCCAGAGAGCTGGCAAAAATATTTCCATAGTACTTACTACATGAACAAGCATCTGAAACGGTGAGTGCCATTTCCAAAGCTGTTTGAGGACAATTCGGAGACTGGCCTTGTACTGGGAAGGTTCTGATTGCTATGATTTAGTTCTCTATCATTGTTTCTCTATATAATGATCAAAACCATAGGAAAAATTTGAGAAGGCAAACCTAACCAACCAAACAACCAGACTGCACCTTTTATTTTTTTTCTAAGAGGAATAAAGAACAAATTCTGACCAATGTATGTGAAAACCAAATTTACTTTTCTGCAGAGCTTCGCCATTCATTTGAAAACTGAAAAACTGCATTTCGACACATTCTTTGACTTATCTCCTTTGACTTCTGAGAGTAGCACATAGTGTAAACCATACCTAGGGGCTCGTGTTAACAATACTTTGACCTGAACTATGTTTTCTTATTCTGATGGATCCCTACAAGTACCAGAGCCAGAGCTAGCCAGGGTTTGGAAATATTATTTGGTGACTCAGAATGTTATCATACGGCGGGGGAACCTCGTTGCCACAGGGGGTCAGCCTTTGCTATCTTCACTCCTCAGTGGATGAGTTAATAGGAAGAGGTTTCGGGTCAACTTCTCTGTTTAACACTTAAGGGCTGGAGCCCTGCCTTTAACCTAGTAGACTTTACTGGAACTTGAAATATTTCACTTTGCTTTACCAGCCCCTTCCTAAAAGAGTATGGGTAGACTGTGGGGAAGTGGGCTTCTCATACATGCTGGGACCACACCGGGTGTGTGATCATTAGGAACCACGATGAAGCCAGCACATCTTCATCCACTTGATAAACATTTATCACATACTGTGTGTCAAATGTTTATTAAACGTAATGTACCCCAAGTATCACCTACTCTCTATACTTTCTCCCACTGTTTTGTACCACCTGCCATATTGATCTTCTTGGTTTCCAGAATCTTCTAGAATGATACTAGAACTTATGAAACTGTTTTAAGATTGAGGAAAATCAATGATACCTTTCCATTCAAGGCAAGAGTGTCCCTTTCTTCACAGTGAGGCAGCTATTACAATACACTATCAGAAATTGGAAAAGAGTTTTACTCTCTCTCATTCTCTGTCAAGTGCAATGCCGAGCAAAATCCAGATGTTATTCTCACCTTTTCCAGCCTTCATCCACAACTAGGATTTTTTGATGGACAAATAACCCTGGAATGCAGAATTGGCATCACATGCTTAGTGAGTGGAAGGCAAACAAAACAGTTTAGGCTTTGTTCTTTGGGGGAAAACCAAGGGAGTGTTTCAAAGAGGGAAACCAAGGAGATAGGTGTCTAATGACTTTTATTTCCTTCCTTGAGTCAAAAAATATAATGTCCAGTTATAACTTTCTTTTGCCTTGTTTGGTATACAAGGGTAAAAGCATCTCCACAATTTATTCGTAAAGAAATATATCCCAAAAGAAGATGTAAGCAGGCCTCAAAAACAAGAGACTTAAGAATGGGTTTGGCAAATGTTCCCAGTTCTCAATGTAGGTATGCACTTCGTTTTTTGGAAGAGAGACACTGAGACTTAACCATGTATTTTTTTAAATGAACTATAGTCATGGCCTCTTTTTGTGTTTACTTCCTGCAAGAAGGAAATACCATTGTATGGTGGTGACAGTTCTCAAGCCCTTTTATTAGATTTATTTTTCTGACTTCTCTTGTAATGGATTGCTTTGATACTTGGCCTTGGATGGTCCAGCTGTCTTTTCCAGGATCAGTCTTGGTGACTTGGTAACTATGAGTAATGGAAAAACATATATAAGGAATACTTGACCTTTTCTGGGAACTTAGATATTGGACAACACACATCTTTTTCACACATAACAGGAAGTTTTCATATCAATCCTTATGGTTATTTAAAAACTTACAATAGAGGTACATGTTCACTATAGCAAATTTAAACAGTTTGAATAAAATAAAACAAGTGAAAGAACCCTGTAATTCTACCACCCAGCAAAACTGCTGTTTAATATTTTGGTGTACTTTCCTTCCCTCAAATTCGCACACACAGACACACAGACTTAATAAAAGATTTTGGATCATGAGATATATTTAGTTTTATCTTACTTCCTGATTTAACATTTTCCCATGCCATGAAATAACTTCGAGACCTTTTTTAATGGCTATAAAATATGTCACGTGACCTTAAGGAAATTGTTCAAAACCTCATGTTTCTCATTTCTAAAAATGGGGCTGGGGTGCCTGGGTGGCTCAGTCAGTTAAGCTGAGCCAACTTTGGCTCAGGTCATGATCTCACAGTTCGTGAGTTCGAGCCCTGCGTCAGGCTCTATGCTGACAGCTCAGAGCCTGGAGCCTGATTTGAATTCTGTCTCCCTCTGTCTCTGCCCCTCCCCTACTTGGTCTCTCTCTCTCTCTCTCTCTCTCTCTCAAAAATAAACAAACATAAAAAAATTTTGGTTTTAAATAAAAAAAAAAATAAAAATGGAGCTAATAAGAGCCCTGCTCCATAAAGTGTCTATTTGGGGTTAAAAGAGATAGAACCTTTATAGACTATAGCACTGGGCCTGGCCTGCAGCTAGCGTTCAGGAATAGACACAGTTGTCATGCTTGTTATCATGGAATTCTAAATATTTGTAGTTATCCTACAACTACTTTTTCTGCTTGACTATACATATCAGCTCTGTGAAGTAATCGAGAACACTACTGAAATAAGATTTATCCAGAGCCTGATCATAGTTCTTATAGGGGTGGAACACTGAAAATATTATGGTGATCCCCAACATCTAATTTTAAACAAAAACAAGATTAGTCTTAAAATACTAAACTACATGGATGCTGAAGTCAGATGCTCCTTTCTAAAAAAACAAAAAAGAAAAAAAATCCTGCTTTGCTGATTCTCTAAACACCTGCTTACTTGCTGTATCGTATAATCCAGACATGGAATTAGCAATCTGATGTGCTTATAATTTGGAGTGTAAGGCCCTATGGGCATGGTTAGCACTTTGCAAGGATTATATAAATGGGTTAAATAAGGACCGTGAGTCAACACGAACAGAGAGCGTGACTGAGTTGAACGTTAAAATCTTAAAATGCTTTCTTTTTTCTTTTGGGGATCAGACTTTTTTCCTGTGTGAATATAGCACAGATTTGATAATAGGAGTAAGTGGAGAAATGGCTTCAATACACGTTTTGAGAAATAATCCTGTGTGTGCTAAGGCAGGTCAAACCGAACAACATTAATTAAAAGAAATTTTGTGAATGCAGTATTGTTATGCATGATGTGAAGATACCTCTGGAAAAGAGAGAGATTAGAAGGTCTGAAGGGCAAGGCGCTTAGGACATAGACCTCGGAATTGACAAATACATTTGCAGTGGAGTTCAAAGTTGCATAAATGACGATGGCATGGCCCATCAGCAGATGAAAATTACCCTGCTGCAGAAGGAACCATTCATTGGCTGGAACGACAACTGACTTCAATGGAACATGGAATGAGTCGATTTCATGGGAAATGCTTATCCCTAGTGAAGTAATAAGATCCAGTGGAAATACTCAACCTTTGTATCACAGAAAAGGCTCCATATATGTCAACTCAACAGGCTACTAACTGGGGACTGAATGGAGTGCAGCGGGCAGGAGTGGGATGACTGGTAAACAGTGCTGACCTGGGAGTTGAGGCCAAGGTTTGAATTCAAGTTCTGTTTCCGATGAAAAGCGCTGTTCACTGGCCATGTGATTTTCTGATGTTCATTATTAGCTTTTTGACCCAGGCTAACTACTGACTGTCACTAAGTTTCATTTATGTCACCTTTAAAGTGGATTATAATTGTCTCCATTCAAATTGCTATCGGGATTGCATGAGATGGTGATGATGCTGAAAACCGCCTGGCACCGTTTGGCATGGAGGACGCAGTGAACAACTGGATAAACATCACCCATAATTCTCCTTTTCTTGTCAATCAAATATTTTTATTTGAAGACGTCAGTCATGTTTTAGTTTAAAAAATTAGGATGATTTTAAATTGATCTGCTTCAGAGAGCTATTAGTCAGAAACCAATTGCAAAGAAGGTTTTGCTTGGTCGGGAAAACCTAATCTTTCACAGACCCAATAAGAACAACTGTCTGGGGGTGCCTGGCTGGCTCAGTCAGTAGAGCAGGAAACTGAGTCTTAGGGTCTTGAGTTCAAGCTCCACCTGGGGCATTGAGGCTACTTTGAAAAAACAGAAAAAAGAAAAAAAGAACAGCTCAGTTTTTTTGGAACATCCTTAGTATTTTTTAGAAGGGTGGTTGTAGTAGCAGAGTGGCTTAACAAATATAAGCAGCATTCAATGAATAAACATGCATGTGACTGAGCATTAGGGGCCCTGTGTTCTAGTCCTGCCTCTGCTACTGATTAGCTGCCTGACTTGTTGGGAAGGGTGCAGCCCCCCTCGGTCTCATTGGCAAGATAAGGGGGTTGCGCGCGTGATTTCTCAGATTCCTTCCTGTGCTCTAAACCAGACCCGCTGTGTCAGGTAGGCACCAGCCACGTGGGGCTACGGAGCCCTTGCCACATGTTTGGCACTTGAAATGTGTTAGCGACTTAAGATTCACCCTGATTTGGAAGGCTGTATGAAAAAGCTACTGTAAAAATATCTCATTAATATTGCTTTTTCACTTCGAGTGTGGGAAAGATACCATTTTGTGTATTTTCGACTAAGTGAACTGAATTACTAAAATTACTTGCACTTGTTTCTTTGTCCTTTCTTTAGTGTGGCTGCTAAGACGTTTTAAGTGACGCGTGGCTTACATTTGTGGCTGCTTTCCCTTTCTGTTGGACAGTTGAGTGCTGCTCTCCAAACTGTGTTTATGAAATAAGACTTTGTGAAGGTTTCCAGTGCATCGTTCGCAGAGCTGGGTTTCAGATGTGCTAGGAAATTGACGATAAACTGTTAGGGCTGGTGGCTCCCGCCCATCTAATTTCAGCAGCTGATTTGCACTGGGGGTGGGGGATGCTGCCTTTGAGGAAGTGGGGAAGGGAAATAGGAATGGATTAGAGTCCACTGGACACAGAGCCTGATGGAGTAACTTGGTGGAGGGGGACTCTGGACAGTGGGCTACATGTGATGCTTACTTGTGGCCAGGGAATAAAATCTAACACAGAGAAGGGAAGAGAGACATTCTGCACCCCTATGAATGGAGCATGACATCACTGTGGTTCTGCCATCAACTGACAGCTTGGGGAGCACGGGAGATGGCCCTCTTGAAAGGGTTCTGGTATCTGCACGACAGACATCCATGACAGGCACTTCTCAGATATTCGTTTGAGGGACTGGAGGTGCAAAATGAGAGTACAACGCAAGCTTCATGATGAATGAGCCTGAGAGACCAATTCATAAACTGTGGACCAACACACATAAACAGGTGGCACTTTGCAGGGTACCAGTGCGTAGGTACTGAGACATGGGTGCAATACATTTGGGATCTTAATGAATAAATACCTCCTTTGGACTTAAGGCTGGTAACGCCCAGGGAAGTTTTTTAGTTAAGCAGCGATAATAATCTTTTAAAAATCAAAGTTTCCTGGGGCGTCTGGCTGGCTCAGTCAGAAGAACGTGCGACTCTTGATCTCAGAGTGGTGAGTTTGAGCCCCGTGTTGGGTGTAGAAATTACTAAAATAAAATAATATAGAATAACAATGAGAGTTTTTTGAAAGCAATGACATGCCAGGTCAAAGAGAAGGCAGCTGGTTCACGGTGTTATTGCCTAGATTGTCTGGAGGTGCAGGGGTCTGTGAAGAGGGAGGAAGAAAGTGTTGACAGACATGCCCCTTGACAATTTTGTATCACCTTTTCTGTTGCTTAAAAACCAGTGGCATATAAATGGGATCCCAGAGCTCCCTTCTCTTTGACCCAGGGATAATATTCTTGAGGCAATGATGAGATTGAATACTAACTCGTACTATCTCCTGAGCCTATGAATTAAAAAAAAAAAAAATCAAATTATTACTTTACAATAGCTTTTGTGGTTAACTTTTCTTAACCACGTTTTTCACATGGGTGTTGACTGTCTTCTTACTGTTGTTAACATGCATGTGGATCTGTGATAAACTATGAAAAATTAATAAAAGAGATCAAGGACATAAGGATCAAGATGTCAGTTTTCTTCCCAGTGTTCCTAATTATTTTATTCTTAAACCTACTTTACAGTTAGAAATTATGAAACATAAATGTCACAAATCTGTGACTCATAAGTGACACCAACTATTCCTCGATGAATCCAATGAATCCTTTTGGCTTTTGGGTTCATGGGGTTCACGTTCAGGGTCATACTGACTTCTGAGACTGCTTCCCCCCTGCTAGCACACAACCCAGCAAAGTGAATCGTTACCTCCTTGATTGCTCTCTGTCTTCCTTAATAACATCAGCTGGACTCCCATGACCCTCCTTCCCCCTTTTCTAATCTCCCTCCTTTCTAATCTATCCTCCGTGAGGATATACAGAACCAATGAGCCTTCAGTATAAGTTGCATAAATATTTGCGGGACAATTAGCGTCAGGCACTGTAGGAGGCTCCAGAACCCATCAGTGAACACAAGAGATGTTTCCATGAAGACGATACAGACAATAACCGTTACAAAAACAAATAAACACGCTGAATAAACACATGAGTAAATTGAAAAAAAAATAAATTAAGCAACTTCTGCCCCTGATAATGACCAAGAGAAAGGTAAAAAGAGGTCACTGTGATGGAGGAGACGGAGGGCCGCTTTAGCAAGGTCATTGGGGAAGCATGTCAGGGATGGTGACACCATAGTTAGACAAAGCTGATAAGAAAGGGACACCCAGAGGGCACTTCCTTGTCTGTTTTGATTACTTACTCCCTCTTGGGGAGTGGGAGGGACCTCACAAAACGAGTTTAAATTACAGAGAACTAGACATTTGGAAGCTTGACCATCGTTTGTTTGTTTTAGAGAAATATTTCTTTAAAAAATAGTGTTGCAGGGTATAAGCCATACCTCATTTACATACTGTAAGTTTTATTCTCTTTAGTTAAAAAAGAAAGCCCAGCAGGATTGGATGAGTACAAGAAACCGTGAGAATGCAGAGGTTTAAAGATAGGGACTGTTTTTCCCCAAGGTCACCCAGCCAGGAAGTGACAAAGCTGAGAAATAGAAGAACCCTTTAGTCCGTGTTTTGTGCTCTTCCAAGGACCTTGGCGCCTTTTTGTTACGCACTTCCTGCTTTATCAGGGACCACAAACCCAGCCGCCGACAGAGGCCAAGAAAATAACACAATGAATGAACTTGTCTAGTGGTATATGAAAAAATGAAAAGAACTGTCTTATCTTTAGGGAGCCTTCACTACTCAGTTTAGCTAATTATTGCAGAACCAGGGCTCTCAGATTTTCTGATTTTTTAAAAAAATTTTTAAATGGTTATTTCTTTTTGAGAGAGAGAGAGAGAGAGAGAGAGAGACATATTGCAAGCAGGGGAGGCACAGAGAGAGGAGACACAAAATGTGAAGCAGGCTCCAGGCTCTGGGCTGTCAGCAATGAGCCCAATGTGGGGCTCCAACTCATGACCTGAGTCAAAGTCGGATGCTTAACCAACTGAGCCACCCGGGTGCCCCCAGATCGTTTGATATTTAAAGAGAAGCCAGAAACTTGAATTTTTATGTCATATACCAAATTATTTTAAAATCATTTTTTTAAAATGTTTATTTATTTATTTTGAGAGAGGCGGGAGCAGAAAGAGAGGAGAGAGCGAATCGCAAGCAAGCTTGGAGCACAGTGTGGGGCTTGAACTCACATACCATGAGATCATGACCTGAGCCAAAACCAAGCGTAGGACATTTAACCGACTGAGCCACTCAGGCGCTCCCTTTAAAAAAAAAATAGAAACATATTTTTAAATGTTTATTTATTTATTTTGAGAGTGATAGAGCAGGGGGAGGGGGAGAGAGAGAGGAGAGAGAGAGAACCAAAATAGTTTAAATGTTAGCAGTTAGCACAAAACAATACACACACGCACACAGGCACACTCCATCTGTCAGCAGGATGCTGTCCAAGGGACCTCAGGGTCAAAAAACCCCCAGGATTTGGGTTCAGCTCTCAAAATGTACCACCACAAGGGGGAGCTCAAACTTTTTCTTTTTTTTAAAGTTTCACTGGAAGGTAACGCTAATTAATGCAGTAGCAGAAATTCTCATCCTGTGACATCTCCGGCTACCTCTTCCTGCTGAGATTGTTTATGCGGCTTGGTTTTGTTAAGAATTGTTTCAATAACTGTAAAATCAGGCAGCAAACAAACTCCGCTAAGAGCCAGCCTGACAGCCTTATCGATCTATTTTTATTTTTATTTTTATTTTACGCTGTATAGTTTTTGTTTTCCAAATTAATTCAGGGTTGTTGTTTTTGTTTTGTTTTGTTTTTTCCTTTTTGAGCGACGCTATGTGCTCCAGGCAGAGGTAAAGGAGCAGGAAGAGTACAGAGCTTTGGGGGCCTATCGGCTCATAATTCAAATTTTAAATTAAAAACAAACAAACAACAACCCAGGATTCTCTGAGAGACCAGAAATAGGTTTTCATTTAGGCAAACGAAAACTTACATTTAGTCCCTCTAGGCTGAGGTACATAAAGACACTTCTCCAGCTTAGAATCTAGCTGTTTCCTAGGTTTCCGGCTTCAGTCCCTTCAGGCTTCTCGGCATCTCTGTCAAGCTCGCTCTCCTGACACGTCCATTCGCACACCACGCCCTGAGCTGAGATGTATGTAGCCTGTGTGTGGTTTTGTCTCCTGGTTGTTCCTGCTGTCCGGAAGGTGCGTTGTTGGCCCACCTAGACCGCGGCCATTTTGTGTTTTTGTTTTTGCAAATACCTCTTGTTTCCAGGCTTAGTTGGAATCGAAAGCTCTCTGAGAAGTCTCTCCAGACCTTCTCGGTCCGCTTTACTAACCTCGTCTTCCCTGAGGGTAAGAAGTTCTAACACAGGCTCTGAGCACCACACAGGGGTTCACTCGGGCAGGCCTCACACTAGACCGGGAGGTTGTGTGAAAGTTCTCCTCGTCGTGCAGTTGAGGCAGTGGAGAGCAAGAGGCTGTGCCAGCACGGTTAATGGCACTGGAACCGGGCGAGTCTCCCCCTGCTAGGTTAGACAGGTTGGTACAGCACAGGTTTCATGGCTTTATCTTAGCATCTATAACTTCCTTTTCTCCTTCTTCTCCTCCTTCTCTTTCCCTTTCCTTTCCCTTACTTCCTCCTCTTCCTCCTCCTCCTCCTCCTCCTCATCATTACAGCTACTTATTTATGCATCTATTTACCCCATTAGAGTCTGGCTTTTGAAGGTTAGAGGCCAAGTCTTGTCACTGTCCCAGCTCGAGGGTGCCCATGCCACGTGGAGGAGGGGGGCCATGGAGCCTTGGTGAACAGCGTGAGCTCCAGGGTCCAACGTTCGGGTGGCATTTACCCCTTGTTAACCAAGTGAGCGACCTGGGGAAAGACATACTGTCCTTTAGCCTTATTGTCCTTCCCTGTAAAGCCTGGAGAATAACAACACTTCCCCCATGAGGCTTTGCAAGAAGTTGAATTAAAGTCCACGAAGCGCTCCATGCAGGGTCTGGCACATGGAACTTCAGACGGGCTAGGAGTTACAGCAGACATTTGATGTGGATGAACCTTGCTGAGTTGACATTCCTGGAATTCAAACTGTGACATAGCTCATAGCTTTCAAGGCAGTTTTTTAAGCTTTTTGAAAGAAAATTCTAGCTAGATTGCTAATATTTTACTTTCCATGATCTTTAGCATGAAGAAAGTTTACGAATTAATGACTAGCATTGGGAGACTGGAACATGAAACCGAAACAAATGTCAAATAAAAATTATTTAAAATGTAAAGATTACCACATACTACATGTATTTAATGTTTAAAAGTTAACATCCTTGAATTAAAAAAAAAACACGTTGATAACCGTGATCTGTTTTGCAATGAAGATTGCTTTTATTCTGCATTGGTGTTTGTTCACTCATCCAAAAGAATTTTTTTTTTCTTTTTAAAGTTTATTTATTTTGAGAGAGACAGAGAGCAAACATGAGTGGGGGAGGGACAGAGAGATTGGGAGACAGAGAATCCCATGCAGTCTCCATACTGTCAGCACGAGCCTGATGTGGGGCTCGATCCCACAAACCATGAGAATATGACCTGGGCTGAAATCAAGAGCTGGATGTTCAGCCAACTGAGCCACCCAAGTACCCCGTAGCCATCTTTAAGTTGGGTATTAGGATACACATTGCTTCATATAAGTTTATTTCCTTTTTAAACAATGTCGAGTTTTTGTTGAAATCAATATGCTTTTGCTCATTCAGATATTAGGTCAATTTCTGATTTCCCAAGGGATAATCCTTCAATAATATTTACATCTTCTTTTCCTCGCATTTCCTCTTTTAAGGCATTTACAAAGAACTGTAGCCTAGAGCAAACTATTCAGACCCTCAAAATGCCAGAAAATGTCATTGGGCAGTATATGAATGAATGACAGTAAGATCTCCTAGGAAGTTCACAGGACTGTTCAGAATCACTGATTGAAGTTGCTAATTTAAGGACATCTTCTGTTTTCCAAACTTTTTATTTTTTGACACACCACTCATTGGATTTGTTTAAAATATGCCATGAGATAAACTTATCGGTATCTATTTCATTGACAAGAATAACTGTTAGCAGACTGGACCATGAACACTCATTTATACATGACAAGAGCTACGGCAATACTGGATTAAATCATTCCTGCTTCTGTCCTCTGTATTCCCGTTCAGGTTTCTGGAAAGGTTAGTCCCAAACTTCAGTCCTTCAGATGTCTTGCTTTCTACTAGATACCAGTGAATTCCTTACAACCAGTAATTCCTCCATGTTGATTATTAGCTTGCAGAAGAATTAGAGTCCCCCCCCCCCCCCCACCTTAATTCCTCAACTGAGCTTTCTTGAGATTCTGCAAAACATGACTTCCAATGACATCCTGGGCAAGAATATCCACACTGACACTGCAGTGCAAGATACTCTGGGTGCTGTTCCCACCTTTTCCTCGGGAAATTTCTCACACTTTTCTTGCGCTATGAGTTTCCTTATAAATCCAACCTGTTGGGCTCTTGTATTTCCAGAATTTCTCACAATTTCTTATCTATTATAAGAGATGTCTTCTTTTTATTTTTCAGCGTGGCTGAATATCCTTTAAAATGTGTTTTCTGTCATCTCTGTGGGTTTGATGTGAGAAAGAGTGCAACCATTACAATGTCTTGAAATGACAGTTTAGCAATGCCATTTCTAAACTGACTCCTTCAGTAAAGAGATAAGTAGATGCTCTTTGTAAATGTGGTATTGGAAATGAAGGAGCTGTGGGAGTCCCCCCTGCTTTAGGGAAAAATGGTGCTATATTGAGCTGTTCCTATAACCTGTGCCTGGGCACTAAGTAATTTGATGAGCAGTGGTTTGATTCTATTTTTTTAATCTTTATTAAAACGAACCGTTCTCAAAAAGAGGTTAGAGTGGGAGAGAGCCAAAACATAAGAGACTGTTAAAAACTGAGAACAAACTGAGGGTTGATGGGGGGTGGGAGGGAGGGGAGGGTGGGTGATGGGTATTGAGGAGGGCACCTTTTGGGATGAGCACTGGGTGCTGTATGGAAACCAATTTGACAATAAATTTCATATATTAAAAAAATAAATAAATAAAAAATAAAATAAAACGAACCGTTCTCATTGCAATAACTGCTTTGATAGATTAATCAGTGCTTTCTGACTAAATGCCATATTTCATTATACCGTGCCGTTGAAATGACTGGCTGCGTGATTAGAGACAACTTTCACGTCATGAGCAAATCTGGCTTCAAATCTGTTCGCTGCTCACAGCTGCCCTCCCCAGGACCATGTGAGTGTTAGAATAGTCAATGTGGCTTCAATCCTAATGCTTTCTAGGATGCCCGTTTCTTTGTTACTCTGCTTTAATTTGTATAGTGAACACTTTACAGGTAAAGGAGCAGAATGAGTGAGAATGAGAAAAGTCTCCCTCCAAGACCCTCCCCCACCAAAGCATTTCCCATCAGTCTTGCTTTATAGTGGGGGAAGGAGGAATGAATTAAATCCCTCATGGGAAGGGACACGGGGCACCAGAAGTCCTTGACTAGCATGTTCCCAGTGAAATTTCATACGGTTGAAAAATGAGCACCACAAGCCATCAATTCGTAGCGCCGTCTGCAACCCAGCATTTTAGTTTAACCCAGGCAATGCTGGTATCAGACAATTGGATAAAAACGATGACATTTTAAAATCTTATTTTACTAAAAAGTGACAAATGGGAAAATTAAAGAGGAACAAGTAACAATACCACGGAAATAAAAACGGACTTCTCTAAAAGATACTTAAATGATAAACCCCGATCTACGTCTAACACTTCAATGAGGTGTGTAGATGAGAAAGAAAAGAATACATTTAAGAACATGTTCCAAATGGTGGAAGACTCTGTTGTAGTGAAATTTGACACTTTTTGGCTGACTTCCTGTATTAATCAGGTTCTCCGGGGAAACAGAAAAGGACCGATAAGTTGTGTGTGTGTGTGTGTGTGTGAATTGGCTCACATGATGATGGAGGCTGATAAGCCCCAGGATCTGCTGTCAGCAAGCTGGGGACCCAGGAAAGGCCATGATGCCTTTACAATCTGAGTCGGGCTTGAGCACCAGAAGATCTGTTGGTATAGATCCTGTCCAGAAGCTGGTAGGCTAGGAATCCAGACAGAGCCAGAGTTACCAACATTCCAGCTCAAGGCAGTCATTAGTTCCCATTACATTCAAATAGTACATTCAAATAGGAGGCTTGTTCTATTCAAGCCTTCAATTGATTGGATGAGTCCCACCCACCTCAAGGAGGGAAATCTGCTTTCCTCAGTCTAAAATTTAAACACAACCTCACCCAAAAAATCCTCATAGATATACCCAGAATATCCAGTCCGGTTGACACATAAAATGAGCCATTGCAGTGCCACTGGGGAGGTTAACTTCTGTTTGGAGTAGTGTCTCCCCTGTGGAAGCCAAAGGGGCCACATCTGTCTCTATTCTGATACAGCCACAGAGCCGGCATGTGACTTAGGCTCAGTCAGTCAGAAACTTTCTTTGACTCTCACATGCGTGATGCACAAAGACATGCTACCCATTGGAAACCCACTGAGGGGAAAAATACTGTGTGTGTGTGTGTGTGTGTGTGTGTGTATCTTGACTGAATACTTTTAGCATATTTTATTTTTCGGAGAGGAGAATCTTCCGTACAACATATGCACTCAACAGTCTTACACATTTTTCAAGTATGTGTGACATGAACAAGCAGAAGATTAACTCTATTTCAGAAAAAGAACTAACCAAAAGGCCCCAGGCTGCAACTATATAGGTTTCCTTTGAGGGGGTTTTCACTGTAGATTGTAGAAGTAGGAATGAAAGGGAAAAAGCCACTATGAAATTTCCTTACCTACAGATTAGGGGTAATATACAGACCTCATAAGAATGGGAAACTGAAATGTAACTCAATGAAAGCTACAGTGCTCAGAAAAATACCTGTCACTTAGTATGTGTTTAATAAACGTTTGATGTTGATGGCAACGATGACCACGACGACAACAATGAGGCTGATGATGACATGTGGTGAGTTTGGTTTTTTTTCAGGGAAAATCCAGTGATAGGGGTGAATATGAGCCAGAAAAGTAGGTGGTGAGGAGAACTTCTGTAATCTGAAACAACAGTACCAGGATACCAGTACCGGTTACCAGTAGCCAGATTTATTTCAGGTGAGTGAGCATTGATTTAGCACTCAGGGGATATAAAGGTTAAAAAAAAAAAAAGGAAAGGAAGCGTAAACAGTGGTGTCATATCTTGAGCTGCCATCTTTTCTTCTTCCAAGGCAACAGGGCCTCCGCTTAGAAATGAAGCCCGAGGGGCGCCTGGGTGGCGCAGTCGGTTAAGCGTCCGACTTCAGCCAGGTCACGATCTCGCGGTCCGTGAGTTCGAGCCCTGCGTCAGGCTCTGGGCTGATGGCTCAGCGCCTGGAGCCTGTTTCCGATTCTGTGTCTCCCTCTCTCTCTGCCCCTCCCCCGTTCATGCTCTGTCTCTCTCTGTCTCAAAAATAAATAAAACGTTGAAAAAAAAATTAAAAAAAAAAAGAAATGAAGCCCGAGATTCAAATCAACCCACTCTTAAGTTGAGATGTCAAGCGGATCCTGACCCATGACTCATCACTACACTAGTGTGAATTTGAAGAGATGTTTGGTATATTGGTCAACAGATTCGTTATCATATATTTCTCAAAAAGAGGAACTAAAATTTTTCACACAGACCACGAGAGAGCCCAGCACAAATTCCCAAAGCTTTCGTGACCAAGTCAATAGGATGCGGCTTACGTGGATTCGGAAGCTGCTGAAGGTCACGGAAGGCTGAGGGAAGCCAACCCAGTCTGACCATCTCTGGATGAGTTTAGGGAAGGCCTCTGAATTGGAAACAGTTTCATAACCAATGTATAGCATGAGACTACTCTGAGAAATGTGTAAGACACTATTTACCAATAAATAGGACATACATACCATCTTCAATGGATTCACTGGTAAGGATGGGAGTGGTTATTAAATGCTTGTTAAATATACAAATTTCTAATCTCTATCTTTTTTATCTTTTCAGTCTTCGTCCCTGCTGAGTGGACCCTGAACTCTACATTTTTAACAGACTCCCTTGGTGTATTTATGCAGGATAACATTCAATTGCTCTGTCTATTTAAACCAACAGGAATCCTGGAGGAAATTAAGTCTCTGGAGATGTGTTCCCCACCACCTCCAACTGAAGAAGGCATGGAGCTCCAGGGGGTATGAAGTTTCCTGGATTGCTGAGCTCATTGGGAAGAATCTCAGAGCTGCCAGGACTGTTGACTCTGTGCCAGACGATCTCCATTATCAAGATCATAAAAGAACATTCAACACTATGGCATACGACAAGTACTCTCCTCCAGAGAGAAACTCCTGCATGATTTCAAATGTAGTGATGATCTGAAAGATCGGAAGCTAAGTGGGGTGGAAGATTCAAGATGGCCTCACTCTCCTGTGGGTGGTGGTCATAGACTGGGATGTTTACTATCATTTTTAAGTCTGTCTGAACCTTATTTTGTTGTAATCTCAACTCCATGTTTCTTTTCCCTTCCTTCTCATTTTTCCAAAAGCTGTTGCAACATTTACTTACATTAACCGTGTACACAAAACTTGTAGAGATATGATATATTAAAAGTAATAGGGTCCTTGAAATTAAATTCATGCTTACTCTAAGCTAAAAGTTGAAATTAGAATTTGTTCCTGGATGAAACATCACATTTTCCAAAATGCATATTCTGTTTGATTCTTGCAACTAAATATATAGTTGGAGGAAGTAACAATTTTAAAACTGCATCTAATTCTGATGCAAATTTAAGGACAGAAGGCAAGGCAATTTACAAAACCACATTTTACATAATTTGAGAAATGGAAGAGAGATGGAATTAACACTGTTACAATTTTGATGTTATTTTCGTCCAGTTTTTAATCCATATGTTTCATAATGTTGTCATAATTGCTTTAAATGCTGCCTTTAAAATAAGCTTATGCCACAAATAATCTTTCATATTACTATATGATACTCAACACATATTTTAAGGGAGGGTTAATTTTCCATCCAGTGAGTGAACTGTAATTCATTTAACCAAGTCCCTATGGGTGGATATACACTTTGTTTCCAAATATTTTTTGTATTGTTTTGCCTCCTTTTCATTATTACCTAAGGCCAGATTCCTATAAGTGTAGTCAAAACTTATGAACATGTTTATAAGACATTGCAGACATCAGTTCCAGAGAGGTGGACTGATTTACTTGCCCATCAATAATATAAGAGCGATATTATCTGTCCTCTCCAGCATTTCTAGTATTCACAAAATATTACTATTTTTGTAATTTCTTCAAATATATTTATTGAATGCTTTTCTTTCTTTTTTTTAAATTGTTTTTCAACGTTTATTTATTTTTTTGGGACAGAGAGAGACAGAGCATGAACGGGGGAGGGGCAGAGAGAGAGGGAGACACAGAATCGGAAACAGCTCCAGGCTCTGAGCCATCAGCCCAGAGCCTGACGCGGGGCTCGAACTCACGGACCACGAGATCGTGACCTGGCGGAAGTCGGACGCTTAACCGACTGCGCCACCCAGGCGCCCCTATTGAATGCTTTTCTATGTGTCTACAGATACAACGAAGAATAAAGCCTAAAGAAGTTTGTAACTAAATAGGAGATACAGATATCTGAAAAATGTACTTCCAGTTCAATTTTAAAAACCCATTAGGAGAGATTTTCAGTTAAGATGGCCCTAGATCATCATGACTGCAGTCGGCTTCAAATATATGCCAGTGATGGGTAAAGGACAAAAAGTATACAATTTAAAAGGCATGGCTATATTAAAAGCCACATAAAGCTGAAGCTATGGCCTGCTGGGCTCCTGGTTCTGGTATCTGTGGCGTTGGAGGAGGAAGAGACCAGTGAGTTGACAGATCCCTCCCCCGACCCCAACGAATAATACATACCTCTATCAGTGTGTGGCAATTTACACAGAATGTCAAATACACTGATAGATCCTTTAATTCCACAATGGAAAACACATACTTTTTTTACTTTGTTTAATGCTTAATTCACTAAACTCAAAACCTCTCTGTTATTAACACTCACTTAAACATTGAGTGACCACAGACTTTCTAAATATTTCTGTACTACTTATAAAGCAAATCCATCAAAACTTTTAAAGTTAAAGTTAGAATATCTCAAATATTTAAACAATTAGGAACCTATTTCACTTTACTCTTCTAAATGTTTAATTAAAATCAAAACATAAGACATGAAAATCTCTTAAATGCCTTTAGCAACTTAAGGAGCAGTTAAAACGTGGACATAATATCACACCAATTACAAATACTAGAGTAAAATTCAAATATAGCTGACCCTTGAATAACATGTGTTTGAACTGTGCAGGTCCATTTATACGTGGATTTTTTTATAGTATAAATGCATTTTTCTCTTCCTTATGATTTTCTTTCCTGTAGCTGACTTTATTATAGGAATACAGTATATAATACATACAACATACAAAATATGAGTTACTTGGCCGTATGTTATCACTAAGCCTTCCAGTCAACAGGATAGTAGTAGTTAAGTTTTCAGGACTCAAAGTTATACCAGAATTTTTCACTGTGCTATAAGGGTGGAGGGGAGGCTTGGAGCCTCTAACCTCTGCCTTTGTTCAAGGGCCAACTGGAGCTGTAAAGATAACAATGAAAGCATTTATCTGCATTAATTAATGATTTCATTACATATTTACATTCTTATTTTTGCTCTTATGTGTTTACTTTTCCAAAATTGCAGTAATTTTACCGGAAGGTGGTGATAATATTTTCAAACCCTAAAGCAAATGAATTCTCTCTCTGACTTGCCAAGGTCCAGGGTTTACATTCTAGAGCAGTTGATTCTTCGTTGAGTTGCAGGACCCAAAGTTGCGTTCAAAGTGATGCAACGCTTAGGATAAGTCCTTTCTAATGATCAATCTCCCTTGTTAGATCATGAGACCTTGAGACCATGTATTTTATGAAATTATCTGTTTTTGAAACTTGATACTTTTCCAAGAATAATGTATGCTTGAAAATGGACAAATACTGACTGGTAGTCCTCTCATTTTGAGGGTTTTTGGCATCACTGGAAATTTACATATATTTTGATGAGGGTGTCATGATTACTGGGAGAATCATCAGGAGTGTAAACTTCTGGAATGAAATTAATGAGGGAGTGTGGAAGAAACCAAATTTCAAGTGTAGAAACGGTGAGAAACATGTTTTTTAACAGGAGAAATTTTAAATTTATTGTAAGGAGTAGATTTATTATAAGGAGTAGTTGTTTGGCAAAAACAGTATAATCCAGATCTACATAGACTTCTGTCTTTTTTTTCTCTAGGGCTTGGTAGAGCTCTCCTCCAAAGGATCCTGTGTCCCTTCAGTCCACCAGAGTATTAAAGACCAAAAGTTAGATGCTGGATACAGCTCAGTGGTGGGAGTAGAAAAGCACATTAAGGGACGCCTGGGTGGCGCAGTCGGTTAAGCGTCCGACTTCAGCCAGGTCACGATCTCGAGCCCCGCGTCAGGCTCTGGGCTGATGGCTCGGAGCCTGGAGCCTGTTTCCGATTCTGTGTCTCCCTCTCTCTCTGCCCCTCCCCTGTTCATGCTCTGTCTCGCTCTGTCCCAAAAATAAATAAAAAACGTTGAAAAAAAAATTAAAAAAAAAAAAAAAGAAAAGCACATTAAATTAACCTCCTGAAGGAGTTTATCCTTCTTGATGCTACTGTAAATGGAATTGCTTTTTTAATTTTCTATGGAGATTGTTCATTGTTAATGCATAGAAGTTTAACTCATTTTTGTGTGTTGATTTGGTATACTGCTACTTTGCTCGATTCATTTATTACTTCTAACAGGTGTGTGTGTGTGTGTGTGTGTGTGTGTGTGTGTGTGTGTGTCTATGGAATCATCAGTTCTTTACTATGAACTAAAGCTGTATAAAGTTTTATGAGTCATATAAGATCAAGTTGTCTGTGAGCAGAGATAATTTCACTTCTTCCTTTCCAATTTGGATGTCTTTTATTTATTTTTCTTGTCTAATTACATGATTTTTTAAAATGTCCATTCACTTTTGGGAGAGAGAGACAGAGCATGAGCAGGGGAGGGCCAGAGAGAGAGGGAGACACAGAATCTGAAGCAGGATCTAGGCTCTGAGCTCTCAGCACAGAGCCGCACGCAGAGCTCGAATCCATGAACTGTGAGATCATGACGTGAGCCGAAGTCAGACACTAAACCAACTGAGCCACTCAGGTGCCCTAAGGAGGGAGTGATAACATTTGATTTGTTCCTTAGAATTATAACTTTGATGCCAATGTGCTAAGTGGTTTGGAAAGGGGAGAGGCTCAAAGCAGAGAGAATCGTTCAGAGGATCCTGTTGTAATGCAGTCGATAAAAGCTTGAACTAAGGTATTGATTGCAAGCATATTTTTAACCTGAGATTTTCTTTTTCATTTGTGTATTCTTATTCTTTGAATCGAAAATTTTAAAAAAGTTAAATGTCTCTGTATGCAAACATATCAGTCTTACATCATGATTTGATTCGTAACTTCTAAAGTTAAAACAAATTTTGAGGTTCTTCTGTTTTCTTCTATGCTTTAAAAAAAGTTAACTTTTAACTTTTATTTTAAATTAAATTAAATTTTATTTTATTTTATGTTTATTTATTTTTGAAAGAGAGAGAGACAGAGTGTGAGAGGGGGAGGAGCAGACAGAGAGGGAGACACAGAATCTGAAGCAGGCTCCAGGCTCTGAGCTGTCAGCACAGAGCCGGACGCGGGGCTAGAACCCAGGAACTATGAGATCAGGACCTGAGCCGAAGTCGGACGCTCAGCCAACTGAGCCACCTAGGTGCCCCAACTTTTAATTTTTAATTCGTTTGTGAAATTGATCTGAATCAGGATATTCAGACCTCG
The DNA here is from genome assembly GCF_022837055.1 of Prionailurus viverrinus. Classification (NCBI taxonomy): domain Eukaryota; kingdom Metazoa; phylum Chordata; class Mammalia; order Carnivora; family Felidae; genus Prionailurus; species Prionailurus viverrinus. Next base: position 73,011,452 of record NC_062573.1, on the reverse strand, counting down.
AGGCAGAAGTGGGTCAAAATCCACTCTAGGTTTTCATACAGAGGAATCAAATACAGGGAATTGGTCATACTCAGATAGCTCTGTGGGACCAGCAACAAACCCTCTACCTGAAGGAATATTTGGAGGCTATGGGCCATCAGAGTCCAGGATCCTGGAGAAGGGGTCTGTCTGGGCCAGTGCTGAAACCAGAAATAAAGCACCACCCAAACCCGTACTGGGGCAGCTGAGGGGCTACTGGCCAGCATGCGATGGTACCTACCGTTGCTGCGGATGCCAGAGGTGCCATCAGATGATGATGGAGTGTTGGCTGCTCTCTTGCTGCTGGAAATTGCCAACAGAATCCAGAACAGGAAGCAAATCCCGTCTCCCCACTCCAGCCTGCAAGACTCTTGCCTGTACTTCCCATTGGTAGAAAGGATCCCAGAAGCTTGGGGCACGAATCTGTGAAAATGGAACATGCAGATCCCTGGACCCTCTGAAATGAGCCGAGAACAGCAAGCCTACTTGTTGTCAGGGACTCTGAGTGGGTGAAACGTTCCAGAAGGTCATCTATTTTACTTTTTCAGTATGTGTCTTTTCTTCTTTGAGAAATGAAATCAGTCTGGTGCCTTTTTATCCTCATTTGGATTGGTTTATTTCCACAGGTTTCTGAATCTCCACCAGGTGGCGCCAGAGGCCAGTTTTAAAGGGTTAAATTTAAGAAGCAAATTGGTTGGGAGTTTCAGTTTCAGATTGGACCAAGCAAGGATAAACAATACCAAGGGGACTCTTGCTTTCCTGTGATGTTTCCTGCTAGAACGTTACCTTGTTATTATTATATTCACTTTGACAATTCTGTCAATGTGCCCCATTCTCCAGCTATGACTTGGGACTCTTCCGTTCCAAGGAATGGAGACTCATTCCAGCTGGCTCAAGAAAAGAGAATTTTATTATAAATATACAAGAAGAAATATCACAGACATTTCTGGAAGAGAAACAAAATACAGCAAAGGCTTACCGGGGGCTGCTCTTTGCTTCTTTAAGAGAACACATACTCGCTCTTATGTCTGGTTCTCATTTATTCATTATTCATTCATGAATATGCAAAGTCTCTGCTATGGTGCTAGGGACTTGAGATACAGGGGTAGATAAGGCATTAATAGGGAAGAGAGATATTAGACAAACATGCATATAAAATTGTAAATCACTATAAATGCTCCGCATAAAATGCGTGGCTTTTAAGAGACAGTGTAACATGGGGACTTAATTACAGTTATGAGGTTATGGGAAAAAATTCTTTAAGTGGCATTTAAGTATGGACTTAAAAAGACGACTCACGGCCCAATTAGAGTGAAGAAGCAAATTTGCTCAGTTACAAAGTGTGTGAATGAGAATCCAATTATTTTCTATGTATATACATAGGCAGAAGTCTTATTACTTAAGTACCTTATTATTTTAATAAGGGGCATACATATTTGTGGTGAGTGGTGGAAATCTTATCAAAATCAGTGAAAAACCTTTGTTGTAAAAACCTTTGAAATATACACAGTGCTATTGCACTCAGACTGGTTTTTTTATTTTATTAAAATTTTTTTTTCAACGTTTATTTATTTTTGGGACAGAGAGAGACAGAGCATGAACGGGGGAGGGGCAGAGAGAGAGGGAGACACAGAATCGGAAACAGGCTCCAGGCTCCGAGCCATCAGCCCAGAGCCTGATGCGGGGCTCGAACTCACGGACCGCGAGATCGTGACCTGGCTGAAGTCGGATGCTTAACCGACTGCGCCACCCAGGCGCCCCTGGTTTTTTTATTTTATACTTGTTTTATGTAGTACCTGAAGGTAGAAATCATCAATTTGTGACTGACACAAGGTTTTCCAATGCTTGTTCCTAAAGTAATCTTAAAGTGTATGCAAATAACTCGCTTCACATTTTCAGTTGGCCAAACTCCCTGCCTCTTGGGGGAGATTTATTACATACACTAGCAGATCTGGTTCTCTTTCTTTCCACCAAAACGGCACAAAGTCAAATCTGAGCCGGGCAAATAAACAACGTCCTATCTACAGATGATTTTTCTTTTAAATCAAGTCGTCGAATGTCCCCACACACCGCCTGACACGCATCTGGTGCCTCTGTGTCCAGGGTGTAGACTTGAGTGTCAGAGATCTGACATACAGTCCTAATTCTCCCTAATCCTTAGCCACAGTGCGGCAGGCTAATTGTGAATCAGCACTTTAGCCACCCTGGGTCACAAGGTTACCGGTGGCCTTATTGTCCCCAGGTCCTGATTTCACAGATAACAGTCCACAATTAGTGTACTGATTTAATAAAGCTCCAGTAACAATTCTGATGCCTGTGTTGATGTTCTTATAGTTACTGGATTTGGGATACATATTAATAGACCACAGATGCACACACAAAAAATTGAAGAACAGGAAGCAGATCCTAAAAGTCTACTGGAGTAAATGAATGAGTATAAAATGATCACTATTCTCGCTTAGCTACGTAAGCCTAGCAAATGGACTATTTGAAAACTCTAGGGGCGCCTGGGTGGCTCAGTCCGTTGGGTGACCAACTTCAGCTCAGGTCATGATCTCACGTTGTGTGGGTTCGAGCCCCGGGTCGGGCTCTGTGCTGACAGCTCAGAGCCTGGAGCCTGCTTCAGATTCTGTGTCTCCCTCTCTCTGCCCCTCCCCTGGTCACACTCTGTTTCTCTCCCAAAAATAAATAAACATTAAAAAAAAAAAAAAGAAAACTCTGTCCATAAAGGAAATATTCCACTTAGAATTTTCCGAGAAATACCTAGAAAACATAACTAATGCACTTGTATTGCTGGAATGATAGAATTGGAAATTTAAATGAAAACTTTCTAGTAATCCAGGAGATCCTTTGTAGGTATTTATTTAAAGGAGAGAAGGTATCCAGGTTGTTTTTTTTTTTGTTTTGTTTTGGTTTTTTTGCCTTCTGTTAACTCATTCCAATAAAAATATCTAGAAACATTTAGCCTCAGCCAATAGTATTTCATTATTTCCACAGTTAGTGGTTGGATGGCCAAAAGATAAACCAAGATATGAAACTTATTCCACTCTTCAGAATTAAAGCCCATATTTTTCCTAGATATATGGCCTATGGGCATTATTCCCATAACTGAATCATCTAGAATTAACTAGATTAATTAGGTCTGAGGTGGACAAGATAGAATACCCACAAAAGAAGTGGGTAAACCTATAAATATGCGTTCTCTTATGTTGACAGTTTTATGTTTAGTCTGTGGACATGTAAAGAACATGAGAGAACCAGCAAGACTTAAAAATGTTGTTCATATGTCAGTGCATGGATTAAGATGACAGGCCAGGATTCAAATCTTAGCTCTACCTGAAACTACTGCATAGCTGATAGGGTCAGTTACTTGAGTTCTTGGAGCCTTAGTCCTATAAAAGGGCCATCAATATGATTTATACACATCAAAAGGTTATTGTCAGGGTGGGATGATAGCAGGTTTCTAAAGTACTTGGCACGTAACAAGCCCTTACTTAAAAATCAGACAGGGCCACCTGGGTGGCTCAGTTGGTTGAGGGTCCGGCTCAGGTCATGATCTCATGTTCGTGGGTTCGAGCCCCGCAGAGGGCTCTGTGCTGACCACTCAGAGCCTGGAGCATGCTTTAGATGCTGTGTCTCCCTCTGTCTCTGCCCCTCCCCTGCTCGTGCTCTCTCTCTCTCTTTCTCTCTGTCTGTCTCATCAAAAAATGAAATGCTAAAAAAAATTAAGAAAAATTAGAAAAATCAGACAGCATTATTAACAACCTGCAATTTTGTTTCATTGCTTATCTCTGCCATGGTGTACCTCCAGGTCCATGATTCTGAACTGGGGGCTACCCTACCTCCCATCCCCAGGAGGCATTTTTGGTTGTCAGATCTGAGGAAGGAAAGTGTTACTGGCATTTAGTGGGTAGAATTCAGAGGTGCCGCTAAACATCCCACAACGCACAGGGCACTCCCTACAGAAAAGACCTATCCAGCCCCAAATGGCAATGGTGCCATGGCTGAAAACTCTACTTTAGAGTTTACTGGGTCTCTGTTTCACTGAGTTTGTGTTGTATAAGGGTGTGACTTTGTGTTGTGTGCTCTAATTCACTCTCTTCTTCTTCTTCCCCCATCCTTACTCCCCACTCTCTTAGACTCCGAACTCCTTGGGGGCAAGTGTTGGGGCAAGTCTATCATGGCCATGCTTCCATCGTCCAGCCCAACGCCGGGCCCAGAGGCCTCAACAAATGCTTGCTGAAGGATGTTGGAAAAAATGCTTTTCAGGAAGTCCATAAAAAGCTAAATCTATTATCATTGGCTATGCATGGTCACCATGTATAACCATGTATAACTAAAACTCAGGCCATTTGTTTTGATGAGGTATGAGAATGTTTATGGTATAGTCAGAGCACATTTGTTTTAGAGTTAGAAAGATCCAGGTTTTAATTTTGCTCTGAACTTACCACTTAGCCTGTTACTTTGACAAGTTACAAAACTGTTGATAATCATGCATTTATTCCAGGGGTCTTGTGAAGATTTCACAAAATAGTCCGTGTGAAATGCTTCGTTCAGGACACAGGTTCTTAGCAACGAGGACATCCTATGACTTTGGGCAAATTCTCATCCCTACCTCCCCAGCTACAGCCTTCATCAATACAATAGAGACAACTATTTCTTGGCATGAACTTCAAGGCTTAAATGAAACCATGATGTGCATAGCAGAATTTAGTATGCAATAACTATCATGGTTATTATATTTTTATTTCAGTGGCAAAAAGAAAACTCAAGAAAAGAAATAATTCTCTGCCTTGTCCTTTTTGCTGATGCCGTCTCCCATATCCATACTCCCCAAGAACAACAGGAAGGAAACAAAACAGAACAGAACATGGAATCCAGGAAGAGACATTTTAAGATCCTTTGCACATATTCCAAAATAGTGAGATGCATTTAGAGCTCTCTTCCAAAGCAGAGTTGGACCCCTTAGTTCTTGTAGCTACATTGCCTAGAAGAGCACTGAAGCCTTTTACTTGTGTTTCCGGGCTGTTCTTCAAAGTATTGAATTATCCCAGAATGATGAGTTTCTTTTCTAGGACATGCAACAACAAAAAATAAATTGTGGTGATTGCTGTCACCTTCTGCCCTGTGTCTTTTTTAATGCAGAGTTGAAGCTGCCCAAACATTGAAAAATGGTTTCTATCAAAAGTATGGTGGCAGCTCAAGAGAGAGGAAATAGTAGGTATATAATATGGGAATATCTCATTTGGTTATGAGTATGGGGAGGGGGATGGGGGAAGAGACAGGGAAAGAAAAGAGACAGAATGAGAATTAGCCAGCTTTTGTCTTGTTTTCAAGGGCAAAGATACAAGTTAAAAGGAAACTTTATTGGCTCACTGGCCCGTGCCTTAGGATGGACTCCATTTGGGAATTTTATGTCATACCTGGGTACATCTCAAGGAAGAGGATGGAATATTGTTTTCCTCCCAGCGGGAGATTGGAATTCATCAGGGGCCCAGGGGGTTAGGCATTATTGATTACAGGTACCTCTCCTCTGGATTCTTTCTTTCTTAATCTTCTTTCTTTCTTTCTTTCTTTCTTTCTTTCTTTCTTTCTCCCTCCTAATTTTGCAGTGGTATGAAACCATTTGTTACCTTTCTTACGGGACCTATCCTTTTTTTGTTTATTTTTTTGCAAGAAATGGGAAATTTTAAAACATCATAATCTATTGGTTTGGCGTTACAGTCACTAAATAATGCCACAAGTTGCTTTTAGTGACCTTGACAGCTTTTCAGAGTCCAACATGTTCAATGTGCCTCAGGAACCCTGGGATGACCAGGTCCTGACGCGGGGCTCCACCCTGTGATCCCCCACGGGATCATGACCAGAGTGGAAATCAAGAGTCAGACACTCAACTGACTGAGCCACACAGGTGACCCTCTGTATCTCATTTTCAACTAAAAATCTGTTGTTGAAGCAGAGTATGTAACTAATACAGGAGATGTTCTGGTCAGAGCTGGAAGGAGCAGGCAGAGCTCCCCAAAGCTGGCCATTCACCCTTTGCCTTGCTGCAAAACACCTCTGCCCCGTTCCATCAAGCAGGCCACGTGGGACAGTTTGCACAAACCAGAACGAATGCGCGAGAAGCAGGCTATCACTTTAAAACAAACCTCCATCCTGTTGAGCCCCAGAATGATAACCTCTTATCAAAACTGAACTGCAAGGCTATTATACTAAAAGAGCAAGACCGTTCCACATATGGTAGGCTGTCACCCTCAATAGGATGCAAATTAAGCAGGTCACTGGCATGGGACTACAAACGCAGGAAGATCAGAATTCACTCAGAGTCAACCGGATGGGAATTAATGCCCATCCCAGCAGTTAGAGAACATGCACGGGTTCCAACTTTCCCAAACCATATGAAGTGAGAATGGAGTAAAGCTGGCTCCCCAAACACATACTAAGTTGGTACAACAAAACAACCACCACCAATATGTATGGCAGCAACTCTCAAGTCACTTCCCAACTCAAGGTGCAAATAGCAAACAGTTTTTGTTTAGAAAATTGTAAGTTGCGAGCTGCTGGGAAAGATCCCAGGCGACAAATCAGCAATCCTAGATTCTAGTTGTAAAGCTGCCGCTAGGTAGCTGTGTGATAGCGACCATCTCACTTTACCTCTAGGACCCTCAGTATCTTCATCTATATAATGATAGGTCTGGGCTAAATGTATACATGATTCCTTCTCCCTTATAGCCCTGTGGCAGGTATAGAATGATCTTGTCTGTTTCTAGAGGGCTGATTTTGACTTTGCAGTCATTCGATGCTGACTTCCTCCTCAAATCTACAGCGAACAATCTGTCACAGCCAGAAGAACCCTGGAAAGTTCATTGCAATGTGGATGACTTACAGAAATGGAATTTCAGTGCTTCTCTTTTACCTGCTGGGTATAATCGTGTCAGAGCTGCCCACATTTCCTTGATTCTAAAAAAGCTTATAAACCAGGAGAAGATCAGATGGGATATTTATAAGCCTAGCAAAGCCATTCTTTTTCTTCAAATTGCATCGTCTGCCTTATGGGAAAATCCTACCTGGTTTTTCCTCTCCAGAAAGTAACTCAAAATGATTGGAGAGAAAAAAAATGATAATGCAACAGTGGAGAGAATATCCTGCAATCCTTTAATATCCTCTGCATAGTCATTTTCTGCCTATTCTTGCAGTTTGAGATCACAGGATTCTTGACAACCTAATAGCACTTCATGCCAATAAAGTCGAGACTGCCTTTTTGTTTGATGTCGTGTGGAACGTGCAATTATCCCAAGGGCAGGTTGTAGCTAAACATTTTCATCTACCCTCAACCCTTTCTGCCCGAGGAGAGGCTGTGACAGACTTCTCAGTTTCAGTTATGCAAAGGTCCAGGATTGGCAAGGTTCAGGGCTTTTGCCTTTTAGAATGCCTGATGTTGCAAATCCTGTTTGGGGGAGGTTTTTTGGCTCTTTAATAATGGCCATTTTGCTTCTAATATTTACTTGGATGACAGATCCAGAAATTTCCATATTGCTCCACCTCCATCACCATTCAGACCTTCTTTTGAAGCTTTTGTCGGTCTTTTAGATATGAAGGGATTTGCGATCAAATTCACAAGCTCCAAACAGAGAGGGATCTCTTCTGGATGGAGGTACAGACAGCCTCTATTCTTACACTGTCCCCACCCACCCTGCCCTATGCTCTACTTACTATTTAGAAATGGTAAGGAAACAAGTAAGAGTTAGGAGGTCAGAGTTTTGAAAGGAAACAGAGCATCCCTGAGGAAGTCATGTTACGGTGTCGTCATCCCAGGAACACTGAGCGCTGTATCCCATATGTGCATCCCTTCCCTATGCAGAGCTAACCACATGCAGCTCTCCTTTGACATTCATTGGCAAAGTGAAGGAGAAATGCCACACTGCTTCCATGCACCACCTTCCTTCCTCCCTTTGACTCTTTCCCCAGTACTGAGCTACTGTCCTTTGCCATAGCTGCTTCTCCAGCAGGCTCTGAGTTTAAAAGTATGGTGAGACGGGGCGCCTGGGTGGCGCAGTCGTTTAAGCATCTGACTTCAGCCAGGTCACGATCTCGCGGTCCGGGAGTTCGAGCCCCGCGTCAGGCTCTGGGCTGATGGCTCAGAGCCTGGAGCCTGTTTCCGATTCTGTGTCTCCCTCTCTCTCTGCCCCTCCCCCGTTCATGCTCTGTCTCTCTCTGTCCCAAAAATAAATAAACGTTGAAAAAAAAATTAAAAAAAAAAAGTATGGTGAGAGAAAGAACAGTTATTGATGTAAGGGCACTGTCTAGGAGCCTGAAGTAATGAAATCAGAAGATTTCAGCATAATCTTTGCGCCATTATGCCTTACCTGTGTGAACCCGAGCAAGTCGGTAAATCTCTTAGAAGCTGGGATTTCTTATATATCCAGTGGGATAACCGTACCTTCCCAGATCACTTCACGAGACATCACAAGGATCAAATAAAATAAAGTGTGGGCAATTACCATATAAAATGCAGTAAAAATGTTAGCTGTCGTGAATAATTTCATAGTTAATGATTTCCCAGCTAACCTTTACGAACCAGGGGCTGTGAGCCGAGAATCAGGCTAAGTTAGTTACTTACGTGGATTCTTCCAACCCTCCAGAGTTTTCACTGTTATGTCCCCGTTTCACTGAGGAGATGAAGAGAGTAAAACCTAGAACGGTTATTCCACCCAAAGGGGCTCACTTACTCACATCAGAGTCGGGAGCTGGCTCTTTTGAAGCAAGTCTGTGTGATGTTCGAGTTACCTCTCTCGTGCAAGATCTCTATAGTATTTCTTGTAAGGATCGCTGTGCCTGCCTGGGTGAAGAAGGGCGGATTTCTGATCTTCTTAGCTTGTTCTTTTCTACCTGCAGCCCATGCAATGACGGGCAGCTCTGGCTCTCTCTCTTAGTTTCTTTTTCTTCATCACTGGGTTCCATACCCTTTCCATCATTCCCAGACGTAGAGGAGTGGGAAGAGCCAATGGCCAAAACCAGGGTCGTGGCAAATCCAACATATATGATTTATATATGAGACCATTTTTTGGAAGTGTAAACAGAGCTTGCAAAGGACCAGGGTATTGGAGCGCAAATTCACTCAGTTGCTTTTATTTGAACTTCTAATACATGGTAAAGCACGATACTGGATCTCAAAATGTAAAATAAAAGCAAAGCATCCAATCTCAGGTTGCAACTTTTCCATCCGATGAGTAAAGCAAACAGGTAAGAAGAGGGTGACAGTTTGGACCAATAACTTCCAGGTGAGAGATCGACCGAGCATCTTGGGGAGTACATAGGAGAGCCAAATCACTAGACGACTGGGAGACAAGCGTGCAGTAGGGAGGCTTCTGGGTTAAGGTGACCATTGACTGAAGCCATGAAGAAGCATCACCAAAGTCAACGCTGTAAGAAAATACAGTTGTTCTTTCCCCTTCAGCACCCGTGACTCCAATCCCCTTGTGCTTTCATTCCTTCTACAAATCTTACCCTGATTTTCCCCTGAACCATCACTTTGCTCTTTAAAAATTCTTAAAAGTAAATACATCTTCCTCCACCCTTTCCTTTCAGACTTGATTTGACCGAAAACGAGCACTCCCTTGGTTATTGGAGGCGATGAGCCCTAATAAAATCCTTTTATCTTTGAACATCGGCTGAGAGCAGCTTAAAAGTCTTGAGATGTTACAGAAGTATGACAATCAATTCCCTTGGCTGAAGAAGACCTTGGGCACTGGAGTTGTGGAGGCCAGTGTTTTGAGCATCATGGAGCTGGGGAACATTTTAATGCATGAGATGACAGCTTCCCTTGTGTGCTCCTTCGTGAAAATGAGCATGAAAGAGACATGGAGGGACTTCTCCAGCAGCTGTGTCTTTGGGGGTTAACTGCCACCAAGACCTCCCAGCCTATGGATCTTTTTGACAGCAGAAGTCAAGAAGAATCTAACAGAGAAGTCTGGGACATCTGGACTTAAAGGTCAAAAAGAGGAGGAAAAATAAAATATACTTGAAATCTGAAAAGTCTCAATGACTTTTCATGCAACATTTAAGGCAAAAGGAAAAAAAATTAAGTCTTGCTAATTATACTCTATAGTTTGGGATTGCCTGACTGTGCTTTGATGCCCAGTTATTACAGTTTATTGGTTAAGAATGAGGAGGGCTATGTAGTTAGACTGCCTGGCTTTGAATTCTCATGCTGCTACTTACTCAACATGTAAGCTGAATTTTCTGCGCCTCAGTTTCTTCGCCCACAAGTTCAGGAAAGTAGTTCTGGTCTAATGTAGTTGTTGACAAGAGGTGATGAGATGATTCATTGAGTGCGCCTACAATAGTGGCTGGAGTGAACTAAGTGGTCAGAGAGGGGTGCTGCTGGTCTGTGTGCTATTCTCTGGTGTTGGGTGATATCCCATGGTATTTCGTGGTATTCTGGGGTGGCTGCACCTTCCACTCTGCAGGGAGGGTCACGAGTACTTCTGTGTGTCACCATAGTCATAGCCGGATTTAGCAGTTGGAAGAGTAGAGAACAATCCAGGTTCATGTGGAGCCGATCTAACTTCTGGAGGGGGGGAGAAGCAGGAGGAAGCCAGTCTGTTTGGCAGTATGTCAAAAGCTCCTGAGGGAGAAATTACATGCTTTCTACCTCAGCTTTCTGGGGAGTACTCACGAACGGAAATGAATGAAGAAGACACATAGTGTAGAAAATCTACTGACCTGGTTGTCTAAGACTATGAAGCACCCTTTCTCCCATGGTGCCCTGCACCGTACCCTCAAGCCTTTGTTGAGCATCTAACACGGATGCTGAAAGAATTGTTTCTTCTATTTTCTCAAATCTAACTCAGAAATTCAGAGGAGATTCGGTTACACTTTCTGGAAGTGAGGAAATGGAACATTCTCTGTTTCTGCCAACAGATCCTCCTCCTACTTACCTACCCTTTCATTGTTATCGTACACTCATACTTGGTTGGAATATGATAAGACAATTCCACTCAATTGAGAAGTTATTAAAGAAAAAAATAATGAATGTCTCTCTAGAGGTATCTATCTTAGGATCTGGCAAGACGCTTCCCATTACAAGTAGTAAAATGCAGGGGCACCTGTGTGGCTCAGTAAGTTGAGCCTCCAACTCTTGGTTTTGGCTCAGGTCATGATCTCACTGTTGTGAGATTGAGTAGGGGTGTGGAGCCTGCTAGGGATTCTCTCTCTGTCTCTCTGCCCCTCATCCTCTCTCAAAATAAATAAATACACTTAAAAAAAAAACAAGTGGTAAAAATGCAGCCATATATTATAATTTACCACACGCAATAACTTGGATGACTCTCCATAGAATTATACTGAGAAAAAAGGTTACATACTGTGTGATTCATGAAATGACAAAATTATAAAAATGGAGGACAGATGGCCAGGTGTTAAAGAAGGAGAAGGTGGCAGAGACAGGGTATGACCATAGAAGAGCAACTTGAGGAATCCATGTGATGATGGAAAGGTTCCGTATCTCGTCTGCGATGACATCAATGTTCTGTTGTGATATTGTACTACCGTTTTGTAAGATGTTACCATTGGGGGAAACTGGATAAAGGGCACATAGGATCTCCATTTTTTTAAATGTTTATTTATTTTTCAGAGAGGGCGAGCATAAGCAGGGGAGGGGCAAAGAGAGAAGGGAACAGAAGATCTGAAGCAGGCTCTGCCTTGACAGCAGTGAACCCGATGTGGGGCTCGAACCCACAAACTGTGAGATCGTGAAGTCAGATGTTCAACTGACTGAGCCACCCAGGCGCCCCCGAATCTCTTTTTATTATTTCTTACAACTACATGTGAATCTATAATGATTAAAAAATTAAGAGCTTAAATGAAAAAAATCCACTTAAAAAAAAAGAAAAATCCCACCACAATGTATTTGCTGTTGATTTTAAGAGTTCTCCTTGTTAAATTTTTATGGCTTAACTTGGAATTCAAGTTTTCCATGATCTTGCTCCAAATTGCCTGTCCACCTTTACTTCTCCACCCACCAGGGCCATGTAAGTTCACCGTTCACCATATAAAGTGGGGCTTTTTCACTATTACTTTTCATTTCCAGGATAGAACATGTCCTTGCTTTATTTGCTCGTGTTCAGGGTCTGCTGCTCTGTGTCGGGTTGGGCCACGTGCTGCCTACTTCATGAAAGTCACTCCAGAAACTGACCATTTTCCTTCCCGCAAACAATTGCAGATTTTGTTGCTATCCATCTTACGGTACTTCATACATTTAATCTTTTCTTTTCATGATTTCGTGTATATTTCTCATCTCCTCTACTAGATGGAAGCACTGTACGAGCAGGATTTTTCATTTTTATATGAAACAAATAACCTGTTTCAGGCACCTAAAATTGTGTTTGCACAGGACAAGGACTTAATATTCATCCTTTCTTTTGCAATACACAATATTTTGTACACAGTAGACTTCTGATAAGTTAAGAAGTTAGCACATTTAATGGATTTTAATCTTTGTAACTCTATCAAGACACTCTGCTTTGCAAGTGTTTGAAGGCTTATTAAAAAAAAAACTATCACTTGGAGGTTTTTCCCTTTGTAGACAAAAGGAGTAAATTCCAATAAATAAAATACATGCAAACAAAATGCAGCATTACTTTTTTTTAGACAAAAGGAATAAAAATAATAAATAAAATACAGCACTGCATGTTACATTTTAATCAAGTATCAATGTAAGCATCTACGATACCGCATGGGACACAGGCAGTGGCATAGAACGAGGAGTTAGAATATAGGGGTTATTAGCTAAACCCTGCCACTGATAATTTAGTGATGCTTCAAGCATCACTTGATTTCTGCATGCCTCTGTGAAATGAAGCTATTGGGTTAGAAGGACGCTAAGTTCTTTTCTAGCTCTGACATTTTGTGGTCGCATGAATGCAAGGTGACTGAACATTGAACACAAATGCTAAGCCATGTGCTTTTAAGTCCACTAATCCTCACTGAATGCATGTGGGCTGAGTCTCTGAATCAATCACCGGATGACCAATGTCATTGTAGGCTCCTGTGCTGCATTTGAAACCAGCCTCTTCAGTTTGTTGTTCTCTTAGTCCCGCTGTCCCTGACTATTAGCTTACGGATTAATCATTATGACTGGCAACTCAGGGGTGAAAGGCAGTTGGGTTCATTTAATTAGAACTAGCCCCACTTTGGTACTAAATATATTTAAGTTTCTAACTTCGATTCTAAGCCAAGTTTTTTGCTCACATTGTCCTCCACTCTGCTCTTTCTTTGATAATTTTCACCTGTGTCTAAAGGAATGATATTTTTTAAAAAAGATGGTGGGGAGGGATGGGCAAATCATAATTATATGGCCCTAACTGAAGGTAGCCTAATAGCTAGGACACAGGAAACCAGAGAAAGAACTTACAGGAGATACAAAGTCAGGGTCAAGAGAAAGATACTTCCTATAGTGTCTAAAGAAACTTTATTATCTTTGTTGATATTGTTATTAATTTTTTAAATTTTTAAAATGTTTATTCTTGAGAAATAGATACAGAGCATGAGCAGGAGAAGGGGAAAGCAAGAGGGAGACACAGAATCTGAAGCAGGCTCCAGGCTCTAAACTGACAGCACAGAGCCCAACGCAGGACTCGATCTCACTGGTCGTGAGATCATGACCTCAGCCGAAGCCGGATGCCCAACCGACTGAGCCACCATGGTGCCCTGATATTGTTATTATTAATTCCAGAATCTTCATCAGTAGATCAGTAACATGTATTGAGTATTTGTTATATGCTACGAAGCTTACTAAGCATTTTACAGACATTATTTCTTTTAATAGAATAACTCAGTTAGATAAGTACAGTATTAATTCCTCCTTACAGATTAAAAAGCAAAAACAAAAACCTGAAATTTAGAAAGGTTGGTTATTTTTTTCCAAATCCCAAGGCCAGTGGGTGCTGAACAGGCATTGGAAACCAGATTGCTGGACTCCAGGAGCCCATGGGCTTATGTACAATATTATATCGCTTTCTAAATATCAACAGCCACCATTACCTGTTGAATGATGGCTAAATGGGAAGGGCTTAATAATTGACCTAAGCTAATACCACTCGTGAGTGGTAGAACCAGAATTTAGCGTCTCTTTGACTCCAAAGATCAAGATCTTCCTACCACAACCGTACTTTGAGAGTAAAGTCATTTAAGATGTTTCTAAGTCACCAAGGGATTTGTAACCAAGTACAATTATGGTGCCTCCCTAGATGTCATCAGAATGCAGACAGCCTGTTATTATGGGAAAATATTCAAATAATCTAGGGAATGAAATGAAAACGGGCAGTATTGCAATAATGCATGTAAGAAGTAGGGACTAGCGTCCTCAAGGGAACACAACTTTTCTTCAGAATTGTCAGCCTGTTTGTCAGTCTGTATGTATAGAATCCTTCTCAGTTTTATCATGAAGGATGGCAATTAATAATCAATCTAGAAATGAAGTATTTATTCTTTAAAACTATTTAATGCTCTTTTCTGGCTTCTCTTAATTTAGCTAACTCTGTGAGTTTTGTGTGTTCCCTAGGTTTCTCTCCAGGCCAAGACATTAACCAGCCTGGAAGAATATTAGATGTGTTTACATGTTACACCACCATTAGTAAGGAAGAGTAAGATGAAAGAAAAGCATGAAAACCAAATGCAATTCGTGATCCTGGATCAAGTTTTGGACCACAGGCAGAAAAAAATGCCATCAAGGACAATAGGGGCAACTTGAGAAAATAGTATGTGGATTGTATATTGGATACTAATATTTTGTCAATGTTAAATGTCCTGAATTAGGTCATTACTCCGTGGCTTTTGTGAATGAGCTTGTTCCTAGAAAAAGATATTGAAGTATTTGGGAGCAAAAGGACCTGATATCCAAGAGTTATTCTCCAGAGCTTCCCTCAAGAAAAAAGTGAATCTATCCAGAGAATTGGAATGATAAAGTGAATGAGGGAAAATATTAGAAATCAGCGAATAAAAGATATATGAGAGTTCTTTGAACTGCTATAGCAACACTTCCAAAAGTGAGGTTATTTTAAAATAATAAGTTGAAGGAAACTGTTTTGTGTTCTTATATTTGGTAATATTTTTCTAGGCATGATGAATATTTATTATTTTTTAAAGTCTTATTTATTTATTTTGAGAGATAAGCAAGTAGGGGAGGGGCAGAGAGAAGGAGAGGGAGAACGAATTCCAAGCAGGCGCCGCACTGCCAGCATGAAACCCGATATGGGACTTGAACCCATGAGCCATGAGATCATGACCTGCGTTGAAACCAAGAGTCGGGAGCTTAACTGACTGAGCCACCCAGGCACCCCTAGGCTTGATGAATCTTTAAATAAGTGACTTGACAAAAAACAAACAAACTAAACTTTTAAAATCCGGTGAAATCCACTCCTGGAAAACACTATGTCAGCCTCCTGTGAACATTTCTATAAAACTCAGAGATGTCCATTTTCTATCTTTTTAAAAAAAATTTTATTTATTTATTTTGAAAGGGAGAGAGCACAAGCGGCAGAGGGGCAGAGAGAAGGAGAGACAGAAACCCAGGTGGGCCCTGTGCCATCAGTGCAAAGCCCGATGGGGGGCTCCGACTCATGAACGGTGAGATCAGGACCTGAGTCGAGATCAAGACTCCAACTCTTAACCAACTGCACTGCCCAGGTGCCCCCCAGAGATGTCCATTTTTCTAAATAAAACAAAAGGCTAGGGAGACATGGCACTAAAATAAACATGTGAAAAGCATTGCTATACCTTTGCCATAGATATTTCATTTGGAAAGAAAGTTAACTTTCTAGGGATTTTGGAATTAGGATAATGCCAAAATAAGTGTTGACAGATGTGACTATTTTTCCCTGGGATAAACCCACTGCTCAGAATCCAAGGGCCCATTTAGAGACATAATGTAGGGCAATCTTTTTTTTTATTTTTAACTGTATTTATTTTGCCAGAGAGAGTAAGTGGGGGAGGGGCAGAGAGAGAGAGAGAGAGAGAGAAGGAGAAGGAGGAGAGACAATCCCAAGAAGGCTCCGCACTATCAGTGCAGAGCTCAAACTCGGGAACTGTGAGATCATGACCTGAGCCGAGATCAAGATTCAGACTCTTAACCAACTGAGCCATCCAGGCACCCCATTCTGTGTTGCAATCTTAAGCCCAAGAAGTTTGTGGCCGTCTTTACCCTTCCACAGAATGTCAGAGTGATAATTGAGCTGTTTCTCTCTCATTTGTGTCTTGACTCAGGATAGCATCTTCCAGAATACCACAGTCCCCGCATGCTGTAAGAATAAGCTTCCCTGTCCTTCCGGCAGTCACTGCATTTTGATATCGAGGGAGAACAGCCACCATCTCCAATTCGTTCCAGTATATTCTTTTACCATCAAAATGATAAGGCTCAAATGCATCTCCAGAGAATATATAAAATATTTTTTTTTTTTTAAATCCCAAGATAAATCAATGAGTGAAATTCCTGTTGGGAACTTCCGCTGCATGTCAAAATATAACCTGGTTATTTGATATACTAGAAAGAAAGCAAGCAAGAAAGAGAGCAAGAAAGAAAGAAAGAAAGAAGAAAAGAAAATAAACAGAAAAAAAAGCTTTCAGTAGATGGTATATGTACACTTCTAAAGGTCCAAGTGAAATGTGACTCAAAAAAATCATGCATTACCCAGGGAAGGGGGTCTTCTAATTCATCACTGCCTCTGAGTATGTGAGGCTAAAATTCCCTAATTTGAGTTGGTTCTATTTTCAATTGGCCACAAAAAAATTTAAGAAAAAATACTTTCCCCCGTTTCCCCTTGGCTATTACACTGGAACCCAGAAGCATGGATCATAGAAACTGGGCAGGGGCGGGGTGCGGGGAGGAAAGGAGGTGGGCAGACATTCGGACATTTGTATCGTATCCCTGACACTGTCTCTACCGGAACAGTGGTTCCCACGTCTGTGACATCATTTGGCATTCCTGGAACAGAAAACACTTTCTACCACGTGGATACTGGGGACAATGATAGCACATTCATGATGGCAGAACTGAATTCTTCATGATAAAATTCCTTATATTTTCTGTAGCGCATAGGCTAATAAAATACCCTCTAACTTTTCAAGGTTTTAAGAATTATTGCCAGCATAGCTTTATAGCTTTATAAATCGGAAGAAAAGGAATACAAATAGTGTCTACAGGCTCAGGGCAAGCCAATATAAAGCAGATATTTTCTGTTTAATCCTGTAATGTCTTATTTATACAATGAAGATTTGATTTTCAAATATTTAAACTTGCTTCTGGCTTTTATCTTGCTCTGGGATCAGCCCTCTTTGGTTTACATCTTAAAATGTTCTGGTGGGTTGCCATTACAATATTAACTTGTCCGCCTATTAATTTATTTGTGCATAGTTTTAAACACATCTTTTAAAAATGTAGACATTGTCTGGTTTTGGGGAAATGCGATTCTCCTCTGTATTTGGATACTTTTTTCTTCTCAACGCCCAAAGACCTTTCAGTTCTCCCTATGCCTTTGACTTCTCCGGATTTCAAAGTAATGAGGTCCCAAATACTACGAGGTGGTCCAGATTGCAAATCTTATAGGCCCACAGAATCCCAAGAAATTCTTGCAGTTGGAGTTCGGATTATTTCGGGTCTGAGAAGCCAAAGAATTGCGTTTGTTCATACATTGTGGCGGCTGTTACATGTCCTAACAACAGTGTTACTGAGGTATCTGCTGATGTAAGATGATAAATAATTATTTTTATAAAATCTGAATCTGAAAAAAATGTTAATCTAACCATTTTAGGTTGCTGAACGAAGAGCCTTTTAGAATATATGTGCACACAAAATACTCACTTGTTTTTACTTTCTACATGGGAACCCAGGCAGAAGTTCTTTGCATGAGGGCATAAATATGTTAATTTACACGGAGGACATTCATTCTTCCAGCTGCCCCGCCTTGATCTCTAGCTCTCCTCAGAGCACTCAGTGCTAATTTGTTGTGTAGAACAGTGTCCAGCAATGTGGATTCCTTAATGTTAATCAGTATTAACTGACAGGAGAAAGGGAAGGTCTACGGTTAAATAAATTGAGAAGAAAATATGTATTAAACAAAACTGAGCAGGTGCTAGAACTTCTCAGAACCTAGAAAACAACAATGTGCAATTTGAAATTCCAGGAGAGGAAAATATGATATAGAATTTTTCCATTTTTTCCAATGGAATATGCCCTGAGAGAAAGTATGATATGGAGCCTCTTTCCTCTTTATTCACTGCAAATCTGCTCATTATTCAGGTTCATATCCTGTTAAATTTCTTCCATGAGGTTCTTCCCAATTCCCTCAGTTAAAGGTCATCTCTACCCCATTGGTACATTATTATCATGCTCTTTAGTTTTCTTCAATTCTCATTCCCTTTCTATGCCCCATCACTAAAAAATTTTTTTTGGTGTATCGCGTTTTTGTTCCCCATTAAATCACAGCATTTTGAGGTAATGGAACATCCACTATTCACCTGTTTTTTTTTTTTCAATAATACCTAATGTAGTGCACAGAACTATCTACAAACTCAATAAATACTTGCTGAAAGACGGAAGCCACTTACTTTAAATGTTTACTATTGATTTCAAGAATTCCTCTGGAAAAGAAAATCTCTTTCTTTACCTATTTGAGAATGAGTGGTTTTGACTTTTCTTCTTAAATACATATCTGTGCCCAATTTAGCATTGCTTTTGAATGACAGGGAGAGTAATAAATCCCCATAACCAAAACTTCTACTTAAAAAATCCAAACTTGACAAAAATCATGCAAGGTTGTTTTTATTAAGCTTTACGTTTAGATTACAGCTAAGTATTTCAAGCAGGACTTCATTTGACAAGCAGACATGACATTCTAGGAAACATTTCAACAAACTCCAGTGACGTCAAAACTATTGGGAACAGAACACATCTAGTCTGCAGTTCAAGGGTGTGTTGAGGACTTTAAGGGGTCATTAGAGAAAGAAGCTACATGGCAACTGGTCCTCTTCTATAACATGATTATTCCGGACAAGTAGCTACAAAGAGAAGCACGTAACTATCACAGAGCTTAGAGAGATCTTGCCTCTAATCCATCCTTTTTATTACCAATAGGACTTGGGGGTCACATATCAGAAGAAAAAGGATTCTTTCAGAATAAGCTACATGTCAAGTGTTCTATGTATAATCTCAATGCTAATATGATTAGCTTACGTTTTAAAACAAAATCAAGAAAAGAACAGTTTTATATTTAAAACCCACTACGATATATTAGCGACTGGAGGAGATGCTTATCCACTGAGGATTCTTTGCTCCACTCTTGTAGTTTCTTTATGAGTTCTTCTGAGAAATTTTCATTGTGACCGTCTTGACCTCTGTGTATTCGTGGAGACCATATTCTCCCCTAGACAGGGGGAAAACCCACAGAATTTAGCACAGCAGTACAATTGTACTAGTCTATGATTTGGTACAAATTTGTTCTTGCCTATCTGGTTAGGGACAATGGAAAATATTTTCTGCGTACAGAAGCATTTCAAATAGTAGCCAGCCAGCCACCCATAAGATATCTGGTCTCACATAAATCCCCTTGTGGGGCAAATTTTCAATTTTTTTTTTGCATTTTAAATGACCATGTACATTCTGTTGATTTGCACAGAAATTGTCCAGTTTTGACATTGTTCTATTTGACTATAAACAGTCACCACACGAGAAAAGACGGTTCAGTCCAAGAAGAATTGTATCATTTCTAGTTTAGGTTCAAATAAACAAGACATATTAGTACAAAAGGAGAAGTAGTAATATACAATCACTTGAGTAGTGGAGTAAAACTGTAAATTCAAGTACAGCTTAGCTTAGTGTTTTTACTGTGTGTGATTGGCCTGGAAGTGATGAGGGGCCCAAAAATGGCCAGACTTCTATTTTCATTCTAAAGTGCCCTGATACGGTTTGACACAAAATATTTTCTAGCAGTAGTATTAACAGTATCTCTTGACTTTTGGGAAAACAAAACAAATCCTGACTTTTATTGTTACAGTTTTTCTTCCTCCCTCCCTTCCTTCCTTCCTTCCTTCCTCCCTCTCTCCCTCCCTCCTTTCTTTCTTTCTTTCTTTCTTTCTTTCTTTCTTTCTTTCTTCTTTCTTTCTGTTTTGTTTTGAAGGGAGAGAAGACAGGGTTCATTGGCCCAATTTCAGACCTTTGGGCTGCTTGTGGGTTTGGGGTTTTTCTATTCAGACAACCACTGCCATTTGCTTCTATAACTCTTAAATCCAAACCAAATGACCAAGAATTAACCTGAGTTAATCAATTAGGACCCTGGTATCCTATTATTGGGTTCATTGAGAGTTCCTACCCATTTTGGAAACTGTGATTTACCCTCTGCTGAAGAAATAACGAAAAGCATTGAGCTTCCTTATTCTCTGGATTATTTTGATGATAGGACTACATCGCATGTACATAGGAACACTCTTAAAATTATAACACTCAGGCACATGCAGGCTTGCAGAAGAAAATGATCTTGATCCTTTTCTACCCCTCCCTTCTGGTGAGGTAGACAGGTATGTAGAAGACATCTTTTTCTCTTGGGTAACCTAATCTTCTTACACTGATTATTTTCCTGGGCAATTAAGCTTCTGAAAATACCTTCTAAAAGCTTCAATGAACATGTTCTTCAAAGTAATTAAAGGGCTTAGCCTCAGTTGTCTGAAACCCATTAAGGGATAATATTTTAGTAAGTATTTTATCTCACAAAGTTAGATAAATTAACCCATGATTTCTGCCAATAGGCTTTCCATTGTATTTTGTTACAGGGACACTTGAAACTCTCAGGAGAGTACTAAGTGTCATTATTGTCATACGCAGCTTGAACTAAGTCCCACTCCGGAGTATTCCAATGCATAGACATTCCTGTCTTAATATCTAAAAATTATGTTTTTATATCTGTTTGCATTTCTCATTATCTTGCCAGTCTATGAGCTACTAGTTTTGTGCTAAATTCCTCAATGTACCAATCACCTGGGACCTTATTAAAATGCTGATTCTGTTTCAGTAGTAGTATTTCCAACAAACTTACACATGATAACCTTGCTTCTCACCCAAGGTCCACACTGTAGTAATAAGGTACTAGTAAATAAGCTACATCTGCTTTTTTTTTTTTTTTTCACTCTGTACCCAGAACTGAGCCTGGCACTACTTAATTAAGCACAGAGGTAATGTTTGTTAGACTGACTTGGTGAACATAATCAAACAAAAAATATTCTTGTGAGCTTGGTTTGTAAGTCCAGTAGTTCACAACAATTTCATGCTCCCCTTTTCTCCAAGGGACAGGAGGAAAGAAAGAGCTTGTGAGGGGTTGAGAACCAACGGAGTTTGCAATGATATACTAGTAAAGTCTCAAGTGACTTATGTTAACTGAAGTGAAAATTAGTACAATTACACACAGGAAGGAATGTCTACCATTTGACTCATTGCAGGGCCAGCACCATGATCTGAGACCCAAACCCTGGTTTGGGCGCTTTGTATTACCACCACACTGAGGTCTGTGTACCACTATTTCTGGCTCTCTAAGGAATTTGTTCCCAACTGATCAATTATACCTTCCTATCTTTGAGGATAAATTGTAACTGAGCCCTTAGGAGTCGTGTGAGGTTATTGCTTCAGTAATTCTCTTTAAACATCTTGTAGCAAATGACTTGTTTATTAAGTTCACCAAATTTGGCTTCAAGTCGAAATTAACAGCATCCTCAACTGGAATTTTTGAAGGAAAAAATTACAGACTGACTCTTTTCTTTATATTTGTACAGATGTAAAAAGGAATTATCTGTATTCATTTCCCAGAATTTTAAGAAATTACTGAAGTTTAATTCTTACATTCCACGCCCTCCCTTATTTGATTTCTGTATGCCTCAACCATAAAGTTGGACCAAACTATAATCAACAAAATTGACCTATTTGGTCCTTCTTAGTCATTTTGTCCCCTTTGATCGTTTTATCTTCAATATTCCTAGGGAAATGTCTTAGGTAGCTGGGCCGGCCGCAAACTCCGCCCTTCAAAATAATCTAACCTTTGTTACAGCTTTTTGTACAAAGTAGTTCTGCCAAGGCACTCTCTAATAATGAATACTGTAAAGAAAAGAAACCAGGGAAGGAAGGAACCATTTGCCGAGTCCTCACCTTGTGACAGAATGCTGGCGAACAGGCACAGGGTGTGTCATTTCACTCTCAAACGACTATCTCAAGAGGCTTGCTAACATCGCCATTTTGAATAAGAGGAAATGGAGGCTCCAAAGTCAGACAACGTGAAACAGGCTGCATGGCCAGCAAAAGGTGGAGTTGGGATTCAAGTGCAAAAGGTGGAGTTGGGATTCAAGTACAGGTCGCTTAGTGTCCAATTAAGCTTCCTCTACCGGGCCATGCTCCCTTTATATGTTGATCCTTTGTCATTCCACCTCCCCAACGCCATTCTACAGATAGCCATGGCTTTTCACTGCTCTACTAATGAAATGTGGGGCGCCTGGGTGGCGCAGTTGGTTAAGCGTCCGACTTCAGCCAGGTCACGATCTCGCGGTCCGGGAGTTCGAGCCCCGCGTCGGGCTCTGGGCTGATGGCTCAGAGCCTGGAGCCTGTTTCCGATTCTGTGTCTCCCTCTCTCTCTGTCCCTCCCCCGTTCATGCTCTGTCTCTCTCTGTCCCAAAAATAAACGTTGAAATGTAAGCCAAGACTTCTTAATCTGTATCCTACTTAACTCTGGTATCATACTCCCCAACTCCACAAATCCTCGCCAGCCATCCAAATTCACAAACCCCTCCACGTGTCACATGTAACGTTGTGTTCAAGAATGCTCTCTTCTCTGCTTACTGACATCCTACATTTGTTTCCTGCCCTAGATCGAGTCCTGTATTTTCTGTAGGGTCAACTGCCAGTAAGTTCTTATCCACTGAGTTATCACAGGGGTTAATACTATAGAATCTTAAGTATGGAAAGGAGCTCATAGACCTTCTACATCATTCTCCCACTCCTATCCCCACCCACAATTGCTGATTTTACCTGATGGGTGAAAATTGTGGAAGATAGAGCCATGCCACGGATGTTATATTCTGGTGGTGCCCAGGTTTTCTGTCCTTCAGTGCTGTGTGCTCTGCATGTTATCTACTTTTCTACCTCATGACTTATGAACTCACAGTTTATGACTATTTACTTCATGGTGTGTATAGGTTATTTTGCACTACTTATCTTTTGACATATTCCTCCTGCCACCACAATTATGTGGAGGATGGGATGTGGTATCATGTTTCTGGGGCTCCTGGGAAAGTACTTAACAAATGTTAAGTACTTGTATTGAGGAGTATTGAGGAGAAGGATGGATCATTTTATCATCCTTCTTTTTTATTGGTTCTCCAAGGAGATTGCGTCATTTCAATTTCGCTGATTTATTCAAATGACAAAGTAGATGGCTACCTAATGCATTCATGACCTTTAGAAACTGAGACTCATTTGCTCTTGCTATTTACAGAATGAACAGCTTTAACTATGTTTGATTCCATAGGGTTTGTATATGATGTGTCTTTTTGCCGCATGACTTTTAAAATGTGTTGATAAATACAAGAAATGTTTAAGAAATAAAATGGTTAGAATTGTTTGAATAAAATCAACCAAACATTTTGTCACCCCTTTCTGTGTATACACGTGTATATGCACATTATAAAAAGTCTATACACCCAGGTTTCTAAAAACTAAAGGCTTGTAAATGATTTTGTATATATATTCTGAGCATAGTCATGACTATAAAACATGTTTTCCTTAGTTAAATTTCCCTTTCAGCTTATATTTTAGTACAAAAAGATAATTAGTTGAGGTAATTTAAAATTTTAGATTCCACATCAAAAATATTTCAACACGTGAGAATCACTCTTCTTACGCTGAAAAGCTTTTTGAGATAAAGTCACATGATTTACTTGTTTAAGAGGCATATTTAAATGACTGGAGTGTTCTTATAATCACACTTCTTACAGTCACCAATTTGTAGTTTCTGCCTCCTTTGTGGAAATGTTTCCCAGATGGATTACATTCTTATATACAGGAAGAAATCGTAAAAGTTGGCATTATTTCAATAACTAAGGTAAAGTGCTTAGCATGGTCCCTTATGAATAGTAGGAGCTTAATATGTTATATTTCCCCTATGCCATCACTTTTTTGCACTCATGGGCTAAATCCAGCTTTTAAAAGCTATTTGACAGTAGGAATTTCCAGGGAAGAACAGAGGTAGGTTTTAATTCAAATAGCAACTATGGATTAATTCCATTGAGTGACAACCATTTTTATCAAGGTAAACATTTGTCTTAA
Source organism: Prionailurus viverrinus (assembly GCF_022837055.1). Taxonomy (NCBI): domain Eukaryota; kingdom Metazoa; phylum Chordata; class Mammalia; order Carnivora; family Felidae; genus Prionailurus; species Prionailurus viverrinus. Next base: position 72,987,082 of record NC_062573.1, on the reverse strand, counting down.
TAGAAAGTGGTTCTTACAGTTCTCTTCCATTTCCAGACATCTTGAAACCACCAAAGGGGCACTGGGCAGATACCACGCTATAGCAATTCACCCTGAGGAAAAAAAGAAGTATATGTAGATCATACATAACCTATGAAATAACTCCTAAATTTGGAATTTTAGAAATTCAGAAAGCTCTTTAACAACTTTGTTAATTTCAATGTTACATACTCATTGTTATTTAACAAAAAAGCAGTACTATAAATTAGAATGCAGAAGTATAAGTATATGGATAAGTACTGCCTAGAAAGAAATAGAATGGTACAGCTCTGTGTGTAGAGAGCCATTTTGAATGATAATAGGATAGCCAACATAGCATAGGAGAAAGGAGAAAGGAGAAAGGAGTTTGCCAGAGAATGGAGTTTGGTGGGTGGATATTCTCTACTGCCTATATTCATAAGCTTTATAATTCTCTTGAGGACTGTGTACTTAACAGGCTAGAATCAGTTATCTTTTGGAATTATAACATGTATCACATTCCTCAGTTTCCTTTTTTCATTAATTGCTTTCATACAACAGGCCTTGGCAGGAGTTGGATTTCACTATTAATTTGTTTTTTCCGTGCTGTATTTCATAAAATGTTTAAAGATGCTTGTATGAACAAATATAGTTACAAAAACATGAATAATTAGAATTAAAAAAAAAGTTACAGTAGAAAGTCAAGACAAGGAGGAAAGGTTAGAATGTAGTCTCGCAGGACATGAACAATTTGTTTAAATTTCCTGGTGGCCAAAGTCAACAGCAAAATTTAATTACCTATATGATTCTCATTATATATAAGAGGAAAAATATATTATTTCAAGGAGAAACAATATTTTTAAAGTATTTCCTCTCCTTTGATGTTATTATAATAGGCAAACAACAATGGGACTTCTAAATACATTGTATTACGCATGAAGTTTGGTTATTAATTTGATCCTGAAATAATATCCACAAATTTCCTCAGTGAAGCATTTACAATCCCGATTCCCAGAGCTCCATATTCTCACTGGACTACAGATTCTTATCCAAGTCTCTCCTTCTGGAGCATAGTTCCTTAAAAAAATGTATGCTTTCAAAAGACAACTTGTCTCAGTTTTGTTTAATTGCCTTTTAAACTGCAAAATAAGATCCCTACTCTGAAATTATGGGTAAAATCCCAGCAACCCTGGGATTCAGTAGTTATCTTGAATACACCATGTGGAAACTATGTCTGGGACAATGCCAGAACTAGAATTATGCTCTAGAATAAGTAGCAGTAAGAATATGCCTCTGTTTTAATAGCAGAGGAATTCCTGACTGGGGATTTCCATGCCACTGGGCAGAATGATGTCCTAAGCTTCTTGATCCAGCAGGCATATAGCATTCCGAAGTCAAAAACCTGAAACTTGTCTTTGTTGAAAAGTGCCGAAAATGAGTTTAGTCTTTTGACCCTATACTGGAAATGAAACTATTTTAGTTTAAGTAAATGGAGAACTAAGAAATATCCAGTTGGAGAAAACTGCAAGTTCAAAACAATCAGCCAGGCCAGTTGGTTCTCCTTCCACAGTCCTTTCTTGTTATAAAGAAGGGAGGTTCCAAGCCCACAAATCCTGGCTTTGCCCCTTAGTACCTAGTTGGCACTGGGAAAGGTGTCTGGCTTCTCTAAATATATGCTTTCTCTCTGTACAACGGAAGTGACAATATTTAATTGGGTTATTTCAAGGTATAAGTAAGATGATGCATCAAATGTGCTTCTTAGAATGGTTGGTACTGAGTAAGTTTTTAGTGACTGGAGATAATATACATACATGCATTAGGAATGCTGAATCCTACAAATAATTTTATCGTAGGAAAATCCCACTTTAATCACTATCCTGACTGATTATTGCTTGACTTTAAGCCTCTGAAAGAAAACATCCCATTATAAAAAGAATCAGGCTTTTTGAGCAATTTCTCAGTCCTAGTCCCAGTCCTAGAATCACATGGGAGCTTTGAAAAATACTCTTTAAATAAAAATCCATATTGAATCACAGAGATTGATATAACTGATGGATTTTATGTGCACCACCCTATGCCGAATCAGTTTATTATTTTTAAAGCTCCCCAGATGACTAATGTACAGCTGGGTTGAGAATCACTACTTTAGAGTCTTGAAATAGGTCTGCATCTCGGCTGCCATTTATTGTGTTAGCTTTGATCAATGACTGAACTTCACTAAACTTCAGTTTTTTCATTGACAAATTACACAAATTACACAGATTAACAATTGCACAGTTGTAAGGTGAAACGAGATAATGAACATAAGGAATGCAGAATAATGCCTAGCATAGAGTGTATTAATTAATGGTGACTCTCTTTGATTAGGAAAAAAGATTTCAGAGCTACAGAGAGAGGCAAGGACTGCTTGGCTGTCTCTTAAAGATAAATACTTTTCAATGTCCAGTGGATTTTTAACCTGAGTAGATGTGACTTATCATCAGGAAAGAAAATAAACTTTGAATGTTGACAAGACTGAGGGAACAAAGTGAGGTTTGGGGAGGGGGGCATTACCAACAAAGCCGTCCAGAGATTGAGGGCTGGACAGAAGTGTAACAGTTTGTGAGGCATAGGCTTAAAGTATAAAATTTGGAGATATAAATAAAGATATAATATAAATCACAGGGCACCTGGGTGGCTTAGTCAGGTAAGCACCCGGCTTCAGCTCAGGTCATGATCTCACAGTCCATGGGTTTGAGCCCTGCGTCTGGCTCTGTGCTGACAGCTCAGAGCCTGGAGCCTGCTTTGGATTCTATGTTTCCCTCCCTCTCTCTCTCTCTCTCTCTCTCTCTCTCTGCCCCTCTCCCGCTTGTGCAGCTCTCTCTTTTTCTCTCAAAATGGGTATAAATCAGTTAAAAAGGAATAGACACGTTCCTCAAAACTCACTATGTTTTCCCAAATTAAGACCTTCCGACATTTCTAATAATCTTAGAAAAAGAAACTGAAATAAGAATTAAATGTTTTCTGACATAGGGACATTGAATAAATATTGTCCTAGCATTTAATTAACTTGATGAAAGCAGAACTTTCATCTCCTTTGTGTATAGCATAGTGCCAACTACCTAGAAATTAGTAACACTTATACTATATTAGCCAGACAATGAAATATTTTAGGGGAGCTATTAGGAGGCCAGACAGAAAATACCCTTCCGAAGTTCTTCCAATATAGCAGGTTTTTAAAACTTAAAAAAAATTTTTTAAAACAAATTTGATTTTTGTTATTATTTTGTTTTGTATTGTTTTGTTTGTTTTTGGTGTGGTTTGGCTTTTAAGGCAGCAACTGCTTGTCTAATAGGACAGGTGAGTCTAGGAAAAAAAAATCAAAGTCTGAAAAAAATTCAAGGGAGGAGCAACTCAAAGCAGTAGTATAAGAGCATCCTGAACTTACCTTTTTCCATGGATGCATACATAAATAACCTAACTTAAAGAAACCAAAAAAAAAAAAAAAAAAAGGAAAAATGAAGCCTAAAGTTGGTAGAAGGAAGGAAATAATAAAGATCATAGTGGAAATAAATGAAATAGAGACTGGAAAAATGGTAGAAAAGATCTATAAAATTAAGAGCATGTTATTTTTAAAAAAATGTTTATTTATTTATTTTGAGAGAAAGAGACAGAGCCTGTGTGTGAGAGTGGGGAAGGGGACGAGGGAGGATGGGGTGCGGAATCCCAAACAGGATCCACCCTTAGTGCAGAGCCCCAAGGTGGGCTTGAAATCAGGACTGTGAGATCTTGACCTGAGCCAAAATTAAGAGTCAGACGCTTAACCGACTGAGCCATGCAGGTGCCCCAAGAGCATGTTCTTTAAAAAGATAAACCAATTGATAGATTTTACCTCGACTCACCAAGAGCAAAAGAGAGAGATTTAAAAAATAAAATCAGAAAAGAAAGAAGAAAAGTTACATCCAGTACCACAGAAATAAAAAAGATCGTAAGAAAATACCATGAATTATACACCAATAAATTGGACTACTTAGAAGAAATACATCAATTCCAAAAAATATAAATCAGAGTTTTTCAGGATTGAATCATGAAGAATAGAAAATCTGAATAGACCAATTATTAATGAGGAAATTAAGTCAGTTTTTAAAAAATTCCCAATAAACGTATTTCAAGACCAGACGACTTTACTGGTGAATTCTACAATACTTTCAAAGATTTAATATCTATCATTCTCAAACTCTTTCAAAAACTTAAAGACAAACTATTTCATTAGGCCACCACTACCCTGACACCAAAACCAGACAAGGACACCACCAAAAAAAAAAAAAAAAACGAATAGAAAATTATAGGCCAATATCCCTGATGAACATAGATGCAAAATCTCCAACAAAATATTAGCAAACCAAATTCAACGTTTGCATTAGCATTAAAAGAATCATACACCATGATCAAGTGGGATTTATTCCAGGGATGCAAGGATGGTTCAATATCTGCCAATCAATCATCATGATACACCACATTAACAAAATGAAGGGTAAAAATCATATGATAAGCTCAATAGATGCATAAAAATTTTGACAAAATTCAACATCCATTAATGATAAAAACTCTGAAAAGTGAGGATAGAGGGAATATAGCTCAATGTGATAAAAGCCATATATGACAAACCCACAGCTAACATCATACTCAATGGTGAAAAGCTGAAAGTTTTTCCTTTAAGATCAAGAACAAGACAAGGATATCCACTCTTATCACTTTTCTTCAACATAATATTGGAAGCCCTTACCAGAGTGATTAGGAAGAAAAGGAAAGAAAGCTATCCAAATAGGAAAGGAAGAAGTAAAACTGTCACTACTTGCAGATGACATGATTTTATACATCGAAAACCTTATAGACTTCAAGAAAAGACTACAAAAATCAGTTGCGTTTCTATACATTAAAAATGAAGTATCGGGGCGCCTGGGTGGCGCAGTCGGTTAAGCGTCCGACTTCAGCCAGGTCACGATCTCACGGTCCGTGAGTTCAAGCCCCGCGTCAGGCTCTGGGCTGATGGCTCGGAGCCTGGAGCCTGTTTCCGATTCTGTGTCTCCCTCTCTTTCTGCCCCTCGCCCGTTCATGCTCTGTATCTCTCTGTCCCAAAAATAAAAAACGTTGAAAAAAAAATTAAAAAAAAAAAGAAGTATCAAAAAGAGAAATTAAGAAAAAATCCCATTTATAATTGTATGATAAAGAAAAATACCGAGGAAGAAATTTAACTAAAGAAGTAAAAGACCTGTGTACTGAAAACTATAAAACCCTGATGAAAGAAATAGAAGACATAAATAAATGGAAAGATATTTTGTGCTCATGAATTGTAAGAATTACTATTGTTAAAATGTCCATACTCCCATAAGCGATCTACAGATTTAATACAATTCCTGTCAACGTGTCCATGACATTTTTCACAGATACAGAACAAACAATTCTAAAATTTGTGTGGAAGCACAAAAAATCCTTAAAAGCCAAAGCAATCTTGAAAAAGAAAAACAAATCTGGAGACATTAGTCTCCTCAATTTGAAACTATACTATAAAGCAATAATAATTAAAACAGTATGGTATTGGCATAAAACCAGACACACAGATCAATGGAACAGAATAGAAAACCCCCAAATAAGCCTATGCATGTATACTGAATTGATTTATTGCAAATGAGGCAAGAACGGACAATGGGAAAAGGACAGTCTCTTCAATCAGTGTTGTTGAGAAATACATGCAAAATACTGGCTTTAGGCCACTGTTGGGCACCATACACAAAAAGTAACTCAAAATAAATTAAAGACTTAAATTAAGACTTGAAACCATAAAATATTAGAAAAAAACATAAGCAGTAAGCTACTTCAGTCTTGGCAATAAATTTTTGAATCTGACTCTACAAGCAAAGTCAACAAAAGTGAAAGTAAACAAGTGGGGACTACAGCAACATAAAAGACTCAAGCGTCGCAAAGGAAACAAAATGAAAGGAAACAAAATGAAAGTCCACCGAATGGGAGAAAGTATTTTCAAATCATCTACCTAATAAGAGATTGACATCCAAAACACATAAAGAATCATACAACAAACAATCAAAAACCAAACAGTCCAGTAAAAAAAAATGGGGAGATGATCTAAATAGACATTTTTCCAAAGAAGGTATGTAGATGGACAACAGACACATGAAAAGAGGCTCAACATCACTAATTATCAGGGAAATGCAAATCAAAACCACTGGAGATATCGCCTCACACCTGTTAGAATGACTAGTTTCAAAAACAATAAGAAATAACACTATTGGTGAGGATGTGAAGAAAAGGGAACTCTCTTGCGCTTTTGGTGGGGATGTGAATTGGTGGAGCCACTATGGAAAACAGCATAGAGATTCCTCAAAAGATTGAAAATAGAACTACCATATGATCCAGCAACTCTACTTCTGGGTATTTATCTAAAGAAAATAAAAATACTAGTTTGAAAAGATGTATGTGCCCCTATGTTCATTGCAACATTATTTGCAATAGCTAAGATATAGAAACAACCTAAGTCCCCATCAACAGGTTACTGGATAAAGATGTATACGTATATAAAATGGAGTACTACTTAGCCATAAAAAAAGGGGATCGTGCCATTGGTGACAACACGGATGGACCTTGAAGGTATTATACTAAGTAAAATAAATCTGAGACAAAACAAATGTAAGATTTCACTTACATTTGGAATTTTAAAAAATCCAAACAAAAGAAGACTTATAGATACTGGTGGTTGCCAGAAGGGCAGGGGTTTGGGGTGTGGAAGATATATGTGAAGGGGGGTCAAGATGTACAAACTTCCAGGCATAAAATAAATAATTCATGGGGATATGATATACAACATGGCAACTCTAGTTCATAACTTTGTATTGTATATTTGATAAAGTTGCTAAGACAGTAAATCTTAAAAATTCTCACCACACACAAAAAATTTAATTTTGTATAGTGACTGATGATAACTAGGTTATTGTGGTGATCACTTTGCAGCGGATACAAATATCAAATTATTGTGTCGTATGCCTGAAACTAATATAATGTGAATACCTCAAAAATAAATAAGTAAATAAAGAAACAAAACATTCAAAGTAACATGTTAACGCACTTACCAGTGAAAAGGCAAGATGATGTAGATTTGACTTACCACACTGTCCCAGCCTGCAGAGCGGAGGAGACTGTTATGGCTTTATCCACATCTTTGGTAAAGATCCCTGCTGATAAGCCATAAAGGGTATTGTTTGCTCTCTTGATCACTTCATCTAAAGATTTAAATTTCATGATTTGCTGCACTGGTCCAAATATCTATACCGTAAAAAGAAAATGAATGAAATAAATCAGAGTGGCAGGTTAAAACTAAATGTTTTACATGGTATTGTAGTTTTATTCCCCTACAAACTATCCCAGATCAAGATTTTATTTTGTATTTTAAAATTTAGGAATCAAAATGGTAGGTCCTGGGTTGGCAGGTTAGGACAGGCAATGGTCATGGGTTAAATTCCCTTTGGAACAAAATGGAGCACCGATAAATAAGGCAATATTTATTTTCTTGGTGTTGGAATTAGACTTCCAAGACTTACCATTGTGTAGAAAGTTATTAACTTTGAGTTTCTTTTACCTTTAGGAATGTGTTATATTCTCTCTCTTGTTTTCTTCATCATCCAAATCACTACCTAAACAGTAAACCCAAGAAACCAATACTTGTTCTACTGGATAAATGAGCAAAGCAACAATGGATGATAATTATAATTATTTGTCTTAGCTATCAGTGTACCATCAACTGAAATCTATTGGACTTAGATCTTTTCACAATCAGTCAAATTAGGTGAAACAACATGAATTTTTGTTCAGCTCCTACTCTTCGGCCAAATCTTATGCAACTCACATATACCAAACCAAATAGTCTATTACTGAAAGAGCTTAAACCTTCAACCACTAACCAAAACATGGTTTCATTAACGATGACCATAATCACAGGATAGGAAACAAAAATCACAGTTTGCTCATTCAAGCCTAAACTACTCTTTCACTTTTGCTGGATTCTCTAGTTAGCTCAGCCCGAAGTCAACTTATTCTTTGTCTCCTCCCCAGATGGGAGAAAAGCGACTGAGTTTTCTCTTAAAACTTAAGCTCCTGTATTATGTTTCTATAAAGCATATATTAAAACTAAAGGAAGAGGGGTCCTTCGGAGTGTTATGAGAATTTTCTGGGAAATGGAAATCAGGGGAGGCAAAAATCAGTGTTCATCACTGACCTAAGTATTGGGAGTTGGGGGCTACCATTCCACAGAGGCTGAGTGCAAATCCTAAGGCTGTGAATCTAATAATACCGTAACCTGGGAACCAGATATATAGCAGCGACCGTAATAAGTATGTTAATATCTTACATAATTTTAATTGAGTACAGCACGTGGCTCAAGTCTTCTTTGAAACAAGCAAAGCTACTCTACTATGTATATTATAGGGACACAATAAATGCATCCTGGATTGAATGGTGTTTTTCTTTGTTCTTTCCCATGGTATGCAAGAACGGCAGCTCTAATAAGACAAATATTTGTCAACACACGCAAAAATTATATGCAAATAAATGCAAAAAATCAGTGGAGGGCTGAATTGATGTGGAAAAACTGTTTGGTTATCCGTATGCATCTGTTTTGTTATGGTTTATTTTTCCTATTTATTTACCGTTTGCAAATCTGATTCTGCACTTCCCCTCTTCCCTGATAGCATTTTGGGGGGTAGAGAAAATAACTCTCCCAGATTCTCTATTGTATAACAAACATGAAATACAAGTTCATTGAATGAAAAGATTCTGATTCAGTGTGTTTGAGTTGGCAGGTCCTTGCTGCTGTAGTGCATATTGTGTAACACCTTCGTAGCCCAAGGTCAATGAATCTATCTCTGGATCTGCTAAAACCCCTCTCTCCATGAGGTAGATTATTCATAATTCCCAAGTGCAAATTAGCCTTTCCTAGTTACATATCATATCTCTGGATAATATCTTCTTGATGTCAATTGGTTTGTGCTCACAAAATATTTAGCTGAAATATATTTGTCTAGGAAAATTACGAAGTGTAAGAGCTGAAAACAGGGCCAAGAACATAGGGAAGGTAAGGAGTAATGTAGGGGGCGAACGTTGTTTTCGATTATACGGATGGCTTTTATGTGGAAAAGGGCAGGATGCAGATATGAGGCCAATAGATAGAACATAAGAGGAGGGATTCGTAGGCCGCCAGAAGCAGAACTTTCTAATGCTTAGCATTGTCTAAACATGGAAAAGCCTAAGAAATAATGAGTTACCCATTGATGGATTTGTTTAAAGAGACACTGGCTGGCCATTAGTCAGGAGCAAACGGATGGACATAGTGGAGATTGGAGAGGTGGGCTTAAGAGATCCTTCTAGTTTGATGAAGCTATCTACAATTCTGTAACAGTAAGAAGTCACCTAGGCTCTTTGCATCTTAATTACCTCATTTATAAATTTGACATTTGGCTTAAATCATTCATAATGTTCCTTGTAGCATTAACATTCTATCACCTTTTAGCAGGAAGTTTCCCACATTCTCCATGGGGTTCTACAATGTCCGGTTAAGTGGAATTGGATGGATAATGAAGTTGGGATGAGCAAAAGTAGGTCACAGTAGAAAGAGCGGGGAATGGGGGTCATGAGAATCGGCTGTACTCCTAAGCTGCCTTTAGCTAGCCATGTGACCTACCCCTTTCTGCTCCAGAACTTAGGTTTTTCATTTACTATTTAGGACAAGAATCCCAAATCATAGTTGAGTCTGTGGATCAAAGGCAAACTCAAGATCCAGAACACATAACAATACAAAAAAGGTTCAAAAAAGTTTGACATGTTATATTCATAGGGGTAATAAAATAGGTATAATGTGTAGACGCTGAAAACAACTACCATGTCATTACTTAGGAAAATTCTTGGACTGAAACACTATGTTTAATTTTATTTAATAACCAGTCATAAAAATGTAACGTAGGAATTTACACCTTATAAATGCCCTGAGGTTTTTATTAGAAAAATACTACCACTCTAAATAGGTGAAAATAATAAAAGAGAGCATTTGTTTCTGGGAAGAAAAGACTAAAGAAAAGAATATAATAATACTCCTCTTAAGAGGTTGATGTGAGAATGAAATGAGAATATTTTATATTATAGTAAATATTTTATATTTATTTATAAAAATATATTTATATACACTAAACTTTATAAAAAATGAATACAAACGTCATAAATATAAATATGTATTGATGATATAAATAAAATATTTATATTTAATATATTTCATAGGAACATATTTATGTTTTATATTGGTCCTGATAAGTCATTTAGCACTATATCTGGCATATAATAAGTAATCACTAAATGGTTCTTATTATTAAAACAAACAAAACTATAGACCAATATCCCTCAGACTAAAGATAAATATCAACCACAGCAAAGGTTCTTAAAAAGTATTAACAAATAGTATTCAGCAATACATACAAAGAATTACACACCATTACCAAGTGAGATTCATTCCAGAGATGTACAGCTGGTTCATTATTCAAAAATCAATTAATATAATACACCACATTGGTAGAATGAAGAAAAAAAATACTGCATAATCATCTCAGTTAACACAGAAAAAGCATTTGACAAAACCATTCTCCTTTTGCTCTCAACAGATTAGAAGAAAGGCACTTCCCAAACCTGATTAAAGGCATTTACGAAAATCTCACAGCTAACATCACATTCAATGGCAAAGACTGAATGCTTTTCCCCCTTGATAGAGAACAAAGCAAAGGTGTCTGCTCTTGCTACTCTTATTCAACATAGTGCTAAACAGCTAAAATCAAAAACAATCGCAACATTAATGTGAGCGAGGGTGCAGGGAAACTGGGACGCTCATACATTGCTAATGGGAACGTGAAAGTGTTCAGCCACTCTGGAAACCAGTTTGCCAGTTTCTTTAAAACTTCCGTCTACCATACGGCCCAGTAATTGTACTCCTGGGCATTCATCCCAGAGAAAGGAAGACTTAGGTTCTTCCAAAAACATGCACACCCATGTTTATAGCAGTGTTATTCATAGTAGCCCCAAATGGAAAACAATCCACACGTTCTTCTGTAGGTGAATGGTTAAATGGTGGTACATCCATACAACAGAGTACTACTCTGCAGTAAAAAAGAACAAACTATCCTTACACGCAATGACGTAGTTGAATCTGTAGAAAGTTAAGCGGAGTGAGAAAAAAACCAAAAAAGCCAATCCTGAAAGGTTGCGTGGAGAATGAATCTATTTATGTAAAATTCTTGAAACAACAAAGTAATATAAATGGAGAACAGATAAGTGGTTGAAGGATAGTGTGTGTAGAGGCACATGGATTTGACTCAAAAGGAAACATGAAGGATTTATGTGGTGAGGAGACATTCGGTGTTTTGCCTGTTTCAACGTCAACATACCTGCTGTAATGTTATGCTATAGTTGTGCAAGATGTTCCCATTTGAAGGAGACAGGGTAAAAAGCACATGGGACCCGTCTGCATCATTTCTCATAACAGCAGTTGAATCTACAATTACCTCAAAATAAGAGGCTTAATTTTGTTTCAAGTATTTTTTTTTTTAATTCTAGCTAAAGTATAGTGTATATTAGTTTCAGGAGTAGAATTTAATACCCAGTGCATATCACAATTAAGTGCCTTCATTAAAAAAAAAAAATCCTGCCTATCTGGGGCACCTGGGTGGCTCAGTCGGTTAAGTGTCCAACTTTTGACTCAGGTCATGATCTCATGGTTCGTGAGTTCGAACCCCGTGTCTGGGTCTGTGGTGGCAGTGCAAAGCCTGCTTGAGATTCTCTCTTTCTGCCCCTCCAAACTCTCTCACTCTTTCTCTCTCTAAATAAATAAATAAACTTAAAAAAATTTTAAAAATCCTTCATATCATGTAATAATAATCATTAATAATCAATCCAATAATCTTCAAATATATTATTTCCAGAGGAGAAAAAGGAACAATGAAGATGAAGTTTTCTTCATCTCTCAGGCTGTGGAAGAATCACCTAGAAGTTATTAAGCATCCTGATCTGCCCTTGGCTGGAAACTCTTGGCCAGGCTCATGACTCCCTTACTATTTTGAGTCTTGATCACAAATAAACGTTTATCGGTAACAGAAATGGAAAGTTACATGCAAACCAATAACGATGTTCAAAGAACCGAGAATTTTAAAGGGACACTTTGTACCCACACACGTAGAGAAAACCTGGCAACAAAGGGAACAGAGCAGGATGAAAGCATTTACCTCCTCTTTGGCGATGCGCATCTCGTCTGTAACATTAGAGAAAACCGTGGGCTGGATGAAGTAGCCTTTATTCCCCCAGGGCCCTCCACCGCATTCCAATTTGGCCCCTTCTTTCTTCCCACTCTCAATGAGGTCAAGTATTTTTTCATATTGTTCCTTGTCGATCTATTTGAAAAATATCATACGGAGCGGAAAATAAGTGAATGAATTAAGAAAGCAAGTTTATGGAAGTAATACATCACCCAGCCTGTTAATGAGGGCTTCAAAATGCTCGAATATTGTTATGAAGTCAAATATCCTATCAAAATAGCTGACAGAGGCTCAGATTAATTCTGTGTTTATTCTCCTGACTTTTCTGGAAAGCACACTTAAAGATAAATATTTGTATTTAGTATCTGTTTTATAGTTACATAAGAAAAGCACACGATCACTGCAAACAAGTGTTATTTATTTACATTATTTACGTATTTACCCTGGAAAAATGCCTGTTCATAGTCAAACATACTTACTTGACTACTGTAGTCCAAAGTGAAATAAAGAGTGAAAGGAAAAAAGAACTTTGGGAATGGGTTTAATTAAATATGGCAATTGGCAAGCAGATGTTTTGGGACTTTGCCAATCCCTAGACCTCTCTTTGGTTCTCCTCATTCCTATCTCCTCTGGCCAGATCCATGCTGACCACAGTCTGGTCATCCTCTTCAGTTCAGGTCCCTCTCAGCAGGTTAAGGTTTAGTTTTAAAGGAAAAAGATTAAGGGCGCCTGCCTGGCTCAGTCGGTTAAGCATCCGATTTTAGCTCAGGTTACGACTTCAGCTCAGGTCATGACTTCGGCTCAGGTCATGATCTCACGGTTCGTAGGTTAGAGTCCCGCGTATCTGTGCTGACAGCTCGGAGCCTGGAGCCTGCTTCGGATTCTGTGTCTTCCTCTCTCTCTGCCCCTCCCCTTCTCTCTCTCACAAAAATAAGCAAACATTATTAAAAATTTTTAAAGGAAAACGATTGAAGATCCAGGAGTCAAGTGGGGGGGGGGACCCTCTTGCTAGCTCAACTTGTCTTTTCTCACTACTTAAAAAGTGTTGCTCTTCATCATCTTTTACCCTGCAATCTCCCCCATCTTCTAAATCCCAGAAAAAGGTTTCAAAGACCTCTGACCACACAAACCAGCTCCCATATCCAATTAGATTACGTGCTATCTGAAACCAGAAACGGTTTTCTAAAATCTGGCACGATATTCGGTACGACGTTGCTCAATCCTCCGTAGTGCACGATATTTAATTGAATAGTCTCCAAAGAAAATGTTCCTTCATTTCCAGCAAATTAAGGAAGTCGTAGGGTTGGTTTAAGAAATGTTGGTTTGATATTTAAATTGCTGCATAATACCTTCTACAGCCAGACTAAGTGGTGCTGTTAGTTCTGCCTGGTGAAAATATTCTGGTTTGTCAGCAAATAACCAAGCATCCTTGTGTCTCCGTGCAAAGCTTCCCTGGCCTATTCCAAAATAGTCACTTGACTGTGGCCTCAAAACAATCGTGATTGTTATGGCCCTAAGCCATAACCTTTCCCTGCCTATGACCAGAGTGGATACTTGGTGACCGTGCTAGTCTGGCTTATGCACTGGGAGGTAAAGACTGAAAGGATTTGACTATTGGAAGACTTCGATGGTCAATAACCTCTAAAAATATAGGAATTCATCTTTTACTGTCTGGCTACCGACAATGTGGTTCTCTAACCAGCAACTTTAGCATTACTTGGTGGCGAAAATGCATTTCTCAGGCCCCACCCAAGACCTACTGCGTCAGAATTGGTCTTTTTAACGAGATCCTCTGGTGATTCAAATGCACAGGAAAGATTGGGCATGTTGCATTAGAGCTAGGCCTAGTGAGGGAAGTTTTCAGTTATACTTAGGGACATACTCAGTTGAGTCCCGCTGATTTTGATTCACCATACATACTAATCTTCCTCAGAAGGTTTCAGACTGGCCATATCTGAACTTGGCTCTCCTTTTGGCCCTCAGGAACTTCTCAATAATGCTAGGATGTAGCAGGGGCTCTCTACTGTGCGATGGGCCGTTAGCTCATGGGCTAGTCTGAAATGTAATAGGGCATGGGGTTGTAATAGCCTCAGAGTATACATTTTGATGTGTTTGAATGCGCAAATTCTTTCATTCCTTAGGGTTCGTGGGCTGAGAAAGAAGAAAAAGGGGGAAATGACACGGACACATCCTTCAACTTATTTGGAAACCATAGATCAACAAAAGCAATGAGAGCAGATATATGGAGTTATTGATCTGTGATAATAATTGTCACCACAGTTGTAAATGGGAGCCTGCAATTCTCATTTATTTAACAGACATTTGAGCATGTACTGTGAACCAGGCACTTAGATAGATGCTTTATATAGATTATTGCATTTCACTGCACAATGACCCCACAAGATTGGTGTTACTACTTCCATTTTACAGATGAGAAAACAGAGCCTCAGGGAGATTAGATTTTAAATCCAACCTCTATTTCCAAAGCCCGTCTCTCTGCATTAAGACAAATGCAACTGTGCTGATAATGTTACAACATTTAATATTGGTATCATTACTTCTTTTTCAAATGAAAACATAGATATTTCCAGGTGTTGAAAAAGGCACATTTTGGTCTGTGAAATCAGACTGGAAAATCACTTTACCCATTAAGAAATTTATATATATGTATATATAATACACACACATATATATGTACACATATGTATATATGTGTGTGTATATATGTAATATGTATTTACATATACTTGTATCTATAAACGTACTTAGTGCACAAATGTCTCTTTCTGTAAGTTTTGTCTTATAACAACAGATATTTTTAAGGGTGAAGAAGTTTCAAGGCCTTTTCAGTCTTCCCAAAAATCTACTTATTCTACTTACTCAGTAAAACTTGCAATGAAAATCTATTTGCTTATAGAGATTAAGGCCTCATATTAAGCAGTTAGATCACTGTTTACTTAAGATTCTATGAATAGGAATCTTCTTAAAGTCTATTTTAACTCCCTTCTCTTAGGAAGAATGAGGTATTCTAGATCAATTTTTGAGCCTCTGGTTGAATTGCATGGATCCCCCAATGGGAGAGTGTATTGCCCAACAATGTTTAATATTAAGTATCTTACATATTCTGTTCTCTTCATTTCCCCTTTCTTTCCTTCCCTGTTCCTCTTTGGATCTATCTATCTATCATCTATCAATACATCAAATGGGAAAAATGCTTTACTTTTACATAGATAGGTAGTCATTTATAGAGAGAAATAATCAAACTGAAAACTTAGAATCCCATCCTTCTTTTAGAATTGGGGACCAAATCAAAATCAAATTTATTATATGTCTTGGCATCCATTTGAAAACCTACCTAATATGAGCAAAGTCATCAATTACTTCTATGTACTCATTAACTCAAAGATAAAAACAGAACACATGTGACTGAGATAAATCAATGTATTACTTCATTTGCCAGCTGAGTTATCTTAGGGCTTTTAGGTTTCAATACCTGGCATTGTCTAAATCCTAAGATTTTCCCACTTGGCTATCTTGCACGAGCAGAAGAACCCAAAACATCCTTTTAACCTTTCCAGACTGTAAACTCCATGAGGTCAGGTGTCATATCCTCCTTGTTCCTTTTGGCTTTGCCAGGTACTTATCCCAGTAAATTCAGTATTTTGGTAAACCACATTTATTTTTGGTTTAGTAAGTTAAGATTAGTGTTTGCTTCAAATCAACAGCATGGAACAGTGTATAATTTTTAGTGTGAAAGAATAGAGACTCTAAGCTTAATGTCTACAGTCTAGAGAAGGATTTCTAAACAGCAGCCTTATTGGCATTTTATGGCAGATAACTCTTAGTTGTGGGGCTCGCCTGTTGCATTGTAAGATGTTTTATAACGTCTCTGGCCTCTACCCTCTACTAGATAACAGTAGAAACACCCCCTTTCCCAACTGAGAACCACTGCTCTACATCAAGGTCCCAGAGGGTTGGAGTAAATTTAGAACCAAAGATCCAGGAGCTTGCATAACAGACAATGAACAGGAAGGAAGGAAAGGGCAAAGATAGCTTTTGGGCAAGAACAAGACTCTCATGTTGATAATGGGTCTAAGAAGACAGAAAAAACTGGGAAGCCTAGGGTTGTTGGAGAACTAGGGTTCTCCACCTAAAATGAGAAGTTTGTCACAGAGCCAGGAACTCAGGACCTTCTAGGACACCCAGGCCACCATTAGAAGGCCAATCAGAGTAACTGAAGACTGAAGAGAGTTTAGAGGTATGCTTCCTACCCACATCTGTGAGATGTAAACTGAGAAAAAGGACTGACTCAGAGGAAGATATAAATGATAGGACTGTATACAAACTTCCAAAGTGGACAGAGACCACATACAGGAATCAAGAGGTGTGCAGGTGGAGAAAAACAAGAAACCTACAGCATTTGTTGTTTCTCCTCACATCTTTCATTTCCAACATGCTTCTAAACTGTTTCAAGACATGAAGAGTGGGCAACACACAAGAAAGGATGCTTTCTTTAAATCGGGCGCTGTATTTGTTTATTTATTTATTTATTTTTGTTAAATACCAAACTGATACAGTATTGTCACCTAGGAAGATCTGTGGCAAGGAAATAATCTTATTCAGTAATAAGTAAGCCTAAAGAGGGCACTTTATTCTTGTCCTCTGTGAAAGCTATTCCTTCCATTTTATACTCACTTGAGGGCCTTGACTGACTCCTGGGGTCAGAGGATTTCCAAGAACGTATTTTTTAGCCCGTTCAACACTCCTTTGAACAAACTCATCATAAATTGATTCTTCCACAAAGAGTCTGGATGCAGCTATGCAACACTGGCCTTGGTGGTAGAATAATCCATGGTGGGAAAATTCAATGGCATTATCCACTGCAAAGAAGACACTCACATTGAAGAAGAGTTATTTTCTAAAGGTTACATATTTTTATACATATCTGTCAGAGGCAATATGGTGCTGTGGAAAACTTAGGAGTTGCAGAATCAGACATAAATTCAATACATCCCACCTCTTATCATCCAGGGTGACAAATTACCCTTTCTAATCCTCTCTGTGATATGGAAATGATAGCAAAAAATATTGAATCTAAAAAGAATTGTGGTTATTATTACAATTTTGATGTAGGGATTACCAAGAATATAGAAAGTGTCACAAGATCCAATCCCCCTGCAAACGATTTTTATAAATATCTCCATTTATACTTAGTTAGGTGACTATGAATGTTTCAGGCTCCAAGTTTTAACTACATGACAAAGAAAATATGAACTATCAATTGCATTAAATAACTTAAAAATATTTTTAGAGGGGCGCCTGGGTGGCGCAGTCGGTTAAGCGTCCGACTTCAGCCAGGTCACGATCTCGCGGTCCGTGAGTTCGAGCCCCACGTCAGGCTCTGGGCTGATGGCTCAGAGCCTGGAGCCTGTTTCTGATTCTGTGTCTCCCTCTCTCTCTGTCCCTCCCCCGTTCATGCTCTGTCTCTCTCTGTCCCAAAAATAAATAAACGTTGAAAAAAAATATTTTTAGACACCCTGATCAATAAGAAAAGTGTTATTTCTGAAGAAAAATCAATATTCAGAATCATTCACCAAGCCTTACAACCCTGGTCCAGAAAAAAACATTCTCCAACTTTATTTAAAATATACTGTATTATTTCATATATGCCTATAAGCTCTTCTTCCCTATGTATTTGAGATGGTAGAATGGGTCTTGAAAGGGAGGAAAAGGTTGCATCATTATTAAGTCCTAAACAACATGAAGAATGTTTTCTCTGCATTTTAATTTTTTAAATGCTGAGCACTTAATTGAACATATGTCTGTCGAGTGCTGTTGTATTTCTTTTGTGAACTAACCACACCTACTTACGTTGTAGTGGAAACAGTTCACAGAAAGGTTTGGTAAAAATCAGGAATCTCGTTTGTAGACTATATAATAAGGTAGTGTGGTCTGAAAAGCTTCAGTTATGACCACATTCAGCCATTTTTGTTCATTGCCACATACCTCAACTGCTAAAGAAAGAGCTAGATGAATGCTTGACAACCTATTTCTGCTAATTGACATCCATTTAGAAAATAACTATGGGATTTTACTCGGTAATATACTGAGAATGAACCTGGGATATTGTATAGTGGAGTCAGATCATGATTGGAGATTGAATATATGTAAATTTGACTACACTTGCTAGGAAGAGAAAGAGAGGGAGAAATTCCTTGAATAATAGGCGTCATTTTCCCCTGGCCGTTTCATTTAATGTGTGTATGACCCAGAGCGAAGGGAAAGGACAAATGTGAAATTTACTGTCTCCCTAGCTGGTCCCAGTACAATTTCACCCTGCCTAACCCAATGCTAATATTTAAAGGCATAGACTTAATTAAGAGTACACCATGGCTCCTAAGTGCAAAACAGTTAGTTTGCCTGGAGTTCAGCTGAGGAAATAGCAAACTATTCCAAATCACGAGGAAAGAGTGTCTGTGTTAGACTTATCTAGGTGTTGTACTTTAGGACAGTTTGAGAGACTTTCACGAGTAATTCTAGATTCTCATTAATGCCTTACATTTTGACGTTAGGAGCAAACCCTTTTATAAACTGCAGGTTCTCCGTACGGCATTACGGGACACCAAGGTGAGGGGTGAAAAGTTAAGAGTGGCTTTCACTCACAGTCGGCGTCGGCAAACACAATGCAGGGGCTCTTTCCACCAAGCTCCAGCGTCACCCTCTTCAGATTGCTTTTCCCGGCAGCTTCTTTGATCATTTTGCCAACCTGTAATGGAGCATTACAAAGGAGGAGGCTTAGTCTGCTCCCGTGAAGGTGGGTTTATTTGGCATTCTAAATTTAGACAATGTTTGTGCCATAGTTAAGTTTCATTAGGGAGAGACATTAGTGGCATTTTTCGAGACTGGCACCTTCAGATATCAAAGTCTCCTCCAACCGAGCACACATGTGATGAATCCGAAAAACGCTCATGAGAAAAGATCCACCGCTGACCTTGATGAACACCACTGGACAGGAGGTAGTTTTCATTTTAACCAGAACTTCCCCTTTCTACTGATGGACTTGAGATGTCACGGTCCAGCCAAAACTTACCTACTTTAATTTTATCCCTCTACAGCAATCCAGAGAACTCTGTCCGAACGGTCATATTCACTAACCCCCAAATCTCATCTCTGTTTCTCATCACGTGCTCCTTGTGACCTGGGTTGACTCCAGTCCTGCCCTTCCTTGGGGTCCAGCTGATATCTGAACACTTCTTTGAAGCCTGCTCTGTTGACTCTGGGTAGACATGACCTTTTCTTCCTCTTTTGCCCCATACAACGCTCATGAGGATTGTTTCAGTGTCTACCTCGGATTGTATTATTTGTGTCCATATCAATTTCCCAAACAGGTATCACCTCCTTGGTAGCAGTGATAAAGTCCTATCATTGCGTATTTCTTGTTAGCACTATCTGTTGCGGTGGGGGTTTGTTTAACTATGAACTGACTGACAGGTATCTCTTCTCTCTCTCTCTCTCTCCCTCTCTCTGTCTCCCCCCTGCATTCTTCCCTTCCCCTCTCCCTCCACACCTTTGAACAGTAGAGCTAGAAAAAAGAAATTGGATCTGTGCTCTCTGCTGCTACTTCAGCTAGCTGGAATCCTACTGTTCTGGTTTCTTCTTTAATGCTTGCTGCCTCTCTTCAGAGAAAGACATTGTTTTCATTTTTTTTCTTTGTGGATCACATCCCATCAAGATTATTTTCTGTAGTTGTTTTATTTTTCCATCTCCAAAACCTGGCCTGCTTTACAACTATTTCCTCTTCATTAGTTTTATTGAAGTCCGAATGTACTTAAATGATCTTTGCTTTTCTTTTTTGAGAGATGATTCATTTTAGCTTGCTTCTGGGTTTCTTTTCCTATTTGACACATCAGAGTTAAATAAAAAGTATCCCAATGGAACAAAAGATAAGTAGATGCTTGCTGAGTGTGTGTTTGATTTTTACGTGGTTACTGAGCCAAATGCTACTGTGTATTACAGAGTAAAGCATTAATTAATCTGTCAATGTTTTTATCTTATTTCAAGATGTTGTGCACAAACCCTTTAATATGGGTGAATAAAGAGAAACTAACATGCTTGCAGTGGGGAAATCCTGTCTGAAATTTTTCTTATATACCATTTTCTTTCCGTAATATATTTCTTATTCAATTTTCATTTAAGATGATTAAGAATTCTGTATTTCCTACATAATATGCTTTTCTTTTCCTCCTTTGAATTTAATTCTTTCTGCATCTTTTTTTTTCTTAAATTTTTTAACTTAGAAACATTTACTGGGGAAAATTGATTAAAGTAGGTAAGTTTTGTCTTGGGGAAGGGAATAAGATTGGAGATATTTTTCTTAAAGCCACATATGTCAGAAGAATGAGAATGAAGAATGGCTAGAAGTATGAGTAAGAGAGGAAGGCTTACACATCTGCTTAGGACAAGTTTAGATGGCAAACAAAAGGTTTGCTTGAGTTTTCTCAAAGGTCTAGCTAACGCTAAAAGAAGGAAACATCAATTTTTGTCCTGTGATTTTGTTCCTTTACTTGGAAAAAAGTAAACGTTTATCATTTTTCTTTAAAAAGCTCTGCAATGAGAAGGATGAGAACCTTCAAGACCATGGTCAACAACATGTGGCATGATAACGTGGCATTGCCATGTGGGGCAGAAACAGCAGATGCTCGTGAAAATAGCCGAGCTTATCTCACCGTGCACAGTGTATGTTGGATTCTGTTTCAAACGAATCGAATGAGGCATGAACATTCTTCTCTTACCAGAAGGATTTTTAGAAAGAGTGTCATTGCTATAAGCACCACGCAAGATGGAATCCCCTGTTTGCCTCTTTCATGGCCCTTGGCAAGTGTCTTGCTATCTGCTAAACACAAACCTGAAGCTAAAAGAGAGCCCAGGAAGACCGAGTTTTCTGCGTGGCCTCTAAAATCATCTTGGTTACACTTGATTATTTAATGCTTATTCAGAAGTAGTTACTGTACTGGCTTCTGCAGATAACAATGCATAAAATAGTCTTTGAGGACGGTCAACAAAGGAGAGAGATCCACGACCAAGCAAAGAGCATGAGCTATTATAATCATGTACCATGGTTAATGGGGACACAGGAGGGGAGGTTCAAATTCAGGATGGGGGCACCTGGGTGGCTCAGTCGGTTAAACATCTGACTCCTGATTTCGGCTTGGGTCATGAGCGCACAGTTTGTGGGATGGAGCCTCGTGTCAGGCTCTGCACTGACAGCACAGAGCCTGCTTGGGATTCTCTCTCTCCCTCTCTCTCAGCCTCTCTCCGTCTCTCTCTCTCTCTCTCAATAACAAATAAATCAGCATTTTAAAAATTCAGCATGCCACCGGAACTGCAGAGAGAGCCATAGAGGTAACATGTGGCAGCAGGCCTTATCATAGTAGGTGTGGCCACCAGTGGGCACAAGCCTGGAGGAAGGAAACGATACATCTGAGTCCTCTATAGGGTGCTCGCTAGTAAGGTGTTTACTACTCATTAGCTCTGTCAATTTTATTCTGTACACTAAGGTAGACATTATTATTCCCATTCACAAATTAGAAATGCAAGTTTAGCAATGATACTTAACTTTTGGAAGACACACTGTGTAAAGGGATAGAGTCAGAATTTGAGCCCAGATGTTGCCTAGTCTGTTAACCTCAAAATTTTTCCATTTTTGGCAGGTAAAGTCCCCCAAAATGCTGCAGGGGCCTGGGGATGGGCCAAGGCAAATAGGCAGTGGTTCCAGAGAGGGGGTCAGGCAACAGCCCAGATGAACTAGAGAATGAGTGGGCATGGGATCTAGAGGAGGAAATATGCATGGAGTCCTTTGGGGGAAGGTCTAGAATGCTCAGCTGAGGAGTTTGTACCTTCCTGCCCTTATCTCCTCTGCTATGATTCTGATCTGTGACTTTACCACTTTCTAACTTATTTCCATGTCTCATTTCCAATTATTTTGTCCCACCGAATGCAGGATTTGCTTTCCCTCGCATCAACTAGGGGTTTGCAGAATGTAAACTTTTTCTATTCTATGTCTATGAAATGTAAGAAAAAGTACATAAGTATTTAATTTTTAAAAAAAAATCAAGAAGAGTAACTTTTGATTTTCCGCCATTTAAAAAAATTTTTATTTTATTTATTTTTTATGTTTTATTTTATTTATGTTTTATTTTATTTATGTTTTATTTATTTTTGAGAAAGAGAGAGACAGAGTGTGAGCAGGGCAGGGGCAGAGAGAGAGAGAATAGCTGAAGCAGACTCCAGGCTCCAAGCTGTCAGCACAGAGCCCGATGCGAGGCTCAAACCCATAGACCGTGAGACCATGACCTGAGTCGAAGTCAGATGCTTAACCGACTGAGCCCCCCCAGGCGCCCCTCCACCATTTTAATTCTCTATGTAGATGTTTCTTTATACTGGAGTGGCTAAGTAGGAGTATAAAATAATCCAATTAGCTTCTCCTCATTATCTAGAATGTTCTTCTTGCTTCTCAATCTCCAAGGGAGTTAAAAAAGTAACCCCTTTTCAAAATTCAGAGCAAGTCCTAACGCCTTCGTAGACATCACCATTCCTTATTCCTTCCTGTGAATGCCCTCAGAGCAGTTGATACATATCATAGTATCTTATCACATCTTGCTGTGTATCTTATTTGTAACAGCCACTTTATAGGAAAGCATTCTCATTCTTCAAACTTTCTACTGAATACCAGTAAAAGGTTTGCACTGATCTTCTAACAATGTCACATAATCCAATAAGAGGACTCAAATTGTGTTTTACTTGGTACAGTATGATTTTACCACTGTCTTTTGCTTGCAATAGGAAATCATCTCAATAGGTGGGAATCTATTCTCCCAAACTCCACTTTCCAGGAAGCGCGCGCTCTCTCTCTCCTTCCTGCCTCTTCTTGCAGTGCCCATGGCTGAGACCCTGTTCTTTAGCCTTCCAGAAGGTCGCACTGGAGCCAAAAAGGCATAAAAGTTAGGCTAAACCAGCAGTAACATTCAGGAAGCTGAGTTGCTGGCTCCCTTTCAGAACGATCAAGAAACAGAGAACCCCAAATAAGGAGCTAAGGGTGATGTTCTGCAATTTAATTTTCGTAATCTACAGGGTAAAATTACATTCATTCATACAAATCACTGTGGCTCTATTTAGAATTTCTATCATAAACCATACTAATCACATGACAGGATCCAATCGGCTCTAGTTCTCATCAGGGAAAGGAATGAACATTCTAAAAGCAGTTCCCTGTAGTCCGAGTTTGTCACAGGTATTCCGTTTCATCTCAACTACATCTGCTTATGTTCTATAAACACGTCTGAAGGTTCGAATAAGGAACAAATCATTAAAAAGAACTTTTGTTTTAAAGAAACGTCGGCTTAAAAACAGTAACATAAAACACACGCTTCTGACACCTGGAGATACAGACATTCCTCACTACTGGCCCGAGTAACTGATTACCTCTGTAGATCCTGTGAAGGCCACTTTGTCTATGTCCATGTGGGAAGAAATGGCCGCCCCTGCGGTAGGTCCATAACCAGGCACAATGTTCACTACTCCTGGAGGGAAACCTGCCTGAAGATACAAAGTAAAATATTTACAACAGAACTGAGAATCTCATTCTACGACAAAAAAGAGGCGTGTATGGGATCAAAGTTGCCTCTTTATGCCGAGCTTATGAGTTTCTCTACCAGGAAAGATTCGTTTATGTGGTTTTATTATTATTATTTCATTTCTCAGCCCACTTAAAATAACCTCAAGAGTTGCATTGCTGGGGAAGTATTTCTCCGCGGGGTAAGACCATGTTTGACTTTTATGGGTCATTGCCCCAGTGATGGCTGTCTCAAGTTTCCTAACGGTAACTCAGAAAGATAGTATGGGTAAAAGAACTTGGTAAATTACTCACATAGAAGGAAAGCAATGCGTTTATTAACCTATCGGCAAATCTAAAAGGATCTTACATTTTTAGTTTCTAGCTATTGATTGTGCAGGGCATACCAACTGGGTGGCAAAAGCCTACTGGCAACATTTAATCAGTAAAACATTAGATAAGAATTGTCATCCCGTGCATGATTAAGTGGCACAGACTGATTTCATTCCTGGTTAAAAAAATGATGAGGTAGAAAACAGTGTGTACCTGAGATGGGCACAGTCACATTTCATGTTGTAGGCACCAACGTGCCCCATTTTGATATATCTTTGCCTTTTTTTTAAAGTGAAGAATAGTTTTAAGATTTACACTCAGGTATTTAGAATTTAAGTGTCTAGTAACTAAAGCTTGTTTTCTAAGTTCTGGAAAGACATGAAGGACAATGGGCAATAAACTGTTTGCAAGAAAAAAGATATTAACACAATCCAGACAGTGGATGGAAATAAATTTCACGTGCAAATTTTTTTTTTGCCACTTGTTAAGCAAGAAGGCAAATGCAGAGGAAACTAGAATAGAAAACAGAACATAAACATGTCCCCTTGTGGGTAGATGTGTTCAAAAATTATGTGGCACAATATTACAAGTGAGCAGAGAGGCCTCCAACCTTCGAATGGACTAGTTTTTTTTTTTTTTTTTTTTTTTTAATTTTAAATCGCAGAACCTCCAGGCCATCGGTACCGGTTGTAAACCAATTTTCATTTCAATATCCGAAAGAAGGATACTTCAGTTTCAACATGAAGTCACATTCATGAGAGTTAGGCCAAAGAAACAAATAAACAAGGGGCACGGTCTCCCAAAAATGAATAAACATAAAAAAATTTTTAAAAAGAAACAAACAAACAAAAGTGATCATAAGGTGACTGTTTGATATGAAGCCTTTGAATCTGGCATCTAATCTCCATTTGGGCAGAGGTGCATTTGGGCTGATTGCAAAACATCTCAACTGGCAGCCATATTAAATTTGTCTTCATCACTGGCCAGGAGCCATTGGGTGGTAGTTTAGGGGAGCACGAAGTGAGGTCTTCTTATTGTAAATGAAGGCTCCCGAGTTCTTGTGCATATTTTGATGGGGGAAACTCACCTCTTGTATTAAAGATGCCACGTGAAGAGCAGTGAGAGGAGTTTGCTCTGCAGGTTTGACAACCACTGTATTTCCGCAGCTAAGGGCAGGCCCTATCTTCCAAATGAGCATGACCAACGGGAAATTCCACTAGAAAGCAATATATAACAATAGATTCTTTGTATCACTGAAAGCTACATTTGCCAATCTAACTTCTACATTATCCACTACCCATCGATGTGAAATAATAATTGTAGCAGTTTTGTGTGGTCAACTGGTGTATTCGAATTCAGTTAACTGCTAAAAGCAAACTCATAAATGCTAAAAAGCTCCAAATAAGCTAGCTGTGGGACGGGAGTGGAAGAGAGCCATACAATTTTATCAAGGGCTGTTATTATGAGTTCTTCATCTACTGGAGGGGAAAAAAAAATCACTGCATGGTTTAAAAATCAAACCTTGCTATTAAACACACTAGAAGTTATCTGTACATGTTTGAAAGTGTGATTATTCCTCCCTCCTTATAGATCATTTATTGTAACTACACACCCAATAGTGAGACTTAACAGTGACCTGAAACAAATATAACACTGTATGTCAGCTATACTTCAATAATAAAAATTATATGTATGTGAGTGTGTGTGTGGGTATGGGGGTATGTGGGTATGTGTTTATTTCTAAGACAAATATCTCGCTGAAGACATTAAAGTTTAGCATCTGGTGGCTAAGAACTTGGTTCAAATCTCAGCTCAGTCACTGACTAGCCCAGTGAACTCAGACAAGTTACATGCTCTCCTTGGATGATTTCTTCACCTGTAAGTACTGATAAAAATCCTCTCTACTTTGGAAGGTCATCCTGAGGATTCTTCAAGAAAGTAGGCCAAAGACTTAACAGACTGACTGATTCATCATAGTCATGCAATAACTATTAGCCATTATTAGTGCCCAGGGTTTCGTAGTTTTTATTAATTTTATTGAGATTTGTGAAGTAATGAGCAATTTCATTCAAAAAATTGTATGTATGCATTTCAGTCTCATTGGAGCAGAAGCTAATTCATTGTGACTTCCTCATTTAAAAACTTCACGGGTGGCTGTGTGGTTCCATCAGTTAAGCAACCAACCCCTGATTTCAGCTCAGGTCATGATCTCATGATTCAGAGATGGAGACTCGTATGGGGCTCTTTGCTGACAACCTGGAACCAGCTTGGGATTCTCTCTCTTCCTCTCTCTCTGCTCATTCCCTACTCGCACCTGCTCTCTTTCTCTCTCTCAAAATAAATAAACATTTTTAAAAAATAATCAAAAACTTCAGAATACTCTGCCAACTTTTTATTTGGCCTCTTTGAATATGTTGGCGAAATCAGTTAGGTAGCCTCCTCTTTTGGGGGTTTAAAAGAAAATCTTCATGATTCTGCTTAAAAATACTACTAAAGGTAGGATACATTCCATACAGTGGTCCAACAGTTCCTTCCATTTTAATTGAAAACAGGCATTTAGGACATGAACACTGGTTGCTACTATTCTCCATGATAAGTCTCAATGAGGAGATAAAAAGTGAAGAATAGAAGCAGAGAAGTTGGTGATGACCACTTTGGTTACATGTGAAACACGGGTCTTAAAAAGAGTATATAACACAGCATTTTAAAAACAAACCATACAGTAAATGTCAATGTCAATGCTGAAACACATTCAAGTACTGAAACACTCAAGAGATACACCACAATATAGACACGATTCTGGACTAACTCATTTGTACCTAAAGAGTTCAGTCACAGGGAGACCTAAGCTCATCAGTTACTACATTTGGTCCATATTTAGCAAATCTCCGAGAACGTATTTATGTTGGATAAAGCTTCTTTACCAAATGAAATAGAATTCTTTTTTTTTTCTTTTTTAAAATGGAAAATGATATAGAAAACCAACTTACAGGAATGATTTGGCCACATACACCAATAGGCTCATGTTTTGTATAAGTAAAAAAGTTTCCATCTGGAAAATAAAACACAATCATTTATGGACAAGTATATTTGACATACATGGGATGGTGGTTTGGGTTGATACTTACAGAAAGGTATACACAATAACTAAAAACAAAAACAAGGGTGCCTGGGTGGCTCAGTCAGTTAAGCATCTGACTTCAGCTCAGGTCATGCTCTCATAGCTCATGAGTTCGAGCCCCACGTCTGGCTCTGTGCTGACAATTCAGAGCCTGAAGCCTGCTTTGGATTGTGTCTCCTTCTCTCTCTGCCTCTCCCCAACTCACACTCTATCTCTATCTCTCTCCAAATAAACAAACATTGAAAAAAAATAATAATAAAAACAAAACCAAAAATTTAGGAAACCAAGAAAACATATCTCCAACCACTTACAAAATGAAAAATTGTGTTCTGAAATAGTAATTTGAAATGAGAGGAACCATAAAACTGATATAGGTCAAGGAAAAGATGTGAAACCAGAAAATATCTGAAAGATATTTAGTTCTATCTCTCACCCATGCAGAAGGGCTATTTTCTAAATTGTCCTCATTCTCAAAGTTTACTTTCTTTCTTAAGAAAAAAGGCAAAAGGGGGGCACCTAGGTGCCCCTGTCAGTTGAGCATCAGACTCTTGGTTTCAGCTCAGGTCATGATCATGGTTTGTGAGTTCCAGCCCTGTGCTGGGCTCTGTGCAGACAGTGCAGAGCCTCCTTGGGATTCTCTGTTTCTCTCCCTCTTTCTCTGCCCCAACCCCACTCATGCACGTGCACACGCACATGCACATGTGCTCTTTCTCTCTCTTTTTCTCTTTCTCAAAATATATAAATAAACTTAAAAAAAAAAGAAAAAGAAAAAAGGTAAAAGGTGTATGACTAAGAAAATACCTGTTAGAGTGCTATTTCTGACAGTTCTAACTTCTATCAGTAATGGCAGAATTTTTTTGAAGTAAAACTAATAAAATTAGAAGAGAGTAGAATTAAAAAAAAAAAGTATCTCCCTACAAGCCTATTGCTTATTCTAAAGGCTTTTTTTCCCTACCAAAAAATAAAAGCAGACTCTATTAATCCATGAAAAAAAAAATGCCAGAAGTAAAACACATTGCTAAAAAAAGTGTCAGAAGTAAAAGACATTGCTAAAAAAAGTGTCAGAAGTAAAAGACATTGCTTTGCAATCTGGATTTCATTGATTGATATACCTCAAAGTTTGATGTGGTCATTCTGAGGTTACATGGCACATTTTGTTCTGTTCTATTCTAGTTCTCACAAAAACTTCCTGGCTATCATAGCAAGAAAGCTCCTTATCAAGTCTATTTGTACTTAAAATGGTTTCTCCCTCGTCAAAGGGTAAAGCAAGAATTTCTAACATAGCCACATTTCTTGTTTTTTACCATGGTCTCACCCCCCCCCCCCCTTTAATTCCTGGCTATCACTTTTAACCTGCTGGAGGCTGTCATGAGATTGAAAATACCCAGGAGGGCCAGCCCAGAGGGTGTTGTACTTCTACAGCCAGTAAGTGCATTTATAGGAATTAAATTCTACCCATCATGTTTTCCAAACTGATGCTTCTTTATATTCATATCTCATTATGTGCATTCTCTACTGAAATAATAAAACACGTACATACACATCTACTCACACAAATTCTTAAATTGGGCTGTAAACACAGTCTCATCTTGCTTTGAAGCTACTTGAAATAAATCAATGTGAATTGGTTTGTTTAATTAATCTGCTGTAACTACTGAGTTAGACCAGGCACAGATGACCATAACTGACTCACTCTGGAACATGCAAAGACACTTAAATAATTACATTATAGGAGGGGTATAAATGCCACTACTGGAATACACAATAAATAATTTGAGGCCAGCTTTGAAAAGTTTGTGCCGTGAGAGAGGCAATTGCCCTAATTCAGTGATTGTGGGCACAAGACTGCTCTTGCTTTAAAATTGTCTAACACATCTGTAGTGGTACTTTCTTTACAGCCTGAGTGGTCAGGCTGTAAAGAAACAATGTTAAAAAGCTATGTGATAAATCTTAGCAGAAGTTCAGAGCTGCATCGTCTCAAAGTCACGGTGAAAATAAGACTGCCTTTTTGGGTGACATCTTTAAAAAGGAGGATTTGGAATAATTCAGCTCTACAGTAATCTTCTCGCACCTACCCCCCATCCCTGGTGGTTTCTCAAAGCTCCTTACCGATGGGTATCGTGCGACCCTGGATCTTGTCAGCCCACCCTGCACAGTAGCGTAATGTCGTTATGCAACCCCCTAAATCCATCTGATATGCGTTGGAGAATAGTTTTCCACCATTCATTGACTCCATTGTCTGAAAAAGAAATCAAACCGCAAAGATAAACTTCCATAAACATTTTAGATTAAAAAATACAGCATTATTATTTTCAATGATCATGTGTTAGAGAATTTTGGAAATAGAAAGAAATCCTGTAAGCCATCTTATATCACCTTCCCTTTCTAACAAAGGGGGTAAAACAGAAAAGGGCTAAAATGACTTACTTAGACTTGCTTAAGGTCACATACCAAGATCCAGATAGAAAGGGCAGTGAGATTCTGGTTACTAACCTCTAGTGTTCCTTTCTTCCATCTCATTCTGACTGTCCTCCAGCTGACCAGCTTTCTAGGAATTGGTTCCAATTTGATAGACATGAAGTTGGTGAGAGTGAGTGCACCTAGTTTCGTTAGATCAGAGCTCCAACAAAATTTCACTTAGTGCATAAATACAACTGTGGGACAGTTAAATGTCGGGGACTATTAATAGTGCCTCAATGATTGGGGCGCCTGGGTGGCTCAGTCAGTTGAGTGTCCGACTTCGGCTCGGGTCATGATCTCGCCGTTTGTGGGTTCGAGTCCTGGGTCGGGCTCTGTGTTGACAGCTTGGAGCCTGGAGCCTGCTTCAGATTCTGTGTCTCCCTCTCTCTCTCTCTGCCCCTTCCCTACTCACTCTCTCTCTCTCAAAAATAAAAAAACATGAAAAAAATTAAAAAAAATAGTGCCTCAATGATTTTTAATTTTCGCATGCCATTTGGATATAACCAATCAAGTTACACAAACTTCAGTGACCCCTGCATCTTTTAGTTCATGAGTTTTCTTCAGTAGAAGTTTTAATTGTGAAACTCCCAGTTTTGCCACTATTATCAAAATTCTTGTTTGAGTGGTCAGGCTGTAAAGCGCAACATTTTCTGGTCTAGTGCTCTAACCGTCTATTGGTATCAGATGGCCTGTCTTCCTTTCCTCCTTTCCTTAAGCAGGAACTCTTAAGAGCTCTTTGGGACCTCATGTCCGGCCAGGGCAGGAATGTCCAGGTGACAAACTGTTAAAACAGCTCCTCGTTTATCAGACAATCTTCTGTCTCTGCATTATGTTGTGAGCCATCTCAAAACTTAGATCAAATGTGATTTTCGTGTCCTGATTTTCTTTCCCCCTTAGGAGCTTATCAGACAGAGGGAGCAAGCCCTCTACACTCCACAGAGCAGCTAAATAAGAAAAGTCAAGTTTTGGCAAATTCTGCTTTCTTCCTCCAGGACATTTTGGTTAATGTAATATTATTGTGTGTAACTCCTAAGTCCACACTTTTGCATACTTTGAATTACGCTGAACCTTTAAATAATAAATAGTTCTTTGATTAACTATAATTGCTCCTGTTGATTTAAAAATAAGTATAGAGGCTTCTTTGTTACTGCCAGTAAAAGATTCTAAAGGTAATAAAAATTTGCTCTGAAACTTGATCTTGGTTGGTATTGGTTTGGGTTCAATTGGCTTCACTATAATACCTAAGAAGAAAATAAGGAAACACCCCGCCCATTTTACTTAACTGACTCATCTAACTGCCAAAATGTTTTTTTTATCAGTATACAATAAAATATAATTATTATAAGCCATGCACGATTGGATTTCTTTCCTTCTTCTTCACCTTTTTCAACTGTAAAGAGAATATCATTTAATCGAGACCATTGTGGATGCATACATTTCAGGAGGGGAAAAAGCAGCCATTTATTTATTAAGTGTCTTGGTGGGCTAGATTAAAGAGAAATAGATTTATTTTAGAGAAATATTCTGGGCACCTTTGACAAATTGTATGAGATTTTCCATAAAAAGAGTCCCGTGTTCAAGTAAGTTGGAGAAACCCAGTGTACTATTCTAGGCTATTCACTGCATGTGACCTCGTTGAAGGCTCTAAGGAATTCTAGAATAGAGAAAAGAAATTTGTGTAAATCGGTTTAACTTGGATTGCCAAGGTTTAGACTGTAGAATCTACACGAGTAGAAATTAACATCGTCTGGAACTAGAGTGCAGATTACTACTCGAGAATAAGCTCACTGATAAGATTTCCTGTACTGGAGCTGGTCGAGGTCTTTTCGTTTTGTTTGTAGTGAGCATGTAGTGATGACTAAAACATAACCGACGTGCCAATCCAAACAACGAGTACTTTCTAGACATCTCGCTACCTGCCCAGTTTGATTAATACTCACTGCCAGGAGAAGACGATCTCTTTCAATTAAGTCAGCCAACTTGTATATTAGCCGCCCTCTCTCTGAAGCATTCATGGTGCGCCATGGAGAGCCGATCTGAAAAGCCTGTCTTGCGGCCTTCACTGCTTTGTCAATATCCTCCTGTAAGTCAAAGGGAATTCAATTCAGTAGCCTAAACGCGTTAGCGAATCCAATGGCAGGAACCCTATAGAACAGACTAAAGGTCCTCATAAGTAGATGCTGTGTCCTCATTAGCCCAACGTCTAGCACATTGTACAAACTCAAGTATCGTATACTGGAATTATATACCTGCTGCCTAATCTTTGGAATGATGAATTCCACACACAGAACTCAGGCTTGATTTCCTAGAATAGAAATATTATAATATTTAAGTATTGCTATCACTGAAAGGCTTCCCATACATATATCAAATCATGTTTTAATTACTTTACGCATATTAACTTATTTGATTCTTTTCTTAAGTGTTTATTTATTTCTGAGAGAGAGAGAGAGAGAGAGAGAGAGAGAGAGAGAGAAGGCACAAGCAGAGGAGGGGCAGAGGGAGCAGGGGACAGAGGATCTGAAGTGAGCTCCACACTGACGGCACAAGAGCCTCAACGCTGGGCTCAAACTCCCAAATCGTGAGACTGTGACCTGAGCCAAAGTGGGATACTTAACGGACTGAGCCCCCTAGGTGCCCCAATTCATTTGATTCTTAAGAATTTTGTGAGACAATTACGTTCCCCATTATACCGATGAAGACAGTGAAGCAAAGAGAGAGAGGAAGTTTGCCCAAGGTCAGTGGCAGGAAGTGGCAGAAGGGAATTTTACACGGAGCGCCTCTGACTGTAGAGACTGCTCTTCACCACTACGTGATACTGCTTTGGTGACTGCGTTACCAAGAGTTCCAGGGAAAGCTCAAGATCGACTAAAATGGGGGCGCCTGGGTGGCGCAGTCGGTTAAGTGTCCGACTTCAGCCAGGTCACGATCTCGCGGTCCGTGAGTTCGAGCCCCGCGTCGGGCTCTGGGCTGATGGCTCAGAGCCTGGAGCCTGTTTCCGATCCTGTGTCTCCCTCTCTCTCTCTGCCCCTCCCCCGTTCATGCTCTGTCTCTCTCTGTCCCAAAAATAAATAAAAAACGTTGAAAAAAAATTAAAAAAAAAAAAAAAAAGATCGACTAAAATGGTGTGTATCTTCTTGGATGGCCGGTGACCCTATAGCCTATACACTTTCATCTGGAACCTACTGCAGGTGTATAGGAACTGGGTTTTGCTGTTGAAGGGGAAAAATCATAATCGTGTGTTCATTCCTCTTGTGTAGAGAGAAAAAAGCATAGCAGAGTGAAACTGGTATAGAGAAGGATCTGTCTACATCTGGTTTCAGCTCAGGTCATGATCTCATGATTCGTGAGTTCGAGCCC
Source organism: Prionailurus viverrinus (assembly GCF_022837055.1). Classification (NCBI taxonomy): domain Eukaryota; kingdom Metazoa; phylum Chordata; class Mammalia; order Carnivora; family Felidae; genus Prionailurus; species Prionailurus viverrinus. The sequence continues at coordinate 72,953,865 of NC_062573.1, read as the reverse complement.
CGCGTCGGGCTCTGTGCTGGCGGCTTGGAGCCTGCTTGGGATTCTTTCTGTCTCTCCCCCTTCCCCTCTCCCCTGCTTGTGCTCTCTCTCTCTCTAAAAATACATAAAAATTTTTTCAAAATTAAAAGAAGTGTAATCTGGTGTGATGCAGTGATAATATTCACCGAGCACAAGTAAATATCCTTTCACTGTAATACATCACACACTTGTGATGTATTTTGGGTATTCAGCTAATCACACTGATCGTTTATATTTGGACGTTGTTTTAGGCCACGGGCTCTAACCTTTTCCAAGTTATTTTCAGACAGCAGTGTTTGGAAAAAAAAAAAACAAAAACACAAGAGTCTGAAATTGCCAGCAGGATCTGTAGATATCACAGCTTATAAAATATATGCTGCTCTGTGTTTAAACAGACCTGTGTGCCCCAGCTTTCTCTTGGATTCTTCTGTCAGTGTTCTGCTATTGGCCTTAACCAAATATGGTTTATCGTAGGCGTCCTGGCCTCTCGAAGGGATATGGGAAAAAATGACTTCAAGACAATTAACTCTGTCATACGGAAAATACATTCCTGAAATAAAGACCTTTTTGTGGTTGTGTCCTTTGGGTTATAATCCTCCTTTTCTCCTATCTTCTATTTTATCTCGCAGGCATAGAAATAGAGTAATGGTGGTTAATACATAGCTTTGGAAGAAAACAACTCAAGTTTGAATTCTGTTTCCTCATCTATTATCTCTGTGAGTTTTGGGATACCCATCCTTCCTTCCATCCATCCATCCTTCCACCCATCCAAAAATATGTCAAACACTATTCTGTAAGTCGCGGCATCAGGTTGCTAACGATAAAATAGCGAAGATGGGAGACTGTCCTTTTGAAAATTAAATAAGGTAACACTGGAAACACATTTTCTATGTGACAGACGTTACATTGAGTGTTCACTAAGTGGTAGCAAGTGCTATCATATTTGCGGCAAAACAACCTTAAAACAACTCTCAGTTCTAGTATATTTTAATTTTTTCCTTTCAGTTTTCACTACCCTGTATCATTTTAGGGCTTTATTATCTCATACTGCTGCTAATCTTCCCATGTCCATTATCTTCTCTCACCAAACTGTCTTTTCTACTGCTATCAGGCTAATCTTCCTCAAACAATTTTATGTGATCGATCCCTTTCCCTTTCAAATATTTGCAATGTCTCCCCTTGCCCTACGGTCTTAAGGCCAGACTCCTCTTCCTGATTTTCAAGACCCAGCGTTATGGGGCACCACCTCACCTACCCAAACTCGTGTTTACATTTTTTTCTCCTCTGTCTAGCCCAACTGCTTCTCATCTTTGCTCCTGCCATTCTCCTTCCCTAGAATGTTCTACCAGCACACTCCTTTACCTTGAAAATTCTACATGTTCTTTAAGACCCAGCTCAGGGGCAGCTGGGTGTCTCAGTCGGTTGAGCGCCTGACCTAACTTCGGCTCAGGTCATGATCTCACGGTTCATGAGTTTGAGGCTCACATTGGGCTCTGTGCTGACAGCTCAGAGCCTGGGGCCTGCTTCCAATTCTGGGTCTTCCTCTCTCTCTCTGCCCTTCCCCCATTCACACTCTGTTTCTCTCTTTCTCAAAAATAAACATTAAAAAAAAAAAAGACCCAGGTCAAAGATCAGAATCTACCTAAACTCTTGCCAGGCTAATCCAGTTTGATAATAGCTACTAGTTAAGAGTTTACCAAGCTCTATGCGCTAAGTGACACCCTCCATAACCCCGCAGTTTCTACCACGGTTAAGCACCACGCACCTTGTTTTACAGGACATGAAATCCAGCAGGAAACCTAGCAACCAAAATCAGATCTCACATCTGGCTCCAAAGTCCAATTTCATAGCTTTGCAAGAACATCCTGATAGTGATCTTCGCAATGAATATTTATTGCTATCTGTATTAAAAGCTGTGCTATTCCTTACTATTCTGGGCCTACAATAGGCAGTTAATAAATATTTAATAATTTAATGACCTATCTTTTAAAGTCATCATATTACATTGATTTTATAGAAGAGTGCTCCTGATATAAATAATTTGCTGATATTGACATTCACATCGTAAATCGTACTTTAATCAATTGCATTATGTAACAGAGCCTTTACATTAACCGTATTAGGCATGAAGCTTGTTGTTACAAACATAATAAAAGTTTTACGACTAGTATCTCTTGGCTTTTTGTTCCGGGACTATAGCATCTGCAAGGACATTAGCTTTTTAATCAACCAGTAAACAGTTTGGTACATTCAGATTTGCCACCATCAACCACGCTTTTGCCTTAGAGTGTTTAAAATGTTCCTTTTTTTGAAGTAAGGGACTAAAGCTGAATGGATGAAAGCGGATTGAATGAAGATAAAATATGAAAGTCCTCCTAAACATGGTTAAGGAAAGACAAACTTTTCTATCACTCCCAGGATGTGCATTTCCATAGTAAATCCATTCCAATTTGGAGAAAATAGTTCTCAGACCAGTTTTACTTTTACACTTGTCATAAGCACTTACTTTAATGGACATTTACTTTTATCCCCACCAATTATTTGTTAGGTCATGCTTAGTATTAAAAGCAGTTTTCAGGATTAGTCAATATAGCCTAAAAGAGCCAGTGAAGTGAAAAGAAAACAGTTCCCACCCACATCAGTGCTTTGCTTTGTAAGTTCCATTTGTTCTTGCCCCTCCTCCTTTCTTTATAACACCATTGAAAGGCGGTATATAGCCCATTGTTAGCTCCATTCTGCTCATAAATTAAACCCCCCAAACCTCTTGGCTCATTATCTAAAGAGTCAGTTCCAGAATATTAGGTTTACGGTGACTGTGTAATTTACTAGATTTGTACCTTTCGCTAAGCAACGTTAGAAGTTAGTACACATTTGTCGGCAAAACTGTGAGACCAGCAATAATTACTTAGAAAGAAACGTTAGTAGATTACCCCTGAAAGAGAACACGATGGCAAGAGTGCTAAATATTAAGCAAGCTGTTGCTTACGCCGAACAGTTTATATCATAAACAACTGAACTCAAATGATCAAGTATCCAGCAACTCGATTAGCATTGTGACCTGATTTGAAGCTTTGCTGGATGTTAATGAGTGTCCCTGATCTACATTTGCACAGACAATGCTGCTCTGCTATGAGCAGGAGTAAAACTGCCAAAAAGCACACAGCAAACAAATGACCAACGTTTCTAAAGCTTCAGGTTTGATCATCAGCTCTCCCTCACTACGGTTTAGGAAGAAGGTAAATGCCACCACGATGCCAAGAAAAGTCCTCAGACTGCCTGAGGAGATTCAGCTGGAACTCCCGGCACAGATTTGTTTCACTGATGAAACTAAAGTTGGAAGCCTGTGGCAAAGAGAGATGTCCAAGGCACCAGAGCCAAAGCATCCGGAATACTTGTTCTGTTGTTAATTGCAAACTGCAACCAGTTCTGCGGTCTTACTCCTGAGTAGCATTTATACCTCTGAAGAGAAAGAGGAGGCAGCTGTCAGGGGGCTCAAATGTACCTTATCTTGCCCTTTATTGTTTTCCCCACCACCCCAGGGTCTCCAGAGCTACTCAAGCAACCAGAAGGACACTTGATGTAATATGGTGCTTTAATGCAGTGCTGCGTAGATCTCTGGAAGTCTCTGATAAAACGTCATTCCTCTTTGTTGAATGTGAAGAACACATTTTCCTCTTATTTCTAGGAATAGCCCAAAGGACACAGACTTCCGGGTCTCCTGGAGCATGTGACCAGGGACCATCAGTATATCTCTGCTCAAGTTTGGTCTTGTCACATTTCATAGAGGTGCAGAGTGATGATCACAGCGCAGGTTCCAACTCTAACGTTTTACTTATTAAGTCCATGCCCTCCATTAAATGCTAACAGAGGGGATACAACTTATTAATACCTAGTTCAGTGGTTCTCCAAGTATATTCCTCCACCTCCAACCCAACAAACTGGCAACATCAGAGTCACCTGAGAATCTGTCAGAAATGCAAATTCTCAGGCCCCACCCTAGAATTATGGAAACAAACTCTAGGGGTGGGTGGGGCCCGGCCATCTGTGTTTCAACAAGCCTTCCAGGGAATTCTGTTGCACGCAAAATTGTGAGAGCCACTGCCTTAGTCAACAGTTAATTTAGTACTAGATTTTTAAGATGAGGTGTGTGGAGTATATGGAAGCTCAGAGCTTGACGGAGGAGATTAGCTCATTCATCCGTTACCTGTAGAGTGTTAGACCCTGAAAATATAAAGGTGAGATGCAGTGTTGGTCTCTACAAGAAGCATGCTGTCTCAGACAAATTAACCCAAACCTATACAACACAAGGGTGATAATATAGGTGCATATGATGTCCTCTAATGACACAGGAAGAGGGCAATGCTACCTGGGAAGTTTGGGGTGTTTTAAAGAAGTGTAAAACCCTATAAAGACTGAGGTTTTTGGGGGTGCCTGGGTGGCTCAGTCAGTTAAGCGTCCAACGTCCGCTCAGGTCATGATCTCAGAGTTCATGGGTTCGAGCCCCATGTCGGGCTCTGTTCTAATAGCTCAGAGCCTGGAGACTGCTTCCGATTCTGTGTCTCCCTCTTTCTCTGCCCCGCCCCCATCGCACTCTGTCTCTCTCTTTCTCAAACAAAAAAAAAAGACATTAAAAATTTTTTTAAAAAAGACTGAGGCTTTTTTATGTGCCTGGCACTGTTAAAACATTTTACATCTTTTCTTATTTAACCTCCCCCAAGTTTTCCCTATCTCCCCATTTTACCCAAAAAGCAACAGAAACTCAAAGAGGGTAAATAAACTATGGAACAGCTGTGGTCTCGCTGCAGATAATGATCTGAACTGGGTTCCAAGGGCTGCACCGTGACCTTGGCAGTCATGAGGCTGATTCTGGGCATGGTGAAGGTGGGACTCCTACATTTTGGGGGAGGCCCGAGAAAAAGCCAAAACCAAGAGAGTTGTGGTTTGTTTGTTTGTTTGTTTCCCCAGAGCTGGTAAGAAGCCCGTGAAGAATTTATGTACGGATAAACTCTGGTGTATACACAAAGTGAAATCTGAAAGCAGGTGACATTTGTCTCCCTTCTATTAGGCTTCTACTTCCCAAGCTGTCGACCCTTCTGGCTAAACTCTGCATTCTTGCCCCTTGAGGCACGGATCTTATGTCTTCTGATAATACTGCCACCTGAATCCAGGCGCTTCTCTAGACCCAGACGAGCCTCTCAGGTCTATGGCTATCTTAAAATAGATCTGCAAGGCTTAATCTCACCTCGGTGATCTCACCAAGTGGGTAGAAGGTAATGAAAGAGTGGGAGCTGGGTAGGAACATGGCACTGACCCAGCGAACCGAACATTGTGCCACAAATGGTATGCACTTTGGATTGTTATCCTGACTTCATCTTTCAGTGGTCTTTTTACGTAGCGAAATAATTTACCTTTTGATACCTTACGAGACAGAGATTTAAAGCTTGATAACATTTGGACTACTAAAGACTGAGAAACAGGGGCGCCTAGGTGGCTCAGTCAGTTGAGCATCTGACTCTTCATTTCAGCTCAAGTCATGATACCAGGGTCTTGGGATAGAGCCCCGTAACAGTCTGCATGCTGAGTGCAAAGCCTTTTTGGGATTCTCTCTCCCTTTCTCTGCCTCTCCTCCGCTCACACTCTTTCTCTCTTTCTATAAAATAAAATAAAATTAAATTATTAAATTAAAATTTAAAAAAAGACTGAGAAACACATATACATTTTAAGGTATATATTCATATAAAAATTGTGAAGGCTTTTACTCTCCTCATGCCCCAGGCTATTTAATATTACCCTATCTTACTTTTATAATAATCACAAAGTAAGGTTGCCCTGCCAGTCTCAGGCTCTGGGGTCAGAAGGACAGCATTTGAATACTGATTTTGTTATTTATTAGCAACATCACCTAAAGTAAATTAGCCAACTTGTCCGTTCTGCTATTTCATTATCATTTGTGAAAGTGGTCGCAAATGATAGGTTTCCCACTGGGATGCTTGAGGATTAAATTAATATTTAGAATTTTTTAAAAAAATGATAAAAATTGGATTTTGTTGTTGTTAGCGTGATTAGCTAGAAAGCAACAATACCTTTAATGGTTCAGTTTCAGTGATTTAAAAGTTCAATTTTTAAAGGTACTAATCAATGTTCTTTCAATGATTTTTAATCAACTAACTTGGCAATATACCATTTCAAACGTCCTACATTGTTGGCTTAGTTTCATTTTGCAACTTAAAAAAGAACAATTTTAAATCTTTTTTTTTTTTTTAAGTTTATTTGTATTTGAGAGAGAGATAGAGAGCAAGTGAGGGAAAGGCAGAGAGAGAAGAAGACAGAATCCCAAACAGGCTTCGCGTTGTCAGCGCAGAGCCCGATGCAGGGCTTGAACCCACAAACCATGAGGTCGTGACTTCAGCCAAAATCAAGAGTCGGATGCTTAACCGACTGAGGCACCCAGGCGCTCCAAAAAAAAAAAAAAAAACATTTTATAAGGATAAGGGATTTCTCTACTCTATCCGTCTATGACCAATCACTTTACATATAGTCTGTTTGTACAATAAGCCCCAATATTATTTAAATTGAAGAGCAAGCAAGGAGAAATAGTGTAAAAAAAACCCAGCACAACACCCAGAAACCTAGGCTCATCATTATCACAAGGCTACTGGGTGCCCTTTATGTACCAAGAAAATTTTCCCACAGGGCCCCAGAAATGGTATTTTCATGACATGTTACAAGTTGTGGCCTGTTTGGGAGCTCAGGACGTTGACCAACAAAGAAACCCGGCCTATGTGCTGCGAAACCCACCTTATCTCCTTCTTCTACTTCACAGAGTTTCTCTTCGGTTGCAGGATTAAAGACAGGAAATTTCTTGCCACTCACTGAATTATGCCACTCATTGTTTATGAAAATCTATAGAGAGGAAAAGAAAGGAGCGTTTAAATATGCAGCAAACTTCAGAAGTTCTTTTACAGACTTACAGCATTTCAATAGGCTTAAGTGAGGCCAATGTTAAAACCTTACCTCCTTCACCTACCTCACCTGCCCCACCCTACAAGGCATTTGGGGCCGTTCAAGACATTTATACACACGGACACACACGCGTGTGCATGCGTGTGTACACACACTTATTAAAACAAAGCAATAATGGGGCGCCTGGGTGGCTCGTCAGTTGAGCGTCCGACTTCGGCTCAGGTCATGATCTCACAGTCTGTGGGTTCGAGCCCCGCATCGGGCTCTGTGCTGACAGCTCAGAGCCTGGAGCCTGCTTCCCATTCTGTGTCTCCCTCTCTCTCTGGCCCTCCCCTGCTCATGTTCTGTCTCTCTCTGTCGCAAAAATAAATAAAAACATTAAAAAAATTTTTTTTAAACAAAGCAATACTTTGAAATTACACTGAAGTATGAGGTCGTTTGAACCCTAGAAAATACAGACCAGAGAAAAAAATCTAGAAATAGTGCTTGTATCTGAGTTTGAGGTAAGGACAGAGGCTTTGGTGGCTTTAATTTCGATTAATCATCTCAATTCTTCACTTCAGATTCTGAAGTTTCTCATGTCAGGCTGCTGGAGATTTGGTATCATAAGTGACTATTTTCTGATCCTTTGTTTTACTGTTTTAAAGGTAGGTTTTAAAAGAAGTTTGCGTAGAAAAAAAAATTGGTGAGTGACATGTTTTCACTGGCTTTTTCAAGGCATAAGGGTTGTATTCTTTTAAAGAGATTATCTAATCATTTATTTGCCCTCAGATAAAATCAGGCACTAGATTTCTTAGTGATATCTAAGAGACTTGCATCTAAATAGACAGAGGGGTCTAGAAAACATGGGATTTTGTTCTGCGTATGAAAGAATAGTAATATTTAAAAATGTTAGTATGTCATTTAAAAAGTATGAGTTTCAACTTTTGCTTCATTATGGAGCCTAATAGGGTCTTGATGTGTCATTTTACAGAGTAAAAATATTTTGCAAAGCCTAATTAAGAAGTCCTCCTTTTGTGGTAAATAAACTTATGTTTTGTTTCTGGAAAAAGCTAGAATTTCTTGTCCCTTCTCTCATTTCATTATTTCTTGTTTATTCTCCTTTTTCTTATTTAGTTTTGAAACATAAAAGTCACCAAAAGCATGCTATTGAACATTATGTATTACAACCTTCCATTAGATTTATTATTACAACATGAATTATTGTATCTAATTGTGAATCACAGAATCACTGTGATACATGCAGTTTTAAATGAAGGGTGACATACGCACTATATTTTTAACATATATCTTAATTCAGACACCGCCCCTTACTTGATACTTAAAGATAAATTATTAACAGTGCAACCCAGAGGAAGAAAGTATTGAAACACTGCCCCCCTCCCCCAAACTGAGGTTTAAATTTGTTGCTATACTAAATACAAATCAGTTGGCTATTAAAAATTCCCCAGTGGCAGTTATCAAGATTATACATTTTCAGTTTAGTTACTCATATTGTATATATTTCAAATAACCTGTGAATTTACACTAACTTAGCTATTCTATGAAGTCATGTCTATATCATAGCTTAATATTCTGTCAAATTAGTAAAATGTATATTATCATGTATCCCTAAATGCTTAAGTACAATTAATTCTATATTCTGTAATTGACAAGATTACTTAGACAGCCTGATCTCAAAACTGTTTCCCTGGTCTCCTAAACTTCCATCGTAAAACTTGTCACTTTTTTGAAAAGTCATTTTTAAATGTCTCCCCTCTCTCCTAGGCTGTAAGCTTTGTAAGATAAGGTCGAGAACTATGTTGGTCTGGTTTTCTGGTTTATCCACACAGTCCAATACAATCTCAGCCTTCAGGTGATTTTTAAGGTCCATCAAAGATTCTTGAATAAATAACTTAAAATTGAATCAAAAGACCAACAATCCAGTAGCTACACATGGGTAAGACCAATAATATTCTGCACATGAGCACACTATGATATTTGTGATTTGCTGGAAAAAAAAAAACAAAGGGAAGGATGATCTTTCTTATCTGCCTATTCACACCATCACAATTATTTGTATGTCAAAACAGCATCAGCCCAGGTGTTTAGAGGAGCTCAAAAAACTGTAGTGCTAGCCTGGAATTGACAGGGAAAAAATGTGCATGAATAAATAAAGGGGGAGGGGGTGCATAGCAGTTCTGATGAGACTAGAGGTTCAAGGACAGAGCCATGGAGGTATGGGAAAGGGTAATGGCACGCAGATAATGTCCTTCATGAAAAACATGATGTCATCTGAGTTCACCTCGAAGAAGGAAAAATTCAATACTGGCTTGCCCTGGGGCACTCGGGTGGCTCAATCAGTTAAGCCTCTGACTTTGTCTCAAGTCATGATCTCCCGGTTTGTGAGTTTGAGCCCCTCGTGAGTTCAAGCCCTGAATCTGGTTCTCTGTTGTCAGCGCAGAGCCCCCCTGGGATCCTCTGTCCCCTCTCCCTCTCTGCCCCTCCCCTGCTCACACACACGTGCTATCTCTCTCTCAAATATAAATAAACATTTAAAAAAAGAATTAAAAAGTTACTGACTTGCCCAATGAGTGCATCAGCATTCTAGCCCTCATGAACACATTTTAGAGAATCTTGTAATTACTTTTAAAGAGTATTTTCCTTTATGCATCCCTAGTCCTTACTTTCTTGTATTTTTCTTCCCAAAGGATGGCTGGGAAACATCTTAAACAATGTGTCCCAGATTCGTCTCACTGTCATCCCTAGCTTTATGCTGTTTACACATTCTCTCTCTCTCTCTCTTCTTCTCTCTCTCTCTCTCACAGGCACACACACACACACACACACACACACACACACATACACATTTTTCCTCTCCTGTTAATGACACACACAATTCCTAGTCATCCTTTGGTATCACTTTGTCTTATACTATCATAAAAAGATGGCTTGTTCTTCCTGCCCCCCACCTCTGCCTCATTAGAATATAATCTCCCCCCCCCCCCCTTATCATAATCTTCCTAAACCAACCCAATTCACATTTTGGCCACTCCTTGGGACACTTAGGTGGTTCTTCTAGGTTTTCCAGATATGCTTCTCCTAACCATAAATAGCCCCAATATGCTTTTCCAACTTTTTATTTTTTTCCTCAGTTTACCCTGTATTTTAGTTTCATTTTACTATCTCAAACACCATGCCCTTCTGCTGCATGCTGTTCCTTTATTTATTCATGCTGTTCCTCAGGCTGAAGTTTCACTGTTTTCTTCTACTCATACTTCAAGTCTCACTTAAAGTATCATCTCCTCGTGATGATTTCACTAGTTGGTCCAATTGGACTTGACATTCTTTTCCCCTCTTTCCTCAACTAGCCTTTCATATCCTGCTATTAAATTACTTATGTTCTTCCAAATAGTGAGTAAATACCTGAGGCACCTGGAAGGTACCATGGGAAAGCATGAGAGAGTGAGCCCCTGCCTTCAAGGGGCTTGTAATCAAAGAAGAGCATGTGGGGCGCCTGGGTGGCGCAGTCGGTTAAGCGTCCGACTTCAGCCAGGTCACGATCTCGGGGTCCGTGAGTTCGAGCCCCGCGTCAGGCTCTGGGCTGATGGCTCAGAGCCTGGAGCCTGTTTCCGATTCTGTGTCTCCCTCTCTCTCTGCCCCTCCCCCGTTCATGCTCTCTCTCTGTCCCAAAAATAAATAAAAACGTTGAAAAAAAAATTCAAAGAAGAGCATGTATTCCCATCAGGATCAGCCAGTAAAAAATGGAAGGTTGTAGGGTAAAGACCAGAGCAGTGCTTTAGTCAGTAAATTGCAGAGCGGAACTCACGAAAGGGTAGGAAATGGGCCAGAAGAATGCATCCCTGAAGGATAGGATCGGATTGGTGGAAAGAAGGGGAACAAGAGCAAAGGAAGGAACCAGCCTCTGGACACGTGTAACACAGGGAAGAGGTCACGGGACACAGGCAGAGAATTTGTGGAAACAAGTCATAGATAAATTTCGATGATGAAAAGGACGCCAGATTGTAGTGAATCTTGATCTGGTCTGTAGAGTGAGAAGGTTGGACTCTGTTCCGGATGTAATAAGGGCACGACAGGATCAAATGGGTGTTTTAGGAATGCTGATGTCAATGTACCAACATGGATTGAAGCAGAGCAGCCAGAGTCCCAGGAGATTAGCTGGGAGACAATTTTTAACATTCCAGGCATGCGTCCATAAGGCTGGAGAGTATACTGAGATAGCAATACAGTCTTCGGATTACGAGATATATGCGTCCTCCCCCAAACAGGGGCCTTTCGGCAAACAAACAGAGCCCAGCCTATATTAATGAGATGACCAAGGTGGCTGTAAAGGCCAGGTACCCTCCCTTCATTTTCTTCTCCTCAACCATGGAGAGGTTTTTGGGCAAGAACTACCTTAATGACCTTTTTCTTTCTGCTTTACTTTTGTGGGTTTTACATTTGACATCTGCCTTCCAGCTAACCGTGTGACCAAATGTTTGTGAATAATCATCTTTTCTGTTGTATAAAATGGTTATGTGAAGCCGTGTAGGCTAACGGATGTTTGGTATAATAATCATGAAACCTATTTCAGGCCCGTGGAAATGATCTATCATGGTGACCACCTCATTTTCCATTTGCTGTTTGCCTTCAGCAAGTTTTGGGGGGAAAGGGATCATCGTATAAAAGAAAAAATCTTGGGTTCTATTTAACTGTTGTATTAACTACATGCTAATTATGAGTTTGGGACGCAGGATACTTGTGAATAATATATGTAACTAGACCTCAGCTTAAAGTTCACAATATTGATTGGGAATTAGAGACTCCTATGCATGCTGTTAGACATCAAGTGCTTCTCATTTGGGGAAACAATCAATGGGAATGTGGAGGAAACTTAAAAATTGATTTTTACTTTTTAAATTTTAGATATGTCAGCCTTTAAGGGATGCCTCATGACCTTTGATTTTAAAAAGAAGTGGCCATTTCCTGAATGCAGTTTAGTGCCCAAGAATACATCATAATTTTGAGGAAAAAAAAAAAAGGGCTTTCCAGGGTAAAAATTATGTCTTAATGTGTTTGGCATAAAGTTACAATTCTAAATAAATAAGCCCTTTCCTCAAAATATTTCTGGCTTGGATCAAGCCGAATTTGACTAATAGGCAAAATGAAACCTATTAGCCTTTCCTGTTGATAGAACATTTTGGAACCTGTTGGCTTAAAGGGGAGAGAGGCCCTGACTCCCTCCAATAGATATCTAAGGTGCCCTAAGGTCACATCACCTCTTTGGGGCTACAGCAGTGGCTTTAGATCCTCTAAGGGAAGCCAGCGCTTTCTCAGTGGCAGAGGGATGTTAATAGCTCACATTTTCAATGCACAGAGAATTTCTTTTGCGATACACCAAGGGTGAGGGAGGGTAACGGAATTCCTCATCTTATGTCCCCTGTGTGCATTTCCAAAACTGAGAACCTGGGTCACAGCATGTGGAGCGATGGGTAAATGTACAGGAAGGGGTATATGCTGTAAATGTGCAAACTCTTCTCAGCATTAGGCACCTACAAAAGTACCAAAGACTTTGGAGGGGGAGGGGGGATATTAAGATGGGGCATGAATAATAGGAGAGGCTGAACAAAAGTCAGGCGGAGGTGTTAAACATTTAAAAGAATCATGGGGCGCCTGGGTGGCGCAGTCGGTTAAGCGTCCGACTTCAGCCAGGTCACGATCTCGCGGTCCGTGAGTTCGAGCCCCGCATCAGGCTCTGGGCTGATGGCTCAGAGCCTGGAGCCTGTTTCCGATTCTGTGTCTCCCTCTCTCTCTGCCCCTCCCCCATTCATGCTCTGTCTCTCTCTGTCCCAAAAATAAATAAAAAACGTTGAAAAAAAATTTAAAAAAATAAAAAATAAAAAATAAATAAAAGAATCAAAGCTACATCTCTGGCAACTACTTTCACCCCAAACCCTGAGGCAGCAAAGCAAAATGTTGAGACTGAAAGTAAAAAAAAAAAAAAAAAAAAAAAAAAAAGAAAAAAGAAAAAGAAAAAAAAATCTAAAAGGAAATTAAGGAGGAAATAACAGAAGGGAGGAAAATATTTAACTGTAGTCAGAGGAATGAAAACAATGGGAGTGACCAAAACAATTGGAGGAGAAAGAAAATTTTCCTTTCGTTTCTGCTTTATATTATAGTCTGACTTCAGTAACACGAATGTATACTCTTTTACTCTTGTTTGAAAAAGCCCTTCAGCTTTTTCAACTCAGGAAAGGAAAAGATCAGAAGGCATGTCTGTTTCGAACCACAACTTCCCTACGTCCCACAGGTGACAAAAGTACTCATCAATGACCTCTGCACATCACGCATACACCGTATCAAAGAGGTGAGATGCAGAAGCACCAGAAAGTTCGTCCTTTTTTTCTCTGTATATTTCACGATATTAAGGTTCAACAATACAATTGCTTGCATGGGAGCCTTCTCCCTTCCAAAGAGAGTGCCAGACACAGAGCGCAGTTCAGTTATGTGTTGTTTGCCTTGTTTCAATTTCAAGGATCAGGAGAGCAGTGGAAAGAGTCCCATGATAGGACCTGGATGGAGGGGGGAGTTGGTAGTTGTTCAGGCAAAGTTTTGACGTCTGTGATATTTGTGCAGATAGGTTCCCAGGAAACAAATTTTCGTTAACGATTTCAGCATTACAATACAGTCATCAGGTAGAGAGATTACAGCATGTGATCAGAAAACCAAATATTAGCAACAATTTACATCCCTTGCAAACAGTGTCTGTGTGGGGGAGATTTTGATACACAGACGTGCTCAAAATATATGTTTATGGCATCAGGGTTCACACAAATATCCGCTCCTCTGATATTTTAGCAGTGGCTTGACTTGTGAAGCAACCATTGCCCGTGTTCTTTTGAACATGGCTCTATGTTGCTACTTAAACCTGGTAAATGGGTGAGGGATTTGGCCATAATTATACCAGCATCATGAAAACCCAAACTGCCACCATCAGTAACACCACCACAAGCCAGGTGACTGCTGCTTTGAGAGAAAGGTATCACCATTTTATCAATGCCTGTTTTCCCATGAGGTTTCAGATATGTATCTGTATTACATCAGCCCACAGATTACTCATGCCACATCGGAGGCATGACCTTAACTTTGGGTTCCTCTGCAAAGGAGCTTTTTCCCATAATCCCTAAGAGTCTTCTCACACAGCCCTCTCATTCTGGCAAGAAGGTATTGACAAATCTAGTAGGTGAAGTCCAGTTTAAAGAAATCACGTGAACACTTGAAGTAGTGAGACTCCTCGTGAAACTGGGCTCAAACTATCCCTTAGAGCATGCGTTATTCACTTTAGGATTGCTGCTGATTAGGTTTCTTGAAGCAGGCAGGTGCCTGAGAATGAAATGATTTGCCAAGACAGTAGTCCTCAGAGATGAGCTAAAACATTGCATTTGTACTGAATGGTTACCTCCCGGGAGCAAAATCAATGTTGGTTCCACCATGGGTTCGTGGCCACCACCTGGCTCCTGTTGGACTCAGGCACTTTCTGAAGGGGGAAGGTCAGTGATTCTGAGCTGGCTACATGTAAGTGTCTGAGAGAAAGAGAAAGTCAGGTCCCTAAGCAACTAGGTGATGGTCATTACAGGTAAAATTATGAGGTTGACCCAAAACTATTAGGCCATTACTGTTGGTCAAGTGGCCACACTTTGAGTGACATCAGCAAAATGTGGAGGTCTGTTAGACATGCAGAATCTGAAGGGCGTCTGGGGGGCTCGGTTGGTTAAGCATCTGACTTTGGCTCAGGTCACCATCTCACGGTTTGTGAGTTTGAGTCCCGCGTCGGGCTCCATTTTGATAGTGTAGAGCCTGGAGCCTGCTTCAGATTCTGTGTCTGCCTCTGTCTCAGACCCTCCCCCACTCGTGCTCTGTCTCTCTTTTTCTCAAAAATAAATTAAAAAAAAAAAAAGAAATGCAGAATCTCAGACCTCACTGCAGAATCAGAAGTTACATTTCAGCAAGAATCCTCCCTGAATCACCTGCATAGTCAAATTCGAGAAGCACTACCCTAGAGTGACTTCTCTCTTGTTGGTCCACCTGTCTGGGGATCTAGTGCCCAAATCATACCTCTTCTTTCATCATCCAAATGTCCACTCTCTCAATCAGAGTGAGGAAGGCACAATACAAATGAAGCAATGGGTCTGAAAGCACTTGTTAGAGACCATCCAGGAGGATGCAAGTGGGACCCTGGCTACTATATAGGGGGAAATGGTATCGTGTGGAAAAGTATCAGATCTGAAATGAGAAGCTTCGAAATCCAGTTCATTCCGTCCGTGCCTCCTGAGGGCCGTGTGACCTTGAGCAAATCACTGAAGATGTCTGCACTCCAGTTCCCTCAGCTTTAAAATGGGACACTAGTAACATGTTCTAACTCCCTCCCACGGGTTACTTAGGAGCCTCAAATGAGAGGAGTAGATGTAAGCATTTTTAAACTATGGCAGGCGTTGCAAGAATTCATTCCATGTCCATCAGGAATAGAATCCCTAGAGAATTGCAAGAGTCATCTTGGAAAGGAGAGGGTTAAAGAGAGCCTGGACCAAGAAGCTAATAAGTGCCAGGCGTTTTCCACAAATTCCCTCACTTAATTCTCACGGCCACTTTCCAAGGTAGTTATTATTATTCCCAATTTACAGACAGGGTAACTGAAACTCAAGGAGATTAGAAGCCTGGCCAAGGTCATAGCATGAAATAAGTAGAAGAGCTGGAAATCGAAGCCGCGTTTATCTTGTTAAGCCACCGTCCCTTGCAGCCACCCAGCTATTTGTTCAACTGCTTGCAAGCCAAAAGCAAACAGAATATTGCCTCAATCAGAAGGGAGTTAGCAACATTTCCCAAGTGAAAGCAGTGCCTCCGCACAATCAGCTTTGTCTTGAACTTGAGTCCCGTTCTGTTTGAAGCAGCCCTCCGTGGTCTCCTACAAAATCCGTCAGGCGGTCTGGCCACAGCCTCCTCCTCCAGCCTCACCTGCTCTATTCTCTGCCTCCCTTTACTACAGCCCTGTTAGCTTTTTGATAGATCTTTGAACACAGCAGGCTCTTCCCTGTAAAGGACTTTGCACCTGCCCTCACCTCCGGTTCCTTGTTCTCCCCCCCACCCCCTACCCCCACCCCCACCCCCAGGTCTCCAAGGACACTTTATGCTCTGCATCAATCAGGCTCACCTTAAATGTCCCTTTCTTAAAGAGACCTTCCCGAACAGCTCATCAAAAGCAAGCTCTTCCCGTCAGTTGTCCTCTTTAGCATTTATCAAAATTTATGATGAAACTATTCACTGACTGGCTTGTTTTCTTCCCCACACCCTCCAAGAACATAAGCTCCCTAAGGCAAGAACCCTATTAGCCTCCTTATACATCCGACCAAGCACAGAGTGGTAATTCAGTGACTTGTTAAATAAACAGAAGGGAAAATGGGAGGAGGGAAGAGAATGGGGTAGCTGGAAATGCACGCAGCCTGAATTTGTTTGCTGTAAGAATTTAAAGAGGAGATACTGGCCCGTGGCCCCTAGTGTGCAGTGATTCACAACTCTTCTCTACCAAAAAGTATCTTTAACTCCGATGTGTTATGCGATGATACCAGAAATCTAGGAAGGTCATCTCTTACTCCAAACAAAAGTGATTCCATAGGAGTTGAAGACACATAGTTCCCATGGACATTGCACACCTCTTTCTAAATCCTCTGCATCACAGCCTCTCCCAGCCCAAACCCCACCTTTTCAATCAAAGCAGAATGTCTGTTTGCTTCCAAGCTTCCCTATTGTTCTCCTTTTTTTTTTTCCTCAGTTGGCCGCCAACTTCCTCCTGTTGGCCTGGGAACAGCTGAGCAGCAGCTGGAAAGGCTCATGGTCAGGTCCCCTCCAGTAATCAGGAATGGACAAATGAGAGTCAGAATAAAGGACAGAATAATCCAGCAACTCCATGTTCCCAAGTAATGGTCTGGATCTTAGACAAGACACTTGGTGTGAGGGCTTGTCCCATTCAAAGTCTAGCTGTGTCACTTTCCAGCTGTATGTTTTTTTTTTTTAATGTTTATTTATTTTGTGAAAGAAAGAGAGAGAGAGAGAGAATGAGCGGGGGAGGGGCAGAGAAAGACACAGAGAGAGAATCCCAAGCAGGTTCCTCTATGTCAGCAGAGCCTGACATGAGGCTCCATCGCAGGACCATGAGATCATGACCTGAGTGAAAATCAAGAGTTGGACGCTTAACTGACCGACCCACCCAGGCGCCCCTCTAGCTGTATGATTTAAGGCAAGTTTCTTGGCCACTCTGGTCCTCCGTCTCCTCATCTAAAAAACAAGAAAAAGAACCTCCTCCTAGGGTTATCCTAAGAAGTAAATAGAATCAATGCAAATAACTTAGTCAGTCATTAGTACAGAGTAAACACAATGAATTTTAGCTACAACTATTTTCTGCGTGTAAGCGCCTGTGTCTGTAAGTGTATGAAATGTCATTAGCAGATGAACATCTTTTCTGGTATGAACATCTTATTGTTCAGTGAGTTAAGGTAAACATTTTGGGGTTTGAATCCCATCCGAGAAAGCTTATCTTCTTGAATTTTCTATTTCTCTCTGTCTCTCTGTCTCTCTCTCCCTCTCTCTCTCTTTTTTTTTTAAGGTAAAACAACAATGTTGCAAAGTGAGAATGGAAAACAAAGGTACTGAATCCTGTAAGAGAAAAGTTTTGATCCCTGAAATAGTGGATAAACCCTGGGAACTTTGCACTAATGTGATAGGTCTTGGAAAGGCTTGGAAAGGCTGAGGTCTTGGAAAGGCTGAGTAAAAGAAGATTCTGGAAAATTGGAAAGAATGCAGAAAAATAAATAGGACTGGGATAGCCAATGTTAATCAATCACTTCCCATGTGCCAGGCACTATTTCAAACGCTTTATATGCTTTCAACTCATTTAATGCTTTTATCCCCCTTAGGAAATTGGGACCTTTATTATTACCATTTTACACAGAAGGAAACCGAGGCAGAGGGAGGCAATGTAGTTTGCCCAACAATCACATAAGTGTCGAAGAAGATCTTCATTTAAAGCCTCAGTAAAACGGATGAGCTGGTAGATATGGGATTCATTTACAATTGCAAAAGGGAAAAATCAGGTTAAGAATGGAATCCGAGTTTATGTGGATTCATAATGATGTTATTAAGGTTTTAAATTCTAAAAATGTTTGTATCTTTTTAAAACAACTTCTTAACGCTGACCTCTGTTTTACCCACCCCAACAACAATAAAAACATAATCAGACTGTACTAGAGAATAAGTCATAAAAGATATGCAACACTGACTTCTTTGGTTTGGGTGAAAAGCAGTCTCAAACTTGAGAATGGGGAGCTGCGATCACTTTTTTGTTACTCAACCCTGCTGTCTGTCCCTCCTCTCCACCTTGCCCCAGTGATCGAGATATTTCTGGTGACAATAGAGAAAGACATTAACATAGTAAGAGACAGATAACAGAGTTTAAGGGCTGGCCATTGAAGGTAATTCCACACACACTATAAAATGTCTCCTTCCATGATTTGCAATCAGGCAACTTAGTGAATAACCATCATTTTTCCAACTCCTCCTGCAAGTGCAAATTCAATACGATTCTTCAGTGGGGCACAGTAAAAAGCGAATGCAAAGGCATTTGAAAAGCTCACCCATTTAGATTTAATTACATACATAACTGGTGTCCTCCCAAGTGTAAAAACGCTGTAACTAATAAATCAGACAATAAAATGCTATCTGAGCAGAACAGATTTATAGAGAAGATGTGTGAGCAATCAAAATTCACTCCCTTGCATTGGGTATTTCTACCCAGAAAAGTTCTTAAAAACAAGAACAAATGGCTGCTCTTTGAATTGTACCTTCTTTTGAACACTCAGGGCTCTCATTTTCCTTGGAGGGGTGTTCTCCTCTACCGGCTTTGAAGTGAACAGGAGATTCCAATCTTAAAAAACATCTCTCTGTGTTAAAGGGTCGTCAGATCTGTGTTTGCATGCTAGATTTTTAAGGTCCATTTCATTTATCCACTACTGTTTTTTACATGCTCAGTTCACAGCTACTAAATGAAGCTTAATGCAGTAGAAAGAATATTTCACTTTAGAGCTTCCTCAAGATACACATAACAAAGAAGATCGCAAACTTCTGCAAAGCAGTTTTTTAATTTTTTTAAATGTTTATTTATTTTTGAGAGAGAGAGAGAGACAGAGCACGAGCAGGGGGAGGGGCAGAGAGAGAAGGAGACACAGAATCTGAAGCAGGCTCCAGGCTCCGAGCTGCCAGCACAGAGCCTGATGTGGGGCTCGAACTCACAGACTGTGAGATCATGACCTGAGCTGAAGTTGGATGCCCAACCGACTGAGCCACCCAGGCGCTCCACCATTTTTTTAAAATGTGACATTCTGGAACTATGAAAATATCTTCCCAAGTATATCATAGGGGGAAAAAAGACCCTGTAATAATAGTAGTAAGATAATTTTTAGTCATTGCCAATGATTTTGACATTTATGAAATGCATTTCTTAATGTGCCTGCTTTAGATTGAATGTTTTGTGAATGACCAATTTGGAGTAAGGAAGCTCGGAAGACTGAAGTCTTGTCATCGTTTGGGCACACCTTTCCCAAGTGCAAATTGTTAGAGGGTATGGACTCACCCCCTTTTTCCATGTTCGCATTTGGAATAAAATTAAATTCAAAACATGTTTTCCTTTTGAATAAAACATCATAAAAAATAACACCTCAACACATTTTCTAGCTGCTGATCACCATGTTAAAGGCACAATCTGATCTCGGCAGATACTTTCCTAAGGAAAAGAATCAGTCAGCTGAGCAACTTCCTCATTTGTTGTGCTTATGAAAATGAAAATGTAACCGACCTTAGGATTTCAAAACCATCCCTGGTTACAAGTAAGGGAAGAAATAAATAATAGTGGGGCTTTTGCTTTATCATTAAGTTATATTGCTCTTGATCTTTCATTGGCTAATTCAGAAAGCAAAATGGCTCTCCCTAAGTTGGAAACGGTGCCTCTCTTCGCTTGCTGTGCGTAGTGTACCATAAAGCCAATTTTAAGTGATTTTGTTCAGATTGGTTTGTTTGCCCGTTTTATCTGTTCGCTTGGGAGTTCTAGACTCTCACAGGAAAGCAGGCATATAACAGGGTGAAACAGGCAAAGTTCTGAGATACTTTTGAACAACTCAAACAGGATCCATTTCCTCGTTCTTCCTAGCTGTGGATTTTTAAGTCCAGGTCTGGCTCCTGCTCTGGTTTCTCTAAATATTTATCAGTTAACAATTATGCATCTGCTCCAATGGCAACAAACTTGGCCGAAGAAAGAAATAAGAATGCTTTCTTTCCCTAGATATGCTAAATAATGCAAGTCTATTTGGAGTTTTTGAAACAGGAGCTTTCCTCCAATTATCAGACGTGTGTCCTTTGATTTTGGCACTCATTAAACATATAGAAAAACCATTTACTTCAGCGTGCGTTTTCTCCTTTAAAAAAAAAAGGATCATTTCCTAAAAAAAAAAAAAAAGATCATTTCCTATTTGTTTGGCTCTTTCCAGTAAGTTTCTCTAGTAAGTATTGGCCTCTCTTATCATGCATGCTGGGTTACACTGAAGTTAATAGAACTGCTTAGTAAAGTCTACTGAACCCTGGTGCAAGAACCTTTCACACAGAAGAGAATTCCTTTCACTTAGAAATATTTTAAGAAATAAATTTAGGAAAAGTTGCCTGGTACGATCTAGAAGTCATTATTTGATCAAGATACCAAACCCAAACCTGCATTTTGCAAGCCTTTTATTTTTGTATTTGCAAAGGGCTCTTTACACAAGGTTTACTTACATTGACCTTTTATGCTTTCCACACATGTAGTTTTTAGCAACCTGAAGCAAAGCAGCAAATATAAATTGTACTAACCTTAGTATATTTATATGTCAAATTGGTGAGTGGGACAGGTAAGTCTGGCGTGCCTGAAGACGACATTTCTGGTTCGGCTGCTGGAACACAGGTGACAGGCTCAGCGATTTGGTTCTGATAGAGCCCTTGGCTTTATTTGTTCCTTTTTATCTGCACGGGCTAAGGTTTATTTGCATACTGGAATATGATTGGATGAACAAACTCAGAGCAAAAAGAAAACGACACTACTTATTTGTAACACCTAGGGCAGGAAGCCCTTGACTTTAAACTTAAATCCTTAAGAAACCAGTGCTCCAGCATTGAAACTACATCTGGAGACAGGGCACTATTTGCAGACGAATTAATTGACAAAGCCGAAACCTGTGATAAGGATATGCGGTGCAGCTGCTCTGGCCACTGAGGCCAGTTATTATTTTTTTGGCTTTTCATGCTTTTTTATGCTACTGTGAAACTTTCCGTTCTCTGACAGACTTGGAATCAGAGAATTTGAGGATTGAAAAAGAGTCTCAGAGGGCACTTGTTCTCAGAAGAAGCTGGTGAGGGGAGGTCCCTGGCCAGGTGGCCTCAGGACAATGCTGTCAGCCAATCAGTCCATGCGCCAGAAAAGCAGAGTGGGAAGAAAGTCCCTCCATACAGACCCTACCTCGAGTCAGGTTTAAAAGATCCTACCAATCGAGTGTATTCTTGGTGCTGGGTAAGCAGACCTACTGTGATTGCAGGAGCTCCGAGTTATCTTTGTTATATAGGAGAACAGAAAGGTCAGCAGGATTTTTACAGATCTCCGAGTACACTGTCACACACAGTCACCCGTATAGCAAGATGGCAATAGCATCTGTCACAACCATCTAAAATGAAAGTAACCCTTGGTTTTGGAAGTTGGCTGTGTTTATCAGTGATTGATACGGGCAGTTGTACAAAAAAGTGGACTCAAACAGGACCCTAAGTCGTTCAATTTCTTAGAATGAATGTTTCAGTCTGGGAACATTAAAAAAAAAATTAACTGCACTCGTCCCATTTTAAACACAAGACTTCATTGTATTGAAGCTCAAGCAAAAGTTACAATAGGAACACGATGGAAAACCACGGATACTCTTAATTCTGATTATTGAGAGTTGAGAATGACAATTTCTTTTTCCAGGAAAAATTGCCAGCTCTCCCAAATATGGGATTTAGGTAGGGAAACGTAGGCTTATTAAATAGTTGCTCCAAATCAGGCACAGGAGCCTTACTTTCTCTTTCCATTCTTGCTTGGTTCCCCATTTTACAGATAGGGAGAGAGCAAGTAGCTTGCTTAAGATCACAGATCCAACAAGTGCAAGACCAGAATTTCATTTCCCAGTTGGGTTCCCTAAGTGAATAGTCACCCTCACGCACACTTACAGTTATTAGCCCTTTTACTCATCTAAGATAGGGTCAGCAAACATTTTCTCTTAAAGAGACAGAAAATGTTTTCTGCTTCTCTGGCCCAGATGGTTTCTGTTGTAACTTACTCGACTCTACATGCAAGAAACTATAGACAATAGATACATTAATGGGTATAGGTGTTTTCCAAAAAAATTTTATTTACAAGAACAGGAGGCAGGCCAGATCGGGCTCATGGGCCAGCCCTCAATTTCTAAAACCACCATCTCCAAGGACCATGCCTGTCGCACCACGTGCTTGAAGGCCAGATAGAAACTTCTGTGTTATTTCACTATTTTTCTCTTTGTCTCTGTCCCTGCCTCTTTCTCTTGCTCTCTTTTTGGAAAATCTAATGGTTTTGTCTTTTAAAAATGTGTTTTGAGTTAAATGCACAATTATACAACAGCTATTATATAACTTGCAGAGCGGTGCTCCGGCCATGCCCAGACAGCTGTGTTTTGCTGCTGTCTTTCTGTTTCCAGCTTTGCAGTGGTCTGTGGATGCAAACACTGGTTCACCTGCTGTCCAACACACGGGTCGTGTCAGCTCACTGGTTCCATGCTCATCCTTGATTTTATTTCACTGAATAATTACATAAGAAGATTTCCCTTCACAGCAGACATTACTGAAGGTAGGTAAAAAGAACAGCTTTGGAAACAGGTTACCACACCTGCCCATTTAATTTCAACAAATATTTACCAAGTATCTTTTCATGGGTGAAGCACCCGTGATTATAGTATCAGGAACTCTCCAACTTTAATCTTACTTGAAGGGCAAATTTTGTTTTTCTGCCCAGAAACCACAGGGCCTGTGATCTCTACTTTTGAAGGAAGCATCGTCCTGTCCTGAGAGCTTGCCTTGTGGAATAGTGTATTCCTGGGAATGGTTGCATGGATGGAAGGCTTTATCAGACCACTTCCCTCCTTCACACACCGCACACGGCTTTGGTGAGAGCACAGGGGAGACCCACTTTAAGACTGAACTCAGGGGGTGTGCATTTTTATTTTATTTTTATTGCTTTTTTAAACATTTATTTCTGAGAGAGACAGACAGACAGAGCGCAAGCAGGGGAGGGACAGAGAGAGGTTGACAGAATCCGAAACAGCTTCCAGGCTGTCAGCACAGAGCCCGACGTAGGGCTCGAACTCAGGAACTGTGAGATCATGACCTGAGTCGAAGTTGAACGCTCAACTGACTGAGCCATCCAGGCACCCCTGTTGCATTTTTATATGTATGGGACTTGAAGTTGGGAGTAATAAACAAAAGATGTTTAATCTTCCTTACCTTCGTATGGACAAGCTAAATTACACACACACACACACACACACACACACACACACACACACATAGATGGGGCAGAGGGATGGGGCAGAAAGAGAAACATAATTTATTCTTTTCTTGAATCTAATAACTTCTTCCAGCCCTTTGTGAAAGCTGTCATTATACCAAGAAACATATAAACTATGACTCCAGCTACTGCTGAAACTACTGTCTTATTTTATAAGGAATCCCTCCAGAGCTCCATTCAAGACTTAGTCGCTGGTCGGGGCGCCTGGGTGGCTCAGTCGGTTAAGCATCCGACTTCAGCTCAGGTCACGGTCTCGCGGTCGGTGAGTTCGAGCCCCGCGCCGGGCTCTGGGTTGATGGCTCAGAGCCTGGAGCCTGTTTCCGATTCTGTGTCTCCCTCTCTCTCTGCCCCTCCCCCGTTCATGCTCTGTCTCTCTCTGTCTCAAAAATAAATAAAACGTTAAAAAAAAAAATTAAAAAAAAAAAAAAGACTTAGTCGCTGGAAAGATAATGGAACCTTACCTTCTCCCACCCACATGAGTGGTTGAAATAGAAACCACTCAAATTTGTGAAACAAACATAATTATTTGGTCAAATAAAAAATAGCTTCTTTTTATATTTTCTGCTCTCAAAATCCAGGGTCGATTTGTCGGAGCTAAATTTTTATGCTGGGTGACATCTCCCTCCCTGGCTCCTCAGTGCTGCCCTAAGCATGGCTGGATGAGTCTGCCGGTTGGTTAATCCAGAAATGGATATATCCCTCTGCTTTGGATCGCTGCAATTTCTGCAGACACGACATTGTTCTTATGTCTATTGGGGCTTTAATAATTTGGAAAAAGTGGGTCTTGTATGTGGCGACAGGATCTGTGCTTGGTTGGCGTGCTGGTGTTAAAAATGGAGGTGGAAGGCAGCATTTGAGTACAGGAGCCTACATATTTGAGGGCTAACTTCTGTTCCTCCGTCATTCTTCTCCAATTAGCAATATCTCCTCACCTCTGATTTCTCCTGCCCTTCACACACCCTTCCATTGTTCTCTCTTTGTTTTGGCAGATGCCCCTCTTATCTGACACAATCAGGACACTGATCAACTAGTAGAGTCACCGAAACAAACAGTAGGCTAAAGCCTCCCTCAGATCCTGAGTTTAGCTTATATAGGTGTTTGCTAAATTTTACGGGCCAAAGACATTTCTTAGAACTGGGTCAGCTGCCAGAGTTTGAAATAATCTTGCATGGCCTTCACAGTGCACTTGTTTCCTCCAAGTGGAGAGAGAAATTAAAGACACTAACGGCATTTTTGAGGCAATGTGAATGTAGACTACTTTGAGATTTTTATGACATTTCCCATATTGTTTTACCATGGTCTTGTGCGTAGATTACACAAGAACATGCTGAACAACTTGACAAGGTTAGGTGTTTGTATAACACTCAGTTTTACACATAGTTTTCATAAATGCAACACTCCTTTTCCTCCAGATAAATCTCCAATTTAAATTACATTTAATTCAATCATGCAATTGAAACACTAGGGTTCATGTGAATGATCAGGTTTTGGAGCAGAGATGTGACTATTGGTAAGAGAGGAAACTGTGCCTTAAACTGGGTGAATACAAACACGAGTGTCAATGCTGTGGTTTTGCTTTTTACTTTTTCAACATATATTAGAAAAGCTTATTTATTTTGAGACACAGAGAGAGAGAGAGCATGCACATACATGCACATGCATGCCCGTGAGCTGGGGAGGGGCAGAGAGAGGGAGAGAGAGACAGAATCCCAAGCAAGGCTCCACACTGTCAAGGTAGAGCCGAATGAGGGGCTTGAACTCACAAACCATGAGATCATGACCGGAGCCGAAATCAAGAGCCAGATGCTTAACCAACTCAGCCACCCAAGCGCCCCAGCTTTTTCAACACTTTAAAAACACATTTAAAGTCAAACATACTATACATATATAGAAAACTGTAAAAATCATAAGCGTACGTTTCAATAAATACTCATAAAATGAACAAAACAAAATCACTATTTAAGTCAGGGAACAGAGCAATATCAGTACCTCAAAGCCCACCTTGTATATCTTCCCATGTCTATCCCCTTTTCTCTCACCCTACATTAGGATATCACCAATAGCCTAACTTATAATGCCATGCATTCTTTTTTTCTTTTTTCCTGAACTTTCCTGGCTTTACATGTCAGCTGCCTGTTGGGCACCTGAGCTGCATGTCACATAGTCATATACCTGGGTTTCCAAACTCAAGAGCCTACATATTTGTTTCATGTGAACCTATGCAGTGTATAACAACAAGAAAACTAGAAACATGTGAAATGTTTCTTCTTTTAGTTTAAAAAATTAAGACCTAGATTTTAACTTCCTAAAGGAGAAGACCCAAGGAGTGGTGTTAGCCTGCTGGCCCACTGAAATCACCCAGGGAATTCAAAACAACACAAAACACGGCAAAACAAAACAAGGCAGAGATTCCGATTCCCTGGGAGTGGTTTGAGCCCAGGTATCAGTATGCACGCAAAGGTCCTGTGGTAGTTCTGAAGCGTAGTCAGCTGTCAGAACCACTGACGCAGTTCTGACTCCGCTTTGTCAAGGTCCAAAGTTGGAGCAACATCCACTTCCCACGGAAGACTTCTACAAAATGCAAAGTCTCAGACCTCATCTCAGACCTACTGAATCAGAATCTTTGGACACAGAGCCCAGCAGTCTGTACTTTAATGAGCCCTTCAGGTGATTCTGAGTCAAGCTTAGGTTTGAGAACCGCTGCGCTCTGACATAGACCCGACCTATCTCTGTTATAAACAGGATGTTGCACTCAATTAAGTTAACCTAGTCCTTTCGTTTATATTTTAAGAACCGTAACCGAACCTGGTATCATTTCCCAAAATCGAATCTCTTTCTTGAATTTCCTGTTTCTGATCATGCAAAAACGGTACCACCAAACTTTAGGCATCTATTTTTATTGGTTAACCTAAAAATTTTAACACACTTAGAAGCATATGTATACATTTAATCACCATCTCACACAAAAGTTAAGGACTCTGAAAATTTTATCTCTTGATTCTCTATTCCTGTTCTACATGTTATATGCCTGTTACAAATTTTTGTTCCACTGCCCCAAAGGAATCATAATTATATAATTATTGCCCTATTCAATCAATTCCTATTTTACTTTACTTAATTATATAAAAATTTCTTTGGCCATTGCTCATTCTTTTACCTAAGCCCTTTCTTCTGCTATAGTTTTCTTCTTTGAGAGTCTCGTAGAGGCTCACATTCTTGTCTTCTTGTCAGGAGATTGTCAATGTTGGTAGTATTTCAAAGAACTTTTGGCTCTGTTGGTTTTCTCTACTGTATGTTCACTTGTTTGACTAATTTCTGTTCATAACCTCACTTTCTTTCATTCTCTTCTCTCGACATTTGTTTTTGCTGTCCCTTTTCTAACTTCTTCTTCTTTTTTTAATGTTTAATGTTTTATTTTTGAGAGAGAGAGCATGAGCAGGGGAGGGGCAGAGAGAGAGGGAGACCCAGAATCTGAAGCAGGCTCCAGGCTCTGAGTTATAGGCACAGAGCCCCATGTGGGGCTCGAACTCGTGAACTGTGAGACCTTGACCTGAACGGAAGTCAGACGTTTAACTGACTGAGCCACCCCGGTGTCCCTTTTTTCTAACTTCTCGATACTTACATCATTTTATTTTCATCCTTCTTCCCTCTGAAGTTCTAAATTTCCCTCTATGAGTGTCTTTAGTGACATCCACAAGTTGAATATAGTATTTTCATTTTTGCTCAATTAAAGATACTTTCAAATTTCCATTGTGATTTCTTCCCTGACTCATGATTTATTTGGAAGTGCATTTCTTCGTTTCTCTGTTGGCTGGCAATAAACAACCCCTCAATCATTGCAGTTCACATTAGTAGGGCTATATTTTTATCTGCTTATAAAGTTAGCATCTTTACGTCTTCCTAGGAAATTGAACTTTTTTTATCATTATAAGCTCTCTCTGCTCCTCTTTATGATTTTGCCCTAGAGTTTCCTTGGAGAGATTATCCCCATAGTAGCTTTTCCTTCAGTTAGGGTTTGCATAATATGTCGTCTTCCATCTCCTTACTTAATCTCTGCATATTCCCAGTGTTCATAGCAGCATTACCAACAGCAGCCAAATTAAGGCAAGAGCCCAAGTGTCCATCGACTGACAAATGGATAAAGAAGATGTGGTTTATATATGCAATGGAGTATTACTCAGCAATCAAAAAGAATGAAATCTTGCCATTTGCAACAACGTGGATGGAACTGGAGTGTACCATGCTAGGCAAAATAAGTCAGAGAAAGACAAATACCATATGATTTCATGCATATGTGGACTTTAAGAAATAAAACAGAGGAACCTAGGGTAAGAGAAGGAAAAATAAGATACAGAGAGGGAGGCAAGCCATATGAGACTTGTAAATACAGAGAACAAACCGAGGGTTGCTGGAGGGGTGTGGGGTGGGGGGATGGGGTGAGTGGGTGATGGGCTTTGTGGAGGGCACTTGTTGGGATGAGCAGTGGGTTTTGTGTGTAGGTGATGAATTGCTGGCTCCTACTCCTGAAACCATTATTACACTGCGTGTTAACTAGCTTGGATTTAAACAAAATTAAAAATAAATAAATAAATAAATAAATAAATAAATAAATAAAGCAAAAAAAAAAAGTCTGTATCTTTATGTCTTGCATATGGTTCTTTGAATGGCCCATAGTTGGGTTTTATTTACCTATGCAATTTTATAAACATTCTTTTTTAATTGCATCATTTCCTTTATTGATATGTAATACAATATACAGATAAATTTATGTTTAAAAATTCTACCATCTTATGAAATACTTTGGTCTTCCTTACTCTACGTTCTTTTTCTCTCTTTTCTTACCTTTTTTCTAAAAATTATTTTAAATTAACTTAAGATGTTAGTCTTAAAATTAGGGGCGCCAGGGTGGCTCAGTGGGTTGAGTGTCGGACTTTGGCTCAGGTCACGATCTCACAGTTCTGGAGTTCGAGCCCCGCGTCAGGCTCTGTGCTGACAGCTCGGAGCCTGGAGCCTGCTTTGGGTTCTCTGTCTCTCCCTCTCTTTCTGCATCTCACCTGCTCGCACTCTGTCTCTCTCTCTCTCTCAAAAATAAATAAACATTGAAATTTTTTTAAATTAAACCAAACTAATTTTAATTTTACATTTAGTGTACATTCATTTTAATTAATTTAAAAATTAATTCCTCATTCGCTCTATCAGTTTAGGGATTACATATTGTCTTTATTGTTATTTTAATGGCTCTTTGAGATACTAAGGGTATTTTGCCACTTATCAAAGTCTAAAATTAATTGGTGCTTTTACTTTTTTCTTCGGTTCATCCAAATACTTGAAACACTTTATTTACATCCCTCCCAATATCCATGTGATTGCTGATAGATGTTTATTTACATGTTTGTGTGCATGGCAAGCTTACTTTTTTCCACTCCACTTCCATTTCCTTACTGCCTCAAATCTTACCTCTCTTGCTCCCTGGTTTCTGATTTAGTTTAACCAGTAGAAATGAGGGGTGGGGGTGGGGGAGGAGGTGCTGACCGGAGAATGACGTGTAGGAGGAGAGGAAAGCCCGAGTGCTTCCTCCCTTGCTTCTTTTTTGTCTGAGCGACACTCTGGTGCGTTCTGGCACATTCTGGCATGTTCTGGCATGTTCTGGCAGGGCGACATCTTCCTCCCAAGACCGAGGCCCTGCTGAGTGTCCCTCCCTGTGGAGCATTGGCTTCTACAACTCCCTTATTTACTGGGCTCTGAGAATACCATTTCCACGTCTATATCTTCGGGTTCTGAGGTCTTCAGTTCTCTTCGTGGACTGCCCATGTTCTGTAAAGAGTCCCTTCATTAAATCATCTTCAAAACTCCAGCCAGGTGTGCCTTCTGTTTTTTTGCAGTGACCCTGAAAGGATTTTTAGAACTTCAGAGGCCTCTTCTTTTGAGGGTGGGGTTGGGTGGGAGGAAGGCTCTATAATTAGTTATGTATAATAAGAATAAGTACCAACAAGCCATTATGCAAAACAAAGTACTGGGAGGATAATCTACACGTATACTTGTGGTCCTTCATCTGATTGCTCTGTCCCCTCATTCTCACCCAAATGGGAGAATTATGAAACCTGTATTCATTATTCTCTTGACTGACTTCCATTGTGTTTCTAGGTGCTCCACAAAGTTATTTCCAACTTTATAAAAATGAACTTATTTTTTCCTTAAATATTATACCAATAAGAGTCATCCATATTATTGAATATCACTGAATATTATTTTGACTGCTGGATATTATACCTTTCTGATAATAGTTTATTCATCCAGTCTTTTGATAGTGGGTTTTTGGGGATTGCTATTGTGAATAGTGCTTCTATAAAAAATATTCTTGTGTATATTTCTCTTGACTGTATATATCTGAAATCAAATTTTCTGGTTCTTAAGGAACATGAGTGTTACACTTTGGGATATAACGCCAAAGCGTCTCTATCAATTTAGGCTTCTGCCTTCAATGGAAAAAGGACCCTGGGGATCTATATTCTCCGGCATTTGCTAGTGTTTTCTCATTTGGATAGATTTTTATAATGGGTTTTGTTTGTTTATATGTAAAAACCCACTGTTAGTTTAAAGAAGGTTCTGTTTTATTTTTACTTTAGTCACAGCTTTTGTTTTATTATGAATATGTTGAATGTTGTAAACTTATTTTCTTTCATATCATCTTAGCTTTTCATGTTTCTTTTTTCTTTTTAAATTCTGTATGTTGTCAGTTACATTTATGGATTTTGCTAATATTAAAAAATCCCTGCATGCAGGAGATAAAGCTAAATTGGATTTACATTTGATGACTTACACTGGAATGAAATATCAGTATATCTAGAAATGTACAATAATAAAATTGCCATGTATTAAAATCTGCGAGGCCCAGCAAAAAAGAAAAACACTTCAAAGGAAATTTTTGTTCCTGAAAACTTAGGTTAAAGAAGAATTTTTCAAATTGAATATTCATTTTAAATAGCTAAGAAATCCATAGCAGTATGTACCTAAAGGAAGTAGAAAGAAGGAGATAATAAAAGTAAAGACAAGTATTAATTAAATGGGGGAAAAAAAAGAGAGAGAGAAAACAGAGAAAGTCAAAAAAGCCAAAAGGTTGACATTTTGGACAAAATAATAAGATGGAATCCTTTGCAAGACTGACCAATAGAAGAGAAAAAAGGTACAAAAATATTTTGATTAAAATGGGACATGCTTGCAGATAAAATAACGATTTTTTTTAAAAAAAAAGGAAAACAGTATCAACAACTGCATATGAATTAGGCAATTGTTCCTGCACCATTTATTGAAAAAACTATTTCTTTTCCATGATTACCTTTGTACCTCTGTAGAAAATCAACTGTCCACCTATATGTAGGTTTATTTATGGATTCTCTGTTGCGTTCCATTAATCTATTTCTCTGTCTTTAGACCAGTACCACACTGTTGTAATAACTATCACTTTATCATGAGTCTTAAAATCGGGCAGTGTTGTCCCTCCAACATTGTTCTTTTGCAAAGTTGTTTGTGTTTTTTTTGATCGTATTTATTTCTTTATAAATCTTACAATCAGTCTGTCAATTTCCCTAAAAGGCTTCTGGGATTTCAACTGGGATTCCATTGAAACTTCTCCTTCTCCTGGGACTCCAGCCACATTTTATAGATCATATCACCATATCCTTTACTCATGCACCTTCTCTTCTCCATTTTTTCCTTATTTTGTCTGTCCAGGCTTCATTATGGAAAATTTCTTCTATCCAAATGGATTTACTAATTCTTCCTTTATCTATATCCAATATTTTTTAATGTTTATTCATTTATTTTGAGAGAGAAGAGGGTAGAACACGAGCAGAGGAGGGGCAGAGACAGAGAATCCCAAGCAGGCTCCATGCTTTCAGGGCAGAGCCCGATGCAGGGCTCAATCTCATGAACCACGAGACCACGCCTTGAGCCAAAATCAAGAGTCAGACATTTAACCGACTGAGCCACCCAGGTGCCCCAATCTGCATCCAATTTTTCTTAAATAATTCACCCAGGCAGCTTTTGATAATGGCCATTTTTAGTTCAAGACATCTTCCTTTATTATCCTTTTTTTTTTTAGTTTCCAGGTCTCATGAAATTTTCAATTTTGTCTTTTAAATCCAGATCTTTTGAAGTCTATGTCTGATAATCCCAATATCCTAAGCCTCTGCACTAAGAAATACATCTTGTCCTTTGTTCTTTATGGCTTCTTTTCATGTCGTCTTCTCCTCTTCTGGCTCTGCTCGCTCTTTGGCATGAAGCATTCGATTGAAAAATTTGTTTCTAGAAATAATCAGAGAACTACAATGATGTTATCTTCTCCCAAAGAATGTGTGTATTTGCTACTGCTAGACTCCTGGTATCTCTAGGTCTCTCCAAACAACTCTGGGCCTTAGTATTCTAGAATCAAAGTAGAAGGGTTTCATCAAGGCTACCCTTCCTGTCTCTGCATGCTCTGGGCTAAGCGCCACCAGATTGTCAAATGGGCAGCACAGCCTTACTCAGATGTTATATATTCGCAATGAGGAAATGCCCTCAATGTGAAGATTGTCCAAACAGTGGGCTTCCTTTTCAGGACTTCCATCCTGCCCTGGAATCTGGCCTGAGAGCATTTCACTATCTGGTTAGCAAGTTTTGTTACAAGACACTTGTTTAAATTTTTTTTTTTTCAACGTTTATTTATTTTTGGGACAGAGAGAGACAGAGCATGAACAGGGGAGGGGCAGAGAGAGAGGGAGACACAGAATCGGAAACAGGCTCCAGGCTCCGAGCCATCAGCCCAGAGCCTGACGCGGGGCTCGAACTCCCAGACCGCGAGATCGTGACCTGGCTGAAGTCGGACGCTTAACCGACTGCGCCACCCAGGCGCCCCACAAGACACTTGTTTAAATAAATATTTTGTCCAGAGATTCTCATTGCTCTTCAGTGGAGGGTTCAGTCCAAATTATTTGTTCTGCCATTATCGGAGGCAGTTATTGAGAAAATTTTCTCAATTTTTAAAATGAAAGTTAGGTTAAATGATAATTCTAGGTTGGCAGCTTTGTTTTTCTGTCAGTCATTTATCAGTACTGTTTTTTCCATGGTATTCTCATTTTTACTATGATATGTCTAAACGTATGTTTTATTTTTCTCCTTTTTAGGGTTTATTTTGATACCTAAATCTGAGTTTTATGGCCTTCATTAGTTTTGGCGATTTCTCGGTCTTTCTTCCTGTTACGCGTATGTTGTATCTTCTGATTTTAACTTCTGTATTATTGAATATTTGTTTTCTGTTTCCCACATCTTGCTTTCTCTGTGTGGTGTATTAAACCTTTTCCTCAAATCTATACTCGAGTTTACTTAATCTCTATTCAGCTGTTTTTAATCTGCTATTTAGGGCATCCGTTAAGCTTTTCATTTCAGTGACTATGTTTTGTTTTGTTTTTTCTTTCTGGAATTTCATTTGATTATTTTAAAAGTCATCGTATTCTTTTTGGTGTTGTCTTGTGTTGATTTAAATAAGATGAAGAGTCTGAAATCATCATTTAACTAAAGAATTCAACAGAATCACAGATGTATTATATCTTTACACAGAAATGATAACAAAACAAAAGCCTAATGTACTTCTGGGCTAATAGTGAAACCTCAGAATATTTGTCAGTGCAAATAGAATTACTTGGGTAAAACACATAAAAGTCCACTGAGGTTATATTTCACAAAACACAGCACCAATCTCCAAATTCTCAATGTCATTGAAGGCTCATGTGTAGAAATAACACTTCCAAGAATGTGTTATGAAATAGAGCAGGGTTATTCATTTTTATACAAATCTCCAGAGCAGAAAGGAGAATCACACTGAGACGTTTCAGTGAGTGTTCTTAATTCACCACTTTATCAGAACTACATTTAAGATGTGAAATTATTTCTGCTACTCTGTACTGGAAGGGGGAAGAAGGAACATTGGATTGTTAGCCTTCTGATATTTCTTTCATTAGCATTTGGGAGGGACCGTAGCTTCAAGGCTAAGTGATAGGACACAGACAGGGAGTATAAGCCGTTGTTTATGAAATCTCAAAGAAGAAAGAATTTTTTTACACCCACAGCCTAGGCTAAGGAGCTCTGGCCATGCCGTTGCCTAGTCACCCAGTGATTCAGAGGGCATATTTTTCTATTACTTTCTTTAATGAGCGTCAACCATTCCAGGAAGTCGAGTTTCTTGGTTTCTGTCTCCTCTGCATGCAACCTTGACTGCTCTCCTTACTTGGCTGTCAAGGCAACACATTCTCAAGGGCAGGAATAGTTTGTTTGTCCCCATTTTTGGTTTTCTCTCTTCTTTTGCCTTCTGGGGATTTCTCTTGCTTTCTTTTTGGGCCAAATATTCTTTTGATAGCTATTTGTTATATTTTTATCTTGCATTTTTAGTTGTGTTTTTTAAGGAGAATTTCCACATGATCTAGTCTGCTAAAGTGAGTGAAATAGAAATTACTTTTCCAAAAGAACACAGTCATTAACAAAAAGTAAACCTGGGGCACCTGGGTGGCTCAGTCAGTTAAGCGTCCGACCTCAGCTCAGGTCATGATCTCACAGTTTGTGGGTTCGAGCCTGTGGCTGGCTCTGTGCTGACAGCTCAGAGCCTGGAGCCTGCTTCTGATCTCTGTCTCCCTCTCTGTCCTTCCCCCTCTTGTAATCTGTCTCTCTGCCTTTCAGAAATGAATAAATGTTAAAAAAAATTGGCTTATTAAACTTCTAGGCTTATGACTTGCTTATTTTTAGTTTGCACATACTTTGGGGAAGCTTTTTCTTATAAATGGCAATCAATATCAGAAAATGTTCTTAGTCTGTTATAGTTGTTTTGTTTTTTTTTTGCTTCATTATTACTTATATGCATCAAGGTGTATCTGTTTAGAACAGCTTCCTTGATTTGGAGCTATTCCAGAAATTTCAGCTTTTGTCCCTGTATAGAAACTTTTGGCTGATTTATGCTAATAAGGTACAAAGTCATACCAGGTCTTTACTGCTCCAAGACTAAGTTAAATTTGTACTTAGAGTTCTAGATGGAGTCTAACCTCAAATTTCACTAGTATTCAGATATTTTTGGATTTGTCTTGAGAACTGACCATATTAATTCATTAGAAGTATTCTTAAAGGAGGGGCTACGATGTTCCTGGGAATAATTGTCTAAGTGAAGATAGCATCGGACAAATAAATCTAGGTTTATATAATGCTTTGGTTATCAGAGATGAGGGTTGAAACTGATCACAACTTGTTATTTTCTGGGGAGATTTACTCCTAATTAGGCACTCCCTTTCTTAAACATGGTCTCACATCATAACGATAGGGAAAGAATGGGCTGAAATTAATCAACGAAAAAGTCATTGACTAACGCAAAGTCAATCTTACATATACATGAAGTAATCCCAGGGGTATTCAATTTATCTCTATTACCTACATGATAAAGAGACATGTAAAAGGGAAGAGACAGATATATTCCTTAGATATTGGCTTAAAGGCATTAACAAACCCAGAAAATACATTTTCACTGGCATTTTTGGAGACTCTACTATATCAACCGTGGCAGCAAAGATGTAGGACCCAGAGCAATGCCCAAAAGATAAGGTAGCCAGGGAGATAGGATAGTATTCCGGCAGCTAGGATAGGTACTGGAAGCTTAGTGACCACCAAGAGACAGGTTGTACCTTGGCTCTAGAATCAGCTTTATTCAGCTGTAAATGGCAGCAACAAGGTGCTCTCAGGTGACTCTGTGGACAATAAAAGGCTGGAAAGAGCTCTCACTCAAAGGAATGGGTCACCAAAGGGGAAGAAGATGAGCCATAATGCTGACTGGTGGTTAGCCAGGGCCTGGTGAGAAACTGATGAATGGGTAAGGAGTTTTACTTTGGAGTGACAGAAATATTTTGGAACCAGAGAGGGGTTGTAGTTGAACCATACTGTGAATGGATTAAACACCACTGAACTGTTGATTTTCAACGTTTATTTATTTTTGGGACAGAGAGAGACAGAGCATGAACGGGGGAGGGGCAGAGAGAGAGGGAGACACAGAATCGGAAACAGGCTCCAGGCTCTGAGCCATCAGCCCAGAGCCTGACGCGGGGCTCGAACTCATGGACCGCGAGATCGTGACCTGGCTGAAGTCGGACGCTTAACCGACTGCGCCACCCAGGCGCCCCTGAACTGTTGATTTTCAAATGGTTAATTTTATGGTATGAAAATTTCACCTCGATGAATTACTTGAAACATATAAAGGGGAAGAAAATAGAAGCTTATTCTTGACCACAGATGACAACCCAAGAAACACCCCAAATAATGGGTGATTCTTCCATGGGGCTCTGGACCTTACAACAACATGGATATAAAAACCCTGAGAAACAGTTTTTATTCCTTTCAAACTGATCCAGGAATGGTTGCCCTGGGGAAATATGAGTTTCATGCCGTTTAAAATATTTTGCTCCCATGTCCTATTGTTTCATTCTCAATCCTTAGATATTGTGACAACATAAATAATGATTAGCATGTATCGGGTAACACTTCAAGAATATTCCAAAAGGGTAACTTTTGTATACTTTTCTTGTTGTTTCTGATCATTTTCTAGAGGATAAAAGATGGTTTCTCTCACATCTCCCCCTCCCTCAAAGAATAAAACAAAACTAGGTACTAATCCAAAATTTTTCATAAGTCATCCTGATTAGTTTTGGAAAGGGTTTGTACAACATCCTGAGAATTGGGAATTTATTTCTGTCTGAAGCCAGGCGAGTATAGCTTTAAAGCACGGAACAGCAATTTAGAATGTGGAGTTTAAACATTCTGAAAACAAATGGTGTGTGAACATAGGAAATGGCATCCCTCAGGCGATAGTATCATGATTGTCCTGGGCCCACATTTCAAAGCCTCCCTCTAAACCATTGGGAGGTGGCTCTCCCAGGATGGAACTTTCTGAGACCAAAAAGCAATGGCACATTTATCTCCCTTAAGTTCCTATATAAAGAATGATTTCTTAAATAAGTGGATCATGAACTCCATAAACACATATAATCTAACACTATCTGTAGGCTATCCAAACTGTTCCTCAAGAAAATGAACTTCAACAGTACAGAGTCCTGGAAGAGCTCTGGAAAGTTCATTGTGCATTAACTAGTTGATTTTCCATGAGAATTTTGTCCCCAGTAGGCTTCCAATTCAATTCCCAAGCTGTGAAATGTCAAGAAATACACAGCTAATGCCAAAAAAATGGCTTCTTTGGACTTTAGGAAGCACCTGTGTATAGAGATTCGAGTCTGTTTCATGAAATTGTGAGTCACTCATGCCTTACCCAAGTAGACCATTCCAGGGTATTGAAATTGACCTTGTATACCTATTCTTATCTCAACTACCATTTGAGTGGGGGCTGACCCCATAGCAAAAAACTTTTATGTGCTTCTAAATCTGGGCTAGCACTGTATGTGCATGGACAAATTCTTTTACCCTGGGGAACGTATAGAAAGAGGCTGGTGGTATTCTCCCTGAAGAGTGTAAAACAGGACATTCATAAAATTGAGCAAATAAAATCACTCTTTGTAAATATAGAACCAAGGACAGAAAAACCACGGTGCTTCAGAGTCCCTTTTAGGCATCTGGATTAGAAAGGCATTTTGCTTAGTAAATCCATACTAAATCCTATTGCATTCTGGGTTCATACCAATGAAGTATCCAGCAGCTGATGCTTCCATTCCATCTGCCTGACTTTATACACTCCAAAAACCGTAGCTACTGGAATCCTGTTTATTATTCAAAATCAAAGTTTCAAAGAGTGACATTAACCATAACAAAAATAGCTATGATGACAACTGACGGGTTTTTAGCATTATTATGAACCCAATTCTGCTCTCTGTTTTTATAAAGATACAGATGAAAAGTGAAAATATTCTTCCCATTTGTGCAGGCAAGAAAACTGAATTTGGTGAGGTCAGTTATAGCCTCAGTTTCATGTCTTCCTGACCCTTCCTGACCGACCATTCCAAATCAGTTTACTCCCTACCTTCTTTGCCTTGCTACATTTTATAAAAATGCATTAACTCTATCTTGCTATATTTTTAAATCTAGCACCCATACATACCCTGGCTCATTCTTGCAGAGGCTTAGAAATTGAGGGAATGGCCCACTTCACTCAGCCTTGTACCAAATGCAGTACAGAGGGAAGTGCCTTGCATATTAACAGGATCTAACATAATTATTTTTAAGTTTTGTAAGTTACTGGCATTGATGTTAGAAAAGTACTTAGACTTGGGTATAGACCACCCGGTGTCTATCTTCTGAATAACTAATGGTTTATTGTTCCACATTTCCTCGTGATGGTTCAACTTGATTGGCCATAGATAGAAATACTCATATTACGGTTAAGAGCCAGGATCCCCAACCAGCATACCTGGTCCAAAGCATTCTTGGAAAGTTGTTAGCACCACAGTTTTCCATCCACAAAACTGTGATTAATCTGGTTAGTAAAACAAGGTACATGGTGTTCCTCATTGGTTAACATACAAGGATATTTCTCACAAAACTTTATGTTTATTTGCCTTGAGAGGCAAGGAGACCATGAGCATGTCACTTGGCCAGAATTCTTCTTTGTGGCAGCTTTGAACTGCCAGGTTTTGTTATCTTAGGTTGAGGTTAATTTGTTCTGTGACCACATTGTCATTCTGCCAACTTTCTTCTCATAATCCAAAAAGCTAAATATATCAAAGCTTCAGTAACTGGAAAGATATTACATTTCCTCCTCTCATCCCCTAGTGGAAGGGTGAGAAGATCTCTGCATGTTTCTCATAATTCAGTTTAAAAGTAGAAAACCCTGGGGAGCCTGGGTTGCTCAGTCAGTTGGGCATCTGACTCTTGATTTCGGCTCAGGTCATGGTCTCACGGATCATGAATTCGAGCCCCGCATCAGGCTCTGTGCTGATAACGTGGAGCCTGCTTAGGATTCTGTCTCCCTCCCTCTCTGTTCCCTCTCTGCTTGTGCTCTCTCTCTCTCTCTCTCTCTCTCAAAAGAAGTGAATAAACTTAAAAAAAAGAGTAGAAAACCCTGGAGAATTTTTCTGGGCTTTCCTTTCAAGCAAACACCATTTATAAATTACCTTATGATCTTCACATTTTGAATCATATTCTTTAATCTCTGTTTAGCATGAATTCTTCTAGATAGAAGACTATTATCTCTTGTAAGAAAGAGACTGCTCCTTGTCCACCAGAATCCATTATCCTCATCTTCCAAATCAATAGAATTGAGACTGATACATGCCTACACAGCACAGTTCTAGAAGTTATGTGTCCATTTCTTGGTCCAGGACTTCAAACATGGAGGCTACCCCTCCGTCTTCTCTTTCCCTTTTCCACCTGCAAGAAGATAGATGAGGTGAGGATTCAGTTCTCAGGGATGGCATTGCAATGACAGAAGGAATCTGATCTATGAATGACCTCAAGTAGTAGGGATCTCTGAAAACTTAGAGTGAACTCATAGGCACATTTATGGGAGAGAGACATGGACAGCTTTTATTCTTAGATCACTGGATTTTTGGAAATCAGTTAAGGTGGTTTAGTCTCACTCTTACAAATAATCTGCTCTTGTATCACCGTAACTAGAAGAGTCAAAAAGCCAACAGAGTATCCAGAAAATCTAGTGGCAAAACTGAACCTCTCACCATTTATTTTTTTGATCTTTTAAGTTGGGTCAGTTATATCTATCTTGCACATGACAGAAGACTTTTCCAATTCATAGGAAATATTTGGCAATCTGTCCAAGATTTTCAACTATGCTTACTAGATATCACAAAGTTGTTATATTTAGTCACAACTTGATATCAATTTGGCATGAACACGCTCTGGCCCTTGTTATCGTCCAGTTTCTCTTCAACTTAGTATTACGTGAACTCTGTAATTCCTCTGCAGAATAGTGATCAAGAATCGTCTCATCATTTCATTAAAATACATATTTTTAATCGCACCAAGCATGCTAATTGTTTTGTCTGTTTGTTTACCTAATGGTCTGGTCTAAGGGTTCGCAAACTGTCTCTATGTGTGAGATCATAAATATTTTAGCCTTAGCAGGCCCTATGATCTCTGTCACAACAATGAATTTTCACTGTTACAGACCTAAAGCAATCATGGAGTCTACGTAAATGAATGGATGTGACTCTATTCCAGTAATTTACAAAAATGGATAGTGGCTGGATTTGGTCCAAGGTCTACATAAATAGGATATAAAACATAAATACGTTGGATTTGATCCACAGGTCATAGTTTGCTGGCCCATGTCTTGTCTGTATACGAACACAAATAGCTTGGAAAATTATTTCAACTTCACTTCTACTGATGTCTTCGGAACTTTAACTCCATCCATCCTGGCAGGTTTTTTTTTTTTTTTTAAATCCTTTTTTTTAAATTTGTTTTTTAAAGGTCTTATCCAAATTCCAGTTAGTTAACATCCAGTGTAGGGGAGCCTGCGTGGCTCAGGTCATGATCTCTCTGTTCAAGACTTCGAAGCCTGTGTCGGGCTCTCTGCTGTCACTGCGGAGCCGGCTTCGGATCCTCTGTTCCCCTCTCTCTGTGCCCCTCCCCTACTCGTGCTGTGTCTCTCTCTCCAAAACATAAACATTAAAAAAAAATGTAATATATCCTGACAGATTTTTTTTTTATCTCATCTTGATCTACTTTCCTTACTTTTGTTGCCAAGCTTCTAAGTACATCTGGAAACTTTTACGCCTTTCAGTGCTATTTCACATTTTATTTTGAATATCTGCTTATTTTTGTGTTCATCACTACTCAATACTCTTTCCCACTCCTCTTCTAAACCTTCCATTAATCATCCTGAATGGAGACAAACTGTTCTTCAAAGTGGTTGAGCTCATTTACACTTCAGTAAGCAGTGGCCGAGGTCCTTACTGCTTCACATCCTTGCCCATAGTGCAGGCTTTTGAATTTCTGCCAGTTTGGTGGTTGTAAAACAGGGCCAATGCATTCCACAGTTTGAGGGGCAGGAGATGGTATCGTATTCGAGTGGATAAGGATGATGCTCCCAGGAGTTGAGCAGTGCGCGATCCATGCAATTGTGTAGAGCAACCTTGGTATGAAACATATCTCAGTGTGGTTTAAACTTCTAACCTTTGATTATTAATGGGCTTGAGAATCTTTTCACTTGTTTCTCTATTTATTTATTTTTTTAATTTTCACTTGTTTAATGGCTACTTACATTTCTTCATTTATGAAGTATACATTTGTGCCTTTCACCCAGTTTTCAATTCTTGCTACAGTCTGCATACCGGACCTTTGTCAATCATATGTTACAAATATCTCCTCTCAATTTGTGTATTTTTACCTTTTTCAGGGTGTCTTTGGATAGACATAGGTTTCTTATTTTCATGAGGTTAATTGGGTATTAATTTTCTTCCATGGTAAATGCTTTTACTATATGGTTTGATGAGTTATTCCTTGCCCTGAAGCCAGAAAAATTTTCTTCTCCGTTATCTTCTAAAAGTTTTCAGTTTTACAATTCACATTAAAGTTTTTTTAATCTACCTGGAATTGATTTTGCCTTTGTGTTATCCAGCATTATTTATTGAATAGTTTGTCTTTCATTTAATTTCAGTCATAAATTAAGTTTTAATACATGTATTATTTGTTTCTGTTTTCTTTATTTGGGTCAACTTAGTCTTTGTCTAAATGTATACTTTTTGTCCACATAATATATATATGATTTTGTATATTGTTTCTCTATTTCAAAAATCATCTCACTTTCCATATTTCCAACTGATTTTATAACTATGATATTTTTGGAGCATTTTTGTCTATTTGTTCCCTGTTCTTTGTCAAACTTTTTCTATTTTTTTTTTTATATTATAGAGAGTACGATAATGGACATTTTATGCATATACCTTTTTCTTTTTTTTTTTAATGTTTATTTATTTATTTTGGAGACAGAGAGAGCAGAGGAGGGGCCGAGAGAGAGGGACACAGAGAATCCCAAGCAGGCTCCACACTGTCAGTGCAGAGCCTGATGCGGGGCTTGAACTCACAAACTGTGAGACCATGACCCGAGTCAAAAATCAAGTCAGGCACCCAACTGACTGAGCCACCGAGGCACCCCCATATACCTTTTTCGTATGCTGAATAATATCCTGAGTACATAGTCTCAGGAATAGGTATATTGACTAAGAGTAATGATATTTCATGGCATTAAATACCATAAATTAAATATCATCATACTTAATTCAAAAATGATGATTTCACTTAAACATTATAATTTGCTTTGGCTTGGTTTTTAATAAGCACTTATTTGATTGTCCATGACGCTAAACAGGGTACCTTGAGTCATTATTGTCCACGGCCCTTCACCAGTGGGTCTCCTGGTCACTCTCTTTATGTTGAAGTTTGGTGCTTTACATGAAAATTTGAATGGGCTCTTTAGAGGTTACAGATTTATACCACCTACTGCATAACTTGACTTTTTTTTTTTCTCAACAGCTAACATCTATTTTAAGCCCCTGTTCAGTCTGCTTTTTTTTCGTTCCATCATATTGGACAAATCACACAAGATTAATCTTGAGCTCTTGAATAGCGGCAAAGGACTTCTTTTCCAGCTGCATTTTGGCACAGATGTGGCATCATCGCTCTGAAATCACTATCACTAATACCTCTGGGAACTGGAGATCGAATTGCTGCTCTGCTTGGAGTTACCCACAAAGATCAGCTTCAAAGATGAGGGTTTAAGTTTCTATCCCATTCAAAGCAGTGGCAAACATAGAAGCAGAGCACCGTGAGCCAGCATCATCCTTTTGTGGGCACCCGGCTTAGCTGGCATGTCACATCTGACAGTGCCCAGCTTTTAGATGAAGGAACGTCAAGTGCCATGCTAACTGATTACACTGGGCTTGGAACCTGACTCCCGTAGCACCAGGGAAAAACTGGACACACAGCCTCTGTTTCTTCATCTTGGCTCTTCACCAGGGTTCAGTAAACCATATGGATTTCCTTGGACGGAGCCCCAAGGAGAACTAAATCATATCCCGCTTTTTCATTCATTCATTTTAGTTAAGAATGCACCCTTTCACTTGCCTCAGTGTTATGGTGTAGAGTGTTTTATAGACAACATCTGTCACTCCTCATCCTCTCTCACATCTAATAACTCACCAAATCTCTTGCTCATTCAGGGTTCATACATTTGGATGTATACTCTCTTCTTTAGCTCCATTGTCTTAGTTCAGGCCCTTATCTTCACTCATCTAGATGACTTTAATTCCTCTCAGTACGTCTGTCTGCTTTCACCCTTATCTGACTTTCACTCTACATTAGTGAGAACATTTTCAACTACAAACACAGATACCGAGATCAAACTATGCTTATGAAATAAACAACAACAAAAATAATTTATTGAAGAGTAGAGTTGATTTTAACTTAGCTAGATACGAGCGTTCAAAAGATGGCATCAGAATTCTCTCTTTCCATCCCGCAGCTTACCTCTCTTCGAAATCAGCCTCCTTAGGGCAGGTTCTGGCCACATAGTGATGAAGATGGTCAAGGAGCATAGGCTTCCATGAGCCTCCTAGGTAGACATTCCAGAGAAAATAGCATGATGCCCCATTGCATGGATGCTATCTGCCCTCCCTACCTTCAAAGGCCCGTATTAAGCTCTCTAGGGTCAGGGTGCACTCCTGGACCACGCTGATTAGCAAGCTTGTACCACGTGCCTGAACTAATTGTGGTAAGACAGCCCCACCAGAATCACAAAGAGTACAGGGAGGAAGGGACAAAATGCAAAACAAAGGCTGGGGGTGGGGGTACGGCTGAAAATTAACAGATGTTGACTAAATAAGAGCACCCGAATTCTCACTTTATTTTTAAATTTACTTATTTACTTTTTAAAGTTTATTTTCTGTTGACAGAGAAAGAGAAAGAGTGTGCCTACAAATGCATGAGTGGGGGAGGGGCAGGGAGAGGCAGAGAGAGAGAATTCCAGAGAATTCCAGAGAATTCTGACAGTGCAGAGCCCAACACAGGGCTCCCTCTGACGAACCGTGAGATCATGACCTGAGCCGAAATCGAGAGTCGGATGCTTAATTAACTGAGCTGCCCCGGTCCCCCCCAGAATTATCACTTTAAAATAAAGTTGCAGGGGCGCCTGGGTGGCGTAGTCGGTTAAGCGTCCGACTTCAGCCAGGTCACGATCTCACGGTCCGTGAGTTCGAGCCCCGTGTCAGGCTCTGGGCTGATGGCTCAGAGCCTGGAGCCTGTTTCCGATTCTGTGTCTCCCTCTCTCTCTGCCCCTCCCCCGTTCATGCTCTGTCTCTCTCTGTCCCAAAAATAAATAAACGTTGAAAAAAAAATTAAAATAAAGTTGCAGTGTATCTCCAGTTTCCTGCTCAAAAATCCTTCAAAGCCTTTCAGTTTCGCATGGGGTAAGAACAGTCCTCTTGCCTGGCACATAGGTACACCAGACTCATTCTGCATTCCCTGTCATTTCCCATGTACTCCCTACCATACTTCAGGTTGGAAAACGTCACTACCATATAAATCGCCATCATCTTAATGTTCCTAATATAACCTTTTAAGTTTCTGTAATTTATGATGTTGTGCCCTCCGTCATGCAGACCTTCGTTCCTCTTCTCCAAACAGCTCAAGTGTTACTTTCCCAGCTTTAGTTCTACCTGTTCCGTCAGTTGCTAACCTCTCTATTGTTATGGCACTTTGCACTGATCTTGCTTATAATCTTAATCATACTATTTTATAATTAGGGTGATGTGCCTGTTTCCTTCCCTTGCCTTTGAGCAGCTAGAAGACGT
The DNA here is from genome assembly GCF_022837055.1 of Prionailurus viverrinus. Taxonomy (NCBI): domain Eukaryota; kingdom Metazoa; phylum Chordata; class Mammalia; order Carnivora; family Felidae; genus Prionailurus; species Prionailurus viverrinus. The sequence goes on along the minus strand of NC_062573.1, from coordinate 72,909,396 downwards.
GAACCATCTCTCAATTCTCTTCGCTTTCTTCTCTACACTATAGCTCCCGACAAATACCTGAACAGACACGTGCTGATTGACTGAATGCATGCATGAAATAGGACCCCCGATTTTTGTGTGAAAAAGTTATCGAAAGTATGATATTTCCAACCAAGTGAATCTAGTCCCTCAGAAAATACTTTGTGCTAAGAGAACGCATCAAATAATGCGGCTCAGCAGGATGGCAGAGGCATGTTGGCACAGTAACTTATTTGTGATGCTAAAGACATTCTGTGGTTTGCAAGCATTTTCAAATAGTGAAGTGAAATGTTATATAACAATCCAAGAGATCATAGGCCTGAGTAATGGAGTTCGTTAAAAGTATTTCCTTCTGGGACTGGGATCTACTGGCTACCATCCAATAGTCTATGTTTCTACTTACTGAGAGGTGAACAGGTGCTTTAAGACTCACATACATTTTTTAAAAAATTTTTTCAATGTTTATTTATTTATTTATTTATTTTAATTTTTTTTTCAACGTTTTATTTATTTATTTTTTGGGGACAGAGAGAGACAGAGCATGAACGGGGGAGGGGCAGAGAGAGAGGGAGACACAGAATCGGAAACAGGCTCCAGGCTCTGAGCCATCAGCCCAGAGCCTGACGAGGGGCTTGAACTCACGGACCGCGAGATCATGACCTGGCTGAAGTCAGACGCTTAACCGACTGCACCACCCAGGCGCCCCTCAATGTTTATTTTTTTGAGAAAGAGAGAGAGAGAGAGAGAGAGAGAGAGAGAGCATGAGTGGGGAAGGGGCACAGAGAGAGGAAGACACAGAATCTGAAGCAGGTTCCAGGCTCTGAGCTGTCAGCACAGAGCCTGACGCGGGGCTCCAACCCACGAACCGTGAGATCATGCCCTGAGCGGAAGTCGACATTTAACTGACTGAACCACCCAGGCACCCCTAAGACTCACACATTGTAGATAAACTAAAGTATTATATGTTCATGAACTAATATGCTTGAGGTAATGTTCTAATCTCTTCTATGATGTTTCCCTCCCATGAACCGCCACAAAATGACTGCTGGATAACAAAAGGCAACCATTTTAGCAAGACTTGAACTATTAGGATCAAGCACATTCAACATTTTATTGCCACGTAGCCTCTTTCTCAGAGCAAGGCCTTCACTGGTCTCCTCAAGTCTCTACCAAAGAGGTAATTATCTCTACTAAGACCAGAAGACAGAAGTCACAGAATTACAGGAAGCAGTATTGACATACAGAGCAATGCAGTCACATGGAGTTCACTTGTGTCTCCTAAGTTCTGGTGTCTACAAGTCGAGTCTGAATTAGAGTTTTGGTGCAAACAGCAACACCTACCACAAAAATGCTCTTGTGGGTACCACCGCAGCAACCAAATATAAACAAGACCTCAGGTGTATACACAAGGTGCATGCATGATTGCGAAAGACCAAACATAATGGTCTTTGGGGGTTGTAAGGAGGTACAAGGTTATGAGAGTGCCATGGGAAAAGAGAAGGGCGTAGATTTTATTTTTATGGGTTATATAACAGCTAGTGTGCAGATTAGTTTATTGCTTTACCAGCACCAAATAATGCTGACTCACTGTGCAAGAAATTAAAGGTTAAGTCCTAACATCCAGATTAAATCCAGGGAAAACTGCATTTTCCTCGGGTTAAAGACATAGTCTTTGTCAACAGATGCTGTATGAAGTCAAATGCCCATTTGGAACTCTCTTTATTGTTGAAAAATGTTTCTTTCTTTTTAAAGTCTATTTTTATTTATTTTGAGACAGAGAGAGGGAGTGAGCAAGCAGGGGAGGGGCAGAGAGAGAGGGAGACAGAATTCCAAGCAAGTTCTGTGCTGTCAGCATAGAGGCTGATATAGGGCTTGAACTCCCAAACCATGAGATCATGACCTGAGCCAAATCAAGGGTCTGACGCTTAACCGACTGAGCCACCCAGGCACCCTGGCACTTTTATTTAACATATTAATTATCGATCAAGTTGGTGGTAGCATTCAGAGCTCCACAAGACCCATCTCATGATGCCTTTATCAGAAATGTTACACTTCAGGTGTGTGTCCGTGTATTTGTGTGTGTGTGTGTGTGTGTGTGTGTGTGTATTATGTTATATATAATCTAACCAACTGGTATATCCTTCCAAAAGGGTTGAATATATAAGATCTTAAGGTTAAAGTGCCTCAGAGATCATTTAGTTTTACTGTTTTATTTTGTAAGTTTAAGAATTAATAAAGAAATATTCATTAGGTATGACAAATTACAGATAGAAATAGTGAATACCCAAGAATGGCTTGCCATTTAATGCAGCCCCCCTGCAGTGATAACCACCAGGAGTGTTGAACAGCTTCCAGAACTTCCTTGTTTGTCAGTTAGCATTTTAAACTTTCTATAGTGGTTTTATAATTTTCAGGAATGTAGGACAAATAATCAGTGGTTTAGTAGGGGATGTGACAGGCTACAGGTAACAGATACAATATTTGAGTGCCCATATTTTAGGGGTCCGCTGTGAGCTATATAGATTACGGCTTTCTTCTCTTTTACTTTTGTTTTCTTCTTCACTTCGCTGGAAAGTTCTTTTGCCCATTTTCTTCTGCTTCATATCCTGAGTTAATCTGAAAGAAGATTCAGATCTACATTTTTGGCTCTTTAACGACCAGATTTCTTGATATAGTTTCAAGTGTTAGTTCTTTGATCTTCCCCCGAAGCCTGCTACTCACAGAGGGAGTTATTGCGGGCTAGAGTTTGGGGGGAAAGTGTGCTTTGAATAACCCTTATTTCAGTTCTGTGTTACTGCTCAGATCTTTATCATATGTCCTTTAGTATTTCGTAAACCTGTTTCAGCTGTTGCCAACATTACTTGCTGATGGTTTAAATACATTCCGAGAGATGTGTGTATGAATAATGGAGAGTGTCTTTCATTCATCTTTCAGTTCTTGGTGATGAACCACAGATTTTCTTAATAGTTAACCCAGTGTGTTTTAAAAAGACATACACTAAGATTACGTTGTGGGACTAAGGGCATGCTAACTCTTAAAACAAAATACAGAACCTCAAAAGATGTTTTCACTGTAGACAATCTCCTTCAGAAGGTCCATTTGGAACCAAGTGGCTCTGGATATGTTCTCTCAAGTTTCGCTTTTTCCCATGGTGCTGTTTTTTTTTTTTTCCCTGATACTAGAGGTGCCTGTCAGTAAAGCAAAGCCAGGCTAGAGTTTCTGAGTTTTAGTAAGTACGTAGGAAGTGCAAAAGGGAAATAAATATTGAAAACACGAGATTTGTTTTCTCTCAGGTGAAGATGTGTGAATCATTTTCAGGGCCAGGGATTTGCCTTATTCCTCTGAAACCCTGACACTTAGCACAATCTTGGCGTGTGGTAATTGTTCGATACACTTGAATGAATGAATACTTGAGCGATTAAAATACCTGAACGCTTTGGATAATAAAATACACGGGGCTAACACGCCAGTGAGCTCTATAGTTTGAAGTTTCTAAACTTCAGCTCCAAAAGACTAGACTAATTTCATAACCCCCTTGCAGTACTTTCTTTGTTTCCTTGATCTGACTGTTGCCACGTGAAAAATCACCACCTTAAAACCCTGGCCTTCCAATTGCTTCCTGGACACAGGGGGCTAAGCTGTGATAAGAAGCAGATCCCCCTCTGTCGCTCAGTGAAGCTCCAGGTTCTTGTACAGATGTCTCCATCTCCCCCAAGGCACGCTCCATGGCACAGCCAGAATTGTGTTTTAAAATACCAAAAGGAGAGGGGCCCCTGGGTGGCTTAGTCGGTTCAGCGTCCGACTCTTGGTTTCGGCTCAGGTCAGGATCTCACTGTTTGTGAGTTTGAGCCCCAAGTCAGGCTCTCTATGCTGACAGCATGGGGCCTGCTTGGGATTCTTGCTCTCCCTCTCTCTCTGCCCCCGCCCCACTCGTGTGTGCGCGCCTGTGCGTGCTCTCTCTCACTCTCGCCAAATAAATACATATATAAACACTTAAAATACCAAAAAGAGAAACAGAGACTAAGATGGTGGTTACCAGGAGCTGGGGGTTGGGAGGAAGGGTACAGACTTCCAGTTATAAGTCTGGAAGTAAGTTCTGGGATTTATTGTACAGCATACTGACTAGAGTTCATGATGCTGTACTATAAACTTAAAATTTGCTAAGCGAGCAGATCTTAAATGTTCTTACCACATAAGAGAAATGGTAATTATGTGATGTAATGGAGGTGTTGGCTAAAACTATGGTGGTCACCATTTTGTGACATCTATGTGCAAAAAGTCAATATGTTGTATACCTTAAACTTACAAAATGTTATATGTCAGCTATATTTCATAAAAAGGGAAAAAAAGTGGGGAATGGTTTTTTAAGAACTTTTTTAATGTTTTTATTTATTTTTGAGAGAGAGCAAGACAGTGTGGGGAGGGGAGAGACCGAGAAAGATGGAGACACAGAGTATGAAGCAGGCTCTGGGCTCCAAGCTGTCAGCACAGGGCCAGACGCAGGGCTCGAACTCACAAGCCACGAGATCATGACCTGAGCCGAAGTCATAAACTTAACCAACTGAGTCACCCAGGAGCCCCAGGGAATGTTTTTGATCACAGGTAATTTGAGATCACTGTTTTTGCAAAGAAATATTTAAATTTTTTTTAACGTTTATTTTTATTTTTGAGACAGAGAGAGACAGAGCATGAACGGGGGAGGGGCAGAGAGAGAGGGAGACACAGAATCCCAAGCAGGCTCCAGGCTCTGAGCCATCAGCCCAGAGCCCAACATGAGGCTCGAACTCACGGACCGCGAGATTGTGACCTGAGCTGAAGTCGGACGCTTAACTGACTGAGCCACCCAGGCACCCTGCAAAGAAATATTTAAATCAGACTTAATAATAATTTCTATCAGTTTATTTATAGTTGGGAAAATTAATTGAAATGTCATGTTTCATTAGTTTCTGTTACCCTTTAAAAAAATTTTTTTTAATGTTTATTTATTTTTAAGAGACAGAGAGAGATCGAAGGCGAGTCGGAGAGGGACAGAGAGAGAGGGAGGTGCAGAATCTGAAGCAGATTCCAGGTTCTGAACTGTCAACACAGAGCCCGATGCGGGGCTTGAACCCACAAAGCATGAGATCATGACCTGAGCAGAAGTCAGATGCTTAGCTGACTGAGCCACTCAGGCGTTCCCTGTTACCCGTAATTAAAATATTAATTGGGTACAAAATAAAATACCAACAGGACCACCCCATTTTTTTTTTTTTTGCTTAAAATTCTTCAACAGCTTCTTGTGACCTGTAAGGTAAAACCAAAAATCATTAACAAGGTTTACAAATTATTTTTACCATGTCTTTAAAAAAAATTTAATTTGGTTAAAACATGATTTTCAAATGACAAATCAAATAATCAGTCAAATTAATTTTCAAACTGAAAATGAAATGGTATGAATTTAGTGGGTTGAGATCAGCATTTAAAATAATTAAATGCAATAGACTAAAATCGAATAGATTAGAATGAACTGAATGTAGTGTTAGCTCAAGAATTTTTTTCAGTTATGCTTATATATGAGATTCTATTATAGACAATATTAAACACAACATATGAAATAGTCCATATCACATCATGTGTTAGTATTTCCTGGAAAATAAATAAAAGCTGATGAAAGTAATAATCCCCGAGAAATAACTGTGTTGGGGATAGGAACCCTGATAGTAGATTTGTGAAAGAGAAGTGGTGCAACTCAAGGAAGAAACTTTTAAAGAGAAATGTCAGGGCTCTGTTATCAGCTAGGTGCTCTTTTCGGGTATCTCTCTGAATCCGGCTGTCATGGTGGCCATGGTTGGGCAATGAGTCATTGGGTTCAAAGGTCTGATGTTGAGAGTGCTTCCTGAACAGAATTCTCATTAAAACTACAATTTCCTAAGAAGTGTTAGGTTCAAAATCACAAGCTCTTGCAATTCTTTAACCCCTCTGCATGTCATAGTGGATCTCTATATACCTTTCCCCAGGATCCTGAATGATGTTAGAAGACTTGTTAGAGTACCTTTTGCTCTGTCTTTTAGGAGACTGTGCCTAAATTATACTGTCTGTGCCTGTTCTGAACCAAGTCATCCTATTAAAAGAACAAGGCTTTGAGAGAAAAAATAATTGGTTTCTTATTCTTTTTTTTTTTTTAATTTTTTATTTTCAACGTTTATTTATTTTTGGGACAGAGAGAGACAGAGCATGAACGGGGGGAGGGGCAGAGAGAGAGGGAGACACAGAATCGGAAACAGGCTCCAGGCTCTGAGCCATCAGCCCAGAGCCCGACGCGAGGCTCGAACTCCCGGACCGCGAGATAGTGACCTGGCTGAAGTCGGACGCTTAACCGACTGCGCCACCCAGGCGCCCCAATTGGTTTCTTATTTAGATAACTTCCGTGGCTTAGGGAATCAGTGAATAGATAACACGGGTTAATATATCATAGGAGTTACCAATTAGTCAAACAATCTGCGAAAGCTAGTCAATGATTATGTTAAGAATTATCCTCAAAATCTTTCCCCAAAAGGGTTAATTTGGATATATGTAGCTAATAGGAAACACAAAATTGTATATATATTATATAATATATATAATATGGCATATTATATCTAATATACTATACAATTATAATGTGTTACATAATATAACACATAATATATATTATATTATATATGTAATTTGCATGCGTTTGTGAAATTTTAGGTAATTATTGGCAGTGGGAAGTAAAAAACAGCTCAGTAAACTAAAATATCCTCCAGAAAGGTCTACGACTATAATTGGTGATCAAAATATAAAACTATTCCTTACAAATGACTGGTGTGTTTTTGTTTTTGTTTTTGTTTTTGTTTTTGTTTTTGTTTTTGTTTTCAGTAGTTCACAGTCTATTAATAGCTCCAATTTGAAAATCCCAACATAACAACTGAGACTCAGGATCGACTGAAGAGAGCCCAGATTTATGTTAGGAGTCTAGGGCTCCAGCTCCATCCGTCCAAAAATCAGCAGTGTGAGCCTGACAGGTGGAGGCATTTGGGGTTTCAAGTCCTCTGTGTCCCCAGCTGAGAAATGATGCTTTGGACTAGATGGACCTGCCTTTCAATCTTTGTCATGCGTGATTCCATGTGAACTTTATACTCCCAAGCTGCTCATTAAGATACTTATTTGCCATGGATGATAACAATCTGACTCAAATGACATATCTAAAGAGGGCAAATTAAACATTAACATGAGTTTTTCCTACTTAAAAAAAAAAGAAAAAATTACTTCCACGCAAATGTTTAAAGGATGGCTGATAAATTTTTCTGCATCAAATATGATATGAGTAGACTAATAGATCCCCATCCCACACCAGATTGCAGATAGTCCTTAAGCAATCAGCTCGTACTGAAAAGCATTTGGGGTTAAGCAGCTTTCAACTTTCCCTGGAGCAATCTTGGTTTCAAAGCCAAGATTAAGGCAGCCTTTTGATTTTTACATGCCTGATATGTGGGCACTAAATCTGTAGATAAATATTTTTGCAGTTAAGCATCACATTTAATGGCCTTCATTTTGAAGCAGGTAGAAAGGAGAACCATAGATGTAGTGATATATGACAACAGGAATGACTGCTTAGAGGTGAAACATTTTTCTCCTCCATTGCATTGGGAAAGGCCATGTCCAAAGTGTTTTGCCACTATAGAATGATTCGAGTTAAATTAGTTTGATGTCGAAGTTCACAGTTAAAAGTTTATTCTTTAAAAGACCCCCTCCATCAAGCACACTCCCCCCCCCCCCCCCCGACTGAATGCTCAGAGAAAGGATATTATTGATCTGGCTATGTTAAGGAAACCTTTTCCTTAAGGAAGAGATATATGCAGAAATTTGGTAGAAAAAAGATCCAAATATTTTTCTATACCCAAACTAGACTATATGATCATAGAAGAGACTATTTTAAATAATACTTCATCAGATATTTATTGAGCTTCTATAGTTTTCCAGGCACTATGCTATAGAGTTGTTTACAAGGGCAAGAAAATACCAGAATAGCCCATCGGGGCAATTGCAACATATCAGAGAAATAATGGTTAGGTAAGTGTTCTTGACTTTTAAGACTTTGGTTTGTACTGAAGGCAGGGATTAGACCTAATGACCTTAGCTGTTTGTTTCCATATAATTATGAGATAGTTTTCCAAGTTGTGTTTCTATGATAATTATTTGAAGAAAAGTCCCCATTGCAGGTAAAAATGGTTGAATGAGCACTCGAAACATTTCCTTATTGGAAAAAAACAAGAAATGCAGGCAGACAGGCCTGCGTCAAGATTGGTCACTCTGATGTATCTTGCCTGTACTTGGGTCTTTCTAATCTTTTTTCCACAGAGCCAGACAAATCCTTCTGAAATCCAAATCTGGCTGTCACTTTCCTGCTAAAACCTGGTAAGTGGCTTCCCATTGTGATCTGGATGCTAAAATTCAAGCTTTTTAGCAAGGAGTGTTAAATTTGCTTCATGCTGTACATCTTGCTTACCTTCGAGCCAACCGTTCACTTCCCTGCCCATAAATGTTAAACCTCATCATATGATGTCATTTCTCTGAACAGAATTAGCTTTCTTGCTTCTGAGGATCAGAACATACTATTATGCTATTTTTCTCTATCTGTAAATCTCTCCATTTCTTTTTCCTTTTCTTTGTTTTTTTTTTACTGCCCCCCACTCCCCACATTCCCTCTTCTCTTCACTGGGTTATTTACGACTTCAGGTTTTAGCATTACTAGGACTTATATCTAGGAAACCTTCTCAGACCTTTTAAGACTGTCTGGGCTCTTACCACACCCGGGTGTCTATGAATCTGTCACATCCACTGGGTTATTACAGAACTGGGTTTTGTTAACATTATATTCTCAGAAAATAAGATCACTTGTGTCTTAAAGAGGTGAACTCGATAAATAACTATAAATGAGATGAAGAAGCATTTACCATGATCCTAGGGGATGATGCAAGAAACCATTGCTTTTGAGCATGAGGCATATCACAGACTTTTTTAAAATATGAAAAGAGGGCACACTAACTTCAAAAGCCGAAACTTTGTTCCAAGAGAGCTGCAAGCCGCCATCTACAGAATGATGTAGACCGTCCCGCAGCAGCATTGGAAGACTGAGATTGTCTAACAGAACTGTGTAGAATAGGTCCCCTGGAGAAACATGACTATAAAAAGTAACTGCTTCCATTTTTAGGCACTCCGGTCCAGCGTGTGCCAGGTACATGCTGCCTCTTGCTTTGCAGCCTGGGATAGAGTTAAGTCCTCTGTACTGCATTTCATTCCCTTGTTATTTACATAATCCCTCTGGCTGTGCCTATCAATTTACAGACCAAAAGGAATCCCATCACTGGCACACCACACCGTACACTTGGCTGCCTCGTACAAATGTGTTTTACCTGGATTATGTCTGTCAGAGCAAACCCCCAGGTGATGATAATTTCATTGTATTTAACACAAAGTGTTCCTAAGACAGTGGCAGGGTTGGGGGGCAGGGGGGAGATACCTGAGGTATAAGAGAAATCAAGCCTGTTAAGTATAACCACCCTTGAAACCTGTCTTCTTTCCACAACTTGTCACTTGAGAAATGCATTGCCATACAGGGTGTTTAAAACTATTTTGTGATAAAATGGCTCTGGGGCCGGCCCCCTTTGAAAACGTCAAGCTCGTGCCATAGTAGGATACTCCGGGGATCATTTTTTGAAACGTTAACTTCAAAGCGGCTCATTTTTCCTCCCAAATTATGGACTGTGTCAGATCCCTAAATACTTTGAAGGGTAAGACAGGCCACCGTGTTAACGTTTAAAAATATACAAAATGAAAATACATAGATATCACCAGTAACAAATTGAGAAAGAATTATTTTATGAGTAGAATGATACAGAGTAAATCTTAGCTGCAAACAGTAAAACAATTATGATGGTGCCCATAGTTCATTTACAAGTTTGAGGCCAATAAAACGACGTAGTACTAAAGCATTGGAACGTCTGAAGGTGCCAAGAGGACTGAAGACCATTTCCCCGATGTGCTTTCGATGAATTCTCTGATACCAACGTAAAGAAAAGTAAGAACGGTATTTGAGTACATCGGTGTGATCCTGCAAGAGACTTCTTACTTCTCAGAAACACTGCGGTGGACTTCACAAAGATTTTAGTGAGCGCTTTTAAACCTTTAGGTTTTCCCGTTGGTAGGAGCATGTTCCTAGAAACAGAAACAACAGAGTCTAATCGGAGCCATTATCTCTCATATGATCTTCAAAGTCCAGAAATATTTAATAAGAAGTGTTCGTTATTCATTATACTCTCATTTGTTGTTTGCATTATTAAAATATGACAATCAATGCCGTCATAGATTTCTTCAACTTAAGTGAAGTCCTGGAGAAGTTCTGTTTCCCAAATTACCCCAAGAAGGCTCAAGAAGAACATGAGGTTCACTTATGTGGAGTCTTGGGCAAGCTGGGAGTCAGGGCACATGATTTCTCTACTGGTTTTACCGCTGACTACGTGATTTGGGGCAATTCTGTGCTGCCTTTTTGTATGCCAACAGCTCTCAAACTCAGAGTCACCAGGGGGACTTGTTAAAACACAAATTAGTGCTCTAATTTAGTAGGTTGGGTGGGTCCCAAGAATCTGCATCTCCTACCAAGTCCCTAGGTGTTTCTAATGCTTCCGGTATGGGACAGGTTTTGAGAACCACACCAATGCACACATCTCTCACTCTGTTCCTCTTTACCGAGGAGGGAAGCAGAGGGGTGACAAGGGAAGTCTGCCTGGCAGAACGCGTTATGGTCTTTAGATGATGCTGTGGGAGGAGTGTGCTTTTATGGGAATGGAGGGAGGAAGAAGCACACGTTTATTTATCTTTTTAAGTTTCATTAACAAGAAGATGAGCCTAGCACTTGCAGGCAAAAAACCCAGAGTACTCTAGGGGAAGAGTGAAGAAAGTACCAGAAAATCCCAAGTGATTCTCTAGCTCTAGCTCTCTAGCTCTCTAGCCTTGGCATCAAAAATCCCAAATCCAAAATTAGGGGCGCCTGGGTGGCTCAGTCAGTTGAGCATCTGACTCTTGATTTCAGCTCAGGTCATGGTCCCAGGGTTGTGGGATCAAGCCCCACATCGGGCTCCGTGCTGAGCATGGAGCCTGCTTGAGATTCTCTCTCTCTCTCTCTCTCTCTCTCTCTCTGTCTCTTTTTCTCTCTCTCTCCCCCTGCTTGCATGCTCTCTCTCTCTCTCTCAAAAAAAAAAAAATCCAAAATTATACAGAAATGTGAAGGGGCAAAACTGACCTGAAGTTATCCTACTGGTAGGAATATACTCTTTTTCTGCATAAAAAGTGACAACTCTCAACAGCTTTGTATTAGAAAAGAACAAGGTTGGATATATTTAAAAAAAATTTTTTTTTTCAACGTTTATTGATTTTTGGGACAGAGAGAGACAGAGCATGAACGGGGGAGGGGCAGAGAGAGAGGGAGACACAGAATCGGAAACAGGCTCCAGGTTCTGAGCCATCAGCCCAGAGCCTGACGCAGGGCTCGAACTCCCGGACCGCGAGATCGTGACCTGGCTGAAGTCGGACGCTTAACCGACTGCGCCACCCAGGCGCCCCAGGATATATTTTTTTAAATAAAGACTATGAAAAATCATTATGCTTTAACTAGAGTATTTTTAAATTTAAACATGAGTAGATGTTCTTTGTGAAACATATGGATAAATACATTTGTATGGCTAAATATGGCATGACACATTGATGAAAAACGTTTTCCAGTAGGAACACCAAAATACAAAACAAGATTTATTTAGCACATAAACTTGCAATGAATAGCAAGATAGAGCTTCCTTTGTCTTTTCTGGAGCTCAAATCCCATTGCAACTATTGCCATAAAATAAAAATATGTGAAAAGAATGTTTTTCTACACTGTAACTGGTGTACTCCTTATTACATGCAGCACTACATACAATAAAATGCCAGTATAAAAATTGCCAGGTGTATTAACAAACTTCCTGCAATAAGATTTGTCTTGTAAAAGCTATTTTCTTTTAAAGAGATGAGCCGGCATGCTTTCTTATTTGCACATCATTCTCTGCCTAGAACACGCCTTTGTCGCTACAATTCATTGCCTCTTCATGGAGTTACCAGACAGTTCGGCATATTTATGGTGGCATGAATTACATTGCTGGAATAAATATTACAATGCTTCTGTAATCACAGGACATCATGAACAGGAACATAATGAGACATCTGCTCTCTCTGAAGAGAATTACACGAGCACTCTGTAATTTTCAATGGGAGAAAGAACAATCTGTGAACATAGGGCCAGTCTGTGTCATTTACCATAAAAGTCATTCAAATTCACGCCGAGTCAAGGCCAGACGCAAAACTGTCCAGATACAAAGCTGCCCATATCGCTGAATATATTTTGCAAACTGAAAAGGTTCAGGGAAGTAAGACCTGAAACTTTAACGATTAATTCGCTCCCTGTGTTTTGGATCCTCTCACTGACTGGTCATGGGTTGCAAAATTCATATAAAACATTCAGACAATGAAGGCTTGTAGTATTATTTTTTTCAGCCTATAATTTTGAAACAGCGCAATAATTTATAAGGAAAATAATTTATATGAGTTTCCACTATAAAAATTTTATCTTTTTCATCCCATTGAAGTGTGAAACAAAAGGAAGTTATTTACAGATTTTTTGAAGGAAAACAGGTACACGTATTTTCAATGAATAAAATCAAGAAAAGTGAAAATATTCAATTTCTAAAATATTTATTAGGTGCACAGATTTAGCATATGTTTTTACATATGATATTAATGCATTTAAAAAAATTTTTTTTTTTAATTTATTTATTTTTGGGGCGCCTGGGTGGCACAGTCGGTTAAGCGTCCGACTTCAGCCAGGTCACGATCTCGCGGTCCGCGAGTTCGAGCCCTGCGTCAGGCTCTGGGCTGATGGCTCAGAACCTGGAGCCTGTTTCCGATTCTGTGTCTCCCTCTCTCTCTGCCCCTCCCCCGTTCATGCTCTGTCTCTCTCTGTCCCCAAAATAAATAAACGTTGAAAAAAAAATTAAAAAAAAAAAACGTTGAAAAAAAATTTATTTATTTTTGAGACAGAGAGAGACAGAGAGAGACAGAGCATGAACGGCGGAGGAGCAGAGAGAGAGGGAGACACAGAATCGGAAGCAGGCTCCAGGCTCTGGGCCATCAGCCCAGAGCTCGACTTGGGGCTCCTCAGGGACCGTGGGATCGTGACCTGAGCTGAAGTCGGACGCTTAACTGACTGAACCACCCAGGCGCCCCGACATTAATGCATTTTTAAGGTCCATTAAGCAAAAGAAAAATCAGGAATCTGATTGATATGTATCCATATTCTTGAAGAAGGAATATTATTACATCATATTGGATTTTGTTTTCCTCTAGAGAACATATATTCAAGTTTTTCATCCTGTTAATGGTGACAAAGGTAGTACAAAATAATGTAATGGAACAGATTCTCAAGAATTTTTCCATCAAAATAATAAATCTTATCACTAAAAAGTGAACATTCTTCAGAACATATGGGCAGGATATAAAAGTAGAGAAAAATAGCACACTAAAACTTGCAGTAAACATTGTTTTTTTTAATGCTTGGGAAATCTTTGCAATTCTTGCATTGTTCTAGAGACTAGGAAAGAGAATGGTTGAGTGTGACTATTCAGAATTGTGTTCATAATTTCATTTTCCAATTTGCAACTTAAAAAGAAATAAAAGTTAGTGTGACAAATCAAACCCGTCTTCTCCAAATTCAGGGCCACTGTCCTGAACAAAAAAATGTACTGAATTTTCTCCTTTATTCCTTGAAAGTAAAAACGTACAATGTCCCAAGTTAAAAGATATGTAGGAAAAGATACTTTTTTTTAAAGTAGGAAATTGTGAATGTGCTTATTACGGATTTAAGTCATTTTATGAAAGAAAAAGATGACAGCAGAGTAAATTAATAAGCAAATATAGGAAACTAGTACTTGAACAAAGTAAACATCTATTACTCTACAAAATCTTTTCTATAAGCCTATGTCTTTTGTTAAAATACTATTTCTCGGATTTGATTAATGATTTATGTCTTTATTTGAATATTGCTTTTTTAAAGTTGTTATATATTCAGGAGCTATACTTGAAACATATCCAAAAGTGTATCTGCTGATTGAGAAACATATACTTGAACGTTTTTATTGTAGCTATACAGTCTAACCATGCACAGGTCACATGTGGCTATTGAGCACTTGAAATATGGGTAGTTTGACTGAAGAATTGGCTTTTTAATTTTACTTTTAAAAAATGTTGGGGCACCTGGGTGGCTCACTTGGTTGAACATCTGACTCTTGATTTTGGTTCAGGTAATGTCTCAGGGTCGTGGGACCCAGCCCCTTGCCAGGCTCTAAGCTAAGAGTGGAGCCTGCTTAAGATTCTCTCTCTGTCTCCCTCTGCCCCTCTCCCTCACTCGTGCTCTCTCTCTCTTAAAAAAAAAAACACATTAACTATACTTGGGACAACTTTGTCAACCATAAATTTTATGAAATCTAAGTACAGATGAAGTATTTCTGATGAAAATCAAATCCTTTGAAGTGATTTAAGTGCAAAATATACACTGGGTTTCAAAAACAGCATGGAAAAAAACGAAAAAAAACAAAGCAGTAATTTTTTATATTGTTCACGTGTTAGATTAATAATATTTAGGATATAGTGCATTAAATAAAATACATTACTGAAATTTTTTAAATTTACCAGTTTTAATATTTTTATGTGGCTGCCAGAAATTTCTGAAGTACAAACATGGCTCACATTACATTTTCAATGGAACAACGCTGATCTACATTGTCAATAGCAATTAAAACTTAACAATCTTTGCAGTTTACAGAATTTGTGGCATATCCAATAAATCTGTCACTAATTATTATGCACGTATTTTTTATTATATGCATTTCATATAGTTACAACGAATCTAACCACATGGGGCATGAGTTTCTCCATGTGAGATGATTTCAACTGTTAGTAAGTGTTCAGAGCCTATGTAAGGCTTTTTTGTTTTTGTTTTAGTAGGCTCTATGCCCAACTTGGGGCTTGAACTCATGACCCCAGGATCAAGAGTCCCATGCTTTAGCAACTCAGCCAGTCAGGGGTCCCTAAGGTTAATATTTTTAGTGAAAACTTGAATTTGTAAAGCACATCTGCTGAGTCACATGTATTGTCATAAAGGTTGTTCACAAAACAAGGTCTCCTAAGTACAAGATCCAGCCCACAATCACCCACCAAACAATGGCGCTGGCAATGACCTGCGTTTGTCTGGAAAACGGGGCTCCTTTCTAAATGGCACAAAGATAGCATCTGGGCAAGCTAACTCTGTATTTACATCAAGATGCAACATGTAATATTACAAAATGCATCCTCAGAGAATTGTTTTCTGCTCGAATCATCTAGGTAGATGCAGTAAGAATTCTGTTATCACCTCACATTTGCCAAAGGTTTTATTATTTTCCCAACTTTCACACATATTTTATCAGTATTCTTGAAGGAGACACATAAAGATAAGTATGCATTGTGCTCATTTCCCAGCAAAGACATGGAACTGAATTTCCTCATTTTCCCCTTGCAAATAAAATTGCAACCTCTATAACTCATGAGGCAGCCCCATAGGTATAAACGTTGCAGCTAAAATGAATGTAACATTTATAGATTAAGAACATATTGTAACAAAAGGACACAACTCAATCACCATTTTGTTTGCAAAATTCAATCAGAATTTTGATTTCTCATAAAAATATTTAATCATATTTTGTCATTTAACTTGTATTAAAATGTAAATGGCAATGTTGTGGGCCTCCCCTGCAAATCTAATTTATTTACTGCATTACTTACTACAATTTTGGTTTTGTACAATTTATCTAAGTGAGCCCACGACAAAAGTTCTCCCTTGAAAATATTCTGACTATAACAGCTACCTTTGAGAAACAAGTTTACATTACAGTCAATTAAAATCTATTTTTAGTGAATAGGAACTACTGTTTTCATGCTATATATTTTATTTAAAGATGAGAACAAAACAAGTTAGCTAATACTTTTATGAATCTACAGGACTCTGAGGAGAATATCTGTAAGATAATTCCTTAATATCCCTTTTGAAAGAGTATTAAGTAGTTTCTTATTCAATGTAGATTTCTTAAGTAGCTGACATTTATTTTGTTTCCCTACCACCTGATCTTGGTACCTTAAAACCTGTTTTTCATTTGTTTTACATTTATTCATGTTCTAATGGCTCCCAGTGATTTTCAACTAGAATTTTCTTAAGGAGTGGGTTTTAGATCTTTCTACATATACAACAAATGTTGTTGGAACTTATGGTTTTTTTAAAAACCTCAGTTTGGTAAACATTAATAACCCATTCAGACTGATTATATTCTTAACAGTTACTATTTTTTAACCATTGAACTGGAGGCTTAGAGTTCACTTGAATACAATAAATGCTATGTATATATAATAATACCAAATATTATGCTCTCTTTTGATGTTTTGATAGCCTATTCATTCATTGAAATTCAGATTAGGATGAAACCACGCAGATTTTGAAGAATGCAATGTATATAACCTTTACAGCAAAAGTTGGCCTTGCAACCTACGCTCGAAATCAAAGTTCCCTTTTGGGGTATCAAACCACACCACAACCACCAGACTGACTACCAGTTGGAGGTGATGGACCCACAACATTGTATATTTGTTTAATTCTCATGTCTATCAGGTCACTGTGGTCATCAAGAGAGATTATTCCAACATAGACTTTTTTTTTTTTTCATAATGAATTGAAGGGGGGGGGTGTTGATAAAACATGACAAAAATATAATTTATTTTAAAAGTAAAAGCATGAATTTACCCAAAGCCATCACCATCTATCATTCTGTGAATCATGTAATGATCATTGTCATTTTGACATGTACAACATTTCTCTTCTCCCATCACCTTTGCATTAATTGGATTGTAAGGGGTAGGGCAAGGCCACAAGAGACAGGGTGTGGAATGCCCAGTGTCTCCATTGCTATTTGTATCACTGAAACATTTTGATGTCAGGTAGATATTAACCTAATAAGGAAGCCCCACTGGCTTTCTGTCTCCTCCAGACAATAAAACAGAATAATTATGTCTGTGCCTGTCTTTTCAGTTGTTCGACTATAACACAGGTTGAGAACTAACTACAGATTCTAATTAACTCAAATTAGACTGATGAGAGAGATTACTACTACAACATGAAGATTAGGAAATTAATCCTAATGGTAAACCTCAAAGACATTGGGTACAAAGGGAATAAACGTTAAGGGGACAAATTGGGCCACTAACTACTTCAAAGATGTTAGAAGTGAGTGCTAACCTGAGCAGTGGCTTCAACCCATTTGAATGCAAGTTCCTGACTTTCTGCAAGGAGAGATTTCAGCACTTGAAGGAGAATAGCCCATATTTCAAAATGGCATTAAACCTTCTTTTGCACTTCTTGGACTTGATTCCATATTTTTCATTAGCTTGGGGGGTGGGAAGGGTGGAAGTCATGGCGATAGAAAAACCCTCTAATGATTTAAAAAAATATTATTGATTTAAAAACTTGCTTAAGCAAACTTTCAAATTAGAAAGACTGGGTATGACAGCATACATTAAAGACATTTGTAAAAGACGTATACTGAGAACATTTATTCTAATATTGTTTGAGGAAACCATTTATTAATTATAGATACACATTGATGAAATTTCTTATTGAAAATGCACACACTTTCTATTTTTTCATGGTTTATAACTCTGAAAATTTACTTTCATACTGTTGCTTCTAATGCTCATTAATTTCTCTGAATTCTCAATTGCTTACTCCAAAAAAATAGGGTTGGAAGACAAATAGATCGCTAACCAACACAGGAAAATATGTTCATTATCACTTACAAATCTAAGCTACAAGATATCACCTCACACGTATTAACATTAGCTAAAATCAATAACGTAAGACCAACAGGTTTTGGCAAGGAGGTGGAGAAAAAGGAACCCCCCTGCACTGTGGTTGGGAATGCAAACTGGTACAGCCACTGTGGAAACAGTATGGGGTTTCCTCAAAAAGCTAAAAAATAGAACTACCCTATGATCCAACAATTACATTACTGGGTGTTTACCCAAAGAATATGAAAACACTAATTCAAAGGGATACATGTACCCCTATGTTTATAGTAGCATTACTTCCAATAGTCAAGATATGGAGCAGCCCAATGTCTAATTATAGATGAACCGATAAAGAAGATGTGGTGTATATCCACAATGGAATACTATTCAGCCATAAAAAAGAATGAAATCTTGCCATTTCCAATGACATGGATGGAGCTAGAGAATTTTATGCTGAGTGAAAGAAGTCAGAGAAAGACAAATACCATCTGATTTCATTCATATGTGCAATTTAGAAAGCAAAACAAATGAACAAAGGGGAAAAAAGAGGGAGAGAGAAAGAGATAGATAGATAGATAGATAGAGAGAGAGAGAGAGAGAGAAACCAAGAAGCAGGCTCTTCTCTATAGAGAACAAACTGATGGTTACCAGAGCGGAGGTGATGGGGATTAAGGAGTGATGAGCACCGGGTGATGTATGGAATCCTTGAATGACTATATTACACACCTGAAAATAATATGATATTATATTTTGACCAACTGGAATTAAAAAGAGAAAGAGAGAGAGAGAGAGAAAATAGGCTTGTAGAGAAAGGTCATCTTTTTCATGCTGCAAGATTCTCCTATATAAGTCATGTTGTTTGAAATCCATATCATATGATAAGTTCACTTGTAAGTATATGTTTGTAATTCAAATCCATGCAATAGGAAGAATGTAAGATAAAAAATAAAATAACACCCCAGTGTAATAATAAAATACAGAACAATTTGACTCAAATTTAAAAAAGCAAAACCATATCAAGGGGGAAGACTAAAATTAAACCCAAAGGACATATAATGAAGTATCAGACTTAAAATTTTCAGTAAACTAGAGAAAAAAGGGAGATAAAATAGGCTATATGACTATTATTATTTTAAAAGATAGAATCAGGGGCACCTGGGTGGCTCAGTCAGTTAAGCGTCCAACTTCAGCTCAGGGTCATGATCTCACGGTTTGTGTGTTTGAGCCCCGCATCGGGATCCGTGCTGACTGTTCAGAGCTTGGAGCCTGCTTCGGATTCTGTGTCTCCCTCTCTCTCTGGCCCTCCCTCTCTCATGCTCTGTCTCTCTCTCAAAATTAAATAAACATTAAAAAAAGATGGAGTCACACTAGTTTCTCAGAAGAAACACTATTTTCAAGAAATATATTCCTGGAAGACTTTCAAAGAAGAACTTACATGGTGGCATACAAAGTAATAGTCTCTTCCATAAGTCTGCTATTTATAGTAGGTAGGTGTTTGCTACATTTGTAAGAAAAGTTTGGATTGATATCCCAAATAATACTAAAAAGAGAGTTTTGGTAAAGTGGCTTAAGCCAATTTGCCCATTCTCAATTGTTCCGCTCGTTTTTGTTGGCTTCTAGTTCCTGTCCTTCTCTCCCTGTCTCCTCACACTTGAGGTGGTGATGAGTTGTGGTTCCCTCTCCCAGGTACCAAGTGGGATGTTATTACAGAAGCAAGTCTCAGGTACGAGTCCACACCACAGATTTATCACCAACAAGGGACAAAACGTTCCAACAACCTATCCCCCAGACTATGTGGATTATCCTCAGTTGTCCTCAGTTGTCCACCAGGAGTTGCATGAATGCTTCTCTGTAGGGAGGCCCATCTGGCAAGTCTTGAGAACCAGCTAGTCATCTAGCGGGGATGAGGTGTGGTTTCTGTCATGCCCACGTGCCATGGGAAGGAACAGGACTCCTAGGACTAGGCCACTGCTTTGAAGAAGATGACGGGCCTGGCTCACCAGGTTCTCATATCATTTTTACCATGGAAAAAAGTGTTTCAGGCATCTCTTTGTCCTGTTGCAGGTGGAGATGGGGATATTAGAGGCCATTATTATTGGAAACAATACAACCATGATTAGCAACTTTGAAATGATTTCTAGTTATCCTAACTAGAATACTTTAAGTGCTAATAATCTACTCTAGTATGAAGACTATAGTTGAGTTAGCCTACCTATCTCTCATACTATGTTGAAGTATTTAAAATAAACTACAGGCGGGGTGCCTGGGTGTCTCTGTCGGTTAAGCGTCCGACTTCAGTTCAGGTCATGATCTCACGGTCCGTGGGTTCGAGCCCCACGTCGGGTTCTGTGCCGACAGCTCAGAGCCTAGAGCCTGCTTCAGAGTCTGTGCCTCTCTTTCTTTCTTCCTTCTCCCTCTCGTGCTCTGTCTCTGTCTCTCTCTCTCAAAAATAAATAAACATTAAATTTTTTTTAAATAAAGTAAAATAAAATAAACTACAGGCAACACAACAGGAATTGTTATAATCTGCCCATGAGAAGACCTAGGGTATTCCTAAGGTGTTTATCTATATCAACTCGTTCTCTGGAATAGCTGCCCTTATAAATATTCTTCTTTATTAATATACACAAAATACTTGATTTGTAATAATAAATAAAAACATTCTTTTTTAGTACCTTATGCATAGTATTTTATGTGTCAATTTATTTCCCATGTATTATTTGTCTACCAAAACCTTATATATTGGAACACCATCATGACTGTTTTCTCCATTATACAAAAGGAAAGAGAAGGCCTCACCCTGATGACTCAAAGTGTCCGGGACTACACCACAAACTTTGTCAGAGCAGACATTTCTCGTCTCCCGGTTTTCCATTCGGTAAGTTTTCTTAGTGATCTTTTGTGAGGTCGCTCCTGCTGTCTTTCCAGGAAAGTCTACAAGAGGAATGCATTTGTATTCTTTTGTTTTACTTCCCCTAATTGTTGATTTTTTTTTTTAATTTTTTTTTTTCAACGTTTATTTATTTTTGGGACAGAGAGAGACAGAGCATGAATGGGGGAGGGGCAGAGAGAGAGGGAGACACAGAATCGGAAGCAGGCTCCAGGCTCTGAGCCATCAGCCCAGAGCCTGATGCGGGGCTCGAACTCACGGACCGCGAGATCGTGACCTGGCTGAAGTCGGACGCTTAACCGACTGCGCCACCCAGGCGCCCCCCTAATTGTTGATTTTAAAACATCCTCTTTGGCTGGGTAGGAGTATGTTTTTAAGGTCTCTGATGATCCCCCCCCCCCCCCAAAAAGAAAGGAAAGTTCTTCAGTATGGAATTTAACTATAAATTAAACTCTCTTCTTGTTTAGTGAAGTTTGAGCGGTAGCCTATACTTTGCAAAAACTACAAAACATTTACTGCATAATAAGCCTAGTTTAACAAATAAATGGACACTTGTCCACTTATTTTGTATGGTGGAGTTAGAATATTGGGAGTATTTCAGAAAAATTCTCATACTTATTTTTGTTCTCTGGCTTCTAAGGACATTAAATTATCTCCATTTTATAATTCACTTCTTCTCTACTATCAATGCTTTCTTCAAATCAGAAGTAGCCCCTCCTGAGGAAATAATACTGTTTCATAAAAAAAAAATCATTAAATATGAGTCAGACAGCATGAGTTTGTCTTGTCCCTTTTTTTCCAGTTATTTGCTAACCAACGTTGCCTCATTCCTAACTGCATTAAACCTGGATTTAAACCCCTGCAGAGGCAATAATATTAATGAGAACCCCATAGGGTTTTAGGGGAGTGTAGCCAGAATTGGGGCGGAATATGCCAGGGTGTTTTGTTTTCCTGGTAAACTCTTCTTCATGCTTCACTCGGGCACTACCTTCTTGGAACACGTGGGCCTTGCGTGCAGCCACTTATCTTACTTTATCGGATACGCTCTCCTTTGTTCTTCTTTGCTGATCTGTTACATTCACTCTGCACCATATCTGCCTAATTTATATGGCTCTCCCATAAAACAGCACTTTATTACTCTCTGCAGCTCCACTCCAAGAACAGTGCCAGATACAGAGTACTCTGAGTCCTGACAAAGAAGTTTGTTGAGTGAATACACGGATGGATAGCGAAGGGAATGCCATGGAACGGGAAGACCTATTTACCCGTCTGTCTCCCAAGGTTGTTGTGAAAACCGGTCACGTGTGTTAAACTTCCAAAGCTCAGGCGCCTCGGAGTTCCCCTCAGAAGTTGAGTTAAGCCAAACTAAAACTTAAGAATAATTTACCACGATTTTGTGCCTACCCGTATGCGGCCATCAGTGCTGACCTTTGCGGGTTAAATCCAAAAGGCCTTGCGTGAAATGGTGTAGCCCACGGCTGGCCCTCCCTGGGGTCGAGGTAGGTGTCTCAGACTGCCAAAGCATAAGGGGAGATGACAGGTAACCAAATGGGAAACGGCCGCCGCCTTGGGCTCCCTGAGACTGGCCTCTAACAAGGCCGACTTGTCCCCGGGCCCTTTGGAGAGGAAATGAAGCGATGAACCAATGCTTGGCATAGGAGGCGCCGGGTCCTGACAGGCTAAGGTGTGACCAGCTGAATCCTAACCACCTCAGACATCTGTAGGAAAGCAAGGGAGCTGGGAGATGGCCAGGGGCAGGCGAGGCTGCGGGGGAAATGAGGTGTGTGCAGAGCCCGCAGAGAGGAGAAAAAGAAAGGGCAAGAGAGATTACTGGTCATCTGGTGTCTTAGATCCCACGCAAAGCAAACTCCAAGCACAACAGCAAACACAAGCTTTGAGTATTACTGTCTCCAAAGAGTATTTACCAAGCGCGGTCTGACTTGATCTCCCAGATTTGGTTAAATATGCATTTTGTGAACGTTGTGTTTCTGACTTTTCTTTGCTTTCCCTTTTTGTTATTGTTGTTGTTCTTCCTTCCTTTCTTTCTTCTTTTTTTAATTTTATTTTAACACCTGACACGCTTTAGCACTGTAATTCCGACACTGAGCAAATGGAGAAATAAGAGGAGTGAGGAAAGGAGAGGAAAATCTGACAGAGTATTTTAAAACAGCTTTTCTAATCGAAAAACATTTATGTATTCTTAAACATACTATGAAATATATCTAATTTTAATCATTTTATTAGATCTAATATATACCTGTGATTTCATGTATGTTTTTCTCCACTTTAAAACCCTCATATTTAGAATTAGCAGGCAATTCATTTAGCTCACACCATTTTTATAAACTCCCTTTTCTCAAAATGATCAAGAGTAACATTTTATTTGGTGGTTAAAGACACATCTGCATATCAAAGCATTTATACATACCATTGCACTTTATTATGTTAAGAGGCAGTGGAAAAATGGAAAGTTATAAATGAAGTGAACATTTTTATTTGCTTTTATTGTGGCCACTGCATCACATTTTACCATTGTTCTTTGTTTATATGAGCAATGCTCCAACTGAATCCAAGATCTAGGGAAATGGGAAAGATACTTGGCTCACCCTTGAATTTTCAGTGGCTAGCAAAATACTTGGGGCAAAATACGTTGTTAATTTAAAATATTCAATGCATAGGAAAAAACGACCTCACACATATCACACTGTTTTAACAATACAGTTTTAGAATTGGGGCAATTGATTTTTTTTTTTTTTAACATACAACACAGCTCTCTTTTTTCACGCATTGAAACTAGTGATGTATGTATAAAAGATATGAAAAGGTGGATTTTCTCATGGGTTCATCGCCAGCCATGGATATTTAATTGATCACATTATATTTTCCGCTCAATGAGAATTAGCAAGTAGCAAAGGAGAGTATTTATGTGAACATTCCACAAAAAATTGAAGAGTAGAAAGCACTCTATCTGAAATACATAATGAACTTTATCTTTATAGGATATGTATCTTTAAATTTATCTTGCTGGAAGACCTTTAATAAAAGTGGTTTAACTTGACTTAGAATAAGTTTTGGAATGTAATTTCTATAACAAAACGGAAATTTTCACTCCTTTTGTTATCTACATTTTATTTGCACGTTGAAAAATCTTATTAATAGTTAGGGGCAGATCAACTAATAGAACACATACCCAGAAAACCCAATTCGTTACTTCTCAAGGACAGACACAGTGTTCACCACTCAGGTAAGGAAATGATAGCAGGTAAAAATTTCTCTTGTATCCAGGCGGTACCTGCAAAGCTCCAACAGCCTCAGCTGCACATAACTCTGAAAGAAAGCCATCCTTCCTCCCTTCCCCAGATCTTGAGAAACCACTGCAAGGCTGGAGTCTCAGTCATGAGTATCATTCACCAAAGCAGCAACAGATAACAAAAAATTATCCTCTCTGGTATATGTCTCTCTACACTCTTTTCCATGCACGTAGAATCATATACAGATACATACAAATACACAGGGCACACATAAAACACATTTTGCTACTTTGTTTTACACAAATGCAATGTTGTGCAGATTTCTCTGCATCTTGCTCTTGTCCCTTTCATCATGAATATGTCTCCAGGGAAATATATAGAGATCTAGCTCATTCTTTTTGATGGTTAAGAAATATTATATGAAATTATCACCATACAGTATATTAAATTCCCCAAATGGTAGACATTCACTTGTTTCCAAAGGTGTCAAATACATCTTTGTTATTATACCCATATGCACTGATACTTTGATTTCTGTTTTAAAACATTTTTTAGTGTTTATTTATTTTTCAGAGAGAGAGAGAGACTGAGTGTAAGCCGGGGAGGGGCAGACAGAGAAGGAGACACAGAATCTGAAGCAGACTCCAGGCTCCGAGCTGTCAGCACAGAGCCCAATGCGGGGCTTGAACCCACAAGCTGAGATCATGACCTGAGCCAAAGTCAGACGCTTAACTGGTTGAGCCACTCAGGTGCCCCCGATACTTTTATTTCAATGGGCTAGAATGTAATGAGTGGGATTACTGCATGAAAAGATATACGGATTATGAATTTTAGTATATAGTGTCAGAATATTCTCCCCCAAAGCTATGACTATGCTTCCATCAGTAATGCAGGAGAGTTTTCTTCCTCACTTGTTACCACTCACTCCAACGTTGGCCAGTCTGAGGGGGAGAGGTGATGGCCTTGTGTTCAATTCATTTACATTATGAATGAACTTCACTCTTAGTGAAGCTGGGATTTGTTTTATATTAGCTATTCGTACTTTTGCCCTCCTGCTGTATTTTTTAGCACAGTATCACAAATACTTTGCAAGATCTCAAAGATCAATATAGCAACACCTTGGAAAATTAAAGTGCTCTCTGCCTGAAAGCCTTTTGGGGAAAATGTATACACACATAACACAGAATAGCGGTTTACTCCCCAAATGCAGAAAACCATTCTCTGAATTTATTTTAGGCTGGTGAACAAAGATAAAAATCATCATTTTCCTAGAGTAAAAACTAATGAAGCTATTCATCTCCATGTTTCATTATTTGGTTTTAATTACAGTTTTCAGAACCGTTTTCTTGGGATAAAATTTACATACTATAAAATAAATAAATAAATAAATAATAAATAAATAAAAATAAATAAATAAAATTTACATACTATAAAATCCATTTTATGGTATGTGATTCAGTGGTTTTCAGCATATTTGCATTTGCTCCAGCATCACTACCCTCTGATACTGGAAGATTTCCAACAGTCCAAAAAGAACATACTCATTAGTGGTCAGCCCCCATTCCCTGCCCCACCAAGCCCTTGGCAACCACTAATCCATCTTCTGTCTATCCAGAGATGCCTATTAACTGTAGGCATTTCATATAAAGGGAATCATACACTATGTTGCCTTTTTTGTGTAGCTTCTTTTGCATAATGATTTCAAGGTTCATCCATGTTGTAGCATGTATGAATACTTCATTCGTTTTTATTGCCAACTAATATTCCATTGTATGGGTATATCACACTTTATCAAGTCATTGGTTAATGGACGTTTGGGTCAGTTCGATCTGGGTTCGAATCCAGATTTGACAGTTATTTCTCTTGTGACCATGGGTAAGTTAAGAGAAATGAAGCAGGAATAGGTGTCAGAGAAGGACACTGAAGGACAAATGAAGGCATCGCAACACCTTCTCATTTTTTGAGAAATTTTTTGAGAATTTTTTTGAGTGTGTGTAGATGTAGTGAGTACATCTCTTCAAAGCACATCCACTTGATGATTAATCACTTGCCCAATCTTCCCACGTGATGGGTCATATAATACACAGTTTGTGAGGGACAGTTCAGGTCATGTGGTCATTTTGATGTCCGTGATTAGGAGTTCAGTCTCGACAAGAATCCAAAATCACTCCAGGACTGTTTCTCAAAAGAAGAAAAGAGTATGTTAAGGGGAACCTAGACTTGCTCCCACACCCCAAAGTTCTGCACTGTGATCCTCCTGTCGGGGCTTGCCGGAGACTCCCAAGGGGCAGCCCTGTCCACACTTAGACTCTTTGAACCTGCAGCTGGGGGTCTGCAAGCGGAGAAGCAGCTTGCCCTGAAGCCTGAACTGGCTGCAGAACTTTCTCCGGTCTCCACTCAAACATGGCGTGTTTAGAGGTGACTTGGTAAATGGTGGTAGGAACTGGGAAAGGACATTGACCACTTTATGCTGGTTCTACCAAAGGGATGTTCTGGGTGTGCAGGAAGAGGTTGGGGAGTGACATAAATTGTTGCTGCTGCTGCAGTGACAGGTCGTTAATGGGATGACATCCACAGAAACAAGGAAATGGAAAACATGTCTCTTCCTCTCGTTCTTGCCTTCCAGTCACGTGCCCTTAATGGCCAAATATAACAAGAAACCTGCTGGAAAAGAGGAAGATTATTTACAGCCTCAGCATCACAAAGCAGCGCATAGAAGAGTGTGTTTGGAGATGACATACCCTAGCTTTGCGGCCAGCACAGTAATGACACAGTATGAAATTGATCATCAACTTCGTCCACCGCACGACACGTATAAACAACTTGAGTTGGTTTATGTGCCTTTTAAAGGTATTAGGTGTCTATGGAGAAAAATTGAGAAACATAAAAATCACCCATCATCATACCATTTTAAAAAATAGGGTACTCCTTGGGGCGCCTGGGTGGCTCAGTCGGCTGAGCGGCCGACTTCGGCTCAGGTCACGATCTCGCGGTCCGTGAGTTCGAGCCCCGCGTCGGGCTCTGTGCTGACAGCTTGGAGCCTGGAGCCTGTTTAGGATTCTGTGTCTCCCTCTCTCTCTGACCCTCCCCCATTCATGCTCTGTCTCTCTCTGTCTCAAAAATAAATAAACAGTAAAAAAAAAAAATAGGGTACTCCCCTTATTACACATGTACACACATCTTTATATTTGCAAAATAATAGGATCATGTACCACATGCAAATTTTGAAACCAACTTTTAACTTAATAATCCAATACGCTGTTGCCATCTTTCTCGTTAAAACAGCCACAACATTGGGGCGCTTGGGTGTCTCCGTCGCTTAAGCATCTGACTTGATTTCAGCTCAGGTCATGATCTCCCGGTTTGTGGGTTCGAGCCCTGCATCAGGCTCCGTGCTGACAAGTGCGGAACCTGCTTGGGATTCTCCTTCTCTCCCCCTCTCTCTGCCCCTCTCCTGCTCACACTGTCTCTCTGTCTTTCAAAATAAATAGGTAAACTTTAAATAAATAAATAATCCACAACATTAATGTTATTATCCACATAGGATATTGAGTATATCTCTCTATTGTATATGCTATTATAAATCATTTGCTCATGTCTGGATGTATAAATAATTTGTTTTAATAAGTTATATTTTGATGTTTATGTATTTTTTGAGAGAGAGAGAGAGAGGCGGGGAGGGGGAGGTGGGGACGGACAGAGAGGGAGACACAGAATCAGAAGCAAGCTCCAGGCTCTGAGCTGTCAGCACAGAGCCCCATGTGAGGCTCAAACTCACCAACTGTAAGATCATGACCTGAGCCGAAGTCAGATGCTTAACTGACTGAGCCACCCAGGTGCCCCAAGTTATATTTTGATAAATATCTTTTAAATTCTTTACAAATATTTATTGACTTGTTAAATTTTGGAGAAATGTTCACTCACTCTTCTTCCATTTTGTTTGAATCTTAACAATATTTACTCTGTATATAAATCCCTTTGAAAGTAATGTGTCTCAGGGTGCCTGGCTGGCTCAGTTGGTGGCATGAGCAACTCTCAGTCTCAAGGTTGTGAGTTCGAGCCCCATATTGAGTGTACAGATTACTTAAAAATAAAATGTATTAAAAAAAAGAAAGTCATATTTGTCGCATGTAGTAAAGCAATTTCTTTAATGGCAGTTCAAATGCAAACTCACTTCCTTCCTTCCTTCCTTCCATCCATCCTTCCTTCTTTCGTTCCTCCTTCCTTCCTTCCCTCTCCCTCCCTCCCTTCCTTCCTTCTTTCCTTTCATCTCTCCCTCTTTCTTTTTTACCAATCATGATACAATGTTAGGCTGAGGCATTACTTGGATTACCGCACATTCCTTTCTAGAGAAGAAATTAAGACCACAAGCGCATAGAGAGAGAAATTTTTTTGAGTGTGGGTAGTGATGAGAACAGCTGGGGTGGAGACTGAGGGAAATGGCAAGACATCTCACATGGATATAAATGGAATTGCTTAGCACAAAAACTTAGAATTTCTTGTGCTAGGAGAATAAATTAGAATTGAACACTTTTCTCCTTGCAAATATTAAATGCTAATTCTTAAAACCATCTGTGCTCTTTCTGAAAGTTTAAAATTTGAATTTAGGTAAGTCAAAATGAAAAGGTCTAGGTGGGGGCTGTTGTGTTGCCAAGCAACATCACTTATCTTAGATCTCACAATCAAGTGCCATAAAAAATTTGGCCATGATAAAGTGTGTCCCCAAAGCAAGTGAATCAGCGTCAGCTATTTCCGGAGGAGTTTGTAGGAAGCCCCCAAAAGAAGTCCCCAGTGAGGATGAAATTGTTTTCAGGAGGTTTTGTCTTTCTCTTGCAATGCAAACCTTTATGCCTCCATTCACTGGTCCCCAAATCAGATACAATCAAGGATCTAACATCTACTCTCTGGCATCCTGTGAAGTTTTTCACAATGAAAGCAGATCACTTCTGTATGCAGAGGCTAGGAAACCATTCTCGTATTTAGAGGACAGAAGCGCATGACTACAGCTGACTAGCTGGAAAGTGGGAGTCCTGTCTGGATCTCCTTATCAGACTGAAGGACAAGAAGAACATGGAAAAGCGTGACCGTGCTCTAGTTCGTGGAAGTGCTCCATTTAAATTCAAATGATCTCTTTTGCTTCCTGCCCCACCATTGGTTCCACCTGTAATTTTTTTTTTTTTTTTTTTTTGGCTGTTTGTTTGTCTCCCCTCTCCCTCAAACTGCTTTGAAATGGAGTTTGTTGAAGATAAGGATTTGTCATTTTCTATAGCGTGAGTTTGGTCAAGTGAAACTTCGAGAATTTTCAGGAAATGATTCAAAATTGTTAGTTGGGGTTCTTCCTCACCTATGAAGAGCTATGCTTATTTAAGGACCAAAGAAAAGTAAGCCTTGATTTCCTGTGAGATTAAGAAGAAGGATTGGTGAAGATAAATGACCTAGAAGAAAGTTCTCTTCGCTGGCATAAAACTCTGGCAAGAATGAGAAGCCCAGCATGGGTAATGATATTTACATATATGCATTGATTTATAATATTTTTTTCTGAGATGCATGTACATTTTCTAGCTGTCCCTGCGTGAAGATGACAGAACTTATAATTGCTGGCCTGGAAATCTGTGATTGGATTTAAACCCAGCTAGAGAAGCTCTGTCACTCACCAAAAATATTTATCTAAGTTCGGTTAGAGTGGACAATACATGGGGGTTTTAGTCTTTGAGAAGGTGGGTCCCTCTGATGCTAATGATCTTTCTTTTGTTACAATATCTATAACTGTTAACGTGAATAAGTTATGTTATTTGGGATAGTTATAATAAGCAGGGGTATGTACATTGCTTATATAGATGAGGTGAGTTTTTATGACCTGTTACTCTTAGTTTTCATTGATAGGTCACATTATAGATGATGCCACACTCTGGTGATTCTTTAGTGTACCATTGGAGGTATGAGTTGATACATATTTTTTAAATTTTATAGAAATGTTTCAATAAAGGCACTATAAATTTATCATTAATGTTCCTGAGGTGCTGAGCTGATCACTGCTATTTAAGGCTAAACTAACTACTAACCTTGAAATTATAAAAGTTACAGTTGTCAGGCCATACAGGAGATGTATTTACTATTTTCAGTTGCTAATCCTCTCAAATAAATCATTATTCCCTTTATTATTTTTGTAGCAGAAGTTTGTAACACTTTAAAGATTTAAATGTAGTTGCAGCTGATTCTAGAAGATATGGAACCACAAAGAACACATAAGAAGAGGGAAAAATCCTTCTGCATACTTATCATTCAATGGTTAATTTCCTTCCAGTTTTTAACTCTCTCTTTTTATCCTTACAAAATGTCCTTTTTCCCCCTGTAGTGGCAGTTTTTGATCTCTCCTTTCTTTTATATTCTGTGATTACTGTATATTTCTATGCCAGAAATGTATATAAGATACTGAACAAATTTATCTCTTTGGATAAAAAACTAGTCTTTTTTTTTTTTAATTTAAAGAAGCAGTAATTCGTGTCCTCATGTTATACCAATGCCTCATTAGTAGGTCCGCTTGATGATTCAGAAAGTCTTAAACAATGAAATATGTATTCCGGTGGCTGTGATGTATTTTGTCTTGTTGTGAATGGATTCATCTACAAACCGGGATCTAAAGATAGCTCTTAAGGCTCCATGCACATACTCAGTTCAACAGTGGTTTATAATCGTAGTTGCTGTTGTTAACACTTGTTTATTTTCCTTTGGAAAATATTACTTTTGTTTCGTGATAAGTTGTAGTCAAGAATATGAGGAAGATTCCAAGTTTCGTCTTGAAATTTGCACTTAATCACATCTTGTTTTCTTTTGAGATATGGAATTAATACTCTGTAGAAAATAAAATAAATTATATTTTTCTAAAGAAGGTTATGTCTAAAGAGGCATCATCACCTGTTTTTTGATAAAATAGTCATTCCTGGTTTGGAAAGTTTGTTTTGGCAACCATGCCTTTAAATATCGGAATGCTTCTATAAATCCATGGGTATTTTTTACTAATATGCAATATATATTGCATCTTGAGGAGACCATTTAAAGAACATTATTGAAGAAGTGTAAAACATGGCTGTAATTCTCAAAAAATTTACCTTAATTAATGATCATTGTGTTCCCAAGAGAAATTATAGACTCTGAGAATCAAGTATTTCTTAAATGTACTTCTTAATTCACCCAGTATGATTCACTAAAACCTAGATTGTGTTCTCACGTGGTTTATCCAAGAGTATAAACCTGGAACTTGGATAGATAAGTATATGAATAAATCATGCCTTAAATTATATTATCCTGTAATGAAATATGTATCTTCTGAGATTCTTTAATCACCCATAAGCATTTACCGAGTAATCGAACATAATACCTGTAAGCACTGACTGTGAACCAGACTGACTGTGTTCAAATTCTGGCTTTGCCATTTACAAACCCAGTGGCTTTAGGCAAGTCACTAAGTTTCTTTGTGCTTCAATGTCTCATGTATAAAATGCAAATAACAGCATCAGCTACTATCGTAAGAATGAAAAGAAGTAATATATTTACAGCACTAAGAACAGTGCTTGGCACATAGAAAGTGCTGTGTAAATAGAAGCTACTTTTTTTTTGCCACTATTAATTTAGCATCCTTCTATGATCTATGGGTACTTTTAAAGTGCTTGCTTTCAAAACTTAAAATGCAATAAAAGGATAAGAATTATACATAGGACACAATAGTGACAAAATAAAATATTATGAGTACAATCCTTCCACTTTTAGGATGGCATTATTTTACACATAGTTCCCATCTGAAATACAGTTATAGTCTTTGTAACTTCTTACTTAACCTTCAGCAAGTCTTTACGAACTCTGTGACTTTGGGAAAGTTACATACCCACTCCGTGCCTCAGTTTTCTCATCTGTAAAGTGGGAGAGTATCAATGGTACCTATCAGAGGATTATTGTAAGGAATAAATGAGTTAAACATGCAAGTCTTAGAACAGTGCCTGGCATTATAGTAAATGTTCCACAAATATTAGCTCTCATCATCAGCATCACCATTTATATTTCACATTTTACATAAGGTTATAGTCCTCACTCGTTCAATCCAGCGGTAACAAACTTACCAAATGCTTAAAATGAGTGAGGCATTACTAGAAAGAGTACAAGTTAAATTTAAAAAAAAACATACAGTTTCAAATAACATTCAGGCATAAATTTTTTTTAACTACCAGTATTAAGGTAATAAACCAGTGAGTTAACTTCAAGTACTGATTATGATATGAAGAAACTTAAAGAGGAGTGGAAAACCGAGTGGTGGCGTGGAAGGTCTCAGCCAAGTTAGACAAGTCCTTTCTGGGAAGATGACGTTTGAATTGAGACCTGAAGACTAGAAAATATAAGAAAATGAGAAAATACAAGAAAATATCTAAAGAACTTTCAAAACTGAGCAAAGAATACAGATCATATATAGATAGGTCCACAGGCTATGTAATATAAAAGGATAGAACTCAGACTAAATATATCAATTATAATAACATATAAATAAGGCTCCTTTTACCCATTAAAGATAAAATTTTGAAAATCATTGTTATTCTTGTTTCACAAAACAAACGTGAAAATTTTCCTTACTTTTCTAAGGTCTGACACAGTTTAATACCATTGGAATTAGCTTTTCTTTAAGGTCAATGAAATTTTCATCTAAGCACTGTCTTAACTGCATCTCATAGATGAGGTGTCTTGGTTATCATTTTTAATTTAATTCTTATTTTCATTTGATTATCATTGCTTTTTAGCTAAGTTGCAAATTTGTTCGTATTTCCCCTTGAAATCAATTTCATGGAAGTTCCTATTCCCATGTTGTGTTAAGACAGAGACACGTGCGAGAAACAGGGTGATACAAGGGAGTCTGAGAGGGAATCTGCGGCTGTGTGTCCAATGGACCAAGTGTTGCTATGTGACTTCCAAAGCTTGGTCATGAAGTTTCCACTGGGCTCTCTCTCTCTCAGGGTGCTTGCCTTTGGAACCCAGCCACCATGTTGTGAAGAAGGGAAAGGCCACATGTAAGGGTTCCAGTGAAGAGTCCCAGCTAAAATCTCATTGACAGGCATCATCAACCTCCAGACATGTGCATGAACAAGGCTTCCAATGATTCCAACCCTCAGCCTTGAGCGTTCCAGACATCATGGAGCAGAGATAGGCTGTGAGCATTCAGTCCTGACCAACTTCCTCACAAACAGAAACCAAAGGAGATAATAAGTTATTCTTGTTTTAAACCACTGAGTTTTGGAGTAATTTGCTATGCAATTATAACCTACACATAAATGGTGATCTGGGTCAAAATGGTGTCCAAGGAATAATTGGTAGAGGAGAAAAATGTCAGTGGGTCGATGAGTAAATGGGTATTTAAACGGGAGAGGCAATGAGTTTAGGTAACTGTTGAAAATATTTTTTTTTTGTTAGGGAGACAAGATATCTCTACATCTTGTTTCCCAAATGGAGAATAACTAATAAAAATATGGCTCTTAAAAATATGGCTCTTGGAAGGCATTTCTTTGTAATAAGAGAGACTTGATCATATTGTGTGTTGAAATAAAACAGCTTATAGACAGGAGGAAACATTGAAGTGTGTGTGTGTGAGAGAGAGAGAGAGACAGACAGACAGACAGACAGAGACAGTGAGAGAGAGAGGGAGAATTTATGAAAAAGGTCCCTTGAGGAGGTGGGGAGATGAGGAATTTGTAACACACTAGAAGCATTTACCGTGGACAGAAGGGACTCCTTACCAAGAGAGGGCGTATATCTCTGGTTGCAGACCTGTTTATTGTAGGTGAGTTGAGTAATCATCCCTGGTGATTTTAGTGTGTGAAATTCAGGGTCAGCATATTTGCTAAAAAAAAGAAAATATTAGAACTCAAGAAAAGTGGCGAATATGGGGGGGATGGGATAAGGACCTTGTTAAGGACAGATAAAGAATTAAAAGTAGTGTGAATGCTAGAGATGTCATATATTCCCGAGGTCTCATTTTAAATCCTTTTATTTCTGAGTAGTTTTCTCTCAGGACCCATGTAGTTTTTTAGTTTTTTAATGTTTTTTGTGTTTTTTTTGTTTTTGTTTTTGTTTTTTGTTTTTTTTTTTTGAGACAGAAAGCAAGGGCTGGGGAGGGGCAGGGAGAGAGGGAGACAGAAACCAAAGTGAGTTCCGCGCTGACAGCAGAGAGCTCGATGTGGGGCTCAAACTCACGAGCCGTGAGATCATGACTTGAGTTGAAGCCAGACCCAGGTGCCCCAGGAACCATATTTCCAATGTTCTCTCTTCTGAATAATCATGCACATGCTAATATTTACACACTTGTAGGTTACTTCATGCAATTAAATGATAAATAATAATAACGTTAATATGCATTCACTATATGTGTGTGGTACTTGAAATTCACAAAGTTTTTTTTTCACATTCAACACCACCTCCTCCAGCCAAGAAGCGAAGTCTAATGGCCTCAGTATTGTCCTGGTGACCAGTGACTTACTTTGCATAGCCTCAAATAGGATCAAGTCTCCTCTCAAAAATACGTACTGAACAGAGACTTCCAGAACTCATGCTTTACTGATTCCAGGGGGATTTGGGTAAATGAGGTGCTTTTCCTTTCTACCTCCTGATGCATGTTTATGTAACTTTTTACAAATATATTTATTTATGTTTGGGAGAACGTGAACAAGGGAGGGGCAAAGACAGGGGGACAGAGGAGCTGAAGCAGTCTCCTAGCTCACAGGCTGACAGCAGTGAACCAGATGTGGGGCTTGAACTCACAAACCCTGAGGTCATGACCCAAGCCAAAGTCCGATGCTCAACTGACTGAGCACCCAGGTGCCTCAAGTTTATGTAACTCTTGTGTCAATGGACTATTTAATAGTAATATGATTCTGCCTCCAGAATGCAGACCCTTTCTTACTACAGTCCTCAGGCTCTGCCTTACATGTGACCTTTCATAAATCCTTTGGACATGCCATACCTGTGGGCAGCGGCTACAGCCATTAATCGGTGCTAGCAGATTGGCACTTTTCCAAAATTCAGTTGTTTGCCTTCTCAGTCAATAACTTACAGATGATCTTGGCAAAATTACTCAAGAGATTTTTTTTTTTTATATAGAGTGAGAGTGTGGAGGGGGCAGAGGAAGAATGAGAGAGAGAGAGAGAGAGAGAGAGAGAGAGAGAGAGAAACACAGAGAGAGAGAGAATCTTAAGCAGGCTCCACACTCAGCACAGAGCCAATGCGGGGCTTGATCCCATGACCCTGGGACCATGATCTGAGCTGAAACCAAGAGTCTGACCCTCAAATGACTGAGTCACACAGGCAATCCAAGATATTTTTTTTTAATTATATACTGGGGGAGATTATTGAGGGCTGTTGTATTTATCTTATCTGTGTGATACTAGTGAGCACAGGCCAAAGAATGCCATGCGGTTTTCAAGAAGTGGGGAATTTTATCTATCTAACTTCATAACTTAATGTGACTTTTTAACTAGGACAAAATGAAAAACGATAAACAAAAGTATTCACCCTTGAAATTCTATTACATGTTGGCCAAGGTTAGCCTGCCTGGATCCAGACCACCAGACACAGAACTAAGCACAGAGAAGCTTTGTGTGTTTGGGCATCCTTCATGAGCACCCACTCTTCCCTGAGAGGACCCATTCTGAGGAAAAGAACAGCAACCCTGAAAATCAGGAGCTGCCACTATGCTAAGACCTTCATGCTACAGGGATCAGGCCTGCCACTCACAGGTAGGCCATGGTATTCTACTGAACATAAACAAGTTCAGAGAATAACAAAACAAAACAAGGCTATTCTGTAACCTTCCCGGATCAAAGCAAAAACAAGGACCTTTTGTAATCATGTCTTGAGTACATAAAAAGAGAAACATTTGTCCAAATGATTAAAAAGACCCAAGATACCTGATCTGGCTAATATCACTGCCACTGTCATTTTACCAATCTCAGCATTAGCTGTGCCGCATTCTTCCCTACCTCCTAGAAAATAAGTAAGAAGCCCGCCGATCAAAGAATTATTCTCACTTCTTGCTAGCAGCAACCAATCCAGAGCAAAAGCCCTGCTTCCTTGAACTCTACCTTCAAATTACCAAACATTTCCCCCAATCTTCTACATCCTTTTTTACCACCCTTCTACTGAGATGTTCCTATGGCTTTTCATTGTGCACGTTCTCTCGCATTGCAACACATGAATAAAAGCAACCGTGTTCTACTACAAATGTGTTCCAGGAGGCTGGAGAGATTCGACCAATCTGTGGCATGACTGTCTGGGAGCCAAAGGTAGAACACTCACCAGAGAAGACAGATGTGTGCGAAGGACATGGAGGTATATTCACAGCAATAGAAAGTCCTCCAACGATGCAGGAAGAGGGAGATTGATATGGAAAGAGGGAGAGAGAAACATCACTAGAAACATTTTATGAAGAGAAGGCTAGAGAATAGAGGCACAGGTTACAACAGGACGTTGGAGGCTGCTAGTGGTGGAGTGGGGACAATTCACCCATGATTCATTCATGTGTTCAGTCAGTCAACAAGAATTTAGATGGTGCCAACTATGTAGTAGGCATTAGGGCCAGGGAATGCGATGATAAACAAAAGAAAGACACTATTCCTGGGGTGCCTGGGTGGCTCAGTTGGTTAAGCATCAGACTCTTGATCACGGCTCAGGTCGTGATGTCACAGTTCGTGAGTTCAAGCCTCGCATCTGGCTCTGTGCTACCAATCCCTGCTTGAGATTCTGTCTCTCCCTTTCTCTCTGCCCCTCCCCTGCTCACGCGTTCACACGTTCTCTTTTTCTCTCTCTTAAATAAACATTTCAAAAAAATAATAACATAAAAGCATGAAGGAAGTGAATTGGAGTGGCATTGGTGGTGGCAGAGAGGTAAATAAGGTTGTGATATGCAGAATATTCTAGGGCAGGGGTTGGCAAACGATAGCCTATGAGTCAAACTCAGCCCATCACTTGGATTTATATGTAAACTCTTATTTGACTACAGCCACCTATCTGTTTGCATATTGTGCATAGTTGTTTGATCATTACCGTAACTGTTGAAAAGTTATAACAAAGAAATTATAGCCCAGAAAACTTAAAACATTATTATCTAGCCCCTTAGAGGGAAAAGTTTGCTCACTCCTACCGCTTTCTATGCCAGGAGTTTTGTCTATTAAAAGAGAAATAAAATGCCATCGATGGCATGGAAAAGACGCTGCTGGCCATAACATGGTGAGCTCATTGAACAGAGACCAGAGAACATGTGGGCAGACCAATTATGAGGCAATGGCAGTAATTCAGGTGAAGGATGAGGGTGTTTTAGAATAAGGTGGAGGGGACAGAGATGGAGAGAAGTGTAATGCATTGGATATGTGAAACAAAGAAGAAATAGGTTAGGGAAGACTTCTGGTTTCTGGCTTGTACAACTAGAAATAAGCTAATGTCATTTGCTATGACAGAGGATACCCAAAAGGGACTTACTATTTTGCTAATTTATTTTCACCCAAGGGAGAAAATTATGAGTTAGCTTTGAGTGTGCCAACTTTTTTAGGTTATTTTGAGATGCCCCAAGAGAAAATACATATTAGACACTTGGACATGTAGTTCTCGAGCTTACCAAGTACACACACATCTCTTCCTATGGGTCATAAACAACTTAGAGATAACCCAAGGAGATAAATGAGGATCAAAGTCCAGAATCAGGATTATTCTGATAATACTGGATTTGGGTACATTGTGGGTCTTCCTTTCATTAGGATTTGATCCCCCGAATCTAAGGTGGAGAAAGTAGAGAATGGCAGACAAGTGGGCACTGAAGAGCAGCATAATGAAAGCATGTTCCACTTGAGAACAGAACGATCCAAGAGAAAAAGAACAATAGACGAGGTGCAAGGCCATTCATGGACAAGAACTTCAACACGAAACATCTCAGCCAATGGAGAAACCTGGCACTGAAGAAGGCCAGATTCTCACTGAACTCACCAATCAGGTAAGCCATTCCTTCAGCCAAGGGAGAAATGGCCAGGGAGAGAAAGGGATTAGAAATGTTTATTTTAGAAGCGCCTGGGTGGCTCAGTCGGTTAAGTGTCCAACTCTTGATTTCAGCTCAGGTGATGATCTCATAGTTCTTGGGCTCATACCAGGCTCCCCACTGACAGCACAGAGCTTGCATGGGATTCTCTCTCTCCCCCTCTCTCTGCCCCTCTCCTGTTTTCATGCATTCTCTCTCTCTCTTCCAAAATAAAAAAAAAAAATTAAAAAAGAGTGCATTCTTTAAAAGCAAGAAGTATTATTTTAATACCTTTCTAAGTTGGAGGTTGAGACTGAATACCATTTTCCTTATGGCAATGTGAGGAGTCAGGAGAGGAGTGGGATAAATGTTCCTTTAATAAAACATATGAATATTACATAAAGGACATGAAATATATAAAGGGTTCAAAAGTATTTCTTATGTTCTAATTTTAGGAAAGGAGAAACTATAGAGCTCAATTTAGAGAAAAGAAACTCATTAATATAATTACATTTTTATAAGCAAAGCTAACAGGGGATTCGTGGACATAAGAAGACACTAGTCAGAAGTTTATAGAAAGCTTCCTAGTAGTAACTTCCCAGGGTTTGGCCATTCTTTTAGGCCAAGTATTGGAGGATGAAACACCTCTGTGCCTGAACTTTGAGCAGTAAAAAAGCCTAGATGTCTTTATCTCTTCTGGATATCCACTGTGGTGAATAGTAGAATCCGTGTAGTTGACGTACACAGACATAGCTCGTGAGAATTTTTTAACCCCTCTGCAAAAAAAGTCCATTCTTTGTTAGTCATAATTCGATTCACTATAAGTCACCACTAGGCCTGTATCTTGAGTTCTTAGTATTGTGTTGGTTAGTCACTGACTGTATTTTCAGTAGGAAAATAACAGATGTCTTTGTTTTTTCATCAAGTTCAAGGGCCTTTCATAAAAGTACCATTTTCTTCCCCTAATAATGTTCCTGTGGTGTTTCCTTTTATGATTTTGATTTTTGCCTCTTAAAGGGTCATAAATTCAGAAGTCATGCATGTTTGTTGCAAAACCTCAAACAGTATGGAAGTAAGCACAGTGTAAATTGAAAGCCTCCTTGGAAGGCATTTCACCTCCTCCTTTTTCTTTCCTGTCTAGAATATCACGGTGAGCAGTTTTGAGTGTACATACTTCCAGAATATTACCCGTGCGCTGACATACACAGTTTTCTTTATATAAACAGAAGTCATCCTTATGGGGTATTACTCTTATTTCCATTGTCTTCATTATTATTGTTTGACTTGCTTCCTTCACTCAGTCTACATCTCCAATCAGCACAGATAGACCTACTTCAATTAACATAGATAGTACTATGTGTGGGTATAAGATGCGTTGAAGTATTCGGAACTCAAAGCAACATTTTTATAATGATTATCAGCAGAATATTGCAAGACTTGTGAGAAAACTAGTTTAGTTCAGATTTTGCCTCTTGATCCCAAGAGAGGTGGCATGGCCTCATGGGAAGAACAATGCACATAAACGAGTTCCTGAACCACCAACATCATCTGACACTCTGTGATTTAACGCCTTTATTGGCCAACTGGAAACTTTGAGTTCAGATTGTTTCTAATCTTCCTGCCAGCCTGTATATACGTACAGTACTGGAACCCCCAGTTTTAGTAAAGAACTTTTCCTATTTGGCAAGTATCCAACACCTAACTGCATTTGATAATTCAGGTAAACTGAGGGACAAAAATATGCTACCTGCCGTCCATGTAAGCTGCTGACTGAAAGGCCATTTCCGGTTTCCCCTTGAATTGTTATTTGCACCAATAAATATTCTCCACAAGCTCTGGTGCCATTTTAGATATCCAGATCTTTAAAAACAGAGAATTAAGAATCTGGTAGAAATAGTGGCTAGAGGAATAGAGTCAAGCAAACTCTAAGGTGCTATACATAAGGTGAAGAAGGAATTTCCCTTTTGTTGTGGGGAAGACATGCAGGAGATTAAAAGAAAACAAAAACAAAAACAAAAAACCAAGAATAGAAAAATTCATGGGAACCAAGCATGGAGGAGCTAAACTATCTGGGCGGCAAGTGTGGAATGGAATTATGGTCTTAAGTCCCGGAGAAGACTTGCTCCCCCTTGTGGTAGGTGTAGAAAGCTACCTCCTGATGGAGCAAAGCATTTCATCCCAGACACAAAATGCTACAGGACGGGCTTGGATTACTGTGACATACTGCTTTGCAGGCGAACATAAAGGCACATTCAAGCGGACTCTTCAAGTGATGATTCTGTCTCAGGTATAGACTCAGCGTCACCAAGAGAAAAACGCAGTTTAATCTGGCAGCTATATGTGATAAGTTCCCTTTAGTTGCATAGGAATGTAAACATTAAAAGAATTATTTTTTTAAAAAAGTTGTACCTCTGTGTTGCATCACTACCAATTCTCTTACTCTGCTTTTCTTTATATAATTTATTACCCTTTGGCATTGTATGATTATGTATGTGTTTGTGCATTTGCTGGCTACACATTGCATGAGGGTAGACACTCACTTTTGCTCACTGCTCAACCCTTAACTCCTAAGAGAGTGGTGAACATTTGACAAATATTTGTTGGCATTATGAATAAATCTATATTGGAAGTCAAGAGACTTGAGTCAAGAAGAGCAATTAAGTGTTTATCAAGATAACAAAACGTGACCTCCAAGAGAGGAAGGAAAGAGAAAAGAGACATTCACTATTTTGAGGAATGAACAAGACCTGGCAACTCGTGGAATGTGCCTGTCAGGAGAGGAGGAACCTACACTTGCTGAGATGTCAAGGTTATGCGGATGGGAGGCAAATGGTAAGAGTTACAGAAAACTGGGTGGTCAACTGGAAAGTACTTTCTGACTAGACAATGTGTTAAGCTCTTGACATAGTCCGAGTTGCTAAGGGACAGTTAGAGATTTCCAGTTACAGTCCAGGAGGCAGGCTAAGCTTTTCAACCCAGCCTTAAGGTAGACATGGTAGTTAAGCCATAGGCTTGGATAAGCCATGGGCTTGGATGCAGTGAGGAAGAGAGCAGAGGACTAACCCTTATAACTATTTCAACCCTCCTCGAAATTGACCTTAAGGACTGTCTGTGGCCCATTGATAATTTATGCATTCTTCTGCACATGGCTGCTGAGTCCCAGCTATAAAGAAAACATGCTAGGATGACTCGGGGGGACTCACAACCCGGTAGGGAAGACTAGCAAGAAGAAAAGACACACACACGACCCACTGAAATCAGTCAGCCACTCCAGGTCCAGCCAACTCTGAACCTAGTGTTGCCAGATTTTATGATCTTTTAAGACAAGCTGAGCTTTTATGTGAGAATTTCTAATACCTAAATATAGGACATTGATTGAAATGTGTGGACCAAACAAAACACTTTTCCTAGCCAGATATAACTGGCACCCAGGTCTACTATAATCTCAACCAAGAAGAGGTTCTTCTGTTTCCTTTATCTCTTACAGTCTCAGTCAAGGATGCTTTTGGTCCTGTGAGGATCAGATTAAATAATTTGGTAGGGAGGGATGATTTGGAAAGGTCATCATACAGTGGAAGGTAGGATCACTCTTGCTAGTGGGTTGCACTCATCCATTTATGTATTTAACAGATGCTTATAGAGCTCATACTATGGGGTAGGAGCTCAGCATATAATGGTGAGTAAATTAGATAATCTACATCTTGTTTAGGAAAATTGTATCAAGTAGGAAAGGAATTAGAATCATCACCAATGGAAGGAAGAACTCTAACAGCTAAAGTAAATAACTACAGGATTACTCAAAAACCAGCGTTAGAAACAGATCACCGAAAATATATTTGTAAGCAGAGCACAAATGAAAATAATTAAAATCCTAATAAGATGTCCGCACAATTAAATGTTCACTGGTCATTCCACCATTTGCAGCCTTGTCCTTTCAGCTCAGGATTCCTCCCCAGGGAGGTGAACTGAAGACGATCTCGATTTCTAAAAGAGAGGGGTTTAAACAAAATGTTTTTAAGAAATTGATTTAGGTCATAGACATCTTAAGCAAGCCACTGTATAGTTTTAAACAATGAGAGTAAATATTTTTTGGAGATTCTTCTCTGTTCACCAAATAGCTTAATGTGTAGAAAGCATGGCCACTCAAACAGCCACCAAGAAAGGCTCTTGTAAGATATAAGTTTTTTCCCCCCTTAGGGATAATTTCTCTCTTTGAGAGACATTTTGTCCCACTTACTTGAAGACATTAATGTACCAGGGGAAATGACAAATTGAATAAACTGACTTCCTCTTTAAACTGGCACGATTCCCCTGACAGATAGGGGCACATTTCTCTTTCAGACACACACATTTTAGAAACAGACTATATTCTTTCCTAAGTAGGAAGAAAAAGGGGGAATACATTTTATAAAGAGCCTATTGTTAAACACAGGCAATTTGAACCAGGAATAGTATTATTAAGAAGTAGAATAGATTCTTTTCAATCAAAGTCTTAGAAAAGTGAATATAGAATAATAAAGAGCCACCTTCTGCGAATGGGTGAGTCCTTCTTAGAACAAACGGACGAGATATCTTCTTGAGTTTGTTTTCAACCCTTTAAATGGGTTTGTTCCCTGAAGTAAATCCAGTCAAATCAGGTCTCAGGTCAAATCCAGACCTATTAATACAGTCATACTAATTACTCTGGTGGGTCAAGTACTCTTTAAAATGATTTTTACAAAGAAAGAGCAGCTTTTATATTTATTTAAGAAAATTTCAAGTATTCAATCACTGCAATTTTAAAATAAAGGGTAAAAAAAAGAATGCCAGCTAACTAGTTCTGAAATGTTTTAGCAAGAATACAAAAATAAAGGCTTAAACTAAAAAAAGAATTTTAATCAGTAAGAGGGGATACTTGGAAGAAAATCTAGACCACATTTTCCTTAACTGAAGTATAGATAACGTATAATCTTATATTAGTTTCAGATATACAACATAGTGATTCAACAATTTTATGTATTACGAAATGCTCACTAGGATCAATGTAGCTACCGTCTGTTACTCTTCATTTGTTACAGTCTTGAGTATATTCCCTATGCTGCACTTTTTTTTTTTTCAACGTTTATTTATTTTTGGGACAGAGAGAGACAGAGCATGAACGGGGGAGGGGCAGAGAGAGAGGGAGACACAGAATCGGAAACAGGCTCCAGGCTCCGAGCCATCAGCCCAGAGCCCGACGCGGGGCTCGAACTCACGGACCGCGAGATCGTGACCTGGCTGAAGTCGGACGCTTAACCGACTGCGCCACCCAGGCGCCCCTATGCTGCACTTTTTATTCCTAATTTATTTTCTAACTGGAAATTTGTACCTCTCACCCCCTTCACCTATTTTCTCCATCCCCCTCCCCCATTCCCTGCGGCAACCGCCATTTTGTTTTCTGTATTTATGCGCCTGTTTCTGGTTTTCTTGGTTTTTTGGTTTATGTTTTTTACCAGGTTTTTTTAAAAAATCATACCGTGGTATAAGCTGAATGAGAAACACATAATAAATAAGTGGAAACTGTATTATGATACT
Source organism: Prionailurus viverrinus (assembly GCF_022837055.1). Lineage (NCBI taxonomy): Eukaryota > Metazoa > Chordata > Mammalia > Carnivora > Felidae > Prionailurus > Prionailurus viverrinus. The sequence continues at coordinate 72,865,694 of NC_062573.1, read as the reverse complement.
ATGAACTGAACAAGAAGCTCAGTGTGTCGAGAACTATTTTTTTCACTTGAGAATGTCAATCACGGTGCTTTTTTTTATTGTGGTAAAATACATATAACATAAAATTTACCACTTTAACCATTTCCAAGCATACACTTCAGTGGTATTAAGTACATTCCACATTGTTGTTCAATCTTCACAACTATGCTTCTCCAGAACTTTCTGATTTTGCCAAACTGAAACTAATTTTTGTAAACTATGCGTATTCAGCAAATAACAATTCCTCATTTTCCCCATCCCCCAGCCCCCTGGAAACCATCATTCTACTTTTCATCTCTACAAATCTGACGTCTCCAGGCACCTCGTATAAGTGAAACTATGCACTATTTGTCTTTTTGTGGCTGGCTTATTTCACTTAGTATAATGTCTTCAACATTCATTCATATTGTGGCATAGAAATTAGAATTTTCTTCTTTTTCAAGGCGGAGTAATATTCCATTACATGTATATATCATATCTTGTTTACCCATTTGCCCACCAGTGGAAACTTGAGTTGCTTCCATGTTTTGGTGTATAGTGAGAATAATACTGCTATGAACATGAGTTACAGATATCTGTACAAATACCCACTTTTGGTTATTTGGGTATAAACCCAGAAGTGAATTTTTGGATCATGTTAAAGATAAAATTATTCTGGCACTTGTTAGGCCGGTAAGAAAGACTTTATTCAGGATTATTGCAGGATGGGTCAAGACTGTCACAATAGGGGAGAGAGATAGGGTTCAACTCGGAACACATCAAGGACAGATAGAGATTTATGGCCATTGAGCAGATTGAGAGGGTCAGTGGATGGAAAAACACATCAAGGGTAGGGGAATTCATGCTAAATTGACTTAGGACTCTTGTTGAAGACTGACCATGGTGACCAGTTACCAACAGAGTGGGATGAAGAACTTTAACAGATATCAAGGGTAAAAGATTCTGTCTTACCTGAGTTAGCAGGATTCTTGCTGCAAGTGTACTATGCTAAATGAAGACAGGGCTGAGGACAAGGCCCAGTCAAAAAGAAGGTTCAGAGAAGATGTGAAGAACATTTGTGCACTGTTTATGGAAATGCATACTGGTGCAGCTACTTTCAAAAACAGCGTGGAGGTTCTTCAAAAACTAAAAAGGAACCTATCATATGAACCAGTAATTCCACTATGAGGGATTTATTTACCCAAAGAGTATGAAAACACATCATTTGGAATGATATCTGCACCCCTATGTTTCATTGCAGTACTATTTATCGCAGACAAATTGTGGAATCGACCCAAGTGTCCATGGATGGATGATTAGATAAAGAAGATGTGGTATATATCCCAGTGGAATATTATTCATCCACAAAAAGAATGAAATCTTACCATTTGCAACAACATGTTGCAAAGCTAGAGGGTGTAACGCTAAGCGAAGTAAGTCAGAGACAAATATCCCATGATTTCACTCAAAGTCGAATTTCATGAGAAGCAAAACAAAGGAACAAAAGAAAAAGGAGACAAACCAGAACACAGAGTCTTAATACAGAGAACAAGCTGACAGTTACCAGAGGGGGGTGTGGGGGGATGGGTGAAACAGGTGCAGGGGATCAAGAGCACAGGTATCACTGTGAGCGCTGTGTAATGTACAGACTTGTTGAATCACTATATTGCTGAAACGAACATAACATTGTATGTCAACGCCACCAGAATTAATGTTTTCAATTTAATAGTAAAAAGAGAGAGAAGGTTCAGAGGAGACTAATTATCGTTTGGTCAAGGAGCGTCTTTCAATCATATGCTCAATTTCTTTAGGAACTGCTATTCTGTCCTCCACAGCTGCTGGCGCTGTTTCATATTCCCACCAGTGATGCACAGGAAGTTCCAATTTCCCCACAACCTTGACCACACGTGTCATTTCCTGGGATTTTTTGTTCTGCACTTGTAACAGCAGCCCTAATGGGTGTGAAGTGATACCATACTGTTGTTTTGATTTTCATGTCTCTGACAATTAATGCTGTTGAGGATGTCTCTCCTGCTTTTTGGCCATTTGTGTGTCTTCTTTGGAGAAAGGTCTATCCAAGTCCTTTGTCCATCTTTTTCTCTTGGATTGTTGTTTTTGTTGAGTTGTAGATGTTTTTTAAATATATTCTGGATATTAATTCCTTGTCAGGCATGTGATTTGCAAGTATTTTCTCCCTTTAGTGAGTCCCATATAGTTAATTAGCTTCTCCCATACAGTTAATCAAAGTACTAAATTAACCAGAAAGTCACATTTCTAAACTACCTGAGAGATCATTGTATGTTAATATCTGTATTCTGGAGTTTTGAATATCAGATTCTAAAGTTTATCTGATGTGAACAGCTTCATATTGAATATTGCTGTGATGATGAAAACTTACTAGCCGATTGATTTTATTTCTTTGCCATGGTACCGCATGTTAGATATAGGATATATTAGGCTAATAAACAACATCACAGGCCAATATGTGTGATTGCAATTTATTTGTCAAGTCTGAAATGAGAAATTAAAAAGAAACTCATTAGGGCAGCCTTCATTTTCAACGTGTGCAATTTTTATATGTAATTTTTTACCCTGGTAATATGAAATGTATCAGAATGAAAAATATTCTGCAGTGTTTGAAGGCAACTGCTTGTGCTTTGTGGAAATTGAGACCAAGGAAAAAGTTTATCCCACAGTGTGGGTGCAGAATATCCCACAGACCAAGCGTTGTCTATCTGAGGGCAAAATTAATTGTTCAATTCCTGCACAGAAAATTGGATTTTCTAGGAATGAAGTAGGTGCTGTTAAATTAAAATTTATATTTTATTACATTCTAGTGAAATATAGAAGAAAAAGTTCTTCCTTTCAGGGTGAATCATTATGAGTAAAGAAGTGTAGAAATTTGGTAATACTTGATGTTTTTAAGAAAAGAAAAGTTTCTTGTGTTGTGGGATAAGAGCCCTCCTTTCTCCTTTCTATAAATCATCCGTTTTAAATGGATACATGATAAAATTCAACACATGATTTTATTTCTTTTTTAAAAAGTTATTTATTTATTTTGAGAGAGTGAGAGAGAGAGAGAGAAAGAGAGAGAGAGGGAGAGAGAGAGGGAGAGAGATTACGAGTGGGGAAGGGGAAGAGAGATTGGGAGAGAGAGAATCCCAAGCAGACTCCATGCTGTCAGCACAGAGCCTGATGCGGGGCTCGAACTCAGGAACCGTGAGATCATGAACTGAGCCAAAAAGAGTCTGACGCTTGACTGAGCCACCCAGGTGCCCCTCAGCATGTGATTTTCAATACTGCATTTCTTCATGGCAACACTGTGAGAGTAGTCACAGTATTACTCATAATAGCAATCACAGCTATCATCAGTTAGAAGCTTACTATAAACCAGGCACGTGACACACACTTTTCTAATTACCATAGCAAACTGTATATGAGAAAAGAAATGTAGGTTCAGGGGCACCTGGGTGGCTCAGTCGGCTGAGCGTCCGACTTCGGCTCAGGTCATGATCTCACCATTTGGGAGTTCGAGCCCCGCGTCAGGCTCTGTGCTGACAGCTTGGAGCCTGGAGCCTGCTTTGGATTCTATGTCTCCCCCTCTCTCTGCCCCTCCCCTGCTCATGCTCTGTCTCTCTCTATCTCTCAATAATGAATAAACGTTTAAAAACATTTAAAAAAAAAGAAATGTAGGTTCAGAAAGGACAGGTGAGTTACTCAGCTAGGACCATGCTCTATTCCCTCTTCTCTAGCCTTTGACATTAGAAATCTTTTATTTCTTTTTGATGTCAGCATGTCTCCCACCTGTGCATAACTGGACAACTCCTTGATTACGTTTGCGCGTTCCCCTCCAGGACTTATGCCCTCAAAGACAAGGGATCCACTTTCCTCCCTGCTGCTGGGAGGTCATGTCAGAGTAGCTAGCTGGCCATGTCAGGGTTCATTCTACGTGTATCAGCCCCGTTTTCTGGGAAAGTTTGCAACCCACCAACTTGGTATCTTCGAGTAATGTTGAGGATTGTATCATTAGCAATCAGAATAACGCAAATAGGAGTATAACAGGCAAAAACAAGTAAATAAGTATAGTAAGTACAGAAATGCACATACAGATTAGAAAAGGTGACGTGTAAAAACATTATTAACAAATCAAAAGTAGATTTTGACATTTTGAAATTAACAGAATGACATACACACGCTGTAAACAAGTTTGATCAATGCAGTGAAGTATGAAGAAGTAAATATTTTCTCCAATTCCTTTAGGAACAGGTAAGAATATGCTTCCAGATCCCATGTCTTTGTGAATATGTGTGCGTGCTTGGTTTTGTATGTATAATTTTATAGAGATAATTTCTTCCTAGTGCATGTGGTGTGGTGTCCAGTTTTGTACTAAGCAATATGGTGTAGACCTCTTCCATGGTTATAAATATTGAGTTACTACTACACCTTCTAAGGATGCAAAGTAGTCCTCATCTGGAATGTTATACTGAAGGAAATTTAGGTGATTTCAGAATTTTCCCTGTCATCATGTGATTAGCATCTTTGTGCACACATTTTAAGTCCTTGGCTGATTATCTCTTTATGACAAATCCAAAGAAGTTGACTGTCTGGGTCCAAGGATCGAAGCGTGATGTCGCTGTATGCAACCAGAAGCCACTCTGTTAGAAAAGTAGAAATGCGTTATTAGCTGCTTTGACTGCTTTGCCAAACTTTATACTCAAATACTTGTAATAAGTGATATATAAGCCCACTTTTGTATTTTCCTGTGGTAACTTATTGAATCAGTATTGGGTTTTAGTGAACAAAATGAGGCTCTCCTAAGGCTACACGGTCCTTTTTTGCTGATGACACTCGGTTGTCTAACACAGGCACCAACTACAACTGCTTTTGTGAGCCACAGCCATCAACTGGCCTCAGAGGTCCCCGATAGGCGTCCAGTCATCTACCAACAGGCTGCAAATACGTGCTCAACTAGGGCATCTCAGACTCTAAGAGGGATTGTTGGCTAATAAAATGATCTGCGGAATCCTTAGCTTCTGATCGCGGACTCAGTCAGATTGAAATACCAGGTTTCAGCACTACTAATATCCCATGTACGTTTCTCTAAGAAGGTGTCATTCCAAGGAGTCTGGACTGGGTATCAAAATAGAAGTGTAGAGCTCATATTTTACTGCTTCTTTTTCCTATATCTGGTAGCCCTCAAATGGTTATCATGAAGTTAATTTTTCATCATTTCCTGTGCTGTTTCTTACCAGCAAGGAAACGGTTGGATCGTGGCAGAAGCAAAGAAACTCAGGCAGGCACCATCTGCTATATTTCATCCACAGATGGTTACCTTTAGTGTATCCACCAAATTCCATTGCATTTATCAAAATGGGTAGCAAGTCAATTTTATTCTATATTATATGCGCACCTAGAAAAGAGATTTAAGCTACTTTTCTGAGAAAGTGCCAATGTAGGTGGCCTATATTTGAGACTTCTTGGATACCTCATACTCACTGTCAAGAACACTGCTTGTGTGTATGTAGGAGGGTATTTATGTGCATGGTGGCCGTAGGGTGGGCTTGGGTGCACGAAGGTGTGATCAGATAGAGGGACAATGTTAAAAAGCAATGTAAGTCTTCTGTATCGATACAGACATTTGTGCCTGTAGGATTGTGGCTTTTATGATTGTAATTTTGATAAGACAAAAAAAGAAGCCTTAAAGTTTCTAGTTTTTTAAGGAAGTTTTTAAACATCACTTTCTCTAGAAAATATCTTCCTATTTTAAACTTTGAATGCGAGATGCGTAACCCTCCTGGGATGGTAGGAGTCCAGACCTGCCCAGCAGAGCTGACTTTAGGAAACAGTTTATAAAAATGCTAAATATCCCTACATGGCCAGGACTGACCAAAAGATGATATGCTATTTGTCACAAATTCCCATGTAGTGGTTTTCGATTGGCTTCCCTGGAAAGATTCTGAATGGAAATTTCTACATAGAAGTCTTGCTGAGGAGAACTGCCCGAAGATGCATTTGCAAGGAAGGGAGGAAAAACAGATTCGGGCAGAAGAGGAACTTGAATCATAATGTATGTGCAGCTGAACCAACGTCTCAGTGGATCCTCCTGGGAGTGATGGAGTAGGAATGAGACTTTGCAGCTGTCCTGAGTGAGTCAAAGCAGTAGGGTGTCTGTTTATCGACACCAGTCAGTCGCTAGCTGCAGCCTCCTGGAAGAGAGGGAAGCCCAGAGTTAGGGGATTTCCTGAAACCAAGGGCGAAATTGTCTGGAGAGCTATCATCCGCAGAAATTCCCCAGTGACTGCTGAGATGTGTGTGTTGACCCCGAAGAGCAGATCTGGGTGATACGGTAGCCACTACAACAATCAAGAAAGAGAAAAGAGAGCAAGCCAGAGCAGGTCTCATAGAATCAAGTGAGCCCTGAAGATTAAAGTGGCATTTTTCAGGTCCACAATGTGGAGCTTAAGGACGTACCAGGCCAAGGAAATGGTAAAAACTGGAGAGACAGGGGTAAACCTTTGGATGTGTGAAGAATTCTCTCATTCACACCACACACAGGTGTTGAGCCTCTCCTATCTTCTAGACAAAATCCTAACAGACAAAGAGAAAGCAGACATAACACGAAACGTAAGGGAGTAAACAGCAAAAGATGACCCTGGAAAGACAGATGAAGTCACAGGTGGTATTGAAGGGCACGAACTCTGCAGGCCGACTGGAAGTTAAGGAAATAATACGATCACATTCATCTATCTGGAAGCTGATGGGACCATTGGAGTGGGACCTGGTTGGGGAGAGACTGGAGACAAGACCACTCCTCGTGAGTGAATTATACTCCCAGCCTGCTCTCCTTTTTTACAGCTGAGCCTTCTTTTCTGCGCAGTGAAATTATGGAGAGCCAAATATTTACCGTCTCAGCTTCTCTTATAGTAACGAGACTTAAGCAGATGTCTGCTTGTGGTTTCTGGGAAACTTACTGTTTCTTAAATGTTAGAATTGTACAGGTGTGGCTGACATGGTGGTTCTCCTTGTCGTTTTGAATATGGATGTGATGGCTACAGCTGCAGTAGCCTTATAACAACCAAAAGAAAAAGACCAGAGTGGTAGAGATATCACCCCAACTCTCATGGAGTTGTTGAACCAGTGGAAGCAGCCACTTACCTTTAGGCAACTTGTTATATCAGAAATATAAATCCTCTTTATTTAAGCCATTCTAAAGTTCCTGTTGTTGTACTGGCTGCTAACTGCGGTCTTGGCTAATATAGAAAGCTGTCATAATAGTTGACAAGGATTGGGGCACCTGGGTGGCTCAATCGGTTGAGCATCCGACTTTGGCTCAGGTCATGACCTCACAGTTCCTGAGTTCGAGCCCTGCATCGGGCTCCATGCTGACAACTCGGAGCCTGGAGCCTGCTTCAGATTCTGTGTCTCCCTCTCTCGCTCCTCCTCCCCTGGCTCGTGCTCTCTCTCTCTGTCTCTCAAAAATAAATAAACATTAAAAAATAGTTGACAAAAGATTAAAAGGGACCAGATCTAGTTAATGGCAATTGGGAATAAAGATGCCAGGACAGTGAGAAATATATAGGTGGCCAAATTTGTAAGGCCAGGCCACTAGTTGTGGGGTATGAGAGAGTAAAGATCTAGGAATCATTTGGAGGTTCTGGCTTAGGAAGCCAGGTTCTAGGCTTACCTTCCACCATTTTATATCTCACTTCATTTCTTAACCATGCCAAGTTCTGTTAAATATCTCTACTTTTTCAAATGTTTTTCTCTGCTTAGCATCTCTTCCCATTTATGCTTTAAATTTATGTCAAATATCACCATTTCCATGAAGCGCCCCCTCCTCGTAATACCTAAGGGTATAACATTCCTTTTCTGTGAATAGAAGCTACCGTTTTCTGAATGATGACTGCGTACCAAGTATTAAGTGTTTTGCAGCTATTAAATACTTTTTATTCTTTTGACAAACCTCTAAGGGAAGTACTGTTTGAAGTCCTCATTTCACTGATAAGGGCTACTGAGGTAGAGAGAGATTTTTTAAGTGTTCCCATTTATGAGCCCATGAGATAACAGAGCTTGTATTTGAACCCCAGAAATACGGATTCAGAGACTCTGCTAAGCTGCTTCTCATAGGGAACATAATAAAAATAAATAGAATCTGAATGGCCTGATTACAATTCTTTGATCGTGGGGCAACGGTAATGATTGTGATATCGCATCGGCGGTGGGTTGACTAGTGGCCTTCACAGAGATATGTCCATACCCTAGAACTTGTGAATGTGACATCATTTGGAAAAATGATCTTTGTAAATGTCATTAAGGATCTCAAGTTGAAATCACTCTGGTTATTCACCTGAGCCCTAAATCCAATGACAAGTGTCCTTGTAAAAGACACACAGAGGAGAAACTGAGAAAAACAGGGCCATGCAAAGACAGAGGCAGAGATTGGAGTGATGCAGCTATAAACCAAGGAGTACCTGGAGCCACCAGAAGCTGGACGAGGCAAAGTGAAATTCCCTCTTAGAGCCTTTAGGAGGAGCCAAGTCCTACTAACACATTGATTTCAGACACGTGGGCTGCAGACTACGAGTTAATAAATATCTGTTGCTGTAAACCATCACATGTGTGGAAATTTGTGACAGGATTCCCAGGAAACTAACACACAACCCATGGCCATTTAGGGCAAGGGTGGATCTGATATCCTACAGCCTAATTTGAAGGAGTAGCCCTAGTATCCTAAGTGGTTTCCTCTTGCATTAGGAAGTCATATCGGTAAAGGTTGGTGTCGTTAGCCCTAGAAGCGTCAGATTTCAGCCGTAGATTTCTCCAGGATAAGGTGGTATCATCAGAGGTAGGGGCACAAACGCTAGAGCTGTACTAGTTGGGTTCAAATCTCTTTGTCCACCACTTGCACGCTGTTACCTTGAGCAAAGTTTGCAGCTTCTCTGTGCCTCAGCATTTGTCATCTGTCGAACAGAGAAAAAATAGCAGTTCCATCTGATCTTGGTTATAAGAAGTAACTGAAATAATACAAAAAGATCTTTAAAATATCTATTTTTTTTTTTGTAAGCTCACAAGGAACATTAACTGCCACAATTATTACTTTGGAATGGATTTTCCTCTCAACTAATGGAAATACAAGGTGATTCTCATTATCTTCTCCTAGCAAACCTTTCAATTAACACATTGTCAAGCAACTATTTTCAGTTGTCTATAATATGGGTACTTGCACAAGGAATTTGATACGACTACATAATATCTATACATTAATCCAATGTGGGGTTAATTATATTAGAGAAGATGATACTTCACAGAGAAACATTAGGAGCAAAAATATTTTGCTTTGTTTTTTCAGTAGCTAAGTATGAGATGATTAAAATCCAATTAATACAGCTTCTGCAAGGTCAGAAAATTCGTATGGTTTGTTAGCCCTTGTCCAGTTATTTACTATATGACTTTTAGAGTTTAGATATTTAGAAATCTCTAATATTTTGTGAATGTCAATATGTAAGTCAGAGCCTGAAAGATACTCTTGAGGGAATATGTCAGGTTTAGCATTCAATTTGGGGGCTTGCTTTCTTCCCTGTGTGAGAAAGTACTGGCTACCAATGATCATTCTCGGACTTTTTTGTTAAAAGCTGACCTTGAGGGTCACCTGAGGTGACTCAGTTGGTTGAGCGTCTGACTTCGCCTCAGGTCGTGATCTCATGATTTGTGATATCGAGCCCCACGTCGAGCTCTGTGCTGACAGCTCAGAGCTTGGAGCCTGCTTCGGATTCTGTGTCTCCCTCTCTCTTTCTGCCTCTCCCCCACTCACTCTCTCTCTCTCTCTCTTTCTCAAAAATAAATAAACATTAAAAAACTGACCTCAAAAATAAGTGACCTTGAAACTTCTAATATTTACTTAGCCCAAAATTTCAAAGCTTAAAAAAAAAAAACTCTATTATGTATTAAGTTGCAGACATCTTGGCAGAAAGATGTCCCTAAACCACAGATTGTTTACCTTGTCACAGGTAGAAAAAGCAGGCTTTAGGTAGAAAAACTGGTCTTTATCCAGGTTCGGGAAAAATGCCTTAACAGGAATATTTTCTCCAACCAAAGTTACGAATATCATACTCATAAATTAACCGTTCTCGTTGTGGAAATACAAATCTGTCTGGTTGATAAAGACTTCCAAGAGCCTTCCCAACCCACCTGAGAAAGAGAACCTACATTTCCTGGATTTTTTATTTCATTCATCTTCCCACCCTCACGATGGCACATTCTCCTGATTTCCAGAACCTCACAGCAAAGCAATGCTTCTGTTCCCTCCTCTTTCTTCCTCCCTGCCCCTTGCCTTTCTGCTACAAGTCTTCCAACCTACCCTGCTCATCACCAGCAATTTAAAAATGATTATTAGTCTTTCCATTCTCCCTGTCCTGCCCTGCTTTTTTCCAAGATTAATTTCTATCCTACCCTCTTACCAGAACCCATTGTTCCAGATGCAGCCCCTCTCCCATCACTTGCTGAACTTTCCAGGCTTCCGAGGCCCAAGTCTGCCTGCAGAGTCCTTCCCATCCCTCCCTCCCTCCAGCTCTCAAACGCCCTAATCCAGCTCTGGACCGCTCTCCACACAGGTCCACCCCTCACTCTCTCTTCCTGGAATGTTCTCCCCCAGGCTTTCCCAAGGCCTGGTGTTGTTGCTGTGACCAGAGTGTTCCTGTTTCCTAGGATACACCGGGTTTTCCTCAAAATCTTCTCTGTCTTTTGATTCCTCTGCCAGATACCTCACACTGATGGGCAAGATTTCTGGGCATAGGTGAGCCTTCGAAACTACACTGTAATTTGGCTGAATGGATTTGTTGATCTCCTTAGCGGGTTGTTTTCCCCTAAAAGAGGTCCTCAACCTAGAATGTCCTTTAGTCATCTTGAAGAGCTTTTTGGAATGCATCCACCCCAAGATGCATGGGACGTGGACATTGCTAGGGTTTAACAGCTCCTGAGGGAGGGCTCTTCTCTAAGGAGGTAGAGTTCACCTTGAACGTTTGATGGTGCAGTAGCCCAGCTTTAGGAGGCTTCACATCCCCTGTCCTCGTCCCTAGTTCACCCCAAAACAATAGGAACAGAATGTGCCTTCAGAGCTTTCCAAGAAAGTTGCAGGGAAAGTTGGCAATGTGTCTGGGCTTGATAAACTGCTAAAAAGGACTTGATAAAAGAAACTAGAAGGGCCCAAGCTGAAAAAGAATTCAGGGTGATCACGGAACAGTTACTTACATTTTTCAATGAACTGTTAACTGCCCTGGAAACCGGCAACATAACATTGCTGGACAGTTAACCCCGTGCATCACACCTGAACTTCTGCTCCCTCTTCCCTTCTAGCTTTGATTGCTGAAGGTTGGAGCTGGCCTTGGAAGCCTTCCAGTCCGAAGGGACCATTTTACAGATGAGAAAACTGAGGCCAAGAGAGATCATAATTTAACATGAGATTCACAGATCCATAAGGGAAGAAAGAGTGAAGAAACAGTCATCTTTCTGAGGGTCCAACGTTCTTCCAGGCACACCCACTTCTCACCATTTAGGAGTCTACTTTGGAAATGCTGCTGAAAATTGTCAAGGTAAGAAATTGCATTCGTAAAAAAAGCAAGTGCTAGAGGTAATCAGTGATTCACTGTTAAACTAAAAAAAAAAAAAGGGGAATAAATGGGAAAAGTGACTCTACCTCTCCAAGCCTCTCTGTAGCAGGATGATACATTACCTCCCAGAGGTACGAATTGGAAAAGACAGTGCGCATTTAGTACTTAGTTCCGGACCTGCCACAGGGAAAAGGACAATAAATGGTTGTAGAAACAGGAGAGGTTTTGCAAAATCAGCCCGTTGCAAAGCAGAAACACAATGAAGATCTCACTGCATTCTTTCTGAACGGAGACAAAAGGGGAGTTTTGCAAATTGTAGCTGCTGCATTGATTACAGACTCAGTTTTCTCTTCTTAGTTTAAACGCGTATTTGGGTTCTTGTTCCCTCACCTCCACCCCCATTAAAAAGGAAGCTGATCTTGTGACGCCTGGATGGCTCAGTCAGTTAAGCATAGGATTCTTGATTTCAGCTCAGGTCACGATCTCACAGTTTGTGAGTTCGAGCCCCACACTGGGCTCCACACTGACAGCACGGAGCCTGCTTGAGAGTCTGTCTCTCCCTTTCTCTGCCCCTGCCCTGCTCATGCTCTCTCTCTCTCTCAAAATAAATACATAAAACTTATTTAAAAAATTTAAAAAAATAAGTTGAAGCGCGCCTGGGTTGCTCAATCGGTTGAGCGTCTGTCTTCAGCTCAGGTCATGATCTCACAATCTGAGTTTGAGCCCCGCGTTGGACTCTGTGCTGACAGCTCAGAGCCTGGAGCCTGGTTCAGATTCTGTGTCTCCCTCTCTCTCTGCCCCTCCCCCCACTCATGCTCTGTCTCTCTCACTATCAAAAAATGGATAAATGTTAAAAAAATTTTTTTTTAAAAAGAAGAAATCAAGTGCTGGCTTATTCAAAAATCGAAGAGAAATGGATATTAACACTGATCAGTGAGTATACTGCCCATCGGTGTTATTTGTCTCAGTAATTTGAGAAGTGTGAACAGTTTCAGTGCTTTCTTTCCAGGGAAAGGGGGTTTGTATTCTCTAATTACCATAAAATGCAACAGCTAATTAGCCAATAAAAATATTCTGCATGTTGGAACGCCTGAGTGGCTCAGTCGGTTAAGCATCCAACTTCAGCTCAGGTCATGATTTGGTGGTTTGTGGGTTCGAGCCCCGCTTCCGGTGCTGTGCTGACAGCTCAGAGCCTGGAGCCTCCTTCAGCTTCTGTGTTTCCCTCTCTCTCTGCCGTTCCCCTCCTCACACTCTGCACCTCTCTCTGTCTCTCTCTCAAAAATAAATAAACATTAAAACAATATTCTGCATGTGTATGAAACTTTTCTTTCGTTAGGACTCTCTTGGTGGCAAATAACAGAAATCAATCTTAGCTGTTTAAGCAGGAAAGAATTGGACCCAAGGACAAGATCTTATGAAGGTACTAGAGGCAGGCAGTGGATGCAAGGTCATGAGGCCATTCGTGTTTTTAATTTTTCAGACCTGCTTTCACCAGTTTCTCAAAGCCTCCCAGTGGGTGAAAGGTCCCCAAATCTTATCTTTGGACTTGAAGTTTATAGATCTAGCTGCCCAAAGAGAGGGTGATCATTCACAGTCTCAGTTCCAAATTCCTAAGGAAAGTTCATCTTGGGTCAGTAGCCCATCCTTGGATCAATCACCCTTGTCTATGTGGCAGGTCACGGAGCAGAAAGATAGCTTCAGAAAACCACCTTTACAAGCAGGCTGGGAAGTCCAAGGATGGGCTATCTAACAACCAATTAGATATTCACTACATGACTTATAATTCACCAAGTACATTTTAATAATAATTTAATTTGGTTCTCAAAGGATGACAGATCGCTCTGTATGAAATTCTCGATATCACTTTCCACTTCATCATTTTATTTTTGTTGATCTAATGAAATTTGGTTTTATATTTTTAGTGCCTGACCTGGAGTGGGAGAGGTTCAGTAAATGGTTGTTCAAAGAAAGTATGACTCATTCTGCGGGATACTTAGATGAGAAAACTGAGACACCCTTAGGTTAAGTGACAAGACAAAGGTCCCCCAGTCAATGAGTCAGCTCCTATAGTCTCCATCCCATTCCCAATGACCGCACTGCCTTGTACATTGAATCGTCCTCTTCTTCTATCATGTCAGTGACTGACATGGAAAGGTTCAGGCTGGTGGTGAGAAGAGGGACAAAGACGTAGCACATTTTACAAGAATTTGATTTTGCTCTCTTAGTGCATCAGTTAAGAATGTCTTTCAATGAACTACAAAGAGTCTGTACTCTTCCTTTAAATGTTTCAAGAAAGAAAGACTAGTCTCTGCTTAGGATAGAAAAACTTAGGTTTATGCTCTTAACTCTTTAGTGCTTTCTTTCTGAAAATGATATCCAAGTGACATGGCAATCACTCCTGGGGAGGTGGCTACTTGTCCCATAACTTTGGCAATGGTTTTGTTTTTGTAAGAGCGCCAGGGAGCAAGGGGAGAAAGCAGGTGTCTCCTCCTGGATCATGGTCCTTTCCCATCATAGGGAATCTTCTGCAGTATGGAAACTATCCTTACTTTACATTCATGGAAATGAGAAAGAAATATGGAGATGTCTTTCTCATCAAACTTGGCCTGGTGCCTGTCCTGGTAGTGAATGGGATGAAAATGGTGAGGCAGGCACTACCTCAAGGATGGACCGTGTTTTGCAGACCAACCCAACATGCATGCATGTTCTTTGCTGGCAGAAAGACAGAGTCTTTCATTTTCAATTATGGAGAGAGTTGGAGGCTTTATTAGAAAGTTGCCCCTAATGCTTTCTGAACTTTTACTAAAACAGAAAAAAAAAAAAAAGTCCTCCACTGTCTTTGCTTACCCGAGGATCGGGTCATCAAGAAGTTTCTGAGCTGGTAAAAGTCTTTGCAGAGTTGACTTCCAAGAATGGCAGCTTTGCCCCCAGAAGTATTATCACACGTGCGGGGGCCAATGTTCTCCATGCCCTTTGCTTTGGCAGGAGATGTGACAGCAGTGATGTGATGAGGAGTTTCTTAGAATAGATAAAATGATCACTTACTCAAGATCTGCAGTGAAGTTAATCCTGCTGATTCGTACGTTTCCATTACCTTCCACTATGAATTATAAATGCACCTCAGGAGGTTTATCAGGCCCTGGATCAGTCTATGGTACCACATGATCATCTTATTACATATGATAATGTAAGGATTTAAATTCATGCCAGGATGAGGGTTTTGGTGAAAAGTAAATGATAATGGTGAGATACACTGAGTACCCAGAAAGTTGTATGTATTCTTCCTTGGTTCTTCCACTATAATTTTTCTAAAGTGAACCTTACCCAAACTAGGAGTAAATGTGAGGTTTGGTCAGTGAGATCATAGGGGAGTATTACTTGGTTCTCATGTAGGGACCCTAAGAAGAGCTCTGAATTCTTTGAGAACTCAGAAAATTTTCCCAGTTGGGTGTATAAGGCGGAGACTTGAATTGTGAACCTATAATTGGCTGATAAATGATGCCCAACAATGGAGATGAGTTCCTTGGAGAAATGAAGTAATGATTTAGTTTCTCCCATTTTACATCTGAAACTATGAGGTCTCAGGGGCGCCTGGGTGGCGCAGTCGGATAAGCTCCGACTTCAGCCAGGTCACGATCTTGCAGTCCGTGAGTTCGAGCCCCGCATCAGGCTCTGGGCTGATGGCTCAGAGCCTGGAGCCTGTTTCCGATTCTGTGTCTCCCTCTCTCTCTGCCCCTCCCCCGTTCATGCTCTGTCTCTCTCTGTCCCAAAAATAAATAAACGTTGAAAAAAAAAAAATTAAAAAAAAAAAAAAAACTATGAGGTCTCAGACTTAAAGTTATCAGCGTATTATTTCAGAAGGTGATTTAAATAGTCACAAAGATTATTCAACAGGAAGCTTCCAATTTACTCTTAAACCCTACTTGAGTTCCCTGACTACATACAAACAAATTTTGAGATTGTAATACAGGCAGAAGTGGATCTTTCTTATGAGCCAGTGAAATCTTTGTTGGCCCAATCTGATGGTCCACACAAGAGTAAGACATCTCTTAAAATACGTATGCATTAGAAAGAATCCTAGTTCTCAGGGTCCGATTTGCTAAGATGAGGGCATCAGGGAAAAAAAAAAACATAAAAAGGCAGATAATTGAGTAAATGAAGAAGTGTGAAGAATAAAGTCCCCTCCAGTTAAAAAAAAGAGACAGAAAAAATAAATAACCAGAAAACAATCTGTTTCAAGGTACCAGCCGGAATTTTAGATCAGGTACAGTAAGTAAATGAATTTCTTAAGTTCATACATTTTTCTCTTCTTCCCTAATAGGCTTCAGCCCCATGTCTTTCTGTATGGTGATAACAGTTAACTCCTTACAATAAATAGATTTGAAAATCTCTTATTATAATTCATTGTCTAGCAATTTCTCTGAAGTAAGTTAACCTCTAATTTTTATAAGTGTGCTTCCAAACGTAGTACTTTTTAAAAAACTTTTTAAATGTTTTTATTTATCTTTGAGAGAGAGAGAAAGAGAGAGCACAAGTGGGGGAGGGGCAGAGAGAGAGCACAAGTGGGGGAGGGGCAGAGAGAGAGGGAGACACAGAATCCGAAGCAGGCTCCAGGCTCCGAGCTGTCACCACAGAGCTCCACGTTGGGCTCGAACTCACACACCGCGAGATCGTGACCTGAGCTGAAGTCGGATGCTTAACCAACTGAGCCACCCAGGCACCCCTGTTTTGTTTTTTGTAATGACTGAAATACGCTTCCAGGAGAAAATGGAGTTTGGTAACTTTTCTATTTTATACTCTCAAGATTGAGCGCTACCATTGACCAGCAAAATTGGTTGCAGGCTTAAAATGATGTACTTATATTCCTTATATTCCTAAGCTAATTAGGTTCATTCAAGTTCTGTGGTGCTATCACCCTTCATGGGTGATGTGGAATGTAGTTGGAGGTAAATAATCATGCTAAGG
Organism: Prionailurus viverrinus; assembly: GCF_022837055.1. Classification (NCBI taxonomy): domain Eukaryota; kingdom Metazoa; phylum Chordata; class Mammalia; order Carnivora; family Felidae; genus Prionailurus; species Prionailurus viverrinus. The sequence goes on along the minus strand of NC_062573.1, from coordinate 72,849,126 downwards.
TTTGACCCCTCAGGACGACATCCAAGCCATTGCCGATGCCCTGGTTAACGCATGCCACAATGACTGTGCTACCACCGAAACAGCCATCTTAACTGATGCTGAAATCATAAGCACTGTGAATGAGCTCTTTGGAGCTTGTAGGTAGGAGCATTTGTCAATATGGAAGGCAAATAAAGATTAATTGCGATTTTTTTGTCAACCACTGTTCACGGTTCAGAGCCCTTTTTCGATACTGGCCATTTCATATAGCTGATCTCACTGTGTAAACCATTTGGTATTATGCCTTTTTCCCAAGTCATTCAGAAAACTACATGTTCTACTCAAGAGTAGAGACTTGAGTTAACATAATCCCCAGTTCTAGTGCATTATATTGTTCAGGCAACGCCTGGCTGTGTTTTCTGGTTGGTTATCTCATTTCCCCACCCCCCACTTCCAGGACTTTCCCCAACCCACTGGCATTTATTCTTAACCTGTGTAAAACGTTGTTTTTGTTTGTTTTACGCATTGTTTTATTTTTTGTAACGTTTATTCGTTTTTGAGAGACAGAGAGTGCAAGTGGGGGAGGGGCAGAGAGAGACACACACACAGAGAATCTGAAGCAGGCTCCAGGCTCTGAGCTGTCAGACAAAGCCTGACGCGGGGCTTGAACTCGAAGTAAGGGCCAGCGGACTGAGCCACCCAGGCGCCCTGTTTTATGCATTCTTGTAGAATAGGCTTTCTATTGCCATGTATTACCATCTATTCTTATATTATCGTGACCTTTAATTTATGTAAGTGCCCTTTTATTTACATCTCAATCTATTTCTAACTTTTTCATGAAGCCCTATATTTCTGAGAGCCAATTATGATTGCCAGGTGTATTTCTCATGTGTTGTTTCTAATGGTTACATAATATTCCATGGCATGCACCCCCCACATTTTCTCCATCTGCTGTTTTGGGGATGGATACCTGCATCGTTTGCAAATTTCAGCCTGCACAGATAATGCTGATATTGAATATCTTGCTAATGCTAAAATGACCATCTTTATACATCAGTTTTTGCCTCCTTTTGAATTATAGCCTTATGCTAAGAAGCAAACTTTCTGGCTCATCTAATAAAATGAGTCTTGAGTTTTTTTATACAGAGTACCAAAATCCTTTTCAGAAGGATTGTACTAGTCTACACTGTTACCATACTACTATCATTCCTACATTTCATAGTTAGTTTTTAAAATCATTCTTACCTATCAAATTTCTTATAAGTTCTATTAGGTATTAAACTGCAGGAAGCAAATTCTCTTAACATTACAACAAAGAATACTAAAGATGTTTTAGCCATTTAATTAAAAAAATTTTTAATGTTTATTTATTTTTGAGAGGGGGGAGAGGGGCAGCTAGAGAGGGAGACACAGAATCCGAAGCAGGCTCCAGGCTCCGAACTGTCAGCACAGAGCCTGATGAGGGGCTTGAACCCACAAACTGTGAGATCATGACCTGAGCCAAAGGGGGATACTTTACCAACTGAGCCACTCAGGCGCCCCTTAGCAGTTTAATTTTAGATGTAATATTGTTCAAATTCATTTCTTCCTTTCTTCTTTCTACCATACTTACTGGCAATTTGGTTTATTTTTTTCTAGGGTCTACACAATTATGTTCCTAAATATTCTTTGCAAACAGAAGCATTTGTTTTGATATGCATTATTTTTCATCATGCAAAGAGACTAGCTCCTCTTCCCCATATATATATACATATATATATATGTGTATATATATACACACACATATATATATACACACATATATATACATATATATGTGTATATATGTGTATAATTGTGTATACATATACATATATATACATATATATGTATGTATGTATATATAATTTTGATCTTGATTTAAATTTGATGGGTATATATGTATATACATATATATTTGATGGCTATATATATATATATATATATATATATACATGTGATCATGCTGTGCTTAGCATTTCTTCCGCTATCTGATGTTAAATATTAATGTTAGCATTTGTGAGGTCATAGCAATGCCTTCAACATATTAAATGCTCAATATGTTGCACAGGTACAAGAAAAAGAATAAATTACTAACTTGACAACAAGTGGAAGATGTATCAATCGATGAAAGAATGAAGATTTATAAAGAAGTCATATTATTATTACAGTAAGAAAAAGACATTAAACATTGTGAGTTGTGGGAGGCAGCTTAGGGGTGGGCTGTTTGAATTTATGGGATGTGTTGCAATGTTGTATTTTGCTTTCCTGTAGTACTAAGTGGATGCTGCTATGAATGGTTACTTCATCCCCAGGAAAACTTGCACCTTTGTCACGTAAGTCGTGACGAATAAGTCGCCAAAATTATTTCTTGGGATAAGATTTTTTTGGTTGTGCCTTTCCTAGGTATTAGTCTGGGGACAATGTACATTCTTTCTAATGACACTTCATTCCTTCTGTTTCTCTTGAAAAAAACTGGAAAGAAACTCAGTTTTTTCTCCTCCCTCCTAATGGGAAAGATGGAATATTAATATAAATTCATTCAGGGCAATCCGATTTCAAAACTGGGCTCACTAGGTGAGGTGTGAACCAAAGATGTCATGGGTTCATCCTCTGCATGGATATGACCAGATGATATTTCAAAATGCAGCCTAAATCCCCTCCCCGCCCCCTGCCCCAGAACATAGGTCATTATATGCAGGGATTTTTCTTCTCTCGGTTTTTGCTTGCTTTTTGTCTACCCCAGTATCAGGATCAATTCCTGGCACATAGTAGGCACTCAATAAATAGTCGTGAATAAAATGCAGTAGGAGGCTCACCCACATCAACTATTAATGGGCAGGCTGAGCTGAAGGTGCCTCACACGGTGTGAGAATGATGACGGGGTGCATGGACCCCTACTGTGTGCTGGGCACCGAATTGCAAAGTACCTCCTCTGAGTCTCAACAATAACTTTCAACCAAGCTAAACAAATTGCTTCCGATCATGTGTTCAGCAGATAGCAGAAGCAGGACTCACGTCCAACTGCTTAACTCTTGTTTAATGGACCTCAGATGCTCCATTTGGTCTGGGTTTGATGTTTCCAGTAAACTAGTAGAGATGCCTTCTTATGCATTCAGCGGGCTATATACACAGTGCCCTGTACAGCTTCTCCTTCTTCATGCAAGATCTCATCTCACTAACATCTCATGCCCAGAGCTGTTAGAGAGGCAGGTGATTTTATCCTGTGTACCTAAGTGCATCTTCACAATCTCTGTAACCAGCAAAACAGCAGAATATACACTGCATGGACTGTCCCGATGCAAAACTTATCACCAGTGAGATTGACACATCCATTCTGCAGACCCAGTGATCATACTGAATAAAACTAAGGATTTTACAAGTCAGTATAAGAAGACATACAGTCAGTATAAATTTAATGGCATTTATTCTCAGCACAACCTCAAGTATCCCAAGGGTTCTAGTATCCAAGCATTTATGACTATATTGAATATTAAGTAATGTTCAAACAAACTGAGTTAACACACAGGTGCTAATAAAGAAATACTGTTTGCAAGGAGGCACTTGTTTAAGCTAAATAAGTATGTAACTTAAGACTTGATATTAAGGGGAAAGTATTCATGTTTAAAGTAAAACAGAGGCCACAAACTCAAGCACCTACTGAGCAGTGGAAAACGCCCCAAATGAGAGATTTGCACTGGTTGAAGCATGGGGAAGAGGCCATCTGTTCTGTCTAATCCAGCCAGTAAATCATTGTTCCTATATTGCCTGCCCCTTTCATTACAAAACAGAACATGGAAATGCAGATTTTCATGTGGAATCTTCTGATTTTTTAAATGTTAGCAATAATGAATTGCATTTAAAGGATTATCAGAGCAAAAAGAAATTTATTGGAGGACTGAGTACGATTTGTAGGTCTCCAGATCTGTGGCCTCTGGTGCAAAGAGAAAACAATTGTTTTTCTCCTAGACAGAGGGGTGACATCTATGCAAAAAGAGGCCCATTACTTTGTAAAGTCAGGTGGGTCCCTCATCTATGGCTTAGGATGTATTGGGAAACATGCTAAAATTAGTTGTCGTAGACAAGCCAAATATGGTGCCTGGTAAGAAAAGGTAGAGGGAGGAGGGAGAACCATATACACAACAGTTTGGGAGCTTTGGGGGACCCCCTCACTCAGGGATGCTTTGGGAGACCTGACTCCCCTCTGTGATGATGTACGAAGGCCACATCCTAAACACGTTTGCACCCCAGTGAGAGAAATGGCTCATGGTCTCATCACTCTGGCTCATTTTTCTGAAAGCAAAGGAGATTGAGTGATAATTACTTTTTATTTATACCACAATTTTGGAATATTCTTGTGAGAATTTTGTGGAAGTCTTGACATAAAATTTTTAAAAATTGAAGTGAATGTTCAAATATTTTATTCACTAAGGACTCAAAAGTCATTTCAGTGAAAATTAAGCATAATTATACTAAATCTTCATGACAACTAAACTTCTCAATATACTAAAAGAAAAAAAAGACATTTATATCCATAATAATTATGTATTATATAATAATTATATATGTATAATTATGTATCTCCATAATTATATACATATTACACATGCATATATTATGTACATATACATAATGTGTATATAGAGAGATTATATAGCGAGATTATATACATTATATAAATTATATATATAGATAGATTACATACATACATATAGGTTTATATATATATATATATATACACACACACACACACACACACACACACACATATATATATATAATCTATAAATGATATGCCAAAACAAAACATTTCATGCAAAACAAAATTATTGTGGAGAAGTTGGCAGCAAAGGTAAAAGTGATAAAATGACTTCCTTTAAAATTTTTTTAAATGTTTGTTTATTTTTGAGAGAGACCAAGACAGAATGCAAGTCGGGGAGGGGCACAGAGAGAGGGAGACACAGAATCCGAAGCAGGCTCCAGGCTCCGAGCTGTCAGCACAGAGCCCGATCCGGGACTCGAACCCACAAACCGTGAGATCATGACCTGAACCAAAGTCGGATGCTTAACCGACTGAGCCATCCAGGTGCCCCTAAAATGACTGCCTTCTAAAATTTTACTTTTGTCTATTTTATACAGAACTATTTGGGGTGATCCCAACTTATTTAGACCTCAAAGATTTCTAAAAACAAAAACAAAAACAAAGAATGACAGTCTTAAGGACAAAATGTTGATATTTGGAACAGAACTCTTGAGGCATCTCAGAGAAAGTATTGCAGGAAATATTCATTTTTATTCATCGTTGCAATTTTATTCATCATTCATGCAATTCATCATTGCAGGGGATATTCCTTTTTACCACTAACGTTCTGCAGTGGCTTGAGCTGAAGAAATACCCTGGAGCTGAACTTGACTGGTCACCCAGGTGCAACTTAGCCATGAAGCCAAAACGTACCAACTCTAAACAGAATCTCATTTGGTTTGTGTTCTTAGGTTCTGAGACCGGGCGAAAGATTTCTTGTTGAGCTCAGAAAAATTGATGGGGTTCATATTCATTTGACAAGCAACTGAAAGATCCTCTCCAGCTAAACCATATGATTAGTTCCTGTTCTTGTCTATTATCCTAATGTAGGAAGTGGTTTTGTAAAGTGTGTGGCACAGCCTTGGTTCTAATAGAAGAGGTTTGTTTCATAAGAATAAGCTAAGAAAATAAGGAAGTGTATGTGATTCAGGGGTTCTTAAGCCCATGTCTCATGTGGTGTCCCACATGTCACCGAGTCACTGAGCAGGAAAGAAGGAAAAGATGAGTGGTGGGTTGAACGAATCTATCTTCTTTTATACCACAGCTTCCAACAGAGAAGTAGACTTATATATGTTTTAAATATAGGGTTCGAGTAAAGAGGTTCCTCAAAAAGGTAAAAATAGAACTGCCCTATGATCCAGCAATTGCCCTACTATTTACCCAAAGGATACAAAAATACAGGTTCGCAGACGTCCATGCGCCCCAATGTTCATAGCAGCATTATCAACAATAGCCAAGCTATGGAGAGAGCCCCAACGTCCACTGATTGATGACTGGATAAAGATGTGGTATATAAACTCAATGGAATATTACTCAGTCATCAAAAAGCATGAAATCGTGTCATTCGCAATGACATGGATGGAGCTAGAGTGTGTTATGCTAAGCGACATAAGTCAGTCAGAGAAAGAAAAATATCATCTGATATTCACATGTGGAATTTAAGAAACAAAACAGATGAACAAAAGGGAGAGGGAAAAAAGCCCTGAGAGACTCTTAAAGATAGAGAACAAACTGAGGGTTGCTGGAGGGGAGGTGGGGGGGGGGAATGGGTTAAATGGGTGATGGACATTAAGAAGGGCACTTGTTGTGATGAGCACTGGGTGCTGTGTGTAAGTGATGATTCACTGAATTCTACTCCTGAAGCCAATATAGGACTATATTTTAGCTAACTAGAATTTAAATGGAAACTTGAAAAATAAATAAATAAATGCAGGTTCAGAATAAGAACAAGGTTCTGGTATTAAATACATTTGTTTTCAGTGGTCTAGGAAATAGATGCTTAAGAGGTCCAGAGAACGGAGCTAGAGTCACCTAGAACAGCAAAGAACATTTCATAGTGGTAACAAATGAGCTGTACTCTATTTAGAAAGGTAGTTGAGGCACCTGGGAGACTCAGTCAGTTAAGTGTCCAACTTTGGCTCAGGTCATGATCTTCCGGTTTCTGAGTTCGAGCGCCACGTCAGGCTCTGTGCTGACAGCTCGGAGCCCGGAGCCTGCTTTGGATTCTGTGTCTCCCTCTGTCTGCCCCTCCCCCTCTGACACTCGGTCTGTCTCTCTCTCTCAAAGATAAACAAAAATTTTAAAAATTAAAAAAAAAGGTAAAGAAAAGGGTATTGGCTCTTATGTTTTCCATATTAAGAACTTAACCTCCGGGCAAATTGGTGTTTTCATAATGTTACCAATTTCTTTTCACACATGCTAAATACACATGTGTATTAGTTTGCCAGATAACAAAATACCACAGCCTGGGTGGCCTCAACAACAGAAGTTTATTTTCTCACAGTTCTGGAAGCTCGAAGTTCAAGATCAAGGTGTTGGTAGGGTTGGTTTCTTCAAAGGCCTCTCTTTCCCCTTGGTTTATAGATAGCTGCCATCTCATTGTTTTCTCACACGGCTGTTTCTCTGTGTGCACACATTCCTGGTGTCTGTCTTTTTTCTTAATAGGACACCAGTCATATTAGATTATAGCTTCCTCCTAAGAGCGTCATTTTAACGGAACTATATCTTTAAGGCCGTTATCTTCAAATACACTTCCATTCTGAGATGTGGGGAGTTGGGACTTCAACCTATGAATCAGGTGGGTGGGGGGAACATAACATGTTATGAGAAGAAAAAAAACGGATAGCAATTAAAAAAATACTTTTTCAGTGTAGTATCCAGCTCTAAGTATGTGTCCCTTGAATTGAATTCGTTAGTGAGTTAAGGCATATAAGGAACACAAAACAGATAGTTTGAAAGACCATGTATTTCAGATTGAAGCTTTAAGGAGAGTTGTATTATAAAGGACTTGGAATCAAAGCTGAGAGATAAGAGCATATCTGAGGTCTAATGGAGATGGGGAGGGCCATGGGGAGGGGTGACTCTAGATAATGACCTCTCAGACCAGGACATAGCAATGGAAGCCGAAAAGTTAAAGAATTCAGAGACATTGAGAATTAGTGTCAGGACTGGGGCTTTCTTTCCAAATATACATAAATTCAGCATTATCCTTGGAAATAAACAAATCGGATTGCTTGTCCTATCTTGTAAAAGCTTTTGAAACTATTTATATTATCCCCATGACAGCGTGTCAAACCGAAACTATTCTTACATTTTTTTCAGTTAAAAAACTGTCAAATCTTCCTTATACTCAACAGTAATGGGTCTGACTACAACACTACAGGAATCTGTTTATCTGGCATTTTCATTAAAGAATTGTGTTTTTCTACCCTCATGTCTTTGCTGGTTTTTCTAAGCAGTAAGCAAATACGATTCTATAGGATTCTATACTTTTAACACATCATATTGTAAAAGGTTAATTCACTTTTACTGTGCTCCTAAGATGTAAGTAAATACTATTAATACTGTTACACTAAGGTATAATTAATACTATTAAGTTTTTGTATAATTCAGAAGCTTACATTTTATGTATTTTTAGAAACATACATAAAACAGGGAGAAGAAAGTTTAAAAGCAAAATAAGAATAACTTTTCTTGGTCATTTAATGTAAAGTAAATGAGTTACTTTTAATTATATGTATTTATCTGGAAGTAATTGTATTATTACTTTTATGTATTTTATGTAATGCAATCAGAAGTGACACAGTGTACCAAAATATTATATGAAATAACTTATATTAACATAAAGACTTTAAATAATTATCTGGAAACTACACATGGAATTCTTCATGACCATAGAGCAGTTGATAGTATAGGGATGTATTCATCCAAGATGAGCGAGGCCCCAAAAGTCATTATACAAAGTAAAAAGGCAGAATTATAAGAATTATATATCCAGCTACACAAAAATATATATAGATAACTTTGTGCCTTTCTTGTAGCCCCTTGGGGCTGTTTGTAACATTATGAAAATGAAGATCAGCCTGGAAACATTAGCCACTGCATAATGCAAGAGAGCATAGAATGTGTCTAGTTCCAAGTGGTTTTCAAAGGAGAAATCTTGCACCAAAGTTTATCAAGCCATTTATATGTTACAATTCTTTAATTTTGTCCCCGTTAAGCCCATAATCAAGGTGTAATAGTAATCCACAAGTTAAGAAATCAGAACCATTTTGAGAGGCAGAAGGGCATTTTACTATCTACATAATTCTTTTTTTATTATTTTTAATGTTTATTTATTTTTGAGAGAGAGAGAGAGAGAGAGACAGAGCGTGAGTGGGGGAGGAGCAGAGAGAGAAGTAGACACAGAATCAGAAGCAGGCTCCAGGCTCCGAGCTGTCAGCACAGAGCCTGACGTGGGGTCTGAACCCACAAACTGTGAGATCATGACCTGAGCCGAAGCCGGACGCTCAACCAACTGAGCCACCCAGGCACCCCTATTATCTGCATAATTCTTAATTGGGCTGTGAAATCTACAGGTGTTTCTGGGCCTCCAGCTATGTGGATACATGACTTGGTATTTCAAATTCACACAGGACTTCCCCCACAAACCCAAGATTCATACTTACCGACAAACATAAAAGCACCATACTATATACACCTTAAATCAGAAATGGCTAACGGGAGTTGTTTAATGGCCTAACAGGCTATGAAACAAATTTTCTGTAGGGAGTACACCATTGACTTTCTCTTAAGATAAGAATAAAAATGCAGGATGCAGGCAATTGATTTTCTATCGTATACATTTTTAACACTGAGAGAGCCAAAATAAATAAAAATCATAAAACTTTATAGGTCTTCTTCTTTGCTTCAAGCTGTTTATAGAGAATAGTTTACCTCAATTCAATATGACTATCTAAAGCCCCACCACACATACATATACAACATCCCATGACCTTTATCCATTACCCCTGTGGACGAAAGCATGTTCAACAAATGAGTTTTCCAGCTAGGTGAGATGACCAAGTTCCAAAAGGTGTATTTTAATGAATCTTAATAAAAGTCTTTCTGGGTTTCTGATGTCTTAAAATGCATTTACTAAACAAACTTTGTGCTTTCCAGACTTTATAGTGACATTTATTTCTATAAGGTACTTACTGCCCCGGGCTGAAATCCTTTTATGCTGTCTTGGTCATATTTCCACCCTTGCCCCAATACCTGGTTTTACTCATCATCTAAAAAAATTTTTTTCTTAGGTTTATTTCGTTTTTGAGAGAGAGAGAGAGAGAGAGAGAGAGAGTGAGTGGAAGGGAGGCGGGAAGAGAGAGGAAGACTCTGAGCTGTCAGCACAGAGCAGGGCCTGAACTCAATGGTGAGATCATGACGTAGGCTGAAGTCGGAGGCTTAACCAGTTGATCCACCCAGGTGCCCCTATTCATCATTTTAATGCCAATCTCCCCAGCAAGTTCCACAAAACAAGTCTGCTTGGCTCCCCATTGTATCCACAGTGTCCAACTCTATTTTAGGCACTTAGTAGACAATCTGTACATGGTTTGCTCGATGAATGGCCCTTGCTAAAGTTCCTTTCAGTGAAAGGAAATGTCTGATATTTTCTACTATGGATATTATTTCTGGCTCCTCTGCTCATAGTTCGCTTCCACCCATAGCCTACGTCTCCTCCGTCTGGAAATCTGTTCAACCTTGTCACACTTGTTTAAGCTCTAAGATGCAGGTCTCATCAATTAAGTCCTTTTTTTCTTACATTTCTATGGCCATAGACTCCAGCTGGAAATTAGCCCCCTATCTCTTTCCCCAGAACCAGTGTCAAAGTATGTCCTACACATTTAGGAAACTCTCCAAGAGTAACAACTCAAATCTGTTCCAAAAAGTCACCGTGTTTCTTTCACTCTAACCTCTTTGTCTTGTCAATGCACATGGGTCTCAGCAGCTATGTCATTGACTTACCAGAAACATAGGTTTTCTAATGGCATCTGTCACATCTCCTGCACACTCTGATGGAGAGAAGCTGTCACTACTTTCTCCCTGTCATGTTTACACCCAAGGATGAGTGTTGGGATTTACCTAATTTTCAATGGCACAACTGAGAGTTACTGGTATTTTTAAAGCTTACTTGAAGGTTTGGGGATATTGGAAAGGCCTACCCTCCCCCCACCCAAAATCATGTCCTGTCACCTGTTGCCTAAGCCCAGTCTGTGCCCAGGATCTCATCCTGAACCAATTTCCTGTTCTCTTTGCTTACCATGGACAGGTGCCATTCCATTCTCCCTTAGCCCAACCCCCTTTAGACTGTTCACTCCAGCTTTTGCACACTCTGAGGCTCGTATAAAAGAAGCAAACTAGCCTTCTCTCAGTCCTAGAGAGAGGGGGTTTATCTTCTGAAGCTTGCCCCAGGCATAATTTCTGAATCTACACTTCCTACCCTAGGATTAACCCCTGCCAGGGATGACTAAAGTGCCATGTTTATTTCACTCAGGGCCTATCTTAGGTGCCGCAGAAGAAAGCTGGTCATATGATCTCAAGAGATAGTCACATTGCTGCTCTCCAAAACCTGAGGTATTTATTCTCATTTTTGCTATCATGTTTTGCCAAAATTAGTGAAACGAGCATTCATCTTGATTGTTTCTACTTCTCTCAAGCTCCTGCTGTTTCACTGCCAAGGCAAATGTTCTAACAGTCTTTGAACATTTGTACTGGGCAATGTAGTAGTCATTTTTAAATTATCAATTTAACACAAACCATGGAATAGGCATTGATAGTATCTTTTTGCAGAAAATGAGGCTCAGAAAGATGAAGTCGTATATTTAAGATCGTTCTGCTGGTAAGAATTTAATCCAAGATGAAAATCTATACCAAACTCAATTCAAAGCTTGCATAGTTTCCATGGTGGTAGTAGCTTCAAGAGAACACTCCTTAATTCACGTGAAATCTTGGCAGCTCTTAATATATAAAATTGTTTCTAGTTGAAAAAGGATCACGAGCTTAGAACTTGGCCTCTTTGTCTCCCATCGTACCCCTCTTAGTGCCAGAAATCTAGGGGCGATATATATCAGCAGGATGGATCTAGGGAAATCGTCTAAGTACATTTGAAATAATTGAAATACATTCCAAAGTTACATCGTTCAGAAAATCCATTTCAGGGAGATCAAAGTCCTAAACGCAAACAAAACAAGCCACACGTTGAAGTGTTTAGAAGAAAGTATTTTTATAAAAATAAGAAAAACATTCTTAAACCAGGTACAGAAAATGCAATCCATAAGAAAATGATTACTTCATTTACTACATTGAAATTTAGAATTTCTGCTCCACAAAACGCTCAATAAACAAAAAGTAATAACAAAACAAACAAACAAACAAACAAACAAAAAACAAGCCACAGAGTGGGAAATAATATCGGCAACACATATAACAGACAGGCGATTTGTATCCAGAATCAAAAAGAATGTATTCAAATCAATATGAAAAAGATCATCAGTACCCCCCCACCCCCCAAAAGTGAGCAAAGCAAATGAGTAGGAGGAAAAGAAAAATGGAAAAGGAAAAGCCAAGAAGCATGAGAAATCAAGAATCTCTGTAATAATTGGTAAAGTGCACATTAAAGGACCCTAAACTACCATTTCTCGCTTAGTAGACAGGTCACAATTTACAAGCCTGACAGTATAAAACAGTGGATCTTGGAGAAATGAGGACTTGCATTCCTTCTTGTGTGGGGTGTGAGGGTACAACCAATATGAAATCTGGAAGTTTTTAATAGACTTGAAGTTGCACTTACTCGATATTCAGCAATTTCATTAGAGCAACAGTCACACACACCCACGTACCGGCCACCCCAGCTTGCTTTCTTCTGTTACTGAAAAACTGGAAACAACTTAATGCTTATTAATGAGATGCTTGACAAATGTACTTAGGTTGTCGTCATATAATGGAAACAATAGTATAAACCTGCATACTCGTGTTCCATGAATCGTGCGTGGGGATAATAAACACAAAATTCGGTACCTTGTGGATTGTGTGTGTACGTTTTTATTGATTGTGTTGTTTGTTGTTATATGGGGAGAGTAAGATGTGATGTAGATCGAATGCTAAGAAAAATCATATTTTTTTTTCCTATTTCAGCTTAGGCTCATGCTCTGGGTAGAGTATCACATTTATTTGAGATTTTAAATTCTCTCTACTTCTGTGAACTCATGTAAAGAGTGAAGAAAGGTTTAAAGATGGCAGATATGTATCATAAAATTCATGGATTTGCTCTAGAGAGTGGGGGACTTTTCAGACTCTCCGACTAGACAAATGAACTTTGAGTTACAACACGAGATTATAGAAGTTTGGCATTAATTAAATTTTTAAAAATCTGGCAACTGAGAATAAGGAAATAAACAAAAAACTGTCCATATAAAACCTTACAAGTCAAGGATCATTCCACTGATTGATTAAGAAGCTCTCCATACCTACAGAACACTTTGGTTTGTTTTTAATGAGTGTTTTCAGGTGCCTATTCTAAGCCAGGCACTTTAGATGCCAGGCATAAAACAGATGACTAAAATACATTCCCGACTTCCCAAAACTCTTTAAGGTAGAGTCAAGTATTGATAATCATGTAGATATGTGTGCATAAACACAGTTATATATACATATTTCAATTGTTCTAAGACTGGTCATAAAAATTCAAGCTTCCTCTTCTCCCTTCTCATGCAAATAAGTTGGGTGTGTGTTTAAAAATTCCTTTGCAATTTCCTTTTTGTAAAAAGTCCATGACAAGATGAATGTTCTTTTCCGATCAAATGCATTTGTACAGTTTGGTCAATTTACTTCTTTGCACAGCTGGTCACTCTCCTAAGGAGTCTTTACTCTTTCGTACCTCTGCACTAACTTGACCTATTTTCTACTATATTTTCTAGCATCCCAGACTTTGTGGTCCTCACTGGGTCTCAGGGTGTCTCTAAGTGTTCTGCCTCTGTTTTGACCTCCATCTATCTGTTGAGAGTTGCCAAGACGTTTTGCCATCTCAGAGGAGGTGAGACCAGGCGGCTTAGAATCCAGTACCTCGGGAAGAGAGTTTTGACACCTTTGGAAGGCAGAACTTTGGCTATCATCTTAGCAGTGCTTAGCTTAGTGTCTGGAATGTAAAGTCATTTAGCATGTACTCAGATGAATCATTCCCAAAGTATTTATTGGCTATACACTTCATTGGGCCTTCATAGGCTATGGGGAAGTATTGTGTGAGAAGGCTTTCCAAAATTAAAATTGCTCTGGGCAGTGAAGTGATTTATAAGGTGATCTTTCTTTAGTTAACAATAATCTTACTCTATGTATTTCAGAAAACTGAGACATGGAGCCTAGTATATGAAAACTATTCTTTGGAGCAGGAACAGTAATTGTCTTTAATTTTGAATTAAGAATTGTTTTTCTCAAGCTATTGGGCAAGATAATATGAGTCCAATTACTATATACCTGGGAAGCTCCTGTTTGTGTTTTTGGTTAAAAATGTTTACAGGGGCCACTGGGTGGCTCAGTCGGTTAAGTGTCCGACTTTGGCTCAGGTCATGATCTCGCGGTCTATGAGTTCAAGCCCTGCCTCGGGCTCTGTGCTGACAGCTCAGAGCCTGGAACCTGCTTTGGATTCTGTGTCTCCCTCTCTCTCTTTCCCTCCCCTGCTCATGCTCTGTCTCTCTCTGTCTCTCACTAATAAATAAACACTAAAAAAAAAATTAAAAATGTTATAAACTAGTCCTTCCATTTAAAGAAAGTGCACTCGCTCTGTTCTCTTCCTCCCCGTTTTCTGATCTATACTACAAACACGAATTTGCTGGGAAACTTTTTACTAAACTATAACATACATACAGAAAAGCACACTAAGGATAAATTTAAGGTTTGATGAGTGTTTAAAAACTGACCACCACCAGCATCTCAGAGCCCTCCATCATTTCATGCCTCCTCTTACAGGTTCCGATCTCTGTACCCCAATGGTAACCATTATCCCAGCCTCAAACGGGATTGTTTGGTTTGTCTGTTTTTTACTTATAAATAGGGGAATCAAACAGCATGTACTTTTTTGGGCTTGACTTCTTTGTATCACCCTGTGCTTTCAAGACTTACCCAAGTAGTGCATAGTTTTATTCTACTCACTCTTATTGTTATAGTGTTCCATTAGGTGAATACACCATACTTGACGAATTTTTTTCTGCTCATAGGAGCCACTTGGGTAGTTTTAGTTTGACTTTATTATGATCAGTGCTGCTATGAACATTTTAGTGTACATTTTTTGGTGAACATATGTATACCTTTCTGTTGGCAACACAGATGTAGAACTGGAATTGCTGAGTCATAAAACCTTCATGTGTTTGCCTCTGGAACTTCCAACCAGGTTTTCGGCTTGATTGTTGTCAATCTGTACCTCCGCCAGCAAGGTGAAAGAGTTCTCTGATTTTTCCACATCCTCTTCAACAATTGCTGTTTTCTGTATTTTTGTTTTAGCCACAGTGATGGCAAACATACCCTAATTAAAGAGGCAGATGGTCAGAACCATCCCTGGTCTGTTACCTTAAATGAACTTGATTTTGGCAATGTGAGCTGGTCCATTCTCTCTTAATGAAATGAATCTAGGGCAGATTGAGTGCATTCATCCACTGAAGTCCTTCAAAAGTGAATGATCTTCCAACCCTCTGCTACCTCCCCTCAAATACAAATGATCTGGGGTCACCGTTACCATGGCCTCCTGAGAAAGTAGTTTTTGCCAACACTACCTTTTTCTAGTTTCCTTGGAAAGAGATGTTACAGGATTTATGCCACTAATCAAAAAAAATCTCTGCCTTCAAAATATATCTCAGCTATTGCAATGTCTGTGTTTTGTTCATAATTCCAGGATAGTGTGGAACTAGTTATTTGTACCTGTCGATCTTGCGGAATAAGTCTTTCATATTTTTCGGAATGCTACTTTTCACCTCAAAAGTTGGGACCGAAAAACAAAATGTTCTCTCTATTGATTCACATTTCTAAAATTCCTTCTTGGTCAAAAGTATAAGTCTGTTGTCCTTCCAAACTTTTGTCTTTCAGAAAGGAAAAGAAAATCAAGGAGAGAACGTTTTCAGATCCTACTAATTATTTTTCATGGCCTCTGTGCTTCTTTTGCTCTATTTCACCCCATATATTTTCCAACTAATACCATTCTGTTTAGCATGCACTTATTTTCTAACGTTTATTTATTTTTGAGACAGAGAGAGAGACAGAGCATGAACGGGGAGGAGCAGAGAGAGAGGGAGACACAGAATCGGAAGCAGGCTCCAGGCTCTGAGCCATCAGCCCAGAGCCCGACGCGGGGCTCGAACTCACGGACCGCGAGATCGCGAGATTGTGACCTGAGCTGAAGTCGGACGCTTAACCGACTGAGCCACCCAGGCGCCCCACATGCACTTATTTTCAAGTAAATACTTGGATTAGTTTTCATATTTTTCCTGAAAGTACCATTTCATTAGAAATGTATTCTTTTGGTGATAGAAGCTTAAGTCTTAACTCGGAAATTCTTCCAATAATTTGTTTGAGAAAGTTTGAAATTTCTTTTTCTGTCACATAGACAATGAGGGGACCCTATGAATTCCACAGTGAATTTTAAATGTAATGTTCCTTCAATAACTAGTCTCTGAAGACAATAGAAACTTTTCCACACATGATTTATAAATAGATCTTTGAATCCTCTCTTCATTTTGTTTATGGTATCTCTTACCATAAAAATGTGTAATTTTTAAATAGCCAAATATATCTAGCATTTCCTTTATGATTTTTGAGATTCCTGTCATACTTAGGAAAGCCTAAATTCCCCACCTCAAATTTATACAAATAGCCTCCTACAGATCCTCCCAATATTAAAAAAAGAAAAAGAAAAAAAAAAGGGCTCTAGTTCTGTTTCTTTCTGGATAATCAATCACATTAGCACCATTTATGAGATTAGCCACTCCTTTCTAAGTTAGATAAAACCACATATATATTCATCTTTCTGAGGATGCTCAACCATATGTGACTAATATATTTATGTATTTCTTTTTTAATTTTTTTTTTCAACGTTTTTTATTTATTTTTGGGACAGAGAGAGACAGAGCATGAACGGGGGAGGGGCAGAGAGAGAGGGAGACACAGAATCGGAAACAGGCTCCAGGCTCTGGGCCATCAGCCCAGAGCCCGACGCGGGGCTCGAACTCACGGACCACGAGATCGTGACCTGGCTGAAGTCGGACGCTTAACCGACTGCGCCACCCAGGCGCCCCAATGTATTTCTATGCCAGTATCATACACTGTTGACTTCAGTGACTTTATAGGTATCCTAGTATCCAGAAGTCTTCCACTTTGCTTTCTTAAATTTTTTTTAACGTTTATTTATTTTTGAGACAGAGAGAGACAGCGAATGAACGGGGGAGGGTCAGAGAGAGAGGGAGACACAGAATCCAAAACAGGCTCCAGGCCCTGAGCCATCAGTGCAGAGCCCAACAGGGAGCTCGAACTCATGGACCTCGAGATCATGACCTGGGCCAAAGTCAGATGCTTAACCGACTGAGCCAGCCAGGTGCCCCCACTTTGATTTCTTAATTGTTCTTATTCGATATTCATAAATTTCTTGACTACTTTTACAGATCTATTCTTCTACATACATCCCAGAAGCATTCCATGTGATTCCATAGAAAATCTCATTGAGATTCTAATTTGAACTACATAGCATTTATCTATTAATTTCGGAAGTACTGACATTTCTATAGCTCATTGTTATTCAGGTTATTTTATGTACCTCATTTGGATTTCACAATTTAGGTTTTATGTCTTATACTATTCTTGCTATATTTAGGTCTAAGAATGCCATTGTTTTGTCTCCATTGTAAATGGGTATATTTTTTTCCACTTTAGTTTCAAACATTATTGTTAAGACAGAGAAAAAGCTATTGATTTTCATAAAGTGTCCAATTAGAGTCAATCTCAGGACTCTTTCAGGAGCTACTGGGAAGTGGTCCTCACTTTCCCTCCTGAGCAAGAGATTTTGACAAAACATCTTGTCTTAAGAAACCTAAAAATCAACTCATCATGTGGGCAAACAGAATGTAGAGACGGAGGCATAGTAGATCCTAGGTCTATTATTTGATTTTCTGGAACAAGCAATATCTGAAGCCATTATCCTTGGTCCTTTTCAATTACTCAACCCAATAAACTTCCCCTATTTCCATTTGGTTTTAGCAGGGTTAAGTGGGTCTTATTTACCTTTGCTTATCAAATACAGTGGATACGGAAATTTGAACTTGACCTCTTCCAGAAAACTCTGATGTTGGAATCTTCAGGAAAATGCCAAGCTACACTCTACTGCTACTATGAGAAAAATAACTTAATGGAGTAGAGTCGAACAAAACACAGTTGCTGAAATCTCATTCAAGATGTATAGGATAAAACCAAAATTGCTTCATTAGAAAGTTGAGTTTTAAGAGATAGAGATACAGTCAAAGGTATGAAGGGCTGCCAAATACAAAACTGTAAAAATAAACCAAATCGGTTGTATGGAAGGATGATGAAGGGCACTTATATTCTAGTACCTGTGTGATATAAATTTGTATATGAATATTTTGTAATTAATGGAGAGGTGAGAAATTCACTTGACCATAACTACTTCATTCAAGGCAATTTAATTAATTAAAAAAACCAAACACTAATTATAATATGAATAGCATAATTAAGTTCTTTCATTCAAAGAAAATACAGCTTGAACCCACAATGATGTTATGGAGTTTCTTTTACATCCATCTTGTTTATCCAGCTCACTGGTTTCTTCATTATTGGCCTTCTGACAAATCATTGCACAACTCTGATTTTGTTTGTTGTTTCAGCTTTAAAGGAACATTCAGACCAACCAACGGCTTTCAAATATTTGATCACATTTGAGATTAAATTTTCCTTTGCTTCCTGTTAGAAACGGGTTGAGACTCCAATAGGATTGAAACTGACCATTTATGACTCAGGGTTTCAAAACATAATTTCTTTATCATTTGCTAAGTTACCTCTGTGTTATTTCATTTCCCTCCACACATTGATTTGGGTGTGATTATGACCTACCCATGGCAGGAGCATCACAGGAAAAAAAAAAATCTAGACAAAGATCTTGCTTTCATGAAACTTAGATTTCAAAAAAGAAAGAACAAATCAACAAATATGCAAATAAAATAAATACGTAAATAAGCCATATAAAGTATGTCAAGGAGTGGTGAGCCCTGCGAAGTAATGCAGGGGAAGGAGGATAGAGAAAGGGTGGGGATGCCCTTCCACGTGACAGTGAGGGAAGCCCCCTCTTATGAGGTGACTTTTATGCAGAGGGTTGTAGGGAACTAGGGACTCAATGGATACCTTGGGGATGCACATTCCAGACAAGTAAAGAAACCCTGAGTCAAGAATATGCTCAGTGTATAAAGGAGTAGTGAGAATGCCTGGAGGGAGGGAACAGTGTGAGGATGCCCGAGAGACAGAAGACAGGTGCTAAGGGCTCGATCACGTGGGACACATTTGTTTTTAAAAGTTTGTTCTGTTTCTGCATAAGAGACTGTAGAAGGTGAAGTGTAAAGGGCTATTACATACTTGTGGTGTCTTTCCTGATTGGATCTGGGCCCCCAGATGTGGGGCGACCATCTGGTGAAAGCCAGTAGCACAGTCAGTGAATTCACCTGAGGCAGGACAAAAGAAATAAAAGCTTATTGAACACATCCCAAGGGAGCGGGAGGGTGGCTGGGCAGTATAGCAAAAGAGAGACTATGACAAGAGGCACTGAATGGGGGCCGCATTTAAAGGGGGAAGGTGCGGAGGTATGGCGAGGTATGGAATTTTCCCTTTCTTGGTAACTGTGCCTGGTGATAAGTAGCCCATTGGTCAGTTAGGGCCTGTGGATATTTTTTTTTTAATTTTTTTTTCAACGTTTTTATTTATTTTTGAGACAGAGAGAGACAGAGCTTGAACGGGGGAGGGGCAGAGAGAGAGGGAGACAGAGAATCGGAAACAGGCTCCAGGCTCCGAGCCATCAGCCCAGAGCCTGACACGGGGCTTGAACTCCCGGACCGCGAGATCGTGACCTGGCTGAAGTCGGACGCTTAACCGACTGCGCCACCCAGGCGCCCCAGGGCCTGTGGATATTTTGAGGTGGGGCACCTGATGGAGCCGTCTGTATTCAGCCAGGGGGTCGCCATGGATTCTTCTGCCTTGATCAAGTTTCCATCGCTCAAGCCTGTTGTCTAAAAGCAGAGTCTCCAATACTTTCCAGATAGTAAGATGAGAAGTGACATCGAATTTTTGCTGTGTGGAGGTCATTAATTAGATGATTAGATTAGATTAGATTAGATTAGATTAGATTAGCATAGGCAAAATAAATTTTATGTTTTGACAGAAAATTATGCAATTACCATAGCATGTTCTTCTGGGTTTTCAGATTCTAGGGCAAAACCAGTGAAGTGGCTATTATAACACAGCATAGTTCCTGCGTGGATCAGGGAACTCCAAGTAGAAAGAGGTCAAACTCTGAATATATTTTGAAAATAGGTGCAGAGAATTTGCTGGATGTGAAACAGAGGGCTCTTATCACTCAGTGTTTCATCAGAAAAGATATGGCACATTAAAGTAAGATCATTAGAAGTGTGTTTAATAAAGGAATTATTTAGAAAGGTGTCAGCAGGGTGTAGGCGGACCCAAGGGATAGGTGCGAGCAAATAAAGGAAAGACATGGTTAACCAGTCTTGGAAGTTCAAAGTCCGGTATAAAAACCTATGTTAAGTGGAATTGTAACAAACCAACCAACCGTAAGGACAACACCCGGCCCAGAGCTGCCCCATACCAATATAGAGAAGGGAATCAATGCTTTCACCTAATGCTATTCCCTCCCTTCTATTTTCATCAAAGGCTCCCCATTGATTGAAACCAATCATGGCAAAACACAGGGCAAGACATTGAGCGTCTTCTCATGTGCCCGTTGGCCATCTGGATGCCTTCTTTAGAAAAGTGTCTATTCATGTTTTCTGCCCATTTCTTCACTGGATTATTTGTTTTTCGGGTGTGGAGTCTGGTGAGTTCTTTATAGATTTTGGATACTAGCTCTTTGTCTGATATGTCATTTGCAAATATCTTTTCCCATTCCGTTGGTTGCCTTTTAGTTTTGTTCATTGTTTCCTTTGCAATGCGGAAGCTTTTTATCTTCATAAGGTCCCAATAGTTCATTTTTGCTTTTAATTCCCTTGCCTTTGGGATGTGTCAAGTAAGAAATTGCTGCAGCTGAGGTCAGAGAGGTTTTTTCCTGCTTTCTCCTCTAGGGTTTTGATGGTTTCCTGTTATGTTTTCACTCTTATGTGGATCCTGAAAAACTTAACAGAAGACCATGGGGGAGGGGAAGGAAAAAAAAAGTTAGAGAGGGAGAGAGCCAAAGCATAAGAGACTCCTAAAACCTAAGAATAAACTAAGGGTTGATGGGGGGTGGAGGGGAGGGTGGGTGATGGGCATTGAGGAGGGCACCTGTTGGGATGAGCACTGGGTGTTGTATGGAAACCAATTTCACACACACACACACACACGTAGGGCAAGAGAGAACCTTGATCAGGTCAGCTTTCATTGTCATGAATCAGGGTGTTGAAGGGTGGAGAATGAGCCTGGCGGGCACATGGGAGACACGTGAATGACTGCAGACTTGGCTAGAGGGCCTAGAACTGCATGATGATGGAGTGTGTGTGTGTGTGTGTGTGTGTGTGTGCATGTGTTTTGAAAAGGGGTTAGATTAAAAAAATCAAAGTTCAGTTTCAGTTAACACAGTTTTATTTGGCAATTTGACAGTAGATGTGAATTTTTAAAAATGTATGTCAGGAGTACCCAGGAGTAGATGGGACTGAAGGTATAATATTAGGAATTTTAAGAGTATAGTTGGTTTATAAACCCTTGGAACTGGATGAAGTCACCTAGGCAATGAGTATTGATGGAGAAGAGCTTATAAAAGCAAAGGTGACAGCAAATAAATTTTTTTTCATAAAGGAGGGACTCATTAGTTATGTCAAAAGCTGTTCACAGTTGAAGTGGGATGATTACTGAACAGTGATATTAAATTTTTCCATGTAGAAGTCATTAATGACCTTGATAAGATTAGTGTAGAAAAAAATGTGTTTCAGTGGAACACTGTGCATTTTATGGCAACATTTCTGGGTGATCAGACCCTAGCTCAGTTCATTCTTTGGGCTATTTTTGTAACTCTTTGGAACCATAGGTAAGTGATAAGGAAATTCTGGCCAGTCTGATAGGGTTCAGTTGACATTTTCTGTCTGGTTTGCTGGTGACTTAATTGGCTGTGGAAAAACCACAGTTTGGTCTCCATTATGCAATTCATTTCAACATTACTTTACTCCATACAAATTTGTGCTGTTTTCACTTTTCCTTTGAACTGGTTATAACATCTGCCTGGTTCTCTCCTATTATACGAATAGAAGAAATTCTTTCGTGCATGTTCCTTTTATATCTGTGTGAGAGTCATAAGTTTACCTTCTTCTGAAAATTATCTTGGAACATTAGTTTTGCTGTAGTAATGTGGACCAAAGAAAATGAAAAACAGGGTCAAGATAGTTGGTTTGATATTTAACAAAATCTTCTTTGGTAAAGCACATTGACAATTTTCAACAGAATTCACCAATCAGCTTTTTGAAGTATGGTAGGAATATAGATACTTAAATAATAAGAAAGCAATCTAGAAGAGGGGTGAATGAGTACTCGGTGTGCCTTGGGACAGGAAGCAAAGCAGGGCACCAGAGGTGACTAGGAGGTAGGACCCTGAGGGGGACTGAGGACTCCCTCCAATAATGCTGGGATTCTTCAAAGGGCCAAATCTCAGGGGGGAATCTTGCCTTCCCTTAAAAACGGAGATAGTGAAAGTACTTGCCTATTTTGGCTCTAGCTCTAGTTCAGGCAGAATAAAAGAAGAAACATTACTGGGTGGCTCAGTTAAGCCTCCGACTTCAGTTCAAGTCATGATCTCACAGTTCATGATTTCAAACCCCGCGTGGGGCTCTCCGCTGTCAGCATAGAACCCGGTTCAGATCCTCTTGTCCCCCCCTCTCTCTGCCCGTTTGCCACTCGTTCTCTCTCTCTCAAGATAAATAAATAAACTTTAAAAAAAGAAGAAGAAACATTACTCACTGAGAATTCCTAACCACAAGCTAGCATGCACCATGGATATTTGAGGAACTCAAATAAGGCAGATTTGGAGAGAACCTAGTGAGCTAAAGGAGTCAGCCGTGTGACCGAAGACAGATTCCTGTCTGGGTTCTTGCCTGTCGCCTCCTTGCTACCTTAACACAGAACATTGCAAAGGATGACTCCTCGATTTCACTGGATAACTCAGCTGTAAGGACGTCTCTCGATTCACCCTGGCTTACAAAAGCCCAAATATGATTGATTTGCTACAGTGCACGCAGACAGGTAACAAGGATATTACAACCTACAGATTCCGTCCTTCAGTTCACAAGATTTGGTTTGTTACATAATAATGACATTTACTTGAATTTTTACTTTGCCATTTGATCCTCAAATTAATCTTTACCCAGGCAAGCACAAACTAGTACCTCAGTTATATTATTTCCCAACTTCTACAAGAGTGCCCTTCCCTCGTAACCTGAAACACCCGATAAAGGAGGGCAAGGTCCGTCACTGACACACCATCCAATTGTGGGCAAGTGCTGGGAGTGCCCTAAGCCTCCATCAGTGGCCTGGACTTTATCATCTTACTACAATCGTTATTTCATTACTTGATTCCCAAAATCTGAAACCAGAAGGAGGAAGGAAACTTAAATTACAAATGTCGCCACTCATTTATTTAGAAATCACATCATTCTACATATTCGGACGCTTCATGTTCTTTTGCAATCTTTCTAAACCCTTTATACTAGCTGCATCCTTTAGGGAAGTTAACGAGATGAAATCCTCTCTTGCCTCTCATGGGCAGGTGAGAATAGGGTGAAAAGATCTTGCCAGGTATAGTAAGCAAATGAATGTCGCTTTGATAAGAAACCAATGGAGATATGTTTACTTTTTATAAATGCCTTGTCAAATATTCATATATGTTTAAATTAAAGATATTGTTGTCCTGAAAATGACAAGTAACCATTCCTCAGCAAGCCGGGAGCATCATGGGTCACAGACAGATGACACTTTAATGAGCAGGTGTTTGTTGGAGACAAACCCGGGTCAGGGATGAAATGGCTATTAGTTTATCAGAAACCAAACTTTATTAGTTTCTTGGAAATGTATGACTGTGTTAATTGGTTGAGAAATTTTAAAGTTGTTTGTTTGTTTGTTTGTTTGTTTGCTTTTTACCTGTCAGGGTATTCTTAACATCATGTTACAGGCATTTGGGAGGCTCAGTCGATTAAACCACTGGCTCTTTCTTGATTTTGGCCCACGTCATGGTTTCATGGTTTGTGAGTTCGAGCCCCATGTTGGGCTCTGCTCTGACGGTGGAGAACCTGCTTGCAATTCTCTTTCTCCCTCTCTCTCTGCTGCTCCCTCTCTCCAAATCAATAAACTTAAAAAAATTAAAAATAATAAAATAAAATCTTCTCAAATTGACATTTTATTGTTTTCATTCTCTATTTCAGTCCGAGAAATAAGTTGAGACATAAGCATTTTTAGCCTCCTTCGCATTGCATTTATTACGTGCAACTGGGAATCTCTAAAGTTGCATTGACTTTGTATTTACAAAGTGGCCACGGGAAAAAAAAAAAAAACACCCGAGAGGAAGAATACTGAATAGAAAGATTACCAGGCATATTGCATTCTAGCATTTCCTCACAACAGCACTCACCCCATTTCAAACAGTGCCCTTTTTCACGAAATGATTGAAAATATAATCTAGTTTAAAGCTAGCATCACTAACAAGTACTCAATGCTCGACCCCCAGTATTTGATCAGTCCTGGGTTTTTGTTTCGTTTTGTTTTGTTTTGTTTTGGTAAGCAGGAGGAAGGGGACCCAGCCAACTTTGACGGAGGTTGGAATAAGCATACTCTTGCGCCATCTACTGGCTGTTGGTTTACAGTACCCCAAATTATAAGAAACTAAAACCCCAAATCTGAATCTTTCCCCAAACCTTTCATTTACCTTCTTCCCTTTCCTCCCTCCTGTTGCTTTTCCATTCATTTCTCTTTATTTCCCTTTACCTATTAGAAATACTCTGACTTTCTCGGGGCTCCTGGGTGACTCAGCTGGTTGAGCGTCTGACTCTTGATGTCTGTTCAGGTGGTGATCCCGTGGTTGTGGGATCCAGACCCCCATCCGGCTCTGTGCTGAGCATGCTTGGAATTCTTTGTCTTTTCCTCTCTCTCTGCCCCCCCCCCTTCACTTGCACTCTCCTCTCTCTCTCTCTCTAAATAATAAAC
The DNA here is from genome assembly GCF_022837055.1 of Prionailurus viverrinus. Classification (NCBI taxonomy): domain Eukaryota; kingdom Metazoa; phylum Chordata; class Mammalia; order Carnivora; family Felidae; genus Prionailurus; species Prionailurus viverrinus. The sequence continues at coordinate 72,824,084 of NC_062573.1, read as the reverse complement.
CTGAAAAAAAAAGAAATATTCTGACTTTCTCAATATAATTCTCATACATGAGAGTCTAAAACAAGCACTTTTATGACATGTGGGCAGGCTGACGATGAGGAAAAAAGAGGTCCATGTCAGGTCATATGTCTTCACCTTAAACCTGATGACTCATGGCTAATTGGATTCAGGAGGGAATTATTTTATATATAAAATATTATTAATATTTCATATGAATGTTAAGTATTTCCACACCTGGACCTCACTGAATCCCGACTTGTCCACTAATGAGCTGTGAGTCTGCACAGCTTCCCAAGTCCCTCTATTCTCACTTGGAAAAAGGCAGTGCGAATATCATACAACTCACAGTAATGCTGTGAGAACAGATGATACATATGTACCTGAACTCTTTGGCAGAGCACTTTCTCATGCAGTAAATAGATGTGCAATAAATGTTTTCTGATATTATTACACCTCTGAGTACACAGTCTATGTTTTTATTCATCTCTAAAGCCTTAGTGGCAGAGAAGGGGGTTTACACATGGTAGGAACTTAATAAATGCTTTTTTAATTAAACATTTAGAAAAAATTTAAATTAAAAATTTAGAAAAAATGAAGTTATTAGCAAATAAAGGATTACTATTTCCATTCTTCGAATTCAAATATTTTTTCTTAAAAAAGATATTTGAAAATATTTAATCAGTATTTCCTGTCTCGATAGATGGCAAAAAATGCATTATATATATATATAGTATAGTAGAAAAAAATCATTATTACCTATGTTTACAGTGTTTTCACCACAGTTCAAGTTTATGATTTAAGAATAATGGTGATAGGGACACCTAGTTGGCTCGGTTGATTAAGCGTCTGACTTCGGCTCAGGTCATGGGCTCACAGTTGTTCATGAGTTCGAGCCCCACATTGGGCTCTGCGCTGACAGAGCAAGGCTTCTTTGGATCCTCTGTCTCCCTCTCTTTCTGCCCCTCCTCTGTGCACATGTGTTCTCTCCCTCTCAAAAATAAATAAACATTTTTAAAAATAATGGTCATGGGGCACCTGGGTGGCGCAGTCGGTTAAGCGTCCGACTTCAGCCAGGTCACGATCTCGCGGTCCGTGAGTTCGAGCCCCGCGTCGGGCTCTGGGCTGATGGCTCAGAGCCTGGAGCCTGTTTCCGATTCTGTGTCTCCCTCTCTCTCTGCCCCTCCCCCGTTCACTCTCTGTCTCTCTCTGTCCCAAAAATAAATAAACGTTGAAAAAAAAATAAAATAAAAATAATGGTCATAGCTAAGATGTATTGGGCATGCACTCTCAACCGGGCACACCCCTAAAATCTTTCCACTTGTCATCTTAAGACAATCCTATGATGTAGGTACTCTTTTACCCTCATTCTAACAGGCAAATATTTTAACACACAGAAGTTAATTAACTCATTCAAAGTCACGGTTAGTTAGGTGGGCTATCTAGCTTTCAAATGCACGTTTTAGTTTTTTAAAGTTTATTTATTTTGTAAGAGACAAAGAGAGAGAGTGCATGCATATGGGGGTTGGGGAGGGGCTGAGAGACGAAAGAGAGAATCTCAAGCAGGCTTTGTGCTGTAAGCACATATCCCAGAGCCCATCATGGGGTTCGATCTCACGAATTGTGAGATCATGATGTGAGCTGAAATCAAGAGTCTGACGCTTAACTGACCGAGCCACCCAGGCACCCCCAAATGCACATTTTAGATTCAGTTTGTGTATGTTTTTATTCCTATGGCATTATAATATCAAGATACTTGACAATTGAGATAACTGAAATCAAATTTCAACCACCCATTCATGTGCTCTTGACAATCCTTGAAGATCCTTCCAGTTCAGTTGGATAATCCTGCTTTGACTTCAAGTGTTGTTGGTTTCTTAGTTTTGTTTTCTTTTGTTTTACTTTATTTATTATGATAGCTCAGTTTGCCCATTAACTTTGTTTCATAGTCATCATAAAGGATAAAACATAAATATAAGAAGACTTGGTTTTGTCTTTGCCTCAACTTGGATCAAATTTATAAAGTGCAGAAAGCGCCCTTGTGATGATGTTCCAGAGACTGGGAAGGATGGGGTATGCAGGGAGTCATATGGAGCAGGTCTGCTGAATGGGGAAGCCAACTTTCTTATCACTTCATTATAGTGGAATCTTTTAGCCTTGGCTAATTTATTTCAGTTGACTTTCCAAAGGGTTAAACAAATTCATAATCTTCTATTGCTGTTTTAATTGAAGTTTTTTAACCAGGGAGATTAGATCCTGGTAATACAATTTAAGAACATTCTAAAATCAAGCATAAATGCTGTCTTTGTGAAATATTTTGTTCAATAATTTATATAATTACTTTCTTTTTTTAATATAGATAATGGAATTTTCTACAAATGCATTTGTTTGGGTTTCTGACTTCATATTTTATCCTTGGGATAAGATGAAATATTTTTCCAATATGATGAAAAAGAAATGGTAACTATGAGAAGTGATGAATGCATTAACTAACTTGGTTATGGTGACCATTTCACAATGAATATATATATTAAATCATCACTTTTGCATTAAACGTTTCTTTCAAAATAAATGCTAAAAGGAATAAAGACAGTCTTTTCAGCAAGTGGTGCTGGGAAAACTGGACAGTGACATGCAGAAAAATGAACCTGGACCACTTTCTTCCACCATACACAAAAATAAACTCGAAATGGATAAAAGACCTAAATGTAAGACAGGAAGCCATCCAAATCCTCGAGGAGAAAGCAGACAGAAACCTCTTTGACCTTGGCTGCAGCAACTTCTTACTCAACACGTCTCCGGAGGCAAGGGTAACAAAAGCAAAGATGAACAACTGGGACCCCATCAAAATAAAAAGCTTCTGCAAGGCAAAGGAAACAATCAGCAAAACTAAAAGGCAACCGACGGAATGGGAGAAGATATTTGCAAATGACATATCAGATAAAGGGCTGGTATCCAAAAATCTATAAAGAACTTATCAAACTCAACGCCCAAAAAACAAATAATCCAGTGAAGAAATGGGCAAAAGACATGAATAGACACTTCTCCAAAGAAGACATCCAGATGGCCAACCAACACATGGAAAAAAAGGCTCAAAATCACTCATCATCAAGGAAATACAAATCAAAACCACCATGAGATACCACCTCACACCTGTCAGAATGGCTAACATTAACAACTCAGGCAACGACAGATGTTGGCGAGGATGTGGAGAAAGAGGATCTCTTTTGCACTGCTGGTGGGAATGCAAACTGGTACAGCCTCTCAGGAAAACAGAATGGAGGTTCTTCAAAAAATTAAAAATAGAACTACCCTACAACCCAGCAATTGCACTACTAGGTATTTATCCAAGGGATACAAGTATGCCGTTTTGAAGGGATACATGCACCCCAATATTTATAGTAGCACTATCAACAATAGCCAAAGTACGGAAAGAGCCCAAATGTCCATTGATAGATGAATCGATAAAGATGTGGTATGTATATATATACACACACACATATATATATATATACACATATATATATATATATATACACACACATATATATATATATACACACACACACACATATATATATATATACACACACATATATATATATATATATATATATATATATAGTTACCATTTGCAACTACGTGGATGGAATTAGCGGGTATTATGCTAAGCGAAATTAGTCAGAGAAAGACAAATATCACATGACTTCACTCATATGAGAACTTCAAGATACAAAACAGATGAACATAAGGGAAGAGAAGCAAAAATAACATAAAAACAGGGAGGGGGACAAACATAAGAGACTCTTAAATATGGAGAACAAATAAAGGGTTACTAGAGGGGTTGTGGGAGGGGGGGATGGGCTAAATGGGTAAGGGGCATCAAGGAATTACTCCTGAAATCATTGTTGAACTATATGCTAACTAACTTGGATGTATATTTAAAAAAATAAATTAATTAAATTAAATGGTAAAAAATAATTAATAAATAAATAAACAAACAAACAAACATTAAAAAATGCTAGAAAGAAAGAAAGAAAGAAAGATCCTTCCCCCCTCAATATTCAGCACAGAAAGTTACAAAATAGCATTTATTTCAGTGTTGAAGAGTTTGGGTGTTATATTCCAAATATCTAAAATTAACATCTGGCACAGCACTTAGAATTAGTTGAACAGATTAATGAAGCATTCCCAAATCTCCACCAAGCTGCAGAAGTTACTTGGGATATGTCTCTCGTGTCTGATGGCGACTCACCAGACATGCTTTTGAGTTTTATGTATATGCTTAACCCGATGTTATTAACAATTCTGCTTATTACGGACTACACCATCTCATTCTAGTCCAAATTACGAAGAGTTTGACCTGGTTTACACTTAATATTGAGAGGGGGAATTCTTTACTGTTTTATCCTTCCAGTTTTCCATTAGCTCCTTTACTATTTCTTCTGCAGCTTTATGGGCCATCTATTTTGAGTGGTGTCTTTAGATATTTGTCCCATTCTAAAGGAGAACAGGATTAATGTAAGATATATCTAAGAGTATACTTAAACTCATTTAAATAACTTTCAGATGATGACTCAAAAGAAACAAACAAATCCAAAATCAAAGGCATTTAATGTCATAAAAAAAACCCTGTTATTATAGTCAGTAAATTACTCAGATTCAAAAAACAAGATTTTTTTTCCTCAAAGTGGCTATTTTGAAATGATTAAAGTAGACACTCTATAATAGAACAAAAACACATGTGGCATGATCCTTCTAGGGCAATGGAAGTTAAATCTTTCCCTTGTGTGGCAAAATTACTACTTTATTGTGCTCAGAAAAATAAACACTCAAGTTAAGAGAAGTAGAGAAATAGAGTCAATAAACTTGAATAAATCCAACGTATTGCCTTGTATGGTAGACTGGATTCTAAAATAACCCCTAAGATACCTGACCCTAAATATATGCCCTGTATAACTTCCTATGCTTGAGTGTAGGCAAGACTGTGAAAATAAGGTACCACTCCCATGATTATGTTACATTTTACAGCAAAAGGAGTTTTCAGATATAATTAAGGTCCATAATCAGGTGACTTTGAGTTGAGTAAGGGGGAGATTATCTTGTGTAAGCCAGCCCTAATGAGATGAACCATCCAAAAGATGGACTGGGGCTCTCCTAGGAATAAGAGAGATTCTTATATCGACCTTCAGGAAGCAGACTCCATATTGTGAAAGGTCTGTGAGAGGGTCACATGGGAAGTGACCAGCTTCTAGTAGTTGAGCTCAGCTCCCTGATAACAGCTGGCAAGAAAATAAGAGTGTCAGTCCTACAACCATAAAGAACCCGGATTTCTGCCAATAGCTACAGGGATTTGGAAGAGGATCCCAAACTCTAGAAAGGACCACATCCTGACCAACATCTTGATTACAACTATATTGGATCCTGGACAGAGATCCAACTAGGTTACACTCATGAATCATAGAAACAGACATTCACCGCTTGTTGTTTTAAGCCATTGAATTTGTAGTAATTTGTTTTAAAGCAATAGAACATCAATATGCCTTGTATTTCAGTTCAATTTTTAAAAACCCAGGGTCTATGACTCTTCATGTAAATCCAATTAAGTTTGCATGTAAGTTTGATGAGAGAAGAAACCCTATTCTTTTTTCTCAGAACAGCATTGACCCAGCAATTCCACTCGTATGTATTTATTGAAAAGAAATAAGAACATATGCCTATACAAAGATATATTCATAAAAACCACTTTTAAATAATAGCCTAACAACAGGTGAATACAGAAACAAATTGTGGCCTTTCCATACAGCCGAAACACTGTAGGATAGAAAGGAATGACCTGAAATTAAACAAATATGGGTGATTCTTCAAAATATCATGCTGAGTAAAAAAGGGAAAAATCTAAATATAAAATAGGAGCTACTGAATAATTCATTTACATGAAATTCCAGACTAGGCCTATATAACCACAAGATTAATGGTTCTTTGGAGAAGGGAATGGAATGATGAAATGTTTGTATCTTGATCTGGTATTTGTTACACAGCATATACATTTGTTAAAACTCAGTGAACTACACACTTAAAGGGGTCACTTGAATAGAAAAAAAGTTCATCTTACTGAAGAGTTCATTTTAGTGAAATTATACCACAAGAAAGCTGATTAACAAATCAGCATCTGGTACGTAGTAAAATATTCAACAAATATTTGTGAATTGACCTAAAGTCAGTTTTATTCTTTAAATAACTCACAACTTTAGGAAAAACCTATTTTTCATAAGAGTGCCACGTGGGCCAGTTTGTAAACAGAGACAGAACACATATTACGGAATTGGCTACTGCAGAATGAATACCACAAATCATTTTACCTGTCAGTAATTGTAGGACGCCTGCAACAGGGTGTTTAGGGAATTTGCCATTTTTTTAAAATTTTTTTAATTAAAAAAAATATTTTTATTTATTTTTGAGACAGAGAGAGACAGAGCATGAGCAGGGGAGGGGCAGAGAGAGAGGGAGACACAGAATCTGAAACAGGCTCCAGGCTCTGAGCTGTCAGCACAGAGCCCGACGCGGGGCTCGAACTCACAGACTGTGAGATCATGACCTGAGCTGAAGTCGGACGCTAAACCAACTGAGCCACCCAAGCACCTTGGGAGTTTGCTATTTCTAATATAATCCAGTGTTCATTTCTCTAGGTCTTGAGGAATCAACCAAGTTTTAGTCGTCATAAAATTTCTGAAAAGATGTGCCACGAATTCATCAACAGCACAGTTTAGAAAGTCATAAAGACTTTGAAGATCATAACAGTACATTTTCATACTGGAATTAATGCAATCCGAGTAACAGGTAACATCCCATTAAGTGAAACCGCTTTAAAAGTTTGGGGCCCAATTATTCCTTAGAAAATAATACTTTTGCGTCTTTAGATTTATTAGGATAGGGTGTTCCTTTACTAGTCATGAGCTTAAATTGTCAGATTTTTTAAAATCCCAACATTGAGTAAGTTAAGATTCAAAAATAAAATAAAATAAAATAAAATAAAATAAAATAAAATAAAATAAAATAAAAATAAAGTAAGATAGTTGTAGGAAACTTGGCAATGCATATTAAAAGGCAGAGGAATATCCTTGAGCTCTCACACTATTCGTCCTCTCTTTGCTTTGCTTTCAGATATCTCATGAAATATCTTCTTTATGCAAATGAAAGTCTTCTTTATGCAAATCTCCAGTGAGGTAGGATTTGTTAGAAGCTAGACTCCACATCAAAAGCAATCATTTTATCACCTAGAGAATGATATAAAAAATAAAATTCAGGAATTGTGTCTCATAAATTCATAACTCTTCAAAGTGTTTTCCATGATCCACTGGTCCATCCTTACAAAATCCTGATGAAACCAAGTGTTTTTCTACCTGCGAATATCTGTTTTCTTGTGCTCATATACCTCAGCATCATTTTGTGAGTGGATAACAGATTCTTTGCCGGGCATCTGAGACTTCACAGTATATAATGTGGACCTGCTACAACTGATTAGCTTGTTTTTGACAGAAGATTTGAAATGTCTGCTTAACCACTATTCAAATTCTCTTCCACCATCAGACACATGGATGAAGTTTAAATGGTCATTAGGCTGGGAAGTTATGAGAAGAATTCAAGAGTCAGGGAAATCATTGGATCAGATGTCATTTGAAGTTCATTATGACTCTGAGATTCAAGGCTTCTGTGACATTTTTATTCTCCCAGCCCAGGGTGCATGGAACACCGACTATGTTTTATAGTTACATGGCAGTTAAACGTCGGTTTGTAAATTTTAAAATAAATTCAAATAAGTGAGCTGGGACCATGTTTGTTTCATGCTACACTCCAGTGTTCGCATCTCTCAGTGCTGCAGAAACACCAGTTCATCCCATGTAACTTGAGGGAACTGCTGCGTTTTGTTCTGATTTAGTTATGTACTGTTGTAACACAATTTTTATTCTCTGACTTATTTTTTAGCGAATTATTACTCGCATTTTGGAAATAGTCAAGATCGTTTCTCAAATTTTATGTTTCCGAGGTTCAAGGCTGAAAAAAAGTTTGCATGCTAAAACTGTCTGCATTTTCTGTTACGATATGAGTTTTGAAAATACATGTAGACATATGTTTTAACAAAAAAATTCCATTGTTTTATTCCAGCATATGCCTGCTGTTGAGATTTTTCATTAAATGTTTCATCATGGATGTTTTCTCTATGCTCCAACCATTTATTATTTTTTTAAGTTATTTATTTTGAGAGAGGGAGAGAGCATGCGCGTGTGTGAGTGGGTGAGGGGCAGAAAGACAGAGGGGGACAGAGGATCCAAAGTGGGCTCTGTGCTGACAGCAGAGAGCCCTGATGCAGAGCTCAAACTCACAAACTGTGAGATCATGTCCTGAGCCGAAACCGGATGCCTAATGGATTGAGCCACCCAGGAGGCCCCATGCTCCCACCATTTAAATTATTCAGATTCTAGACCTCACCACTCCTGTATTTAGGTAATCTGCGTAATATACAGCAACGCCTGAGAGCAAACTTCATCACTAACCTGGCACTAACCTGTTCAATTTTAATCTTTAACCACTGGGGCGGGGGGGGGGGGGGGGGGGGGAGGCAGGCACAAAATTCAAAACAGAATCACGACATTTAAATGTTTATTAAGACACTGATATTAACAGTAGGATCCTTTATACTTTAAAGATACAATTGATAGGGGCCATTATAACTCCACATCTGTTTTCAGTAAGTTGTCAAGATTTAAAGTAACAATCCATCAAAATTTTCTTGCCCTTAGCATTTGAAAGATAATTAGCTGCTTTAATTAAAGGCCAGTGAGGGATATACAGCATGCACCCCACACAGAAATCAAACCCGTGATTATCCCAATGTTCTAATCAACTGTGCTACACACATGAACTACAGCCTTGATGATGGTAAGGAGCACAAGAGAAAGTCTATATTAAACTGTCACCATGTTACTTTACCAGGTACTGAGCATCTTTCAAATAAAGACATTAGCAATGCTTTACTCCTATGAAAGATAAGAAATATTCATATTTGATTCATTTTTTTCTTGCCATAAATTGAATTCAGGTTTGGGAAGGCAAACAGAGGGCTGCCTTCCTGCACATCTGTTAATGTTTCCTTGCAATACCTGTCTGTTCTGAAGAGATGGGCAGAAATAAGAGGTACCTGAAAAGCACCAGATGAGAAGTTCAGGGACTCCAGCTCAGCATTCACTAGCTATAAGTCACATAAACTCCTTGCTCCTAGAACAGAATGAGAGCGTTGTAGAAACCGTGCCCTGGAGGGCTAGATTCTCCAGGATTTTCCAATATTTGTCCCTCTAGACTTCCAACTGCCCTATCCCAGCATCCACAAGCCATCTCTGTATTTTCCATCATAATTCTGAGACACTCTTCCACCATATTCTTTCCCTGGACTTTGACTATCCACAAATATCATGAAAGTAAAACACAGGCCACCCCGACCAACCACTAAGTTATCCGCTTGTCTTCTAAAGATAAAATTATTCTCCCATAAAGAAACATAACTAATTATGTTTAATTAATGATCTAAATGTTAGAGAAACATCACTATATCACCATTAATTTTAGTGGCATAGATTCTTAAATGTTCTACAACAGAAGATTGTCAGCCATTATTTTTGCAGCCAGTGGGGAGTCATATTTTTGTTTATCCTTTAAGTCACAATTTACCTTTACAGTTGATATTTTGTTCCAGTAAGATTAAATGATTTTAGCCAACTGTCCTCATGTTTAATTTGCTATGATGCTATTGAAACATCAGCGCTTTAAAGAAGTATGGAGTAAGAATATGGGTTTGGGGGGATAAAAGTATGTTAAAATAAAATTCATGTTTATAATTGCATACTTTAATGTAATTCTTGTCCTAAAATTAATTCTCTTCCAAGCTTTGCAAAGTCCAAAGTTAAGCGTTTCTCAGAACATTTTCATGAGTTTCTTGAGCTTTGAATTTAGTTTAGTAACTCTTTCATTTGAAGTCATCTTGAAATATTTCCTATGGAATCCCTGGTAATTCATCAGTCACTAGGAAGTTTAAGAATTAACAAATATTTAATCCATTTCAAGATGCATTTTGGGGATGCTGCATGCATTTTCAGAAATACTATTCTGTTCCAACGTGATTATTTTTCACAATACTTTTTCCTCTCTTAGAGTTATTTTCCTGTTCTCTCTTGTATCAGAGATAAGTACCCACAGTTCTGGGATTGGAAACATTCTTTCTCTGTAACATCCATGACAAATCTCTGCCACACTATTCATTCACTACCACATGAGGTCTTGGGAACCGAACAGTTAAGATCAGGAGGTTGGATACTGTTTACAGACAGGAATCTCGTAAACAATGAAGTAAATCAGAGGTCATGATGGTAAGACTAAAATAAACATTTGTTACATTGAAGTGAATTTAAAAATGTAAATATAGCAAGGGAATTAATGGCAGTCTGTGAAACAACGAATGATTCTACTGCACCACTGAAAATCAATAAGTAATTAGTAATTGAAGATTGGTTTATAATCCTTATAATTGAGGGAAAAAGGTTCTGATGAGGAAAAGATTGCAAGCGAATTGTCCTCCAGTTTTTCTCGACTCTTACAGGATAATCTTGATGAAAGAGGTGACCGTCTCTGGCTTGGCCTTCTCCATCATTCTGACTGTGTCCAGTGCAACCGGAAATAGAAATAATTGTGTGTTTCTTTTTATTTTCTTTTTTTTTTAAGGCAAAATGCAGTGTTCTGTTTTTGAACAAGGCATCTTATTAAAATTTAAAAAAGGAGTTTTTTTTAAGTTTTTTCTTTTTTAAAAAGATCTGTTTGAGCTATATGTTTCTTGCTTACTTGTTTACCAATTTTTTTCTAAATAAAAAAATGAGAGATGATATCTTTCATGTGAAACATGAACATGTTGTCTTAGTTTTAAAATGTTTTTTTAAATGTTTATTTATTTTTTGAGAGAGAGAGAGTGTGTGTGAGCGGGGGAGGGGCAGAGAGAGAGAGGGAAACACAGAATCCGAAGCAGGCTCCAGGCTCCGAGCTGTCAGCACAGAGTCTGATGCGGGGCTTGAACTCACAAGCTGTGAGATCATGACCTGAGCCTGTAAGCTACCAGCTATGGGAAAGAAAATAAAATCTAAAAAAAAATAGTCCTGGGAAATGAAATCCTTATTTCTGCCTAGGAAAGCATGTGTGTTTCTGTGTGTGTGGGTGTGTGTGGGTGGGTGTGCATGTGCGTGGGTGTCAGTGTGCGTGGGATGGGGAACGTGGGCAGGTATTAGCTCAACCTGTGACAATGCAGCCTGAGGCAAGAGCAGTTTCTTACCCTCAGACGAAGAACATTCTAAGTGTTCTAAGCCAAGTGAGAAGCCAAAACCCAGTAAGAAAGAGGTGACAGGACTGATGGCTAAAATTGGCCAACCATGTGTGGAATTGCTTCAGGACTGGGTCTCTTCCAGTAAAAACAAATGTTAAGGACCCAGACATGGAGCCCGAGAGAGACGAGTAGAGGACTGTAACCTGTGAGTCAGCATCTGAGTGTGGCTTTTGCTGTCCGTAGTCAGTTATGACAGCCATAACTCAGCATGGGAGGGGGTGTCAGCCATGTCAAAAATCCAAAACAGCAGATTATTTATCTAAGAACGTGCATATATAAGAGGGGGTGGTTGAGGAGTGAGTATCTATAAACTAACACAGTTGTTCCTTAACACACAAAATATAACATATATTATCTATCTATCTATCCATATGTATCACAAATACACACACTATTTTATGTGTGTGTGTAAAATTATTTTAGGTTTCAGAGTTGTTGCTTTTAAAATACTACTCGAAACTCTTATGAATATGATGATAGTCTTGTTGTCTTATTTCTTTTAAAGTCTTTCCCTCTGCAGTTTTGCCTTAAGTCAGGCCTAAAGCATTATCACCCAAGATGGGGTTTTGTCTAGTTATAACCAATGATTTGGTAGAACTCTAAATTGGAAGATACATGTCTGACTATTTCCCACAAAAGCCAGGAAGAACCGATCTCGGCTTTCAAACGTATGGAGTCACTTATCTTGGGAATGTGCTTTACCTTACAGGTAGAACCTATATCTCAACATGACATTGTGAAGTGATTTTTTAAAGAGCTTTCAGAGGGGAAAAAATAGACCTGTAAAAGAAAATGGCATGTATGCATTTGTGTATTCATGAAACAAATGCCTTCAAATATATTCCTCATGGATGTCAAGTAACATGATGGTTTCAGTTTTTTAATCTGCCTTCTTGTATTACAAATGCAAATATCAGAAGGATATTTACCCGAAGGGTGACCAGATTAACATGGCTAAAAATGATTTTAGTTATCCTAAAGCCATGAGAAAGGATTACATTTCCAAGCTTGTTTATACTCTCTCATTCTGCTTCTATAAGCAAAATCCCAGGATATTATCTTCCCTGGGGACACTGTTGCATTTGGATGGCCATGCGCAAGTTTCAAATTTTCCTGGACTTTTTCCAGCTCCACTATGATTTCTTGCGGTTCATTGGCAGCTGAAATAAGATGAAGAATGTAAGCAATTATCACAAAAATATTCATTATCGCAATGAATGTTCCATTAATGAAGCATTCTAGAAAAATGCAATGGTGGTAATGTCTGACCGTTTACATCCTAGTAAGGGGGAAGAGAAGCAAAACACCAAACATATACATTAACGTGGCTAAAGGTCGTAATAAACACCAGTAAAGAAGTAAATAGGGTGCTATGATAATGAATTACTGGGGACTTATGGTTCAAGAAGGGTGGGTTAGGGAAGACTTCTCAGAGGAGGTGTTTTTATTTTAAATTTGTAAAATTTCATTTTTTTTAATGTTTATTTTTGAGAGAGGGAGAGAGAGAGCACAAGCAGGGAACGGGCAGAGAGAGAGAGAGGATCCGAGCCCGATGCAGGGCTCGAACTCACGAACCTTGAGATTATGACCTGAGCGGGAGTCTGACGCTTAACTGACGGAGTCACCCACGTGCTTCCAGAGGAGAAGGTTTTTGAAGTGAATCTTGAAGAATGAGAAGCTGACCATGTTGAGCATGAGAAGCTTGGAGGTCCTGGTACACAAGGGGCTCCATCACTTTCTGTTCCTTAGTTCACGGTTTTCCTAGTCTGGCTTGGCTGCTCTACTATCCCACAGCATGACTCATACTTCTTATGCTCTAGTACTGAGCTCAGGCATTTATGTGCTAGGAAGTTATTTCTGAATCTGTTTTTGTTTTTCTTTTCCAAGATGTGCTAGGTCCCCTTTCTTGGTGCTTCCTTAAAAATCCACAAATACCTTTCTTTAAAAAAAAATTTTTTTAATTGTGTATTTATTCTTGAGACAGAGACAGAAAATGAAAAGGGGAGGGGCAGAGAGAGAGGGGGACACAGAATCAGAAGCAGGCTCCAGACTCTGAGCTGTCAGCACAGAGCCCGATGCGGGGCTCGAACCCACGACCTGTGAGATCATGACCTGAGCCGAAGTCGGACGCCCCAACCGACTGAGCCACCCAGGCACCCCGACAAATACCTTTCTTAACACACTTCCATTACTGCACTCAAATTATGTGTCCTTATGCCTACACTCTGCCTCATTCCTCTTTATAATCCCAGAAGCTAGCACTTTGCTTCATCAATTGCTGTTGGAAAAATGAGGAGTTATTATTCACTAAAACTGCAAATTAAACTTAAAAAAAAATTTTAATGTTTTTTTTTAATTTATTTTTGAAGGAGAGAGACAGAGACAGAGAATGAGTGGGGGAGGAGCAGAAGGAGAGGGAGACACAGAATCTGAAGCAGGCTCCAGGTTCTGAGCTGACAGCACAGAGCCCGACATGGGGCTCGAACTCACAGACCGCGAGATCATGACCTGAGCCAAAGTCAGACGCTCTACCGACTGAACTACCCAGGCGCCCCTGCAAATTAAACTTTTGAGCAAATTAGACTTTTGAGCCATAGCAAGGAGCCAATATACAAGCTTCTCACTGCAACTCTGCTGGCCTCACACCACGAATAGTAAGTACGCTTTTTTTTAAACCTACCTTTTCTCTCTCCTATTTCTCTTGTTTGTTTGTTTGTTTGTTTGGGGAAGGGTATTTTTCTTTTCCTCCATAAGTTAGTCATTTTTGTTCCTCAGAGCCTACTTGCCTTGGAAGAAGGCAAAAGCAGAACAAGGATTTTTCATTGCTCAAACATTTTTGTTGTCTTTGTGTATCTATGCAAATGATAGAGAAAGATACTTTAACATCGATTATGGGCTCAGAAATTTAAAATATTTTTTTTTAAATTTTTTTTTTCAACGTTTTTATTTATTTTTGGGACAGAGAGAGACAGAGCATGAACGGGGGAGGGGCAGAGAGAGAGGGAGACACAGAATCGGAAACAGGCTCCAGGCTCTGAGCCATCAGCCCAGAGCCTGACGCGGGGCTCGAACTCACGGACCGCGAGATCGTGACCTGGCTGAAGTCGGACGCTTAACCGACTGCGCCACCCAGGCGCCCCGAAATTTAAAATATTTTTAATGTTTATTTCTGAGACAGACAGAGAGAGAGCACGAGTGGGGCTGGGGCAGAGAGAGGGGGACAGAGGATCCAAAGCAGGCTCTGCACTGACATCACAGACCCCAGCCCAGGGCTCGAACCCGTGAACTGCGAGATCGTCACCTGAGCCGAAGTTGGACGCTCAACCAACTGAGCCACCCAGGGGCCCCATTCTCAGGAATTTTAAAGTGGATTTCTAGGGACTAATATTAATATCATGTCTGCATGCTAGAATATAAATTGAATGAATTATTAACACAGGGATGAACAATTCAGATATAGCATTTGGTCCAATTAATAGTGACCAAAATGAGCTGTCAAATCACCCCATGATCTGGAGGTGAGGTTGAAGGTTTTAATTCAATTGTGGCTATGTGGATATATAAATTTACCCTACACTATCAACTTTACATAAGTATTACTCACCCACTATCTCTGTGGTAGGCAGAATAAGGCATCCCAAACATGTTCTCCCACTGGATGTCTTAAACCCCAAAAACCTGTGAATAAGTTAAGGTTACATGGCAAAAGGGGACTGAAATTCCAGATAGAATTAAGGTTGCTAATCAGCTGATCGTAAATTAAGGGGATTCTTGTGGATTAGGGAGGTGGGTTTTATGTAATCACAAAGGTCCTTAAAAGTGGAAGAGGGAGACAGAAGACAGTCAGGGACAGGGATGTGACAGGGAAGAGGCGTTGGAAAGATACTATGTTGCTGGCTTCAAAGCTGGAGGGAGAGGTCCACAAACCAAGGCATAGGAGCAGCTCTAGAAGCTGCCAAAGGTAGGACACAGAGTGTCCCCGAAAGCCTCTAGAAAGAATGCCAGTCTACTGACACCTTGATTTGAGCCAGTGAGACCTGTGCGCCTGACCTCCTAATTCTCCCATCAGGTATCTCTGCGGTGAGTTCTTTGTCACACAACATGGGACTGTCTCAGAGTGTGAAGAAGTTTCAGAAGTGAGCTCTGGCTGTAAAGTCTTTGTTTCCTCTTCCAGGAGACCAAACAGCAACACGACACTTGAAGAAATATAGAATTCTATAAATGACCTACAACTGCTGTTTCTGGCTTTTAAAAATACAAGTGCATGATTAAAACAGTAGCTTTCTGCAAACAAGAAAAAAAAAGTTGGAATAAAGTCATGGCAGTCGCATGAAGCGTAACTCTTTAGCACTAGGGTAAGAATCTTGGAGGCTGAGAAAGTACTAGAATGTATCCACTGCATGTTTTAGTTTGCCTCAAGAGTCTTGCTGCAAACAGTTTTGAACCATTTCTCTTCTCAACTGAGAATGAAAATAGCAGAGGAAGAAGAGAAGAATGCGTAATGGGGTCAAGGCCACCCATTTCTTATTGTGCTGCTGTTGGGAACAGAGGAGCAGCTGAGAGCACTGGTCTCCTGCCTCCCATGTGCTCGGGCGCAGGTGGTGAGTCACCATCTGCCCCAATGGTAATCAACGCCAGCCTCAAACTAAATGGCAACGCAACGGCCAGTTGTGGCCAGTTCTGGACTTAATTAATATGCTCACATATCAGCCTCAGAAAGGTAACCTTTCGGCTTCAAAAGTCTAATCTGAGTAGCTTAAAAACAGAGCTTGAACAGAAGGTAACCTTAAACACAAACCCCCACTAGGGTCTGCACACAGGCATTTTTGTTTTGGCGATCTTTCCTGCTCTTTTGAGGATTACGGGGATTTTGCAGATCATGCTTTATTTAGTATTTCTCCGTAACTCCCTGCAAATGAGGAGAATGATAAATTTAGTGATAGAGAGGGCTCAAATACTGGAAGACGGAAAGGATCAAGGTCTTAAAGAAAGAGCAGTTAAGTGCCCTTGCATGGGCCTATCTCCCACTGAATTCTGTATCACGGGCACCACTGATTTTTACATTTTTCATATTACAATATCTGATTTTCATAATATTTCTATTAGCACTTTGAACTTACTTAAAAACATCAGCAGGAAACTAGAAATAGAGCTATCACTTTCCTAAGGAGCAGGTCAGCTACAGTGCCTAAGCAGTCATAGAGTTAAAACTCACATTTCCAAGTTCCCTTAAAGGAACAATTAAAACTCACTTCTACTTGTTTGACGTGTTTCATACCTTGAAGACTTCAGAGATCAGTGTGAATTGATGTGAACGTTTATTTCTCTCCACTAGAATATAATCTCCACGAAGGAAGAGATTTTGCCTGCTTGAGTCACTGCTGTATCCTTAGCACTCAGCATCCCACTGAATGTCGAAGAGCTCAGTAAATTAAAAAGAGTCTGGAACAGTTAGAAACCATTAAGAGTATGAAAAAAAAAATAGCTGCACTTAAGCTTAATGCAGATGTTTATCCCTGAGTACTTCTTACCTGGTTGAAATTAAAATCTAGGCTTAGTGCTTGACATGTAGATTTACCTGGTTGTTATTTTTTTAATGTTTATTTAGTTTTGTTTTTTTTTTTAGAGAGAGAGAGAGAGGGGCACAGTGTGAGCAGGGGAGGGGCAGAGAGAGAGGGAGACACAGAATTTGAAGCAGGCTCCAGGCTCTGAGCTGTCAGTACAGAGCCCGACGCGGGGCTCGAACTCACAAAGCATGAGATCATGACGTGGCACTCAACTGACTGAGCCACTCAGGCACCCCTATGTGGTTGTTATTAAATTAGTCCACCTGGAGTGCACTCCTGCTTTTCACAGAAAGAGGATGCCTTTCAATTATATCAACTTACTTGCCATATATATGTAGGGCAGGAGTGAAGATGTGAATAAGTGGTGTTTTTGTACGTGTGCATGCCTATGTGTGGTGTGTATGTGTATGTATTTGTCTAAATATGCATAGTGTCCTCTACATTTTTGGTCAGTAGGGGGAGCTGTCACCTGTCCCTGCAGCGTGACTTTGTAGGTTCATTTCGTGCAAGGACCTGTACCTCAGTGGTAACTTCTACCAAAATAAAAACTAGGTTTTGATTGGGAAATATGCCAATCGGCCAATCAGACAAATTGAGATGCATGAATGAGTAACGTAAGACACTTTATAGTACACATTACAATTTTGTAACAGCGAGTCAGTTATAATACTAAGTAATAAGTTGGAATAATGGTAAATCATTAGCACTTATGGACCACAGCATTACTATGGTACATATATACTAAGGTATATAATATGGTATACCATAAACACATATGGTATAATATGTTTATCATTATATACTCTTCTTTTCTCATAAACTCCATGTGCTTGGTTATTTGTTTGTATTTATGTTGTACGTGGTACATATCCTTATCATCTGCAGAAATTTGGAGAAACATAGAAAAATTAAAAAGTACAAAGAGAAAAGTCCGTAAGACACAAAACCAACTTTTCAAAACGTAGCACCCCATTTTCAGTATTTCTCTCAAAAATTTTTATCATCTACTATGTATAGGCTCTTATCAGACATTATCTTATTTAATTCCTAAGAATCATGTTCACCCTCAGTTCTATTAACCACATATTCCGGTGAAGGAATCACTACTCAGAGAAGGTAGGAGACTTCTTAAGACTCACATGACTAAGAAGTGGTTAATCTGACATTTCAGCCTTAATCTCTCAACTGCCGTTCCCATGTAATTATTAATTATCTTCTCCTGAATTACTCCCTTATTCAGCTTTTCTCCCTGTCTCTGGCATGTCAAGTATATGAGATTATTCTCTCTTCACCTAGAAGTTTCCTCTTCCTCGTTCCCATGCTCTGCACTTGAGAACAAAATCTTGCTTAATTTCACCACATACTAAAGGCACTGATGTCACTCAACCTGTGATCTTTATGTTAAGAAGTCTAAGGAGAGCCTGCTGTTCTGCTCTGCTCTGGCTGGCCTGGCCTACAGCAGAATGTTCTGGGAACCTGGAGTGGTCAGTGGTCTTGTCACCCAACTAGAACACTGGGAAACTGACAGAGGCTGAGACTCATCAAGAAGCTGAGTAGGGAACAATAAGCCGAATCTGTCTACACTGTGGCTTTGTTAATGGCACTGATTCTGCATTTACTGCAACATCTAACACAAAATGCCTTATGATTGCATTTGGAGGTATAAGGAAAGATTCTCTAGATCCAAATCTCTTATTAATCAAGATTCCCATCAGTATATGCTACTACAAAAGCTAAGGTGGGTCCTCCATATCAATACTGTTATCAAAATGGAAGTTGAATGATTAAGTAATTTCATTTAATTTTTGGAAACTGCACATGAAATTCATTTTATAAGAAACATGAACCAGAAGCATAAGCTCTGTTTAAATGAAGTTATGATTCATACATTTTTTTGTTTTGTGTATTTAGATAGTTATTTGACAAAGACTCATTATTTGATAATGAACTTGCCCTAAAGATTCCATTATCTATATTGGCAACTTTTACACTTTGATTCTGCTTTTTATAGGTGGATTCTTGTCTTCATTTAAACATGTTACGTCCAAATTTTTACCATGTTGATTTTGTTGAAGAACTCTTGTTTAATCTGACCCCTGTTGTGTCCAACAGGTTGAATGACTAGCTCCTTAAAAATGGTTAAATATCATTACATTAATTCTATTATTTATTTAAAACTGCACAAACATCTCTAACCACCCTTCCCTCTGGCCCTCCCCATGACTGGATTGTTAGTCTTTCCTTTAAAGGACTGGGACTGTGGGGCGCCTGGGTCATTCATTAGGTTAAGAGAGTGACTCCTAGTTTTGGCTCAGGTCATGATCTCAAGGTTCGTGAGTTCGAGCTGCTCGGCGAGTTTTTTGCTAAAGGTGAAGAGCCTGTTTGGGATTACCTCTCTCTCCCTCTCTCTCTGCCCCTCCCCTGCTTGCACGTGAGCTCTCTCTCTCAAGATAAATAAATAAACTTAAAAATAAATAAGTAAAGGGCTGCAGTGTAATACAGAGTGGGTAGGAATGTGACACTGGGAATTGGAAGCATGAGTATCTAATCTGACATATTGTGTCAATAATGCTTTGAGATCTTGGGTGAGGCTTGAATTCAGATTAGATCATTCCTAAGGTCCCACGAGGCAGTGCAGCACACTGTTTAAGATCACGTTGCTCAGAGGCGGCTGGTTTAAGTTCAAATCCCAGCTCCTACACTTAGCTGTGTAACCTTGGGCACATTGCTTACAGCTTCTGTTTCCTCATCTATCAAATGGGGATAAAAATAGCACCTAATTCACAAGCTTGACAGCCGTACCTGGCTCAAAATAAGAACTATATTTGTACTTGTCATTTTTATCTAATTTGAGTAAAATATTTAGAAATTTGTAAGATTCTGAGGAGCTCAGATATTCTTTGAGCACTATTACATGTTGTCTGTTATACCAGATTCAAGGGCTATATCCATGAACAAAACAAAGATTCCTGCCTCATGTTTTTACTTATACCAATATGTTATAAATATAGTCTCCTTCAAATTCCAGCTTATGAAAAAAATTATTTGCTAGTTCAAGGTCTTTGATTTTCAATCTTAGTTACTAATTTTGATGTCTAGTTACAGAAATTGGTTACATCTCTTAACCCAACGCTCTTTTTTTTTTTTAATTTTTTTTTCAACATTTATTTATTTTTTGGGACAGAGAGAGACAGAGCATGAACGGGGGAGGGGCAGAGAGAGAGGGAGACACAGAATCTGAAACAGGCTCCAGGCTCTGAGCCATCAGCCCAGAGCCCGACGCGTGGCTGGAACTCACGGACCGCGAGATCGTGACCTGGCTGAAGTCGGACACTTAACCGACTGTGCCACCCAGGCGCCCCTACCTCACTTCATACCATTTTGAAGTCCAATGCAGTGTCTGAGACACATCAAAGGCTTAGTTAATGAATGTTTCCTATGTTGTAAAAAATTGCTTATGTCTCACGATGTCTTCTATTCCTTACATTTTTTTTTTGAAATTTATATTCTGCCACCACTTCAACAATTCTGTGATTCACCTTTGAATACAGTCCTAAAATTCTACTGAAACATACACCTGGTTTTATTTTTATTTTTTTATATATTTTTTATCTTGGACCCAACAACATTGCTAAATACATTTACAAATCATAATAGGTGGCATAGTTAAGGGGGGGGTGAATTTTAGTGTTCACTGTCATGTCAACTGCATTTTATAATGTTTTATCTCTTCCTCTGCAATTTATATGCCTTTCATTTATTTACTTGGGACCTCTGACAATGTTGAATAACGGTGGTGATAATGGACACCTTTGTTCCACGTCTTGTTCATTTCAGGGAAAACTTTCCATATTTTGCTATTATGTCTGGTTGCTGTGGTGTTTCCTTACATAAAATTTATTATATTAAATAACCTCTCTTCTACTTCTACTTTGTTGAGAGGTTTTCTGTGTCGTGGGTGTATGTAAAGTTTATAAAATTACATCTGCATCTATTTGTGATAATTTTTCTCTCCCATTTTGTTAATTTAGTGAATTAGAGTGTTATGTTGGATTCCAGGAATAACCCCAAATTTGTTATGATAGATAACATCCTTTTTTTTTTTTTTATCTCTGCATTCAATTTGCCTGCATTTTGTTTGTGATTTTTGCATACATATTCAGAAAAGAGATGGGCCTATATTCATTTCCTGTAGTCTTTCTTCTTGGGTTTTAATATCAAAATTAGAATAACCTCATAAAATAAGTTGGGACATATATCCTCTTTTTCCAAGCCATGCAAGAGTTTTGATAAATTGTTGCTCACTATATTCTCAAATATTGCAGCACCCCCTCTCTCTTCTCTGGAACTCTTATTTCACATATGTTAGACCTCTTCACCATGTCACTTATGTATGTTTTCACACTTTTTTTCCCATCCATTTTACCCCCTTTGGATATTTTTGTTTGGCCTGTCTCCCAGTTCCTGTCTTTTTTCTTCATTTGTAAAAATCTGTTATTAAAGTACTATTGATTCTTAATCTTAGCTATTTTTTTTGTTCTAAGATATTCACTTGACTTTTTTTCTGGTTTCTAGTATTCTATTGAGAATCTCTGCCATCTAATTTCTTAGACTATTATTCTCACCTATTTTAAATTTCAACATCCAAAACTTCTGTGTCTCTCTATTGTCTAGCTTTTTTCTTTTGGTTTTTAGTTACTTGGTCTTGTACCCTAGCATATCTGGTTATTAAAGGCTGGAAATTTAGTATGATACATTTAGGTGACAATTTAAGTCTCTTGATGATATTGCCTCCGTGGTGGATTTATTTGGCCATTGGCAGGCTATTAGGGTTAGAGATGACTACCTCGTTCCAACCAAAGATTGACATGATATAAAGCTTCACTTTGGCCTCCATGATCTCTTTCCAGTTCACCTCTATTCCTCAGAAATTGCTCTTGGAAATAAGAATTCAAGCTAACAGGCAAGGAAGTTTACGAGAGTTCTCTTTCCTAAGAGTCCCCAAACTGTATCTCATCACTCCTCTCCTTCAGCCCCATAAGACAAACAGATAAAATATCTCCTTGGTATCTTGACGTCTCCATTGCTGCTTGTGAATTTGCAAAGAGGAACTGAATATATCTGTTCTCTTTTCTCTCCAAGGTCTTGGCCCTCGTTTTTTTGCTATTTATATGGTTCCTTCAAAGACTCTCCTATTTCTCAGAAGTTGTCCATACTCCTCTATTCCACCTTAATGTCACTGTAATTCCCAGGATGTGGATCCCCTTCTTCAGCTCACTTCAGGTTGTTTAGGTAATCCACCGATTGTGGAGTGCCCTTTTCCAAAACACTAGTCTAAACTTGCAATTGATAATTTATATCTGTGAGCCTTTCACCATTAAGAATCTAGAAGATGATTCACAAGAAACATGACACGAGGGAGAGAGTAAAGGGACAGGGGCTTTTTTTTTTATTTTGAAACTTTTGCTTTAATTTGAATGTATGAATGAAAATTCCTATTACTATATTTCTAAAAATAAGATAATTAGCATTTATTTTTGTTCCACTGTCCACATATAAGACAGTGAAAGCACTGTTAAGATAGTTTAAAATGCTTAAATCTTATAAACACTGCACCCTTATAAATATTTTTTCTTTTACTGATGTGTCTCCAAATCTCTGTCCAGAGAAGTAGAATTACTAGTTATTGCTACGAATCAACTATGTGTTGTACAATGAGCTTTTTTCACTTACCATCCTACTATAAACATTTTTATTTATTGATACATGCTTCACAAATTTTAATTCAAAATATTTCTATTGTAAATAAGGTATATGTATACAAACATACATATTTACACTTTTTTACTTTTTTCTTTGAATATATTCTAAAGTTTGAGAAGCAAATAATAATAATAATAATAGTTAAATAAAGAGTCTTTGAAGTATTAAAAACCTGTGCCCCATTCCTAGCTCTACAACATTCAATCAGTTTGACTTCAGGCAAATGATTATTCCTTACAGGGTACATTTTCCACGTTTGTAAATTGGTGAAAGCTATACCTACTGACTGCTGAGGGTCAGTATGAGGATTAAATGGGTTAATGGAAAATTAAACATATATATATATATATATATATATATATATATATATATATGGAACGTTTTGGTGGTTATGGGCATGTTTATGGCATAGATTGTGGTGATACTTGCACAAGTATATACTTATACCCAAACGTTGTGGGCATTAACTATATACCATTTTTTGTATGTCAATCATACCTCAATAAAGTAGTTAAAAATTTTTTTAAATAAAATCTATTTGTCACCAAACATTTATTAAGCCATTCATTAAAAAGTAGCTATTATTATCATTATCAATAATAAATAGATTATATTCATTTTTTTTGAAAACAGATTATGTTTTGTTGACTAATGTCAGTATAACACCTCTTTGTATGTGATTTATTCCTATTCTTATCACCCTTAGATTATATCAATTATTGCCATCTTTAGATTTTATCAATACAGCAACAAAAGCTGTTATTCGAATACTCCCTGTAATGATAAGGAAATTGAAAACATTCTTTATTGTGCTAGAATTAGTAGAAAGAATAGGCTATTTGTATGTTATTTATCTTGCTTTGGGGTGTGTTTTATCAAACTTGTTCTACAAGTTAATACAAATATTTGCATGTTGTGTAATAAAAATACCTTTTCCACAGTTGTAGTCTTTTCTTTCTATCCAATGAGCCACCTGAAAAAACTCAGCTTTCTGTTGATGCCAAATCCATTCACCCAGGGTACTCCCAGTTCTTGCACTTCAAAAGAGACAAGTGCACTCAGGTGGAAAACATTCATGGGAAGGTATCTGGAAGTGATCAAGGTCTAACTTCAAACCAACCCTAAATGAGAGATGTGGTAACAAATCCCACACAGTAATGAAGACAAAAATACTCCTGCAATGAACACTTCCTTACTATGGCTCAAGACTTCAATGTCTCAGATGAAAGATGCTCATAGCCATTGAGCAGGGACAGATGAAAGCAATTCTACCAGAACAGTGCATAGAAAAAAATGCTGTTGCCTTTAACTTTTTGAGTTATTTCAAACATGCCTGAAAGCACATTTAGTTAGTGAGTGGCATGGGTTATGTTGACTTTACTCTGTTTGTTGGAAACACCTCAGGCTTTCGGATCTCTATCATCCAGGTGGAAATACAAAAAGTGTGAGGCATGACCCAAGCTAAACTCAATCTGTGCCTATATAACTTTCAGCTTTTTTTCCCCTGTTGTTAAAGATCTCAGAATTATAAAATACACTAGCTACTTCATGCTACCAATAATATTCTTGAGATACAACCTTCCCTTCTGTTATTCTCCAAGAGGCATTCATTCTGAGAATCAAAGAGCCTGATTTTTTTAGTAGTGCAAATATAAGCTAAATTGCTTAAATCAGTACTGTTTTGCGAAAAGATTTTTATCTGGGGAGGAGAGTGGATTAAAGGGATAAGTCATGCCTCAGGGCCCAGATATACCCTCTGTTCCCTGACTCTGATTTTGACCTGGCATTAACGAGGCTAATTGGCAATATCTGAATAGTGAGAATATTGACAGGTAAATCATAAACAGCTAAAAATAGTGCTCCCTCTGGTATATCCCTAGAAATCAAACTTGAAATAGATGATGTTGAATGACACAGAAGCCTTTCTACTGTCTTCTCGAGGCCACTCTACATTCTCTGCACCCTCTTTCTTTGTCATAAGCTGTAAGGACCAAGATAATGTTACTCCCATCTCAAGGACCTGCCACTGTAAGGTGTCAGAGACACTCTTCAATCATGAAAGAAAGGGAAGGGAAGTAACAAATGCCAACAGAGGCCCATTTTCAGATCTCTTGTCAAGTGAGAAAATGACCTCTCTATTGCTAAGCTCTTGTTAGGCAAATTTTATCTTCCTTGTACGTGGAAGTGTTCCTCACTGAAACTCATCTCCTGATCCCAGCCTATTATTTTGACAATTTTCATTAATGATTAACCGTGTGAATCCATCACCATTTGGTGTTGTCTTATCAGCTTGGTATAGTGCAATGATGTCTGGCCAACTATATTTTTATAAAAAATTAAAATCTTGTTAAAAGTCAGAAAAGCTGGTAAAGTTGATCACTCTTTGACCCATTTCAGCCTTTTATTACTTTTAGAAAAGTCATTTCTTATGGACAGAAAGAGAGATTCTTTAATCTTTACTGAATTCTCTCCAAAAGAAGACTTCCATTCACAACACATAACCAAACATTTCAAACCCTGTTTGCCTACTGGGGCACCTGGGTGGCTCAGTTGGTTAAGCATCTGACTCTTGATTTCAGCTCAGGTTCATGATTTCATGGTTTGTGGACTTGTGCCCCGTATCAGGCTCCAGGCTAACAGTGTGGAGCCTGCTTAGGACTCTCTCTCTCTCTCTCTTTCTCTCTCTCTCTCTCTCTCTCTCTGTCCCTCTCACTTCTCTGCCCCTCCCTCACTGGCATGTCCACTCTCTCCAAATAAATAAACTTAAAAACAAAATCTTCCTTGCCTACCATTCAATTGCTACCGAGAACTACACATCACGGTACAGCAAATTAGTCCCAATCTTCTCCCTCAGCTTCTAAAACCTTCAATCTCTTCTTTTAGCCCAGCACAAACTCTTGCCTCTCTTGTGCCCACCATTTTATCCTTCCTTTTCAACAAATAACTCCTGGCCCTGAGCAGTGAAAAGTAGTTGAGGTAGGTTTCAGCTTACTATTCTTACCGCTTCATTTCTCATTCATAATTCCAGGCTGCACAACCAAGCCTCACATTATGGAGCCAAAGAAAAAGTACCCCTGGCATGTGAGAAATGTAAGAGATGCTGAATATTCACCTGTCATTTTTTTTTCCCTGTAGCATCGCAAAGGGTAAGTTTTTCAAAAGACTAATATGTTTAAAAGTAATTATTAAAGAAATATAAACAAGGAGAGAGGTATTTTATTATCACTGTGTAACACAACTATTGTCCACATTCTTCTATAAAAGATGTCTTTAAGTCTTCTCTCTTACGTTGCCTTGGGTGTTGAAAATTCTTAGGTTTGTAATAGTCCTATAAATTTAAAGTAGCACTCTTCTTTGGCTTAAAAAGGAAAGTATTTGGCAATTTAGCAATTCTCTCTGTTAATACTGTTAATCTAGGTTTAGCTGTAGCTAACCGTCCATTGAATGAATAGGAAAAAGTGGCTTTCTTAGTCATAAGCCAGACTTCATACATCTTGACTAAAACCAAAGCATCCAAAACTCAAAGCAAAATTATAAGTGATTTCTCTGACTGCACATTTCCAGATTATGAGGTCTGACTCTCCTGTAGGCAAGGATGTCTGTCTCCCATTAAGCAATTTCAAACTATGTGCAATTTATGTTTAAACTAAAATCTGTAGTTATTAGAAATAGTTTTATAGCCTTACTTGTCCTGGGAATATCTAACATGAATTGTTTCTAATCTTAGAGAGGGTTAGGCCCTTTTTACTTCTAAATATTTGAAAACACATCTAAAGTTAATATATTAAAAAAATACTAACAATTTTTTTAATATAAGGAGATTAGGAGTCCACAGTTCTATAATCTATATCCTGTTCAATTACAAAATACACTTGAACATATTTTTGATGTGTCAGAAAAGGCAATAGGACGACTTATTTTAATAAAAAGACCTGAATGTCTCTTCACTCAGTGTTTTTTATTCTTTTCTGTGAGAAAACAGCCGCTCAGATCTTCTGTGAAAACATCTACTGGCCATCAGTTAAAAACCATGTTACCCAGATTCTTATGGATCCTGAAGGAACAGTGGGGAAAAAATGATTAGGGGTAAGATAAAAACTGTTCTTGGGAGAACTACCTCTTTCATTGCATTTAAAATGAATGGCTGCTTCTAAACTGGATAGACATATTTCTAGTCCCATAACATTATCCCTGTTCATGTGATGTTGTGACTTTGAGTTATAGCACTCCTATGTCAACAACAATAGGATTCTAGAAAATAGTTCCACAGAACCCCCTCCATTGGAATACTTGGTTCTGAAGAGTTTATCTTCCCTGGGGCATCAGTAAAGATAAGCTGGGTTATGTTAGTGGAAACAAACTCCCAATCTCAAGATTTAGCACGTACAACTTTACTTCCTCTCTTGCCCACACGAAGCCATCTATGGGTCTGATAGTTGCCTAGGGCAGTTACCTTCCAATTACTTGAGGATAAGGTTCTTTAAATTTTTTTTTTTTTTTTTTTTTGTAGTTCTACCATTTGGAACTGCAGTCATACAGCAGAGGGAGAAAAAGCTTGAAGAACCGCATACTGACTCTCACCCCCAATGCTTCGTCCCAGAGGTGACACACCATTTTTGCTCATAACCCACTGGCCCAAAGGAGTCTCAATGGAGACTGGGATATGTAGGAAAGCATATGCAATATTTGACAAAGTCTATGGTCTGTGCCTCAGTACACATGCCACTTTGGAGCCTCCCTCCACAGTGAAAGGTCCAGATATTCCCCAGCTCTCTTTTTGTCCTGACACAGCCACCCTGGAAACCAAGGATTTTCAATGGCGGAGCTATAAAATAGGAAAAGCCTGGATATCTGAGGGATCAGTGGATGAACACTGCTCTAGTGAGCTATCAAATTATATATTACTTGGATGACCAAGAAATCAACTATTATATATTAAGCTCGTAAGTTTTCTGGGGTCATTTTCCCCCCTTATTAATACAGTGTTTATTTGTCTTCCTTCTTCAAACCCTGAGCCAACCACTTTTCCCCAGGCTGCCTGGGAACATACGGGCAGACGAGACTTTGGAGAAAGACCCAGAGAGGTGGAGATGACTCTGTCAATGACAAAAAGGATGAGAAAGGCCACCATCAGGCAAAAGAGCCCCATTGTCTCCAAGAGGGCAAAACCCAGAATGGCATAGGAGAAGAGCTTTAGCTTCAGAGAGGGGATCCTGGCATAACCAATGATGAGGCTCCCCAAAATAGTCCCAATTCTAGCCCCAGAGACAGCCACCCCTACCTTGGAAGCCCCAGCCCCAGTGAACTTGGCTGCTGTGTCCATGTCGTTTAAAATGGTGCTGGTTGAGAAGCTATGGCTGGGAATAAGTGAGGTCAGGAGATTTGGGTCTGCCAGGCTGATGAGGCTCTCATCGGTCAGTGTCTCTGGTGATTTTAGCACGGTGCTCCTGACGAAGAAGGGGGTGGAGACAAACTTTGCACAGGTATACATTTTCAGTGCAGAGAAGACAGAGAAGGGTTCAGGGGTTATTTTGTTACAAACTACCATATAGCCTGTCTTACCCCGAATAATTCAATTAGGTTGCAGGTGTCTTCTGTCTTCCTTGGCCAATCCAGATCACCAAATTTGCTACAAATTCTCCCATTTCTATCTTTGAATCACCCCCTCAGTTTTATCAGAAACTATTTCTACAGCCTTGGCCCTGTACGGATTCTCAGCTTTGTCCTGGCACTTCTGGGTTCAATGGTCTCTGATGTTTTGATTTATACGTAGGAATGTGTTTCTTGCCTTGTTTTGTTTTGTATGCTCAAATGAAGCAAGAAAATATTTTAACCTATAATTCTATATGAAACTCTAAATAAAAATATAGCGGTGTGATTAGATCTCATTAGAACTGTTCATGCTAGATAAATATGACAACCTGGGAAGGTTTATGCCTGATTAATTTAGACTATTTAATTTCTCTAGAATTATTGCTGTTCATGAGTTGAGAGCTCATGAATGGAAATTTTTAGGAAGGTAATATATTTGAATCGGTGGCTTTGTAGGTGTGTTAAAATAGCAGAGATCACTTTTTTATAATGAGCATTAAATTTAGGATTCATGTACATTTTGGATTAGTTTCATTGTAGTAAGCAATTAATCATGGCTTACCCTGTCCATATTCTTCATTGCTTTTAATAGCTTTAGTCACATAGGGTGGATGAGATTGCATTTCATCAGGAACATTTCCAGCAAGAGAGTGTCAGGGACAATGACTACCTATGTCATGGCTCTAAAGACTATCTTTTTAGGTAATCTTGGGCATCTGGAGAGATTCACTGGATTTCTTGGAGTCGCCAAGATTCTACCAACAGATTAATTTTTTCTTATGTGTAAAGAAAACCAAATGCTTAAGTTTGGAACTTTTCCAGAAATAGCCAGTCTGATTATAACTTTATTTTGAATATTTGCATTAAATTTAATAAACAGGTATCAAGGGCCTATTTTGTTCAAATCATTACGTCAAGCTCTTTGGGGGATGGCATGGGTAAGGTAATAAGTTAGGCCTTTCCTTTCATGTACTCACATTATTTTTTTAATCTATTTTCTTTTTTTTTCTTTTTTGTTCTTATTTGTTTTGTTTTGTTTTCCATTTTTATCATGTTATCTGTTAACTACATTTAAACACAGAGTTACGAGAGCACATTCTTTAGAGCGATTAAGTAAGATAGTAGAAAACATGTCATAAGGAAGGGAAATTTTAAGGTACCATAATCCTTATTCAGTTGAATACACAGGTTTTACAATCTGGGTAGTCACGGGGACACCATATAATGAAATAATATTTCCTTTCCCACATTTTCACAGTGAGTCAGTCATGTCATATAACCTTGCGCTTAATCTCCGGTTGCAGGTCAGGGCGGGGGTGCTTTTTCTTTCTTACTCTGGACACTGCTTCAGCTTTAGAGCAGCACCTTTGTATGATGACTGGGTCAGGACAGCCTGGGGGATAGAGGGTGAGACAGTCTAAAACATATCCTGGTTAATTCCTCATTTGAATCATCCCACTTGTTGGTTTTCTGAGATAGGTGAGTAGGAAAATATTTTTCCAGAACGTACTCAACCAAATAATGTGAGACTCAAGGTCCTGCTAACATCAGAGTGCATTTTCTTTTTTTTTTTTTTCTTCAATTTTTTTTTAACGTTTATTTATTTTTGAGACAGAGAGAGACAGAGCATGTACGGGGAAGGGTCAGAGAGAGAGAGGGAGACACAGAATCCGAAACAGGCTCCAGGCTCTGAGCCATCAGCACAGAGCCCGAGGCGGGGCTCGAACTCACAAACCGTGAGATCATGACCTGAGCCGAAGTCGGCCGCTTAACTGACTGAGCCACCCAGGCGCCCCCAAAGTGCATTTTCTAACACTTCCCCATATTAAATCAAAATTACACACCGGATTTTCACTTTCATGTAACTGAACCCAGAGATAATGTTTATGAGGTATAACTTATTCCAATTCATCACTGTATATTTATTTCATACTCTGATAAAATTACTGGATTTTTCTCACACCAATATAGGCATCAACAATATTTTTACATGTATTATAAGATTCCATGTCCTTAATATTCCTTTATTATCCCTAACTTTTTCTTCAAGTACTTATTTATTTCACCCGGAGTTATGCATTTAAAAAAATTAATAAACTCTGACAAGATCTCATGAAATGACAGGTGGGGCAGAAATATAATAATTAAGGTCAAATAAACAGCTAACTTTGGCATAAAGGTTATTCTTTTCAATTGCTGAGACAACTTGAGTTGTTTTGTAAATATACCAAATAGAAATACCTTTCTTTAGTGAGAAGAACATTAAGCTTCATTGGGCTATGCTTTTGTATGAATAGCATATCAGCCAGGATGCCAGCAGAATAAAGGACAACATACTCAAACTGGAGAGTTTTTTTTTAATTTTTTTTAACGTTTATTTATTTTTGAGACAGAGAGAGACAGAACATGAACAGGGGAGGGTCAGAGAGAGAGGGAGACACAGAATTCGAAACAGGCTCCGGGCTCTGAGCTGTCAGCACAGAGCCCGACATGGGGCTCGAACTCACAGACCATGAGATCGTGAGCTGAGCCGAAGTCAGACGCTTGACCGACTGAGCCACCCAGGCGCCCCTCAAACTGGAGAGTTAATGCGATTTTAATAGAGAAGCTTTGGGTTTTTTTTTTTAAAGGTATAAAAAAAAGGTCATGATCAGCTCAGGTCATGATCTCACGGTTCCTGGTTCGTGGGTTTAAGCCCCGTGTCGGGCTCTGTGCTGACAGCTCAGAGCCTGGAACCTGCTTCGGATACTGTGTCTCTGTCTCTCTCTGCCCCTCCCTCACTTGTGTGCTCTTTCTCTCTCAAAAATAAGGAAAGATTAAAAAAATAAAAGGTATAAGAGGTGAGGCTTTAGGAAGACAGTGAGGGATAGTGGTGCTTCCTGGGACTGTTAACAAACAAGGAGCTATTTTTCCCCCTGGGTCAGAGGGACAGGGGAGAGAATAGTTATGAGAACCCAGACAGAACAGCTGTATGGAGAAGACATTCAACAATGACTTCCAAATCTCCTGATAGCGTTTTCCTTTGACCTAACTCTACAGGAGGCTACAGGGAAAGGGAGCCAGGGAGGAAGCCTCTGTGTACCAATTTCCCAGAACACAGAGCAGGATGAAAAAAGATAGAACGCCAATCTGGGGAAGGAGGCAAAAGATATATCTAGCACAACTAGTTTTCAAAAATAAGTTTAAATGGCAGCCTTGCTTTTCGGGTAAGCTGGACTCCATCTGTTCTTCTTGTCATCAAGTTTTTTATTTTGTCCCTAGGAAAAAAGAAACACATTTTCATAGTTGGCAGGAGGCCCTTAAGGAGTAAAACAAATCAGAGAAGGGGTGAAATAGTGTTTATCTCCTATAGAGCTTGCTGGATTCGTCTTGAGATACCATGGAAAAGTCAGTGAGATAGATGAGAAACCATGGGAATGCTAAGACTTCGTAGAGCCCAGGTGACAAAATGAAGAGTGGAGATAGGTTATTCTCCCCATCTTTGCATGGAATCCAAGAGGGTTCTGGCAATCCCAAGATTGGAAGATTTTTGAAACATCTGGAAACAGTACTCTGGGCACTACTATTGAACTCATAGAAAAGTGACAACGTGGGTGGGAGGGAGGGGTGGGTGGGCGACGGGTATTGGGGAGGGCACCTGTTGGGATGAGCACTGGGTGTTGTATGGACACCAATTTGACAATAAATTTCGTATTAAAAAAAATTAGATAAAAAAATAAATAATAATAGTAAAAAAAAAAAAAAAGGAAAGTGAGGGTGATAAACTCTATCTCGTATTTGTTGGGAGGATTAAATGAGAACCCCCCCCCCAAAGAAAAAAAAAAAGAAAAGTGACAATGGTGTGGCTTCTCCAGATGGCTTCGTGGGCAGTGAAATAAACCACTAATGAGGACTGGTGGGAAAAAAAAGACCAGTGCAAACGTGCTGGTGTGCTTGTAATGGTTAACAACCAGCTCTCCAGGGGTGAGAAAAATGCAAGGCTCGCAGTATTTACCCCCCATAGCCAATGTCAGGCTACCATCATAAATTCGCCGAACACGGATTTGAGAAGAGATATGCACAGTTGACTCTTGTGAGCTCATGGGAATGCACCCTGGCACAACACTGGTCACAGACCCCATATCCCGATTATAGCTGAAAACTGACTTAAGATGCATGTGAGGCACGTCAGATGACCTGAAACTTTCACGGTCATTATATTCCACCAACCAAGTGGATGGACTGTTGTCATCGTCCATGGGACGATCGTCTTTAGGATTAGGAAGACAGTATTTCCTACCTTTAGGAATAGTGGGATGTTTCTAGTATTCTTTTCCCTATGGTCTGAGGTCAGTGAAATCTGAGATGCCTGGGCCTGTCATAATTAAAACAATTCCTGAAGGCATACGGAAGACCTTTGTGTGTGGAATAAGCAGGAGTACAAGTAGGGTGGAGCGATACCATGTCTAACATGAGGTCACGTGGGTCCTATTCACACATTTCCTTTGCTGCTGTGCAACTATCAGTGTTTCTTCCAGTTTGACAGGGTTATTTCCCTCTCAAGCCTGCTCTAGTGATTCTTTCTTCCTGACTTAACATCATTGTTTCCTTGGCTGAGGATTTTCCCAAGGTACCATGTGAGCGCTTATGTCTGCTTTGACTCAGCAGTGACTTCTGAATTTGCATGGGTGAAGCAACATGATTTACTCGAGTCTCATCTTCTATTTCCTGGCCCTGCCATTCCCCACTTCGTACTGACTCTCTCCTGCCTTTGAACTCCCTCCAATGATCTCCAGGTACAGCCACACCTTCCTGTTTCTGGCCCCTGGCAGGTTCTTGGAAGTTGCTGGTAGTCAGGCTCACGGTGGGTAAACTAGGACACATTCTACTGAGAAACTAGACTGCTGCCAAATACTAAAACAGGATTATCCATTTAAAAAGTTCATTGTAGGCAAAATGTGTCTTCTGCACCATTTGGTGTCCACCTTCAGGGCCACTTTACCCTTCCTTGTCTCTTACATGTTCTGAAATCTAGCAAGCAATTTTATTCAGCAGGTAGGTGTCTCTTGAAACCTAAACTGACCTAAAGCCATCAAGAAGACTAAGAAAATCAACTCCTAGTGGCTTTCTACTAGTAGGATATTGAGGGGTGAAAGATAGTTTGAAACAGGGTGGTCTCCATTGTTCTCTGGAAATCATATCACAAATTT
Organism: Prionailurus viverrinus; assembly: GCF_022837055.1. Lineage (NCBI taxonomy): Eukaryota > Metazoa > Chordata > Mammalia > Carnivora > Felidae > Prionailurus > Prionailurus viverrinus. The sequence goes on along the minus strand of NC_062573.1, from coordinate 72,790,554 downwards.
TAAGTCAGCACCTCTCTGGTTGATAAGCCAGCCTTGTAGTAAAATATTATTCGCATTTGATGTTTAACCTGCTGGTTAAATGTATAACCTTCTGGCCTGAAGAACTGGAAAGTTAATTCATTCATTTAACCAACAAATATTTACTCAGTGCGGGTACTTTGGGAATGAAAATATGAGCCAGATATGGATTCTTCCTTTAAGGACCTACACTCTACTAGGAAAGATAAAGCAGGTACACAAATAACAACGCTAGAAAGTGAGAGGTAGGAACTGATAAGGACTATAAGGAAAGTAAAAGAAGGGAGAAAATGTGCTTTCAGAGGAGTAGATTATGAGGAAGAGACATTTGGAGGATGAGGGCTATGGATGTGGGCCGTTTGGGGATGAGGCATTGAGTGGGTAGAAAGGAAATGTTGAGTCACTTAAGAGAACAGCAAACAAGTTGTTTGCACCAGAATATAGTGTTCAGTAAAAGCATAAGGGAAACTAAAATTAGAAAGGCAAAGTGGGGGCACCTGAGTGGCTCACTTAAGCATCAGACTCTTGATTTCGGCTCAGGTCATGATCTCATGGTTCAAGCCCCACATGGGCTCTGCGCTGACAGCACAGAGCCTGCATGGGATTCCTTGTTTCCCTCTCTCTCTCTGACCCTCCTCCCCCTGCACACGCTCTCTCTCTCTCTACATTAAATAAACTTTTTTTTTAAAGAAAGGCAAAGTGGGGGCGCCTGGGTGGCTCAGTTGGTTGAGTGACTGACTTTGGCTCAGGTCATGATCCCACAGGTCGTGAGTTCGAGCCCCGTGTCGGGCTCTGTGCTGACAGCTCAGAGCCTGGAGCCCACTTCGGATTTTGTCTCCCTCGCTCTCTGCCCCTCCCCCACTCATGCTCTGTCTCTCTCTGTCTCAGAAATAAACATTAAAAAAATAAAATAAAATAAAGAAAGGCAAAGTGGATTGAGGTGGTGGCAGGTGCTGAATGCCTGATTAAGGTGCGAAATTATGAAAGACATTTGATCAGGAACCCAAATTCCAGAGTTATTAATCAGGATATTTAATCTGGTGGCAAGTCATAACATGTATGGAAGGTGGGGTAGGTTATATTATATATGGAAAAACCTTTTGGGATGCTATTGTAACTATAACAAGGCAAAAAAGTGTTAAGATTCGAAACTACGGTAAGCCCAGTAAGATAGAGAAAGGGATCAGATAAAAATAGTAGCTAACATTTATTGATCATTTACTATATACTCAGCAGCGTACAAAGAATTTTGCACGGATTATCTGATTTTAACATCACAACAAGCTTTTGAGATAAAGCGGAAGAAACAAAGCTTTCCACTGTGTAGAGAGTCAGCAAGCCAAGGCTGACTTTCATACCTGCGTGAGACAAGGGGCTCCTCTCCTCTAAGAGCTCTCAGATTGGTTGGAATTTCAAAGGAAAAGAAAGAAAGAACTCTGAGGTAATTCACAAGCTCAATGATAAATAAAAGACAAAATCTGTGGACATCATTTCACACAATAGATACAGTTATGATTTTAATACCTTTTTTTAAAATTAAGGTTTCTGAGATTTGGAGTTAACACAAAATGATGGTCTCCTTAGTAAAATGATTGAATACATTGGAGAGTATTGACCACATTCACACTGAATGTCAGGAAAGATAGAGAAAGAATCTGCAACCAACGATGAAGAACAGGACACGTTTTAATTTTTTCTGGGGAAACTGCCTCAGTCCAACCAGTCAGATAACAAGGTTCTTTGCTCACTGGATTATCCATAATTCATATACTTCTTTATAATTGATCATGTCAACAGAGGCAATTTGTACCCAAAATCTGAGTAAGGAATGTTTAGTTCCATGAGCTTGATTTCTGTCTACATAAGGCTCTTTGCCCAGTCTAATTGTGAGTTATAATTCCCTTTTAATACAGACTAATTATATATAACATATTATATTACATATAATATATGTAATATTATATAACACACATCTCAAAGAAGGTTATGTACATATGTATGTGTGTATATATGTGTGTGTATACACACACACACACAATTTGTAAACAATATTATCAGGCTTAGTAGGTTAAATAACTTACTCAAAGTTACACTGTAAAATTCAAGATTTTAAGATCATTAGTTATTTACTTTTTTTTAATTTTATTTTTTGGGAAAAGCGAGCACAAGAGGAGAAAAGGATCAGAAGGAGAGAGAGAGAGAGAGAGAGAGAGAGAGAGAGAATCTTAAGCCCTGTGCTGACCATGGAGACTGATGTGGTGCTCAATCCCATGACCCTGGGATCATGACCTGAGCTGAAATCAGGAGTCAATAGATACATGACCTGAGCTGAAATCAACAAACTGAGTCACCCAGGGACCCCTCGTTATTTGTTTTTTAATTTACTTATGTCTATCACACCAATGAAAATATGATGTTGATGAAGACAGGTAAGTGGATTTTTGTTCACACGTATATCTTCAGTATCCTAATTACTGCCTGGCTGATTGCTATTGGTTGCCTAGATGAGAAGGTAGGTGGATGTCTGTCCTCTGAGTAACTATTCCCAGCCACTGGACTCTGTGGTTTCGCCCATGGACAACCAGAGATATTGAGGGATGAAGAATAAGGGAGAGGTGCTGCAGGTCAGAGAAAATGAGGATGACGGTAGGTATGAGTGAGAGTAGGTTTAAATGAGATAATATTAGTATACTAATTTGTGTTTTTACAAAATATTTCCACCATCAGTTCATAGCTTGTCCAATTATGTGAGAGTTATGCAATTTTTGTTCCATCTTCCATCACAAACTAATGCCCTGTATGTTATTCAGTTTTAAGAATTTTGTTTAATCCATTATTTCCTATATGTGTTCACTGGAGGTTGGCTGAGTTGAGAAGTTAATATCTTTGTCTATACTCTGTTTCTAGGCTCTGAATACTAACTTAACTTGGCTCCCTGGGAGGAAAATTGTCTCTATATTTGCATTAAAATATGGAATTCTGCTATTTTAATTAATAGATTTAGAAGTCAATTAACACTGGGTATGAATAAAACATTTGTTAAACTAACATCAAAATAACTATTCATATAGAACATATTGTAAAATGTATTTAGATGTTTATTTTAGCTTTGAAAATACATTGAAGATTATTCTAGCATAGGTTGAGTTATTATAAAATATTTTCCATTAGATGGCTATAAACAATGGGTCTAAATGGATTCATCCTGGCAATAAGCTATAATTTTCTTATACTGCTTATAAAGTCCTATGCAAAAAGTTTAATTTCTATGATTAAAAATTATACCAAGTGATTTCACATTCATTGTTCTGTTTGACAGAATCAAAAATATAAATGCCCAATTCTCTACACATTTACTCAAAGTATTCCTAATTTGAAAAAGAACAGCATTATAATATTACATTTACTATTTTGTTCCCTTTTCTGAAAAAGGAACTCAACTTCTATATCTTACTCTCAAAAGTTTGAGAGCTGAATTACCTCTTTAAATGTATAATAAGATACTTAAAATGTAATTTAACTTTGGAGTTACACATCCATAGTAAATCTTTATCGCAGGGAATGAAAATATACAATTATAACCTCAAGTAAAGTTAAAAATTGTGCCAGCAAGAGAGCTATGATTAGAAATGGCTAAAGTAAGATCAACTTTGCATTGTCAATATTGTGTTATATAGTAGAATGCCTTTTCAGTGACACACACTAATTAGAGTTGGAAACAAAAACATCGAATTCGATTTAACCTAGTAGACTGTAATTTGGGTCTTACAATGAGTCCTTTATGGAAGCAAAGAAGTTCTGTCCTGTGTGATTATTTAGTGTATTCTCCGATCTGTAGATAATAATGCCTCAAATATGGCTATACATTTCCCTCATCCTACACCATTGCTGCATCAACCCATCCATTATTATCTCCGGGTGAAGAAATATAAGATCCATTTAACTGAATCTCCCAGGATCCAGATATATGTGTTTATGCCTCCATTATAGAAAAGCAAGCCTTAGTAAATGTCTCAGAGCCCACACTGACAAAGTATGAGTCACACCTTCAGTTTCCATTAGAACCTCTATTATGTCCTTTCTGGAAACCAGAATGTCTAATAGCAAAAACCAAAGTTTTAGGGGCAGGAAGCACACAGTGTAGAAATGGCAGTCAGGGCCCCAGGCCAAAGCAGACACCATGGATGCTCTGTCCACATGCACTCAGATTTATCTTCCACTCCATGCACAGTTGCCCACATTGTGCTCTCACTTCACGCCCCTGCACGCACGTGTTTGGCAGCGTGAGTCTGCTAGGGCTGCGCTAACAAAACACCACAGACCAGGTGGCTTAAACAACGGAAATTTATTTTCTCACGGTTCTGGAGGCTGAAGTCCAAGATCAAGGTGCCAGCAGGTTTGGCTTCTTGTGAGTTCCTTTCTCCTTGGCTGGTAGATGGTCACTTTCTTGCTGTGTCTGTTCACATGGCTGTCCCGCTGTCCATGTGCAGTCTGTGTACTAATCTCTTCTTATAAGGACACCAGTCATATTGAACTAGGGATGATCTCATTTTACCTTAATTAACCTCTTCAGAGGCCCTATCTCCAAATACAGTCATATCTTGTGGTCTTGAGGGTTAAGATTTCAACATGTGAGTTTTGGAGGACATAATTCAGCCCATAACAGCTTTCTTCAGCTGTCACAGCTACTTTTCCTATACAAAAAAAGAATTAAATATGCCTGGGATTTACATTCTTCCAGCCATAGCTCTGAACGAGTGAGTGATGGGTGCAGAGATGAAAACAGTCTAGTTTCGCCTCTATACTCAGAGCCCAGAACTCCATGACTGGAATGCGCAAAAGTTATCTGCAGAGCTTGATAATGGCTCTTGATTGGTCTTCCTCCCTTCCTCCCTTACCCATTTCCTTACTCTCCCACTATATTTTCTTGTGAATATATGCTAATAAACCACTTAGGCACAAATCTCATCACAAGAATTATCTTTATTTGTCTTTGGGACATCATTAGGGGTTGAAGTGTATCTCCCGCAAAAATATGCTGAAATCTTAACATGTAAATGTGAACTTACTTGGAAGTAGGGTCTTTGTAGATGTGCTCAAGTTAAGGTGAGGCCATACTGTCCAACCCTGGCCCTAAACCCAATATGATCGGCATCCTTATAAGAAGAGGGAAACATGGAACACAGAGATAGAGACAGAGACACACAGGGAGAATCTCATGTAACTGCAGAGACAAACGTAGAGAGAACCATGTGAAGAGAGTGGAGTGATGTGTCCATAAGGCAGGGAATATCAAAGATTGCCAGAAAATCACCAGAAGCCAGGAAACAGGCACGGGACAAATTCCCTCTGAGCGCCCAGAAGGAACCCATCCTAACGCTTTGATTTTGGAATTCTAGCCTCTGCTAGTGTGAGACAAAAAAACTTCTGTTTTGTTTTGTTTTGTTTTTCTTTTTCTTCTTTTTTTGTTAATGCCACTAATTTTTGAAATTTTGGTGTGGCAGCTCTAGGAAACTAATTCAGAAACCCAGCTGAAAATGGATAATTTCAGAAGTGGTCTTAAAAAGTACAAGGGAGAAAAACTTCCCTTCTTCCCTTCTAGATTCTTTGGCTGGCCTAATAATTAAATTAACATAAAACAGATTAACAGGAAGGGGAGAAAAAACCCTTTAATTTCATAGGTATGGAAACCCCAAAGACATCAGGCTGTCAAGCAGTCAAGCCACTGAGGCTTATTTGTCTTCCTGAGCCAAGGAGAAGGGACGGGGCTTTGGGATTCAAAGGGAAGGAAGACGGTTCACAGGAAGATGGGAAGAACAAGTATTTGGTAAACAAGTATTTGCCATGCCATCAAGGAGATAAGTCTTTCTGATAAAACGTTATCTCTGGTAATAGTTCTCTTTCTGGTATAGGGCGTCTAAATTCTTTCAGGCAGTTAAGGAAGAGGTAAAAGCAAAGAAACAACCTTAAGTCTCTTAGGCCTTGATTGCCTTCAGCTCAAGATAATCCACACCCTGAAGTGGCATGTTTTGGGGTCCCGTTTCCTGTCCCCTCTCAGAAACATACCCTTAGGATGTGATTCTGGAACTGGATTACTTGCCAGCTGGATGGTACCAGGGATCCCACTGTTGTAGATGAATAACTTAAAGAACCTCCCGCTCACCCTGACGTTACAATTGGTAGAACATTCACCAGTGCCGAGGTGGGATAGGCAAGAGCCACCTTGATACTGAGCATTTCAGAGGTATGGGGGGGGGGGGTGGTCAGCAATGAAAAGGACTGTGCTGGCTGTTGCTAAGTGCCACTGTTATTTTGAAGAAAACTGGTATGCTCAGATGGGTTGACTGCAAACCAGGGGCACTGGGTGCAAGTTAGCCTCCAGGAAAGCATTTCAAGAAATCCGCAATTTCTGTCACCAGAGGGCAGATGGAGCTGGTGCTTGGATGATGCACAGGACAGGGAAAACCCACTCTTCTTCCCGGGTGTCTCTCTTTCCTTCTCACATGACCCCTGTACCCACAATGCTCTGACACCAGATGTGTGAGACGTGTGGGGTTTTTCCACACAAACGAATTCCCTTTGACGCTAACTGAAGTGCAATTTAACTCAATTCTGATGCCATCTACCTGAAGATAGCACCAGATCCCATACACTAAATGCTTAGCCCCCCAACACTTTCTCCCCCTCCTTCAGGTGCCAATTAATTGCACGTAGTAGGTCCCCAGGTTGCCCACAACTTCTGTCCACTTTGGCTACAAATCAGAGGTTCCCAGAGCCTCCTCTCCCTTGGGTTTTATTTGTTAGATTAGTCCACAGAGTTCAGAGAAATACATGGTCACGTTTAATAGTTTATTAGACAATAAAAGATTTAGTAAAGGACGCAGACGAATGTTCAGATGGAAGAGACGTGTGGGCTAGGTATGTGGGGAGGTACCTTCTCTGGTATACCACTCTCCCCGCACCTCCGTGTGTTCATGGACAGGCAAGCTCTCTGAACTCCATCCTGGTGGGATTTCTATGGAGGCTTTATCACATCAGAATGATCTATCATTAACTCCAATTCCAGCCCCTCTGCCCTCTCTGGAGAATGGGGAATGAGGCTGAAAACTCCAAGCTTCTCATCATGGCTGGGTCTTTCTGGTGACCAACCCTATCTAGCAGCTCACCAGGAGTCACCTCATCAGAAGGAAGATACTGCTGTCACCTAGTAAATTCCAAGGGATTTAGGAGCCCCCTGTCAGGAACCGGTTTCAAAGAACAAAGGTTAGAACAAACGATGCTCCTAGTGCTCTTATCACTTAGGAAATCAAAGTTTTAGGAGCTCTGTGTCAGGACCCCAGGGCAGAAACCAATTTATGTATATATAATATTATTAAATTATAATTCATTAAATAACATTAAAATTATTTTATATATAAATACATAAAAATATATTTTTTTATTTATATATTTACATTTCTGTGTAAATATATACTTACATATTTATATTATATATTATAACTATATGTAATATAGTTATATATTTAATATAGTAATATGTAAATAATAATGAAATATATACACATATTAACATATAAAATTATTCGTATATAAATACATAAAATCCATTTTTTATTTTCTATTTTCTATTATTTCTATTATTTAACATGCACTTTATTGTAAAAATAGGAGTATAATGCACACTGAATTCACAACCTTGGCAAGTCTTCAATGCTAAAATCAAAACCCTGATAGGAAAGAAGCATGGCTTAAGGCATTGAATGGAGACATATGGATGGGTGTACTCAAGAACGGGGACCCCCAGAGGGTCCCTCTGGGGCTGTAGGTAGGGACTACTTTGTTTTGCTGAAGCAGGCTCCTCTTGCCTGAAGACCATGCCAAAACATCAACTGAGACAGATGCCTTGGAAGATAATAATTGTTCTCTTCAAAATCTGACCCACTTCCTCTCCTGTCTTCTAGTTCTGCAACTAGGATCACATCTCAGCAGGGGCCAGCTGGGGAAATGCTTTCTTGCTGGAGGAAAAAAGGAATTATTCACCAAAGGAATTTCAGTACGTGATTAACCGTAGCAAAAGAAATTATGGGTTGGGAGAGCATGCCAGGAAGTAGATCTTGATAGCATTGGACTGGGGCAGGGGGTGGGGGTGGTGAAAAATAAGCTTAATAAAGGAGAATTGGCCAATAAGAGAGCATTCTCCCATGACTGATGAGAGCACCTGGAATGGTCCTAATATACTGCTGGGATGGTTACAAGAAGCTTGTGGGGGGACAAAGACTCATATTAAATTAAGTTTAAATGACAGAACTGCCGTGGCAGAGTTTTGAGGACATGATCAAAAGGCTCAGAGGAGTGAATATGCTAGAATGGTTCTATTGTATAACCCTTAGAGCCCACCAACTGGCTGGGTTCTTTGGAACCCAGAGAATGCTCTTGGAAGGGCCAGAGAAATGCTGTCATCACTAAGCTCATAAAGAATATGCTAGTGATGGGGTTACTGGCATGTTTGAGCAGCTCAGCAAGGTTGATGACAGATAATATCGTTAGAGAACTGTGGTCAGTGGGCACGATAGGATTCCAGAATAGCAGACAGCAAGGGCAATACTAAACCTTCAGGGATCTAGGATGATGGCTAATATACCAAGGTGTTTCTAAAGGAACACTAGATGGACAACTAACAAAAGCATGGTTTGATAAACATTATAAAAAGTTATTAAAATTGGATGAGCAGAAGCCTGATATCATTACTGCCTAAGGGATATCACTTCCTCATCGAGTTTACAAGGCTCAGCTAGTCCATATACCCACAGAAGATTCCTACAATGGCATAAGCATATACCGCATATATTTCTGTAACACAAGTGTACATATTTTGCATATAATTTGAAGTTACAATCGGCAAGTCCTCTATGAACATTCTAGTCTCTCTATATTGGCTAGCAACACTTCCCATGTCTGGAATACCATTTTGCATCTCCTATGCGAGTGTTACTCTGTTTTAGGGCTTCAATAAAGTCCTTCCCGATGGCCCCCGTCTCTTGGTCAACACCTCTCCCTCTAAAGAACAATCCTGTTCATTAAACATTTACTATTCAGGTTTAGTTGGTTGTTGAAGTTTTCGTATATGAAGGAAAGTCCATTTTTCCAACCTGATTCTTAGACTCTTGCCAACAGGATTAACCTTACACCCTAGAACTTAGGACAATGCTGTATGTGTAACAAAATATTATTTAGAATTTTCCATTTAGCATTTTAATTTCTTCCATTTTTTGAACTAGGAATGGACCATCACTGCCTATAAACATTCATTACACCCATATATTTATCTTAGATTCTTCATTGACAGCATTACTTGAAATCCTTGAAATAAACCTAGTAGGCAGACTTAACATGGACTGATTAACTTGCAGATACATACGTGTAGATTAAATTTAAGGCTGTTTATTTTTTTAATCTGGAATTATAAGCTTTTAATATCAAATGAGTCAAAGGAAAATTAATAGCCACTATAGAACAGATACACAATATTGCAACTCAGGCCCTTTTGTAACTCTGTCATCTATTTTTTCATAATGACTAAAACTCCCCAATACCTATTATAGACTTGTTCCATAAATTATCATGCCAAACTGGGAGATGTGACTAGCTGTTTCTTAACTGCTAAATATCATCAAAGTGTCTTGGTCTAGAGAGACTTGACGATGTTGGGATCACCCTCTCTGATATCCAAATGCAGGACAGAACTTTAGAATTTAAGAGTCTCTGGTGCTGGTTAAGAAAAAGATCAAAATATAGATGGAGCAGAATAGAATATCTATCTACATATACACATACATGGACACATAAGTTTGTAGCTTGTAAAATCTTCTTTATATATGATAAATCGCACAGGAAAAGAATTTAAAAAGAATCAGAGTACCTATGGTGTTAGCAAAAAGAAAAAAGCCTAATTGTTTTGAGTACTTTTTTTCAAGGTAGCGCTATCCCATCATATACCACAAACCTAAAAGGGATAATTTACAGGATGATATAATCTCTTCAAAGATCTACTTATCCTCAGCTTCTTGATTCAAATCACACATCTCTCCACTTGTCAGGGGCCCTACTTCCTGTTCTCTTTAGCATTTGCTGGTCACTGTGAGGGCTTCTGTGAATGGCCCTCACTTAACTGTTCTGTTGTGTTGAAATGAGATACTTGGTTAAACTACGAAGCCCACAGTCCTAAATTTTCAGTTTAAGTTATGATGCTTTTTATTTTTACCTCTTTCTGAGTCCTAAGGATGTTAGAGCAACCGCACAAAGACGACAGCAAGTCTACTTTGCCAATCATCTGCTTTGGATTCTCGAAGTTCTATAGGGTAATTATTCCTGTAGCAACCGGCACAGGAAGTGCCCTCATGGCACACAGACTCAAATGGAAAACATGCTGTGACAGGCTTAGAGCTCAGCTACAGACCTCGTATTCCCTCCAGTGTCCAGTGTTAAACACCACACCTGCCGAAGCCCTGACTGTGGTCCTTCCCTCCTCCCTGGCTTCCAGGACGACCAATATGACTGCAGCATCATTGGCGATTCTCTCTACCAGGCTGCTCCCTCCTCTTCAGTATTTTTCATAGAATCACTTTCGACACTCCCCTCATTCTTGTTCGATGACATACGGTCTTCTGATAGTATTATAAACATTTTGCTTGTTCTGAATGACCACTCATAATCACGACTGGGAGAAGGAATGATAATTCATTTATTTTCTTTCGGCTTCTTCACATCTCGTCTACTCTGTTTTCCTTAAAGGTCAAACTTCTGGGGAAATTGAATCTGTGTCTTTAAAAACAGAAAGAAGTTCAGAGAACATCGAAGAAGCATAAAAAAGCGAATCCACTCCGCCAAATAATTTCATTTTCATTATGAGAAAATGCAAAAATGGTCAAAGAACCATTTTCAAATGAAAACCTAAACTTGTCCTGTTTTAAAACTACATAAACTATTTTCCTTAATGCAGTCTAACTAGGGACCAGTTTTGTTCTTATTCTTACAAGCTAGTCTTTAGTTCATCTGATGTGAGGAGATAAAAATTGATCTTCATCAAGAGATGCCTATGTACCAGACTCTACGCTAAACTTTCTACACAGATTTTCTCCTATAATCCACTAAAAACTACATGGAATACTAACTGCTATGGATATTTGACAGATGGGTTATTGAGGCACAGAGAGATTTAAAAACTTGCTGAAAGTTACATAGCTAGTAAGTAACAAATCAGATTTGTTGTCCAACAATTGGATTCCAGAATCTCTGCTGTTAGCTCTTACGGTAATTTGCTCCTCATCATTCTTAAAATGTGTATCGTCACTTTCGCACATCTTGGATGGCTACAAAAAAGTAAGTGACACCATCTCTGTTTCAGAGATGAAGTAAATTATGTAGAGTCACTTGCCTAAGGACCTCCAAAAAACATAGCTACACAAAAAGAAAAACAAAAACTGTGGGGGGGGGGTGGCAGGAAACATAGATAGTTTTACTCCCCTGGTATAGTTGCTTTTCTCATAAATTTTGAAGCCCACTTAACACTAAATTGTATTCAGATTCAAATTCAAATTCTGTAAGAAAGGACCTTGCTCCTGGATGGCTAACGGCACAGTTTTTCAAAGCACAGTCTTTAGGGAACAATTGCCCAGAGTTTAAGTTCCAATTCTTCCTCTTAGGGACTGTGAGACTTTCAGCAAGTTATTTAACCAACTCGAGGCCTGAGGCCTCCTGCAAGGTAAGGAGAACAGTGGTATCCCCTTTGCAGACTGTTAGGAGAATCACCTCCGATAATACATGTTACTAATGTTTTGCATAATGCTAGTGCTTATGTGAGCAATAAATGTTATCTTTTCCCATTAATATTTAAGATGGACAGGAAGCAAAATTGAAAGACAGAAAATATGAAAGCTGGTTTTGAATGGAAGACAGGATTTCTCTGTGGAAAATGTTAAGGTGTTACATAAGATGCGTGACATTCAGAAGAGCCCCGGTGGCTCAGTCGGTTGAGGGTCTGACTCTTGATCTGGGCTCAGGTCATGATCTTGTGTGGTTCCTGGGATCAAGCCCCGCATCCACGGAGCGGAGCCTGCTTGGGACTGTCTCTCTCCCTCTCTCTCTCTGCCGCCCCCCTACTAGCTCCCTTAAAACAAATAAATAAACTTAAAAAAAAAAAAAAGAAGTCTGGGAAATAAGAGACGTAGGTACGAGTGGAAGCAGTTTAATTCATTTTAGCTTTAAATTTTATTTATTTATTTATTTATTTATTTATTTTTGACTAAACTCTGCCCCCAGCGCGGGGCTGGAACTCACAACCCCAGGATCCAGAGTCCCATGTTGTACCAACTGAGCCAGCCAGGCACTCCCTAATTAATTTTAGCTTTAAATCTTCACCTAACCCCATTGCTTAGAGATGTACTTTGTAACGACTGATTCTGTAAAATTGGATCATGCATGATCTCTATTTTTGTTTGATTCTTTGTGTTTTCCTTGCTACTTGTAGTTTTTTATCTAACACTGTAAGTTACAGTCTCAGTAAAAAATGATTTAATAAAAACACTTCATAATTCGATGTTTCATTACATATTGGTAGCGTTCAGGTAAATCAGTTACTAAAATACGAGTTTTTCTTTGGGTCCAGGCCCATCATCAAAATAATAAGGGAACAGAACAGGCTTTACCTTTACAACTCTGTTGGTAATAAGTAAGACTCACATAATGCCCATTGAATTAGCCACCCTCTCAGTCACTTAAGCGGCCTACCTCGGCTCAAGTCACGATCTCGCAGTTTGTGAGTTCAAGCCCCACGTCAGGCTCCGACAGCTCAGAGCCCGGAGCCTGCTTCAGATTCTGTGCCTCCCTCTCTCTCTGCCCCTCCCCCACTTGCACTTTGTCTCTTTTCCTCTCTCTCAAAAATAAATAAACACGAAAAACCTTAAAAAAATAAAAACCTAAAAAAAAGTTAGCCACGCTGATGGGCACTTGTAATTAACACCGTACCCACAGCGAATGAAGATACTTCTTTCTTAATAATCTTATTAATGACTCTATTCAGGACTCTGGCATGATGGTTGCATTTTGCGTGTGATGGAATTTTTGCCTTGGCTGACTGTTACGGCCCTCCAACAGGCCAGTGGCAGCAAGCCCCAACATTTGTCTTCACTCACTAAAGCAGGTTTCTGTGTCCGTGACACCTGAGGAAACCATCCACAATCCAGATACTTTCGAAAAGGACTTGTAGACTCCTACTCCCTATATTTCTGCAAATGTCCTGCCATATGCTCAGAGAGGAGTTATGCCACCCGAACACCAATCATGTGTCATGTGAAAGGGGACAGGATGTTTCCTGGAACATTTCCCAATTGCATTCTCTTTCTGAAACTGTGCTATGGAGTGACCACACGCTTAGGGCAAAAAAAAAAAAAAAAAAAAAATCTACCAAGAACCCATCAGAAGTTTCTAAATCTCTCATTTGAAAGTGATAAATGTATGGTAAACTGGATTTTGTTTTATCCTCCCTAAGTTCATTTCCTTAAAGAAGAAATACATGGTTTTCTAAAGTTTGTTTCTTCAAAATCATTCCTATATTTTAATCGCAGAATCTATAGAAATTCTAAGTTTTTTGGGTTTTTTTTGGCATCATCACCTTGGCGATTTTTTTTTAAATCTAAGATCGGTAGCTTGAGAATGATGAAAATTAATTTATTTTTCACTCTTTAACAGTAAGGTCTTTAAGATTGAATTTTTAATATTTCTACCAAATTATGTCATTTGTGTCATCAAGGCAAGCAAAGTATTTTACATCATAACGTTTTCTAAATTTCTAGAAAGATGAATAAAACATGAATTCCAATTAATAGTATCATCAGTAATTTAAATACATCTCAGATACAGAGTGGCAGACTATTTAGAAGTTCACTGAACTGGAGATCTGAGTAAACCATGACATTTATCTATTTGTCTTAGCTCATGTTTTAGTATTCTGCTGGGAGGTTTTTTTGAATGCACTGCATTCCCTTCATTATGATGACAATGAATAAATCAAACTGTCTCAACATTTCATCACCTTGCTTTGTTTCAACTGTCAGTTATGACAAATTACTGAGAAGGACACAATTCCAAAAAGAAAGAAAACTGAATACTATGAACACACCATGAGTGCAAACTCCAGGAGAGCTGGTTTTTCAGGCATCACACCAGAAATTAAACAATGATGTAGCAGTTAGAACCTAAGTGTCTGTCCTGTTGAGTTTCCCACACCCTCCCAAAAGAGAGGAAACAAAGTGGATGCCTGTGGTTCTATGTACTTTGAGAATGGGGACTAATAGATACGAGGGTTTACTAATGACTTTTCAGCATTAAATGGTAACTGTATACAGGTCCATCGTCACTCAAGTCCTCATATTCCCATCTCATTTTTGGATTTTATTGTCAATCTGTAATCTTGCTTCTTATAATGGTTTATCAGTCTATAAACTAGAATTTTAGATAATTTTATGGCTCCAAATGTCTAAGCTAAGGTAAGCGCCAGGGTCTGCACTCAAAGAAAATAAAAGATCTAAATTCAAGTCCTGACTCCCCTATTTACTAACCACTGACTTTAACTAGATAAATCTCAACTTCATTGGGCTTCAGTTTTGAAATATGTACGATGATAATGTCATCTCTCTTGCTTTTCCCGCAGCATCATTGTGAGAATGGAATAAATAGATGTAAAAAAGTTTTGTAACTGCTGAAGTTATTAAACCAATAGGGACTTTTACCACTGACAGATGTATGTAGTAGGAAGGATTTTGCTTCTATGTCTTTGATTTAGAAAATATTTTTATGTCTGAGAGGAAAATGTTAGGCACTTTCTCCTTTTTTCCCCAAATTTTTATTTAAATTCTAGTTAGCAAACATACAGTGTAATATTGGTTTCAGGAGTTGAATTTAGTGATTCATCACTTACGTGTAATACCCAGTGCTCATCACAAATGCCCTCCTTGGTACCTATCACCCATTTAACCCATTCCCCGCCCCCCATCAACCCTCTGTTCTCTGTAGTTAGGACACTCTGATGGTCTGTTTCCCTCTCTTTTTTTCCCCTTCCCCCATGTTCATCTGTTTTGTTTCTTAAACTGCACATATGCATGAAATCATATTTGTGTTTTTTATGACTGACTTATTTTGCTTAGCATAATATATGCTAGCCCCATCCACATCATTGCAAATGGCAAGGTTTCATTCTTTTTTGATGGCTGAATAATATTCCCAGGCACTTTTTAATATCCTTACTCTTACGGTAGTTTTGTCTCAGTTCAAGAATCAGGCCGTCAACAAATGATAAAGTTCCATAAAATCAGTGATACACTTAACTGGCATAGTGACATGAAGACAACTTTACATCTACACTCAAAAATAAGTGGACAGATAGATTTATGTATAAATACACATACACATATATGTTCCATTCAACAAAGTAGTTTGAAGTACTGTTTGAGATGTCTTATAAATGTGGCAAATTACTCATAAACACCCATTCCTGGTTTTGGTAAGTATAGTTGTAATGTATTTTCTAAATAAAATGGCCTTAAATTGAATAGTAACCATGATTAGATCTACCTTTCTGAATTGCCATTTTGCCTTATTATTCTTGGAAAAATCTACATGGTATTGTTCAACCAAATGCCAATGAAGCTTCTATGCAGACGTGAGAATAAAATGAACCCAATGTGATAACTACGGTCCCTTTTGATCCAGATCCAGTAGCTGAGTCCACTACCTCAATGTGTTTAGGGTTTCTCAAATGCAATGCTTTCAATCATCATTTGGTCAAAAATAATAGGAAAATGTAAGTTACTGCTATCTAGGAACTTTGACATTGAGTAAAATGTTACACACACACACACACACACACACACACACACACCTCTACTGCAGCAGAACAGAACCAATAGAGCTTTACAACTTAAATGATCAAACCTTGTTATAGAACGTAAAACATCTCTACTACGCAGCGTGGATCACGCAATGTATGGACCTTGGAGAATGAGAGCTGATTATTTTCTGAAACTTACCAGAGACAGACACAGGGCTGCTAATAACCCTCTCTACCGTTCTTGGTTTTAATTTGCCCTTTTGGGGAAAGTTCAAGCATGCCTCAGAGATCTTAGTACATGCCATCTGTACACTAGAGACTGGAATCTATTGAGTTTCAGTCTTAAACCACAAGATGTCAGCTTGTCAACTGTATAAATAAACACAATCACGTCAGTACCTTGCCACCCGCCCACCTCGGCAAATGCTCAGCAAAGTTTTATGTTTCAGAATTTCAGGGTCATGGGTAGTGAAAAACCGCCGATTGATTTTAGATGTCCTTTATATCACCAGTAGCCCAGAGCATTAAAGAAACAAAGGGGGTTAATTCAGGTTTACCACGGAAGATTAAATTTCCTCCTTACTCATTCAATTTCAAATCGCTGTGCACTAGACCCATGTAAAGTTTATTTACTCATGAACTTATCCAAGTCAGGCAGGTATTAACAATGCTTCTTTTATCTTTTATTTTCTTTGTTAGCTTCACCCTTAGTGTGTTCCTCTCCACCTTCCCCTACCTCCCAGTCCTGTTTTGGTTTTTATTTATACCTAAATATTTATTTTTCCTCACGGTGAGATCATTCTAAATCCCATTCAGATCACTACAAACTATATTAATTAACAACAGGTCTACAATGGGTTGTTAGACAAGGAAGCCATTCTTCATTATTGTCATCAGATCATTAATTAATAGGGAAGGATTTCATCTGAAGATGAAGAAAGGGACAAATGTGAGAATACAGAGCTGAAGCTAGAATTGATTTTAAGAGATCAGTTTTCCATATCTGTTGTTCAGTCACAGAACCTGCATTGTATATGTCATGGTCAGTATTGGCTCACCTTTATCCTCTACAAGCCTTCCCAGTAGATTTCCTCTGGGCCAGTGTAAGAGAATACTATTGACTTCCCAATCATGACGAGTAAGCCAGCTTGTCCGGTCAGATTACTTATTATTAATTCTTTGGGCAAATTAGCTCATTCTAATATAGAGGTAGCTCATTGTTCATTACTCATTTAAGAAACTTATTGAGAGCCTACTATGCGCTAGACACTGTGCTAGGAAATGAAACAAAGAAATAAAGGAGGAAACTTGCAGTCTGTTGGGGGAAATAGATACCAAACATGTAATTACATAATCACCCAAGTAACTATATATTCACACCAAATTCATGAAAAAGTTCAGCACAATCTTCTTAAGTCATAATTAAGGTTTTCTATTTTTTTTTCTAATTCTAAATGAGAATGTGTTTTTCTTCGAAAATGATAGTGAGGAAAAGAATTTCTTCCTGAAACTGTAAAATAAGCTTTCGTTGGAAGAATAGGAACAGAACTAAGACAATCGGCTCTTAATGAAATAGGGAGGTTGCTTAAGCGGTCAATTAGAAGTAGGAATGATTTCAGGGTGCCTGGGTAGCTCAGTTGTTTCAGCCTCCAACTCTTGATTTCAGCTCAGGTTCTGATCTCACGGTGGATGAGATTGAGCCCTGCATCAGGTTCTGTGCTGACAGTGTGGAGCCTGCTTGAGATACTCTGTCTCCCTCTCTCTCTGCCCCTCCCCCACTTGCTCTCTCTCTCTCTCTCTCTCTCTCAAAATAACTAAATAAACTTAAAAAATAGGAATAATTTCATTATATATATAATATAATATATATTATGTATTATGTTTTATATGCTATAATATAATATATGATATAATAATTATATAATTATTTAATAATTATAATAAAGTTTATAATTATATAATAATTATTATAATATAATATATTCTTGGCCTTGATAGAATATGTATAATATATATACACATACCCACACCTATTTTCTTCTACAGACTTCTACCTGAAATCATCATTTTCCTTTATAATAAGTGAAATTACCATCTATGAATGTATGTGAAAGAGGATCACTATTTTGGGAATCAAAAAAACAACATGAAAAAAATCGACCATTGGAAGAAAAAGAAAATTTTAAAATAAGGGATGTTGTTTAGAAATCTCATGGTGCCGATCTTCACAAAAAGATTACTGTCTTTTTTTTTTAAGTTTAATCATTTTGAGAGAGAGAAAGAGAGAGCACGAACAGGGGACGAGCAGAGAAAGAGGGAGAGAAAGAATCCCAAGGAGGCTACACACTGTCAGCATAGAGCCCAACATGGGTCTTGAACCACAAATTGTGAGATCATGACATGAGCTGAAATCGAGTCAGATGCTTAGCCAACTGAACCATCCAGATGTCCCAATATTGCTTTCTTTCCTTCTTTCTTTTTTTTTTTAATGTTTATTTATGAGAGAGAGGGAGAAAGAGAGAGAGAGACAAAGCATGAGTGGGGAGGGTCAGAGAGAGAGGGTGACACAGAATCTGAAGCAGGCTCCAGGCTCTGAGCTGTCAGCACATAGCCTGATGTGGGGCTCGAACTCATTAACTGGGAGATCATGACCTGAGCCGAAGTCAGACGCTCAATGAACTGAGCCATGAAGATGCCCCTATTGCTTTCTTTTTAATGGAACAATATTTTTCTGTTTTGTGAAAACGAAACAATTATTTCATTAGATTTTGTTTTTCTATTAAAGGAAATCTAAATGCAATTTTGCCCATGAAGCTTCCAAGGCTTTGGGCAAGTGTTTTCTAGTTTCCAGAACCTGGATCAAACCTTCTTCTGGAGCTATTGGTGACATATATATTACATAGATTTATAACTACAAAATGATTTGAATCTGTACCTTTGGTAAATACACTATTTTTTTAAGATTTTATTTTTATGTTATCTCTACACTAACATGGGGCTCAACCTTACAACCATGAGATCAAGGGTTGCATGCTCTACTGACTGAGCCAGTCAAGCATCCCTGGAAAATGCACTATTGACTTAAGTGTGACGTCTAAGAACTCATCTGAGCATAAATCCCAGATTCCATATGAAAAATGGTGCTTTTACTAAGTATAAAATGATGGATATCCCTAAGCATTCTGTGTCTGTATTATCAGGATGGATTTTTCCAGAATTTGGGGTAGATTATAAACCTTAGTTGAAATTTCTCATCCCTTCTGACTACAAATGGGCCACCAAGCTAAGCAGTAAACTGGCAGAGACTGAGGGCATTGCAAACCAGCCGTGAAATTGTCTCAAATTTGGTACCTTTGAGGACATGCAATCTGAATGTCTATCTTTTGGAAGGTCATGAAAATTCTGTTCTAACCTTCTTTTTATCTCTGTCTATTCCTCTACAATAAAGCATATTTTATTTAATCAATCTCTAACCCAAAGGTTATGTTATGTTGGATTGAGCTGAGCTAAAAATGTCCATGGCAGTCAAGCATGGTAAAATGAGAGAATTATGTAATGAGACCCTGCAAACAGTGATGTAGTATGAAATGAAAAGGAATGTGATCAGAGTAACAAAAATGAAAGAACAACAAAAAGATCATTTTGGTGGTCGTGGGCCATATTTGTCCCATCTTCACGATATTTCACTAAGCTATATAATAAAGGAAATGAAATTCTATGACAATGGTAAAAAGAAAAAAGGCCCTAGTTATGTAAGTTTTCAAATTTTGTCATGTTATAGCTGTTTGTGACAAGAACCACTTTCGCAAAAACATCGAATGCATAAACATTAAACCAATTAACCTTGATGCTTGAATGCCAATGAGATGGTATTTATACTGTAAGTGGGATTTGATATTTTTCAGGTTAAGTCAGCACCAAAGGAAGAATTTATTCTGAGCCTATTGTTATGTGATGGGAGCAATGTATAAAAAGTTTACATATTTTAAAATTCCCTATTACCCACAAGTCATTGTGTAGATTACAGAAGACTTTTTTCAGCTACATTCCTGCAGCCAATTTTAGACTGAAGCTTAAGGATTTTAAACCTTTCCAGACAATAAAAGGAGGTACTGAGGAAGGCCGTGGACATTTGTTATTTTGTCTAAGAGGTATTCCACCTGATGCTAAGGCCAATTGTATCTTCATTTGGGTCAATCCAACCAACACGCTCTAGTAAGGTCTTCCAGTCACAGTACATCAACTCTCTGTGCACAGTGGACTATTTTACGTAAAGGCCTCTTATCCAAGCTAGGCCAATCAGAACACTTTTCCAGGATTTTTCTTCCTAAACAGAAGAAACAATGTTTCTCTGGCAGAGAAGCATCAGGTAGTGTGAACGACAGGAATGCTGGCTGTCAAGTTTCCTTCTCTTAGAAGAGAAACTACTCTAATCAGTGCAGAGATAAGAGAAAGAGAAAGAAACCTCTAATATCATTCAACTTCTTAGTTCTTTTTTTTTTTAATGTTTATTTATTTTTGAGAGAGAGAGAGAAAGAGAGAGAGCAGGGGAGGGGCAGAGAGAGAGGGAGACAGAATCTGAAGCAGGCTCCCAGGCTCTGAGTTGTCAGCACAGAGCCCGATGTGGGGCTCGAACTCATGAACTGGGAAATCATGACCTGAGCTACCCAGATACCTCTCTAATTCCTAGTTCTAGGAGTCTGAGGGCCAGATCTATGGTTGAGTTGCAAAGATACTCTAGTGTCTTGTACGCTTCTCTCTTTCTGACTAAATTTGTGAGACTTCAGCTTCTGCACTAGCAATCCTAAATAATCCCCAAACAAAAATCAACAATATTATTTATATTAATAAGAGGTTAGTATATATTGAGAGGTTGTTTTAATATTGAAGAGAAGTTAATTAAATAGTAAAATGATACAAGCTAGTTGAAAAGTTTCCCTTGCTCCTAATGCTATGTATTCCCCCTGGTGAGTTCTGAGAACCCTCCCTAGTAAAGCCTATGTGGCTCACTAGAAGAGCTCAGTAAGTATTAGGAATTCCTTATTAGTATCTATCTGGCCCTTTACACAGAATTTGAACAGTCTGGCCTTTTTCCCCTTTACCATTGAGAGCTACCTCAGTTGGCTTTAGTTGGTTTGTCTTCCAATCTTCCTCTTGTACTGCTCCTGCTTTTATTGGCCCATGTAGGACAAGCTATTCCTCCTGAATGTGACTTTCACCCTTGGGCATAAAGCTACTAAGGGCTTTTTCAGTGGGGCACCTGGGTGGCTCAGTCGGTTAAGCATCATCTGACTTCCGACTTTGGCCCAGGTCACTATGTCCCAGTTCATGGGTTTGAGCCCTGCATTGGGCTCTGTGCTGACAGCTCAGAGCCTGGAGCCTGCTTCAGATTCTGTGTCTCCCTCTCTCTCTGACCCTCCCCTGTTCATGCTCTGTCTCTCTCTTTCTCTCTCAAAAATAAATAAACATTTACAAAAATGAATGGCTTTTGCAAGGTCTCCTTTTCTCACAAAGTTTTTGCTACTGACATTATGGAAGGGTAGATATGATTTCTTCACAGCATGTCCATAAGGGGCAGAGAATTGAATTTTGATGCCTTCAAAGGTTTAACTATTATTGCCTTATATTATCAATCTTCTCTCTCTCTCTTTTTTTTATGGAAGATACTGTCTATGCTTGCAAGAGTATGACCTAAGCCATCAGGCAATCTTCTATTTATGATCTACTGACTGCAATCATCTCATGAGGCAAAAGTACAATTTCAAAATCTGGACTATTTAAGAGTGGGCTCTTTGTAAATTCCATAGGGAGAAGAACAGTAAGTTTCCTTTCCAGAATAGATTGTCCAACATAGTGCAACAACTTGTGTGTTTAGCTTGTAAGTTCTGGGAGGGTGGTATATTTTCACATTGTTATTAACCAAGTTCCCACGCCCGAAAGAGCATCTAGAATTTGGGACCACTAACATTTTTTTTGGAGAGCTAACACATGACTGGTTGGAGGCCGAATCATTTTGCCAGATGACAGAAAAACTGTTTTAATTCTTGGGTGTGTGCTCCTACAGTGCGCAAAAGCCCTGTGGATGATTTGGGTGTGAATACGAATTCATCTTGAAGAAACTTAGTCTAATAGAGGAAGGAGACAATATTAGAAACAGGTATACTGACAATTCAAATGAACTGGTTCTGCATTCAAGATCTAACCAATATGCAGTTTGCTTTCCAGAGAAGCCAGCACTCCTTTCTATAGAGATTTGAACTTATGTTGTAGAGGACTGGCTGTTGAGCTGGGTCTTAACACGTCAATAGGATTTCAACAGAGAGAAGCTCAAAGTCAGAGAATGCCTCACCCTTCACATCAGTCTTAAAGCCTTTTCTAAGTCTCCACAAAACCAGCAGAAATAAAACATAGTATGTTCAGATACTTGAACTACCTTTACTATAATTCATTAAGCACTACAGTCTCTTTAAGACGCAAGCACTTTAAGCAGTTCTGAGTGCCCTTCCAAGGGGAAAAATGTGCTGCTTCTACTATTTCTCCTTAAAGTGAAATGCGTCACTTGAAAAAAAGTTTCTTTTTTTTTTTTGTAGATTTCATGTTTCCATTTTAAGCATCTGCCATGTTAACACTGAGCTGACGATTAAAGAAAAATACAGGTATTTTGAGCAAAGGAATGATATTATTTTCCCATTACTTAGCTGCTGACAGGACTATGCCCTGCCAATCTCCCTCCCCTCCTCCCCCCCTTGGGGGCAAATTTTAAAGTTATGACTCATCAAACCACAGTTACACATCCTGAACTTTAGTAACTCCTTCGGCAAAGCAAGTTTGTTTACAAAATGGATTTTTTTTAAGGTTTATTTATTTTTGAGAGAGAAAGAGAGACAGAGCGTGAATAGGGGAGGAGCAGAGGGACAGGGAGGTAAAAAATCTGAAGCAGGCTCAAGGCTCTGAGCTGTCAGCACAGGGCCCAAAATGGGGCTCGAACTTACTAACTGTGAGATGGTGACCCGAGCCTAAGTCGGACTCCCAACCAACTGAACCACCCAGGTGCCCCTGGATTCTTGACTTATTTCCTCAGCAAGTCTCTTATGGGAGTGACCTTCATTATACAACAGTTCTTGTCAAAGCAGTACTTGTCACAAAACCCTATCTATAGAGTGTTTAAAAATATCTCATAGTGATATGGAACCTATTGCACTCTAACTACGTAGAAATGTAACTTAGATGTTTTGGTTTAAAGGAAGTTTAGGAGATACTGAGTTTTCAGCAGTCCATGAGGCTCTTCTTCCGATCTTCATTTCATTTCCATATTGCAAATATCAAATGCTATAAAGAATGTTTGCCTAACCCATCAATTCTAATCCTGGTGAGTTTTTTTGTGCCCCCTCGTCACCCATCTAAGCCCCTATTCTCTTTACACTGGGAGTACTTTAAACAAATTTACCTGTGTTCACAGCAAATATGCCTCAGCTCCAGGCAGCTGACTTCTTGTTCACCCAGATGGAAATTAAACTGCAACGTGCATAATGTAAGCACCTGCCAGAGCCTCTTAAAAAATGCAAGAACCTTAACCAGGCAACAGGGATATAGTTTCAAATAGGAAGAAAAGCTATTGATGAAGCATAAGGATTTTAATTCTCTGGATGGTTCACTGTAACCCCATTAGCTGAATTTAAATTTCTTGGGGTTCTTCTGAACCCAGCTATCACCTGAGGAATTTAGAATTATTTCTTTTTCACATTTTGCTTATTTTTAGTCTTTCCAAAAGACTCCTGGTTATGTAGCAGATTTAGGGAAAATGTTAGAATTTGCATGTTTGGCTTTGAGCTTAAAGATGATCTTGGTTGGTTATAAAATGTGTGCAATGGTTCCCACCCCCACCTTTTTTAATCTTATATTTTGATGCTTATTTTAGGACAGTTTCATGATCTTCCATATTTGTATGGATGTATAAAACTATAAAATACCTAAAAAATTAAAAGAATGGTTTTTACACACTAGCTAGCTACACAGAAGTCACTTCCAATATTTTTTTTTTTACACTTATGGCATTGCAAGACATTTCAAATCATTCAGTTATTAAAATTGGTCTTAAATTCCACGCCATCACGGTGTGTGGAGAAAAAATGTGATGTGTTGTTGCAAAAATCGAGCATCAACTGTTATCATTATAGTTACATCTGTCTTGCAATAGGGAAGTGAAATAGGTTGCTTTAGAGCCCTGTCAAAATCCGAGATAACCAGATAACAGATACTGTAGCCAAAATATTTTTAATATTTTCATGATATTAATACTTTAAGACATCAAGAGACAAAGATCAGCCAAACATTTATCTCGCTGTTCAGCTATTCCTTATCTAAAATAATGCAAACAAAATTTATCTTTAGTCTTTGTCAGCGAGATAAATTTCTTTTCGGCTGCCAGAAGTTCTGGACATCACATTTCTGGGGATGTGCACTAAGGGACTTGTTGATCTTTACAATTCTGTAGGCATGACAGGGCAGTGACTTCATGAGGGAGGCATTCTGACCCATCCATTGCCTCCCCTAAGACCCTTTGGAATCTCTAGTCCCAACTCTGTTATATCACGGAGGGAAGGTTATCGGAAAGGAATAAAAGGAAAGTAACAATATCTTTTGAACAAAGGGAAATTTCTCACACAAATACATCACACATTACACCTTATCTCCATTCTAATAAATGTATACTTTATCCCTGGAAACTGGGCTCCTTTATTTAGCAGGAATTACAAAAAATAATAGTGAGTTTTCACAGTTTGCTAATTCACTGAATTTTTTTTCTTTTTTTTTTAATACTTGCACATCAGCAACATTTTTTTTAATGTGTATTATTTTTGAGAGAGAGAGAGAGCAGAGGAGGGGCAGAGAGAGAGGGAGACACAGAATCCAAAGCAGGCTCCAGGCTCTGTGCCGATATAGGGCTTGAACTCACAAACTGTGAGATCATGACCTGAGCTGAAGTGGGACGCTTAACTGACTGAGCCACCCAGGCGCCCCTCACTGAATTTTCTACGAGGAAAAAGTTACTAATCGTATGTCCGTGGGGGCTTCAAGTCTATATAGAGGCATCTAACCAAGCATTTCCTCAGTTAAATAAGAAACCTGTAATAGTTCGCTCGGGCTGCCATCACACATTGGAGGCCCAACCAACAGAAATTTAATTGATCACAGTTCCGGGAGCCTAGCAGTTGGAGATCAAAGTATTAGTAGGGCTGGTTCTTTCTGGGGGCCATGAGGGATGCTCCAAGATATTCCTTTTTGTAGATGGCTGCCTTCTCCATGCGTCTTCACTTGGTTTTCCCTATGAATGTAGGTGAGGTTTCTTTCTACTGCTTTTCTGTCTCTGCCCCTCGGGACTACATTTGTTCTACCCAAGGATGAGGTGTTCCTCTTTTTTCTCCCATCAAACTGCCACCTACAAAAGGAGGATATGTGGAGTTCCTCAGTGGAAGGGATATCCCACAACCCAAAGGGCAGTAACTCTTGTTCCATACCAGATCTCTGTTCTCCCAAATCTCCTGGAAGCTTGTTCCATTAACTCTCCTCAACTCTCTTCCTTTAATGATTTTATATATTTTTCAATTGAAAATATATTAGATTTTCTAATCCTACATCACAATTAATCTCTTATTGCTCTCCATTTTCCCTCTAGGTTATGTAAGTATATGTGTCTATCTAACAGTTGCCTACGCTTTACCCCATTCTCAACTCCTATGCTCTCCTCAAACCGCTTTCTCTCCACTATGCTTCCAAAACTCTTATCCACAGAATGTAGTTTTTAGAGAAATTCAAGATTAAGAGGGTAATTGAGTAGGAAAGAACACAGATCCCCCATGGATTCCCTCTTCCACGGGCCTCAGTTTCCTCTATTATTAATATCTTGCATCATTGGTACGGTACGTTTGTTATAACTGGTGAGCCAATATGGATGTGTTATTATTAATGTATCAATACCAGAGTTTGCCATCAGGGTTCATTCTTCATGCTGTAAAGTTCTGTAGATTTTGCCAAGTGCATAATGTCATGTGTATAACATCATAGTATCACACAGAACAACTCCCCTGCCTTAAAAATACCCTGTGCGTCACACAGAACTTCCCTGCCCTAAAAATACCCTGTGCTCCGCCTACTCATTCCCTCACCCCTCCTCCTTACCCCTGGCAGTCATTAATCTCCCTTCAGTCTCCAGAGTTTGCTTTCCCAGAATGTCATATAGTCAGAATCATACAGTAGATAGCCTTCTCATACCCCTTATTTCATTTAGCAATAGGTATTTAAGATTTCTCCATGTCTTCTCCAGGTTTAAGAACTCATTTATTTTTCTCATTGAATAGAATTCCATTGTGTGGACATACAACAGTTTGTTTATCCATTCACCTCTTGAAGGTTGCTTCCAGTTTTTGGCAGTTGTGAGTAAAACTGCTATAATCATTGTTCTTGTTATGCAGGTTTCTGTCTGGACATAAGTTTCCCAACTCATTTGACTAAATATCTAGGAGTGCAACTTCTGGGTTATATCGTAAGATTTTATTCAATTTTGTAAGAAACTGACAGGCTATCTCCTAAAGGGCTATTCCATTTTGTATTCCAACCAGCAATGAATGAGTGTTCTTGTCGGTTGGCTTTTGAATAAATAGTATCTATCGCTCATACAAATATTGTTATGCAATGAGTTCATATATATTTATGTATATTGTCCCGCCAAAAGCTTTTACTCCGCGTGTGCTGACAGAGAAGGAGAAACCACTGTGATGGCACGAATTACAGACAGTTGTAGAAGAATTTGTGTACAGAATGTGGCACTTAAGCTGGCATTAGGAAACTTGAAATTTCACAACTTTGGATTTAAATAGCTCTCCTTGAGCCTAGAAAACAGAGATTGACCTCTCAATCTTGACACACATCTTAATTTCCTCCCCCAATGTTCTTGAACCTTTCCTGGAATAAAATTAGTTACAATAACCAATGTGACAACGTTATTCTCTCTCTCTCTCTCTCTCTCCTTTAGGATAGCATAGAGAGGAATGGGGATACCATATTCAAAGGTAAAACAGAATTGTGAAACATTAAGTCACGGATTTTAGCATGATCCTGCTGGTGGAACTGTCAGAACTGACTCACCAAATCATTCACTGACTTTTCCCAAGTCACACAGTAATAGATACTAAGCTACCACTAAATGTGAGTTTCTGTCTTTTCTAAGATTTCTCAACTGCAAAAGAAAATGTACAGAGGCACAGAGATAGGACCTTAGCTCAAGAATGTTAGCTGGTTTTGTTTGGTGGACCTTGGAATTGTAACACTAAAATGGAAAAAAATATACCATTCGTTTAAGTTATGAATAAAATTAATCTTTATCTCTAAACTCATCCCGGAAGAATAGCGATGAGTCCAATATAAATGAGTTCACAGTGCTTTTTTTTTTTTTTTTAATCCTTAAGTCATACCAGAGTTTCAGAAAATCTACTGAAATGGGAAATGGTACCATCTTGTTCTTTTTCCTAATGATCTCGACTGCTGATGACCAACTCAGTAGTGGGGACCTGTCTTAAGGCCCCAAGACCACGGCAACTGGTGCTGACTTCTTCCGTGTCTTATGAAGTCAACCTCTTCTGTGGCCATTCAAACACAAGGCTACTCGAGAAGATTCAAGTTGACTATATGCTTTAGAGAGTCAAAGCCCTTGTTTCTCTCATGACTAAGAATTTTGCAATTACTCCTTTAGATCAGACCAATTATCTTGTGCATATGATGTGTGTGTGTGTGTGTGTGTGTGTAAGTAAATTTATTTAAAATTCAGTATTAAAAAGTTTGGGGTACCTGGGTGGCTCAGTCGGTTAAGCACCTGACTCTTGGTTTTGATTCAGGTCATGATCTCAGGGTTCCTGAGTTCAAGGCCTGCATCGGGCTCTGTGCTGACAATGTGGAGCCTGCTTGGGATTCTCTCTCTCTCTGCCCTTACCCTGCTCTCTCTCTCTCTCTCTCTGTCTCTTTCTTTCTCTCAAAATAAATACATAAACTTAAAAAATATTAAAAAATTGAAATTGATAAGTTTTGTCTGTTTATGAACATCAGATAAAGAATGAAGAAAATGTAAATAAACCATTCCAACTTACCTTTCCCTTTTCCTGGCGAGATGGGACAAAATGAGTCAAAAACCTGACCTGGCAGTCTGAAGAAGAGAATAGCCAATAAGCAACATATATGTAAAAAAGGTGCTCAATTTCATCAGTCACTGGAGAAAGGTAAATTAAAACTCTAAGGTAACGCCACTTCACAACATCAGAATTGCTAAAATGAAAAAAGGCAATACTGAATATTGACAAGGCTAAAGAATGACCAATTTCTCCTTTGCTGCCTCGGAGCGTAACTTGGCACAACTCTGGAAAATTATGTGGCAGGACTGACTTAGTTTGAATGTATGTACAGCCCATGAAACTAGAAGAGGTATCAGAAGATACATATAAAGTACTTACAGCCACATGGTTTGGAACAGCCCCAAATCAGAAACATTCCAATATTTGACTAGAGAAAACTGGATAAAAAAAATGTGACATGTTATACAATGTAATACCATAGGGCAATGGGAAGAAAGAAAGGATAGTCATATACGCAACATAATGGATGAATCTCATAAATCTGATATTGGATGAAAAACTCAGACACAGTAGCTGATTCCTTTAAACATACAATGTAAAAAAATTTTAAACGAATATAAAGTAACAACGAAGGTCATAATAACCATCTTTGTATCCAACATCTAAGTTTAACAAATGTTACTTATGTTAGGATGCTTGAAAGATGGAGGTGTGGTGAAAAGTCCATACTCGATGCCATTCACCTTTCTTTCTCCTCAGGGTTAACCCTTATCCAGAGTCTATAAGCATTCTTCACAATCATGATGTTGTAATAGTTCATATACAAGCATTTCTAAAATATATACTACTGTTTTGATGTTTACATTTTTTTCTTAAGAGGTATCATACTTACCCTTTCACACTGCTCTTTCTGATTAACATGTTCTCAGCATGTATTCAAGTTTATGTGTCTAGTTCCTTCATGCTATATCACTTTTTTTATCCATGCTTCCATTGATAGATCATCTCTTTTTTTTTTTTTTGGATAATATAAGCAATAGTTCAGTCTCCATATATACACATGACTCCTTAGGATATAATTGCATTCTCTAGATTATGTAACTGGAAAGCCACAATATTTCCTACTTTTCTTGGGTGGATTTACTTTACCACTCATCTTCAGTATTTTTCAAACTTCTCTTAAAATTTATTTTTGAGAGACAGAGAGAGAGGAAGAGAGAGCCCATGCACACACATGAGCAGGGGAAGGGCAGAGAGGGAGGGAGACACAGGATCTGAAATGGGCTCTGCACTGACAGCAGAGAGCCCCATAAGGGGCTCGAGCTCACAAACCCTAAGATCATGACCTGAGCAGAAGTCTGATGATGAACCGACTGAGCCACCCAGGCACCCCCTTTTTTTATTTTCAAACTTTTTAAATTAATTTTTTAATGTTTATTTATTATTGAGAGAGAGAGACAGACAGAGTGTGTGTGTGGGTGGGGGGAGAGGCAGAGAGTGAGGGAGATACAGAATCTGAAGCAGGCTCCAGGCTCTGAGCTGTCAACACAGAGCCCAACATGGGGCTTGAACTCATGAACCCCAAGATCATGAACTGAGACAAATTCCAATGCCAACCAACTGAGCTACCCAGGCACCCCTATTTTCAAACTTTTTAAAACGCAACACTTAGTTGGAATAAATTTATATATTTATACCATGTACTCATAAATATATATACATATAGCAACATAAGCCAATATTTCATAAAATATTTACTTCATAATATGTGAAACACTTGGGAGAGTTTCCATGATCTTCCTTTTCATTCTATTCTCTTTTCTAATTTTTAAAAATGTTGGTCAGTACATAGTACATTGACTTCATACTCTACTAAAGATTGAAACACAGTGCTACATATGTGTCTGGATTTTCAAAACCCACAATGTTATCTTTCTGGGACCTGACTTCATGAGAAACTTCCATTTTCTTTCC
Source organism: Prionailurus viverrinus (assembly GCF_022837055.1). Lineage (NCBI taxonomy): Eukaryota > Metazoa > Chordata > Mammalia > Carnivora > Felidae > Prionailurus > Prionailurus viverrinus. The sequence goes on along the minus strand of NC_062573.1, from coordinate 72,760,557 downwards.
AAAGTCCATGGGGATAAGGAAATTCCAATCTCAGGAATTCCAAACCTGGTTTACTTTTTAGGGGGGACAGGGTGATTCTTTGCATTTTTTTTTCTTATTGAATCCATATCAAGAAAGCAAGATAACTTGTCAAAATGTTAACCCATCAATAGTGAAAATATTAAACTTGCGTAGTGTAGAGGAAGAAAGTTCAAGAAACAAACCACAAAATCATTAGGTATCAGGTGAAGTCAATATTTTCTTAGTAGACATGTCACAAAAATGCAACTGATGCATTTTTGGAAAGAAGTCCAACATCTTACAAGACTCTGTCTCCTCACTCTAAGATGTTAGAGGTGATGAAAATACAGGCTACATAGAAGAGTTGACTGATTTTATACTCTAGCTTTACAAAAATAGGCCCTGTACAAAAAGTAGAACTGAAAGTGTAATAAGAAATTATTTGGTTATTATTTTGCCTGCGTTATCACAGAGGACTATTTCTGATTTAAAAATACAGGAGACACTGTCGGGGCTCCTGGGTGGCTCAGTGGGTTAAGTGTCCAACTTCAGCTCAGGTCATGATCTGACAATTCATGAGTTCGAGCCCCACATTGAGCCCTGCACGGACAGCTCAGAGCCTGCAGCCTGCTTTGGATTCTATGCCTCCCTCTCTCTTTGCCCCCCTGCTCATGCTCTGTCTCTCTCTGTCTCTCAAAATCATCATCCCAGTAAGTTAGTGTGCGTGTGTGTGTGTGTGCATGCATGCACATGATAATTATTTGACTATTGACATATCTGGAGGTAAAGGGAAAACCATTTGGATCACTATTTCTCAAAATGCTTTAACCTGTGAACACATTTTAAATACTGACTAAAGCAATGTTTCCCATGGGTTGTGGATAGTGGATGTGAGGAAGGTGAGTGGAAATTGGAGGATCTTAGGGAAATGCTGTTCCTTTTTTAAAATTTTTTTAAATATTTACTTTTGAGAGAGAGAGACAGAGAGAGAGAGAACGTGAGCATGGAAGGGGCAGAGAGAGAGGGAGACACAGAATCTGAAGCAGGCTCCATGCTCTGGGCTGTCAGCACAGAGCCTGATATGGGGCTTGAACCCACAAGCTGAGTTCATGAGCTGAGCTGAAGTTGGAAGTTTAGCCAGCTGAGCCACCCAGGCGCCCCTGAAATGCTGTTCTTGATGATTCTGAATATATCTCTTTCTCTACACGAAACAAAATGCTGAAGACAGAGCCTAACAGAAAGGGGTGGCAGGAAACCCCTTACTAAATCAGATCTTTTGCTGGAGTCTTAGGTGCATACTTCAGCTCTGTTACGTTGTCTCACTGCTTTGCTTCCTTTTGGCTATCAGGTCCACACTAAAGGAGCAGAAATAATGATGCTGCGAAAATGTAACACACAGCGGTTGCTTTTAACTATCGTCTCTCTCTCTCTCTCTCTCTCTCTCTTTTTTTCCTCTTCCTTTATTTTCTGTTCTCTCTCTGTAAAGTAACTAGAGCTGATGACTCATCATCTTCCTGAAGCACCAAGAGGGGTGAGTCATGTCTCAGGGGCTGCAGTCCTGGGGTTTCAAGAACAGGAAACACTTAACCCCTGATTATCCCTTAGCTGTTAAATGGTAACATATGTTATGCTTTATTTTATTTCCACAAATCCGCTTGATTTGCGTGTGGGGGGAAACGTTTCCAACCCATCATTCGCATCAGTGTTCTTATATGACTAGTGACTTTCTTTACTTTTCATATTTGGGAGTTTCACTTGCTTTTAGAGTTCCGGCTAAAAGTGAATTTTGAAAAAAAAATGTTCTTGTAACTTTTTTTTCTTAATTCTTCAACAAGAATTTGGAAAGAATATTGTTGCTATTATAGATTTGCCAGTGCCTTACAAATCCAAGTATATAAAGTAATTCCTCTGGATTTATGCTACTGGTAACCACAAAAAACAAAAGAAAATAAACCTATATGTTTCTTTTATGTGGTTATATGTTATAAAAGGCACACGGGCTTTTTTGTTCATTTCACAAGGGTGTCACTGTGCAGAAATGTTCCATCATTTCCATTACCAAAGTTAGTAATACAAACACAAATATAAAACCAAATTTTGTTAATTATCTTTTCTCTTCACACCTGACAAAATAAATGTAATATTAGAAAGCTGGTCTGTATCTGTCAAAATGTAATGCAGTAATAGTAAACAATTAATTAGCAGCTAATTAGTTTGCTCAACACGTACTTACAGTAAGTGCCAAATATATAGATTGGCATTTTCTCAAATATTTAGATTAGCCGATCATCCTACATCAGAATATGTTGACTTCACTGAAATTAGCATTGAGAATTCAGAATGTGTTATAAAATCTGACAATCTTAAGAAAGTATTTTCATTGATTTTTGTAAAGCTGGCATATATATGTCATTATATATTATATGTCATTATATAATATATTATTATATATAATATATTATTATATATAATAATATATTATTATGACATGTATAATATATATTAGATTATATATTATATATAATGATACACATATATACATATACACATATACATATAATATACATATATATGTGTGTGTGTGTATATATATATATGAATATATATATATATATTTATATAATGATATGTATAATTACCTGAAATATTTCTGAGGAAAACAGGCAAAAAAACAAACCCTAAAATGCCCCATAAACTGTACCATACACCATGACAAAGTTTACAGCTCTGCATAGTTTAATGGAAACATCACATAGAATCTTGTAAAGTTTTGTGAAGAATAAAACTGAACCACCATTGAGGCTACCAGAACCAGTTTCTGTTCCTTGTGGCAAGCAGGAAATGTCTTGGGGCACCTGTTTTGTACTAGATGCTACTCTAGTAACCCTTTCACTGTATAGCTTGAGTGCCTTCCTTTAGTGTTCAACTACTCTAGAATGTCAGGGATCTATGCATATCTATCTGTACAACTGATTCTCTATAAAAGAAACGCTGTAAATAGGCCTTCCTTGAATGCCAATACCTTTTTTTGAATGTCATAATGATCATATTTCTAGCATTAACTTCGTTTGTAATTTTGGGACAATCTGGAGCTTTATTTCTTTTCTATTTCTTACTTATATCCACCAGCCATATATAAACACAAGAAGTCTTTTATTTTAAGGAAAGAAAATTGCTGGTAAAATATAAAAATAAAAATTATTCAGCACTGCATGGTGTTAAAATTTACAATATATGTATGTGTGTATATATATATATACATATACACATATATATACATATATATATATACACACATATATATATAATTTCTCAATTGTCACAAGAATTCTAGTGGGTAGGCAGCTTAGATAATATTATCCCTAATTTACAAAAGTAGACAAGTTCAGGGGCACCTGGGTGGCTCAGTCAATTGAGCATCTGACACTTGATTTCGGTTCAGGTCATGATCTCACAGTTTGCAGGATAGAGCCCCGTGTCGGACTCTATACTGACAGTGCAGAGGCTGCTTGGGATTCTCTGTCTCCCTCCCTCCCTCTCTGCGCCCCCCCCCCCCCCCCCTCGTGCATGTGTGTGTGTGCTTGCACACACAGTAAGTAAATAAATAAACTTAAAAAAATAAAGTAGACAAGTTCAGGGAAATTAAATATATCCCCAAGGTCACATAGTAACTAGTGATGGAGCTAAGATTCAAACTAAAAGGGTTTTCTTAGGTTTATTTTGTTTTGAAGTGTATACACTTTCCTTTCACAGCCTGTTTAAAAAAAGGATGCCAATTATTAGTATCAGGATTGGGGTAGACAGTACTGCATCCTTGGAAATCGACTGCAGTCTACTTTCTCTGGAAAAAGCAGTGCAAGCTAAAGAGGAAAAAAAAAGTCTGTCTTTCCGTGTTTTTTTTCCCCCCCTCTATGCAGTCAGCTAGGAGTTGGTTCAGCTAGTAGTTTTGCAAGACTTGTTTCACTTTGTTTCTCGGCGAGGCTGAGCCACGTACTTCAAACAAAGGGCAACCAATTACTAACTTCTGGTTGCTAGGTGTGGTCTCCTTTCAAATTCTATAAAATCAGAAGCACTAGACTTCACTTCTAGTGTGAAACCTTCAGAGGAGAATCTCTCTCCAGTGCTTTGGAAGAAGGTGAAGAAAAAGGGTAAGTCTTAGTTTTCTTTTTAGTTAGCTTTGATTGTTCTGAAAACTTGTCCCATCGTGATGTTAATTGTTACTGCTTCTCCAGGATTTATGGCTAGCTGCATTTAGTATGTTTTGATAAATCTTTCTGTAAAATCACATTGGGTATTTATATGTCGGAAATCACAAATTGTAATGTTTTCTTTTATATAGTTAAGAGTTTTACAAATATGGGCAGTTTGCTTAATACTGGCTTATTGCACTGTTGGTGAATTACCATAGAAGAAAAAGGGAAGAATGTGTTTTCCTCCTATGAGTTACACATTTCCAAGAGCTGTGTGTGTGTGTGTGTGTGTGTGTGTTACATGGAAATCATGATGGAGGGTGGATACTTGTAGGCAACCAGTACAGAACAGAAGTGCTGGAGGGGAGTTTCAGGAAACTGTTTCAAAATGGCAGGACTATTTCCTCTCCTCTCCTCTCCTTTCCTCTCCTCTCCTCTCCTCTCCTCTCCTCTCCTCTCCTCTTCTCTCCTCTCCTCTTTCTCTTTCTTTCTTTCTTTCTTTCTTCTTTCTCTCTCTTTCTTTCTCTTTCTTTTCTTCCTTTTCTTTCTTTCTTTCTTTCTTTCTTTCTAAGAATTAAATAGATTCAGACCTCATAGTGATAATTATGCCCTTTGTAATTTACATTGAAATTACGTTATGTTTATTTATGCAGTGTAAATAAGAGGATCCACTGATTAATCATTTCATTTAAAGAGGGTGTGGCCACATTCTTATTCCTGGAGTCTCTGTGTCATACACAGGTTTTTCAAGTGTGGATGTGAAAACCTAAGGGGAAGGAAAGTATTTTCTGGGTGGTGTCAGATAAGTTATTCCTGTAAATGCTAGCTGGGTCCTCTAAAAATTATTTTCCTTAGTAGCAAAAGCACCAAACAAATCCAAGGTAGACTTTTTACTGGTGTTGGATATATTTGCAAAAGTGAGAGAATTCGAATCATCATATATCCAGCTATCGTTTATTACAAGTGCTCCTTTGAGAATTTTTCTTAGTCCATTTTGAATGTTAAATTAAATGCCCTGGCATCTAACTTTTAATGCTAGCTTGATTAAGAAGGAAGTGCTCTTTCTTGCCCTGTTTATATTTAAAATTCTGCATGGACTTTGAAAAAATAATATTCCCCTCTGCCCACAGAAATGTATTTTGATAGCTAGAAGGGAAGGCGCATTGCAAAATGATTCAAATGCGGTAAAGCACTGGTTCCCTAATTCAGAAATGGCCTCCTCCCCAGAAGTTCTGTCAACACCCTGGCCCCCAGGCTCAACCACACAAGGCAGATAGCCAACCTTTGATGGATGTTGACAAAATAGTTAATAATAACATTATGCAGCGTTTCGTGCTTATTAAATGCTTCCTCCACCCAAAGAGCTGCAAAAGTTGAGTTTTGTTTATGATGTTAGTTTGCTGAATCGGTTGTTCTTAATCTTCTCTAAACCCTGGAGCTGTTTTTAAAATCAGAGCTAAGCAGCTAAAACAGTGGACCTTGTATTTTTCAGCGATCAACCCAAAACAGTTTTTGGAGGAGATGAGTTCATCTTTCTTTAAAACAGGATAAATTTTTATCAGAAAGATCAGAACAGATATAATTTATATAATACCTTCCTTAATTATGCTAATTTTCCCCACCTCCATCCACTTGAGATGAAATTTAAGATAGGCACCTCAGAGCTATTATGCATTGTAGACACTATTTATTCCAACACTCGTATTTTTATAAATGAAGACCCCTGGAGAAGCTAAATGTTTTCTTGAGGCCATATAGTCAGTTAAAGGGAATCCAAATAGGGCTCAGAACTCTTCAGTTCTTATTTTATATCCTATAGCTATGAAGAAACGTTTGTGAAATGTATAGGTATGTTTCCTAAATAATTAGCACTAATCCACTATTTTATTCATTCAATAATACTTATTAATATACTAAATACCAGAGATTGGAGGTGCATGATGAATAGTAGATTAGCACTGCCCTCATGGAATGCTGCTGGGGCATATAGACGGGTACATAGAAAGTGATAATACAGAATGGTAGGGGCGAGTGTAAGGGGACAGGAGGACATCTTGGAAGAGGCACAGAACTTCACCCGGTTGAGTGTTGAACGCTTGAAAATCTTCTGGAGGATGTGAAGAGGTCTATGCTGAGTCTTTTTAGAAGCAACAGTCTGGCAAGGGAAGCAAATACGGAGGAAGAAACAGCATTCCAAGCAAAGGAAACACCCTATCCAAAGGCCTAGAGGCAAAACATTCATGAGAGTACCTTTCATAAAATGGTTCTTCATGAATGAGTCATGCCTTTGTATAGTCTAATTGGTTCCCTTACACCGGCAGGTAAGGGAAGGTCCTGTGAATATATATATTCAAGGGAAAAACTGAGCACAAGCGAAAGCATTGAAGAATAAACCCCCAAGTGCTAGGGTAAACTTTGCCACAGTCTCCATGAGTTCACTGGTAATGAAGCTGATTCTCGAGTGTGAGCTCTTAAAAATAACATTCCTGTCACTCACTGTCTTTTTAGTTGTAAGTGTAAAACAATTTGCAATACTTTGGAATCAGAAGGCATAGATTTATGTATGACTTGATGTTTGACAGCTTCTGTCTAGAAAACTGCCAGAAAATTACACTGTTTTTCCCAGGTAGAAAATAGGAATGAAGATGCTGTCCTATGCAAGAATTAGTTGCTGCTGGTATCTCTGGATAACTCTGATCATTCTAGATTGTCACCAGGATGCATGAGAGACCATAAAAATCGGCTTCTTCTGTTTACAGATCTTGGAAGTAGCCTTTCATGAGGCCGACCGAGATAGAACTTGCGATTTAAAACAAGAAAGAAACACAAACAAACAAACTTTTGTAATAATTTCAAACCTTCAGAAAAGTTTCAAGAATATCACACAGAATTACCATTGTACGCAGATCCCACAATTGTTAGTATGTCACATTCGCGTTATCCTCTTCCTCACTCCACCCTCTCTGTGTTTTTTTCTGTAACATTTGAGACAACACTACAGATACAATGGCCCTATGCCTCTAAATTACTTCTGTCTCTCTATATTAAAAAAACAAGGACATAACTGTCGTGCAGTTTTTGAGAAATCAGGAAATTAACTTTGATACAAGCCTTAGTGTTTTCAGATTTTGAGCTGGCCCAATTACTAATGTACCATTTCTGGAATACCTTTATCTTATAGTGCTGTAAGCATGGATCCTGTATTCTGCCTAACATCTTGGGCATACTTTTTATGTGTGTTTACCCTCTGTAATTCCTTGCTGAATGAGATGAAGAAAGCTCTCTTATGACACATAAATATACACAAAAATGCTCATCTCTAGAAAGTTACACATTTATGCACAGATAAATGAGATTGGTAGGCAGTGCATGTTCACAAACAGATCATTCACTAAAAGAACTCTGAAATACTGTTAATTTCCATATAGGTCAACCTATGTATAAATCGCCAATTTCGTCTTCAAATTAGATCATGTTAAAGACTGAGATAATCTTGGATAATGTGAATCTTGGATAATCTTGGATAATGCTGGTTTCAGAGTTCATTAGTACCCAGATTTTATATATATATATATATAGAGAGAGAGAGAGAGAGAGAGAGAGAGAGAGCACCAAGGTATGTTAATAAAATAATACATACCCTACAAACGTTGCAACTAAAAAAAAAAATAAAAAAGAAAATCTTTTGCAGATTCATAGGGTAATTTATTTTTTTTAACTCTACAATTCTATTTTCTAGACCAAATTTTTTCTCTGCATAGTAATAATATCTGATATCTATATAACAAGTAACAGTCTATAAAAGATCCTTGTATGCATTATTTATCTAAAGTAAAGCAAGTGTTACCTTCAAATTATTGAATATATTTTATCAAGGTACAAAATGCCGTTTTCATGCGGAGGGTAGTTACAGAAGAGACAGAATGGTTTAGCAATTCAGTTTGGCCAAAATGTTTTTGCTGTGGTATTTGTAAAGTATGTTGCAACTGTTAAAAATTTCTGCTAATACTTGCAGTCGACATTGAGCACTTAACTACTGGTACATGATAAAATATTTTTCCTTTAGGGCAATTTCTTACATCCTGCCAGTATCCCTGTGTCCTCAAGCTAAGAGCTAGTAGATATTATTTGGCTGGATTGAGATTCCATTTTCCTCAAATTGCTTTTCTGAGACAGTCTATTCAGACTACTTTTCTTTTCCAGACCGTGCTTTTAGACCATCCAAATTATTTCATTTTTTAAAATTATTTTTTAAAAACATTTTTTATTTTTAAGAGAGAGAGACAGAGTGAGAGTGGGGGAGGGGCAAAGAGAGAGAGGGAGACATGGACTCCGAAGCAGGCTCTAAGCTCTGAGCTGTCAGTGCAGAGCTCGACACGGGGCTCAAACCCACGAACCATGAGATCATGACCCGAGCCAAAGTCAGAGGCTTAAACAACTGAGCCACCCAGGTGCCCCAAGACCATCCAAATTATTTCAGATTATAAGATCTAGGAACCCAGAAGATATGTTACAAAGGTGTCTCCTCTATAAACTCTGTTGTGTCAAATAAATTATTCAGCCCCCTTATTTGTGTTGTTTGGTGTTATGTGAAGAAATCAATGCATTATGTGAGCATTTTTTGAGAAGTGAAAAAAAATGAAGCACAGTGAAGTTTTCATAAAATTTGTGTTGAAGTTCTGAGGTTCATTTTTAAAATTATGTTTGACAATATGCACAGTCTCTGGTCTATTTTGAGGGTTTTTTTTTCCAGTTGAAAAGAGTGGAAATACTGGAATACATATTTCACTGATGGAAAAGTACTGTGCTAAGTGACCAATCATATCACTCATTTTGAGGATTCTACTTTACGAAGGGCATGGCTGAGATTATAAAAATGGAAATTTCAAATACCTGAAACCGGGGCGCCTGGGTGGCGCAGTCGGTTAAGCGTCCGACTTCAGCCAGGTCACGATCTCGCGGTCCGGGAGTTCGAGCCCCGCGTCGGGCTCTGGGCTGATGGCTCAGAGCCTGGAGCCTGTTTCCGATTCTGTGTCTCCCTCTCTCTCTGCCCCTCCCCCGTTCATGCTCTGTCTCTCTCTGTCCCAAAAATAAAAATTAAAAATGTTGAAAAAAAAAATTAAAAAAAAAAATACCTGAAACCTTGCCAGAAATTACTAGAAGTTCTGGATGTGCCAATGACATCATTGGAAAATGAATCTGCTTGTGCCAACAGCAATGGCCTCAGATTATGACTGTAACAGGAAGTAAAACCTTGTGCAAAATTGTACATCATGACTTTACCTCAGGAAATAACTTTAAATCTATCAGTTGCTGGAGGGGGAAGAGGTTATTTTAAACGGATGCACAAAATATTGGTTCTTCTCACTGATGACAGAACAGTAATGTGAACAATCCCCATGATAATTAAGTGGAGATAGTTTCTGCTTTGGATATGGTTTCTCTCACGTATTTAATCTCATTACTTGAAACTGAGGTTATTTTTCAGCAGGTATGGATGAAAGATTTCGTCTGAACATGCTGTTAAGGAGTCAGGTTATGGGTTTTACTTCTCACGATTCATTTAGCTTCTGATGAAGAATTTCAAACTACTGAGATTTCCCTTCCAAACTCCTTCAGATGTATTCATGGGCGTAGTCTCCAGAGGGATAAACAAAGCGGTATGGAGAGATATGTCAACCTTGCTCACGAACGAGCCCCTCAAAACACATCCCCAGCCCGAAAGGATCACTGAGAGCTTCTTTTGTGGACAAAACAGGGAACACACGAGTTTTTCAACATGCTTCAGGTTTTAAAGATATACATGGTTGATTAAGTAAAAATACGGCAGAACCATGGTAGCAATTAACAAAATTTCAAGACAGAGTTTGTGGAAAGGGGACATCTATGTTGCAGTATCACCCTGATGCTTCCTATGAGAACAAAGAACCTCTTATAAAATCTGGGTTTTTTGTGTGTTGGATGGAAAACCATGAAGGACTAATATTTAGGACAGCTCAGCTAGGAAGAAATGTGAGGGTGGCAATTGCTTCAAATGCTGAAATAATTTTATACCAAGGAATGGAAAAGGAAACAATTATTTGAGGGGGAAATGCCACCTGACTATCTCTTTATCAAGCTCCTTTAGCGTTTTGAGCCTGAATCCACTCCGGCAGATTGTCACAGACTGTTTTACCTTATAAATGTAAATAGAACATTATGCTTTTTCTCCAGCCATTACTTTTCTTTAGGCCCTCACCAAATCCTACCCAGATTCTCTAAAGGCCTATTAAATGGTCTCCAATCTTTCATCTTGCCCGTCTCTTAGCCATTCTCTATGATCTAGGATGAGTGATCTTTCTGAAATATAAATGGAATCGTACTGCTCTTTCTAGAAATCCATTCATCTTTTCCCAAAGCGTTGGAGATAATTTAAACCTCTTTGGATTGGGCTTCTGCCAAGATTTCTTGCTTTAGTAGCGTCCCAAATATGACAGCCTTCTCTCTGTTGTGTTCTCTTTAACTTTTCTGTCAGGTTAACCTTGACGCATTCCAAGAGAGGCTCAGATCAGCCAACATTTAGCTTTTGTGTTTTCCCACAGGAAGCATGCACTAGCTTGAAGCTCTCTGAGGAAAGCATGATGTTTGAATATTTTCTGGACCTTCAGTGCTTGGCATATGGTAGATGGTCTATAAATTTAGAGCAATGAAGTAAATCACCAACCCCACTTGTAGAATCATCTGGCCCCTAAAGGTTAGGACTGAATATGCCAAGAAAGAACCAAGTTTCTGAATGGTGGGTGAGGCTCGGTGTTTCTGTTCAAGGGTCAGACTCTCCTTTTAAAGAGCTTACATCTAGCATTTTATTATGCTCCTAAATGTAATCCTTAAGTAAGGTCAAGACTACTCTATGTCTTATGTATGCAAGAGAGTAGAATGGCATATATGTGCTGTAGGTTTTTGTTTGGTAAAAGCATCTACCTGTTTTCTTTCCAGATACTTCTTTGAAAATGGCAATGGTATCAGAATTCCTCAAACAGGCCTGGTTTATTGAAAATGAAGAGCAGGAATACGTTGTAAGTCAAGTGACAATAAAATAACTTAGTTAAGATTAGAAGAGAAGCTAGTATGAAGGAGTGGACGTTATTCTATGTCTGTCTCATCCACAGAAAACTGTGAAAAGCTCCAAAGGCGGTCCTGGGTCAGCAGTGAGCCCCTATCCTAGCTTCAACCCATCCTCGGATGTTGCCGCCTTGCATAAAGCGATAACAGTCAAAGGTAATCATGTCTCCCCATAACCGCCCCTCCTGGACATTTCAGAATGGCCACTAGAATGGCTATTGAAAACCGGCCATGCGCAGTGGGAAAGGTCTGTTTCATTTTGAAGATAAAAAAAAAAAAAAAAGATTTCTTCGTCAAAAGAACTTAGGAATTTTCAGCACTTGGGAAATTTGGGTCAAATCAGTAGAATCTCTGTTGCTACGACTGATATTTTTACCAGCTCATTTCCAGCAGAAACTCAATGCTGGAATCAACACCTCTCCTCACATCTAGGGTTTAAATCAGGACCAAGCACTGCAGCTATGAGGGTCGGGAACAGTTTCTCTTTCTTTCTCCTTCAGATGGAGGAAGTGACATCTGAAACGCTTCCCTTTAATGCTGCCTTTATATCTTAGGCTGGTATAATTTCCATTTCTTAGTTTTCTAGAACTTCATTTGGGCCATCTTGGTAATTAATTATTTTATGTCAGTTATTGATGATGAAGAAAATTGATTTTAAAAGCCTAGTGGTCTTTTATTTCCAGGTGTGGATGAAGCAACCATCATTGACATTCTGACTAAGAGAAACAATGCGCAACGTCAGCAGATCAAAGCAGCGTATCTCCAGGAGAAAGGAAAGGTAGGTCGAGTGGTACATTTAGACATTTAATTTCAGTTACGTTTATGTATAAACATGGATTTTGAAGCACAATTCACCTATTCTTTTTTCAGTCTCCAACACTATTTTCCCCTTACAACTAAGACGAGGATGACAGTATTTCCTTGCTTGGTTGCAGTGTAATCAATTCTAGCAAATTTTCTGGTTTCAGACATGAGTCGTCTTGGTGCTTTGCAGATGACTTTTATATTGAAGACCAGTCTTTAATTTGAATATAACAAATATCGAGAGTACTCTTGGCAGTAAAGAATATGTTCTGATTGATATGTGTGTTATGTTAAATTTTAAATTGAGTGATTAAATGTCTGAATGTAAAGTTTATACATATAATTCTACTTTAAAAGTAAGCTTTGTATTCTCTATACCAATAATGGGTAATATTTTTAAGGAGTCCAGTTAGAAAATGATATAATACCAGTGCTTGATTGTAATGCTTATTTGAGCAGTGAAAACCTCAAAGGCTGGAAAATTATTAGTACATTATTTTTGAAGTATTCTTACTACTGTTTCTGTTAAAATACAAACTCCTATGTTTGAGCCTTGTGATTTTCTTCCTGTGTAAAACATCAAGAGAATACTTAAAGAAGTCCTTTATGAGTTCTCAGTGTAGGGCACCTGGGTGGCTCAGTCAGTTGAGCATCTGACTCTTGATTTTGGCTCAGGTCATGATCTCACTATCGTGAGATTGAGTCCTGCATGGGGCTCCATGCTGAGTGTGTAGCCTGCTTGAAATTCTCTCTCTCTCTCTCTCTCTCTCTCTCTCTCTGTCTCCCTCTGCCCCTCCCCTGATTGCACTGTCTCTAAAAGAAAAAGAAAGTTATCAATGAATTCAGCGAATTTCATTGTAATCACTCTAGATCTAAAAAATGAAGGTAACATTCTAAATGTCATATTTTGTACCTGAATGAAAGGAGCTCTAAAAGGTGGCTGGATTTAGCAATCAGCAGTAAGATTACCTAACAGTCAGGTAACCCCACAATGTGGTACTACCCAGCATCAGCATTTACTTATTAGAGGCCCTGATTCTAATCTCTTGGTTATAGCCCCTGGATGAAGCTCTGAAGAAAGCCCTTTCTGGTCACCTCGAGGAAGTTGTTTTGGCTCTGTTAAAGACTCCAGCCCAGTTTGATGCTGAAGAGCTTCGTGCTGCCATGAAGGTAAATGGCCTTATTTAACCAAAACTCCTTTCAAGAGATTGTATAGACCAAGTCCACTTACATGTCTTCTTATATCCTCAGCATCCAGTACAGGGCATGCCCATCAGTGAGAATAAAATGAATGAATGAGTAAATAAATAAATGAATGAATGTTGGACTTAGCAGCTGTATTACGTCCAGTCTTTTCATGATGTCACTGCAATGAATCATACGCCTCACTTTTCACATCTTTGTGCAAAACACTGGCTTTAAATCCATTTTGTTTTTAGAGCAATATAATAGCGTTTGTTGTAATCGTTAAATATTGTGGATATTTACTACATACCGTGGGAAAGTTACTAACTGTCAGATTCAAACGAATTTTGGGACACAAAAGCTAGCAGATGCTCTTGAATAAGATTTTCCTTCATTTCTTCTTTAATCCAGGGCCTTGGGACTGATGAAGATACTCTGGATGAGATTTTGGTATCAAGAACTAACAAAGAAATCAGAGAGATTAACAGAGTCTATAGAGAAGGTATGTTTTAATGCCCAACAGTCCAAATCACCTCTCGGAAACTAAATGTGGTATGTGTTTCTCAAAGCTGAATGTGGATATTAATAATGGGGCTTTGGAAATTCTACATATTATAATTTTTCTCCATTGTTCGGCATGTGTCAATGCATGCACACGTTGTTACCAGACAGCACTCGAGTTGCCAGGGTGCTGATGAGGGAGACAGCATCCCACCCCTCATCAACGTTGCACTTTAATAGAAAATGTCCTTCTAGCACAAATGGCCACATGTTACTGTAATGGAAAACTCAATTCATTAGCGCTGAATTTAAAGAATTTCCTAAAAACTTTTCTATTTTTCTGAGATTTATGTCCAAAAAATGTCCCATTGTTTTTTATTTTGAAAAGATAACAAGAACAGAAATTTCCAAACAAAATATTCTCCATTTGCCCTTGAAAATGTAGAGTCCAGGGACGCCTGGGTGGCTCAGTCGGTTGAGCGTCCGACTTCGGCTCAGGTTATGACCTCACAGCTTGTGGGTTCGAGCCCCACGTGGGGCTCTGTGCTGACAGCTCGGAGCCTGGAGCCTGTTTCAGATTCTGTGCCTCCCTCTCTCTCTGCCCCAACCCACTCGCATTCTGTCTCTGTCTCTCTCAAAAATAAAATAAACATTAAAAAAATTAAAAAAAAAAAGAAAATGTAGAGTCTAGTACTTACAATCCTCTGATGGAAACTTTACCTTTACCATTATGAACTTTAGTCATTATGAACATAAATGAGTCACTTACTCTTTATGTATTTTTGTAACTTACTCTTTATCTCTATTTATAACCATGGGGATGAACGACCAGCCATGGATCATTTTATCTATTCAGTGACACATCTCATTTAAAAGATACACTCAACACTGTAAACAGGGTCACTATCACCGGGTCCTGGTCAGTGTTGGGAATTTTATTAATTTCTATTTCTAGTTTCCCAAGCCTTCAACGTTTGTTTTCCCATCCTAATATGCGGCACCATACAGGATCTTTCTGCTTGGTTTTCATACCAAGCACAGGGAATACAATAGCCCTTGCACATGGCAATTTAATAAAGGTATCACAATAAGGAAGGTTTTAACCTCATTTTCTGCGATCTCATTATCAGTATTTCTCTTAGATCCATTTATCAGTAATGATAATCAAGAAAGGCATTATTATCAGTTCGTTTTTGCTTGATAAAACATAGTTTACAAAGGTATATGTCCATATTTCTCTATTATATACCAAATATAGTGTAATGATGGCTTATTTAACTGCCCTGTCCTCTACTCAATTATAAATTCAGTTAATTTTTGTGTACTAGAGCATTATTTTTGCCTAGTTAATTAAGGGATTTTCTACAACATTTTAAATCTGTATCTATATATATAATCAATCTATCTGTATATATATTTACACATGTATGCAAAACTATATCACATATAAGATATTTATAACATTTTAAAGTAAATACATAATCTGTGTTCAAGGAAGTACCTCTAGCTTATGGTTTTAAATACATATTCTAATTCATTCCATTGCTTAAATTTTGGCATATTTTGTTTCAAAATTGATTTTTAATCATGTATACCTATGCAATTTATTCTTGCTAGCAAAAGTTTTATGACCGTAGGGTTTCATCCACTGTATTATCTAAATTGCTTTCATTGCCCTATGGAAATAGCTTTGATGATCTAAGATTTTACTCGCTCTGATTACTCTGTTTTTATTTAAAAAATGATAATATTTGAGATACGTTCCATAAGTCATTGGACATTTGACACTGCAAATTGTAAGCCAGCACAGAGACGTCAGATATTACTACCACCATTATTTGTCACTAGTTTACTGCAAAATACACTTTTCTTATTTCTCAGAACTGAAGAGAGATCTGGCTAAAGATATCACCTCAGACACATCTGGAGATTATCGGAATGCTTTGCTTTCTCTCGCTAAGGTATACTTCAACTAGTTCAGAAAATACCTCCTCCTTTATGAGGAGTCAAGTCTTAGATTTCCTCTCTCTCTCTCTCGAAATAAGCAATTGACTCTCTATTTCTCAAAAAGTGTTATGTACCTGATGTTAAGAGAATTAAGTAAATCATGAGATTACATGCTAGAAAACAACTTACCAGAGGGCACCCGGGTGGCTCAGTCGGTTGGGTGGCTGGCTTCAGCTCAGGTCATGGTCTCGCGGTCGGTGTGAGTTCGAGCCCCACATTGGGCTCTGTGTTGACAGCTTGGAGCCTAGAGCTTGCTTCCCATTCTGTGTCTCCCTCACTCTCTGCCCCTCCCCTGCTTGCTCTCTCTCTCTCTCTCTCTCTCTCTTTCTCAAAAATAATAAACACTTAAAAAAGTTTAAAAAAAGAAGTAAAATAAAACAACTTACCAGAGAATGGGGATTTTTTTCAGGGTGACCGATCTGAGGACTTTGGCTTGAATGATGACTTGGCTGATACGGACGCCAGGGTAAGCAAGTGCTCACAAATACTTCTGGAGTCGACCTTCCTATGTCAGATAGGTCTTGTGTTAGGTGGGGTTACCACCTGAGGCCTCTACGTGAAAGCAAACGTTAGATCCTCCTAGAGGCCAGTCACCCCTAATGTTCATTCCCTGAGTGATGCACACCCATTTGCACTTGAACAGAGTGAAACACGTGATCTTTATGTTCTTAATAGATTTCATTTCTCACAAAGTGGGAGGGGATTGAAAGAAATTGTTTTGTCATTCTTAAGAATTTTTTTGTTGAGAAAACCCTGAATTTTTTCTTATCATGTCTAAGAAAGGGAAAAATAATTTTTAAGTGGAAAGGGTAAGCACATTGAACCGTCTTTTAACAGTGAACAGTGCAATGAGTTCATACATATAGATGTATGTTTATGTTGTAAAACCATTATAGTAATGATTATAGTTATAAAAATTATAACATTTATATACATTCAAGTATATTGACATATAATTTCAGTGAGATTGTTGGTTATTTATACACCAATCCATTGGCAACATTAGAGAAACTGTGCCATTTTAGGGCCTGGAATTTCTGTTAAATACAAAAAAAAAGACTATTATTTGCATATGCTTTCCCTATGGGATAATATTATGTCTGTAAATTCATTATGGTGAGTTAACAGGATAGAAACTTATCTGTCCATACTCACTCCCTTCACAATACTGGTACATAATCTTGCACATAAAAGGCACTCATTAACTTTTGGTTGAATAAATGCATACATACCAGATGTTTGTTTGAAAAGTCCAAAATAACTTACATCCACCAGAAGTTCGACCATTTTAATAGAAATCACGCAAGCGTATCAAAGAACAAAAGTTAGCATTTGAATAACTGCCTATAATAACAAATGATTCTTATTTGCTTGTGACATTTCTGAATTTGCTTTCCATTTTAAGACTATCAGAGCTCTTGGATGTATATTTATGGCAGCTACCTGGATTAATAGTGGCCCAGGAGGATGATGGCAATTAACATTTGAAAGTTAACAGAGCGTGCTTGTGACCATACGACAAAGATTATCTTTTCCAGTTACAAAAGAGGAAAATCTGTACTTCACTAAGGTTAAATTGTTTATCTAAGATTACAGGGCAACTAAGTTCCAGAGTCAGAATTTGAATCCAGAAATCTTAATATCAAAATTCAAGTCTAGGTTATGTTTGAATTATTGATTTATTAGTACCGTTTGCTGGTAGTTACTCTGAACGATCAAGAGTAAAAAAAAAAAAAAACACCCTGTGTTTAGACAGTCCCTTGGAGTTGTCTTGATATAGAGCATAATCTGAAAGCAATTTAATTCAGCAAATACTTATTCTGCAAACACATCTTCAGTCTCTACTGTTTGCAAGGCACAAACATACCGTGGAAGATACTTGACCAAATACGGTCCCTATCTTTACGGAACTTGCATTCTTAGCGTTGCTTACTGTGATTGAATTGGACACAAAGCAGCTGCCTAGAAAATCTTTGAAGAGATCTAACATTCTTGTGCGGGTATCAAGTCGGCAGATAGTCAAATGTTTATGTTTGTGTTTCTTGATAGGCTTTATATGAAGCAGGAGAAAGGAGAAAAGGGACAGATGTGAATGTGTTCATTACCATTCTCACCACCAGAGCATATCCCCATCTTCGCCAAGGTAAATGGGGGAAAAAAAAGGTTCCTGAAAATTACTTATGGAAGATTCAGGGTTTTTTGAGGACAAATAAAAGAACGGAAAGATAGAAGCCTTAATTAGTGTCCTTCCCATCCCAAGTGGATGTGGTGCTCCTGACCCCTTATTGCCATTTGTACATTTGCCCAAAGTTGAACGGCCACCATTTTATAGTACTTGAAACACACTTTGTGATTTTGGCAGGTAGAACATTATTTCATTATCTTAACTATTTCTACTCTCTCAACGTATTTGGAATGGGTGTGACAAAATACACACATACGATAAGTGAAATTACAGTGAAGAAAAACATTAAAAACTCAGGACTAAGTGGAGAAAAGGGCACAGCGGTCCCCCCTCCCCCCCCCCCCCCCACTACAAAGCAACAAGAGTTGGCCTTTGAGCACAAGATTTGACTCTGCACCTTTTCGCAGCCAACGCAAAGGGGAAGTCCTAATGATGATCGAAAGTTCATTATCTTATAATAGCACACTGATTTCTGATGATAAAAATAAGAGACATTTAGTACACAGATCTCTATAGAAGGGGAGATCCATTTGGTATGGCACTTGGCTCTGATGTAGTAAGTATCACGGTTGTCAATCACACACCAGCTCTAATAAATGTCAACACTTGCAAAGCTTTCCCAAAAATATACAGGAGCACCAAAATAGCCATGAGAGTTACATTCCTAGGAGAAGATGAAGTATCCAAAATATGCTCAGTTGAATAATTAGCTTTAAAATGTGTGTTTTGAAATTCAGTCAAGGAATGCTTTGAGTCGCCCTGCTTTTGCTAGTTTCCCCAAAATAGGATGCCTTGTACATCTCTTAGTTTAAACTTCATATTCAGTGTTTCAGAAGTACGCCAAGTACAGTAAGCACGACATGAACAAAGTTCTGGACCTGGAAATGAAAGGAGACATCGAGAAATGCCTCACAGCTATTGGTATGTGGTCCTGCAGTGGGGAGGGTTTTCTAACCTGAAATGGTCAATGCTGTCCCATAATTTTTTTAAAAAATAGCTGATATAATAAACTTATATTTCATATAGAGGCAACATGTAAGATAATGGCAATGAATGTTTAGCTAAAGGCATATAATGGCCTTCTTAATAATAAAAGATATTATTCCTTTTATCAAAAAGATGGGCAGGTGGGAAATAACTTTCTGAGCATTTAGTGATGCACCAGGCAGGGCATACCTCTGAGGAAAGTCAGAGTGGTCAGTCATTAGGAGCATGAGATTGGGTTTAGATAAATGCAGATTCAAATCCTGGTCTGCCACTTGCTGATTGACTCATCTTAGTCATAGCCAGAGGGATTAATTCAGTAGGTCTGCAGAGACTTCTGAAAAGGCCTTCAGAAGAAAAAGCCTTTAAAGGTCTCCTGTGCTATCCTGATTACCTGGGAACGTATGTTCTCAAGCAGTGCTTCTCAAACCTTGACGCACTCATGAATCCCCCCGAAAATCTTGTTGAGTGCAGATTCTGATTCAGTAGGTCTGTAGTGGGGCCCTGGGATTCTGCATTTCTAACAAGCTCCCAGGTGATGCCAATACCTTTGGTCTACAGATTACACGTTGAGTATCAAGGTAGAGAATATCACTCATGGACGCATGTGTTAGTGTTTTATCAGGCAGTTGCCTTATGTTGAAAGCAAGCCCCATTTCACTTGAAAAAAATTCTTTTTATGACATGAGAAAAGTATTGACCGTGTGCCCACATGGCCTTTAACACCTACTGGTTTCCCCATTTCCAAGAAGAGTATACTCCAGATAGCATGAACCGGAGTTGGTACTGGATGCATTTAAGATACAGGAGGAGATAGGCGACACTGTTGGGGGAAAGATTACTCAGAACGCCATCTAGGGAACGGTTTCTTATAGGCCAAATATCCGTTATGAGGTGGGGGGATGAGGAACAGAAGTGTAGAATAGAATCTTGCTGGTGAAACTGTATTCCTTATGTTTCCTTCATACGTGTCTTTCTTGTCATGTGGTAAATATGTCAACTTAAGTGTGCCTGTCTTGCAGTGAAGTGTGCCACAAGCAAACCGATGTTCTTTGCTGAGAAGCTTCATCATGCCATGAAGGTAACGTTGTGTGTATGTGCTTTGCTTAGGGGTAAAATTATTGTTTGTGGGGAGAGCAACAGAAAACTTCATATCGTCTGCAAGCCATGCTTATTTTAATATCTCCCTCCTAAAAAGAATCATTGTTCCATCTAGTGCAAAAGGCAATACCCTTCCTTATTAGCATAAAATTCGGTCAGATTTGTTGTATTTTTTTACGGGTGAGGTAGTAAGGTGAGCTTGTCGGTAATTGGTGGCTTACTCGTGATTTGTACAAAACCTGAGTCAGCGGAGAAAGGTTACTTTTTCTTTTAAGATGTGATTTTAGTAACCTACTTCCGCTGAGGTTGTGGGTTTTACGGTTTCCTCCTTTCTATGTTTTACTTTCCTTTTTGTTTTTATTGTTATTCTGGCATCCGTGCCCTGGATTCATATTTCATTTTAAGATTTTAAAACGTCATTTTAAAATGACACAAGTGGAAGGTGTTATTAAGATACATTTGCAATAAATACCACTTCAGCCACTTCACTTGAACTTCATTCTCTAGCATGCATTGTCTTGTACAGGATGCCACCTGTATACATATATTGTGAAAAGTCGTCCTTCTTTTTTCCTTTGCAACTCCAAAATAGAGAAGTCCCCAGAGAGAGAGAGAGAGAGAGAGAGAGAGATCTAACTATTCAATTCATAGGAAAGAGTCCCTATGAAATGATACACATGGTCCACTATGTTGTTTGCAATACAGTCCCAGACCTCGTGCCTGCTGCCATCTAAGGGGATGGTTATCTAGCTGGGTGAGGATGAACGCCTAGCACTGAATAAGAGCAGGAGAAATCAGTGTAGACTTGCCGTCTGATAAACTAAGACCTGATATTTGAATAGGGATTAGCCAGAGGACAGTGGTGGTGGAAGGAATGGAGGGATGAAGCAAGGTTGGTCCAGGAGGAGGACTCCGGATGACACTTTGAAGATGATAAATACAATGAGTGTGAGAGTACATAGTGGAAGAAGAGGTTGTGGGACTAGGCAGACATTGTGAACCCAGACAAAATGTTTGGTTTTCATCCTAAACGCAACCCAAAGACCACTGAGGGTTTTAAATAGATGAATTCGACCATCAGATTCGCAAATTAGAAGGTTCGTGTTATTTGTAATTTTTGGAGCGTTTGGACAAAAGAAAGACTGAAGATGGAGGACCAATCAAGCGGTGGTAAAAGCTTACACCTGCTGATGCAACAGTTGGATCCCTGTCATTTTATTTCTTACCTGTGTCAAGTGCATGGGTATGTGTGTGTGTGTGTGTGTGTGTGTGTGTGTTTGGATGTGTGTTTTAATGAGTGAACAAAAGAGCTTCACGTTCAAACCCATATCCTGCTTTACTAAGAGTATGCTCTGACTATGACATTTACCATCATTTGGTAATGTTTTAACATTTAACAATGTTTAAAACCTTGTTTTAAACAGGGTGCTGGGACTCGTCATAAGGCACTGATCAGAATTATGGTCTCCCGTTCTGAAATCGACATGAATGATATCAAAGCATGCTATCAGAAGTTGTATGGTGTCTCCCTCTGCCAAGCCATCCTGGTATGTTGTGGTTTTCATAATGCTCCCTGCCCACCCCCGCAAATGGCAACTTCTTCAAAGAGAAAAGCTGACTTACATATTTGTAGATTGTATGCGTAAGATTAATTTGTTATTTTACCCGATACGTAATTTATTGAACTTTCCCTGGACTTGTGAATTCTATACTGAAAAACCACACACAATTTCCAGCAGTCGTGGAAACATTTAGTTTCCCATGTATAAATTTAGCAAACAAAACATTTTAGTAGAGAGATATAATGATGTATTTTGCAATGACTATTGATTAGAGATTAGAAACTTACTATTGTAAGTTTTTCCTTAATTTTGTTAATATAAAATGTATAACATGCAAGTTTAATTTTCATTATAATGTTAAAAGTAAAAAAGAAACACAAGTCAAAGGTTTTTTTTTTTTTTTTGTTTTTTTTTTTTTAATTTTTTTTTCAACGTTTATTTATTTTTTGGGACAGAGAGAGACAGAGCATGAACGGGGGAGGGGCAGAGAGAGAGGGAGACACAGAATCGGAAACAGGCTCCAGGCTCCGAGCCATCAGCCCAGAGCCTGATGCGGGGCTCGAACTCACGGACCGCGAGATCGTGACCCGGCTGAAGTCGGACGCCTAACCGACTGCGCCACCCAGGCGCCCCACAAGTCAAAGGTTTTAAACGTCTTGAAAGATTGAAAGATAGTTGACAGTTTAAAGTTAAGTTGTCACTTACACTGGATGACTAAATCTACCAAGAAAAAGTGAGAAAATCACAGGTTTATCACTTTCTCTCTGGTGAGTGAGTCACATAGTCCTTCTTTACTGTGATATGAAATTATATTGTGTTAAGTTACCCAGTTCTGTGTGGTATTTCATTCTTGGGAAATAATGGCTCTAATATATAACATAGTCAACATATCTGAATCTTGAAAGCTATTGCTTTTTATACAATAATTGATTAACAAATATCAGTTATCTGCTATATTAATTATATGACTTAAGTAAATGACATTTTTATCAAAGATCCTAGAGCTCACATACTATGATATACGTTCTATAACTGTTAATCTACAAATATGTAATTCTTCTATGATTAAAAATATTTTACATTGATTGTGGTTTCAGGTAGCATTAAGTATACTCTATTTCTTCATCAACAGGATGAAACCAAGGGAGATTATGAAAAAATCCTGGTGGCTCTCTGCGGAGACTAACATTCCTTTGATGACCACAAGCTTCTTGATCAGAAGACTTTTTCATCATATCTTTTCATTCCATATCATGCACTTAAATAGCAGTTTTCTCAGCAGGATTATAGTCTAGCTAAATGCTTTTTGAAAAATATAGCCTATAAACCATTTTTATATCACAACTCCATATGATAGAGAGTAGCTTTTTTAAACTCTATTTATCCCAAACTATAAAGCCTCATAAACAGGTTGTTCTAGTAACATTACCTTAGAAAGATGTTTGTGCAGCAGGAAATAAAATGATTCTGCAAGACAGTTGTGTGTCATTGGTTCTTCTATTCTGATTCTGTGTGTGTGTGTGTGTGTGTGTGTGTGTAATGCAGTGGTTTTATTTGGTACCAAGGGAAAGGAGCTTGAATCCTAAATTATAATCATTTAATGAAATAGATTTTGCATATCAAACTTAAGAAAATAGAGTTGGAAAATGGACTCCTTGCATTTTATCATCTGGGTACAGAAAATGGAGAGCATGTCTGTATAATAATGGATTTATTGCATCGGTATTGTAACAATTGAACATTCTGCTGTGTTTCACGAACCAGTGTGAAGATGAACCAGGAGCAGCAAGTAAAATGTGTCTCTCTGTTAAAATGCACGTTGCATGTTGAGTTTTCAAAGTAACTGTCAAACTGTTTCCAGAGTGGCCGTACCATTTTACTTTTCCATAATGAACGTATGACCGTCTACTTTCTCCACAACCTTGCCAGCATTTGTTACTGTCACTATTTTGTATTTGGACAGTTTGTTTTTTATTGTTGAGTTTGAGAATTCTTTATATGCTCTGGATAGTAGTCCTTTGTCCAATATGCAGTTTGCAAATACTTCCTCTCAGTCTGCAGCTTGTATTTTTATCCTCTTACCAGGTCTCTCTCAGAACAAACACTTTAAATTTTAATGTGGTTCCATGTTTCAGTTTTTTCTTTTATCGATTGTGCTTTTGGTATCACATCTACAGACTTTTTACTAACCTGAGTTCCTGAAAATTCCTCTTCTGTTTTTTCCTAAAGGAAGTTTTATAGTTTTCCATTTAACATTTAAATTTTGTGATCTGTTTTGAACAAATTTTTGTGTAAAGTGTGAAACTTAGGTCAAAGCTCTTTCTCTCTTTTTTTGTTTGCCTTTTTTTTTTTTTTGCTTGTGGATATCCAATGGCTCCCCCACCCCATTTGTTGAAAAGGCCATCTTTCGTCTATTGAATTGTTTTTGCACTTTTGTAAAAGAAATCAGTTACTTTCCTCTGAAAGTATTCATACCACATAGGTGGCAATCTAATCTAATCTAAACTAATCTATCTAATTTAATTTAATTTATCACCACCAAAAGAATCAAGTTGGGTATTTTAGTTTCTGACCATTCTAGCTGCATTCACCTGATTGCAGCTTTATTTGCCTTGACCTCTACCCTTCACTTTCTTCCACTTATATCTGGTCCCATGCATCCTATGGAACAGTCATGATGGCTTGAGTCCTGATATATCAGCCAAAGGAGGCTGGCAGAAATGCCTATTACAGTCTCTGGATTTTTTAGTTCTTTTGCTATTACATAAGATACCACCCTGGTGTGTTTCCTTGGGAAGGACAAGTACCTGAGTGGGAAATTAGAGGTGGAAAAGGACTATAGTCTCCTGCTCCATTAGTTTTTCCAGGGCCCCTTGGGTGACTCAGTTGGTTGAGCATCCGACTTTGGCTCATGTCATGATCTCACAGTCTGTGAGTTCAAGCCCCATGTCAGGCTCTGTGCTGACAGGTCAGAGCTTACAGCCTGCTTCAGATTCTGTGTCTCCCTCTCTCTCTCTGCCCCTCCCCTGCCCATGCTCTATCTCTCTTTGTATAAAACATAAATAAATGTTTAAAAAATTTTTTAAAGAAGAAATTACTTTTTCCATGTGGATGAGATATTCTTCTTGGTAAACTGTGGTATAGGGTAAGCCTTGGACAATATTATCCATAAAATGGTTAAATTCTAGGAAAAATCCCCATTCCCTCCATTTGCCTTTCTAACTCACACTAAGGTTTTAGCTCTGTGTCAAGACAACAGTTCTTCCAAAACATCTTCCTGGACACTCAAAATCTTGGTCAGGGCCCCCACCTCAGTGTTCCCTGAATACCATATCACAATTGCCTGTTCAGTTGTTTTCCCTTCTCTAGGTTTTGTAAGGATACGGGCTATGTTTGTTTTATTCCCTTCTGTGTTTCTAGTACCCTACCTGGTCCCTAGAAGATAAAATACACTTACATTTTTAAATACGCAAATAAGTCAACAAACACATAAAACACTTAGCCAGCATTTTGCATTTGCCAAAAAACTGTCTATTACTCCTTTTGGCTGATGCATGAATTCTTGTACGCTTATGGTGATTTTGTTAACACACACAGACATACACAGAATTCTCATTGATTTGGGCATGGAGGAGTAGAAACTATAAATTACCAATGATAAATTTCTCAAACAAAATAGTGATAATAGTTTCAACAACATGCATAAACACAGGAACAATACAAAAGGGAGAATATTTAACAAATCCATCGAGGCTCAACACACATATGCTTTACATACTTCATCTGTGGCTAAATGTCTGCTAAGGTAGCTGCTTCTATATTAGTTTTATTTACCTGCATTTTTCTTTATCATTAAATAAGAATACCCATTGCAGTGACTCACCTCTGCTCTCTGTACCCTGTGTGGCACCTCAACAGACACCTCTGTCACCAGAATGCTGAGGTCAAGTGATTTGAGCATGACTCCTTTTTGACTTTCTTTTTTCCTCTTTTGTTCTTGTTCCTACAGGCCTCACATGGAATGCACAGGGATAGTTTCTACGTATATATCAATTAATTTTGTGGTCCTCTGTAATTAACAGAAAAAGATGAGTAACAATGGCTAAATAGAATTTTTTTTTCAACGTTTATTTATTTTTGGGACAGAGAGAGACAGAGCATGAATGGGGGAGGGGCAGAGAGAGAGGGAGACACAGAATCGGAAACAGGCTCCAGGCTCTGAGCCATCAGCCCAGAGCCTGACACGGGGCTCGAACTCCCGGACCGCGAGATCGTGACCTGGCTGAAGTCGGACGCTTAACCGACTGTGCCACCCAGGCGCCCCTAAATAGAATTTTTTTTTCTGCAAGAAACCCCGGGGAAGACCACTGCTTGCAATGACGCTAAATGATTTCAGAAATGTGATCATTTGGCCTTTCCCTTATATTGATTATCTCATGGCTTCAAAGTGGCTGCCAGAGCTCCAGACAACGTCTCTGGGTTCATCATGTTGGGGACTACTCACATTCCCTAAAAATCCTTTTCCTTAAAAAATGAAGCTGGATGATTATTTATGTTTGTGCTTATATGAAGCAATAGGCATCTCTAAGTTTAAATGTCATGAGAATTTAAATGTCATCTCTAAGTTTAAATGTCAGGTCTTTGGTTGCAAGCAAGAGAAACTGACTGGCTAACTCACAAAAGAGGGATTTACAAACAGACAAGAGTGTGTTGGAGTAAGGGACTGAGAATGGGTAGAAGATTGGGAGTCCAGCTTTAGAATTAGGCAAGAACCTTGGGAGCTTTGAAGGGATGAGAAACAGGAGAAGGAAAGTAAGACAAGGTTGCTTCTGCACCCTCCTGGTTTTGCTGTCACCAAGACCTCTGCAGGGAATCACTGCCAGTCCTCTCTCTTCCCGACTTGGAAGTTCTGGTTAGAGGAACCTCCTACAATGGTAGTTCACTGGCGCTAGACAAACAAGGGCTGGCCAGGCATCCCTCTCTTTAGATGATAATCCTAGCATCTCTCCAAGTAGACTAGATTGAGCTTCCTTACAGCATGGTGGCCTCAGGGAAGTCAGCCCGCTGACACAGCAATTCAGGGCTCCTACATCCGCCTCCTACACCCTGGCCTCAGAAGTCACACATTTTTGTTGAGCAAGTCACAAGCCTGCTCACATTCAAGGGGAGGAGGGCAGTTACATTTCATCTTTTAAAGGGAGAGTAGCAGGGTCCTAGATGATTTGAGGAAGAAGGGCAGATTCTGTGACAGCCATTTTTGTAAAGCGATGATATGCCATGTGTAGGACAATAGCCTGTCATTACATTCCGTGTACCATTGCCTACGATATCTTCCATGGAGTGGCTACGCAAGTTCACATGCTGGCATTGCTTTGAAAAAGTCATGAGTTTCCTATACCGGTTACTGTGATACAGGAATTAGATTGCCATCTCGGGAAGCATTTTCGTGGGGGTGCCGACAAGGTATGTTCAATTTACTGGCATAACTACTTTAAAGTTCAAAAGACCACACATAGTAAATGAGGGTTGGGATACATTATGTTTTTTTTTTTCTTTGTGAAAATCATAGAATGTTGCTAGCAGAGAAAAATGGAGACGAAAAGACATCTGTGGATATTTGCAAAGGACTCATCATCACCTGGGAGCAGAGTGGTGCAGGGGCAGTGACTTGGGAGCGAGGACAACTGGAGTTCTCACCAAACCTCTACCACTCATTAATTGACTCTGGGGAAAATAGTTACTTTATTTTTAAGTTTATTTATTTATTTTTGAGAGAGAGAGAGAGAGAGAGAGAGAGAGAGACAGCACAAGTGGGAGAGGGGCAGAGAGAGGAGAGAGAATCCCAAGCAGGAATTCTGACAGCACAGAGCCCGATGTGGGGCTCAGACCCACAAAGCCGTGAAATCGTGACCTGAGCTGAAGTCAAGAGTTGGGCACTTCACTGACTGAGACACCCAGACACTCTGATAATTACCTTTTCTAAGTTATAGTTTTTCATCAGTAAGATATAACATTAAACCACCCGAGAGAATGTGAAAAAAAAAAAATCGGTGCCTCCAAACGCTAAGAGGATTAGTAACGATAGGCCAAATAGTCAATATGATTGAATGGATTTTTATTTTCCATCCTTCTCTTGCTAGGATATGAATCTTGTGGTGATTAAATTGGACGAAAGTCATTCTTAGCTCCAAACTGAAACGACTTTAAAAAAAATTGAAGGGTCTGAAAAGAAATCCCTGTACTGGAGTTTGTGTATCTCCTTCAGGCTGAGCCAGAAATACAGGAAAAGAAAGAGCTTGCTCGTGTCTGGAAACCTAAAATGCAGTCATGTGGAAATGACACTTTCCTTACCTTTACCAGTAGAAACTTGGATATTGACTCAGCAACCAAAGTGACCTACCTTCCAAATCCTTTCTTTAGCGTTGAGTAAATGATGTGTTCTCTTGCAATTATCACCTCTGTTTACTTTTTGACTCAAAACTCAGCGTCTTTACAACCATAATTAAGAATTAATCAGGCTGCTTGACAGAAACCCCAGCCCTACCACTCACTGACTGTGGGGCTTGGCCAAGTTTCTTCCTTTCTCTGTGCCTCAGTTGACTCATCTATAAAATGAGGGTATTAACGGTTGTGATGGAAATTAAATGAAATCATCAGCTTCTAGCACCAATAAAAAAAAACCTCAGGAAATATTAATATATACTCCCTTCTGCTTCTAGGATGGGCTAGCAATTCATTGTTGCCAATAAAACCTTCCATTATTATGGTTGTGTGTTATAATATGCCCTATACTATCAGAAATATCAGGCCACTCCTAGCTGCTGCAAAGATAAATGGAATGAGATTTCTTGCATGTAGTAAACTAAGTTGTGGATTATATTCTTTATATTCTTGTCTCAGCGTAGATTATGACATTCAGTGGTGTCAGCCTTTTAAGTATGGAAGGTTTACTTACTGAGTATCTTTTTCTGTGAATATGGAAGCACAAATGGATCCAAGGCAAAAGTAGGAAGTTATCTGTGAAAAGGAACAGAGTAAGATGCAAAAAATAGATCTGAAAGAAAAGGAAATGAACGTGACTTGAGTATATCTGCACATCAAGAATTTCACTGTGTGTGTGTGTGTGTGTGTGTGTGTGTGTGTGTTGGGTCCTACCACAGGAATCCACAGAAATTCAATTTTAGTCAAATTTAGGCTGAATCATCTACCACACAACCCATCTGGAAAGAAGGCTGTTTTGTTTTGGCCTGTCGAATGGAAATGGTCTCTTGCTTCTAACTGGAAACAGTTATTGTCATTCCATTTTCATGATTGCAGCCGCTGGCAAGTTTGTGTGTCAGAATGCAAACCAATTATTCATTTCAAACGTCTCGACTTTTGTATTTTACCTAGCCTTAGCCTGTGCATTTGCTTTTTAAATCCTCCACATTCAGTCCTCTACTTTAGTCCTTCTGAATCTATTACCACAGACATAAAACATCAGAGAAGCACACACAGAACCTCTCCAGATAGGCCTAGAAACACCAACTGCTGTAATACTTTTCAAAAGGAAAAGAAGGAAAATACCTGAATAGTTTATGTCTAATGCGATAAAAAAACAACAAAAACGAAGGCACAGCATAATATGAAGATGCAGAGAAAACACAGCCAAGTGTGGTGGCATGGCAAAATAAAAATGTGAGGGTCCTTGTCCAAAAGTTAAGAATTTCAAGATGGCGGAAGCAGACCCTTAAACCGAACGTGGGATCTTCTGAATGGGCAACTTCTAAACCGAGGCAACGGCACTGGTGTGTGCCCGTCAAGCTGACCTGAATGTAACCCTTTTATGCTGTCTAAAAACAATCTGTGAGGGTATAAACCCTCATAGTCAGGTGAAGGAGGGGATACATGAACTTTTAGTACCATCTGGTGTGAATTTTAGTCTGATTTGATCATCTTTTAGATACTCCCCTATTTGTCCAGAAAAAAAAAAAAAAGGCTTACTTTCTGTTTTGCTTCCATTTATTCCACTGGCTACTCTCCAAGATGTTTTGGAGTGTGCTTGGCGGAAGGGTGTCATTGCAGAGGGAAAGGCTGAGGTGTTTGGCTCAGCATCCCCTGGCCCTTCTGTTTGCTGGCTAGCATCTCTTGACATTGGAGGTGAACATGGGGTATGAGAGACTGGCCATTTGTTCCCAGAGGCACTGGCCTTATCAGATTTTAAACAAGATGGAATTCAAAGATAATTGTTTCTTCCAGGGTTTGGGAACCTGGGGGAAAGAACAGGTTAACCAAAGCCAAAATACGTACTTGTACATTTACTCTACATCTAAGCTATGATTCGCGTGAATTTAGGACCTAGCCATGTATGATAGTTTTTCTAAGATTAAAAAAAATTTACAAGTAAATATTGATATTTTGTTTGGGGTGAGTTTTATATC
The DNA here is from genome assembly GCF_022837055.1 of Prionailurus viverrinus. Taxonomy (NCBI): domain Eukaryota; kingdom Metazoa; phylum Chordata; class Mammalia; order Carnivora; family Felidae; genus Prionailurus; species Prionailurus viverrinus. Next base: position 72,730,517 of record NC_062573.1, on the reverse strand, counting down.
TTTTCCTTAAAGCAAAATATCAAAAAATCTCCACTTTCATATAAAATCACAAATCTTACTTCTTATTCACAGGGGCACCGCAGTAACATCACTTATTGAATGAAGTGTTGTTGTTTTTTTTTTCCAATGGACACTGTCGGTCCATTTTGTCTCCTTGTTCCTCTGTGTTTTTATGAATTCTGTGGAACAGATAAATAAATGCATCTCATAGGGAAACATTTATACCTCATGAGACTCATTATTGCTTGTTATTTTAAATCTCTCCCTTTACTGGTTCTTTCCCAGCTTCATGTAAATGATTCAAGAATTTTCCACTTTCAAATACAGAACAAAATAAACACAAAAAATAGTGTCTGGTTCAGGATATGCCCCTGGCGTCTGGCGTCATTGTAAACAGAAGCTAAACACTTTAATTAATTCATGGGCTAATCCTCACAGGGTCTGTTTAGTGAAAAATTACATCAAGACGGACTGAGGGGAGGAACTTCTGATTCACCAGGCTCTTTCCCAAACCATCCTGGTTTTGTGATTCTTTCTCAGAGGTCTATCCACGGAGGAGTTAGAGGTCCCCTTCATCTCCGATCAAAGGTCACAACCAGTGCTATTTGGAGTGCAAAGGCTGTATAACTAACCCGTTTTGTCATAACTCCTCACATTATGCGGGGAAGCCAATGACAAACACGCTCAAAGATAGCAAAGAATCCCACAACTTTTCTAAAATAAAATGCTGGCAAAACAGTAGAAACGGCAAAATTATTTTAAATGAAGAACAAATGCCATTAAATATAGTAAGAATTGTTATGCACTGTCCTAATGTTCCTTTAGGTATTTTTTTTTGCATTAGCCAATTATCCTCAAAAATGAAGAGAATGCTAGAATGAAGAATGCTAAAAGACTAAATGAAGAAATTGTCTACTTGTTGGGGAGGTGCATGTTTTCTGACAGAAGGCACAGAACTGGACTTAAATCTTTTAGGCCTGATCCTCATATTGTCTAAAAAGCTTGTAAGTGAGTCTCTAGGAGTTGTGGAGGGTGTAGTTGTCATGCAAATAGGCACATCACTAGGTTGTGTTTTTAACAACTTGGCTTCAACATTTCCGTGGTTTTCCTAAGAGAATCTGCTTTTTAAGTGCTAACAGAGCATCAATACTATTTTCAGGTAAGTATTAGCTATAGGACTTGACAATATAACTTCTATATCGATTCCAAACGTGCAAACTCAAATTTTTTAATGTTTATTTATTTTTGAGAGGGGCGGGGAGCGGCAGAGAGAGAGGGAGACACAGAACCTGAAGCAGCCTCCAGGCTCTGAGCTGTCAGCACACAGTCTGATGTGGGGCTCGAACCCACGAACTGTGAGATCATGACCTGAGCCTACTCCACCTACTGGACGCTCAACCTACTGAGATACCCAGGCGCCTCCAAAATGTGCAGATTCATGATGTATTTCAAAATTATTACTCGTGGAAGTGTTCAGGCCTGGTTTCATTCAACTTTTGACCTTTACCGCCACCTAGTGATAAACTTAAAAAACTTCTTCCTAAGCGTATATAAAGAAAGACAGGTTTCGGAGAATGTAAAAGAGCTAGAAAGCACGTTCTCTTTCCTCCTATGATTTACAGTCCAGCCCAGGAGACATAACTGTTGACATGAGAGGTACGGAAAAACATTTTTAAAAGACTATAAAGGAAGAAAAATGATCCCCACAGGGAAAAGCTGTATGTGTCCTATGGACACAGAGGCATGGTTTTATGTTTTATATTTATTATTATTGTGTTTCCTATTTATTATTTCTAGTTGAAATGAGGCATTAGAAAAGCCAACTCATCCATTTCCTCTAGTTTAGTCGTACATTGCATTTGATTAATGGAATGTGGATTTTTAGGAATCACACCAAGCATTCTTGCTCTCCTCTAAGCCCACACTTCCTAAGAGACTTCACCTCAGTGACATGTTCTGCTTCCTCGCTCCCTTTATTCCTGGCTACTCTGCTGAAATGACCCTGCCCAACCCGCAGTGACTTTATCAATGCAATAGCCATTTTTAGTTATTTTCCTGGGCTCCTTTGCTGCGTTTGATGTGCTATTTTCTGTTCTCCCCTCCTCCCGTGACTCCCATCCTTTGGTTTCTCCATCCCTTCTCTTTTATGGGTTCCTTTTCCTTGGCCTCCTCTTGGGATGTTATTGGTTGTCTTGGTCTGTTCTCGCTACTATAACCAAATACCACAGACTGGATGGCTCCTATAAAACAGAAATTTGTTTCTTGCAGTTCTGAGGCAGGGAAGTCGAGATTCAGTGTCTGGTGAGAACCCACTTCCTGGTTCAAACTCAGGAACCGCAAGATCACAACCTGAGCCCAAGTCGGACGCTCAACTGACTGAGCCACCCCGTCGCCCTCTTCCATCCACATGCTGATAACCTTCAAATCTAATGTGTAAGCACTGTTTCCCCAGCGTTTTAGCCTGGCACGTCTAGTGACTTTCTGAACACTTGGATGTTGCCCGGGAACCGAAGCTCACTGTGTCTGCACTTTCAACCTGTGAACGTGAACTTTAGTCCTATTGAAGAAGAGCGACAGGATAAGGCACAGCAACCTTTTACAGAATCATCATCACTGTGCTGGTACCAAACAGAAATGTGGGGAGGGCACTGACCGCTGCCAATGCTTATCACTGGGGTAGAAACAAACGAACAACAAATCCCAGTTAGGTTAACTAGACAGTAGCACTTTGCCGATCATGAAGATTGCGAACTATTCACAAGAGTGGACAACTCCATTTAGAACTCTGTGATTTGAAAACAGAAGTCTGGTGGAAAGCATCCTTGTCCTTGGATGAAGGATTCTTGCTTGTGAATACTCTTTGCTTCTTGTCCTTGGTGCTGTGCCAATGGACCCCTGAACTTACTGCAGATTGCTCAAAGTTGGGTCACACTCTAAAGGCGAATTTTCAAATGGTTAAGACCATGAGTATCAAACTGAGGGTATGTACCCAACACACACTGAGAATAAATGAAAAGAGAGTAGTGAAAATGGAAATGCAAGGGAGGGAAAAAAGCACCCAGTGTCAACATATGAAATCAGATTATTATATAATTACTTTTTTCCAGATCTTTAAACTCTGTTCCAAAGGACTAAGTAAAGTTTCTTGATCCTGTGAGCATTTTATTCTTTCTTGGTTGAATAGAAGAAAAAAAAGAAAAATATTTTGGCTTTCTTTTGTCCTTTCTTAAGAACAAACCGCAAAACAGAGACTTTGGAAATACCTCGAATCTTTGTATGTACTTCTTCATGTGTTTTTTATTTTTACAAGTAAGTATTCACATGTTATTAAGAAAATGATATGCTATATATTATATTTCAGATTGCCAACATACGTGGTTTTATATATATTTTTTTATTTAAAATGATGGCATTGAGGTCATTTTTCCTAATATGTTCTTGTATTGTCTGAGAAAATGGATAAATCCACTTGAAAATGTATTTGTACTTCTTCTGATGTTTTAACTCAAATATTCTTATTATAAACCCATACATCTATTTCTTAACTTGTGAACTTTGGAAAGTATTAACATTTCTCCTGCAAAAGATGAAGATACCTTTCTTACCCTCCCCAGTCCCACCTGCTCCTACAAATATTCGTTAATTTCATCATTATTTTCTAGTTTTTCTGATGATTGCCATTTGTGCACTTAAATCTAGAATTGGTTTTGGAGTGACTTTGGCTCCAGATAAAAGAAAACCTGATGAATTATGGCTTAAACAAATCAGGATTTATTTCCTGCTCCTAACAGGAGGTCTAGAGGTGCAGGGCTCTGGGGTTGGCCAAGAAGCCAGCGGGACCACAGCCCTGCAATCTCTTAGTCTTCTCTCTAGCTGACACCCTCACCCATTCGCACCCCAAGAGGGAGCTGGAGAAGGGTGTATCCACATGATTGCCTTCTCTTTTTGTGGCATTACTTGGGGGTAGATAGCCCAGCCATCTGTAAACACAAAAGCTCAGCCATTCTATATTCAGCCTTTTACTAATTACTCTGAGGACAGCCTCGGACCCCTCACTGTCACCATCTTTGTCAACGTTCAGCTTGGCCACTCTGTGATTCCACAGACAGAAATTGCCCCCGTCTGTTTTTCAGCCTTCTGCACACGTTTTGAGTCATTTTCTCTAATTTATCCATCAGTAGGATTTTACCAGCTTTCTATATTACAAAAATGTAGGTTTATGTGGCTGGTTGATGGCATGCTTTCTTGCTTTTAGCACTGTAAGTAATTTATTCTTCTCGTGTATATTTCCTGTAATTTCAGGGAGATTCTAAAAATGAAGGAAGGGGCACCTGGGTGGCTCTGTCAGTTAAGCATCTGACTGTTGATTCCCCCTCAGGTCATGATCTCACAGTTTCTGAATTCAAGGCCCCACCAGGCTCTGCACTGACAGCTCGGAGCCAGGTTAGGATTTTTCTCCCTCCCTCCCTCCCCCCCCCCCTCTCTCTGCCCCTCCCCCCTCAAAATAAGTAAATAAACTTAAAAAAAAGAAAGAAAGGAAAAATGCTGTGCTCATTTCAGCATTTTTGAACTAAAATTTTGCAAGTGTCATTTCTAAGTGTGTTCTTTAACCTAAACATAACATACGGATATTTTATTTCTTATCTTGTGAGTTATTAAATGATGAATGACGTAGACATATTACTTCACACTCAGTGAGTAATTCACAATGTTCTGTGAAAATTATGAAGTCTAAGCTTGACATTTATTAAAATTATGTGTGCCAGGAATGGCGATAATATTATTTTCTAGACACTAAAGTTCTAATTTTTTTTATTTTGAAAAAGTTCAGACTTATAGAAAATTTGTAAAAATAGTACAAAGAATTTTCATATTCCCTTCACTCAGATTCCTCAGTTTTAACACTGTACCTCTTTTCTGTCCTGTCTTTTTTTCTAAACATTAACACACACACACACACACACACACACACACACACTTTTTTTCTAATGGATTTGAAGGTAACTTTCAGCCTTTACCACTAAACATATTAGCAGTTGTTTCTTGGAAAAAAAAATAGTTTGTTACAAAATCGGAATGTGATTCTCAAAATCAGCAAATGAACATCAATACAATTTTCCTATCTAATCTGTAGCCCTACTTTATGTTTTGCAATTGTCCCAATAATATCTTGTAGGGCTACCTGCCACCACGACCACCCCCCAAAAATATGTGGTCCAAGGCTTAATCCAGGACCACATGTATTTAGTTGTCATGTCTCTTTAATCTTCCTTATTCTGGAGTAGTTCCCCAGTGTATCTTTGGCATTTCCAACTTTGACATCTTATAATTCATTGATATCATAATTTATTTTCATGTGCATATCATTTGAAGTTAAATGGTGGGAGCCTCTTTGGGCTGGCCTTTATGTCACCGTGACGTGTCCCCACTTTTCTCTGAGAACCTCCACATTTTCTAGTCATATTACTTCCCTATATAATCCCTGGAACCATTCATGTCTCCAAAGAGCCCTAGCTCCTTTAAGGCAAAATAATTTTAGGAACCAGGATCTGGTCACTAGGTGTGCATAGCTACTGTAGTGTGATTGAAGTTAGGGCTGCTCAGTATACAGAACTAGGAAATAGATATGTGTATATGCCCACACATCTGTATTTATTTCCATATCTCTCTATGATCTCCCTCTGTATATTCCGACATTACAGTCTGAGGAAAGGAACTTCATCAATTTTACGTTAGTCAATTGGGATTCTGACTTGGAAGGTCCGACTCTCTTGCAGTGGGTTACCGGACTCAGTCCTTCTGAAGAGACTAAATTCTTGTAGCCCACCAAAAAAGTGGAAATTTGAGTGCTCTTAAGTCCTAGGGCCAGGATTTAGAACATGCCCACATGAGTGCTGCCACCTGGTGGGGCTCTGCTGCAAGTTCGGTGTCCGTCTTCATGGCCATCTTGGTTCTCTGCTTGATGGTCTATATTTTACATTTATGTACATAAATTTACTACAAGTTAAATAACTTGATATGAGTTGGGCGATTAATTAAAAACAACCCCGAGTTTTCATTAACAAATAACAATAATGTAATCAGTGGCATTTGTAAAAGGTGGCCTTCATTAATTGGCTTTATATTGCAAGAACTCTTTGATCAAGATTGCAATAATTTATGAAATAGGAAAACCTTAATATTCTTCTTTAGGTTTCATTCCTTCAAGTAAAACATGCAATTTACCTGCTTATGTGGGTATAATATATACTAGTTCACTGGGGTGTAACTACTATGAAATTAATGAAAGGTAATTTTGTGGGAGATGAGAAATGTGTTGGGAAATTTACTTCTTAGACCAAATACAAAAATCCAAATGAAATTAATTCAACTTGTTATTTCACCACACTTTATAGCTGTCACCCTTCCAACGCCTCATAAAAAAAAAACATGAAAGAGCTTATTGACAAATCTTGCACAACTGAACTTTGAGGGACAGTCTTTTCGGAAGTCCAAACTTTCTCTGAAGTAGAGGGATTATTTTTCCCTTGCAGAGGCTGCAGGAAAAGGGTCCAATTTGGTTATGTGAACATGTATTCTTCTTAGGAAAATGTTTATATTCTGTAGGTAAAATGCAAATTATGTTTTGAGACAAATTTGCAAATGCCTCTTCCCTCATCTGGCAGTGAAGATAATATGATTTTTATGCTCATTTTCACCACTAGATGGAGATATTGTCATTTATAGGAGAGTAATGTGTGGGTTGCTATTTTTCTGCCTTCAGAATCAGAAATTATATATGTCTTCTGTGACCCACAGCATGCATTTTCCATCACCCACCTTCCCCCCCAAAACAGACACACACACACACACACACACACACACACACACACGCACCTGGGCTACTATTGAAAGACACAGAGCAAAACTAAGAGACAACATGCCATCTCATGAGTTAATAATGGATTGGCCACAACGGAGCTACGAAATAAACTCAGAGAGAAATACCCAGTGATGAGTCTGACATTGTAATTATGGGAGTGAAGTGCAGGTTCCTCCTGAAGCATCAATGCATTTTACATGGGTAGGATATAGCTGTAATCCGATCAGCTGCAACTCCACAGTAACAGAAGGACCCTAAAAATAGAACCCCTATGGTAATCTGTCTGGATTACTAAATTCAGTGACAGCTTGGCAACAAATCAGGGAAATGTTTGCGGAAAAGGATTTAAATATATCATGAAGTTTTATCTGCATTATGGAGAAACCCACATCAGGCCCCCAATTCAGAGCTTCTGCCTTGGGGGCTGCTTCCAAATAACAAAGCTCATTTTGTCAAAACATCACCTTTCTGTCCCGTCTTTTGCAATTTAAGGATGTTAAATCCATTAGCAGAGGAGGGGGAGAAAAGGAGAAGCTTTCAAAAGGGTTGTATCCATACCACGCTAGTGCCTAAACTTTACACAATGAAGTCCTTATAGGTATACCTTCACTTTCTTAATGGTGGTAGAGAAGTTAATCATGAGACAATGTGGATTCTTGTGAAAACATCATTTGAAATAAAGGTAAGGTTTTTTTTGGTTTTGGGGTTTATGTTTGACTGTACAAAGATGTGTGTAACACATTCATAGCCATATCAACAGAAGGGAGTTAAATGTTGTAGATGTGTGCTGTTACTGACAGAAGAGAAAGACACTTCTGTTGACCATGAACTCAGATTCAGAATCTAGAACAAAGCAATGCCACGTACTACCCGCGTGCCTATCTGTCAGCATTTAGGAGGAATTATTTCGTGGGCTCTCACTGCAGTTTTGGTACGAGCGACATTCCCTTTTCAGGTCCTGAGAGGCCCCCCATGGTTTCCTTTGCTGAGGTCTCTGAATTTCAAAATATTTTAATTTTCTTTCCATAGTTGGGTCTAATAACTCTCTTTCCATCTCTTCAGGATCCTCTCCTCTCTCCCAAGATGCTCCACCTGTCCCCTCCCTATCCTGTCACTTCCCCCCCCCCCGCCCTCCAAATTCTCCACACCCCTCTTACACTGAAAAGCACTTCAAGGAATCAGGGAGTAACTAAGTAAGAAATGTAGGAAAACTTCAGAGAATGGAGGCAAGATTTCTCTTTTAAATCTGCTATCTGCCCCTGGGATTACTGTATCAAATTTTATAACTTTAAAAATCTTCTTCTTTTATTTGCTATACTATTTCCTAAACCATCCAGCTGGCATATGCCAATGTTAGTTTCACATGGATGACATTCTTTATAAATTTGTAAAATACTGGACACTGACTCGCATTCCCATTCTTCTGTTTTTTTTTTATTTTTGTTAAATATGTATGCTTATTTTGAAGTCTTATTGTCATTGTTATTATTTTTGGAACAGAGAGGTGAGAAGTCCCTTTTATTAATCAGTAGCCTGGTGTTCTGCGATGATCATTATGTTTGCCTTAGCAAGCTCACCTAATTTCAGACTCTTATCAATATTGGAAATTTTAGTACTAGCCAATAAGAGTAGATTTGTCATCAATATGAAATTACACAAGTGTGAAATAAGATAATGAAAGACTGTCAAGCAGGACAAATTACAACCAGTAAGTAGCAAGTTTTCTTCAACCCTATGATTTTCAGTGTGTAAACAGAACATGCATGACCTTTGACACCACTGCAGGAAATAATGTTAAAGAAAACTGATGGGCGTCTATAGCGTAGAGGTTTTGTGGACAGTACCAGCAAGACTTTTGAGCAATGCTTGTTTTTGTTTTAAATCATAATTTTACCTGTACGGCTACTACGCTTTTAGTCATCTCTGAATATATGCAATGAAACTGTCTTTCAACACAAACCACCCAAGACTGAGTAGTAACCCGGTTAATAATAGTCCTAGTAACAGCCCATGTGGCTTCTACATCTCGTCCATGTAGAAGAAATCATTATCCTGCCTTTCATAATGAATCTTTTCTTTGTTTTTCTGTATGATTTACTCTTCACAGAAATAATACAATTGTGTTTTGCCTATTATAGCACCTTTTCTGAATGGAGTCATACTAAGTGTATCATTTGTGTCTTACTTCATTTACCTAATATATTCATTATGTCTCATTAGCAATAGCTCTTTCCTTTTCCTTGTAATAGAATACGCCATTGACGTTACTTACACATTATATTGTTGATGAACATTAGCCCCCTAATGTTGTTTCCATAATTTTGTTTTTATGAACTATGTTCCTATAAGCTTATAAAACCTGTTCAGATGTGTTAAAAATGGGAAAAGCTAAGTGAAGGTAGCAATACAGCATGTTCATGATTAGAAGACTCATATTTTTAAAGATGTCAATTCTTCTAGATCGATTTACAAATTCAGTACAATCTCAAGAGAACTACTCATTTTGCACCTAACTCTCCTAAAAACTGCTGCCAAATTAACTTGCCTAAAATATGGTTTTTATCTTGTCATTCCCTGCTTAAAACCTACAGTGATTCCCTACTCCCTAGAGCTGTGCTGTTCAACACTGACACCACTAGCCTCGTGTGGCTACTTAAATTTACATTTTAATTAATTAGAATCAAATACAATTAAAATTCAGTTTCTCAGTTGCACTAGCCACATTTCAAATGCCCCATAGCCACACGTGCCTACAATACTGGACAGCACAAATATAAGGCAGTTCCCTCATCACAGAAAGATCTGTTGGGCAACCCTGTTCTAATGTATAATGTCATTTTCAGTGTGGCCATCAAGAAGTTCACAGTCCAGCACCCAGTGCTTCGGTCCAATCTAATTATTCAAAATGCCTCTGAAAGAGTGATCATTCCTACCTATTCCTTTTACCTCGCGACTTAGATGCACTCCTGTCCTTTTGCACTGTGAAATTCAATCGACCAAGCTCTTATTGTAATTCCTCTTATAGCCTTTCTTGACTCCTCTCTTATTACTGATCAATTTCTTTTTAAAACGATAATGACAATGATCTTCAGGACATTATTTTTGTTAACTATATCTGTGTATATTCTTATGGACTCCTGTTTGGAGATGTCTCAGGTCGAATGTAAGTTTCTTTTTTTTTTTTTTTAATTTTTTTTCAACGTTTTTTATTTATTTTTGGGACAGAGAGAGACAGAGCATGAACGGGGGAGGGGCAGAGAGAGAGAGAGGGAGACACAGAATCGGAAACAGGCTCCAGGCTCTGAGCCATCAGCCCAGAGCCTGACGCGGGGCTCGAACTCACGGACCGCGAGATCGTGACCTGGCTGAAGTCGGACGCTTAACCGACTGCGCCACCCAGGCGCCCCGTATGTAAGTTTCTTGATGAAAGGACTATAATTGTTACTTCTATCACCTCCTTCGTGTTATCCACTGCTGGGCTGTTGCCCACTTACGATAACCAATTCTAATAGGTGACATTTTCACTCCTTAAACAATGTTATTTATCCACTGTTGACATGCCTTTCCAGTGAATTGCAACTCCCCGTATTGCAATCCCACCCGTATTGCAGCTCTTCCTGGCTGCCATTGTCTTTATTCCTATGTAATGTTGACGTGTATACAAGAAGGCTCTTTTCAATACCAAGTTTCATCTCCCCTGCTCCTGTAAATTCCTACAATGTACCCCTGATCGTGACAGCACTGGTGGTCAAAACTGTCCACTGACTATGTCATGCCTAATTAGTGTGTACTGTCTCTAGAGTTCAGTAATACAAATTATTAATGAGTTAGTATGCCTTTCATATCGAATTTCCCAAGCTAAATTTACATCTGTTGTTATTGGCCACATGTCATAAGTTGATACACGCCATATGTAATATTTTCAGAAAGCTTTGTTAAACGTTGGTTTAAAAAGAATTGGTAGACTCAGTCCACCTCTCCACAACTGAAGTCCCCATGTCCCCAGCAATTTTATCAGAGTTGACATTAATAAAGCCTGACTTCCCTTTACTATCCCAGCAGAGAAGCCGAGGACTAACTATACTGAAAGTTTTTGAATCCACTTTCTTGAGACTCTGCCCATCTTAGTAAAAGACCCATTGTGTTGGGTGGCTGATTATCATAATGCAGTTTGTACCAGGACACTTAATCGTTGATGATTCTGTGACACTGATGAGAGAAAAAAAAAATGGAAATGTGAGCTGCTATGTCTTTGTTGGCTGTTACTCTGTCTCTGCACCAAGAAACACTCACTCCGCTCAGATCTCTTAGAGATACAATCAGGAGGGCCCGTTCTAGTTGAAGTCTGGTCTCCAAATATTTAGAAGGCTGAGCAAATCATTTCACCTCTTGCATCTTTAATGTTGGCTTGGATGCTGTATAAGATCCTCTGAAATTCAAATTAAAATGATGAAGAGGCCAGCGGAGGAAATTTAAGTGTTTCTTTCGATAACAAAGATAAGTCATGTCTTTTCCTTATTGATAACTGTGATTAGAGGCTGACTGAAACTGAAACGAAAAACGATTATTTTTTGTATGATTTTTTAAAAATTATCTTTTAGACAATTGGTGGCAAATTATCCTGAGTCAGTCCAGTAACAGTGTTTGCCCTCTCTGCCTGTCAAGGAAAATTCTTCATTACCTACTTTAAATGCACTGTTTTCTTTGGCGAGGCACTGTTATCTCCCACATGTTAAAAATTACATTGCTCTTTAACGCAAATGTCCTGGAAAGGGCAGACATCAGACCCTTATTCCTTGGCATTTGCCTGCTGTCTGGTCTCCTAGTTTGATTAAGAGAATCATGTTTTTAAAGGTGCTGTCTTAATTCTCTTCTCATTTCTACTCTACCTTGAATCGATTTATCAGCGTTTGACCATAACCATCACTGCAACAGTGTTTTGTTTGTTTGGTCTCTGATAGCATGAGTTTTGCATCTTAAAAACAAATATGTATTTGAAATGATTCCCTGAGAGATAAAAAGACTATTTTTGTTGTTTACATTTTGCTTTGTTTTGTTCTAGAGGGGCCATTTATTTGTCATCAGTATGTTGATTTCGTTTTTTTCTTCTTTTCTTTTCTTTTCTTTTCTTTTCTTTTCTTTTCTTTTCTTTTCCTTTCTTTCTTTTTTTTTAAGACGTTCTACTTTTCACCCTTTATGGTATTTTTGCAGGCCCCAGATAGCATGAGCAAAATGTGCATGAGGTTCTTATTTCTTCTGTGCTAACCATCAACAAAAGATGGGTGTGTGTGTATCTGTGGATGGAGAATTACCAGCACTTCTCTTCTTTGTCCAAATAACTAAAATGGGCACGTATCAGAATTGTGGATGTGCAGTGTCACGAAACATTTGTATCAGGCTTGCTATGTAAATGACTGCAACCTTTTGGACTATTAGCTCTCTAGTTCTAGGGGCCCTTGGCTTGATTTTATCATGTAAACAAGTTTGTTGGGGCTGGCTTTAATTGGTTTATGTAAATCGTTCTTTGGAATATTCCCTTAAAACAATTGATACACTACAAATTGTGACTCATTCTTATTTACATTCTTATTTAGTAAAGTGGTTTCTCTAATGACTGCTTCTAGGCAACATTTTATTAGCCTAGCGTGAGGTACTGAACATACTCAGGAGGGAAAAAGATGGCATTGACTTCAACATAGTCATTAATTCAGGCAGCTTCCCTTTTAGTTAGTTCAAAATAGGGGAGTTTTGCTAAACCGATTATTTATTTCCCTCTGCTTCCCAAGCACATTTAAAATCCCTTAAATTATACAAACATACAAAACACTAAGTTTCTTTCCGTTTAGAAATACAACCAGAAAATACCACAAAACGGAAAACATGTAGTGTTTGAGTTCTGTACATTGAGTCTAACAAAGGGGTGACAGGGACAGTTACTTTGTCACTGTTTTCCAAAAGGTCATTAGAAATAATAATGAACAAAAGTAAAGTGTACTTTTCTGAAATGATTCCTGCTCTTTTGTCCGTGGCAATGACGCATAGGAGTTGAATATATTGTACTACAAATTTCATTGTAACTTATTAATTCCCTGTGTTTAACCAGTGGCTGACTTTGAACATTTTCAGGGAGGTAGTTACTGTGGCTGAATTTGTACAGGGGTTTATAATATTCTTGCCTGTTTGTGTGTGTGTGTGTGTGTGTGTGTGTGTGTGCGTGCACGCGTGCGCACGTGCATGATATGCACACACGTGTGTGTATGTAACTCAACTTTCTTGCTGTGTAAAGGTGAATGAAATGGGAGGGCAATGAAGAAGTTTCTGTTTTTCATGTCACTCATTGAGAGAGGTCTCTCATAGCAACATGGCAATCATAACCATATAAACACAATATCTCTTTATCAGTGGTTCATTTGAGGAAGCTGTCAGTTGAATTTTAAGTCTCCTTTCCTTCGACGCTTAATTCCAGGGGCACAAATTGCGGGCTATATCTGACCAACAGAGTATTAAATTGTTCAAGGGAAATACAGCATTCTCTTCAAGCCATCATACTGGCGCAGCCACTGTGACTGCTGGCTTTCACCTAGCTCCTGAGAGTTGAGGTGTTCAAATTGTGACTGCTAGCAGTGATCAATGGTCGCATTATACATCACTTTATGACATCATGTGTGACAGTAGAATTATTTTCTTTCTACTCTCCTAATGATACTGACTCGAAACCTTTGATGAAAATATAGTTAAATTGGAAACAATGCCTAATTATTTTCAAGTAATTTTATTCATGTTTTGTTACTGTTGTTGATGGTAGGCAAGGAATTATGAACTCATTATATCCTTCAATATATACCTCTATGTGTGTCTACCCATTTATCTATCTATCTAGTTATTTCACTTAGTTCCATATGAAAGGTCATGGCTAATCTGGGAAGGGACTACTCAGTTTAATACATATGGACCTAGGTAGCATTTTCCTGATCCTTGATTGCTGAAGAGGACTTTCCCAAGGGACCTTTGTTATTGATGAGTTGGGTAAAGGGGAAGATTTCCACATGATTCTTTTCATCAGTCTCTTTTACTAATAAACATGATGCTATTATCCTGCCATAAGTAATAATTTTAAACTGTTTCCTTAGCAATGGTGATGGATTTGTGTTAATTCTTTCATGCTTTCCCATATGTCTGCTCAAGGTCTGACTCACAATCTTGGTCTTACAATGCATTATTCTAAACAAATGGACCAAATAGTTCCTACTTTTACTGCAGAGACGACAAAGGGGAGTTGTCCTAACATGTGACTTATGACCTACACCCACTGTTCTTGCTCTTTTCTGACAATATTGTATAAAGAGATAAAGAACACAATGAAAAAAATAAAGAAGGTTATGGAGGCAAGAAAGGTGCCTTTACGTTCAGGTATATGGGAACTATTTATTGAGGGCTTTCAAGCATTTACCATATGTTAATAGTCCCAGTTCATAAGTCTTTCTACTCTTGAGACTCTGAACTTTTGAAAGCAAAAATTGTATGTCTTATTTATATTGATTTATATTGGTATTTCCAGCACTAAACACGGTGTGTAAAACCTAGAGGCTTGATGCATTTCCACTGAATGAATTGTAGTGTGATTAGGCACCATAAGAATATACCAATTAGCTCTGTGCCTATCATAAATATCACTCCAAGTTAGCATCTGGGATAAAGAACAAAGGACAGAAGCAAGAAACTTTACAAGGAAAGAATAGCTAGTACATGGTGTAAGGCTGATGGATCATCAATTCACTTGTCTTAGCTTGATTTTTCTCAAGGAGAAGACCTAGAGATAAGGGTTCAAGTACACTAGCGTATTGCTCAGGAGGCTATTCCAGGCAACATTAGAAGGAGGAAGTAGGAAAGTTAGAGAAGGGAAGGCAGCCAATCAAAGGGAACATCATCAAGCAAACTCCCACTGTGGGTAACTGGAGCTTAATCCCAGTGAGGAGCTTTGGGAGATAAGCTAACACAGACGCCTCAGAGTTGTGCCCCTAATGGCCAAGGCAATCGGGAATATTTTTGTAGTGACTCTTGCTGCTTGGTTGGGAGTGCTCTTGGGAGCTGTTCATTCCCTCACATGTCTCACCTGTCATTGCACGTGAGAAACATGTACTCTGAGGCCAGAGATTATTTTCAGTTGAAGGAACGCAAGTGTTGGAAGTCGGAAGAAGGGTTAGCAGGCAGAGCCCAACAGAAAACATACCCCATTATCAGTATTGCTTAAGAAATAAATGAACTATGATTTCTTCTTTAAATTTGTATTATTATTATTATTATTATTACAGTTGACCCTTAACTCAAACAACACAGTTTTAACTGTGCAGGCCCACTTATGCCTAGATTTTTTTCCCATAAAGACAGCCCACTACTAAAAATGTACTTTTCCTTCCTTATGATTTTCTTGGTAACATTTTCTTTTATCTAGCTTACTGTATTGTAAAAATACAGCATATTATACATATACAATGCAAAATACATGTTAATAGACTGTTTATGTTATTGGTAAGGCTTATGGTCAATAGCAGGCTACTAGTAGTTAGGTTTTGGGGGAGTCAAAAGTTATACACAGCGTTTCGATTGTGAGGGGGTCAGTGCCCCCAACTCCTGTGTTGTTGAAGGGTCAACTGTATTTTCAATGGTTACTATATTGCTAGAGCATAACTACTTTTCCAAATTCTTGGATCTAACCACGTAATAAATGGAATTGTGAAGTATTAATTCTGGCCTTGGTGCCCACAGAAGTATTACTAAATAGTGAGGGTGTCATGAACCCAGAAAGTCTGAGAATATGGGCTGTAGGAGTCTGCAAGAACAGGTCTACCTTCTGCAGACTGAAGTTATTTAGGATTTTGGAAGCAGGAGTAATCTCCCATATGTATATACTACATGTCTGTATAAATGGCAAACATATAATATGTTTAAGGGTTCTATATTCCTGGTAACAGAAAAGAAGTTTTATGGAAAATGCAACCCAGATTTTCCTTGTGTTGTCCTTGGACCTTCAAATACCCAGGCCCCTTGACGAGAAAAAGTTCCCAGCTATTCCCTTGGCATTTTCACTCAGATTGAATAAGAAGCCGGTTTTGGCTTTCAGTGTTGCTGTTTTTATGTTGTCTTTTAAACAGCATATAAACAAATGTCTAGCCAGTCACAAAAATGTGCAGGTAATTGTGATAGTTGTTTTAAGTCTTCATTGATCCCTTCTATAATTCCGAATGTCCGTTTTCTAAATTTTAACTTTTTCCATTTTATGTATTATTGTAAGAATTTAAAATAACTTCTGGAACAGACAAGGAATACATAAAAAAATCTCATAGGTGAGTGATTACTAAGGGAACAAAAATGTATATACGACAAAAAAATACATATCACAATCATCTTATTGATTATGGGTATAACACAATAATGCCTATTGAATACTTATCATGCATAGACCCTACGTGGTTTACGTATACATATACATTTCATTCTACCAGCATCCTGATAATGTGGATTCTACTATTACCGCATTTGGGTTGTATCAATCCTCTTGCAAATGATGCTGGTGTCCCATTATATTCCCTAGGGTTTTACCATGTGATGCATGGAGCTCTGACTTCTAAATGCCACATTCTGCTTGTCTTTGCCCAATGGCTTTAATGATACCTGGAGCTAGGTCTACCTTCTTGTAGAGCAGTATGAAAGTACAGGAGAATTAACACAACTTATCACTGCCCCCCCCCCCACTACTGTTTCTTAGGATGATGTTCCAAATAGCCTAATTACTCTCAAATACTTATTTCAGGTTGGCTTCCGGAAGAACCCAAATGAAGACACATCTGCACATTCACTTGTATAGCCATACATACTTAGACATAAAATTGCCTTAAATCGGGGGAACAAACAAGATGTATATATTTGGGACTGAGACAGTATTGTCTCAACATTGCATGGAGGTCCTCAGAAGGAAGCGGAGAATAGAACAGACTTCTTCTTGAGGAAGCACTAACAATATAGACTCAAATTATGACAAGGAGCTAAATCTACTTTAGTTCTTAGAGAAAACGGAGGAAGGAAGGTGACAGCTTTTCAAAGATCATGGCTATGTCATATGCAGTCACTCACCAGAGACAGAGGCATGGTAAAAATAACTGGCTACTTCCTGGCACTGGGTTTTCTCCCATCAGTTGGCAAAATGATGTGGGGAGACAATTAGTAAATCATTGAAGTCTGATGTGCTCAGATCTCAAATGTTGGCAACGATGTTATGATGGAGGCATGGGTGGCAGGGGCTGTACTGAGTGGTCTACTCACACGTATGTAAAACATTCCCACATTCCAGCCCATCCATATTGAAGAGAGAAGCTGTATACATCTAGCCAAACCGTTAAGGTGATTGCCCTGGGTTTAATGACACTACAGCTTTTCTTCGTAGATGTTACGTCTCTTACATTCTGGCATTTCTAAGAATTGTGATTGGCAGTAAGTTCATATGAGAACGAAGTTTCCATCAGATCCCTAATTTACTGTGTTTTGTTTAACCTTTAAAAATGTTTAATTTTTTGGCTTGCCTTCACTATTTTCTCTGAAGATTCCTTTCCCTCTCTGATTATATTTCTATTTTATCATTATTTTGTAGTGGTGGTCGTGGTGTGTGCACACACGTGTGTGTGCGTGCGTGTGTGTATTTTAGAGTAAGCTACAGATATTGTTTAATCTATGATTGCTGGAAACTAGGTATGATCTCATTTGGCAGCCTGTTCAGAGCCGAATGGAAGCTTCCCGCTTCTCCACCAGAGTCATTACAGCGCATGCTGTGAGTGTGAATGTTCATTAGCATATTATGGATCTATAATTTCTGCTTTAAAAAAAAAAACTATGAAAAGCAATTACCCAGCACGATAAGAGCTCTGTTTTAAAACTCAATGTCTTCTCCACTTTCCTTCTTTTTAGTCTACCTTCTCCCTACCCCCTGGATGTTTGTTTTTAACTAAAGAGAAAAATTGGATAGTCCAGGATTTCTGTCAGTGGGTCATTTGTACAGGGCTGGCTCACTGTGACCAGAAGGCAAGATGCGGTAGGTGAAACTGAGGCTACTGCCGATGATCTGATGTCTCATTAAACAGCTAAAAGAAATGGAGGTTATGGAAAAGGACTGCTCTTGAAGTAGAAAGGGTCCTCTCTGCCATTTACTTGCCGTGTGACTTTGAGATTCTCAGTTAGCCTCTCAGAACCACGTTTATTGTCTTTCAGTAGGATTAAGAAGACGTAGCTTGCAGGGTGATTGTGAATAGAAAAGCAGACAATCCATGGTAAAAAGCTTTAGAAAGAGTTCAGAGCTGTGCAAATACAAAATCGTTGCTATCATTACTTGTTTGGCAGGCGAGGATCTACAAATTGCTTTAATGTGTATTCTTGAGTTTGGTTTTTGGAGATGTCCTGCAGAATATAAAGAGAAACCTCCTATTCCACAGATGAGAACACTGAGGCTCTGTGAAATGAGGACCAATTTTACAGCCAGCAGTATCAATTTTACATCTTAAGAAACCAAACAGAGATGGCTGGCTACAGAATTCGAGATTCAAACTTAAATTCTTAGTTAAATTTAAATATTCATATGCGATAAATACATACACGCATGAGCTTGTGCAGGCACACATGAAAAGAGACAGAGACAGAGAAAGATTTCTAGAGTGGATTTCATTTGGAGCCTCACTGGGTCCTTTAAGAATCTGCCCAGGTTTGGGGTGCCTGGGTGGCTCAAACAGTTAAATGTCTAACTCTAGCTCAGGTCATGATCTCATGGTTCCTGAGTTCGAGCCCCCCTATCAGGCTCCATGCCGTGGAAGCTGTTTCGGATTCTGTATCTCCCTCCCTCTCTCTCTCTCTGCCCCTTCCCTGCTCTATCTCTCTCTCTCTCAGAGAAGAAATTAAAAAAAAACATTAAAAATTAAAAAAGAAAAGAATCTGCCCAGGTTTTCCTCTTCAATCCTGACCTACTGTTTATACTAGACATCTAGTCTCCAGTTCCCAGCTTCTTCTGGGTGCCAGTACTCCTTGTCTGCGGATAGCTCCGGGAGCATAGTGGATTATTCTGAGGATTCACAGATAATGACGACAATCCTGACACACAGTACTGCTCAGCAGATATTTTTAAATTGGATATTAGACAATCTGCTTTTTCAGTGTTTTCCAATCATTTTCCTACCTCAGGTGTAAGCTTTTTTCCTTATTCTTCGACTTCTCTTGTCTCTTGAAACGCTTACCTTCTACTTGATTTTGTGTTTGCCCTTATCCCTAAATTACTGCTCTTTTCCTACCGTGAGCACAATATGAATCTCCTTTGTTTTTTCCTCACCCAAGCCCCCAGAACCTCGCCTTCACCCCCAGTGGACTGTTAAGATGAGCTCAGACTAGAACGTATGCTTGGCTCCACGTGGGGAGGGAGAGTGTCTGACCTTTGACTCCAGCAACTCCTGTCTGAAGAAGGTAGATTTGGGGTGGGGGGGAGCTAACATGTAGGACATAAATAATAAATACATACTTTGAATAAATACATCAATGTATTCCCCAAGAGGAATTCTAATACCAAGCAGAAAAGCAATACCTATTACACATCTATTTTTTTCACCCCATGACTTATTCAAACTAGATTTGGCAAAATGATAATAGATTCTGAAGCAGACAGTAATGTTTTACCAAAACAATATTTTAAACATGTTTTATACTCCTTGACATTTATATTACGTCCCTTAAACACAGCACTCACTACAGATTCACTGATTTTTTTTTTTTTTTTTTGCTTTTGTTTCATATTTTCTTTGCCCTGGAGATTGCTGTTGTGCTGGATGTAGGCACATTCTGAAAACTTCATTTAAAAATTAATAAATGTGTTTAATTGGAAAATAAGAGCTGCTCTGTTTTCATGGGCACTGGGCAGATACTTCCTTGCTCACCCTTATCCCCAGATTCTTTTTCTTTAATGTCACTCTCTGTAGAATTGCTTGATCAACGAAAGCGTGTCTCCTGATGAAAACAGACTGTTCCTCAAAGAACAAATTAAGGACTTTCAGTCCTAGAGGTAAAACACTGTGAGTTCATCATGCAGTGCTGTAAAACAAATGTGTTATGTGCCTGGCAACTCTGTCACACAATCAACAGGAAGCCTGAAATGCTGAGACGGGCTGATTTGCACATTTTCATCAGGTACTTGCAAATGCAATCAAAATAAGCCAATCAGATTTAAGACTTCTTGCCGTGACTCAGCCTCCTGGATTTTTTTTTTCCTTTTGACAAATCATTTATTTTACATTAAATGGATACGTTGAATTTTTAAATGCATTTCAAATTCCAAGTTCTGTTTGAGGGTAAGAGTGTACTCTAATAAGAATGACTTCTCAAAGAGCAGTATGGCATAACACACACAATTGAGCAATTGTAATCTCTTCTTAATCCCTCCATGCCCTTCTCTCTCTTCCTCTCTTCTTTTCTTTGTCATTTTCCCTACCCTTCTGTCCCTTATTCTCTTTTTCCTTAGTCTCCAGTTCAAATTTTGTCCATAGTGAATGAATGCTTATGGAAAAAAATTTAAATAAGAGAAACGCCAATGTCTTGGTAAATCGCTTTTATTCATTCAACAGATTTTTTTTCCCAGCAACGACGGTGTGCTAAGCACTCTGTTTGGCAGAACTGTGATTTTCTGCAAACCATAGTCCTTAAAAGGAATTTTTTAAGCGACTGTCTCCCAAATAAAATTCTGTTACTATAGGTAAAATGCATACCAAAAAGGCATACCCCAGACTTTTCACTAAATTCTGCATGCCAGTGTGAGTAGTGAGGACCCACCCACCCATGGGAGTTTATAGAATTTAGAGTGGCCGGATGAGAGATGGAAATGTGTATCAAGTTCCATCATTCGTGAAATATGAATCAGAAGATTTAACAATTGATGATTAATTTCTCTGAATTAGCGTTGTTAATATATTCACAGTTGTATACCTCAATGTAAGCCTTCGTTCATGAAATGGCCTAGCCTGACTTTTTAAACAGACTCAGAGGTGTTATTGTTTTGGGAATCAGTGCTGTATGCCAGAATCTTAGATGCTTTGCTCGTGCATGTTTTAGATTTGCTGAAACATTACGTACTGTAAACCTCAGCCACAACACTGAAAAGATAGAAAAGATATTTCCACGTATAGTCAGCTCACAGTGAACAGATATATATCATCTCTGTGTCCTTCTAGCTGTTTCTGTGACTCAGCACCCTGAGTGAAATCTCTGGGAGTCCTATGCTAAAAATTCATCTACTAGGGACTGATCTAAAGAATAAGCTCTTATTACGGACTAGGGTTTTGAATAAAGTAATCGATTCATAGATGAAGCTATGCATTCAATTGTGTTATGGGTTGAATTGTGCCCCCCCCCCGCCCCTTAATTTGACATGCTGAAATCATAATCTCCAGTATCTCAGAGTGTGACTTATTTGGAAATAGGGTCTTTGTGCGGATGTAATTAGTTCAGATGAGCTCATATCAGAGTAGGGTGGGCCCCTAATCCAAAATGATTGGCATCCGCATAAAGAGGAAGTTTGGACACAGAGCCAGAGATTCAAAGAGGAAGCAAGCCAAGTGAAGGTCAGAATCAGTCGCCACAAGACGAGGAACTCTCAGAAGCTGGAAGAGAGGCCCGGAACAGATCCTTCCCTGGAGGCTTTGGAGAGCATGGCCCCGTGAACACATTGATCTTGGACTTCTGCCTTCAGAGCTACAGGACAATAATTTTTTGCTGTTTAAGTCACTTAGTTTGTGGCACTTCATTATGGCAGCTCTAAGAAAGTAATCCAGTTACTATTTGAGCCATCTCTTCTCTTAAATGAAAGAGACAAAATAATATAGTGAGAAGCTTGTGGTTCCCGTCACTACTGTCAGATCAGGATACGTCCACGCTTTTACATCCTCTCAGAAGCAATGCTAGGAAACAGGCATGAGATAAGGATTTGAAGCCACTAATTTAAGAATAAATCGGGGTGCTAAAATCGGATGTCTTGAGGGAATTTAGAATGATAATTTATCTCCTGCGGATGAAAAATGATAAAAGCATTCAAGGTGGGTTCATTAAGTCTGAAACCAAAATCCTTTAGCAAAGTTTATGAATATCCCCAGAATCCTTGAGTGTTCTAATCTCCATTTATGCTGCAGAGGTAGCTATAAGATAAGTAAAATCTCTAGCAGCCAGGTCCTTATTGATTATGCATCAGCAGAGGCTCTCCCAAGTGGATTGTGAGAGCCTCATTCTAACAACATGCCCGCGCAACGCTAAATGAATCAAGCTTTTTAAAAAGTTGACAATACAAAAAAGAGATGCAGAGCCACCTTTAAAAGTCTGAGAACACATCTTTGAAAATAAAATACAACAAAAAACCCAGGCCACCAACACCTTCCACTATGCAGGGAGACAATGCAGGCAACTACAGGGTTTTGAGAGATGATAATAGGGAATGAAATAGAGCAAAACAGGAAAAAAAAGGTGGGAATTTAATGAACGACATTAATAAAAGTATTGTTATGTGGAAAAATCTGACATTTCCAGATCTTAACTACAGTACCAAACTTACCTTGGAGCACGTTTGTTTAGATCAATGTAAAAATAATGCCTTTAATCTTATATATGCCAATTGCTTTTTCAAGGCACTTAATATATTATGTAATAGTTACACATACTGTTTTAGTTGGATTTTCTTATTATTTCATTTTGCAGATAGGTAAACTTAAGCCTAGAGAAGTTTAGTACCAGTCCTAGGGCCAAACAGCTAACTGGCTGGAGGTTAGAAACAACCCCCAAATCAGTGTTCTGAGGCAAGTTAGTGTCCCTTTCAAGATTGGCCATTGTTCAATGAAAAAAAAAAAAAAGAACATAGTATCTTCAGTAATTTCCACAGCAGGACCACACTGATTAATCACTATAATAGTGGTGTGCCTAAGAGTTTACATTTTTCACCTAAAATCACTTAAGGGTCGAATGATTGATTGATCTCTACCTAATTCAGTTCGGAGAACATCTGTCTTAATGCTGTTATTTGTTATCATGGAAGAAACAGGAAAACTTCAATCCATAGGAGTCATTCACCAGGAAGAGTGCCTTGAAAACATCTTTCTGTGATGCCGTCTCTATAGGTAAGAGCACTGGCTTTCTTCCATCCCTCAGAAAGAGACTAAGATCTGGAGTCTGAATGCTATGAATCATTTCTTAAGTATATCTGATGAAGCTTTTATTTTTTGGTTGCCAAAAACTAAATGGTCTTATTGGGGAAAGTATTGCCAAGTTGGACGCCTGTCATATTTTTGCTTTCCTTGGTATTATTAGACATGGGTGCTATAACCAATCTGTTTCAACAGTGCCTCCAGGAAACCATTTATGCTAAGATCCGTGGTCTTAATGAACTGCACATAGCCTTGCTTTTCCTTGTCCAAGGAGGGGGAAAAAAATCTCCCTTAAAACAAACGAGAAGTTAAGGTTAGCATTTTGAATTGATTCTTTAACTTTATTTTTTTTAATTTAATTTTATTTATTTTTATTTTTTTTATTAAAAAATTTTTTTTCAACGTTTATTTATTTTTGGGACAGAGAGAGACAGAGCATGAATGGGGGAGGGGCAGAGAGAGAGGGAGACACAGAATCAGAAACAGGCTCCAGGCTCTGAGCCATCAGCCCAGAGCCTGACGCGGGGCTGGAACTCCCAGACCGCGAGATCGTGACCTGGCTGAAGTCGGACGCTTAACCGACTGCGCCACCCAGGCGCCCCGATTCTTTAACTTTAAAAATGTGTCTTCTCACAAGGCCCTCCAAAGAAAAGTAGAAATAAAGCCGTGCATGAAATCCAAACATACAGGCAGAGACAGGAAGTTAGCAAGTCAAGTGTTTCCTACACTGCCCGTTCATGGGTTAGTTACCTTTAAGATATTTACCAGATCTGTATGCCACAAAGATTGTTATTTACTCTACTTATTTATTATTATTTTTTGAAGATTTTATTTCTAAGTAATCTCTGTGCCGTACGTGGGGCTCAAACTCACAATCCCAGGATCAAGAGTTGCATGTTCCACGGGCAGAGCCAGCCAGGTGCCCAGAGTTTACTGTATTTTAAAAAATTAATGGGTTATTTTCAGGTGGCTCAATTGGTTAAGCGTCCAACTCTTGGTTTCAGCTTAGGTCATGATCTCATGGTTCATGAGTTCAAGCCCCGCCTCAGGCTCTACAGCTGGCAGTGTGGAGCCTGCTTGGGATTCTCTCCCTCCCTTTCTCTCTGCCACTCCCCGGCTCATGCTGTCTCTGTCTCTTTCAAAATAAAGAAATAAACTTAAAAAAAATAATTGTTTATTTTCCTTCAACCTTCTAAGGAAAAACATCTTTAAAATCTATAAGTTTGTAGGGGTCCCTGGGTAGCTCTGTTGGTTAAGTATCTGACTCTTGATTTCAGCTCAAGATCTGTGATCATGATCTCACAGTTCGTGGGATTGAGTCCCTCTCTGCTGGCAGTGCAGAGCCTGCTTGGGATTCTCTCTCTCTCTCTGTCCCTCCCCCTGCTCACACGTGCACTCTTTCTCTTTCCAAATAAATGAGTAAACATTTTTTTTAAAAAATCTATAAGTTTTTATATGTAAGTTATGACATTAAATATATTGCTATGAAAACAAAAC
This sequence comes from Prionailurus viverrinus, assembly GCF_022837055.1. Taxonomy (NCBI): domain Eukaryota; kingdom Metazoa; phylum Chordata; class Mammalia; order Carnivora; family Felidae; genus Prionailurus; species Prionailurus viverrinus. Next base: position 72,705,953 of record NC_062573.1, on the reverse strand, counting down.
AGTATTCGACTCAGTACCACTTAATGTCATTTGCCACATAATTTTAACTTACTGGGAAATGCGTGGGCATAAGGCTACCAACAAAATAATAGTGAGCCTCTCCATCCAACACAATCCCTTGCCCAAAATCACCTCAGTTGGAAAACAAGTTAAAATAAGAGCTATCCCAGATCTCAGATCTCCCAACTGCCTGTACAGTTATTTCTATACCGTGTGAGGCTTATGCAGTCTCAGGAGTTTTTTACAACATCCTAAAGAAATTAACCCTGAGTTCTCACTTTCCTTCATCTCTACTCTCCCGCGCAACAATCTTTCCGTGGGACTGTCTCTGAAAACCCTATCACCACCATGGTTACTTTCTCCACTAGTCCTTCCTAAAAGGTGTGACTTGTAGGAAAAATGATGTTCCCTTTCTGTTCCCCAGAAACAGTTTCTCCCAAATGACTTAACAGTATTCCATATCACTACAGGTCTGCGACTGACCTATTGAAGCCTTTTTTGCCTACTTGAAAACCATACTGTATCCAAGCAAGATGTTGTTGTTCTCTGGGTCAAAGCTGTTCTTTTGGTCAACACTGTTTCACAGGTCTCATTTTTGCCACTAAAATCTGTGCCGGGCAACAGTTTCTCATGGTAGAGTAGATAGGTGAATAAGTTTTACAGGTTCAGGGTCAAATCTCAGTTTCTCAAAATTTCAGTGAGGAAGAGGAAAGTCATTAAAATAACCAAATAAGCCCATAAAAACAAAAGACTGATGTGGAAGAAAGGCTGTGAGGCAGAGGGGTGAGTGGAAAATGGTCTGGTAGAACGCACCAAATAAATGGAGATATAAGGTAGCCAGAGAGGAAGTTGAGAATCAAGCAGATTTGCATGGCTCCGGAATTGAGAGTTCTGGTAAAGGTGGATCTAGAACACTGGATTGGATGAGAGTCTAAGTAGGCAGAACTTAGGATGATGCATGTAGGATGAGACTCCTACATCTCTGTCTCCTTTTTCTAGAGTTGGGCAACATCTAACCCCAATTCCAGAAGAATCCCAAGGAAGCAAAACTGAAACCAGAGGATGAAAGGAAGAGCTACCTACTAAATGGTGAGACATCAGACACCTGCCTTTCCATGGATGACTCAGAACCTGGCGACTTGGCTTATACCTCCCAGGCAGGGGACTGGAAGATTTCTTTGTGGGAAATGGACTATCCCAACAAATGAGCTGCCTAGAATGAAACCCCCATGCAATGATGCCCACAAGGTGACAAGTCAAATCTGAAAAACCAGAGAATCCGATCATGCTTCCCTGAGCCTCATTTAAATGTGAGTAGAAAGGGGTGCCTGGGTGGCTCAGACTCTTGGTTTTGGCTCAGATCATAATCTTGTGGTTCACAAGACTGAGCCCTGCATCGGGCTCTGTGCTAACAGTGTGGAGCCTGCTTGGGATTTTCTCTCTCCCCTCTCTCTCTCTGCCCCTACCCTGCTCGCTCTCTCTAAATAAATAAATAAATAAATAAACAAACAAACAACAACAACAAATTTAAAAAAAGAAAAGCAATATTTAAAGTCAGTAAGTATACACTTGGAATTCTAAAAAGGTGTAATAGCAGAGAAGAAAAATTAACAGAAGGGGTAGAAAATAAGTTGAGGATACTTGTTAGAAACTTGTATCTCTGGGCGCCTGGGTGGTGCAGTCGGTTAAGCGTCCGACTTCAGCCAGGTCACGATCTCGTGGTCCATGAGTTCGAGCCCCGCGTCGGGCTCTGGGCTGATGGCTCAGAGCCTGGAGCCTGTTTCCGATTCTGTGTCTCCCTCTCTCTCTGCCCCTCCCCCGTTCATGCTCTGTCTCTCTCTGTCCCAAAAATAAATAAACGTTGAAAAAAAAATTAAAAAAAAAAATAGAAACTTGTATCTCTAGCTAAAAGGGAAAAGAGATGGAAAGGGGAGAATAGATAAGAAACTTGTATTATTGTGACTCTAATGACTAATAAATTACTCTACAATTGAGTGTTAAAGGAACATGTGACAGGGCTGGGGACCTTTGAAGGTAGAGGGGCCAGCTGAAAATGTGGATAGTGTAGCCAGGGGAGACCCTGTTGACAGGGTGGCTTTCAGGTAAAAATATGGAGGGAATAGAGGAAGACCATGTATATATCTGGGGAAGGCAATTCCAGGCAAGAGGAAAGGCCCTGAACGGGAGCCTGGCTTCCTATGTCTAAGAGATAGCAAGCAGGTCAGTTTATCTGGAACAGAGGTGAGGGACGGGAGAAGGTGAAAGTAAAGAAGATGAACACTGTTGGTCTTATGTGGACATGTTATAAATCGAGCTTGATTAACTTTTTCTTCCATTAGGATCAGGTGTTGTCCTCCCCGCCCCCACTGACCCCCAACAGGCTTCCTCAGTCATTTTTTCAAGTAGAATTAGGGTGGGCAGACTGTTTAAGTAATGCATTGTTGATTATCTCCAGCCAAAGGAGAAATCGAACATAGTTTGTCACTATCATTACTTCTTCTTAAAAGCATGTCTTGGGAGATCCCTTCCTTGGCAGTATCTTAAATAGTTTTGTTTTGTTTTAATTTCCCCCCCTCTCTTGAATCATATGGTTTTCCTAAACTTATTCTATTTTTTTAACAACTAACAAGGGGTTGCAACTATTAGTTTATAGGCATATTTTATTTAGTATCATGGCTCAGTGCTTAAACAAATATATTCTCAATATATGATATAGCTGATTTTATACACTATTACCCTTGAATTTCTGGCTTCCATTGAATAACAGGAATCTTTTGCAACACTGGGCTTATGTTCCCACTGGCTACTGGAAGGAAATCCTGCCATTTGTAAGAACATGGACCTCAAGGGTATTATACTAAGTGAGATAAGCCACACAGAGAAAGAGAAATACTATATGATATCATGTACATGTGGAATCTAAAAAGACTGAACTCATAGAAACAAAGAGTAGAATAGTGTTACCAGGGATTGGAGGGTGAAGGAAATGGGGAGATGTTGGTGGAAGAGCATAAACCTCCAGTTATAAGACAAGTTCTTGGGATCTAATGTACAGCTTGGTGATTATACTTAATAATACTATATTACAGGGGCGCCTGGGTGGCTCAGTCAGTTAAGCATCTGACTCTTGATTTCGGCTCAGGTCCTGATCTCCCAGTCATGAGATGAAGAAGTCCTCCATCAGGCTCTGTGCCAAGTGTGGAGCCTGCTCGAGCTTCTCTCTCTCTCTCTGTCTCTCTGTCTCTCTGTCTCTCTCTCCCCTTCTCTCCAGTTCATGCTCTCTCTTTCTCAAATAAATTAAAAAATAGTCTCTCTCTCTCTGCTCCTCCCCTACTTGCACTCTCTCAACAATAATAATCATACTATATTACAAACTTGAAAGTTTCTAAGAGAGTAGATCTTAAATATTTTCACCAAAAAAAAAAAATGATATTATGTGATGTGGTGGAACTGTTAGCTAATGCTATGGTGGTAATCATTGTCTAATACGTAAGTTTCTCAGATCAACATGTTGTATGCATAAAACTGATACAATGCTATATGTCAATTAAATGTCAATAAAGCTGTAAAAAAATACATCTTGAAATTGCAAGGACTTAGTGAAGCCAAAAAAGTCTTTTTCTTTCCTGCAAATTCTGATGCTTCTGTAGGACTCTCCAAGGCAATTAACTTCCATCTAGCTTTTCAGGAATCCCATATTCCTACAATTAGTGATGCTTCTAGGCCAACAAGGGTAGTACAGTTTCAGTAGGCAATGAGAGATTCTTAAAAGTTAAACTAGAATTATCAGACAAAATAGGGCACCCAGTTAATTCTCAATTTCAGATGACCAATGAATAACTTTTTCAGTATCGGTTTGTCCCAAATAATGTATGGCACATACTTACCAAAAAATGTTTTCGTTTACCAAAAATTCAGATTTAACTGGGTGTCTTGTATTTTTATTTGCTAAATCTGGCAATCTTTTTTTCTTAAGTTTATTTTTTTTTGAGAGGCAGAAAGAGAGTGCAAGCAGGGGAGGGGCAGAGAGAGAGGGAGAAAGAATCTTAAGTAGGCTCTACACTGTCAGGCAGAGCTGGATGGGGGTCTCGAACTCATGAACCGCGAGATCATGACCTGAGCCGAGATCAAGAATTGGACGCTTGACTGATTGAACCACCCAGGAGCCTCCTTAAATCTGGCAATATTAAATCAAACCTGTTTTTTAAGTATCTAAGCCTAAAGGTGACATACCTATTTTCTGCTCACAGCACATTGGCTAGAACTGATATGTGATCCCAAAACAAATCCAAAGGAGGCTGGGAAATTTGGAGAAATGGATTGTTTGGTGAGCAGTTTTGTATTTGTTCCATGGCTTTGGGGAGAAATTATAAGAATTTTATGCTGAAAAGAAGCTCTGATAACATTTAGTCTAAGTACTTACTTGTTTTATTGACAAGAGAACTAAATCCAGAGAGGTACAGGAATGTCTCCATTGTATTTTGCCATTTAGTGACTGGGGGAGAATCTCCTGTGAACTGACTCACAGTTTAGGATTCCCTCCATTATATGGCATGGTCTCTCCTGACCTTCTTTGAGATGAGCATACAGCTCATTGCCACAATAAGTGGTCTAAATACTACAACGTGTGGGAAACCTCGCACTTAATGCTCCCTTGTGACTGGGAAGCCAAACACAAGTCAAAAGAAACTCACCCTAAAGTAGCATCCAAAATAATTTCTTGTCAGCATAATTAGAAGGGAAATACTGATGGTACAGACTAGAGAAAGATGGAGGGATACCTCTCAGCCCCTATGAAAACATTTAACTTTTTCCTCCACCCCCACCCTTTTCCCCCTTTTCCTGGGAAATCAGAGGCCCAGCTACATTGCTAGCAGTGCATTAAGTGATGGCCTAATCAGTGATGAGAGATGGTCTGAGGTCTGCTTCAGTGAGTGAGAAGCTGGCGCTAAAGGCATTTAAACATCTTCCAGCCATTTCACCCCATTGATTGTAATGATGATTTTTGAGCCATTCTATATTATGAGAAATGTCAAAATCTGTATTGTCCAAGAACTCACATATTTGAACAAAAAGGAGGGGGGCGTTGTATGGGGTACGGAAATGGAGAATAAACCACTGGTTGTGGGCAGGAGCTAATCGGATAGCTACATTTTTTTTTCTTCAATAGATTGAAGAGGCTCTTTATCACGGCCAACCACCCCCCACGGCTCTTGCCTCCCCTCCTTTTCTTCTCCCACATCATCACTTCATGTTGATTATTGCGACCGCAGGGTTTTATTTGTGGAGTGCTTTGTCATTTGTACTGGCAGAAAGGTCACCATTTGTAGCGCTTCCAAAGTAGAACATCCCCTTATTGGTGTCATGCAAATGGCTTTTCACTAATACTGTGAAAGGTGGGAGCTACCAAAACATTTGGCAGGTAGCCACAGTAAAAAAAATTGCACAGTAAAAAAAAAAAAAAATTCTATCCATCTCCATGCGTGTACATATAGAAAACGAAGTTTCCTGAAACAGCGGGCTTGTCTTGGATAATACACTGACATGATCTTTTCTCTTTCATGTTTCTATTCTTTTCTATTTTGCTTTGTTCCGTTCCATGAAAAAATGCTTCTAATATATTGCATTGATTTCATGACTCAGTGAGAGTCTTGCCTCCTATTTCCCAAAACGTTGATGTAGACATGCTTACCCGACTGCCTCCTAGAACATCCCAGAAAGCTGTGTTTGACCAATGGTACTTGGAGGACAGAAGCTGGAATTCTTTGGGTTCTCCTTATGCTTGTGTTTTTAAAATATTATAATAAATTTATATGTGGATGTGGTAAGCATCAGTGCTTCAAGAAATGTACCTCCTTCCTTTCATGTTTTGTTTTTCCATTCTCATACCTTCTCATATGCACTTCATTCCTGAAAATATACTTTTTATTTTTAGACGATGTGAAATCATTTTTGTTGTTTTGCAGAGCACAATTCTAAGCACCTAGGCAGTTTTGATGATATCGGTAAGCATTCAGTAAAAGTTATTTTGGTTTTGATATATATTGCTCTGCTAACTTAACATGCTTTGTTTACCCAATCCTAAAAATACTTTAAGAGTGTTGATCTGCACACACTTACACACACATACATTGTGTGTATATGTATGTATTCATGTTTCTTATGTATTTCACAATACAATTTAACAAATTAACATAATTAATTCAGTTTTCAAAAACACATGCAATATTAAAAATGAGATCATCCTGGGAGAAACAATAAACCCAGGAAATGGTTTAATATGCACAAAGTGTACATCAGTATGTTTGCTTCAGGGAAACAACAAAAGTGGGTCTAAAGCCTTTTTAATAGCCAATGGGAAGCTAGGGACATGATTAACTTGCTTGTTTTTCTTTCTTATGATTCTTTGGGGGCCTTGATTCAGACTCTAACTTTCCTGTTATAGTAAGCTCTTGCTTTCTTATACTTTCTTATTTTGGTGCTCTAAATTCATCCCCTTGGTGGATCAGTAAGAAGAAATATTCACACAGGACATAGGTCACTGACTGTATACACACACACACACACACACACACACACACACACAGGATTTTATATATTCTGTAGATATATAAATATGTATAGATATAGATATATATAATATATATGGATATACACATACATACTCTCCCAAACTCCTCCATCCTTTGCCTACTTCACCACCTATATTCACTTTGTCTATTTCTTCTATAAAAATTTTACATTTTGGGGTGCCTGGGTGGCTCAGTTGGCTGAATGTCCAACTCTTGGTTTCAGCTCAGGTCATGATCCCAGGGTTGTGGGATTGAGCCCTGTGTCGGGCTCTGTGCTAAGCGTGGAGCCTGGTTAAGAATGTCTCTCTCCCCTGCTTATGCTCTCTCTCTCTCTCTCTCAAAAAAAAAAATAATAAATTAAGTTTTAAAGTTTATGTATTGAGTCATATCTCAAACTCACTGTCAAACTCACCCTTTGCCAACTTGTAAAGAGCATGATCTCGAAGGAATGGGAGTCTGTGAGCTCATCCCCAGGATATAATTAGATTTAGGCATTTCTGGTATTCATGTGAGCTTGGAAATATTTGAAAAGTCTGATGTCCAAGGCCACTCTTCTCACATGATGAATCCCCTGGGAAGAAAGGGTTATGCAGCAAAGGTCTGCACTGCCCTCCTGATGAAAGATGGAGTGAGTGGGAAAATCAGCACTTAGTCAGAAATTGGTAACATGCCATCACCGTCATATAATTTGTGTCTGAGTCTGAAGAGAAGAGGACAAAGGCAGAAATAGAATGAACATAGTAATCCTAGGAAGGAAAGGCCTGGGAATTACAAGAAATACAGTTTTAGTTACAGAGGACAAAAGGTATCACAGGATGGGACAGAGTAATAACTTCTCTTCTGCAAGAAATGTCTTAGGACTCTACGCGCTCAGTTTTGTGGGGGATATGATTCCACTTTGGTTCCTCCAGGGTTAGCTTCTCGAGCACTGAGAGTGCCACATTCTCGAAGGCAGGTCTGAAGAATGACCTCAGGTGGCCATAGAAACAACTGATGAAGAAGGAGCTGAGCAGCCTGGGCAACCCCTCCCCCCACCCCCAGCGCTTAATTAGTGAGAATGCAAAGAACAAGGCTGGGAAGGGGGAAATGTAGGGGCTGGAGGATGTCCTTAAGGGGGTAATAAGTTCATCCACCAGTGAGGCTTAGAATTGTTTAGTCAATGTGAACCTGTTACTGCCCATGAGCTGGAGAGAGCTGGGCAAACTCTGGATGCCAGTGAAGGATAGGCTAGAGATATATAGCTGGTGAGAGGAGACGGGCAGGATTATGAGTGTGTTGTCTGGCCAACAGGACAGAGTCATGTGACCACTAAGTATACGGGGGTTTAGAGAATGCAAACACTTCTTCAGGGGAAGTCATATGTGGAATGTAAAAAAGCAGAGTCACTGTGCTGAGCCCTGTCTACTGGATGCTTCCTGACCTGTGAGAGACACTGATGTCAGTCTCGAAGTGAAGAGCCGTAGAACTCACCAGGTTCTGGGAAACTCAGATATCAAACTAAAACTACTGATTCCTTCACCTACAAGAAAGGAAACTGAGGCAAAGAGGGCAAAGTGAGCTGAAGTGACATATTTAGATAGTGGCAGAAATGGCGTCAGCCAGCATTTCCTATTAAACAGGTTCTGGTACCAATACTGATGTGTGTGTATGCGTGTGTGTGTGTGTGTGTGTGTGTGTGTGTGTAAGGAGGGGGGATTCCCCACACCAGCAATGAGCAATTCTTGGACAACAGTAGGATGTCTCCAACAATTCAACTAAATTCTTATACTATCCACCTGGAGATAGCTGCATGTTCCACAGGTTAACGGTTCAATGCCGTAAGACTGCCACCACCACACACCCTTCAGACGCCAGTGTGAGCCCACCTGTGCCTCTGCCTGACTGACTGGCTGGGACTAGAAGTTCCCACAGCTCCCTCCTTGGACTTCAGACACAATTCACAAGTCCAGCTGGTCACCTGGGCATCTGACCAACTGACTATAAGTCATGAGAACTCATGACCTCCTCTTTGGGTTTGAGTAATTTGCTGGAGCAGCTCCCAGAACTTAGAGAAACATTTTACTTATTAGATTACCAGATATTTTTTTAAGGAAAAAAGATATTAACTTAGGAATATCCAGATGGAAGACAGGCACAGAGGAGGTATGGGGAAATGGGGGGCGAGTTTCTGTGCCCTCTGAGCATACCATTCTCCCCAAATCGCTCCACATTCACCAACTTGGAAGCCCTAAAAATCTTGTCCTTTTGTTTTTTTTCGGGCGTCTTCCTAGCATAGGCATGGCTGGTTAAATCACTGGCTTTTGGCAACTGATTCAACCTCCATCTCCTAGCCCCTGCCGGGAGGTCTGGGGTAGGACTGAAAGCCGACCCTCTAATCCTATGGTTGGCTCCACTGGCAACCAGCCCCCATCCTTAGGTGGGCTGCAAAAGTCACCTCGTTACAATAACAAAAGATTCCTTCTCCCCTGTTCCCCCATCACTTAGGAAATTAGGGTTTCAGGAGCGCCGTGCCAGAAACTGGGACAAAGACAAAACGCATATTTCTTTTAATCACATCACACCCGGACATTGGGAGTTGCTAGGTCGAACGGATGAGAAAATACCATACATTATTTTTCCTGATGTTCGTGAAGTTGGCTATCAAATTCCTATTGATCCTACATTCACATGCAACGATCAAAAGAATATGAGAAATATTCAGCGTGGCCAGGGAAGACAAAGCCCAAGGACAGAGGTTTTGTTGGAGTGGCTGCGTGTGCTCCCCTATTCGGGATCAGGGCCAGATGGTGACCACAGGGAAAAGAGCAGAGCAGAGCGAGAGAAAGCCCACAGGAGGGTGGGGAAGGGAGAAGTCATGTTGAGCGGTAGCTGTATGGGCTCAGTCCTCCCAGGCTCCCTCACTTCTGCATTCAGAAGTGTTCTGCTTACGTGTGGCATTAAGTCTCCTTCACCCTTCTGTTTCCTCTGGCTACTCCTATTACCTGCCCCAACACGTCTTTTCCTTCCCCTCTACCTGCCTCCCCCACCCCCAATAATCTCTTTCCATTTCTCACTTCCTTGTCACCCTGGGATTGACCCTTTCCTTCCTCATCTCCCTGCTCTGCTCTTTCCCTCTTCCTTCTCTTCGTTTCTCTATTACCAAATGACTTTTCCCCAAATTGACACAAATTTACACTCATACCAGCATTTATAAGACCATGCCTGTTTCCTTACATTCTCAGAAAAACTAGGCATTATAAAAAAAAGTTTACTCTTTCTCAATATGTGAAGGGAACAGTACTCTCTTGTGTATTAAAATGTATTCAACGTATTCAAATTTTTGAGGAGGGATAAGTTGAATAACAGCTGTACCTCTGTACTAGGTGCTTTTCATTATTATCACTTCACAACAATACTGGAAAGAGTCTATCTTCTATATAAATGAGAAATGAGGGTCTAGGAGATTAAATAACTTTCCTAGCAAACAAAACAAAACAAACAAACAAACAAAAAAACCCACCACTGGTAAAGGGCAGGTCTGTGATCAAATGGCATAGATTTATTTTATGAAAACTAGGTGCAGTATGTTTTGTTAGGGACAAATCATGCAAATGAGCCCCAGGATAGCATCCAAAGAATACGGGAAGATATCTTTATACATTTATCCAACACAGTGATTTATTCCATGCACAGTAAAATGTCACTTCGCATGCATAAGGCATTGAAGGTAAATAGAAAACAAATGGGTTATTTTTCTCTCAAGAAATTTACAATATATTAAAGCAGAGAAGCAAGAAATACAAGTAATTATAATCCAGGTTTGCATGTCATAAAACAAAGTGAGGGGAGGTGAAGGCTAACAGCTGCTCAGGAAAGACTGTCTCTGGGTTTGAGAGCTTGTAGGTGGATTAGCTCCCATATATGCAAGAGGCAGGATACGGCCACGCCGAGGTGTATAAAAAGGGGGAACGGAAGGAAGTTTGTTAACACTGAGGAACTGGGTAGCTAGAGAATTTCAGGGTTATAAATTGGTGCTTTTCAAGTAACTCAGATACTGAGGATGATTGGAAGCGTAAAGAAAAAATAAATGCATCATGGGCTTGTGGAATCCTTACATGTTGGGAGAATTTCCTGGATATTGGTAGACAATGGAGATGAGATTAGAGAAGAGGGGAGAACAAATAGAGAGGTTTCTATTTCACTACTTCTTGATGCTAATACCTTTGAACGCAGGACATACTAAATTTTTTGTTATGCCATGTGCATACTATCTGGATTAATTCATGTGTGCAACAGCTATCAAATTGTTGTGTACTCTCGGGGAAGTCAATGTGCATAAATTGATTTGAAACACGGAATGTGGAAGAGAAGAAATTAGAAAGAGGACACTGGGTTGGAGGTGGGAATGTAGACGGGTGGACCCAGAGACATAATTTAAATGTCTCCTTTGTGTCCTTCCCCAACCTGGCTAGTATCTGGGACCTAGAGAATGAGGAGCGGCAGACAGAACTGAAGATCTTCTCAAATAGGGCTCTGAGAGGCACGGAGCACACACAGGATTGTTTCAGCATCCAAGTGACTACGTGATCACAATATAGGAACATGGATGTCCTCCTCCCATCCATGCAGGGCATGACGTGACTCTGATGGGTACAGGCTCTCCTGCTGTCCAATTCAGTGACCATTAGCAATACGTGGCTATTTACATTTAAAGTGATTAAAAGTAAATAATATAAGACATGTAGCTCCTCAGTCATACTAGCCACATTTGTACTCTGTAGCCGCTTTCAGCTAGTGGCTCCTGTACTGGGAAGCGTACACATAGAACATTCCTAAAATCACAGAAAGATCTATTGGACAGCAATAGAATTTGACTGCAGGGCTAAAGAGAGCAACGGCAAAGACTGCAATGCTTGGTGGGAGACTGGACATGACAGTGTGGCAAGGAAGCCTGGAAAGATCCTCCTTGAAGACTCCTAGGACCACTTGAGAGCACCTTCAAAGAGAAGCTCCGAGGAAGCAGGTGAGTTAAAGACACAGTGAACTTGATGCTATTGCTGTTATGGTTGTTAATGTGTCCCCTCTTATATAACTGTGAACCTCTGTGAGTAAAAGTCGATTAAATAAGAGATCAGATCTCATATACTGAGAATGTGCGGGCAAAAAAGAGTAAACCCATCTAGCCAGGATCAACAGTGATAGCCAGTAATACTGAACTGCCCGCAACTAACATGTATTAGACACGTACCATGTGGTAGGCACTGTCCTAAGTGCTTTGCTTGTGTTAACTCACCGAATCCTCATAGCAGCTATAGGAGGCCAATACTCTAAGTATCCACATTTTCAGATACAAAAAACAATGGAAGGCCATATAAAACAGGCTGTCTGGCTCCAGGCCCCATACTCTACACAATGAAAATTGAAGTGACTGATTCTTGGTATCGTAGTAGCAGAGGTAAAGACTTATTCTGAAATGAATGAGGGCAGAGCAATGGGAAGTTATGAATACTGAGATACATTTGACTCATACTCTGGTTAAAGCAGAACAAAACAAAAAATATAAAAAAAATAGCAAAAGACATAAGGTCAAAGGCAGAAGAGCATCATTAAAGAAGAAACTATTTCACACAGAGCCAGCCACAAGGCCCTGAGTACACACCACCAACAAGAATGTAAGGGACGAACTTCAAATTATAGTTTCTGCAACTACCTATGTCAAGGACGGTTGTTTAATTTCCCAGGACAACTCTGATCGTGGTGCTGGAGTGGAGCTGTGTGGAGAAGGATTCTGAGACTCAACAGAAATGTATGCAAAAATTAACTTGTAATACCTGCCATGGTCTGGGAAGGCAGATAATCAGCATACATAGGAAGTATCTGCCATTCTGATTTGGGGAAATATGAAGGAAGAAGTTCCAGGCTAGAAGCAGAACTTTTTTAACAAATTAATTAATTAACATCCATGTGCATAATGTCGCACATTAAAAATAACTAATTTTAAAGAAACAATGCATAATATAGGACCAGAAAAGAATACCATAGTCAATGTTCAAATGGAAGGTATATTAAAATGTAACAATTCCATTGTCTCTGTGAATTTAGAAATCCATCTGTCATAGAGTTGGACAATTTCAAGCATATTTAATTCCTATTTTCTTGAGTATTTAGATTGGGCACTACACTACTGGGTTATAAAAGGAGCCAGGAACTGCCCAGATTCCATCTCACATGTATGGCACTGGCCCAAGAGAGGCAGATACGCCTTGATCTGGCCCTTTGTTGCCATCTATACCCCCACCGCTTTCATGCCATCAGTGCATAGTGTGTTCTTAGGTTGAGGGAGCACTGAGGCAAAACAAAAGGCATGATTTCTCCCCTTCATTCTGCCCTTGTAAAAGACTCAGCCCCAATGAGTCCCTTTACTGGCCACTGGTAACTCTCCCCTTTTGAACATCAGCTGAGAACCTCTTACGTAGTCCCTTTTGGTCAGAGAGCAGTGAAGCATCATGCTACTCAATAGTGAAGGTAACTCAGTAAAGATACAAAATGTTGATTAGATTTTATTTGTTCTGACTATGCAAAGTGTAACATTTGAAGAGGTAAAATTATTATCAGAAGAGCAATGTGCCTCTCTCTCTTCTCTTAGAACATGTGTGGGAGGATGGTTGTAATTCTTATGTTGAAAATACTGTTTTCAGAATTTTCCTATAGCCTGAGTCATCATGGAGATGAGTCCTTGGTGGACCAGTTTATGAATTATTTTGATGTTGAGAAACCGGCTTACATAAGCGTGGCTTCTACTAAACGTTCAACATGTATTTGCTGAATTGAATTGACTTCACCTTTTATACCTTCACACATGTTACCTATGCTATATTAAGCAAGACACCAAGGTCCTATTGCCTGGAGAACATGCATGGTGTTACTCAGAAAGTGTCATGACATGGCTATAACAGAAGACCACTTCTTATTTTGAATTTCAAACAGGAAGAGTTGTGTTGCCTCCAAAGATCATTATGATGCCTCTCATATACCAAAGCAAAAACAAAGACGAAAACAAAACAAAACAACCGAAGTCATTACATAGAATAAATGCATCATTGCATAGACATTTCCAACATTAACAAAGACAGGCTCAAAATGGAAAGACTGCCCCTTCAAGAAGTTGTCAATCAAGAACCAAGACTGAGCAAGGGTCCCACAGCAGGAATCATATACCCAGCACAACAGAGATGGTGTGGGACAGGAGCAGAGAGCCCCAGAATAGCTGCCAGGGGAGATCAAGATCAAGGCCATCCAGTCACACCGCTTAAGGATTACCATCAATTCCTAGTGAGGTGAGGTGCAATGATTTTAACTCTCCCAAAACACACACACACACACACACACACACACACACACACACACACAAACACACACAAGACCACCTTACTATATACCTCCTAACTATTTTCTTCAGATACGCATAGTAAAGTGTATATGGTTTAAAAAACAAGAAACCAAATGAGGACCCAGGTCACTAGTCCATACAGCTCATACAAATTTAAATCAAACTCATCTTGAATACTTCTGAATCTTGTGAAAAGAGGTGTTTTTTTTTTCTGGTTTTGCTCTGAGGTTTCGCATTTTTTGAAAGAATTATGAACAAAGTTAATGCTAAGTGATGTTATGATCAAGGCACAAATCGCAAATAAATACACAAACACACACATCTCTAGGTTACAGCGAATACAACACGAGGTAATGGCAGCCACTAATTCTGCTGTAGGGCCAAGGCAACAATTTTATCGGCAATAAAGGAAGGCAAACAGGGATTCTTGACACAGTCAGAATTAAGCATTAATAATGTCTTCTTTTTATGTCTTAATTGGGTGTGATTTGCCTCTGATAGCACCTTTCATTATCAGTACAGCGGGGCATCTATGTGCTCCCCTTTGAGGTGTCCATTGTTCTAATTATTTCTGCACGGCGGCCATCCTCGGTGCATGTTAAATAATCCCAGTAACGCATACTGGAAAAAAGGGCACTGTGCCTAGATATATTATAGACACTACGTCAGCCTGCGCTTGTTTTTTCCCTCTCCAATTGTAGAAAGCACTGTGGCTCTTTTACATTGATAGGCATTTATATCGATTGAAGGGGGAAAAGAAAGCCCTCATTACAAGGCTGCTAGCAGTTGTAATTACAGAGTGGCACCCGTGCTGGGGTGTATTGGGAACCACGTTCCTCTTTAAAACTATGTAGCACCTCCGCGGAATACTCTCTTTGTACCGGTAATTGCATCCAATTAGACCAAGGTAGTAGGATCTTTTCCTTTCTACCTATTAGAAGACTGATATTGGAATATTTGGCATCGAATTTACTTTAAATCCTTGTAATTATTTAATCATGGAAATCCATATATGAGGAATTGCTTCTTTTTAGATTTTGGCCTAATGGTTAAAGGCCTGACTTTGCATAATAGGCTCTGCCACTCACTAGCTCCTTGAACTTGAGGAAATGTCTTTGTCTTTCTAAAACCTGAGGTTTTTAGCTGAGAAGTGGGGTTGATAATAGCAACCCCTTGAAGATTTACCAAAAGAATAAATTCTGGATGGAGAGTAAGAAGTATGTAAAAAATGGTAGCTGAAATAATGTCCTAATGGTTATGACCCATGAATCAGTCGTCCAGAAACTACTTTGGGTGGCCTTTTCACTGCTGACCTAACCTTCCACCAATGTGTTTCCCACAGTTTTAATAGAAATCAGCAAGTGTTTCATTTTCTTGGAGACATTTAAAAATACTCTTGTCTGGGTTTACCTTCTTGCATGTTCTTGAAACCCTGTCCATTCAGCTGGATTTCCTTTCTCTGTGATAGGGTTTCCTACTCCTTTATCAAGTTGCTTGAGCTCCATGCTTTTGCTAAAAGCAAATTTGGATACAGATCCAGCACAACTCAAGAATGCTGGCCATTCAACAATTGACCTGCCCATAGCTTTCCTCTATGGAAATGCAGATAATAAAATATTGTTTGCTCCGGACTTCCGATGGCTGTATTTTTTTCTCCTACTTCTTACAGAAATTCTGGTTCAGGAATTAAGGCAGGGATTTTTAGAGCCATCAACAGCATTAACATACTATTCAAATCTCCATTTAACAGCATTTTATGGTTCTCACAGAGGTATCTAGTTTCTCCTCTCAAATGTATAGAGTTTAGGGGACAAGGACAAATTCTCAAAGAGCAGATATACCTGGATCTCAAGTCTAGTTTGTCACTCCTACCTGTGTAAGCAGTGACTAGTTACTTAGATTCTTGGAGTTTCCATTTTTTTTCATTTATACAAAGACTGTTATCATAGTTACTTCTGAGATAACTTTTCTTGTGAGAAGTAAATGAGAAAATACATATAAAGAAGCCAGCAAAATATCTACTTTTTTTGTGTGGTATATTTTCTGAATATTCCAACTATAAGAAAGTCCTCTAGGGGCCACCTGGGTGGCTCAGTCGGTTAAGCATCCGACTTCAGCTTAGGTCATGATCTCACAGTTCGTGGGTTCGAGCCCCATGTCAGGCTTTGTGCTGACAACTCAGAGCCTGGAGCCTGTTCAGATTCTGGGTCTCCCTCTATCTCTGCCCCTTCCCCACTTGTGCTCTCTCTCTCTCTCTCTCTCTCTCTCAAAAATAAATAAACATCAAGAAAAGTCTTCTAAACTTTTCTTTCCCTAATGACAGAGTACACACTACACCTGAAAAGCCGTGAGGAGTGTGTCAAACTAAAAACATTCCAGCTCTCTCTTATTATATCAGAATAATTTAAAAGAGGACAGAAGAAAGAACCATTTCTCTTCTTTGAATGCAATGCTTATCCTTGTGTATTGATAATAATAATATGTTTCTTGGAAATATATTAGTGGCAAAAGATGAAATTTTAAGACCTTTCCCTTCAGTCACTTAGGTCATGCATTATTTAACTGCTACACAGCAACTCACTTCAATTCTATCTGTTGGAATTCATCTGTCCCTTTATCTGCAAAATGAGTGACCTTACCTTCCCATGGAAAGAAGTTTTTGAATTCCTCCTATAAATATTGTATTTGAAAATAACACCAAGACAACCTGTAGATAAGACAGAGCTGAGTTTTCTGCTTTTCAGACCACCTCCAGATAGACTACTAGTATTTCAGAAAGAGAAGGTCCAGGTGAGGATGTTGATGAGTTTTTGAAGTCTAGCTTAAAGTAGATCTGTCAATGCAGGGACTTGATGAGGACTGGGGAATAATCATGAAATAAGATTTAGGATTATTGGATACAGTGAAGTATGTTGAGGCAAGATGTCTAGAGTCTTGGGATGTAAACTGTCATTTGACACTTTCTTTTGAAGAGTTGATCAATCAGGAAGTTCTTGGAATGAAAAATAAAGTTGTTTGCAGCTCTTATCTTCCTAAGAATGCCCTGGAATAACAAAGCTATGTCAAGAAAGACAGTGGAATAGTAAAGTCATGTTAATATAGATACAAATCAGACTGGCAAAATTAGCACCTGTTTTTCAGGGGATGCTAGCAAAAGGGTTACTCTTAAATTTTGGAAATGTGAAATGTTATGTATTTTTTAAGTTATATGGTATCCTCTTTTAAATATAAAAGTAAACATATATATTTATCTATTGTTTATGATAGCAAAAATAGAAGGCAAAGTAAATCCTCATCAACAGGGGAATACATTATAGTACATTCAAACCAAAGAACAAAAATTAAAAAGATGTTAAAAACAAGGAATTAAATCTACACTAGTTTATTGGGAAAATTTGTGTGAAGTCCTGTTAAGACAGATCAGATAATAAGATTCCATTTCTTGTAAGAGAAAAATACAATGTATATATATATATATGTGTGTGTGTGTGTGTGTGTGTGTGTGTGTGTGTGTGTGTGCATGGTGTATGGTGGAAGGAAAAACTTACAGGACAATTAATGAGATAATTTTATTATTCAAGTGACTGCAATAAGAGAACATTCATTAATGAGGGACATCTCAAAAAAAAAGACTGAAAAAAAGGGGTCCTACGTTTTGCAGAGACAAACAAGGGAGATACGAGGAAGGGTGAACAGGAAGTCTCAGAGACCTAAGGAAGGATCACATGGATTTTAATCTTCTAACACAGAGAACAGGGTTTCTCTGATGGTCCAAAAGGGTGGGGCAGGAATGAGTTTTCCAACCTCTGTGGCATTACAGGAGCATAGGATTCAGATAAAATTCAGCATTTTTAGTATATTTACATGAATTTATGTATGCATATGTGACACTTCTATATGTAATTGCATTATACACATAAATACAATAAAGTAGGTGAGTACTCTAGAAGTTCAAGTGGAGAGGTCAAGCAAAGAGGGGGGAAAGAACATTTGTTGTAAAGAAGAAAAAACATTTATAATGTGATCACATTACTCACTTGTTTTTATTAAATAGATATAATCAATATATGGATATCTATAAGAATGCTTGAATAATAGTAATATAAATAAAATTAAGCTAAGTTATACAGTATGTATTTTTCTGAGCAAAGAAGTAATACATAGAGAGGTGCCTGGGTGGTTCAGTCGACTAAGCATCTGACTTTTGATTTTGGTTCAGGTCATAATCCCATGGTAATGAGATCAAGCCCTGGGTCAGGTTATGTGCTGGGCATAGAGCCTGCTTAGGATTCTCTCTCTCTTCCTCTGCCTGTCTACCCTGCTCATGTTTGCTCTCTCTCTCTCTCACTCTAAAATAAAAAAAGTAATACGTAGAAAAATAGACAATACTCAAAGCATCTATAAGTTTAGCTCTCTTTCTAGAGCAAGTTTACAGGGACATACATGTTTATTTCTCAATTATGTCCTCAGACTTACAATTAAAATACTCAGTTTCATGAATAAAATAGTGCCATATTTAAGATTTTTTTTTAGTTTGGCACTATAAAAATTCTATAACCATGGGATCATTTTAATAGGGTAAAATATGCACGTAACACCTTGTCAAGTATTCATATGTTCAGCAGCCTTTGTCATCCTGAACATGTGGGCCTCGATTACTTCCAAAGAAAATTGTTTTGGAGTCTCAGTAATTACAAGAAAGGGATACAATAAAGGTTTGGTAACACAGATCTGGCTTGAGAGTAATCTCTTCCCCATGTCCCTATGATTAACATATGCCTCCATATTTTTATATCTATTACTGAATGAGGTTGAAAGTAAATGATCCAGGCCTTAAAACCCTAAGCCTTACCAAGTCAATAGGTGAAAAATTTCCAACTAAATGAAGTCCTGGCTCCCAGTGGTTTAATCTGTTTCGTGTTCTCCTAACTCTGTCATCATTCTCATGCCCTTTTCCTGTCTTATTTTAGTCCCACCTGCAGCCAGGACTTCTGTGGAAACTGACTCAATTCCTTTCCCAGATAAGCAAGAAGGAACAGCATAAGGAAAAGACTCCTGTTCTCTGAATGCAGGTTTAAAAAAGAGGATACTGGGGCACCTGGGTGGCTCAGTCAGTTAAGTGTCCAACTTCAGCTCAGGTCATGATCTCACAGTTTGTGAGTTTGAGCCTCGTGTTGAGCTCCATGCTGCCAGCTCAGAGCCTGGAGCCTGCTTCACATTCTGTGTTTCCCTCTTGCTCTCTGCACCTCCCCTGCTCGTATCCTGTCTCTCAAAAATAAATGAATGTTTTAAAAAATTTAAATAAAAAAAATTAAAAGATAAAGAGAGGATAGTCTACAACATAAAACCCTTCCTTTTTAAAAATTTTTTAAATGTTTATTTATTGTTGAGAGAGACAGAGACAGAGCGTAAGTGGGGGAAGGGGAGAGAGAGAGGGAGACACAGAATCCGAAGCAGAGTCCCGGCTATGAGCTGTCAGCACAGAGCCCAATGTGGGGCTTGAACCCATGAACCTGAGATCATGAGATCATGACCTGAGCTGAAGTCAGACTCTCAACTGACTGAGCCACCCAGTCTCCCCGAAATCCTTCTTGATAGAAGTGAGGTTTTATAGATACAATTCATTCTCAATAAAAGTGAAAATAATTTTTTTAAGTTTATTTATTTTGAGAGAGAGAGCGAGGGACAGCAAAAGAGCAAGCATGGGTGCATGTTTACACACATGTAGGAGAGGGGCAGAGAGAAAGAGACAAACCCAAATAGGCTCTGTGCTGTCAGCTCAGAGCCAGACAAAGTGGGGCTCAATCCCATAGCCGTGAGATCATGATCTGAGCTGAAATCAAGAGTTGGACCTTTAACTGACTGAGCCCCCCAGGCGCCCTTGAAAATAAAATATTTTTAACAATTAATATAAACCAAAAAATCTAAGATTGTAACAAAAAAATAATTAAAGACATCTAGATCATTCCATTCACTAAGAAAACAGTTTTGTCTTCCTTTGAGATAGAATTGATTCCCCCAAATTTAGCACATCAGCATTCCATTTCTTCAACACAGAGTTTCCTAATACTGTGTCATCTTATTTTCTCCCTTTTCTTCATGTATCAGAATAAAACAGTTTTTCTACAATAGCGCATTTATGTGAGATCCTACTTTTGAGTATGTGCAAAATTGGAACAAAGAGAACAAGCCAATAAAATGGTAACTTGAAAAGCAGTCCCCAGTCTCAAAATGGGACTAACCCAGGAAGAAAATCGCAATTATTTGGCCTCCTACAAAACAAAACTAGTCCCTGCCCCCTCCGCTTGCCTCTTCCTCCCTTATTTATAGTACAGTGGGACTTTTGAGTGAAGGAATGGCAAACAGTTAATAAAACCTTTGATGGGTATTAATTACTTTCCACTTAATTACCTGCCATGTGGATCTTGTTGAGCTATTGATTACTGGCAAACATACATCCCACTGGGGATAAGTGTGATTTAACTTCATCCAAAGAGTCAATTAGCCCAAGTAACATAGGGAGAGCTGGTGCTTCGCCTCAATAACTGGGGTTTCTTGCCAAGAAGGGTAGATAAGCCATTTATTTGTTCATTAAAACACAGTACTACTATCAACAGGAGGCACTTACCAGGTGTTACTGAGATTGGTAGAATGTCACTCTGTGTCCTCAAAGATTAGCTGCACGGTGCGGAAGCAACGTGGGCAGAGTCTTTCTTGCTTCAGAATCCTAGAGGAACTGGTGAGGTGATGGAGTTAACCCCTAGAAGCATAGCCCTGCAGTTCTATTTTGTATCAAACTTTATCAAATACACCTGTGTGCAGCTGTAGGATGTAAAGACAATGCTGCCTCCTGCTGGGTGACTTTGGGATCCCACGTTCTTTGATAATGATATTCAAAAGACATCTTCCGAAACTTTCCTTAATACATTGCTGAACTCCATGTTAATTTTGCTACAGAAGCAACAGGAAAAAAGACTCAAAAGTTAGGGCTCTGGGGGATGTGGAAAGGTGAGGGGAAGGATATGTATGAGGGAAAGAAATATCATTTCATTGATCAATATTGGTATTAATTTGTACCTTGAAGCCTATAAGAAAATTCATGAACCTGATACTTTTAAGACTTTATCCACTAAATGTCAAATGAGAATATTAAAAACCACTTTATTATAGGGGTTTTCCATAGTATTTTTATGAGATAAAGTAGTCCTATACGATATATCCAACTCTAGGAGTTAGAGGGTCAGGAGTAGAAGACTATGCTAAATGATTAGTGGTAGAACTTTGACAGTAAGTTATGTAAAACAGACTATGATGAAATATTGTAATAATACCTTTTAAAAACCTAAGATATTTGATTTAAAAATGATCTGTGAACTGGAAATTAATATAATTTGCTTTGTTGTGGAATTTACTCTGTGCTGACTCTAACAAGGCTAATACTGTGAAGTTCAATATTGCATACTCATAAATAAGAGTTACTAAAATTTGTATTGCTAAAAGTTTACATGATCACTGTATAACCATCATCATGTTTCATTTTATGGACTCTTCATCACATCCATGTAGAATACAATTATTCTACACCCATTTTCAGGAAGTTGGAAAGGAAGATATAAAAAAGCTTTAAGTAACTTGGCTAAGGATTCTGATCTCCGGTCTCTTCCAAATCTTCCTTCCACCGTCCCTTGCTAATCCTTTAGAATGATCTTGCAGTGTGGACCCTGAAGATGGCAAAATGGCAACTCAAATTGAGCGTGGATTTCAATCTCTGGGTTCAGTTTAAATGCAAGTGTGACGGTGTCTGACTGGCTCAGTTGATATAGCATCTGACTCTTGGTCTTAGGGTTCTGAGTTTGAGCCCCACGTTGGGTGCAGAGATTACTTTTTTTTTTTTAAAAAGTTACTGGGGCACCCGGGTGGCTCAGTTGGTTGAGTGCCCGACTTCGGCTCAGGTCATGATCTCACAGTTCGTGAGTTCAAGCCCCGCATTGGGCTCTGTGCTGCCAGCTCAGAGCCTGGAGCCTGCCTCGGATTCTGCGTCTCCCTCTCTCTCTGCCCCTTCCTCGCTCATGCTCTGTCTCTCTCTGTCTCTCAAAAATGAATAAACATTAAAAAAAATTTTTTTAAAGTTACTAACAAAAGGGGTGCCTGGGTGGCTCAGTCAGTTAAGGGTCCAATTTCAGCTCAGGTCATGATCTCACAGTTCATGGGCTTGAGCCCTCCATCGGGCTCTGTGCTGACAGCTCAGAACCTGGAGCCTGCCTCAGATGCTGTGTCTCCCTTTCTCCCTGTTCACACTCTGTCTCTCTCTCTCTCTCTCTCTCTCAAAAATACATAAGCATTAAAACAATTTTTTTAACTTACTAACAAAATAAATGCAAATATGATTTCTTTCTTTGTGCCTTTGCTCGCCCCCCACCCCTCTTCTCACACATACCCGATATGGCTTTGTGGATTTTTTTCTTTTCTCTTTCTCTCTCAAGCATATTCATTTCTTTTTTCCTTAGGTATTTTGTGTAATGCTATCTGCTGACTAAAACATTTTAACCAAGAATTTAACCTCATTATTTCTCATACTTATTTGAAAGTACCTCTTTCTTTCTGACTAAAAGGGGACTTTGGGTAGAAAAGGAGAGAAGAACATAGTCTGGTTTGTCATCATCAGATTTCAAGTATTTGGGTGTTATACCCAAATACAAGGCACTCCTGCTGAAAGGCACAGTGACTATATGTCACCTCCATCCACTAGGTCAGAAGATCTTGCCAATGGCAATGACAATATTCACATCGATGTCTGATTGGACTCGGATTCCCTACTTCCAAGGAGCATTCTCCTGAAACGTACTACAGTTTGGACTAAAACGGTGAATCAGGGGTGCTTGGGTGGCTCAGTCGGTTAAGCCTCCGGCTTCCGCTCAGGTCATGATCTCACGGTTCATGAGTTCAAGCTCCGCGTTGGGTTCTGTGCTGATGGCTCAGAGCCTGGAGCCTGCTTCGGATTCTGTGTCTCCCTCTCTCTCTGACCCTCCCCCGTTCATGCTCTGTCTCTCTGTCTCAAAAATAAATAAACATTAAAAAAAATTTTAAAAAACTGGTGAATCAAAACATACTGTAGCTCCCTGAAAGGTATATGCTGGCTGTGGGCACTGTTTCTGTACAATTCAAGATTTTTCACTTGTTTTGTTTTTAAAGCAGAAATACACTAGGCTCATAGTTGTTAGAGAAGCCCAAACTTAAGACTCAGGGAAACGAAAAATGACAGTTAAAGATAATTCCAAAATCCAAAACCTTGCCTCTCCTCTGCAATTCCTTGATGAATAAATTATTTCCTAGAATTTCATTTTTCCTTCCTCTGAGTTTCCAAAAGCTCTACTTTTCTATGGAAAGTGAATGCGTCTTCAAAAAATTCCTGAGCAGCTGAACATAACACTGCTTGTGCAGATTAGAAAATTGTGGGACAAAGGGGATACATTTTCAATTTCACAGGGTAGATATGTGATTTAAAACTGCTAGCTCTCTCTTCTACAAATATATGTCTGTATTTTATGTTATATATTACATACACATAGACACACATATAAAATAAAAATACAAAAATATGAAAACTTTTTTAGTAGTGCTGGTGGCAGAATAGGGAGAGAGTACACACAGGTAGCAAATGTGTTTCTCCTATTTGTATATAGGACATCATCTAAATCTCAAAGTGACCTATTTAGGTTGGAAATTTTGCCCCCATTATGCTTAAAACAGAAGATACAGCACAAGGAAATAAGAAAATTTGTCTAACGTGATATGCTCAATAAAAGATCTAAGTCCCTATTAGTCTGACTCCAAACCACAATCTCACTCCATCCCACTTCCCTGCTTTCCTGGGAGATACTTTCAGAGCCCAGAAGACAATTATTTCGTTTGTTCCTCCCAAGACCCAAAGGTTCTGCGGGGAAAGTGTAGAACAAATAAAGCGTGGCTCGTAAACTCTGGTACATAATGCAGCATTTTCTAATTTATATCTTGACCATCAAAGCAATGTTAAGGCTAAATTTTCACAATGGCGGCTGATCCTTTCTTATTTATTATCTTTTTCTCTTAACAGAGGAATGTAATACTCTAAAGATGTGTCTTTTAATGGATTATATGCAATACATAAAATGGTCCCCCCCTTATCTGTGGTTTTGCTCTCCGTGGTTTCAGTAACCTGTGGTCACTGTGGTCTAGAAGCAGACAAGCCTGAAGTATTGTCAGATCAATAGTAGCCTAACACTATGTCACAAAGCCAACGTCACCTAACTGCAACTCACATCTAGGCATTTTATCATCTCACATCATCACAAGAAGATGAATGTACAGTACAATAAGATATTTTGAGAGAGAGGTCACATAACTAAATATTCTGATTTTTTAAAGTTTTTTTTAACATTTACTTATTTTTGAGAGAGAGACAGAATGTGAGCAGGGGAGGGGCAGAGAGAGAGAGGAAGACACAGAATCCAAAGCAAGCTTCAGGCTTTGAGCTGTCAGCACAGAGCCCGACACCTGAGATGAAGTCGAACACTCAACCGACTGAGCCACTCAGGTGCCCCACATTCACATAACTTTTATTATAATCTATTATTAAAGTTTTTCTATCTAATAATTAGTTATTGTTGCTAATCTCTTACTGTGCCTAATTTATAAATTAAACTATCATAGGTATGTTCATGTATAGGATTCAGTACTATCCATGGTTTTAGACATCCACTGGGGGTCCTGAAACAGATACCCCAAGGATAAGGAAACAGTATTGCACTGTGTTGTACTTCAGTATTTTTAGTTATATTAATTATATACAACAGCAGGATAGCTACACATAAGAAACAAAATTGAAAGGCAGCAGATACAGGTGTATTTTACAAATTTTTTTTTAAATCAAAGTTGCCTTCTATAAACAATAAATGTGTATTATATTTTATTAGGAATTTGTGGAGATCATTTGTATTGGTGTAGTTTCACAAAATTAATAGAATGCCACACTGTCATTGTCTGTGGTGATCTCAGTATTTTTTTAATGCTTAACAGATCATTTATTAGTTTTTTATATGATTCAAAACAAAGTGATATCTAATTCCAGCTATGAAGGAATAATGATAATGGATAATGGATTTTCTCTCCACCCCATAAAAAAAACTAAGAAATGGACAAGACATATAAGGGACTACTTCTCAGTGTTGGCAGTGAAGGCTGTGGTTCTTGAGAGAAGGTAAATGACGCAGTGAACTCACCATTCAGTTTCCCAAACTCACCTAACTGCAGCACAAGAAAAGTGAGGCCCAGTGTTCTCATGGAACAACATTTGGGCCTGCTGAGTCCGCTGGAATGTGCAAGGTATAGTAACAGAAAGGTGGGTCCAATGCAAAGAAAAAACCCCAGCAATTTGTACATCATCTTTGAGTCTCTGGCCAAATATTGTGCTGCAGAAAGGAGATTCTGGTGGCTTCCCTGTCTAGGGGATGCTAGATTTCTGACCAAAATAAAGAGATCTGACTCAATGTTCCTTCCACACAGGAGTTAGGAAACCGGGCTCTGGGAGTAGGAGTTACTGGTATGTGCAATAACATGTATAATTCTCAAATGCTTTGAAATAAGTAAAAGAAGCCAGACTCTGCAGGTTACATAAGTTAACACTGGATTTATCCAGTACTCTTGTAAGCACCAATGTAACAGGTAAATAATAGTTCAGTGGTTATTTAGGGCTGCACTGAAAGGGGATGGCTGATGACCAAGGGGCACAGCAAAATTTTGGTGTGGGGGGGGGGGGTTGTGGAATTGCTTTGTATAAGGGATTGGCAAACTTTTTCTATAAAAGGCCAAACAGTAAATATTTGAGAACCCTGGGTGGTCCCTGTCATTGATCTTTCTTTATTTTTGTTTGTTTGCTATTATTTTTACAACCCTTTATTAATATAAAAAAAGTTCTTAGCTGAAGGGCCAAACGTAAGCAGACTATGGGACAGATTTGGCCCAGAGGTCGTAGAGGATGATCCCTGCTGTATATTTTGACTTTGGATGGATTACATGACTATTAATGTTTGTCAAAACTCCTAGAATTATATGCTTAAATTGATAAATTTCACTGAATGTAAATTACATTTTGATAGGATAAATGGGAAAAAACCATGTAGAGGACATGCTACGACCACAATAAATAGAAAATCTAAAAATTCCATATCTATTTATTAATTTGAATTTGTAATTAAAGAAATTTCCACAATGAAAAATTCAGATCATAGGCCCCTTAAGTCATTTTATCAAATATTTAATAAAATAACATTACTAATATTCTACAAACTCATTCATATAATTACAGGGTAGAGATACTTCCCAAGTTTTTTCACGAGTCCAACATAACTCTGATGCCAATTCTAGTTAAGGGCATTATATACAAAGAAAATTACAGACAAATATCCATTATGAGCATAGCCAAAAAGCCCAAACAAATATTATCAAATTGAATCCAGAAAGATATAAAGATATTAAACTATCATGACTAAGTGGGTTTTATCCCAGCAATGAAAAGTTGGTTTAATATATGGAAATCAATCCACATAACTTGCACATTAACACACTAAAGAAGAAAATCACATAATTTATATCAGTTATAAAACACACCATCAAACAACAAAGACAACACATTCTTTTCAAGTGTCATATCTATATCAAGACAGACAATTCCATAAAACAGACTCCACAAGTTTAAAAGAACTTCATTCATACCAAGTATATTCTCTAATACAATAGAATCAAAATAGAAATCAATAATAAAAGGTAACAGAAAAATCTCAAATCAGTTGGAAACTAAACAACATTCTTGTAAAGAATACATGAGTCAAATAGGAAGTCTGAAGGGGGAAAAAAGAATTGAACTGAATGAAAATGACAATACAACACACCAAAATTCCTCGGATGCAGGTAAAATAGCACCAAAAGGCAAATTTACAGCACTCCATATATTAGGGAAGATGAAAAGTTTCAAATCAATAATCTATGCTCCTACCTCATGAACCTAGAAGAGCGAAACAATCCTAAAACAAACAGAATTTTTAAAAAATAACAATAGAGGTAAGAAAGGAAATAAAAAAACTGAAAAATAGAGAACTGCTTCTTTTAAAAGATCAATAAAATTGACAAACTTCTCACCTCACACCCATTAGGATGACTAATACAAAAAACAAACCAAAAAACATAAAATTACAAGTGCTGGTGAAGTTGTGGATAAATTAGAACCCTTGTACACTACTGGCAGGATTGCAAAATAGTATCATCACTATGGAAAATAGTATGACAGTTTCTCAAAAATTAAAAATAGAACTACCATATGATTCAGCAATTCCACTCCTAGGTATGTATCCTAAAGAACTGAAATCAAGATCTTGAAGAGGTATTTGCATATCCATGTTCATGGTAGGACTATTCTCAATCAGCCAAGAAGTGGAAGCCATGCAAATATCTATCCACAGAGCAATCAGAGCTATATATATATGTGTGTATGTATATACATATATATATACACACACACACACACATATATATACACATATATACATGTGTATACACATATATATACACATATATATGTGTGTGTGTATATATATATGTGTATGTATATGTATATGTATACACACACACGTATATATACACATATATATGTGTATATACATATATATGTGTATATATACGTGTGTGTGTGTATATATATATGCACACACACACACATACACTATAGAATATTATTTAGCCTTATAAAGGAAAAAATATTCTGTCATATGCCTCAGTGTTGATAAACATTGAGGACACTATGCTTAGTAAAATAAACCAATTAGAAAAAGACAATTATTGTATGATTCTACTTACATGATGTATCTAAAGTAATCAGATTCACAGAAACAAAGTAAAATGGTGGTTACCAAAGGCTAAGGGAAGGGGAAAGAAGAGCTATATAAAGGATACAGAGTTTTAGTTTTTCAAGATGAAAAAATTCTGGAGATCTGTTTTACAATAATGTGAATATACTTGACTACTGGACTGCACAGTTAAAAGTAGTTAAGATGGTAAATTTATCTTATTTATTTTTTAAGTTTGTATTTAAATTCCAGTTAGTTAACACACCGTGCAATATTAATTTCATGTGTAAAATTTAGTGATTCATCACTTACATACAATACCTGGTGCTCATCACCTATTTAATCCATTCCCCACCCACCTCCCCTCTGGTAACCAAGATGGTAAGTTTTAAATAAATAACTCATATAACTGAGTAGAAAAAAATCTGATTGAAAAATGGACAATCTGAATAGACATTTTTCCGAAGAAGATATATAATAGTCAACAGCTACATAAAAAGGTACTCAACATCACTAATCATCAGGGAAATACAAATCAAAACCACAACAAGATATCACCTCACAACTGTTAGAATAACTAGGATCAAAAAGACAAGAAATGCCAAGTGTTGGCAA
This sequence comes from Prionailurus viverrinus, assembly GCF_022837055.1. NCBI lineage: Eukaryota > Metazoa > Chordata > Mammalia > Carnivora > Felidae > Prionailurus > Prionailurus viverrinus. The sequence continues at coordinate 72,677,520 of NC_062573.1, read as the reverse complement.
GGATGTGGAGAAAAAGGAACCCTTGTGCATTGTTGGTGGGAATGGAAATTGGTGCAGCCACTGTGGCAAACATATGGAGCCTCCTTAAAAAATTAAAATAAAATTACCATACGATCTAGCAATTCTACTTCCGAGTATTTACCTGAGGGAAACAAAAATCACTATCTCTGAAAGATTTCTTCCCTCCCATGTTCACTGAAGCATTATTTGCAATAGTCAATGCATGAAAACAACTTAAGTGTCCACTGACAAATGAATAAGTAAAGAAAATGTCACACACACACACACACACACACACACACACACACACATACTGGAATAATATACTGCTGTTTGCAACAACAGGGACAGACCCTGAGGGCACTATGATAAGCGAAATAAGTCAAACAAAAACAAATACTCTGTGGTCTCACTTATATGTGGAATAAAAAAAAAGAACAACAAACTCATAGATACAGAGAACAGATAGGTTGTTGCCAGAGTTGGGGGTGGCAGAGGAGCAACATAGATGGCATTGGTCAAAGAGTACAAACTTCCAGTGATAAGATAAATAAGGCCTGGGGGGGGTGCATGGTGACTATACTTAACAATACTGTATGTATATTTGAAAGCTGCTAAGAGAGTAAATCTTAAAAGTTCTCATCACAAGAAAGAAAAGTTGTAGCTATGTGTGGTGACAGATATTACATCACTGTAGTAATTATTTCATAATATATACATACATCAAATCATTATGTTACACACCTACAAATAACGCAATGTTATACATCAATTACATCCAATAAAAAATAAATTATCTATCCTATGAGTTAGCAGTTATACACCTAACTAATTATTCAAGACAAAATTTTGGTTCACCAAAGACTTACACAAGACTTATTGTTGCTTTGTAAATAATAACTATAAATGGGAAATAACTCAAAAAATCTAAAGAGGAGATAAACTACGATATAGTCACAGAATGGAATACTACTCTGCAAAATGAATGGATGAACTACTGATACACAAATAATGTGAACAAATCTCAAAAGCATTAAGCTGAGTGAAAGAAGCTGTACACAGAGTACATATTTTACGAAATTTTAGATATAATCAGTGCTAAGTGATTGTGATAGAATTCAGTTCCATAGTGGCTTTGGTGTGTGTGTGGGTGGGAGGGGGGTGGCATTTCCTGGGAAAAAAACACAAGGAACTTTTTGTTCTGAAAATATCCTGTGCCTTGTGGATGTGAATTTTGCAATTATAAGCAAATTCCTAAACTTATCAAACTCAACTTATCAAAATTCATATTTAGGGTGTGTATTTAATTCAAAGTAATTTATACCTCAGTTTTTAAAAATCTTCAATAAATGAATGTAGAGAAACTATTAATAGAAGTTAAGATCTTATTGCAGTTCTATTGACTTTTTTTTAAGTTAGGTATGGGTTTTTTTTCAAGGTTCTAGTGGGTGGTTGGTTTTGGATGCCTACCACATTATAAAAAGTAATCAACTTACTAACTAAAAAAAGAAAAAAAATCCATGCCTAGACTAATAATGAGAGTACATGATGGATTATAACGAATCCAATCATGTGTTCCTGAGATATTCCTTTCCTAATAATAATAATAATAGTAATAAAATGAGACCTTTTGGTGTTCTGATTTGACTCAAAGATACAACCTAGAGTAGGCAGAGGAGAGTGGATAGGTAGCACTTTTATTTATTCCCCTAATATTTTCTTAAACCTGATGTTTGATAGGAGATGGAGACTAGATGATTCATTTTTATATTTATTGGTGGGATCCTGGAGCTCGGGCAACATAATGTAGTAATGATTAAGTACAGTGGTTTGTAGTCAATTGTCTTTGACTTACGCATCTCAGCCCTGCTACTTACCAACTGTATGATCTTGGGCAAGTTACTTAATTAAACTCTCTTGTTTGAGTTTGCTCATTTGCAGGAGTGATAATCTTTATCTCAGAAGATAATACTTATCTCAAAAGATTGCCTCAAAGATACATAATATAGTATATTGAAAGATGTCTAACACACAGTAATTAGTAAATATTAATTATTGTTATTGCTAATACTAATAGTGTTCTGTATTGCTGATTAAAAGCAAAACTGTTTTGGAAACAAAATAAACAAATGATAAGATTTATCCTATTATTGAAACACGTCAGAGAAAATGATACCGATTTTCCACAGCAGTCATTAAAAAACCCCCTATAATATTCTCATAGGTCACGTCATTATTTAAGATAGTGGCCTCTTGCTATGTTTATAAGTGTGTCATTGACGAAATTCAAAATATTAGTGACACAAACAGAGCAAAGTACTCTGCTGAATGGAATGAGTTAATATTAACCACTTAAATATTGGCGCATTATTTAGCACTGCTGAAATAATAAGTACCTGTGTCATCATAATTAATGGTAATCTCCTCTTCTTGATAGATAACTATCAAGTTCATAATTCTTCTAAGGTCTGTCATGATTCATGATAATAAAACCATGACCTTATTATAAAGAAGGGTAATTATTTTCCTCTTCACTCTTGCAAGTGGGCAATGATCCAATTCCTTTCAAAAGAATATAAAAATATCTAGCTGGAAAGTAAAAAGAAAGTCCAAGACTCATTTTTCTCTTCTACATTTAAATTGCTGTCTTGCTTGATTCTGGCAAGGATACGACAGATGTAGATTTTGCAAGCATATTAATAACTGGAGACTTAACTTAAACTCACAGAGCTTAAAAGACATATCCGTAGAATCAAAGGCAGATGTAAAGTTAATCAAAGGGCTGAAGAATCCTGCTATTTTTAGCAGTTTATTCAATGAGATTAAAAAGAGTTCAATAATAATCAATACTTCAAGAGTTAATTCTGAAATCTACTTGTTCCTCACAGAAAGAATTACAATGAGAGCACACACCTACAGTTGCTCCAGTAGAAAGATATCAAAGTTTGGAGACATATTAAGTTAACAACTGGGCCTTGATTTTTTAAGAGTGGCACATCACACTTTCTTAGGTGTTGAACACTGCATATTTGAATACTTTCAGATGGAATTGTAACTAAGGAATTTATGGAAGTAAAAGACTTGATGTAGAACAGGATCTTCTCTTAAGAACAAATTTTAAATAAATTTACTTTAATTGAGCTTGCATTGGCTGACCATTTTAGTCCTCTCCATAGTTAGGACCCGTAACTACTTTGAAATTATACTTACATTATGCAGTTGTCTTAGGACCTTGAAGCTGGGAGAAAATAACTTTCCATATGTTATGAGAACAACATGGTTCCTCAAAAATCCTAAATAGAACTCTGCCAAGTAAGAGACACATCTTGGAATTCACCATCTACCATTATTTTTTATTCTAAAAGCCTTTAAGTAAACTTTAATTAGTATGCTTTAAGCAACCTTTTGATGCAAAGGTCCATGGGAAATGCTATCTGTCTGTCTATCTATTGATCGGTCCATTGATCTTGTCTATTTATTTGTAGGCCACCAGCTAGGCCTGGCGTAGAAGCAGGCCGGTTTTATTTCAGTTACATCGGTTAAGATATGAACATCAGTCAGGTTGTGTCAGATCTTTAGACCGATTTGTCATCGAAAGTGAAATGCTGTGAATGTTTCATTCACAAAACAAAACAAACGTATATGTATCAGGGTGGTTTACTCCCTGCCCTTCCAGGGAATACTGGGCAACGTTCGGAGATATTTTTGGAGACCACAGAAGGGTCTACAGGTGTCCTCTACTGGGCACAGGCCAGAGCTGCTGATTAGCATCCTACCATATACAAGACAGACCCCACAACAATCTTCCAGTCCAAAATGTCAACGGTGCCAAATCTGAGAAATGCTGACATACATGAATCAAAATATATTCCAAGCCAAATAAAACTGATTTTACAGAACTGCTTTTATGTCTTTCCATTCATGCGAATAATTGTTTGTCACATTCTAGATAGCATGCAGTACCTAATAGATTATTGACTAAGGACTTTTTTAGGATTAGCTACAGACTTAAATAAACCAATTATTTTTGTCTCTATTAACCACTTAATTAACTGAAACGCTGAAGAATAAATGTTTCCCTAATATAAGAAAATAGCATAATGTGGAAATTATTTAACTCATTCAATTATAAAGATTTTTCCTTGTAATTTGTTAATCACTTTTATAGTTTTGTTTATTTGTTGGTTGGTTGGTTTCCTTATGTTGCTTTTATGGTTTAAAATTGGAAAAGTGACTCTAACACGCAAGTTTTTATCGAGGGTGTTATATCATCGGAACACACAGAATGACTTCCTCAGATCATCATGGAAATATCTGCCTGATATGATAGGACTCTACATCTAAATTCAAAATCAAGAAGCAAGCATAAGAACTTATTTCATGCCAGTTTTGTGTTTTAAAATACGCTTTCTCAAAATATTGTAGGAGATATTATTGAGGAAAAGCCTTCTATTTTCTAAACTGGTGTTTTCAAAAGCTGTGCCGTAAGATTTTTTTTTTAAATAGCTACCATGTGCATTAAAAAACTGTGCACTTAGTACTATTTAGGTATCAATCACAAGGCTAAAAAACAAGATACTGTGAAGGTAGATGTAAAAGAAGGAAAATAGTCTCTTGGAGTTTACACACTGGGAACAACCAAAAAATTAAAGTATATGGCACAGTTCTGAGTAACACCGGATTGCATTCATTCACTACAAATTTCATCATAAACCAGGCTTATAGTTCTTCAGAAAATAAATGAACAATGTGTATGGAATAATAAAGAAAACTCCAGACATAGAGTTGCCCTTGGACTAAGATGCCAAAACGTGAATGAGTTTTGCATTAAGATCTAGGGCAAAACATAGGCAGGGTAAAAATGAAGATGTCAACAGGGCCTAAACAAAAGGCAGGAGAGAGGAGAAATAATGTGTCTTTCTAATGTGTACTTTTTTTTTTTAAGTTTTTATTTAAATTCCAGTTCATTAACATACAGTGTAATATTAGTACTTTTTAAAAAATGTTTATGTATTTTAATGTTTATATGGAGCAGGCTCCAGGATCCAAGCTCTGAGCTGTCAGCACAGAGCCCCACACGGGGCTCAAACCCATGAGCCAGAGCCCGTGAGATCATGACCTGAGGTGAAGTGGGACACTTAACTGACTGAACGACCCAGGTGCCCCAGTACTTTTTTTTTCTTTAATGTTTATTTATTTTTGAGAGAGAGACACACACAGAGTGCAAGTGGGCGAAGGACAGAGAGAGAGGGAGACACGGAATCCGAAGCGGGCTCCAGGCTCTGAGCTGTCAGCACACAGACCGACGCGGGGCTGGAACCCACAAACTGAGAGATCAAGAGAGCATGACCTCAGCTGAAGTAGGACGCTCAACCAACTGAGCCACCCAGGTTCCCCTCTTTGTTTTTTAAATAAGATAACACCTCTATTGTTTTTTTTGCCCTCTTCTACAGTAGGTAGAGAGACAGACTGGCAGATAATTATTTTACCAATTGCATCAGTTTGTCAAGATAAAAATTTTTATCCTGTGGGTCAGGATATTATTACATTGTGTCTAACAAGTAATCGCTCAGTTTATCTTGGAGCAAAGGTGTTCAGCTGCATCATCCAAAGTGTTATATCCAGTACTGTGTTAAGTATTAATACAATTTACCAGATAAATTTGCCGGATGAATAAAATTAATTGCCAGTCTTTGACATAATGTATAACACAATTTTTTCATGTCCATTTGATTAGTCTTAAGTATTATTATGATTATTATTAATAATTGTGTTATATTACCAATTTATTAACATCTACCACTTACTAAGGGTGGCCGTGTGTAACACACTCTTGTGACCTGCTGAAAAACCAAAATTCAATGGAGTACATTTTACAGATCTTATTGACTTTATTCAGCAATTCACAAATTGGGCAGCATGCCATCCAGCAGACAGAAAAAACTCTGAAGAGCTCTACAAAATGAAAGACTTTTATGGGCAAAAGGGAGCATGAGTAGGAAGGTGGACTCGGCAGAAAAGTGGATTGGTTATTGCCAGATGATTTTCTTTACAGGGGATGGCAGAGGCTTAAAAGGCAGCTTACCTATCTAGTGTTGATCAGGTGGTTCCTGACTGACTGGTTGAAGATACCATTTCTGGAGGAGCCCAAATGTAATTAACTTAAATTTCAGTTAGGTGACATAGCGTTTCGTATGAACACCTCCATTTTGGACTTGTCTTACTTTTAACAGACCTCTTTAACTGTAATTGAGGAAAATAAGTATTACTATATAAAACCATGTCTGCCTTATAAGGCTAACGGCTTATATAAAATGAAGGCTCTTTAGTTTTCTGGAGAATCTTTCCTGGGATGAATTTGTAAAGACGGACTGTGCTGAGCTTGGAGTAACTGTCACTTTTTCCTGCAAAAAGGCAAAGAAGAATTTGGAATTCTGGTGGGTGATGAGGAAAGATGTGGGAAGAAAGAGAAAAAAGTCTGAGCAATTTGGCAGGAAGCTAGACGACGTGTTTTGGAAATGGCCCAGAAAAGTTTTAATTACAAAATATCTAGTAGGCAAAGTAAAGAGTTTCTGTATTTTAGTGAGTCTATTTCTATTATCTGTCGTCTATCACCATCATCATCCTCTACGTCATCAGTATCTTTCCTTTAATTTCCTCAAACCCATCTTCAATTTCCCACAAATTCCTCATGGGAGTAATTTACAAAAAAGAAATAAGGGGGAAAACTGGATTCTACAGGTTGGAGGAACAGCAAGCTTAGGGTAGGGTGAGATAGTCCCCGACATGAACTACATGAGTGGAGGCAGGAACGTAGATTCACAGCTGACCAGGAAATCTTAGTAAGTACTCTGAGGATTTATATAAATACTAGAGAAGCTATTAGACCTGCTTCATTTTACAAGATAAAAATTTATGCTACGCTAATCTAGATATTTTGTGATAATAACCACAGAACATAAATGGATTACATATATATAACCCCATTTAATGTCATGTTTGGAATCAAGCTGTTTCATTTGATAGCAAGTAATGTCAAATAGGAAATCTGAGAAATTCACCCAAAAGACCTCTCCAGGGAGACTTCCCCAAGGAAGCATTTTCAAAGTTCTTCTTTTCCTTTCTTTCAGCTAGAAGGCATTGAATCCTTTCTCTTGTGATTTCGATAGTTACAAGTGAGTTTAATAAAAATTGTTTGCACATCTCCCTTCTCCTGAAGATACAGCTTTTCTCCCATTGCCAGGTACGCGAATGTGGTTTATCCATGTTTGTTGAATGAGTGAATTCACTAGTACCACTAAGGAAAGAAATGATATTCTTTTGTTTTTGTTGTTATGTTCTTACAATGCCTACTATAGTTTCTCACCTTTGGTAGGTACCTAATGAAGGCTTACTGTTTGGATAGACAAAGATATGTAAAATCCTGTTCAAGATTCTAACATTTTTCTTCTGGGAGACCTTACCGGCAAAGTAGTTAGCTATCTTTTCAGTGGGATTTGAAAGATGCCAAATGTTCATCTGCCATAAAAACACTTTTCTCAAAGGTTCAGCCAATTGGTATGGTAGAACAATGTGGTGTAGTGTTGTCTCAAGATTTATTAGCTGCCTGGCCTTCTGAAAGCCACTTGAAATGTTATAGGTAAATTGAGAATGTGGATATTTTGGAAGATAGTTGTGGATTCAAATCTGACAAAATATCCCCTACTGCCTAACAGAGTTACAGGTACATGGAAAGGATAGCAACAAAAGTTAATCCCATTTTCTTTTCCAACATATACAGAGCTCCTTGAGTGAACGTTAATCTCAGAGGTTCCCTGTGAGATTTTAACATATCTCTGACATAGCCAGTATACTCAATGATAAAGTTTGAAAAAAAAAAATCAGAGGAGGCAGTGGTCACCTTACTAAAGATACAGCTGTAAAGGAATGGGATATAAGAACAGCAAATATTGGGGCGCCTGGGTGGCTGAGTCAGTTAAGCGTCCGACTCTTGATTTCGGCTCAAGTCATGATCTCATGGTCCTGAGAGGAGCCCTGCGTTGAGCTCTGGGCTGGGTGTGGAACCTGCTTGAGATTCTCTCTCTCTCTCACTCTCTGCCCCTCCCCTGTGCTGGAGCTCTCTGTCTCTCTGTCTCTCTCAAACAACAACAACAGAGACAACAAAGAATAGCAAGAGTCTACGGTAAAGTTTTGACAAGTCCAAAAGAAAACTTGACTCACTGTTGAGGCCCGCAGTAGGTGAGTCTTGATTTCCAGAAGTCAGCATGCAGACACTAGTGCTGAGCAAAGAGGAAAGATGGGTAAGACACAAAAAAACAGGTGAATGGAGAGAGAAAGTGATAAGTTATCAGAGAGAAACTTAATATAGCACTATCAATCAGAATATCAAAGCACATGCTTCTTTACCCCCTGCCCCCCCAGCTTTATAAACTCATCCTTCCTTTGTCTGTCTCGTCATCCTCATGCTCAAAGCAGTTGTTCACTAGGTTTAGAGTCAGGAGTTTACAGACTCCCAAGGATGACAAGTGGAAGGACCGCCTTCTTGCCTCTTCTGCACGTAGGACTGCAATAGCAGTTGAAAGGAAGGGAAAAGTATGATTCTAGAGAAAAAGGGGAAACACACACATGCCACCATCATGCCTTCCATGCCTTAACTCCACTTTAAACAATTTCCTGCCATAAGGTGGAGCTATATCCTATGGAGAGAAAAGTATTGGCGATAAGATCTGGCAAAAGTCCACTTAGATCATTTTTCACTTGGCCTGTGATTTGTGATTTTAAAAAGTTAAAATGCATGGCAGCCACCTCCCAAATCCGCCACCAACTGATGCAGAGAGAGCTGTTATTTTGGTGCAGCACGGATTTTAATGTGGCAGAAAGGTGTGTGAAGGCAAGCAGGACCTTGTTTTTCACCTGATGCTGTAAACACTGGCTTCAGGGGAAACTCTTTGAAGTGCCGAGATCTGAGGTGGCGGGTTTTGAGGCCCCCCTGAGGTAGTACAGAGAAACCACAGGTATCTGATAGGATTTGCTCTGGAGTAAGTCATCCTGAGCATCAAACAGCGTGTTGACAAACAAAGTCATTTTTTAAAAGTGCTTTATTTAGAAGAGCGGATTGTGTTGAATAGGCATTTGCTAGAATTTAAGATGCTGAGTTGTATTACCTGCAAGAGAGGTTTTGCTTCTCAGTTTGTGATTGTGAGAGGTATGGCCATGAAAACCCCCAACTGTGTTATCTGTAAAACCCTGGCATCTCCACCCAAAGGAAAGAACGATCCCCTGAAGAGAAAGAGCACTGCAGGGTTTCCTGATAACACATCAAGGGTAATCTAGATAAAGGAGAATGGCTCAACAGCAGTGTGTGTTGCATGACTCCCTGGGCAGTGCTCTCCATCTGGAAATCAATTAAAGGGCAAGGTACACCAGCTCATAGCCGGTTTGGGATTTCCTCAGTAGAGATTTGCATAGAAACCTTGCAAACAACTAAAACCTATTGTAAAACTCCAAAGGTGGGGTTGATCTTGGTGGAGAAAAGCCTCCATCCAAAAGAAACGAACGTTAGGAAATTTTTAGTCACCAAAAAAACGCATCTAAGGTGCACCCTGTGTTTTTTCCAGATTGATAACAGAACTCGTTTGAACATGTGTGACATAAAGATCATTCGTAATGCGTTGCTTATTACCTTCCTAGTGGAGGGAAGCAGAATTTGCCACCCCAAAATATGCATCTTTGGCATAAGGATTATCTTGAGCTGGTTATTTTTAAGAAACTGCAGACACAGGAAGAACTCTGAAAACTAAGTAGAAGTTATTCTTTTGTAAGAGACATTTCCACGTATAAGGAAAATCTCCACTTGGATGGGTGTCCTCTAGTCTGTACCAGGAAGAGGAGGATGACTAAACCTCTAGAAGCCCTTATCGGTGGAGAAGGGGAAAACCTACACCTGCATTAACAACCTTACTCTTCTTTATTGTGTCCGCCCCCGCTCAAGAGCCTCCCAGAACTAGCCCTGCCCCATACCCTGCTTTCTTCTGTCTTCAGCTGCAGATGGTATTTAAGGTGGTGGCTTGGGCCATGTTGGGGAGTTACTCACTTTTCCTGGATCCCACCCATGTATACAGGAGGTATATATGCTATTAAATTTGTTGTTTCCTGTTAGTCTTTTACAGGGGGTCTCAGCCAAGAACCTAGAAGATTAGAGGAAAAAAATACTAGCGTCCTATAAGATGTGTTGCTATTACTCACTTCATCTTTCCAAATAATAAAATAAACACCGTTGAGAAGATAGCTGGCTTCTTTAGGCCAAATAACATAACTACTTCGACTTACACTTTCACGCCAAACAGGGCATAAGATACTTTATATGCACTATCTAATTTAATCCTCACTGCAGTCATGTGAAGATTATACTCGCGATTTTCATTTTATAGTTTTAAATACCTGCCCATGCCCTCCCAACTACCTGGTGGGGGGAACCAGGAATCCAAAGTCAGCAAGCGTGACGTTTAAGTTCTCACATTACTGCATGTTCCCTTGAAGATGATTTCTGTTCTTAAGATAGTTGTTCAACCAATGTATTTATATTCCCGTATTTTTGTTTACAGGTTAATTATCCTTTTTCTTCTAGAAGCTCACTCATGGGGGCAGGGTCCTTATGTATCTGATTCACCTTTGATTCTTTTTATAGAGCTTTGTGCACTATAGTTTCTCAAAAAAAAGGTGGTTTTTTTTTTTTTTTTAATTTATAAGCCATAGTCCAGCTGGGAAACCTGTACGTACGATGACTCATCCTTTTCATTTATAGAATATCCCTCCTCTCCCACACCTTCCCTTTCTGTTGTAGTTCCATTTTACCTTGACAAATGTATGTTTGGTTTTCTTAAAATGTGCTTTTGTTGTTGAAATAGGACTCTCACCCTCTCTCACAGGCCTTTTAGTCTTATAACTTTGAAGGTCTTATCTGCTTTCTCTCCTACAAAACACACCTGTCATGGCTTTGCCTCCTTCACTCCCCTGAGTGTCAGAGCTACAGACTCACTCCGTAGGGGTTGTCCATCCGTCTAGAGCACCTGGGGTTTAAGGTGTAAGCAATTTGACTGTAATTGCTTCTTCCCAGCAGTTACTTTTTGAAGTGGCGAAGGGGGACATTTGGTTGGTTCTCTTTTTCCATCTGCATAAATAGGTATTGGAGTCAAATCCAAAGAGCATGGCGTATTTATCTAGAAATAAATGTTACCCCCCACGACGAGAGTTTTTAGCTACACTTTTGTTTGTCTGACTCTTTTCTTAGCTTGTTTCACTAGAAACTTAGTTCACTCTTTCATTTGCATGTGATCTGTTGATTTCTCTGGGTGAAATAAAACAGATTTTTATACTATACGAATGCTATAAACCACATGCTTTTGAAAAATTTTGTTACTTCTTCACGTGGAATCGATCCGATGTGTCACTGCTGTGTTGGACTCAACTACTGTTTCTTAAGCTGCTTGTAGAAAGCATTTCTGATATACTCTATCATAAATTTTTAGTTCCCTCAAATCTCCTTATCAGTTTTTGGTAGAAAAGAACAGATATGATAGTTTTTAAGATACAAAACGGATGGATCTGTAAGTATATTTAGTACCTATTTGTTCAAATGATGCTTCCCTTTGACTTATGCAAAGGGTCCCCGTATGGCTTCAGATCTTGGGGAAATCTTATATGAGTAACATGATATCTTCACAGAAGTTTCAATGCAGAATTTACAAAGTCTAAAGAAGTGTTCTGAGATAAAAATCAAGCACAACCTATATAGAGAGTCAGATGGTGAGGTGGGCTGTAATGTGTTCCTCTTTCATCGTTATTTGCTTAAAACACCCTTGAATTTTGGTAGGTCCGCTCACGTGTGATGGAGCGAAGATTAAGTCATGCTATACTGCACAGCACTGGGATAATGAAGGTCATGTATTAACATGCTCTATGAGAATATCATTGCCTCTGGAGGGAAACTAAGTCAATGCCTATAAAGATCAGTGTAATGTTAGAACGGCACAATGATCCCAGTTGATCTAATACAAGTTAAAATCCTGAAAAAAATTTAGGACATGGCATACATCTCTTAAGCTGCTGGAGAAAATTTTGTTACTGTCTCAAAGTAAGAGTGGAATTTTATTCATTGCGTGTAATTTATAATAGAGTGTATCAAATTTTTAGTTCAATATCTCTCCTTGTGTTATTCATATTTGCTGTCAAGCAGTGCATGGAGATGCACTGATGAGAATTTAATTTTATTCCTTAAAAACACTGATTCACTTTAATAACATACTTTCCTAGCATGCTATCCCTACACTACTCTTACCGATAGAGCAAACTATCCAACTCATCATTTAAACCAGAATACCTTTGCAAGTGAAAGTGGGTGCTAGTAATAATTGCATTGAGGTAATAGGCATAAACCGAGACTTTGGAAAACTGGGACATACAATTACCATTCTTAAAGCACAGCTGTGTCTTAAAGTCATGCAGAATGTTGGTGTGTCATTTTTCAAGGTCTTGGTGGCACCAGACCTAATCTGTTAGTGTGATGACCGAGGCACAAGTTTCAGGAACTAGAAATGCCATGACAAATCCAGTCCATATTTTTGTTATGATGAGTTATTTTATTTTATTTTATTTTTTGGTCCTGAACATCTGGAGAATCAGAGGGCATCTCCGATCAGAGAGAATCTGGATGTAACCAGAAAGAAAGGACAGAGTGTTGTTTGGACGAGCATTAGTTCATCTAAATCCAAGAGGACACATTTCCAGCCTCCTCTGAGAAGTCAACAAAAGAGGGAAAAAGAACATTGTTCTTAGATGACTTTGCTATTCCCTGAACAGCAATTCCTTAGTCTCCTCTATTCTGTAACTATGCCCTGGGTGATCCCTGGGTATTCCACTTAATTGCATGCCATTTCATCCTTGTTCAGTAATTATACTTGTGCGTAGTTATGAGTAAAGTGATTTTCCTATATATGCATTAAAGTTAAATTTTGCTCCTGGGGTTGAGTGCATGTGCCTTCTAGTGGCATCAGGCAGGAGCACGTGTGCTTCTTCCTGCCATGTGTGAGGGAAGAATCTGGTCAATTACGATAGTGAAATTTACTAAATGTGATGATAAACACTTTTAAAAGCAGCTCAACAAATGATTATGGATTTCACACTTTTACTAATTGCTTCAATTTCTGACGGAAATAAAAATCTTCCACTTGCTTTAGTTTTGTGGGTTGGATATCTCGGGAAAATATTACAAATATCCATGAAGTATCTCTTACTGTGCATCTTACCCTTTTATTCCTACCTTTTTATTCCTATAAATTGACTACTATTTCTAATTTTCCCCATAGAAAAATTATAGGCAGCCATATAATTATATATATAATATCCTAAATATTATATATATATATTTATATATATATAGCTATCCTAAATGTCTTTCTCATCAATATTCTCCATTATTTTATAGAAATGTTCGCTTTTTTTCATTCTTTAGGATTAAATGTAGGTTTTACTCTCATTTCTTCTTTGTCACCACAATCACCTAATTAACTCTTAGCTTAAGCATTGCTATCTCATTTTCCCTGAAGCTTCTCCCTGTCCCCAGATTAGGTTAGTTATTTTTCTTACACGGTTTCAGGTTGCATCTTACTTGTCCATTATAAGATTAACCACATTGTCTATTGAACTTATGGTTTAGGTCAACTATCCTCAGTAGACTGTAAGTTTTATGATGGAGCTTGTCTACTTTTCTTGATGCTTTATTAACAGTGCCTTATAAAAAGCACACTACATAATAAATGTTCAAAATCCATGTGAAGAGAGAAGTTGAAAGGAAGAAAAAAAGGGAAAGACTTTTTTTTTTAAAGTAGACTTTATGCCTAGCATAGAGACCAAAACAGAACTTGAACTTACAACCTTGAGATCAAGACCTGAGATCAAGAGTTGGACACTTAACTGACTGAGCCACCCAGGCGCCCCTGGAAAGGCATTTTCTTATGATCCCTCCCAACTGTACGGGAACGAGGTTCGCACAGAGAGTCATGATACCAAGACTTCTCTTTTCAGGAAGCAAATTTATTTGTGCTGGCACAGGCTCAGTGCATTCGTACCCAAAAACCTGAGCCCCAAGTGCAGTGGGGTGTAGCCTTTACTATGATTTCTACTTCTTTGTCTCCCATATATGGTAACATACAGACATACAGTGTGATGGGCAGTCTACACTACAGAGTCACGAGGAATGTCACATACGTGCACATGGCCAGGTGGCCCTCCCTTGTCTTGAGGTTGTTCACCACATTCCATAAGGAGGGGTTCTATCACACAATAGTCTGAATATTGATGATTCCATTGATCAGTGATGATTTCTTTGCAGCTAAATATGGATGCTCAGCCCCAGACTGAGTTGTCAATAACTGAATATTGTTTGTTCTGAATTTTAGGGGAGTCTTTTATTACCTGTTAGTTTTTCTTTTCTTTATTTTTGAATAAAGTTTATGTATTTATTTTGGGGGGGGGCAGAGAGGCAGACGGACAGAGAGAGAGAATGTGAGAAGAGGAAGGGCAGAGTGAGAGGGAGGGAGAGAGATTCTGAAGCAGGCTCCATAGTGTCAGCACAGAGCCCGATATGGGGCTCAAACTCATGAACCACGAGATCATGACCTGAGCTGAAATCAGGAGACAGTCACTTAACTGATTGAACCATCCTGGTGCCCCTACCTGTTGGTATTTCCATGTGGAAACCAAACTTTACATTTTTCTGTTTTCTTAGCTTTCTTCCTTATTGCTTTTCTTTCACTCCTCTCCACAGCTCCTTCACATATCTTCAATATCTTTGTTAATGGGTATCTGTTGCTTAGGTTGATGGAAGGCAATGTGAAGACTGAGGGCTTCGTGTAGTGTCGAGTATACTTGTGCATGGTTATGAGTATATGTTGGTATAATAATACTATTATAGAACAGGGGTGCCGGGTGGTTCAGTCGGTTGAGCGTCCGACTCTTGACTTTGACTCAGGCCATGATCCCAGGGCTGTGGGATTGATCCTGCATCAGGCTCTGCACTGAGTATGGAGCCTGCTTAAGATTCTCTCTCCCTCTTTTTCTCTCCCTCTGTCTCTTGTACTCTCCCCACCGTCATGTGCTCTCTCTCTCTCTCTCTCAAGTAAAAAAAAAAAAAATAATACAATTATTGAACAAATGATACTTCACTGTCTCATTTGGTTTATAGATCTGTGTGTTTCTATTATCTAATAAGCTACTCAGAGAAAGGTACTGTGCTAAGTTTGTTCTGGATGTCTTTCTTTAGTTTCTTCAGGTACAATTTCTGTGCTCCGGGAGGTTTCTGCTTGGGTTCACCTGGTGGGAAGTACCAGCAGGAGCTCCCAGGGTGAGAGCACAGTGAGACTGGGATGGATTCCCTCACTCCTGAAAGATGGCTCATTCCATCCAGGGCTCTCTAGATTCTGGCCTTTAGGGCTATGGCTGGAAAGAGCACCCCACAGTTACTACCGATGGGGTGCTACATCACTCTTTGTTCCTCAATTTCTTCTTTCCTTTAGCATGGTTGTAATGTACTATTTCCTGAATTCATAGTTGTTTTCGCAGTGCCCAGCACAAATGCGACACTTTTGTTGAATGAACAAATTGATTTCTATGCAACATTCTACCTCATGAGCCATGGTTTTTGCTAAACCACCAAAGTTTCAGAAACAGCAGGAATCAAACGTAGACATTGGAGTGGTAGTTTCTATTGAGATCCTGTGAACAGTGACAGAATATTAAAGTCCTTACTTGAGGCAACTGTTCCTTTAAATATAAATCAATGTTACCCAGTTCCTAGACCACATCTTAACTGAGTGGCCTTAGAGAGAAAAGACACAATCTTTCTGGATGAGAATTTCTTCAATTATTCTTTGAAAGGTGGAACTTACTAAATTTGTTAAATCTGATCCATTGCTAGTAATGTAACTAACACTTGACAACATTCCATCTTGAATTTTATTAAGAGATATCTTGGAAAGAATATACAAATAAATAAAAAAGGAACTAATAAAAGGATTATTTTGAACACTAGTTTTCTTGTTTGTGGAGTATAGTATGTTAGGTGTAGGATTATGTTTTGGTCATAATGAGTGTACTTTTCAACTTGTCCCATCTATGAGCCAAGTTGAGTTGCTGAAGAATGACTTCTTTTCCACAGGAAGAGAATGTTGGTAGAAAGAGTTTTAAATGTCCCTTTCTAGCTTTCTGTTTCCTCATATGCTCCTTCTTGGAATACAATTCTTATCCTATTCTGTTTGCTTATTAAAAAATTACTTGGATGCTGATTTTAACTCCAGATGCACATTTTTTTTTTTTTTTTGGTGCTGCGGCCCATTAAGTATTTGCCATTGTTTGAATTTCCCACAAAGTGTAACAGATATTTTTTTCCCTTTTGATTTCCCCACTACTATGGTAAATTCCTAGTGTTTCATGTGTTTTCAAATGCTACAAGGCGTTCATTAGATTAGAAGAGAACTACGGTTGAATGCAGATAGTGGCAGCAATTGTATTCTGTGTCCCAGGTGCTTCCAGATAGGACATGACTACTTGTGATTTTACAGTTGGTCTGAAAACATAAGGGGTAAAAAAGTGTGGCTAGAGTACACGCAGCTTTCTTTGGCTTTAACCAGAAGAGCTAGAATATTTCATTACTGTAAGGAAGACAGTGGATCATGTTAGTTCCTTACATAGTTTTGCTGTGCCTCAAGCGAAAACCCAGGACCTACCATTTATTTCTGGTTCTCAGTTTCCTCATCAGTAAGAAGTGGATAAAAATAATAGTACTCATACAGCTGCTGTCAGGATCAAAGAACTTAATGTAAGTAAAGCCTTTGGAAAATTGCCTGGCATTTAGAAAGTGCTCCAAATAAGTTCAATAGTTTTCTGTTGAAGTCCCATAGTATTTTCTGTATCTTTCAGAACGCATGGCTATTTCTGCTTTCTATTTAAGTTGTTTTTGTAAAGACCATACCATCTGTACAAAATTAAGAAAAGAAAGGTTTCCTATTGCATTCATATCTTTTACACAATTTGCATCGATTACCACAATAATTCTTAATTTATCAGGTGTGCAATAAATCTTTGTGCATAGGAGAAGGGATGCATTTTGAATGATCATTTGTAAGCTTTGTTTAATTGGGAAAATTGATAACTTTGAAAGTCTCCATTACTTGTTTCTAAAATAATTTTATCATTTTGCGAAATGATATAATATACGCTGCAGAGTTTCCATTAGCCCTTGGAAAGCATGACGATTTTCATGTAGTATGAACGTTGCCTGAGAATGGAAATTTAAAAACAGGAACTTAACTGAAAGTTACGATTGTTAAAGGGAAACAAGACTGAGAAAAGATTAATCAAACCACAGTTCTTTAAATGTCATCCTGATGTGACCTACCTCGTACAAACTAAGTACTCAGGATACAGCATGGCAAAAGAACATTCAATTCCCAGACTGTTCTCTCTGTGGCTAGATAAAATGAAAGGAGACAGAAAATAAAGATACACATTTTACAGCTAAGATTGTCTGAGAGTCTTTGCATAAAGTAATAAAAAGAAAACTGGACTCCATGTAGCCCTGGGGGAGTTGTTTCTCTTTTCCCCATATGTTAGGGAAAACTTAAAAAAATTAAAGTGCTTTTAAACAAGATAATCTGTTGAGTTCTTTACAAACCTAATAAACTTTAATTATCATCATTATGTTTTTTTTCTCATTGGGGATGGACTGCTTTTAAATTATTTTCAATTATTGCATAACCATTAGGCTTCATGAACAAGCAAATAGAGGCATTTGTTAGATGTTAAAAACAATTAGCTTTGATTCTACTCTTTGTGCATGACAAAGGACAGTGTTCATGAGTTAGAATTATAAGGGCTTTGCCACACATTTCCATATTGCTCTGAAAACAGTGCTTTGTGGTTAGGAAGTTTTTCAAGGATTTTGGTGAGCTTGAAAGATTTTTTTTTTAAATTAATGTAAATGGATCTAAAAGTGTGACACCCCAAGATGACTAAATAGCCAGCTGTTCAGTTGGCAAGATCTTAGCCCAGAATTTATACTCTGGTCAAAAAAGGGTGAAGGAGTTAAAGCTTTCATGTGTCGTAATACATGTAAATCAAACCATCTTGTGCACTACGCTTTAAACTTACACAGTGATATACGTACGTCAGTTATTTCCCAGGAAAAGTGGAAAAACAAAACCAGCTTTTATGTTTGTACTTTCGTCTTTAATTATGTGTTTCTTCGTATTGCTTATTGATTTTCTGATGTTCAAAGAATTAGCAAATATCTTTTGATTTGGGGTAGGACAAAAAAAAAGCTGTTTTAAATTCTTTTCCGACAGGATACGAAAAGCATCATTGCTCTTTACTGAAACTGCACTTACAAAATGAGTTTCCCAAATTTAAAGACGAGGGCATGCAGGAATAGAAAAGTTTGACCACAGATAGGAGCAATGTTAGTTTTTTTTTTTTTTTTTTTTTTTTTTTTTTTTTAGGATTTCTCAACCTGCCGTGCTTCATTTCCGATTGTAGAGCCATCATTAAGAGAAACCTGCTTTCTTTTATCTGTGCCCCATATTGTATTCATTTTCCCCTAAGCTATTATGAGCAATCAGGTCCCCAAACTGAAGCTTTTTTGAAAAGTCTGTGTCTTCAGTCTCTTTGTTAAATATGCTAAGTTATTCTCTATCCTCCCTGCCACCAATGAGCAGACTTAATCGAGATAATGCAAAGTGTTATTCCTCTGCTATTTATACGTCTCCAAAAAGGGAGCATTATTTTCAAGTAAAGATACCTAATACAAAGGTGAGTATGTTGAAGAATCACACTGCAATTGTAGCTCTTGGAGATGTGCTGCCCTAGCCCAATTCTCATTTTGATTTATTTAAGTTTGGAAATAACAGTATTAAATTAGCAAAGACAAGCAATAAACAAAGCCCTGGAGATGAATTAGCCATTGTCTCTGGTCCATTAATCTCCTCTTCAATTCTAGAGAATTGTGGCTCACCCAGACCCGAAGATCAAATAAAATGCCTAATTGGGAAAATCCTAAACAAGTGTGTCCTGGGGAGCTTGAATTTATTTGTCACCCGCTCAAACAACTGTGTTGTTTATATAAGTCTTTAAAACCCTGATACTTTTCCGCTACTATATCTTAATCCCTGGTTCTTTATGCTCAGGAGGGCAATTTAGAGTTGTTTTCAATTAACTAGAATGGAGAGGGGCACTTACTCCAAAAACAGATAGCTGTATAGTGAGTATTTTGCCAAACATGCTGAGTGCTTTAGATCTCAGCATCAGGTTTGGGACATGCTTTGGAATCTCCTTGAAGGTAATGATATCTGTTCTTTGGTGCTTTTTATTTTTTTTAATGTTTATTTATTTTTGAGAGAGACAGAGACAGAATGCAAGTGGGTTAGGTGCAGAGAGAGAGGGAGACACAGAAGCAGAAGCAGGCCCCAGGCTCTGAGCTGTCAGCACAGAGCTCCACGCGGGGCTCGAACTCACGAGCTGTGAGATCACGACCTGAGCCGAAGTCGGACGCTCAACGGACTGAGCCACCCAGGTGCCCCATCTTTGGTGCTTTTAATATCAGTAATAAATGGTTGAACATAGGCACAATTAAGGACACAGGATAGGCAGGCACGCTGAGATGTAAAGGCTAGACCCAAACGTAAAGCAAGGAGCTGAGATAATTAGCCACAGTGGCAATCCCTATGAGGCAATACTTTCATTTCAAATATGCAGATAATTGAGATCAGACTTTTTATCTGACACAGTAAAATAGAATGAAAATCAGTGTGCTGAATTTTGTTGACACAGGGGTAGGGCATTCACTTTCAAAACCTAAAATGCACAAATACTTTATGTTATAGAAAAAGCTGAAAAAGCAGAAACTGGAAACCAACTGATGAGCAGAGAAATGACGACACATACTGTTAACATTTACTGTGTCTCAACGATAATTTAAATGCGGTAGTTGTGGTGCATGATATTTTACAGGAATTATGTCATTTAATACTCACAGTGAATCAGGGGGCAGATAATATTAGTAACGCTATTGTAGAGATCAACAGACGGCAGCTTCCAGGAGTTAGGGATTCACCCAAAATTGGTCAATGGGTGGGATCAGAATTCATCCTCAAGTCTGTCTGCTTCTAAAGTCTGTGCTTTTCTTACTAAACTGTATGGCTATTGTCACTAAGGTTGCAAAATTAATGACAGGATTTGTTGAAGGGATTGGTTAATTTGACTAGAAGAGAAGTTCAAAAGGATGACTGAGCCTAGGTGAGACAGAGGGGAGCTAGGATTTGGGGAACACCTGAAGGAATTCTCTTGTTAGTATTAATGTGCTTGAAAAGGTTGCATATGAATCAAGTCAACTTGTGTGTTATGCTGGCTTCATTCTTCTATTAGTGGTCAGCTATGCATTAATTTGTTTTAAAGGAATGCTCACCGGAACAGAATAGACAGTATTTAAGATAAAGAATAGTGTAGAGGATAGGGGTCATGCGATGATAAACAGCCTGATCAATTAGGCATAGCATGTTTGAATATTGTTGCTATATAGGCATGTCGATAGTTATTTGATGGGGTAATTACATATCAAATGGATCATTTAAAATATTTGCTTTGATTTAGAATAATTGCAAGGCTATTTAAAAGCATGATTTACCTGTGTTTCTCATCACAAGAAAAAGCAATTTATAATTATGTGTGGTGACAGGTATTAACGAGATTTATTATGGTGATCATTTCACAATATATACAAATACTGAATCCTTATGTTGTCCACCTGAAACCAATATAAGGTTATATGTAAATTATATCTCAATTTAAAATGTACCATTTAGTTAACAAGGGACTTTACGGTACGGAATTTTACTTGATTCTCAGAATAGCCTGAGGGTTATATGTTCTTACTGTTTCTACTTTACAAATGAAAAAATAAAAACACACAGAGGTTTAACCATAGCTATGACATAGTTTAACCATAGTAATTACATAGCTCCTTAAAATAAAACCTGAGTAAAAATAAATAAATAAATAAATACATAAATAAATAAATAAATAAATAAAAATACAATACAATACAATACAATAAAATAAAATAAAATAAAAAAATAAAATAAAACCCAAGTAAGGAAGGAAAACATTAGGATGAGGGGGATTATCAAAATATTAGAGTGAAAAATTGAGATGTTTTCTTTTTCCTACTTTGCCTGTACATGAAATTGTCAGAACTTGGTAGGTTTGGAGCAGACAAGTCTGCATTTTCAACTCTTATGGAGGTGAGGGACAGAAAAAAAAAAAAAAAGCAATGTTGATAAGAGGCACAAAACGACACTGACAGCCGGGTTAATCTCACATAAAATTTTTATCTAGACTAAAAATTTCTGGGATAACTTATTCAACAGTTTGAAATATTCAAAGAATCAAAAAAATTTTTTTGGGTGTGATTCTAATCAGAGTGTCCAACCTTAAAAGTGATGTACATTTTGCCTCCAAACTGTTATTAGTTCATACATTACTAATTAATTATGTATCATTGAGTAATAGATGCCTGGAAACTTTATCTGTGGTCAACAACTTTATTGATTTTTTTAAGTTTATTTATTTATTTTGAGAGAGAGAGAGAGAGAGAGAGAGAGAGAGAGAACCCCAAGCAGGCTCTGTGCTGTGAGTGCAGAGCCCGATGAAGCGCTTGATCCCACGAATCATGAGATTGTGACCTGAGCCAAAATCAAAAGTCAGATGCTTAACCACGTGAGCCACCCAGGTGACCCTAAAATTACTCTTCTGATGCTGAGACCATGCCTGGGCAACGCAGCAGGCAGTTCAGGCAGATGACACACGATTTAGCCTTGTGCATAAGAATTAATTACAGCTTGGGGTGCCTGGGTGGCTCAGTGGGTTAAGTGTCTGACTTTGGCTCAGGTCGTGATCTAGCAGTTCGTGAGTTCCAGCCCCACATGGGACTCTGTGCTGACAGTGTGGAGCCTGCTTTGGATCCTCTGTCTTCCTCGTTCTCTGCTCCTCCCTCCCTCCTGCTCTTGCACAGCACTCTCTCTCTCTCTCTCTCTCTCTGTCTTTTTCAAAAATAAAAAAATAAAAATAAAAACAAAAGAATTAATTACAGTTTGACTTTGCTTCTGTTTTGTTCTGGTTGTTTCAGCCGTGTGTGGCTGCCATCTGTCTTTTTAAAAGCATTCTATAAGAGAAGGAATATTAGTCTCATTAGCTACTATTTCACTTCAATGAAACTTTAATAAAATTAACACAAATTTATCTACAACGTTCTACGTGCCAGACACTAGTAGAATCTGGGGATGGAAATGTAAGCACAAACGGACATAGTCTTTGCTCGCATGAAATTTAGAGTCAAACATGGAACACAGACATTAATCAAATTATGTAAAATAAATAAATGTAAAAAAAACTACTAAGTGCTACAAAAGACACTGTATTCTGTACTAGGAGAATATAGAGTTGAGGAAACTAAATCAGTCTGGAGGTTCTAAATGTTTCCTTGGGAAAGCTATGATGGAGGAATGACTAGGAGTTAGGTGAAAAGAAAAGGAGACAGCAGCTAAACCATGGATACAGCACATTCAAAGGCCCCCTCTCAGAAGAAGCACAGCACACACAGGGACTGAGGAGCACAAAATGATAGAAAGGATGACAGAGGATGAGGCTAGAAGAATGGCTAGGTGTCCAGCCCTGCAGGAATTCGCTTTATGCATCCCATGTGGCCATTCACACCTACATTCAACGCACTGACTCCTTAATTTTACACAAATCACGTTGCTACGTGTGATAGTTAATTTTATATTTGGCTTGGCTGGAACCCAGGACCCAACAATGTGGCCAAATATTATTCTGGATATTTCTGTGAAGGTGTCTTTTTGTTTGTTTGGTTGGTTGGTAGGTTGGTTGGCTGGTTTTTGGACAAGATTAACACTGAAATCAGTAGGCTTTGAGTAAAGCAGATGATCCTCCATAAAGTGTGGGAGGGCTTTATCCAATCAGTTGAAGGCCTTAAAAGAACAAAAACTGACCAACCCCAAGCAAGAAGGTATTATGCCAGTAGACAGCCTCTGAACTCAAATACAACACTTCCCTGGGCCTCCAGCCTGCTGGTTGACCCTGCAGATTTTGTTTTGCCAAGCTTCCACAATTGCATGAGCCTTTTCCTTAAAATAAATCTCTAGATAGACAGATAGACAGATACATACATACATACACACACGCATATACACGCCCTTTTGGTTGTGTTTCTCTGGAGAACCTGACTCGTACACTAGATTATTAGAAATATGGGCTACATGCTTATGTGGAAGCTTAAAGCAGAGGTGAAGACTAACAACAAGGATGTAAGAATACAGTAAGGTAATCTAAGAGTAAGTCTAAGAAGCGGAACAGACTTACTGTAAGAGTTAGGCATAGCATGTTAACTCTTGCAATCACTGCAAGAGTTAAGAGGACAAGAGAGCACCTAGGTAGACTCAAGCAGTCGGTAGGATTGAGTCGGGCAGGGGGACGGCGGAAGACAAATGGTCCAGCCAAGGGAAGAGCAATGGTGCAGGGAGAGAAATACGCAGAGCCTGACTGCAAGGCTATGAGTAGAGCAGCCAGAATGTAGTAGGGGCTTCTGCTAATAAACACTGGAACCTGGCATCCCTCCTTGACGAGTCAAGAGGTGAATGGGAATCCAGAGCTGTCTTGTCTACAGAAGGAAGCCACGGTGTGTGGGAAACCTGGACGTGTGGCAATGTCGCAGGAAACGCAAGCCAATGAGATTTTCTTTATGAATTATTCAGAAGGAGAAAATTAAACAACAAGTCCTGTAACATGGTCTAGCTCTATCCGGATTGTTTTCACCTCACAGGGGGATACAGAATGAGATGAGTGGAGCAAAAAGAAAGTGAAATAACCAGTCAGCCAAATATAGCCAGAGAAACAGTTCTTGGACTCCCAGTGTGTGGATGCGACGTGAGCGACGCTCCTAAGGGAGCGGTAAAGCAAGCCTTCTGTTCCTGGGGATGCCAACCTTTCCACAGCAAAGTGCCTTGCCAGAGTCCTTTACTGCTCTTTCTGCAACTAGGTTAATCTTTTGTGTTGTTTCTTTCTTGCTTTCTGGAAAAGGACTTGGAGAGAATTCTACTGGAGGTAATGTCTACTGGAGGTAAAAGTTCTTTCTTTTATGCGCACTGCGGCGCTTACTGCTATAAAGCTGGTGAGTGAGTCACTTGGAAGTCGTCTGTTCTGATTTGTCACTCAGTGGGCTCAGTTTGCAGAGGCAAAGACCGGAGCTGTCCCGTCATGGGGAGGTGGACGGTACAGTTCTTACGGGCTGTTAGAGGCATCAGTTCATTTGTTCCACTGGTCCCGACTGTTCTAAATAACCGGCTGGCGGGTTTATGCAACCCACATTTAACCCTGGGCACTCATTAAAAGTGGCTTGCTGAGTCATTTGGGCAAGAGTGGGTAGCATGAGGTGACAATATTTCTAGACAACAATCTGTGAAAAACTTTTAAAAAACTTTGAAACTTGTTTATGATGTAGGGGTTTACTTACATTAGTGACACTGAAATGATTTGGGGGCAAAAGAGAGAGCATCTCTCAAAACAACTGAACAGCATCTTACATTTAGTCACTGATGAGGTAAGAGAAGGGAGAGACTGTTTTATTATTCGGCTTACCGAAAGATACATTAAATTCACAAAATGTGCAGGCACTGGGTTCAGCAGTCTACCTGCCTTACTCCATTGTTACCTTACAACAGCTGTGTACTTAGCCTTTAGGGAATTTTACTGAACACTTACTTTGTGCCAGTTGCTGGACACAGAAGGAGTTCCTGCTCTCTTGGAGCTCACATTCCAGGAAGTTAGGGAGGCAATAATCAAAGTAGAGTGTAAGTTCCATAAAGGCAGTGGTTTATGTTTCTTTTATGTTACTATTGAGGCTCCATCAACCTAACATATAATAAGTAGATAGTCAATAATGTTTGTTAAATGTTTCAAAGGTGAGAAGGTTGAAAATGAGAGAAATAGAGTTACTTATCCACGGATCTTTATGCCTATAAAATACATATGCCTTCTAGATAACATCAAAAGAATATTCTGAACTATTCCACTGTTTCGGGGCATCTGGGTGGCTCAGTCGGGTAAGCATCCTATTTCAGCTCAGGTCATGATTTCAAGGTTCGTGAGCTTGAGCCCCACATCAGGCTGTGTGCTGACAGCTCAGAGCCTGGAGCCTGCTTCAGATTCTGTGTCTCCCTCTCTCTCTGCCCCTCCCCTGCTCATACTCTGTCTCTGTCCCTTTCTCTCTCAAAAATAAATAAACATTAAAATAAAATAAAATAAAATAAAATAAATTAAATATTCTACTGTTTATACTCCTCCAAATGAGGAAAATTATAATTTTACAGCTCAGGTCTTTCCCCATGTGTTCTCTTGTCCGAGTATTGAGATTTTTTTTTTTTTATTATGGTTGTTATATTGGTTAGAGCCATTTTATGTTAATATTAAAACCACCACTCCCAGCTGCTTAAGACAAAGATAACATCAAAAACAATCTCTGAGGGGCGCCTGGGTGGCTCAGTCGGTTAAGTGTCCGACTTCAGCTCAGGTCATGATGTCACAGTTCATGAGTTCCAGCCCCTTATCTGGCTCTGTGCTGACAGCTCAGCTCAGAGCCTGGAGCCTGCTTCAGATTCTGTGTCTCCCTGCCTCTCTGTCCCTCTCCCGATGTGCGCTCTGTCTCTCTCTCAAAAATAAACATTAAACAAATTAAGAAAAAAAAATCTGTCAAGCACTGCCTAGGTGACACATTCTTTTAGGTGCAGGAGAACTTGCATAACAGAGCCCTTCCTTGCCTCTACTGAAGCGGAGATAGGCAATAAATAGGTAAACAGAAACTAAAACTAAATAGATAACTAAATACAATAAATGACCTATTAGTAAGTTCAATGAGGAAAACCAAAGAGGGAAATGTGGTAGTGAGACCAGAGGAAGCCGACTGTCAGGGAGGACTTCTCCGACGAATTGAGATGACACCTGAGTGGTGAAAAACATCCAGCTATGAAAGGATATCATGGCGAATGGTGCAAGGAGAAAGGAGCGAAGGCGAGGAGCTTGGCTTTTACATTGACAGACATACCGCTGTTTAAAATGGGGTGCAGCATCCCAGGTGGTGTAGTAGGGAAATGGAAGTGGCAAGATAGATGAAAAAGGGCTGTGGATTTTATCTTAATTGCAACTGAAAGGCTTTCTCTGGCTCTGTGTAGGTGAGAGGGAAGGTCTGATTTTCACTTGAATAATCACGCTGGCTGCCATTGGAGTGAATGGACAGGGTCAAACTTGCCATCAGGATGACCACCAGTTAGAAGTTTGTTTTAATATTTCAGGCAAGAATTAATGGCTGAAATAATCGTCTCTGATGCGGTCAGAGAGACGTTATGTTTTGGAAATAAACTAGGCAGAATTATTGGTGGGTTGGATAGAAGTAAGGTGTGAAGAAAGCAATCAAAGATGGCTCTAGGTTTGCGGCGTAGGAACTGGCTGGGGGGGGGGTGATTCAGGGACAGTGAAGAAGGCTTTAGGTGGGGGGTGGCATATAATTGTGCACAAACTGATGAGAAGACTCGATGGTTCTGTCTGGCTCCCTAAGTTTGAAATGGCATTAATGCCAAATGAAGCTTTATATTACAAGTCTATACTGCAAAGTAAACAATAAACACCAGGTGTATGGAGATGGGTATAAACCTGGGGAGTGATGTTAGACGAAATTTTCAAAGACTTCAGTGTATTCGTAGTTTTGGAAATCATGAGACTGAATGAGATCACTTAGGAGGGGAGTATAGATGGAGAAGAGTGCCAAAAAGAGAGCCCCTGGGTGTTTCAGTGTTTAAAAGCTGGTGAAAAAATCAAGGATCCAGAAACTGAGCCTGTCACATGTTCAGGGAGGTCAGATGAAAACCTGACAACCTGTTATGGAAACAAAATGCTACAATAAAACAGAATGACATTAGAAAATATCAGAAATATCAGCAAGATGTTTTCATTTTAACAGCAGGAGGGATATGTGGGACTATCAGGTAATAATTATCAGGGTAATTAGTAAAGGGGAATAAAGGGAGGTATCAGACAGATTTTCTCTATGAAGTTTCTAGTTAGTCGTTCATTGCCCAAGAGTCAATTAGGGAATTATGAGACTTGAGAGGGGAAAGTGTGGGACAGTCGTGACAGAGAGGGTGAATTACCAAGGATGTATTTTAAGACTGTCAAATTTGGGTGTCAGGTGGAGAATTTTGGTCGTACACTTGAAGGAAGACCTATCAGCAGAATCTTTTTGATTTTCTAGGTCCATATTCAGGATCTTGAGCACAGAAGCAGAATAAATTGATTTTTATAAGTTATTCTGTGTTGAAAAATTTCCAGGGATGCACAATGGAGGCAAATAACAGCAAGCTGGTCACGCACACTTACGAAGGAGCAGATACGATGCTAGAACGTGGAACCAGTGTACATAAGGAGAGAAGCACAGGCGGGAATAGGGTGGTGGCTCAGTGGGCTCCTGTTCTCACAGAGTTAGATACACTTTGGAGTACATTTCACTCACTGGGGAAATAGGAAATTAAAATCTGTGTGTGTAACTGATGTATACTATTGGTGTATTACAGGTCTAGTGTCTGATCAGGTGAGAGGGAGGCTAAGGCTGAACTGAGAAAAAGGATCCGTGGAGATAAGGATGTCAAGCAACTTGGAATTCAGGGTGTTGTCATTATGACAGGAGTCACTGACGAGAAGAAGGCAGTCACAGAGTTGCTGAAATCATTGGTGAATTATTCTGCAAGGAAGAGGAAATTGGTAGTTTCAAAAAAGAGAAAAACTAGAGAAGCAAAGGACTGTCAAACTATGATGACATACGCATCAAAGAAAACACAATTATTGAAGGCTAAAGGAGAGAAATCGTTTGGATGTGGCAACGGTGAATAATTGCCCGGAGACAGTCCTAGGTTATGCCTTACTGCCTTGGTACAATTTTTAGCATCCCTTTTTACTATTAAAAGTGTCCTAGTTTTAAATGGTCACTTCAGTAAGAGATACCTCTCTTGCCTCCCTGAATTACATGGGGTTAAAAATGAGGAAAAAACAACACGTTCACCTAAAGGGTATGTAAGGTCACTTTCCTCAGTGGACAGTTGCATTTCTGTTAGAACCAGAAGGTGAAAAACTGTTTAGAGCAGAGAACAGGTCATTGGTAAGGGCTTGTTTGTAAGAGCTTGACGGTTTCAAAACACAACCGAGAGGCTTGGGAGCTGGACGATAAACGGCTGATGAGATCACACTGGGGATGCGTAGGACAGGCCTATGAGGTTTGCAATGTACTGAGGACTTTTCCTGCGGGGACATGGGGATTGAATACCTCAGGATGGCAGCTGGTTTCACACAAAACTGTAGGTTTTGTGGCAACTGGGATTATGCAGTGATTGGAGACCTAATATTTTGGTGGCTAATCGTGCTTTGGGAAAGGGGTAGCCTCACAGGAGCAATGGTCTGGATAGAGACCTAAGGTCTGTTATTTGGAGACACATGTACTGAACAAAGCTGAGCCCCATCACTTAATTATCCTTTTGATTTATTCAATCATTGATTCACTGATTGATTAAATAACTACCTATGGATTACCATGTTAAGAGTCACGGGAATATTTATCCCTAGACAGTGCAGATTCCACAAGAGAAAGCTCAAATGGTGAAAACTTACTGTAAAAGAAGTTGAGATAAATACCATAAAACATATTATTAGTATTATTACATTAATGATTGCCGTTTACCGAATGCTTATCATAGGTTAGGGACTGTCCAAACTATAAGACCCTGTGTATTTAATCCTATCAATCATAGCATGGAGTAGACATCTGTTATCCACCTTTCACAAATGAGAGGTTGGGAAGTAGTTTGTATCATTCAGCCGGCACACTCTCAAAACACAAAGTCTGCTCGGAAAGGGGGCTATTTGTATTTATATATGAGGGAAGGCTTTTAGGTGATAATGGCCTTTGGGCTGGGCCTTGGAATACAGACACATTTGGAATGGTGAGGCAACATGAACAAAGTTGGGGGGGAGATTTTCAGAAGGCATTTCCCTAAAATGGGATGATTATTTTGGCTGCATTTTAAGGGGGTGGAAAAGCCTGAGGGAGAGTAAAAGACTCAAAACATATATTAAGGCCAAAAGACATGTCACATATGCATTTAACATAAAATATCTTGTAGGAAATAAGAAAAAAAAAAGAAGTCATTCATAAACTGTGTAGCAACATAACATTTTTAGAAATCCTAATCTATGTTTGTTTATTTTCTTTTCTCAGCTGCTATTTCTACCCCTTTCCATTGCTTGCCTTCAACAGTTGGCTCTGTTTTTGTTTTCAAAATTGTTAAGTCCTCGAATGGAGCAGGGAGATAATTTGGGGAATGGATAATGTGTCTTATTTAGTCATGAAAGGACAGTAACTCTTTCTGGGCAAACAGTCAGTTCTTCCCAAGCTGAGTGGAGGAGGGATGAGAAGGCAGGTACATGTGGCCAACAGCTGTGTCTAGAACATGCCACAGTCCCAAAAATGCCATCCAGGGCAGAGGGTCCCAGCAGAGAATCAGGGACAACCATATCAGGAGTGACACATGTGGCCCCAAGATAAATGAATAATAAACAGGGAGGGGGCATCTGGATCCAAAAGGTTACATTGGCTTTGAGGTTGGACATTGTGACATTGCATGGGGAGACAGGGGACTCAAGGTCTAGGTGCCTTTCTACCCCTGCAAGCCCCAGGAACTTTAATAGAGGAGTTCGATAGGGGTGGTGTGAGTGGGGGAGGAGATGACAGTCAAGAAAGACCGGTACTCAAGTTTTGTACATGCGTAGCATCATGGGCAGGGGGCTGACCATCAATTTAATTATAGAAAATAAAATTATTAAATGAGTAAATAAATAAATACATAAATAAATATAAAGCCGTACCTCTTATACACTGTGAATTTGTAGACTGATTCATGGCAGCTGTTTTAGATTATTCAGGGTGAATTAGTTAGGCTAAGCTAGTGTAGGATGTGGCAAGAAGTAAGCCCAGAAATTTCAGTGACTCAACATAATAACCGTATTTTTCTCTCTGCCTAGGATGCAACGTGGCTGGGCAGCCCTTCTCTGTCTTGAAGTCATACCGCTGGAAACGTGAAAAACATGAAAGAAGTAGATAAAACAGCACATTGGTTCTTAACTGCTCCAGCCTGGAAGACACAGACATTACTTCCGCTCACCTGTCCTTATCCTGCACTCATCATGTGGTCTCAAAGGAACTGAAAGAGGGGACTGGGAGAAATACAGAGTAGCACATGGATCTTTGGGGAGCGCCAACCGTCTATCCCCCACAAACCTCTGCAGCTGGGCAATGAGAAACTTTTACCTTCTGCACTGCAAGTATTGTACTTCTTCCAGCTGAGCACTACTTGGATTCCCGTGGCAGAAGGCTTCTAGAATCCATGGTTCCATCTATCTATCTATCTATCTATCTATCTATCTATCTATGTATTTATTTTTAAATGTTTTTATTTATTTTGACACACAGAGAGAGACAGAGCTAGTGATGGATGGGCAGAGAGAGAGGGAGATACAGAATTCGAAGCAGGCTCCAGGCTCTGAGCTGTCAGCACAGAGCCAAACATGGGGTTCGAACTCACAAATTGTGAGATCATGACCTGCACTGAAGTCGGACGCTTAACCTACTGAGTCACCCCAGGTGCCCCTAGAATCCGTGGTTCTTGCTTTCTGGAGTCACAGAGTGTTCCTGGGAGCCCATTTGGATGTTCAGGCAATGTTTCAATTCCCTTCCCTCTCCTCTTTCTGCCCTCTTTAGGAAATTTACGAGGCTAATGAACAGGGCTAATTGTGTGATGTGAAAGGAAACTCATCAATTGCATTTCAAAACTGGTATTAAAATTTTAAATCTGGAGCTATTTAATAGTGGTCCTGACAAGCCAGTGCACATTGTCCTTAGTCTCTCGTTTGGACTAACAACTGAATCAAATTGCAGTAAATCTTCATTCTGATTTCTGCAAACTTCTTACTACTATTAGAAAATGTGTTTGCAGGGGCGCCTGGGTGGCGCAGTCGGTTAAGCATCCGACTTCAGCCAGGTCACGATCTCGCGGCCCGTGAGTTCGAGCCCTGCGTCGGGCTCTGGGCTGATGGCTCAGAGCCTGGAGCCTGTTTCCGATTCTGTGTCTCCCTCTCTCTCTGCCCCTCCCCCGTTCATGCTCTGTCTCTCTCTGCCCCAAAAATAAATAAACGTTGAAAAAAAATTTAAAAAAAAAAGGAAAATGTGTTTGCAATTAATGTACTAATATGGCGTAGAGGTGTCATTTAGAATTATCCCAAGAAGTAAAGCAAGGACCATTTCAGAGCCATAAAACATAAGACATTCTCCTGATATATGCAATGTGTTTTCATTCACTGCCAGTATGCTCTCTAACCACAGAAGCACACAAAACAATGTCAAAGATTCCCTAATGCTGGATTTCCCCTCTGCCTTGAGAATTCTCTTATTAAACTAATTTGACATTGAATTAAAACTTTAAACAAGGTGTTATACCTCAAGAAGCAGGATATTATAGGATTCACATTTTAACGTAATAGAGGTAGAGTTTGTATAACTGATCTGTCATGACTCAATTCAGTGACCCTTACTGCCATCTTTGTTAAAAATTTTATAATACAGATTGTAATTCTAGCGTACAATATTGGAAGAATGTTGCATTGACTTGTTTATTTGATAGCAAGATTTTTACCCGATGATGCAAATCCATGTAAATGAAAATTAAATTCTGCTGTTAACATGCCGTTATTTTAGAATTGAGTAATAAAAAAAAGTGAGACAGAAACAGAAAGAGAGAGAGACAGGGAGAGAGAGGGAGAGAGAGAGAAGAGAGAGAGAGAGAGAGAGAGAAAGAAAGAAAGAAAGAAAGAAAGAAAGAAAAATATAGAAAGTGGGGAAGACTAGATTTCTACAAAGCTTTTTTTTTCACCAATGGTGCAAGTTATTGCCCTACTTTTGGCTTAAAAAGTTTTCAGGTTAGCTCTACTAAATGATTGTCATTTATCATATCCGAGAATTTGGCATGTAGGTTTGGATGGTTTATTGTGCTGGGTGGCTGCTGATAAATCTACAAACACAGCAACTGTCACCATCTCTCTCAAATTCATTTTCCATATGCTGAGTGTGTATGTGTGTGTTTCTTAAATACTTTTAAATACTTGGCGAGTCCAAGATTTGCCTGGCTAAATTGGGCTTGTGTGAGTATTAAGTATTTTAGGAAACAGAGGGGAAAGGTATTTATAAGGGTGCCCACAGAGAAGAGCTTACATATCTTTGGATCATCAGCATTATTCTCTGGCAACACAGAATTATCACACTTTTCTTCCTACCGTGGCCAGGTACTGAAGAGTTGAAGAACGGGTGTTAAGTGAAGCAGCACCTAGATAGAGCTGGGGTATTGGCTCAGGTTATTTTATTCTTTTGCCACTCACCCATGCCAGTTGCTCTGACGGTCTTCAACACTGAATTTATCTGAGACCTAAAATACACGGAAATGATTTTCTTTCAGATCAGTTTACCATCTGATCAATAGTTTATATTACTTAGTTAAGAGTCCCCATTAAGCAGATGCTCCCCTGCTGCCTGGCTCCCACTGACATTGTTAACAACATTCTTTGAGCTCGTGAATCCTCTGCTATACTCTCTTATCACTGCGGACTACATTTTAAAATTTGTTTATCATTTAAGCAGCGCCATTCGTTTCTGTGATAGGTCGGCCTTTCTTCTTTGAGATTATTTCTCGGGGTGGTTATCCACGTTAGACTTGTCTTATGTTAGAAGAATTTTAGAATTTTCATTATGATTTTTTTTCATCCAGTTTAATATCGCTACATTTTAAAGAAAATAAGTGGGTTGAAATAATAGGCTTCTGTTTCTGCTGTCTACTGGCATCCATCACAATGTCTGAAACATATTCAACTTTTTTTGCCCCATAAATAAAACCCTGACGCTCCAACCTGATGGCAGGTCAACGAAACTCCATGAAATATCTTCCTTCGTATGTGACTGCCAAGTTATGGATATTTTACACGTTCTTACTAGATGGCTTTGTCTCTGACTCTATCGGTTTTCAATGTATTTTATGATTGATTGATTTCAATCATGTATTTTATGGTTGAGATATCCAAGTCTCATTAGTGTGGTCAATGACTCCAATTTGGTCTTTATCTAGTTTTTTATTTTGGTAAGATTCTATGGTTTGGTTTTACTCTTCTAACTGGTATATTAGTATTTATTTCTGTCTAGGTTGCATTTCTCTAAATTATGACACTTTTGAGCCATTTTTCAATACCACTTTTATATCTTCAAACCATAAGTCAAGTTTCTTCTGCTAGACTGTTGTGCTACTATGATGAAGAGGGGGGAAAAAGAAGAAAAGAGAAAAGAAAACAGATTTAGGGCATCTAAAACTTCCAAACGAGGGGCTCCTGGGTAGCTCAGTGGGTTAAGCACACGACTTCTGATTTCAGGTCAGGTCATGATCTCACGGTGGTGAAACCAAGCCCTGTGTCAGGCTCCATACTGGGCGTGGAGCCTGCTTAAGATTTTTTCTCCCTCTCCCTCTGTCCCTCCCCCTGCAATAAATGGAAATTCCAAATTAGATTTAGAGATTTGTTTTCTTTCAGTTATAATAATGAATAACAAATAAAAACCATACACAAATGGTGTAAATTTGTCAGTATTAAAGAGATTCCCTTAACATTTCTGAATCTGATTAAAAAATAAATAAATCCAGAGACCTGTACGCCTTAAGAACTTACAAGCAGCAAAGAGTTATTCTTCAGGAAGCATAATATATGGAAAGGTCAAAGGCATGGGAGAGAGAAAGACCTGACTTTAAATCTTAAATCCATAATGTACCATGTTATAGATTTAGATTCCCAATCTCTGTTTAGGGATGATGATGATGATAACACCTATTTTTCAGAATTACTGGATGGTTTAAATTGGAAAACATATGAGGTGCTCAATAACTGTTTTCCTCTACTCTTTTCCAACCCATTCCTTTTTCCACTTCGTATCTGTTTTCTGTAATAATTTCATTTAATTTCTTAGCTACAGGCCAGAAGTTTCCATGGTGTGCTGGTAAAGGTTTAACAACTGGTTCTTCAGGAGGGAAAGAAGTCCTGAGTTGTAGTGTGTATTCATTTCTGAGGTATAAATACTCCCACCATAGTCCATTAGAAAGGACTCATGTGATGCCACAGAGGGCAGAGTTGGGAAGAGATGCACAGCTTCCCCTCTTGCAAATGGGCAGGAGTGGGCTCCCGCATACCGCCAGTGCTTCGTTCTTAGGGCTGACTCCTCTGTTCCTCCTCCATGGCCTCCTCACAGTAAAAGGAAATGTGGGAGGATGGACAATATTCAGTTCAGCAAATGACGGATTAAGCATAAATTATAAAAAGGAGACATCGTGATGGTCTAATTACGGTAGGAAAAGCCAAAAATTTGCATTATAAATTCTGACTTCTTCACTGCTTCTCATCTGACCCTTGTCTTAGGGGTTTTAGGTGCTGATTATATGGTTTTGAATTTTAAAAACAGCTTCTTGTCCCTGTCCTTATGGTGTTTGCACTTCTATGGAAGGGAAACTTTAATAACTTAAAAAAAGGATGATTACAAATTATGGTATGTGCTTTGAAGAATGTGAACTTGGTGGTAAAACAGGGATAGCGGGTGAAGAACATACTAAAGCAGTAAGTAAAGACAGTTTAAGTAAGTATGGAGTTCTTTTGGGAAGGTTAAACTTATGAATTCAATTTCCTTAATAGTAATAGGGCTATTCAAATGATCTATTTCATCTTGGGTGAATTTTGGTAGATTGTGCTTTTTGAGGAATTAGTTCATTTTGTCTGTTCCTGAAACAAACCTCAAGTGAGTCAGTAAACTTGAGGGCAACAGGAAATTTATTTGTGTCTTGTCTGAAATATTATTCGAAGCATAGATGACTTCTGTATACAAATTTTTGTGTGTTCATTTATGTAACTAGATCTTGACCTGCAATGTGAGGGAATGCAATCCATTCTCCATTGTGGTCTACTATTACGTACAAACCAAACATAATTGAACTCTACTTGCAAGTAAAATCCTATTTCAAATTATATTTTTTAATATATATTTTTATATGGGGACAAAACCCAAAACATTAAAAAATGACAATTTAGGAATATTTATTTTTATTAAGATATAATTAAACATTACTCATATTTTTAAGGTATTATAATTTGCATTTTGTATTTACATCTATGATCCATTCGTTATTAGTTAATTTTTGTATAAGATGTGAGACTTTGGTCAAAGTTCACTTTTAATTTTTGTTTTTGGTCAGTGGATGTTGAATTACTCCAGGACAATTTGTGCACATTTGCCAAAAAATCAACTGAGCATATTTGTGTGGATTGATTTATGATTTTCTATTCGTTCTCATTTTTCTTTTTCTATCTTTTTAAAATTTTAATTCCAGTTTAGTTAACATACAGTGTTATATTAGTTTCAGGTGTACAATACAGGGATTCAGCACTTCCATACATCACACAGTGCTCATCATGATGAGTTCATGCCCTAATCCCGTCATCTGTTTCAATCATTTCTCCACCCACCTCCCCTCTGTTGACCATTGGTTTGTTCTCTACAGTTAAGAGTCTATTTCTTGGTTTCTCTCTCTCTCTGTCTCTGTCTCTCTCTCTCTGTCTCTCTCTCTCTCCCCTTAGATCACTTGTTTTGTTTCCTAAATTTCACATAGGAGTGAAATCAGATGGTATTTGTCTTTCTCTGACTGACTTATTTTGCCTAGCATTATACTCTCTAGCTCCATCCATGTTGTTGCAAATGGTAAGATTTTATTCTCTTTTTATGGTTTAATAATATTCCAGTGTGTGTGTGTGTGTGTGTGTGTGTGTGTGTGTGTGTGTGCGTGTATGTATAGCACCTCTTCTTTATCCATTCATCTACCAATAGACACAGACACTTGGGCTGCTTCCATATTTTGGCTATTATAAACAATGCTGCTGTAAACATAGGGGTGGATACATCCCTTTGAATTAGTGTTTTTGTGTTTTTGGGTAAATACCCAGGATAGTGTGATTGTTGGATCATAGAGGATATTTTTAACTTTTTAAGAACATTCATACTGTTTTCCACAGTGGCTGCACCAGTTTGCATTCCTACCAACAGTGGATGAATGCTCCTTTTTCCTCCATATCCTAGCCAACACTTGTTTCTTGTGTTAATTGATTTTAGCCATTCTGATAGGTGTGAGATGATGTCTCATTATAGTTTTGATATACATTTCTCTGATGATGAGTGATGTGGAGCATCTTTTCAGGTGTCTGTTGGCCATCTGGATGTTTTATTTGTAAAAATGTCTGTTCATGTCGACTGTCCATTTTTCAATTGGATTATTTGTTTGTTGGGTGTTGAGCTGTGTAAATTTTGGGGTATTTTGGATACTAACCCCTTATTGGATATGTCATTTGCAAATATCTTCTGCCATTCAGGAGGCTGCCTTTTAATTTTGTTGATTGTTTCCTTCGCTGTGCAGAAACTTTTTATTTTGATGTAGTCCCAATAATTTCTTTTTGCATTTATTTCCCTTGTCTCAGGAGAGATACCTAGAAAAATGTTGCCACAGCTGATGTCAGAGACATTACTGCTTGTGTTCCCTTCTTGGATTTTTATGGCTTCAGGTTTCACATTTACATCTTTACCTCTTTAAGTGTATGTTTGTGTACGGTATAAGAAAGTGGTCCAGTTTCATTCTTTTGCATGTAGCTGACCAGTTTTCCCAACACCACTTGTCGAAGAGTCTGTCTTTCCCACTGGATATTCTTTTCTGCTTTTAATTAACCATATGCTGGTGGGTTTCTTTCTGGATTTTCTATTCTGTTCCATTGATCTATATGTCTGTTTTTGTGCCAGTACCATACTGTTTTGATTGCCATAGCTTTAAAATATAACTTGAAGTCTGGAATTGTAATATTTCCAGCTTTGCTTTTCTTTTTAAAAATTGTTTTGGCTATATGGGGTCTTCTGTGGTTCCATATAAATTTTAGGATTGTTTGTTCTAGTTGCATGGGAAATGCTCTTGGTATTTTGATAGGGATTGCATAAATCTGTAGATTGCTTTGGGTAGTACAAACACTTTAACAATACTTATTCTTTCAATTCATGAACATAGAATGTCTTTCCATTTCTTTGTGTCATCTTCAGTTTCTTTCATCAATGTGTTACAGTTTTCAGAGCACAGGTCTTTCGCCTCTTTGGTAAGGTTTATTCCTAGGTATCTTTTTATTTTTGGTGCAATTGTAAATGGGGTTGTTTTCTTAATTTATCTTTATGCTGCTTCATTATTAGTGTATACAAATACAATAGATTTCTGCACATTGATTTTGTATCCTGCATTTTTACTGAATTCATTTATCAGTTCTAATAGTTTTTATGTGGAGTCTTTCAGGTTTTCTATGTATAGTATCATGTCATTTGCAAATAGTGAAAGTTTTATTTCTTTCTTGCCAATTAGGATGCCTTTTTTTCCTTTTTGTTGTCTAGCCTGTCTCCTTTTTCTGTCTGTCCACCCATCTGCGAATATCACACAGTCTTTATTATTATTATTATTTTAAGTTTATTTATTTTGAGAAAAAGAGAGAGAGCATGAGCAGGGGAGGGGCAGAGAGAGAGAGAGAGAGGGAGAGAGAGAGAATCCTAAGCAGGCTCTGCATTGTCAGCATGAACTGTGAGATCATGACCTCAGCAGAAAACAAGAGTTGGATGCTTAACCAACTGAGCCCCACAGACGCCCCCATAGTCTTTATTATTGTAGCTATATAAAAAGTTCTGAAATTGTGGAGACTGATTTATTCCATTTTGTTCTTTTCAGAACTATTTTAGCCATTCCAGCTCCTTTCAAATTCTGTATAAATTTTAGAATAGTACTGTTTGTATGTACAGAAAAATCTTCATGACATTTTGTAAAGAATTATATTATATCTGTATATTAATTTGGAAAGAACTGACAACTTTACTATGTTGACTCTTTGAAGCTATGAGAAGGATGCTGGTTGATTTATTTTTCTTTAGATTTTTCATCAGCGTTGTATAGTTTTCAGCATAGAAGTCTCCTCCATGTTTTGTTAAATTTACATCTGCTTCATTTTTTGAATATTGTAAATAATATTTTATTTTTAATTTTAGTGTCCATATGTTCATTGCTACCATATATAAATGCAATTTGTTTTTATATATTTATCTTATATCTTATAACTTGTTGAACACACTTTTCAATTTTTGGAGTGTGGTTGTTATCCTTGTAGACAATCATGCCATCTACAAATAGGGACAGTTTAATTATTCCAATTATTCCTTTCAGATCTGTACATCTTTTATTTCCTTTTGTTGCCTCATTTCATCATCAAGGGCTTCCAGCTCTATGTTTATTTAATAAGTTGGTGAGGGCAGACATTTTTACCTTGTTTCTAATCTTGGGAAGGGTGTATCAGTCTTTCAGCACTAAGTTTAATGCTATTAGTAGGGGTTTTTGTGCATTGCTCTTTATCAAGTTGAGAAATTCCCCTCTATTTCTATTTTCTCTAAGATTTTGTCATGCATGAATGTTGAATTTTGTCCAGTGTTCTTCCTGCATCAATTTATATAAATATGTGATTTTTCTTCTTAAGCCCGTTAAGATGGTGAATAACAATGACTCATTTTGGAATATCGAACCATCCTTGCATGTGTAGAATAAACCCCACTTGGTTATGATGTATAATTCATGCCATATCTGTTTAAATTCTATTTGCTAATGTTTTGCTAAGAATTTTTTATTTATATTCTTGGAAGATTTGCCTCTGTAGTTCTAATTTTGTACTGTCTTTGATTTTGAAACCAGAGTAATGCCGCCTTTGTTAAAGTAATAGGAGAGCTTTCTTTCTCCTTCTGTTTAAATAATTGGTGTTAATTATTTGAAATTTTGGTAGGACTCTCCAGTGAAACCAACAGGGCTTGGAGATTTCATTTTCTGGATTAAAAAAAAACACTCTAAGAGCTTTATGAATGAGCTATCATCTATAATTTTTATCGCCATATTATAAACATTGTCATGTTTACTGATGGAGTGCACATATTTAAAACAGTATCTGGTGAGACGAGCAGTGGTATGCAGGGCATCGTATCCATGAATCCTCTCTGTGTACCTGAGATAGATTTATGAAAAGGCCTAAGTACCATAGATAACAAGAGGACAAATAGCATTTTCTAATTTTTCTACTCATTTGAAAGGCTTAAAACATACCTTGACCAGCAATAACAGATGTTGGGGGGTTGGGGGGGTGTAAATTTTGCTAGCGAATTTAGCTCAAGGGCACCCACTGCTAGTACAGTGGGCAGTGAGGGTACAGTGTCCTGGATAGAAGAAGTTTAATTACTTGGTGAAGGATGGGGTGTTACTATGTCTTTGAATCCTGTGCCATTCTTTTGCTTATATATTAATTCTTAATTTTCAGATCTTACTTCTTCTTTCCTGTCACCAGTAAACTTCGTAAGAATATCCCCCCACCCCTTTCTGAGTTACTTGTTTCTCTTTTAGAGAAGATGCCTGTTCCCATGTCTGATTACAAACATGTTTGAGTCCTTTCTCCCTACCGCCTAGATCTTAGATCTCTTCTTAGTTCAGTGTTTCTATGCTGGGAGTGAGGAGTTCTTTTCTGTGTTGCATCCTGATGTTCTCTCTTGTTGCCTGGGATGTCTCTATCTGTCTCTCTGCTCAGATATAGACTTCAAATCTGGCTCGTTGTGCTTTGTACATGTTCTCCCACTTACATGTAAATAGCATTTGTAATATTTCCTGTCTCCTATTTATGTTATAGACATTGGTTGTAGGTGGTTTTATTTACTGTCTTTTTTTTGATATGTATGGTTTTTGGAGAATGTGTGCCATCTCTTCTAACTGCTTACCTCCTACTCATCTTTTGTATCTGAAAATAAATATTATTTCTTTCAGGATGCCTCCTCTGTCTTCTTATATACTTCTAGAGCACTCATCTCAGCATTTACCATACTGTACTGTTAGCACCCTTTAACTCCTCTGTAATCTCCTTCATACCATTAGTTCACCGAGTAGAGTTTCTTATGGCCATTCTTTCATCCTCTGTAATGAACACAAGGATCAAGAGCTATTAGACTCTGAATAACTATTTCTTGAGTGAATGCCTGAATTATTTTTTTAAATGTTTATTTATTTTTGAGAGACAGAGAGAGAGAGAGAGAGACAGAGTGAGAGTGGGGGGAAGGACAGAGAGAGGGAGACACAAAATTCAGAGCAGGCTCCAGGCTCTGAGCTGTCAGCACAGAGTCCAGGGCGGGGCTCGAACCCACAAGCTGGGAGATCATGACCTGGCAGAAGTCTGACACTTAACCGACTGAGCCACCCAGGTGCCCCTGAATGCCTGTATTACCTATCAGTAAGGAACCGAATAGATAGTTGGTCTCTGATGTATGCAGTAAAGGATACATGTCTATAGGTAACTTAGATATGATAACAAAACCAACAAAAAGTCTGTCTGCTCTTTATTATTGCCACACACCTGTATTTGTAAATAATTACATGATAAAATACTCCTCTTTGTTGGTACAGACTCCTCTGTCTGTGGTGCATCACTGTTATTTCCATAATCAGAAAAAGATGTACATTTGGTTACGGCTTGATTTTCCGCCTTCTGCCATACCCTTTCCGAGAGTCATTTTTTTCCCAAATACAGTTGACCCTTGACCAATGTAGGGTTAGAGGTCCCCATGCAGGTGAAAATCCACGTATAACTTTTGACTCCTCTGAAACTTAACTAGTTACGGCCCATTGTTGACCAGAAGCCTTAACAATAACATAACAATTGAATAATATGTACTTTGCATGTTACGTGCATTATATACTGTATTCTTAGAACAAAGTAAGCTAGAGAAAAGATATTATTAAGAAAGTCATAAGGAAAAGAAAACATATTTACTGTGCTATATTTGTTGAAAAACAAATTCACATATAAGTGGACCTGTGAAGTTCAAACCTATGTTACTGCCTGCAACTGCCGTATTCAGTGTCCTTGGAAAAGGAGAGTCATTTCACGGTGTGTCACATCTCCCTTACTCCTGACCAAGATGACCTTAAGGTTCCCTCACTTTGACTAAACTTTAGAAGGACTTCTTCCTGACTCTAGGTACCTGATCTCTCTTTTCTTAGAGCGTTTATTTTAGAAAACCTGCAATTGTAAATTCTTTTTCTGCTCCTTTGAGATGTAAATCTTCTACAACCCAGGAATGTTTTCCTCAAGGACCTGGGAGCCATTCCTTTGAAATGTAATCATCAAGAAAGATGGTGCCCCTGTCTGCCAGTCTCTGTGAGAGGGCAGGGAGTCTAACTTCAATAAGCACCAATTAGCAAACACTGATGGCCTAACCACATTGACCCAACCTCCCCGCTAATGTCCTGCATCCTTTTTCCACCAGTCCACCCCTGTGCTTTAAAACTCTTCTGCTTTTGTTTCAAAGGAATTGAGTTCAGTCTCTCTCTCCTATTATAATGAGGTTTTCTCCCCTACTCCAATAGTCTTGAATAGTCTTCCTTGCCTGTTTAACCAGTCTAGTGCAATTTTTCTTGTATACTTCCCTGTATATTTTAGCTCTACGAAAACACAACAAAGCCCATAGGTGTTTTAATAAAATCTAAACTTTAACAAACAAAAGAATCACAACAAAGAGAAGAAACCTATAGAATGCATGCTAAATAGGATTTTCTCAATAACATAAGAGAAAGGCATTTTCATAAGCCCATAGAAATGTCCACTCAAAGGGCATACCTGACTTTATAACTTTATTCTTCTGTATTCAGGTATGCATTTAAAAAGGCACAAAAATGAAGACAACAACAACAAACAAAAACTTGCCTTTCTTTCTACATTGTCTTGAGCTGTACGGTTGTTGTTATTATCTTCCTTTTGGGAACCTTCACCCTTTATTCTCAAGGAATGTTCTCCCTCTGGTAAAAAATCATGCTTCCCTCCCACGGTGTCAGAATATAGTACATTTTTCCAAGTTGGAATATTTGGCCCATAGCCCTCTGGCACTCTAGGGACAGTCTGGGGACATAAGTAAATTTCATGAAACAGTTCACGGTAGGTGTGGACACCCCAAGCCAATTCCTCTTGGAATTCTACCACCAGCATGAGTTTCAGACACACTTATTTATTTATCCAGTGTGTGCAAAGTAACTGCTAAATCCTACACCCAAACACATTTCTCAAGTGACAAACATTTATTCTCAGAGACAGTACATTCTAAACCCACAGGAGGAAGAAAAATATATTCCTAATTGCATAATTTACAAGGCTGCCACTTTCACAATGAAGTCAGATCTTTGCATTATCATTCAGAATACTGTCAATTCCCTTTTTCTTTTTCCTGTCTCAACCACTTTATGCCTCTTTGGTTGGTCAAGAATAAGAAAGGGGCACATTCTGGAGTCAAACAGCGACTAAAAGTCAAACTTTTAGTCCCCTAAAACAAGAATCTTTCTGAAATTCACTATTTGTGACTTTATTTTCTTGGATTTTGATTTTCAGAATGAAAATTAATGGACACTGATGCAGTTCACTGATATAGTAAACCAAACAAATATAAATAGACAAACAGCATTTTTATGATTTTCTTTGTTTTTACAGACTAAGAACATTATGGTAGCAGTTTCATTTAAATAATACACTTATTTCCTTAATAGGACCTCTTAGTTCTTTATCCAACTGTTCATGTTATGAGATACAGGGATTCAAGTGCCTAATTTTAGTTCTAGCCCTTGATGACAGTATTTGGTTGGATGTGAGGTGTATCCAGTTTAGGCTTGGTTAACTTGTCCTATTTAGATTGATTTTATATCTAAATAGTTTTGTGATGTTTATACAAAGAAAATGGAGCACTATCATAACCATTTGATTTTGCTTCCAGATTAAACAAAACATCCATAATCCTCGAAACACCTAAAGGCCTGCTTGGTATCTGGAAATTGTAGTATTTATCTACTATTCTCAGAAGACTATATGGTAAGTATTAAGAATGTGGCACTGAATGATACTCGATGAGTCATCTGGGACCCTGTCTGGCTCTATGATATGGGGAAGATATTTGATAATAGAAATAGGGGCAAAGTCTTCATACAGTCCACTGGAAATTTATTATGTAATGTAATTGCCATTACCTATGTTTGTGGTGGCTATTCTGAGATTATCGAGAGGATATCATCATCTTGGATGACCTTCACTTTCAAAAAAATTCATTTTGGATTCCTATTTTAGTACTTCAGTCGGAAAAAGAAAAGTAGACATCA
Organism: Prionailurus viverrinus; assembly: GCF_022837055.1. Lineage (NCBI taxonomy): Eukaryota > Metazoa > Chordata > Mammalia > Carnivora > Felidae > Prionailurus > Prionailurus viverrinus. The sequence goes on along the minus strand of NC_062573.1, from coordinate 72,633,946 downwards.
CATAGATGGCAGCATAGTTCATTGCTGACTTTGTTCCCCTCACAAGAAGAACTAATATCTATTCAAGAAAAAGACACCGTGGAGAGTAGCTTGGAAGGCTGTGGTGATGCTGAAGCAATGCCTTTCACCTGGAAAACCAAGATAGGCATTAGGAGGGTAAGAGAGGTGTTGATCGCATTGCCCCTCCTCCAGGACAGGGCAGCACCACATGGAGAGGTCTTCCTTGAGCTTCTGATTCGTCCAATGGGAAAAGACACCAGGGAGGACAACCAGTCTCCCCCAGCATTGTACGTCACTTTGTGGGAGCCCTTTCTCTGATCTCACACCATAGGGGCTGTAGGGGAATCTGACTGTGATGGAGAAATGGGGAGGAGTTTGCAACAACCACCACACAGATCTTGGCAGACAGAGTTCATACCTGTAGTGCCCAAGTGGTAATCTTAACCAGTGGCTTTGCTCATGTACAAAGCCAGGCTGGGACTGCACTCTGACTAGGAAACTCTGTAGGGTGCAGATTTGCTTGATAAGGACCATCAAATCAAAAGTTTTGCCAGCTTTAAAGCATGGTTTGCCCATGCCCAGGCAAGGTGCTGAGTCCCAGCCCCACTTACTGTGGAGAGTGCCCTTCAGTCCCATCTGGCCTGAAGGGCTGGTGGCAATTCCCACAAGCTATGCAGCCCAGCACACTCAAGCTGCAAGGCAGGAAGGAGAACTGACAGCCTCCAGATCAAAGCTAATGGCAGGCATGGAGGCTTCCTATGCTAAACACAGACAGGAGGATTAATTCATATCCAAGGCTAAGGGTAGCTCTCAGGGAAATAAGTTTCTCCAGACAAATGGAAATGGAAACACAGCATACCAGAACTTATGGGATACAGCAAAAGCTGTTCTAAGAGAGAAGTTCATAGTAAACGCCTACATCGGGAAGCAAGAAATGTCCCAAATAAACAACCTACATCTATGCTTTAAAGAAGTAGAAAAAAAGAATGAGCTGAGCCCAAAGTTAGCAAGAGAAAGGGCATAGTAAAGATTAGAGCAAAAACAAATGAAACAGAGAACAGAAAATCAGTATAAAAGATTAACCAAACTATGTGTTGGTTCCTTGAAAAGATGCACAAAAATGACAAATCCTTAGCTGGACTAACCAAGGAAAAGAGAGAGGGGACCCAAATCCATAAAGTTATAAATAAAAAAGGTGACATTACAACTGATACCACAGAAATTCAGTGAATCACAAGAGGCCACTATGAACAACTGTGGGCCAATAACTGGACAACTGGAAAACTGGACAATTGGACAAATTCTTAGAAACATACAACTTACCAAGACTGAATCAGAAAGAAATAGAAAAACTGAATAGACCAATTATTAGTAAGGGGATCAAATCAGTAATCCAGAATCTCCCAACAAAGAAAAGCCCAGAATCAGAAGGCTTCACTGGTGCATTTTACCAAATGTTTTAATAAATAACACCAATTCTCCTTCTTAAGCTCTTCCAAAAAACTACAAAGGGAGGAATACTGACAAACTCATTCTACCAGGTCAACATTATCTTGGTACCAAAACCAGACAAGGTCATAACTAAAAAACTATAGGCCAATATCGCTGACAAACATAGATGCAAAAATTCTTTTTTTAATTAATTAATTAATTCATTTATTTTGAGAGAAAGATAGAGAGTGAGCAAGAGAGGGGCAGAGAGAAAGACAGATAAAGAATCCCAAGCAGGCTACACACCATCAGTGCAGAACCCGATGCAGGGCTCGAACTCACGAACCATGATATCATGATCTGAGCCAAAATTAAGATGCTTAACTGACTGAGACACCCAGGCACCCCTAGATGCGAAATTTCTTAATAAAATACTGCATTCACCATAATCAAACCGGATTTATCTCTGCAATGCAAATGTTTCAAAATATGTAAATCAATCATTGTGATACATCACATTAACAGAATGAAAGAAAAGAATCATATGATCATCTCAATAGACACAGAAAAAAGCACTCAACAAACCTCAACATCCATTCATGACAAACCTCTTACCAAATTAGTCACAGAAGGACTATATCTGAACATAATAAAGACTATATATGATAAGCCCACAGCTAACATCATACTCAATGGTGAATGGATAAAAGTGTTTTCTCCAACATCAGGAACAAGACAAAGGCAACCACTCTCACCACTCCTATTAAACTACTGAAAGTCCTAGCTAGGGCAATCAGGCAAGAAAGAAAAAAAAAATAGAGAAGGTATCAGAAGTGGGAAGTTAGAAGTAAAATTGTTTTTATTTGCAGATGTCATGATTTTATATAGACAAAATTCTGACTCAGCCAAAAACCTGTCAGATCTCATCAGTGAATTCAAAGCTGCAGGATACAAATTACCATACAAAAATTACTAGTGATTCTATACAATAAAAAAAAATTTCTGGAAAAAAAAAAGAAATTGATCCTATTTACAATAACTGCAACAACAATAAAATATTTAGGAATAAATTTAATTAAGAAGGTAAACAATTTCTATGCTGAAAACTAAGAGACATTGATGATATTTAAAAACAGCACAAATAAATGGAAAGGTATCCTGTATTCACGGATTGAAAGAATTACTATTGTTAAAATGTCAGTATTACTGAAAGCCATCTACAGATTAAATGCAATCACTTTCAAGATTCCAATGGCCTTTTTAACAGAAGTAAAAAATAAAAACACTCCTAAAATATACACGGAACCCTAAAAAGCCCCAAATAGCTAAAGAAATCCTGAGGAAGAAGAACAAAGCATGAGGTATCATACTTCCTGGTTTCAAGCTGTACTGTAAAGCTGTAGTCATCAAAACAGTAAGGTAGTGGCATAAAAACAGATAAACAGACCAACCGAGAAGAATCAAGAGCCCAGAAATAAATCCAAACAAATAGAGTCAACTACTATTTGAGAAGAGATTCAAGAATACTCAATGGAGAAAACACATTCCTTCAATAAATGGTGATGGTATAACTGGATGTTGTTATGCAAAAGAATGAAACTGGACCCATATCCTTTTTTTAGATTTTGTTATGTATTTTGAGAGAGAAGGAGACACAGGGGGAGAGAGAGAGAGAGAAAGGGAGACAGAGAGACAGAGAGAGACAGAGAGAGGGGCAGAAAGATCGAAGCATGGCTCTCGATCCCACGAACCAAACTGTGAGACCATGACCTTAGCTGAAATCAAGAGTCGGATGCTCAACTGACTGAGCCACCTGGGTGCCCCTGGACCCCTATCTTAAAAGCACCCATGAAAAGGAACTTAAAATGGATTAAAGACTTAAATGTAAGACCTGAAACCTTGAAACTCCTAGATGAAAACACTGGAGTTTAAAAAAAGAAAAGAAACAAACCTCATAGAGATTGAAGTTGTGGTTACCACAGGCAGAGAACAGGGAGAGAGGGTATTAGAGGAAGGTGGTCAAAAGATACAAACTTCCAGTTATCAGATAAATAAGTGCTTGGGTTGTAATGCGTAACATGATGACTAGAACTAACACTGCTATATAATACATAGGAAAGCTGTTAAGAGAGTAAATTTTAAGAGTTCTCACCACAGGGAGAAAAATATCTGTATTCCTTTCTTATTTCTTTTATCTTTACTGTATCTCTACCAGAAGATGGTTGTTAGCTCAATCTATTGTAATCCCTTCACAACATATGTAAATCAAAATATTACGCTGTATGCCTTACGCTTATACAGTGATGTCTGTCTATTCCTCAATAAAATTGGGAAAAAAGTAAAAAATGTTCTGTCCTCATCAAACCAGATTAAGAGCCACAATTTTCATGATTCTCTAATTTGATGAAATTAGTAGTGAACAATGTTATGATTCCATTTCTGCTGTCTGCTAATCTTGTGACTTTGGTCTGGGTCTCAGGTTGGTTAGCCAGAAAATGACAAGTGTTGAATTAGGGGATGTGGTAAACATTCCTAATGCTCGCAAATTTTCTGCTTTTGGCCTCATTCCGAAATACAATCACGGCCCCCCCTTGAAGTTAAGTGTGACATTAGGACTTCTCTGAGTGAAGACAGGAGAGATACAGTGACAAGTTATCAGCTTGAGTCCATGTTATTCTCCCCTTCCACAAGGAGATGGCAGTACACATTGAGATAGAGGTGCCATGAGACTGAAGGTTCCTGCAATGCAAAGCCACCTCATGGGGGCCGCTGTGCTGGGGAATTATCTAGACTTTGCTCGAATGATGAACGTTCCCTGTGTGCAGCAATGAGGTTCTTTCGTAATTTGTTATAATAGCATTACCTGTACTATTCTGATGACTGTAGATGATTTCTAGATGTCTTTCAGCTTGATGAGTTTGTGCACCATGATAAAATATGCTTGTCTGAAACTGCAACACAATTAATAAGGAAAACTATTGACTTTTTAAGGCTCATAATCTGAAACAACTGTCATTAGATACAGAATCTGGGATACTGCAAAAGTAGCAGTTAGGTCTACTCTAAATTTTGTTAAGATACACATTAGAAGTTTACCAGGAGGCTTTATGTCTTGCAGTTATTTTAATATACATATTATATATTATATTATATTATATTATATTATATTATATTATATTATATTATATTATATATTTTCCCCCCTAGTAAAGAGTTACTTGAATTAGAACAAACTTGAAACGGATAAACAGTGTTCAACAAATTTAGTATGGACCATGTGATTTAGTCAAGCTTGAATAATTCTTGACACGTAATGTCATAATGACAGTATTCGTTTGCAGCAATGGATTTGGTTTTGCCCTTATGAAAGACGGATATGATATAGAATGGAAAAGGTTGTTTAGCTCCATGGTGGAAATGAAATGTCAGCTCTCTGCTTTGTTGTCCATCAATATTTCAGGGAGGCCTGCATTTTAGGCCCGGTCACATTTCATTCCAAATAGAGTTGGATGAATATAATCTAGTTCAGGCTATTATTAACTTAATAAATTAGTCTTTGAAGATATTTGACTACTTATTAGGGTTTTAATCTTATATTTAGGAGTACTGCACCTTGATCCATGGGTTCTTAAAAGCATGACACACATTTTACTTTTGCAATAAATTCTTCATTTTTAGAGTTTTTGAGCTGAAACCCTTCTGACAATAAATGAAAGACACCAGTGTTTAAAGATATTGATCTATTTAGTATTTATTGCACTAGGAGAATTTCTTTTTCTTTCTTGAGATGCTAGTGGGTTATATATCTCAGTATTTCTCCCCAAGGGATACATTCATATGAATTCGGAATATATATGAAAACTCTAAAAGTAAAAATCTTTCATAATAAAATGCTTTTTTACTTTTTGCTCAAATGCTATTTCACTTCAATGAAAATGAAATTAAATTTCTCACAGATAACAACCAACGATATAAGGAAACATAAGTGATCTTAATTCTGTATCAATCTCTCCGCTGTCTCATTTTTCCTTCATGATAATTCCTTGGATGATTATTGATTCCAAATTACTATTCATTTTTTTATGTATAAAAATCATGACAGCAAGCTTCAAATGTTTACTGAATGTTTATTCAGCTTCAAAAGTACCTACCTTATTATTATTATCCTAATTACGATTGTTGTAAGGCATATCTTTTTCTTATCAAATGCCAATTATGTCAATTCCATTTATTTAACAATCTCTTCTTTCCTTGCTAATTGCCAATGTCTCCTCTTTTGTACACAAAGTTCTCACTGAAGTTTGGGTTCATAGCTGAGTTTTAAAATTTTTATTCCCCAGTATTATCAGTTTATTGATGAAGAAATTGATAGAAATGACTGAATCTTTTTCCCAGGTCACACAGTTCACAACTAGACCAAGGGCTATTAAAATACACACTTGGAACATAAATTATCCTTGAGTGTCTCCATTCAAACATCCATGCAAAAGCAAGAGACTGTCAGAGTTGAAACTACCTTGTTGGACATAAACAAGAGGGTCAATATGCAGTGAAAGTGCTAATTGTTAGCTAATTGCTGAAGGAAAAATACCTTTATTCCTTTTAAGTCACAGTGACAACTCTACCACCAACCAAGACTGGGGCTGGGGAGGGAAACAGACCCAGTACTGATTGTTTCTGCTTTGTTCATCACAGTGAACAGAGTAATGAAACACGGAGAGTCAGCTTTGGCCTTAGTCAAGAATACAGACATAGAATCTGTTGTGAAAAAGTTAAATACGTAATGCAAAAGGGATTGAACATAGGCCATGGGTGGAAGGTTGATGGTCTCACGATCAGCTTTATTTGGTAGGCATGTTCACAGTCCCCTTGTGCTCAGAAAGCTGACTGTCAACGTACAACGAGTGCAGTGCATCCCACGCTGAGCTAATGGTACTGGCAGCACTAGAAGTAATTGGCCTGTTACGAATTACAGGACAAACGTATGATTTGTCATTCCAGAAGGAGAGGCCTGAGAGAATCATGCCAGGTGCATATCATCGATCAGTGTCAATATTCATGATTATACCTGTGAGCAAACCTATTTCATTTTTCTGTACATCCCATAACTTGTATATCTAGACAGAAGATTTATCCACCATTAGGTAATGATGGCTGGTACAGAAGTAATTTTTCTCTATATTTTTTCAATGATACCTTTCCAGTATCAAAGATCAGGGGGAAAAATGCTGGAAGCATACATTGAACATGTGGGCTGCAGCTTTATTCAAATTTCATCATATTTTAGATTAGTGGAGAAAATGAATAGAATGATATTATGAGATGAAAAAGCACATAAGACTTATTCCTATCTTTTTCTTTGTCATCTTTAAGGAATTTATGCCCCACTAGTTTGGGATATTTTTCTCTCTCTATCTGGAGCCATCTGCTGCCACTTTTTCATTTCAGGTTGCTGCTTCATTTTGTATTTTGAGAGGCAATAAACTCAGTCATCTATTTTTTTCAGTCTTACTTCACAATCCACACCGTAGAACTATATTCTAGATGGATTCAAACGATTTTGGGGACTAAAAAACATTCTAGTTTCTGTCTCTCCATGATTTCCTTGTTTCAGGCCATATTTATTGTCTGATGAATCTGATCTCCTTCACCTAGTTATTGTATGCACTGTATTGTTGTATATATCTGGAAGCAAGATATGGTATATTACTATTGCATATAGCAATAATTAAGTGGATGACGTTGTCATTGTTCATTTAATTTAAAGTTTAATTCAAATTCAAATTTAATTTAAATTAAAATTTCACTTTAATTTATTTTTTTTCATTTTTTTTCATTTTTTATTTTTTTTTCACTCTTTTTCACTTTAATTTAAAGTCCCCTCAAAACTCTAAGACAAGGCAAGCATTTTCTAAATGCTGCCTAAGGGGGTTCATAATTGTATGTACATAACTATACACGGGAACATGAATAGTATGGTTATGTAGTATGAAGTTTGATCATGTTTTTGTTTAACTGTTTAAATCTGATCACTATTCTTTTTAATCAGTCAAGTGAATTTTTTTTTAATGTGAGTGCTCTCTCAGGAGTTGATCCCCACAAGATAAACTCCTATGCAATCTACTCAAGAATAAGAGAAAAGGAAAATATATTCCTATAAGGCATACTGAAATTCTGTTTAGGTGTCAGATATGGACTTGTGTAGACAGAAGCAGTCGTTGTTGCTGACTATTGGTGTGGTTTGTGGAATCTGTCCTGACTTCTGCAGACTTGAATGTTTGTGTTCCCCCCAAATTCATATGTTGAAACCTAATCCCCAGTCTGACAGTATTTGGAGGTGGGGCCTTTGAGCGGTGACTAGATCATGAGGGCAGAGCCCTTACGAATGGGATGAGGGACCTTATAGAAGAGACCCCAGTGAGCCAGCCCCCTGAGCCTTCTGCTATGTGAGGACACAGCGAGAAGATGGTTGTCTGTGAGCCAAGAAGGAGGCCCCACAGGATGCAGGATCTCCCAACACCTTGATCTTGGACTTTTCTCCACAACTGTGAGAAATAAACTTCTGTTGTTTGTAAGTTACCCAATCTATCGTAACCTGTTAAAGAGAATAGATGAAGACACTGACCTAGCAAAAAGAGCTTTTATTTTTTCTTTTCTTTTTTCTCCCCTCATTTTAATATGGAGCTGGTTTTCAGGTACAGAGATAGTGAAAGAAGTCATAGAAAATCCTAAGGGTGATACTACTGTTATATTTGTCCTCATGCTACAGCTAAAGGACTAAGTTCTTTTTATTTATTTTTTTAATTTTTTTTAACGTTTATTTATTTTTGAGACAGAGCATGAACGGGGGAGGGTCAGAGAGAGGGAGACACAGAATCCGAAACAGGTTCCAGGCTCTGAGCCATCAGCACAGAGCCCGACGTGGGGCTTGAACTCACCGACCGCGAGATCATGACCTGAGCCGAAGTCAGCCGCTTAACCGACTGAGCCACCCAGGCGCCCCTAAAGGACTAAGTTCTACTGAGCCTTCAATATTTCCATTGCTGTCATCATTGAGCAGAAATTTTTATTTCATCCTTCGATCCTCCTTTCAGTGGTCTCCCAGGCTGTCCCTTTCTGCTCAGCTCATCCTGGTGATAGCTGCCATTCCTATCAGGTCACCCCTCTCCTTAGAGTCCCGCGTTGCCTTCCCATACTCCATCATATAAAACCCTGACTCTTCATCCTTCTATGCATTCCTGATCATTTTTCACTGTTACCTTTTTTCCTGCACTTTCTTACTTTTAAGCCTATGTTCATGCCATTCCTCCCATCTGGAACGTTCTAGCTCTATATCTGATCGTTTAAGGTATATTTCTTCAAAGGCCAGCTGAAAAACCCTATCTTCTGAAAACTTTCTGATAACCCCAGCAAGAAAATATCCTCCTTCTCTGAACTCCTGAACCTTTGTACTGCTTGGCACTTTTAATATTTGGTGATGAATTCTAAGTGCTTTGAGTTCACGGACGGTGGTTGCTGTGGATTTTTTTATTCTTTACAATGCCTAAAAGACTGTTTTACATATGTGTGCATTTAATAGATATTGTTACATATAGGAATTCATGTTCCTCTGATGTAGGATCAGCTCTCTTCTTCGCTGAATAATTTCTAATAGTCTGGCCAATGTTTTCCAATCTTCTTTTTTCACAGTTATGCCCCCTAAAGAATCTTTTTAGACATGTTTCTCCTAATTATCCTTCCATGAAATAATAATACCACAGATATACTGTATATCTATTTATGCAGTATATTTATAGTTTATGCATTAAAAGAAGCACAATATTTTTTTTTCACCTGTCAAGAACCAAATTTCGCAAAGGGTAATACTGCTTCCTTTGAGAATACATGATTTAGTCTTCTTGTTGAAAGCTCTTATCATTTGCACATAGAAAACCTTCATTCATTATGCTATGGTAGATGAGTGATAGGATTGAGATACGTTCAAGAAAAAGAGACAGAAGGACTGATTGTTGCCCAAGTGTCCACCAATTTGCCAAACACCATGCTAGATATTCTGCATTTATTATTTAATTAAATCTATTAAAGAAGCCTACAAGGTAAGTTGAGCTATTCTGCTCAACTTGCCGCAAACAATTCATACTTTCATGTAATTTCTGGTTCTGTCAATACCAACTATATACGATTATCCTTTCTTTTTTTTTTTTGTTAAATTTTTTTTTTCAACGTTTATTTATTTTTGGGACAGAGAGAGACAGAGCATGAACGGGGGAGGGGCAGAGAGAGAGGGAGACACAGAATCGGAAACAGGCTCCAGGCTCTGAGCCATCAGCCCAGAGCCTGACTCGGGGCTCGAACTCACGGAGCGCGAGATCGTGACCTGGCTGAAGTCGGACGCTTAACCGACTGCGCCACCCAGGCGCCCCACGATTATCCTTTCAAGATCTCTTAGTATCATCTTGAGCAGTAAGTTTTAATATGATAGTATACCCTGGGGCCAGTCAGGACCTAGAACAAATCCTTCCTCCTTCATACTACTGATATTTCCTGTACATATGAATTATATTTGTGGGATGCAAATTATTTTTTTGTGGAAAAAAAATGAGACCTAGTTCTTTAACAGATTTTGAAAACTACTGTTTTGGTGTAACTCCCCTCCACTTGATTTGACTGATGAAAATCTGAGTCTCTGAGAGGTTAGATCTCTTGCCTCTGGTTACAAATTAACTTAGTTGCACAGTGGAGGTAGACGCCAACTTCTAATCCAGGGGACAAACTAATTAGCTAAAGAGAGTTTACATTTGTTGTAAGGTATTTGGTTAACTCTATTTAGATCTTAATGTAATTGTTTATTTAACAGATAATGGCTTTGCATTTTGATGACAAAAAATCATTTCACTAATCTTCTATAGGTTTTTTTTTATTTAAAAAAAATTTTTTAATGTTTATTTATTATTGAGAGACAGAGAGACACAGAGCATGAGCGTGGGAGGGGCCAAGAGATGGAGAGACACAGAATCGGAAGCAGGCTCCAGGCTCTGAGCTGTCAGCACAGAGCTCGATGTGGGGTTTGACCCCCCAAACTGTGAGATCATAACCTAAGCCGAAGTTGGACGCTTAACTGACTGAGCCACCCCAGTGCCCCCTATAGTCTTTTGATTACTAAGATACAGTATTTACTCCGAACTGAAATATACTACTTGATTCACTGTGGTGAGGAACTGTTTTTCCTGAGCATGAGAAAGTCACCCAGATAATGACAATGGTTTTTTTTTTTAATTTTTTTAAACGTTTATTTTTGAGACAGAGAGAGACAGAGCATGAACGGGGGAGGGGCAGAGAGAGAGGGAGGCACAGAATCAGAAACAGGCTCCAGGCTCTGAGCCATAAGCCCAGAGCCTGACGCGGGGCTCGAACTCACGGAGCGCGAGATCGTGACCTGGCTGAAGTCGGACGCTTAACCGACTGCGCCACCCAGGCGCCCCGATAATGACAATGTTTTGAGCGGAACATAATAGAAATAAACTACCATTTTGATATCTTTACAGCACACTTGTAGTTGTCAAAATGTCATTGCTAAAATTAAATGATGCTGAATGAAATGATTTTTAATTATATTTCATATATGTTTGTTTTGGGGTGTGTGTATATGGGTGTGTGATCTTAAGATTATCATTTTGTATTTGCTAGAATCTGGTTTCTATGTGAGCTGCTTTTTTTTTTTCTTTTTGTAAGATCAGGCAGAAGGAAAGTATTAGTCGGTCATATTTACATTTCTATCTTTAAAAGTCCATCATTAATAATGTGAAGTATATTTGGGGGGCACCTGAGTGGCTCAGTTGGTTAAGCGACCAGCTTGATTTCAGGGCAGGTCATGATCTCACAGTTCATGGTTCAAGCCCCGTGTCAGGCTCTGCACTGACAGCACAGAGTCTGCTTAGGATCCTGTCTCTCCCCCTCTCTTTGTCCCTCCCCTGCTCATGTGTCCCCTCCCCTACAAAACACATAAACTTAAAAAAAAATCTGTTTAACATGAATAACATGAGGAATACTTTCAAAGTATACTACATCAAATGTAGCGCCACACTGTTTTTTGAGAAGTGATAAGCGGAATGAGTTGTTGGTTTACAAGAAGGGTGAATAAAGACGGATTTTTCTGGTTCATTTCTGTGTCCTCCCTTTATTTCTCCATCTGTCTCCAAGTACTTGGATGGCACCACTGAAACCTACGTTATCACCCCCTCCTCTGAATGCTGGGAAGGGCATCTTACTTAGTGTCTTTTAGGGTACCCATATCTTTCTCCCTTGCTCTACAGCTGTCTGTGTGCCTGTGTGATGTCTCTTCCTGGATTATCAGCCCTCGAAAAACAGAGCCCGCGACTGCTTCATTTTCTTCCGTGCCTTCTTTCTCTCACGACATGGCACGCAGCCCAAGATTCGATGAATTCGTGGACAGATGCAGGCTCAGTGACGTGTTTTCTCCTTCACTCTTTGGCCTTATACTGTTCTCAGCATACAAAACGGCACTTTTCGATTTCCTCATTTTTCTCCAATAGGTAGGCTGAGAGAATGAAGGGGTGTCATTTTAACCCGATATTCTGCTAATGCTGCTCAGAAGGTACCAGTGAATCCTAATTGCAGCGGCAGGTTTTAGGGTGTTGACTCTTTATTTTTTTGTAAATTTTTTTTTAACGTTTATTTACTTTTGAGACAGAGAGAGACAGAGCATGAACAGGGGAGGGTCAGAGAGAGAGGGAGACACAGAATCTGAAACAGGCTCCAGGCTCCGAGCTGTCAGCCCAGAGCCCGACGCGGGGCTCGAACTCACGGACCGCGAGATCACGACCTGAGCCGAAGTCGGCCACTTAACTGACTAAGCCACCCAGGCGCCCCGACTCTTCTTTATTAAGATTGTAACCAGCAACTTAGTTTGCCATAGGTCACAAGGTAGCTCTCAGATGGCAGCAACTTCTAATCAATATCCAACCTGGTGACCTAGAGGTAAGTATCAATCCCTTGAGTTATCACTTCCTCAAGAAAAGAACGTTTATTTTCTTCCCAACTCAGGCACTGATGATTGCTTTTAAAATCCCCTGAGCGTCAACATGTTTGAGAAGTGAAACCTCATACACAAATGTTCACTTTGATTTTATAAAGGTTTATTGATGTGTTTGGAGGCGTATAATGCATATTTCCACAGAGCGTATCTTAGGAGGTAGGAAGGGATATTTTTTGTTATTATGTATGTTTACATAAATGCAAACATTTCAAGATAGAATTAAAAGACGTGTCAGTGTCAGATGGAATATTTTAAAGTGCGCAAGAAATAGAATCAAACATTTTTATGGTGAAATATAATCCTTTTAGTAGGTCTCTTTCAGCAATTGCTTTAAATCAGGAAAGTTTGGGGGTGCCTGGGTGGCTCAGTTGGTTAAGCATCTGACTTCAGCCTAGGTCATAATCCCACCATTCCAGAGTTCGAGCCCCGCGTCGGGCTGTGTGCTGACAGTTCAGCCTGGAGCCTGCTTCAGATTCTGTGCCTCCCTCTCTCTCTCTGCCCCTCCCCCACTCGCACTCTGTCTCTATCTCTCAAAAATAAATAAACACTACAAAAATTAAAAAAAAAAAATCAGGAAAGTTTGACTAGATACATGGGTCATGCCAAGGAAAAATGAATAATCATGGTAGCTCTTCTGCATTTGACTTTTACTGAAAACAGGATGGAGCACAGAGTTAGGCCTTAACTTCTAATGGGATTACAATTTATTCCAAAAATGCAACTATTTTTCTAACTTTGCACAAGTATTAAGAAAGAATATTCCTAATATTTGTTACGTACACTCATATATATATTTGTAAATTCTTTTAAAGTTTATTTATTTATTTTAAGAGAGAGACAGAGAGAGCAAGTGGGACAGGGGCAGAGAGAGAGGGAGAGACAGAATCCCAAGCAGGCTCCACACAGGCAGCGCAGAGCCTGATGTGGGGCTTGAACCTACGAACTGTGAGATCTTGACCTGAGCCGAGAGGAAGGGTCAGATGCCCCATGGATTGAGCCACTCAGGCGCCCCAGTCGTAAATATTTTTAAGGGGTTGCCCTAAATTGTGGTTTCTCTATTTAGCTACGTATATGCCTGGCTACAGGAAATTCATTCAAGGTATGAATAAGTGCCAGATCTTTCCATTGCAATAACATACGTAATACTAGCATCTAACTGTTTCTGCTAGGACTCGTTAACTATCATCACTGTAGCCAGAAACTAAATTCCAGCCACAGGGGAGACTGGCAGCATATGGAGCAGGAAAGCTGGCAATGGGAGGTCTGAGAAGGCAGCCTCAATGAGTTCTGAGACAGATGTGCTCCCTAAAGAGACCCAAAACTTTTGGGATAAATTCACTGGGCTCACAGATATAAACTCAGTAGATCTAGAAAGTAAGGGGAATGTCTTGATAGTTGAAGGAAGACTTTTTAAAAACAAACGTATTTTTAGGGAGGAATTAGTACTATATTTGGGATAGAGCTTGGTTGTCTCCAAATGACAGGGCCTAATTTAATTCATGACCTAGGAAGCACTGATTTCCCTTGGGGCTATGGTGCCTTAATTGGGACTGAAGTAAAAATATAAAACAATTTACAAAACATTAAGTATCCAGAGTTTAAAGATACTGATGTGTCTTAAATTATTGGTGTGTTTATTGGAATTGAGACAGGGAGCTCCATTTTAGAAAGGCTCTTTCTCTCCGCCATTCTTCTGGTAGGCCCCATTTGTTCATGTTCTATATTTTGTCCTGAATAAGCCAGAGAAGCTGTGTTCCCACTTCAAGGGAGAAGCAAGAAAGTTAATCATTCTCTGAGTTTAGTCGTAGGCCCTAAACATCTAATATCATCCAAGAAGAGCGAGATCCCAAATATTGGCTTCAAACAAACCTCAGCAGAGACTGGCGTCAACATCCCCGACCTCTGGGTGATTTGTGGAATAACACCTATCGTTTACCTGACGCCTGCCTTTGATTGGACCCTACCCTGAATTCCTGAAGGAACACATACCCTAGACCCCTTTCCAATCTAAACCCCTAACCCCAAGCAATAACGAGACCTATTCTCCTTTCCTTTCCTACTCTCCACACACACTGCCTGCTATTCTGTCCGTCACTCACACTATTCAGTAAACTCTGCTTCCCTTTCCCTGGCTCATATTTGATTTCTATCCTGCGTGAAGCCCAAACCCTCTTGGCTGGTCCTGTGGGACCCTCCCCCTGGGTCCTCTGACTCAGCCTGCGTGCATCAGATTCACAAGTAGGCCACTAACAGTTTGCTGCTATTGTTGTTATTTGCTTATTTGTTTTTAACAGAGAACTTGATAAAATGACACTACATTTCATGTCGAAGAATAAATAGAAAATCTTGAGAAAAAAAAACATATAAATCACTATTTGCCCTACTAGATATTTTACACAATTCGAAAACACAGGAATTAAAAAGAACATGATACTAGTACAGAGATAGATTATAGGAATAGAGGAAAGTTAAGAAACCCAGGGATATTTGTGGATTTAGTATATAATAGATGTGACAGTTCAAATCAATGGGGAAAATGATTTATTCAATAAATATTGTTGAAACCAATGTCCCTACAGTCAATAAGAAAAAAAAGATTACTGAGGAGCCTGGGTGGCTCAGTCGGTTAGGCATCTGACTTTGGCTCAGGTCATGATCTTGCGGATCGTGGGTTTGGGCCCCGCGTCAGGCTCTGTGCTGACAGCTCAGAGCCTAGACCCTGCTTCAGATTTTGTGTCTCCCCCTCTCTCTGCCCCTCCCCTGCTCATGCTCTGTCTCTGTCTCAAAGATTCATAAACATTTTTTTAAAAAAAGAAAAAAAATTACTAAATGGGGGGTGGTAAAGGATTCAGCTCTTTTTATCTCTATTTTTTTATTCGATTTTTTTTTTAAGTAATCTCTACGCTCAGCGTGGGGCTCAAACTCACAACCTCGAGATCAAGAGTCACATGCTCCACCAACTGAGCCAGCCAAACACCGCTTTACTTTAAAGATACCCAGATTAAGTAAAGATTAACTCTAAAAATGAAATGAAGGATGCAGGAGGATAATATTATGTTATTACTCCTGAGTCCAAAATGAGATCATTGTGGTACAAAAATTAGAATCTAGACTTTAAAAAATATTTGGCATTTGGCTATATACAAATTAAAACCTCAAACAATGAAGAAAGAAAAAAAATCAAGAACAAATTGAGAAATATATTCACAAAGTAGAAGACTATAAAGTTGATGTTTCCTATATTAACAACTCTTAGCCATCAGTAAGAAAAGACCCTGCAGAACTGGGTAAAAACATAATAAAGCAATTCAGAAAAGAAAAATAAAAACACAAATACTCATATGATTGTATGTGCAGTCCCCTATTAAAATCAGTTAAGTTAAATGTTTTACCTACCAATTATTTCAAGGCAGCAAAGTTTGTTTGTGAAAGTTCCTAATTTTACAATATTGATTCAATTCGTAAAACTCGTGTTGGCCGAAGCAAACTTGTCCTCTGACCATGGGCTTGAGAGCACTACCAGGCATAATTTAAGAATGACTAGGCTCCTTTTTGAGACGTCTGCTACACAGCATCGAACAATCTCTGCAGAATTTAGGAGGGAATGCCACATAAGGATGGCGGTTACCTTCTCCTATTTACTTTATTGACAATGATGTCCATGTATCTGTGGAATTATTCCACAATTAATGGTGACACATAATTTTCTGGGAAGCTTGAGATTAGAACAATCTACATACTGAACAGAGCAGAGTATTGGCTGGATACTAAAGGTAACTAAGTTTCTCACCATTCCCATGCCTAACCAGCTTACAGTTATTTTTCAGAAGAAAAGTATGAAGCGTTCAAGAATTGCTTTTATCAGCTTTACTGAGGTATGATTTGCAAATGTTACAACTCGCTCATTTCATATGTACTATTTAACAAATTTAAAAAATATGCG
Organism: Prionailurus viverrinus; assembly: GCF_022837055.1. NCBI lineage: Eukaryota > Metazoa > Chordata > Mammalia > Carnivora > Felidae > Prionailurus > Prionailurus viverrinus. The sequence continues at coordinate 72,617,516 of NC_062573.1, read as the reverse complement.
TCGGTATCACAATATTATAACATTTTCATCATCCTAAAAAGTTTCCTTCTGTACCTCTTTAGTCAGGCTTTATGCATACCCTTGTCCCACAACAACCACTGCCCTGCATTCTGTCACTATCATTTTGCCTATTTTTTTTTTTTTTGAAAGAGAGAAAGAGAGAAACAGTGTGAATAGGGGAGGGGCAGAGAGAGAGGAAGACACAGAATTTGAAGCAGGCTCCAGGCTCTGAGCTGTCAACACAGAGTCTGACGTGGGGCTTGAACTCACAAACCATGAGATCATAGCCTGTGCTGAAGTCAGACGCTTCACTGACTGAACCACCCAGGCACCCTATTTTATGCCTTTAAAAAATTTTTTTAATGTTTATTTTTGAGAGAGACAGAGACAGAGACAGACAGAACGCAAGCAAGGGAGGGGCAGAGAGAGAGAGGGAGACAGAATCTGAAGCAGGCTTCAGGCTCCAAGCTGTCAGCACAGAGCCCCACACGGGGCTCAAACCCACAAACTGTGAGATCATGACCTGAATCAAAGTGAGCTGAAGTTGGTTGCTTAACCAACTGAGCCATCCAGGCGCCCCTCATTTTGCCTTTTTTGAATTTCATATAAATGGAATCAAACATGTTCATCTAGTTTTCATTATTTCACTTAAGAGAATGATTTTGAGCATCGTACATGTTTGCAATGTGTTTTATTCTTTTTATTAAAGACTAGTATATTATTGTATGGTTATACCACAGTTTGTTTATCTATTCATCAAATGATGGGCATTTGGGTTGTTTCTAGAATTTACCTATTATGAATAAAATAGCTATAAACAACAACAACAACAACACATAGGTCTTTGTGTGGCCATATGTTTCCATTTCTCTTGGGAAAATATCTAGGAGTGGAATTTCTGGGCTGGATGTTGTATGTGATTTTTTTTTTTTTATGTGAATTTTTAATTTTATAAGAAACTACCAAATAGTTACCAAAGTAACCATACATTTTTGCATTCTTGTTAGAAACATGCGAGACTTTGAATTGCTCTCCATCCTCACCATCATTTGGTTTTATCAGTCTTTTAAATTTTAGCTATTTTATTTTTTTTAACGTTTTTTTAATTTATTTTTGAGACAGAGAGAGACAGAGCATGAATGGGGGAGGGGCAGAGAGAGAACGAGACACGGAATCGGAAGCAGGCTCCAGGCTCTGAGCCATCAGCCCAGAGCCTGACGCGGGGCTCGATCTCACGGACCGTGGGATTGTGACCTGAGCCGAAGTCGGATGCTTAACTGACTGAGCCACCCAGGCGCCCCAAATTTTAGCTATTTTAATTGTATGTATATTACATTATATTCAGTAAAGTATTACTCCCCAAATATAACAACAGCCATTTTATATGTAATATTGTTATGAGTTATGCTATTGTGAAAACTTTCTGAATTGTGACAAAACCTTATGTTTGATTCAAAACTTATTTTGTGAAGATATTGATTTAAGAGGAACCCCTTCTAAAAATAATGTACGCCACTTTTTCCAAAGAAAATATATAGATGGCTAACATGCGAGAAAATGTTCAACATCACTAATCTTAGGGAATCGCAAATACAGTTTACTACTTTATACCAATTAAGGGGGCTATTATTAAAATAACAACAAAACATGGGAAATAACAAGGAACGGAAATTGGAACATTTGTGCATCGCTGGTGGTGTAAAATGATGAAGCCGCTGTGAAAACACTATGTGGTTCCTCAAAAAATTAAATGTAGAATCACCCTATGATCCCGCAATGCCATTTCTGAGTATACACACAAGATTTAAAAGCAGAATTAAAAAAAAAAAAGAATTAACCGATGTTTGCACACTCAGGTACACAGTAGCATTATTCCCAAATGCCAAAACTGGAAACAACCAAGTAACAACCAAATGCCCACCAACAGATGAAAGGATAAATAAAATGTGTTGTATATACAAAACTTTAAATTTATATAATTTCCATCATGACAGTTACATTTTTTATGACGCTGTTCTATAGAAATAATCACATAGGAATGCAAATACTTAGGTATATATTCAGATATATAAATAAATATGCATGGAATTCTTATAATACTAAAAAGTTATAAATAATCTGAAGTTAATAAATAGAAGACAATTAAATAAATCCTGGTATTTCATATTGGTAGAAAGAGACACTGATTAGCTTTCAACTTACACTTTAGTATCTACATTTAAGACATTTTTTAGAAAACCAAAAAAAAAAAAAAAAAAAAAAAGCAAACGAATGTATAACTTCCAAACCAATAGAGAGAAAAAGAAAGAGAATTTGAAAAATAATTTCACAAGAAGGCAGGAAAAAGAAAAAAATCTTGTCAGTTGCAAACACAATATTATAAAATTGTATCTATATCAGTAATGTTAAATGCTAACAACCTAAAAATGAGCAATGTACAAATATTCTTAGATTTTACACATTGTAAGAGTAATAAAAAATTATGCAACAATATGAGTGTAACTGTGTTGGAACAGAAATAACTGGAATTACTTAAAGGCCAGCTATGCAATTTACCATCAAACTATGCATCCTGAGGCATATTTCTTCACCTTTCAGAGACAGCTTTTCCTCACCTGGACACCTTGGATATATATACTTCACAGGTGTCTGTGATGCTTGTTTATGGTGAATGAAATGTGGCTAGCACAGACCCAATCCACATAGAAGAGAAACAATTCTTAAAAAATTGTTACTGAAATTTACTCTTGGTATATGAATATGTCTTAAATTAATGGGGTTGTCCACATTTTAGACGGTATTCTTAGTTCCTTTTAAAAGTACATCATTCATTGGCTCAGAGCCTGGAGCCTGTTTCCGATTCTGTGTCTCCCTCTCTCTCTGCCCCTCCCCCGTTCATGCTCTGTCTCTCTCTGTCCCCCAAAAAATAAATAAACGTTGAAAAAAAAATTAAAAGTACATCATTCATTAAAAAAAATAAAAGTATACAATGCATTTTCAAATACTGTCTGTATTTTTATAATAAGAGAAAAGGTTAGTACTACTTGGGCGAATATGAGATGTATTATCTTTAGCAATTAAACTCACAGGATTCTTTGCTATTGGTGTCACTTCTTGAAAATAATTAAGGTGATAAAACACCCATTTGGATGTACTGTAATAAGTTGGGAGAATTAGATATATAGTTGAGCTGGGGTTAGGGGGTTTTATCTCATTTTGTGTATATTATAGTACCTAGCATATTTTTGATACCAAATGAATATTAATAATGAAAGCAGTAATAATTTCAATTTAGTTTTCTACATAGAATACAGATGTAGCAGAAATTTCTGCTGAACTTTTTCTCCTAATGCAAATTCTGAGTATTACTCCCAATTTATCCCTGCTATTGACTAAATCTATGTTATCCTGCAAATTATTTAATATCTCTATACCTATGATTCCATCTATAAAATGGGGATAATAATACAGACCTATTTAATTATTTAGTTCTTCAGAATGCTGAGATGCTTTATTCAAGTTAATTATATGAAAGGTACTTCAAGTCCAGGCCATTATTAAACATATTTATATGATGTAGTACAATATGACCTACCAATTATACATGGCACTACACTGAATATGGAGGATAAAAATAAAAACAAAATATCGGAATTACTTTAGCAGGCTAGCTATACAGGTGTAAGTTATTTAAGACAATGGATTATTCAAAGCTTCTTGATGTGATCCTTCAAATGTGCAAGAATTATCTCAAGACTATTATTCTTGCCTTGCTCTAGTTCAAGATTAGCTGAGATAAAAATGAAATGCTATTTTAAAATCGATGTGCTTTGCAAATATATTGATATTTGTAATTTTTAATATATCAGATTATATGTTAAAATTAAGGTCAATAATTTATGATGATACATTGATGTTTATATTTATGTTTCACCTAAAAACATTACATTGAGGGGAGCCTGGGTGGCTCAATAGGTTAAGCATCTGACTTCGGCTCAGGTCATGATCTCACCGGTCTTGGGTTTGAACCACTTGTCGGGCTCTGTGCTGATGGCTCGGAGCCTGGAGCCTGCTTCGGATTCTGTGTCTGCCTCTCTCTCTCTGCCCCTCCCTTGCTCGTGCTCTGTCTCTCTGTCTCTCTGTCTCTCTCAAAAATCAATAAGCATTTAAAAAACAAGCAAACAAAAACCAACACATTGAAAAATAAAGTGTCTACCATGAATAAAAAACACAGTAAATTAATGAAGGTAATAAAGTGGTTTTTGTCTTAAAATAGAAATTAATTAAAATGACAACTGAATTAATACTGAGTATATATTAGGCAGTGTCAGGCAGCTTAGACACATTACTGATAATCCTTAGAAGAAATGCTATGAAGTAGGAATTCGTAATTTAAATAAATAATTTGCCTATGTTACATAGACAATGATGGAATCTATTTTTTAATATTTGTGAATCCATAGTCAAGGCTCCTTTTTTAATAATTATCTTCAAATAATGAATATAATTTTTACTTCTATTATTTTACTTAATATACATACTTACTGATAGAATCTCTCTCTGTCTCTGTCCTTCTTTCTCTTGATAGATATTCATTTCCTAGTGGGATATTTTTCCACTTTCACATTTTTCCAATGTCCTTCACCCTTGGCATTCGTGATTCTTCACAGGCTCTTTCTTTCTTTCTTTCTTTCTTTCTTTCTTTCTTTTTTTTTTTTTTCAACGTTTATTTATTTTTGGGACAGAGAGAGACAGAGCATGAACGGGGGAGGGTCAGAGAGAGGGAGACACAGAATCTGAAACAGGCTCCTGGCTCTGAGCCATCAGCCCAGAGCCCGACGCGGGGCTCGAACTCACAGACCGCGAGATCGTGACCTGGCTGAAGTCGGATGCTTAACCGACTGCACCACCCAGGCGCCCCGTTTCTTTCTTTTTTAAAATCATTGTGGCAGATACAACTAGTTGTGTTCCCATATCCATTCTTCTCTTTTTCTTTGGTAATAGAACCTTTATTTTTTTTTATTTTATTATTTTTAAATGTTTATTGATTTTTGAGAAAGACAGACACGAGTGGGAAAGGGGCAGAAAGAGAGGGAGACACAGAATCCGAAGCAGGCTCCAGGCTCTGAGCTGTCGGCACAGAGCCTGACACGGGGCTTGAACTCATGAACCACGAGATCATGACCTGAGCTGAAGTCGGAGGCTTAACCGACTGAGCCACCCAGGGGCCCTGGTAATATAACCTTTAAATCTGAGCTGAGCACATAGTCACCAAAGACTTTTATTTCCCAATTTCCCCTGCAGTAGTTGTGCTTAAAAATGACTACCTTCTGATTTATAAAAGAAAGCAGGAGAATCATGGGGTATCTTTCTTGAACCCATCAAAAGAGAAAGCTCTTTGCATTCATCTGTTTTGCCATTGTGTGTGCTGTAAAATGGATGCTGCATCTTGGACCATGACAGGAGAGGCCGCAAAAATGGAGTAACAGGACAGATGGTACCTGGGTTGCTGACACTGTAAGTGGGGTAGCAATGCTGGCAGGGCTGGCTACATAATTTGCGGGGTCCTATGCAAAATGAAAACGTGGGACCCTATCTTTAAAAAGTAAGAAAAATGTCACTAAAATACTAAGGTACCATGTTTTTTCCACCTTTTCCCTCAGTCTGTCTCTAGACTTGTCATGATGTCCTTATCTGCTATTGAATATCATTCTAAGTAAAGAAAAACTGTCAAATTATTACCGTGAATTTTAATGTTCGTCTTTGTATTGTTTATAATGCCAGTCTTCAATGAAAATATAAGAGCATTTAACCTGTATGCATAATTAATGAAATTACACAGTATGTATTTTGTATCTCATATCGGCTCATATCAGAATTGTACAAATGCCGAACAAAACTAACTCAGATATTTTTATTTCATTTTGTGATAAAGGTACAGTCTTGGTTTACTGAGGAATAAGAAAGGACTGGAAAGAAATGAAAGTATGATTGTCCTATCTTTTCTTCCTTTTCATCCTTATCATGTAGGAGAGGGGCAAATACCAGCAAGTAACACAAGTGAGTGAGAAAGGATCCAACAGGGGGGTTCCTTGATAATTTGCATTTCTTAAAATGCCACTGCTTTTTTTTTCTTTCTGTATTTGAAGCAAGTTCTAATTTGACCAGAAGGCATGGGCTCTCTCAGGCTGTTGATGCTCCCACTTACATAGTCTTAGAGGTAACAAACTTATATCGCTCTTTGAGTCTCACTCATCTCAAATACATTCTAGACTCACTTGGGTTCTGTACTCATTGTGCATTGCAAAAGTTACATAGGAAGGGGATGGGAAGGAATGGTAACGTGTATCTTCTTTGTTCATACTCATGCTCCATTTTCCCATCGGACTTCACTAACCAAGGGTCAGTTTAAAGATAAAAGTATTCAGTTTCAGCATGGCTCCTGAAGAGCATTAAATCTAGGAGGTGCTGAGTGACTGCATGGGTTGAATGCCCATGAAGCTGGTCCTGAACCTGCTTTCAGGGCCTTGTAAATTTCAGACTCTTCTTTAGGCCTCTTTAGTTAAGATAAAGCGCCTCCATTGAAGTCTGACATACAATAACTCAACATTAGTTGTAGTTATTGTTACTATTAGCGGTATTAACTATTCTCATCACATAACACTCTTTGTCATGAATATCCGTCACCTAAAGCTATTTTAGTATTAGCAATTATTTCAACTATATAACCAGCTCACACATCAAAGTTCCATAGGACTAGCCTTTCTTCTTGAACGTGGGTAGGTTGACTCTGACAAAATCCAACCCAAGACAAATGCATTCCTTTGTGATATTTAGCTTAAACCTTAAAGTAAACATGAAATCATATGTTCTGAATCTTTGTGACAGGAAAAAAAAAACAGTTTTAGCAATAAGAATTTTTGTACGGTTTTGCGTTCGGCAACGTACATTATCTCTACCAGACCAAGATTAGGAAAAGGGAATACACATCTTTACTGTTGACATTAAATTTGGTTACAAAAAAATGGTAGTGAATAGCACATTAGCTTCTTAGCTAAGTGTTAGGTTAGATGGCTTTGCTGGATTTGTTTCGTTACAACTCTGGCTACAGGACATGGAGTCAAGTCTGCCAGAGGCCTGGTAGGAGAGGAATAGGTTAAGAGGAATCACAGGGACTCGTTCACCGGAAGATAAACACAATGAATGTACAACCGTGGAATGAAGTCACAGGTACTGAATGGACAAGTAGAAATTCAGAAAGGAGAAGAGAATAAACCCAAACTGTAGAAGCCAGTTTCTTAGACTTTAAAAGAAATGTTAATAAATTATGCCCTCCTCTATCTGTTTGAGTTCTTCAAGACTGGGAAACAAGTCTTATTCTTATTGTCCCCCAGTGCTTAGCACAGTGACTGGTACCCAGTTGACACTCCTTAGATGTTTGTTTTATTCTTTCCACAGCAAAACACAAGACAAGCTCAGACAAAAAACGAAATAAATTGAGAACATACTGACACCTTCAAATAGCTGTCAAGAATTTAGAGGCCATGTCTTAAATGGTTTGGACATCTGGTGAAGTAACACAAAAATAGAAACCCCAGTAGGATTTTTCAAAACTGAAGTAGGAAGAAAGAGATCTAGAAGCAGCCCTTGAAATCCCTATAGGAACATAATAAAGAAAAGACTTTAAATAGAAGCCTTGAACAGAAAACTTCATATGCTACAGGGGTTTAAAAAGGTGGAAGGACTTTGTGTCTCTGAAAACACGATGAAGGTCTTTATTCTATGTAGATATAAAGAATGTTGATATTATAAGACTCACTAGAATAAGTACGCACTTGCAAATATATAGTCAAATCCTAACCATTTAGACATTATTTCCTATGTCTCCCTGATAATATTTTTTTCATCTGTCTATGGATGGAACTATCTGCTAAGGTAATAAGTACAATATTCAAATCTTCAAGCATTTCAGAAATTAAGAGTTTACTGGAAAAATACCTACTTGAAATATACATAATATACATTAACATAATAGGTATTGCATACATACAAATTAATTCCCAAAATGTATAATTTTAGCAATATCTGAGAAAAGTTCTCTGACAACTTTGTCTAGGAACATAACGTAGTGATGAAATTTATTAAGTCTTGGTTCTAATCTACCTCTCTGCATGACTGTCATCATGCAGTTTTTCAGTTTTTCAAGATTTTGAAAGAGATGGTTGGCCATATTTTAATACATCAAGGTCATCTTAGAATTTAACTGCCATCTCCAGCCCACTGAAAAAAATGATGTGACTTCAGTGATGAGAATCAGCAAAGGTATTGTGCTTGCTTTCCTTATCCTGTGTAGAGGGATGCAAATCAAAAAAGCAAGCAAGCAAAACAAAACAAAGCAAAACTGAACTGTCAACAAATAAAATCAATGTAGGGGAAATCTGAAATCCACTAACCCACCGAGAACACACTTACTAATTTTATTGTGCTTCTATTTTAGAAGTCTTTTATCTTCATTGTTTTTTGTTTCTTTGTTTGTTGGTCATATATTTTTTAAAATTTTTTGTTTTTGTTTTTAATGTTTATTTTTGAGAGAGACAGAGTGTGAGCGGGCAAGGGGTAGAGACAGAGAGGGAGACACAGAATCTGAAGCAGGCTCTAGGCACCGAGCTGTCAGCACAGAGCCCAATGCGGGGCTCGAACCCACAAACTGCGAGATCATGACCTGAGCTGAAGTCGGATGCTTAACCAACTGAACCACCCAGGTGCCCCATGTTGGTCACATTTTTTTTTTTTTTGTATCCTTGAGCTTCCAATACCTTCCAGGCAGATGGGAAACCTTGTCAGGATATTTGAACGGAGACCACTGAACTGAAAAAAGACAAGTTTTACTGTTTTCTCCTATGAGGACATCTTGTTGTTTCAGTGACTTTCGTGGTGGTGTCCCTACATAAGTTTTCCCCCGAGCTTCATTTAAGTACAATTGACAAAATTTTAATATATATAAAGTGTACATCATGACAATTTGATACACATATACACTGTGAAAGGATTTCTCCCATTTAATTAACACATCTATGGATGTGTTAATTAAATATATATAATATATAATATATATATACACTATATATACATATATACATAATACACATTATGCACACACACACACACACATTCACACACTGTGTGTGCAAGAGAACATTTAAGTGCTATTCTCTTAGTAGTTTTCAACTCTACAATACGATCTTACCAACCGTGGTCACCATGTCGCACATTGGATCCTCAAATCTTCTTTTTTTAAAATTTTTTTAATGTTTATTCATTTTTGAGAGAGAGAATGTGAGTGGGTTAGGGGCGGAGAGAGGGGGAGACACAGAATCTGAAGCAGGCTCCAAGCTCCAAGCCGTCAGCACAGAGCCCGACGCGGGTCTTGAACTCACGAGCTATGAGATTGTGACCTGAGCCGAAGTTGGATGCTTAACCAACTGAGCCACCCAGATGCCCCCAAATCTTCTTATAGCTGAAAGTTTGTACCCTTTACCAACCCCTCCTAATTCCCCCATCCCTTAATCCCTGGCTATGACTTTTCTTTTTTTTTTTTTTTATTAACTTTTTTTTTCAACGTTTTTTATTTATTTTTGGGGCAGAAAGAGACAGAGCATGAACGGGGGAGGGGCAGAGAGAGAGGGAGACACAGAATCGGAAACAGGCTCCAGGCTCCGAGCCATCAGCCCAGAGCCTGATGTGGGGCTCGAACTCACGGACCGTGAGATCATGACCTGGCTGAAGTCGGACGCTTAACCGACTGCGCCACCCAGGCGCCCCTGGCTATGACTTTTCTAAGCTCAGTTTCTATGGGTTTGACTTTTTAAAATTTACATTCAACATATAAGTGCTACCATGCAATATTGTCTTTCTCTAACTTTCTTCCTTCACTTACATAGGGTTGTGAGCACTACACGTTCTGAGGACATGACTCCTGTACTTTACCCACCATCTAACCAGGCAGGAGGGCATACAGAGGAAAGTAGAGCTAATTTCCAACTTTATGATCAAGCTCCCTGAGCCAGAGAGTGCCCAGAAGAGGTCTGTTTGTTTACATTCATTTATTCATCATTTTCAATTCTGTAAGCTTGTGGAGAATGTGAGGGAAAAAGCGTTCAGCAACAGAAGAAGGTAGACCATGTACCTGTGTGTGTGTGTGTGTGTGTGTGTGTGTGTGTGTGTGTGTGTGTATTTATATATAAAACTTCTTTTAAGACCTTGGCTATTAAAGCTAGAAAGTAATTAACTTATTATCTGATTTTTAGAACAGTACTTTCATTTTTTATCCCAGTGGTCATGCTCAGAAAAAAAAGGGAAAAAAGGAAGCCGGGTTACCTTATTTCTTTAATAATATTTTTGGATATTCCTAAAATAACCATTCAAATATTTAAATTTCTAATTTGGGAAATAAATTAAGTGAAAATGTTTGTCATTTAATTTTTTTTTCCAGAATGAATATATTCAACACATACTTATTGGATATTTATTGTGTACAAGGACTGCAGGTGGGTACTCTGGGGAAAAACAGACTAATTTATACTTATTCTCTTGTGGAGTTTATGGTAAATTGGAAAAAAAGATCATAAAATTTCAATATACAATATAAAAGTTCATAAAAACATAGATAAGTGGAACAACATGATTTCAGGAGAAGAGGAAATTCTTGGAAACTTTAATTTTACAACTTCACATACTTCAAAGAGGAGTATGGCTTTCATTTGACTGAATGGGTGGGTAAGTATAAGGTTAACGGTGAGAACCAAGATAAGAATCCTGGTATGGGAAGGCTACTTATTGTAACATGATAACCATGTTACAATGATTATTGTATGAGAAAATAAATTGTTGTCCTTTTATTATGCTTCGCTATGTGAAAACCACTGCGCTAGAAAATACTTGTGCTACAAATGCATGCAAGATTCAGTTCCTGCCCTCAAACTGCATCTTTTATGGTATAGAAATCTTGGATTTTTGGCATAAACCTTTTGGTATTAAAATCTTGGGATTCTCTGAGGATGTAACCAAATTATAAACAAAAAGGATAATAGAATAGACGGTAAGCCACATGGAGTAATATGGGTTCCCTCATGCAAGACCTCCTCAAAAATAATGCTGGTTTAGGCGCACAGTCTCAAAGGCTCACGGTCTCAAAGCGTGGTGAGTGGCAAAGATCCAGCTTTAAGAAGCCATACTGCATTTTTCTTAAGCTTTCTTTTTTTTTCTTCCCAATTTCTCTATAGAAGACTGTACATGTTCCTGTCTCTATAGCCCTGTGTTATTAAAGCCCAGACTTTCTATCAAGAATTGGTTGGTGAGGAAATTAGAAACAGAAATGGAATTAAAGTCATTTCCCTTGGAGAAATACAGATGGTATTTATTGGGGATTGCAGGGTAAGTACAAAGCAGCTTGGGATAACACAGCAAAAAACAGCAAAAATATGTTCCCTTGGGAGAAAAAAAAATAGCATTTTTTAAAAGAACAAACACTACTGATTGTCAGTTTCTCCATACATTTTCCCTTCTGGTAATTGTCCCAATACAGCTCTGCAAAAATACTTTCATCTTTGAAATTACTAAGATGTGATATAAACAGAGATAAATAGGTGTTTAATTTTTTACTGATTCCTTTAAAATAATTATGTATTCATTTATAAAAATAAATTCAACTGGTTTTTATTATAGAAATCTATCCTTCATATAAATTGAAATGATTAATTAGAAGTATTCTATTTTTTTTTAAGTTTGTTTATTTATTTTGAGAGACGGACTGAGAAAGAGTGTGTGAGCACTTGTGACCAGGGGAGGAGCAGAGAGAGGAGAGAAAGAATCCCAAGCAGGCTCCATGCTGTCAGTGCATAGCCCCACTCAGGGCTCCAGCTCAGGAACCCTGAGATCATGACCTGAGCTGAAATCAAGAGTCGGTTGCTTAACCAACTGAGCCACCCAGGCACCCCTAAAATTGTTCTTTTTTTATTATTTTTTTTACATTTATTTATTTTTGAGAGACAGAGTGAGACGCAGTGAGAGTGGGGGAGGGGCAAAGAGAGAGGGAGACGCAGGAACGGAAGCAGGCTCCAGGCTCTGAGCTGTCAGGACAGAGCCCGATGCGGGACTCGAACCCACAGACTGTGAGATCATGACCTGAGCCGAAGTCGGAGGCTCAACCTACTGAGACACCCAGGTGCCCCAAATTGTTCTATTTTTTACTTAACCTTGACATTTGCTGAATTTGAAGTAGATGAGGATTTATTTGCCACAGTTACACAAGAGCTACTCCTTTCCTTCAGGTTCTTAGAAATAAAAATAAAATAAAAGTTCAAAGCTGTTTAGTCACCCTAACACCCTGACATTCAGACTGGAGTCCATTCTTCATACCTAGGAGGAAACAGTGCTGGTGCTCTCTCAGAAAAGAATTAAGACCTGTGGATTCTCTAAACTATGTATTCATTCACCCTCTTCTTTCAATCACTGAAATATGTGAGAAATTGAACATGAAACCTGGTGAACCTTTGAATTATAGTAGTTTCCTCTGGGTTATTAGTAAGTCATTTCCCCTCTTACTGATTAGTGATATTAAGAAAGTATCACAGATGTCAGGACCCTCAGATTACCGTGTGTTCATCACCAGGATCCTATCTTAAACCAAAGCCAAAAACATTCTAAATAAAGTTGAAGGAAATCTCTCCTCCAGAGCTGTAAAATGGTGTTATTGGCAGGACTGATGAGGTAGGTATCAATCCCACTCTCTTATGAGCATACAACTCAACCACATTTATTAGTTCTTTTGCATCTAGTAGGGGCCAGTGTGACCAACTCTCACTAAGAGATCAAAAGCAGAAGTGAAGTGTTACCTCTGAGCCTAACTTTGGGATCTGCCCAAGATCTATCAACTAAGTGTGCATATATGTGTATGTAGACACGTGGACACAGATATACAAATGATAGAAATTGTATGTGACTCACAAAGCCTACTTTATTAATGATTTACTACCTATCTGTATGTACACATGAAAAACTGCACATTTATACTAATACCCTGATCCCAAACTGAGAACATAGGATTCGTTTGAACTTCTGAGTTTTCTTTGATGTGTAAGTTCTTGTCTAACAGTGAGAATCAGAGCTGCTTGGCTGGCCTCTCTCTCCTGTCTGTTCTTGCTTCTTTCATCCACCTCACTTCACCCCCAAATTCCCAGTGGGGCAAGATGGTGGATGCACATGGGCTCATAGTTACATGGAGGTCAGGGCAGTCTCTGAGGTCAAGGGCTATTTAAGCCGTGGCTTTGCAAGGCATTTCCAAGTTATGTCTTATTTGGAGAGGGATGTCGGAGGTTACTTATTCTACACCCTACATCCACAACTGCCTTCAGCTACTCCACAATGTTTTTTGACCAACAATTTAATAAGGAAAAGAGGAGTAAAATTATAAGGAGGTATCCACATAAAAACCATACATGGATTTTTAAACTGGTGAAACTGTGATAAACCACATCCATGATTAAATAAATACCAATTAAGTTAGAGATACAACGTATCACATGTTATGTTGACAAACATTAAAAAGGTTGATATCAAATGTTAACAAGATTTGGGAAACATAAGAATGTAAATTAGTGCAACGTCTTTGGATGATGCCTTAGCAGTGTCTTTGAAATGTAAAATCTACTGCCTTTTGACATAATAATGCCAGATCAAAATTTTTATTTTGGGTTTAGTTGATTATGTGTTCAAAACCAAAAAAGCAAGTTTATTGCAGTATACCAAAAGTCAGGAAATAGATACAAGTTTAGCAAAATGAATGCAGTTCATTTTTTAAAAATGGAGGCCACCTTAGGCATTTAGAGATACTATTTCAACATTCACTTAATACTATGATTTGTAGAAATATTTATGAAAGAAATGCAGCTGCAGAAATCTCTAGTCCAAGAATTAAGCAACATAAGACAGAAATCTGACACATTGCATCTAGTTTTGGGTTTACTTTGGGTGGGGGCACAGTTGTATGTGTAGAGTCTCAAGCTTAAAGTGCATGAAGCAACATAAGACCAGTAAAGACTTTGGTATGACTAGATTTTACATATTGTGTATTTTAAATTAAAAAAAACCCTTTTTTAAAAATCTGTATTTTTTTTTGAGAAAGGGAGAGAGACAGAACGTGAGCAGGGGAGGGGCAGAGGGAGAGGGAGACACAGAATCTGAAGCAGGCTCCAGGCTCTGAGCTGTCAGCACAGAGCCCGAGGCCAGGCTCGAATTCACTAACCAGGAGATCATGACCTGAGCCAAAGTCGTATGCTTAACTGAACTATTCAGGAACCCCTAAAAATTCTTTTAAATTATAAAAACAATACATTATTTAATTTTTAAGTATGAAGTGCATATATAACATTTAGAATAAAATAGAAGAAACTATAAAGAACCGCTGCTCATTTGTTCATAACTTGATAATTTCCCTAGAATTCCTTGTTTTCTATTTTATACACACATGTATTTCCCACTTAATATTGAATCATCATGAACATTTTTCAAGATCATTAAATGTTTTATAAAAGAATGCTTTGAAAAGCTGTGTATCAGCAATCTCAGCAAAGTCACAGGATACAAAATCAATAGACAGAAATCTGTTGCATTTCTATATACTAATAATGGCATACCAGAGAGAGAGATTAAGAAAACAATCCCATTTATAATTGCACCCAAAAGAATAAAACACCAAGGAATAAACTTATCAAGGAAGTGAAAGACCTGAACTCTGAATACTATAAAACACTGATGAAAGAAACTGAAGGTAATGCAGACCAATGGGAAGATTTCCATGATCACGGACTGCAAGAATCAATATTGTGAAAATGCTCACTATACCCAAAGCAATCTACAGATTTAATGCAATCTCTCTCAAAATGCCAGAAACATTTTTTTTTACAGAAATAGAACAAATGATACTAAAATTTGTATGAAAACAGAAAAGCCTCAAATAGCCGAAACAGTCTTGAGAAAGAACAAAACTGGAGGTATCACAATCTCAGATTTCAAGAAATACTACAAAGCTTTAGTAACCAAAACAATACAGTAATGGCATTAAAATAGATACATAGATCAATGGAACAGAATGGAGAGCCCAGAGATATTTATATGGTCAATTAATCTCCACAAAGGAGGCAAGAATATGCAATGAGAAAAAGACAGTCTCTTCAATACATGGTGCTGGGAAAACTGGGCAGCTACATACAAAAGAACAAAACTGGATCACTTTCTTATACACAAAAAAATGTATTCAAGACCTAAATGTGAGACCTGAAAGGATAAGACTCCTAGTAGAAAATACAGGCAGCCATTCCTTGACATGAGCCGTAGCAACATTTTGGTAGATATGTCTACTGAGGCAAGGGAAACAAAAGCAAAAAGAAACTATTGGGACTACATCAAAATAAAAAGCTTCTACACAGCAAAGGAAAAAATCAACAAAACTAAAAGATAATCTGCTGAATGGGATAAGGTATTTTCAAATGATATATCTGATAAGGGGTTAAAATCCAAAATACATAAAGAATTTACACAACTTAACACCAAAAAACAAGATAATCCAATTAAAATGGGCAGAGGACCAGAACAGACATTTTTCCAAAGAAGACACACAAATGGCCTACAGACACATGAAAAGGTGTTCAATATCACTAATTATCAGGGAAATGCAAATTGAAACTACGATAAGGTATCACCTTATACCAGTTAGAATGGCTAGCATCAAAGAGACAGGAAATAACATCACATGTTGGCGATGATGTGCAGAAAAAGGAACTCTCCTGTACTGTTGTTGAGAATGCAAATTGGTGTAGCTACTGTGGAAAACAATATGGAGGTTCCTCAAAAGATTACAAATAGAATTACTGTATGATCCAGTGACTCCACTACTGGGCATCTACCCAAAGACAATGAAAACACTAATTTGAAAAGATATGTGCACCCCTATGCTTATTGCAGCATTATTTATAATAGCCAAGATATGGAAGCAACCCAAGTGTATATTCATAGATGAATGGATAAAGAAGATGTGGTATATATACACAATGGAATATTACCCGCCATAATAAAGAGTGAAATCTTGCCATTTGCAACAACATGGATGGACCTAGAGGGTATAATGCTACATAAAATAACTCAGATAAAATAATTTCACTTATATGTGGAATTTAAGAAACAAAATAAATGAACAAACATTTAAGTACAAAGAAACTGGTAGTTGGCAGAGGGGAGCTGAGTGGGCAAATAAGTGAAAAAAAAAAAAGCTGCCTATCATTCCATACATACTTCCATTCTAAAACGTATTATGCATTTAGACATTTCTGTTAGATGCATGTATTGCTTCCAGCTTTTTGTTTTTATACATGTTGTTGTATATGATGTTGAAATGAGCATCTCTGAGTATAAAGTCATGTTCCAATGTTTAAATGTTTGATATGAACTTGTGGCAAATTCATAAAAGTCTGGCTCACAGTGTATGGATAACATTCCTGGAGAGGATTACCAAATTGATTTCCATAAACGTAGTACCCATGTATAGTCCCACTGAAAACAGATCAGTGTCCTTAAACATTCTAGTTGGTGGCACTGCTTAACAGATAATGAGAGCTGGAGATCTGATTTGGGTTGAAAATTGGTTTGAGCTAATACAGTGCCTGATAGCTCAGGATGGGAAAAGATTAGCCTTGACATTTAGATAGATCTGAATCACAATCAGTGGGTTTAAGCCAGGAGAAGAAAATTAACATCATTCTTATTTTCTTTATCTATACAATGATACTAATAATGATTATCTAAAAACGTGATCTGAGAAATAAGTAACAAGTATAATCACATCATTAAGTTTCTGGGCCATGCTCTGCATTTAGTAAAGAACAACTTTTATCATCATTATTATAGGTAGGTAAGCAGAAATTTTTGAATTTATTACAATGTCATGTTTTTATTAAGTACATTTTAATGTTTATTTTTTATTTTTGAGAGAGACAGAGACAGAGCATGAGTGGGGGAGGGGCAGAGAGAGAGGGAGACACAGAATCTGAAACAGGCTCCAGGCTCTGAGCCGTCAGCACAGAGCCCGACGCGGGCCTTCAACTCACGGACTGTGAGATCATGACCTGAGCCAAAGTCAGATGCCCAACCGACTAAGTCACCCAAGCGCCCCTTATTAACTACATTTTAAAAATTAACACAGTCTCTTCATTTATGCACCTGTTGCTAAAATTTGCAATTTTATATTAAGCATCTACTGCTGTGATCGTGGTTCTTCTTACTGCTCAAATGTTAATGGAATATAGCTTCCCACTGAAAAATACCAAAACGAACAAATGTAAAACTCCTGGGTAAGGTCAGTTTCAATTAATGTGATATGTGAAAGTGAACATGATCTCTCTCACAAAGTTTCATACCCGTGTAGTAGCCCTGCAAGATTCATAGGACCTTTCCTCGATTGTTTTATTTCCATCACAACACTGAGTGCTAAATGAAAGGGGGGGGGGTTGGTAGACCTACTTGCTCACATCCCATAGATGTGACAAGTGAGGTAAAAGTAGACGGGTGATTTTCACATGGACATAAAATGACATGTTCACTAAAATCTGATGTTCTGCAGTTTCTTTCTGTTATACCACACTTTGTTCTGTGTGTGCCACCACTTGTCAATAATCATGAATTGAGCTGGATGTCAGTTAGAATGCTCAGGAGATCCAGATAAGCCTTTTGTTAAATGTATATTTCTAATACAAGTAATGTATGAATGAGGCAAAGAAAATTAAAGAGGACAGAAATAATTGAAATAATCGACTCACCCATAACTGATGTTTCCCTTATCTACTTCCCAAGTAACTGAATAGCTTTTCACGCATCTTTTAAGATACTTCCTGTTTTGTTTATTTTTTCAATGTTTACTTCTTGAGAGAGACAGGGCATGAATGGGGGAGGAGCAGAGAGAGAGGGAGACACAGAATACGAAGCAGGTTCCAGGCTCCGAGCTGTCAGCACAGAGCCCAACACGGGGCTTGAACCCACAAACTGGGAGATCATGACCTGTGCTGAAGTCGGACACTTGACATACTGAGAAACCCAGACCCCACTCTTTTAAGACATTTCTAATTCGTATGCCAGACTATAAATGTATATGAATATCCACATGATTATATCTAATATGTGGCATACTATGCATTGTATTCCATTCCTTAGGCTTATTCTAGTTAAAATATTTTGGAGAAAAAAAGAAATTTTATTTTATTAAGAGAAAATATAGCACATTAGTTTTCATATTGCATAGTATTTTATGTACAAATGGAACAGTTTATTTACCCAGTCCTCCATGGATGGATATTTAGGTTGTTTCCAGGCCACCACCCTGCCAAGTTCTTTCTACCGTGTACTACTGAATAAAGGAAATTTTATAGGGAAAAGCTTAATGAGGTATAAAACTATCTATGTGTGTAATTCTAAGGTATGTATAAGAAAAAGGGGGGAAAAAAGGAAAGGTAGAATTTTGTAGAAAATGCAGGGTTTTAGCAATACAGTTTTGCTCATAACCCTGTATTTTGATCTTTCAATACTTGTGCACTACAATAAACAGAGAACATTTTCAGTCCACGGAAGCTTGTATTCTCACAGGCTCTCCACTCCATCAATTGTTAGAGGAGGAAGGATCTTTAGAACTGAGAACAGAAACCCAAAGGCAAAGCTGTTGGCCTACACAGAAACATCTTTCCCTGTAATATCAAAAACAAACCTGGAAGTGGAAACCGTGCTGGAAATTTTCTAAAGGCAAGGAAAGGTCAGGGTGAAAACCCTCCCAGAGTTTCTGCTCAGAGATGTTAATATGTACAGATTTGGACTGTTTAGATGGATGCATCTGAAAAAAAAAAAAAGCGTAATGTGGAAAGCCTCAATGGGAGTAAAGTGGCAATGCTTGGATCACTGAATGAAGCAAAATGGAGTGTTGTTCAGGGAGAGGAGAAAGGTCTCTTCTAATGCATCCAAGAGCTCCTCTTTTTATAGTTCCTTGTGTGGAAGCGAAAGCATTAGGGGACTAAAAACCTTGCCCAGGTTCCCCGCAATCTGACAACACCAGGCTGTCCGTAGAGTGGCACTCTGATGGGTTTTTAGCTTCCATGTGAGGCTCACAATGGTTTGTTTAAAAAAAATTGTTTTAGCATTAGTTTTTCAGTCCAGATAACTCATCAAGGGTCTTCTTTTCAAGGCTGAAAATTCTAGAAAAGCATCACCCTTTCACAGCCCTCAAACACCACCCAGTAACATTAATGTGCTTAAAACCAGCGCAATTTCTCCATTTTTTTTTTCTTTTTTTGAAACGCTGTGGCTCTGATTTATGAATATTTGGTACCATTTCTCACCAGATATCACTCAGGGACTTGGGTTATCATTTATTTCACCATTTAAAAACATTCTAAGCTTTAATGACTGAGATGTAATTAGATGTCAAGAATAGCTTGGGGTGCCTGGGTGGCTTGGTTGGTTATGCGTCCGACTTCAGCCCAGGCCATGATCTTACGGTCCGTGAGTTCAAGCCCCGCGTCAGGCTCTGTGCTGACAGCTCAGAGCCTGGAGCCTGTTTCAGATTCTGTGTCTCCCTCTCTCTCTGCCCCTCCCCTGTTCATGCTCTGTCTCTCTCTGTCTCAAAAAATAAATAAACGTTAAAAAAAAAATTAAAAAAAAAAAGAATAGCTTGAATAGGGCCAGGAAATTCAAAGTAAAGCTATTTTGTATTTCGGACCTGTCATTTATTTTGTACTGTGAATTATTATAATTCAAGAATTTTTTTCAAATAACAATTATCATTGATTATTGAGTTCTCTTTAGGGGAACTTAGGGTGAGTTCTTTTATAAGTTGGGAAATTTCTGTTTTGAATTGCAATGTTTGCTGAAATGAGAAATATCACCTATTTTGATTTACTTAGGTTTATTTAAAAATAGTCTTTCTGTGAATAAAACTTTAAAAATAATAAAGTTTTTTTTCATTTTATGTTCATCCTATTGGAAATCCTGTTATGATTGTACTGCTTTAGAAATTCCAAGAGCTGTTCAATCTTGTATTTTAGGACTGGCCCTGGTCCATTTCCACTCAGCATGCATTATAAAAAGAAACAAAGAAAATACGTCAGAACTATTTAAAAATACAGAAGCCAACAGATTCAGGTTAGATCTACCTATTGCCAGACAACTTTTAAGTAAAATGAAAAAAAAAAATCAAGCTTACTTTGAAATAAAAATCCATTAAGCAAGGATGTACTACTGTATGAATTATCAAAAGACTGTATGAGACTTTACTCATTTCTGCTGGTTTCGATGGTGACAAATAGAAGGTATGCTAATGAAGTCAAGATTGAAACTGGGATATAGGTTGAGAAAGAATGAAACCATGTCCATATTTCCCCATTTGAAAACTCGAGGAAAATACAAAAGGGCCAGTCCTGAAGGCGAGGGACTGGGGGAAATTAAAAGGAAGGCCATTAGGAGAATGCATTGGTCCAACCTGGCTGGCTGCCCAGAGAGGGCAATGAACTTTCTGTTAACATCTGATCCTCCTCGGCCCCTTGAGGGACCAAGCAAGGCCTCCTGTCAAAGGGCTCCCCTGGAAAAGGCTCAGAAATTCAAAATTCGTTCTCCTCTGCCTTGCTTTCATGGCCTTGTGCTTCTTTCTGTTTCCTGGGCTCCTCATTGATGATTCCTCCCTGTCTTTGGTGCAGCCTTGCCTCCCATGTGGGTCATTTGTACAGACTGACTATCCTACTAACTCTTGAACTGTGCTCTTATTCCTTTGCTATTTTTACCAACTCCTGGTAAAGAGAGCTGCAGCAGACCAGCTTGAAAAAAGTGGCTTTTCTTTCCCAATCTTTGAAACTTCTTACCCTTATACGTTGTCCTGGAAGTTATCATCCACCCAGGTAAGGTTAAGCGTTAACACTTTCTTTTCCACCCACTTTACTGCAGGGCAACACTTTGAAGGTGGTAAAAAAAATGACTTTCACATTCCACTCTTTATTCCATTAATACATACAAGTTAAAGGAAATTACTCTTTCTCTTTTATCTTCTCAGAAAAATTGTTGGCATTACGACGTGCTACATTAATGTAATTGTTTCAACTTACAGTTTATCAAATCAGCAAAAGCAATCTTTAAATCAGTGTCATTTTTTAGCCTTAAAATAAGCTGTTCTCTGAATTTGGACAGCTTATTTCTGGCAGTTTGCAGATGGACAGCCTCATGGCATTGCTGAATGTATGCATTAGAACATAATTAGCTACATATAAAGATAGGTTCAGCTCTTTCTAAATGGGTTAATCAGTTCTCGCTGAATTCAGGAAAATATAAAGGAAACTCAGCGCTTGATGTCTTTAGATTTGTTGGCTTGGACTTTAGGTAAGTTGGATATAAATAAAGAGCACCCCAATGGGAATGAGTTTTGTCCTGTTCAGCCCTTCTAGTACATTATCAAAGCATGACTCATGGAGGGCTCATTTTCTTACTAGTAAGTTCAGTTATTAGAATACCGTCTATAGATGACTTGTAAAATATAACTCAGTTAAAACAAGAGAACTGGACTGCATCTCTGGCTCTCATTCTGTACCCTCCCGTTCTTTGGTTCTTTTGTTTCTTCTGCTCTACATGACATCTAATGTTGCCATTCCTTCAGGGCTCTACCTGGCTTTGCTTCTTTGTTTCTATTCCTTCCAAGGATGTTCTTATCTAGCCCTATGCCTTCAAACACTGTATGTTGATGGCTCTTTAGTGTGTATATCAAGGAGGGATCTCTTCCCTGTGCTCTACCTTCATCTGGATGTGCAATAGATGTCTCAGACTTAATACGCTCCAAATAGAACTCTTCAGTAGTTCCCACCTCCCATTTCTACGTGGCTATCCCCTACCTTCCAGTCTTCTCAATTCAGTAAAAGACATCACCGTCTACCCAGATCTCCAGAAATCCTGAGAAGTATTCTTGATGGCTTTTTTCTTTCAACCCGCAACCCAATTAAAATTACTGCTGACTACTTCTAAATACATCTATCAGAGACCTTCTCAGGTCTCAATCTTTACTTCCTCTGTTTAGTATAAGCCACCATCATCTCTTTCCTACCTCACTACGGTAACCTCCTAACTGGTTCTCCTGCTTTTACCTATACCCCTCTTCAAAATTTTCTAAATGTAAGTGAAATCTTCACATGCCTGTTATTTTTTTCCCCTTAAAATGGTAGGATAAAAATTCTCAAACATATTCAAAGTGGAGACAATTGTACAATGACTCCCCACATACCCCTCATTCAGATTTAGTAATTATCAATTACCAGTTGGTTTCAACATATTTACACATGACTCTCCTCCCCGAACTCAAATACTCTGAGGCAAATTTCAGACATCATGTCATCTGTGAGTACCTCATTATATATTGCTGAAAGATAAGGACTCTTTTATCCAAAAAAAAAAAAATCCTATAATATCAAATATCCATTCAGTGTTCAAATTTCCATGATTATCTTAAAATATTACTTAACGACTCCAAAAAGTTTGGCATATGTATTTGATTGATTATTTCTTGTCTTTTTAATTCATATATTCTCTTTTCTCCTTTCTGTCAACAAATATGTCAAAACGAACTGTCATTTGATCTGTAGAGCAAGCCTTATTTTGAATTTTTATAATTGCATGCCCTTTTACATGGTATTTTCTAACATTTTTCTCTGACTCACATGTTTCTAAAACCTGGTAGTTAGATTAGGGACTAGGTTGAATGAAATTAGGTGCATATTGTGGTGAGAATAGTTCATAGGTGATATTTGTATTTCCTATTGTGATCCATCAAAAGTCGCACAGTCTCTGGTTGTCTTTCTGAGATGTTAAAGTGATCAGTAGATAGGGTTCTGTCAGCCTGATGTGTTCTTAATAATGTTCTCCACCTATAATCCACTTAGTAGTTTCAGCTAGCTATTGCTAATGACTTTAGCCTAAATCCATTTTTTTGTTGTTAAGGGCTGCAAAATGGTTATATCCTAATTTTACATTATTTTTTCATTTATTTGCTGTAATATGTTTATAAAGAAAAACTTTCTCTCATTATCTAGCTATTAATATTGAGGTGAGTTTGTATAGCAAATGCAGAATAAATGGGAAACCCTTGTCTTTATTTACAGATACAAAAAAAAAAGATTGGTTTTCTTGCAACCCCCAAGTTAATGGATATACTTTTTTATTATTGGGTACTATTATGAAATCATAGATTTTAACATATTTGTAGTATTTTAAATATGTATCTATGATAATTATTATTATTGGTGTTGCTCAAATTGTCCTCTTTGCTAGTTGAACTCCTTAAAATTGGATCCTGAGGTTTGATGACATAACCCAAATGCTTCCATTCTTATGATAAGGTCATCTATGTTCTTCTTGCATATTTCTTGCCCCAAAACTGGAAGCCCCCAATTTTCAAAAAAAAAAAATTGGAAAAATTGGTTTTCCAAAAATTTTTAAATTTTTGAACCAAAAATAGGTTGAAGATAAAGATGCCATGAATTTATGTTCAATTTCCAACTCCAATATTAATTTAACTTCACTAGTCTTATAGTATTTGCATATCTTTTCTCTTACTGTGAAAATCTTGGATCCTAAGAAAGTTGAATAAGTACTTTTTGTTCATCCTAATGTGTGTGTATCTGTATAAATGATTTGTTTGTCAAATATAGACACACATACACACACAGTTACAAAATAACAATATAATTACTAGAAATGGTTTAAAATCTATAGTGTTTTTGTCCTTAGTCTATAGACCCCTGGAGATATGCAAATTACTATGTTTTAAAATCACTTGACATAATTGCTTCTCAGCCTTTAGGCTAAGATCAAGTGCAAAATCACTGGATATAATGCCTGCTGGTGTGGTTTAGCCCCGCAGACACGCGGTTCATTTTATATGTTTTGTTGTGCTTTCAATTCTTAAGGGTTTATTTCTATTCACATTTGTTATATTGCATTATTGCAAAAACATCCCAGGATTCCAAAATCAAAAGGGCAAAATGAAGTATAAGCAGAGAAGTCTCACTTCCAATGCAATCTCTTTCACCCTAGTCTTTTCTTCACCTTCTGTGTAACCTATTGTCTTCACATTACTTTTGGCTTATCTTCCTTTCTCAAGAAACAGTATTTGTGTGCATCTGTGTTTTTCACCCTTCCTGAAGATGACTCATAGCACACTTTTCTCACTTTTCTCCACCTTACTTTTGTTAACTTTATGGTATATGTTCGATACCACTGTATAGCCATTGTAGAGATGTTTCTCTCTCCTTTTTGAAAGCTATCTAGTATTCTCTTTTACAGATATATTGTAAGTTATTCAACCAGTCATCTATTTATGGACCTTTAGATTGTCCAGTGTTTGGCTTTTTAAATACTGTCTTCCTCCCATGTAAAACTTTTCAATGGTTTCCCATTGCTTTTAGATTAAAAACTTCAAACTACCTTCCATGACCTACTTGGCCCTGTACACTGGGTCTTTATCTTAATTTTTCAACCCCAATCCATACCATTTCCCCCCTGCGTAGTTATGTTCTAACTTCACAGGACTTCTACTCTGACCTAAGGGCACTTTCTTGACCCATATCTTCATGGCTGACATATTTTCATCTTTCAAATTAAGGAAATTTGAATATTACTAGCCCAGAAATATCTCCCTGAACAGTCCTACTTATGATGTCACTAATAGTTACCCAATAATTACCAGGTGTATTTTCTTCATAACATGTAACACAATCTGCAGTGGAATATGATATATCCTATTATCATTATTATACATCATATCACATTGTATTATTTGTTCACTTGCTGCTTGCTCTCTCACCTACATACCCTTCTGACCAAGGTGTCTTTCACATCTTAGATAGTGTCTGACACTTAGTATGGTCTCAAAAAGCAATTCTTGCACCAACAATCGAGAGAATAAATTAATATCAAACAAAATATGCTACTCTGGAAAAATACCTCCACAGAGCTTAGCAGCTTAAAATTCCAAATGAAGACTAACTTGACTCTTGCTGTACACAGCCATAACATATTCAAAATTGTATGTCTTACACGATTTGTCAAAGGTCAGGGGGTTAATGTGCTTGTGGTCTTACTTAAAGCATTATCTCACTAGCGTATGGTATCTCATTTTTTTATGTTTTAGGAACCGATGCTGCAAGACTTATCTCTGACGTGTAACTCCATTAAACTGTGAGGTCTTTACATTACTGTTATCTCCGTTTTAGAGATGAGGATACCATCCGAAATGTGAAGTGATCTGAAAAAATGGCACATATTAGATGACTCTGCTGGAACTGACTATCCAGTCTCCTTAACTCCAACCTCATGTTTTGGGTCTGGATGCACTGAATGTGGAAACATAACAAAGCAGACTTTTCGTGACTTCTAGCCACGTACAAATCTATAGTTCAACTTCCTTGTTACAAACTTTCGTAAAACCTTACATTTGTACAAAGAAAAGTCTGTCCACGTTGATGTATTTTCATTTATCCCTATCCCCTCAGTCAGGAATTTTCTCAGACTCCATGATTTGAACACCCAGGATTTAACCATGTGATACATTTTTGACACTCTCTACAGTGTTAAAAAGTATTCACAAATGCTCATAAGTTTTTGACCTAGTTAAAGCCTCATAACTAACTTAACTAGTTTTGAAATGTTCTCTTTTTTCTGTTACAAAACAGCCTATTCAGCATTACGCCCTTCTCACACTCCGCGTCTGTC
Source organism: Prionailurus viverrinus (assembly GCF_022837055.1). Classification (NCBI taxonomy): domain Eukaryota; kingdom Metazoa; phylum Chordata; class Mammalia; order Carnivora; family Felidae; genus Prionailurus; species Prionailurus viverrinus. The sequence continues at coordinate 72,591,683 of NC_062573.1, read as the reverse complement.
AATTTTCTTTCAGTTTCCTGTCAGACTGCCATTTCTCTCCACAGCCTCCATCAGGCTGCCCTTGCCTTGCACAGAAATGGCCTAAAATTCTAAACTGACAGCACCTTTAAATGGCCAGGTACATATATTTTCCCTCATTGTAGCCACAGCAAAAATATCCAAAGCATATAACACTTACTTTAACAAAAAAATTGTGAAATTTATATCAAATCATTTTTGTCACAATACTCAATTTCTCTGTAATATATATACTCAATTTCTCTGTAATATATATGTGTGTGTGTGTGTGTGTGTGTGTGTGTGTGTATACACATAATAATGGTAGGTAGATTATATGTATATATACATATATATGTGTGTGTATATATATATATATATATACACATATACACATACATATATACATATGTATACATATACACATATATATATACACATATACATATATACATATACACATATATATGTATATATATATATATATATATAATCTACCTACCATTATTATTACTTTTATGACAGCACTTCTTTCTTTGTCAGGTTAGGACTTTTAGTAGAGTCAAAATGTTGAAAACTTGAGTCATTATTTTACTTTATTTCTAAACTTCTCTAATTTTCAGAATGACTTGGAACATATAATCAAATACAGATGCCTAAACTTTATGCTTCATGCTTAGAGGAGTTCATGGACCATGGTCAGATTGGAGCCTAGGAATCTGCATTTTTTTGAGAGAGAGAGAGCCCATGAGTGGGGGAGGGGGCAGAGGGAGAGAGAGACAGGATCTCAAGCAGGCTCCACCCTCAGCACAGAGCCCAATGCGGGGCTTGTTCCCATGACACTGAGATCATGACCTGAGCCAAAATCAAGAGTTGGATGTTCAACCAACTGAGCCACCCAGGCACCCTGGAATGTGCATTTTTTAAAAAAGAACGCTTGATTCTGATGTTAGGCCCAATTTGGAACTATCACAGGTCTAAATTCTCTACCATTTACATTCTGAATTCTTTGAAGGCAATAAATATACCTTTGTCAACTAAAGAAAGTTTTAAAACTTAAATATACATATGAGTCATCTGGGGATAGTGTTAAAATATAGATTCTGATTTAGTAGTTTTTGGGTAAGACCTGAGATTCTGCATTTCAGAAAAGCTCCCAGTTGATGTCAGTTTTATTGGTCCATGGAACACAATTTGAGTAGCTCTCAAGATTATGTGATTTTTAGAATCATCTGGAGATTTATATATATATATATATATATATATATATATATATATATATATATGGCTCCATACCTGAACCTCACCCCAGTTCAATGAAATCAGAATCTCCCAAAAAGAGAGGTCAGGATATAAGTACATTTTAAAAGATCTACAGGTGATTCTAATGGGTAGCCAGGGTTCAAAAGTTTCCCCCATACTCCTCCCAATCTACATATGAAGTAATAATTATATTACCTATTTTCTTGAAAGCACCAAAAGAGAGGGAGAGAGAAAGTGAGAACAAACAGAACATCATGAGCAATCATGACATCATTTACAGTGAAAACAATATTGCTATCATTTCTTGCCATCAGTAGGTCATTTCATGATAGAGATTTTTAGTGACACAGGTAAAGCTGAACATTGTCACCGTACATTTTATTTTTTGTAAGATCATTCGTAAATCTATATTAACTGATATTTTTGTAGCTGCTACTAAATAGGTATCTAAAAAAACTGCAGATTTACTTTTTTAAATTTCTGTTCAAAAATAAGTTCTTAAAAGGCAATTCTGAATTTGGCTTCTCATTGTGAGAATAAATGGTCCTGAACATGCCTCTTACCACAAACAAGTAGAAAACTACAGAAAATATAGCAAAGAGCTGTTTTCAGACATTGGAAACAGGCAGCCCAGGGCTGTTGTCCATGACAGAAGAAAATGAACAAGGCACCATGATTTCCCAGCTTTCTGCCTAGAGGCATATTCTGGATCATGACCCAAGAAGGGGCTCTCAAGAGGAGAACACCACTCTTGCTGAGATGAGTTGACAGAAGTCAGAGCTTAGGAAGGGGAAGGTGGCTGGAATTCGTGGGACGGACTAGTAAGAGAGAAGAGAGATACACACAGAGAAGTAGCTCCAGAAAATCTGCACGGCAGTCCTGCTGAGTCTACTGTTGAATATTAATCTGCACAGGTATGGAAGGAAATTCCATCTGGTAGGCAAAGAATCACCAAGCACGTAGAAGCTAAACAATCAGCAGAGCCTACACAGGACTTGAGGACACACAAGTTACAACAAAGCAGATTAAAGAGACCTTGTGGAAACTCAGAGCATTCAGTATAGACTCCCGAAGAGTGATGTTTTAGTAGCCAGATTAAAGAAGCCCGAGAGTAAAGCTACATCATAACAGCCACCATAAAGCAAAAATAGGCCTCAAATAACAAAATAGTGCCATCATTTCTTCCTCAAAAATATCAGGTGGATCCAAAATGACTTAACTACCTGCTCAATAAATGTGAATATTCTTTGAAAGAAAGCAACATAATATTACAATGTCTAGCATCAAATATAATATTAATAAAAAGACAAAGAGGCAAAAAGACAGGACTCACGACCAGGAGAAAAATTTAAAAAAAAAAGAAAAAGAAAAACAGATGCATAAATGACAGAGGTAATGGATTTACCATAATCACAAATGAAGATCTAACTCACGTATTTAATCTCACATTTTAGAATTTGAAAGCAAGAGTGGGCATACAAACTATGTGCTGGGTTTGATACCTGAAATAACAAATTTGATGCTAATTCCTTTTCATCTGAGTTATGTATAACAATGCTAACCTATTTATGGTTAATGAGTATCACTGTATAACTTGTTAGAGAATAAATTTAGGTAAGATAGATGTTACTAAGAAACAGAAAACAGCATCTGTGACAGAAGATAAACACGACTTGTATTTATTTCTTACTGGCTGAGATCAATCTTCCACCGTGATATTTATTATTTCAAGGTATGGTAATTCAAGATATGTTGTCATATCCATAATTACCTCCTGACTAAAGTAACTGGAAAATTAGTTTTGGGTCAGAGTTATAGAAGAGTATTTGAATATTCTATCAGATTTTATATCTTTTCTGCAATAATTTATAGAGATTGCTCTTAAAAAGAGTAGGTTAGCATTCCTAAAAACAGGGGCTTAAAAAATACATTAAAACCTAACATTCAGTTATGAAACTTTATCATCTTGCATTACAAGTTATAATTAATCAAACAATTGTTTTTGCCAGCTAGAAGTTGTTGCTGAAGTTTATGTAGCAAGTGTTTTCATTTATTAAAGGGTGTTCACATCATTTCTTTTGAATGTTTGTTTGTTTGTTTTTAAATGCCCGCCTAATAGCAAATCTACATCCCTCTACCTTCCTTCTTCACGTAAAGGAAATTCTTGTGTGATTAATAACTAATAAGAATAAAGAACTCAGGAAGGGCATAGATACACAAAGTTGGGGCTATTCATGGTTAGCAGAAATGTACTAACTGAATACGTTCTCCTTCCTCATCTCCCAACATACTTCTCAGTCTCTAACCATGCCGGCTAATTCACCCTCCTTCAATATTTTGTAACTTTCCACTCTCACACCCTTTCTCTTTGGCATCTTGTCTATTCCACAACTCCAACTGCTATCTGTTGAATACCCATTATAAGACCATTTAGTTTCTCTCACCGACCACACATGTCTCACTGACCACTTACTGAGTTTGAATGACTATACATCCTAAAAATATTTCTACTTTTCACATCTTTGGGTCAGCCTCTCATTATCTCTTGCCTGCACTAATAGAGGATTTCTCAACCCTTGATACTATTGACGTTTTAGGCTGAATAATTCCTTGTTGTGGCAGGCTTTCCTATGCATTGTAGTATTTTTAGAAACATCCCTGGCTGCCATCCAATAGATACTAGAAGCACCCCCTCTCACCAGTCGTGAAAACCAAAAATATCTCTCGATGCGGATAATCGTCCCCAGAGGGGCAAAACTGCCTCTCACTGAGAACTACTGGACTAATACTACTACATTCCAACTTGTTCCCATGTTTATTAGCCTTTGTTTTCTCCAATTCATCCTCTAGGAAAGTGAATTTTCCAAAATTAACTCATAACCAAAATTCCATTTAAAATCCTTCAGTGATTCCACATTGCCTAAAGAGAAAGTAAAAAATCTTTCAAGGCATTTATTGCTCACTGATCCATTTCCTTCTGGACTATGACTATTTCTGAAGGAGACGAGGATTAAACCCCCAAAACTTTGTATTTTGTGTTCACACGATGTAGACAGGCACATTCTACCATTCTCCACGCTGAGGTTTAAGGATAACTGCTAGGTATTTTTGGCTCATTTGGAAAGCTATTTAATTTTCCAATTCTTTCTGTTATTGATGTCTTGTATCATATTTCTACCTAGTTGGACCAAACAGAAAATCTTGGCTCAATAGGAAGGCAGCACATTCATTTTAATTATTGCTAATGAAGAAGCTTACTTAGAAGAAGTCAAAACATAGGTTTTAATTTTAATTCCCGCTTTTCTTACCAAATGATGTTGAGAAACCAGAGGAACAAAAACAACCACCCTACACAAAGAGCAGCACATATTTCGATGCACAATTCAGAAGCATTTGCATTAGTCAGAAATGCTATAGCAATAATCTGACCTATTGTTAGAAATCTAGCAAGTACATTTTTCATTGTTTCCCAGTGGGACTTTATGCCAACCAGTATTGATTGTGAGAGTTCCAAACTTCTGTTGGACTCTTCTTGTCTCTTAGTTGATAATTACTTCAGCCCAACAATAAGACAATTTGGAATGGTGAACATAAATTGATGCAGGCTGGGGGAAACTGTCTGATACCTGGGCAAACATCACTTGAGTTGTGCTCTCATTTGAGGTCAGAGCATAAAACCCTCTCAATATAGATATTCATGCAAGATTTTTACATTATTAATTTCTACCTCATTTTGTAAATCATTGTTTTGATTTTTAAAGCTTACCCTAAGGACTTAACATGACTCATTGAATGATATCTAGAGTTTATACAAACGTACACATAATGTGATGTGGCGCAAGAATTTAGGGAGATGGACAGAAGGAACACACATTGGCCAAGGGAATATGGAGAGGAACGAAAATCAGATGTCACTAGGCCTGGATAGAATTTTGCTTCTTTGAAATATAAACTAGATTGTTGGTTTTCCTCTAATGTAGCATCTGTAAAAAGCTTCAGCAAACCAGCTATGGCTCCTCAGTTCCTGGAGACTTCACTTAAAACTTTTGTCCATATAGTGTTGTGTTTAAAAAGTTGGGCTTTGGAGTCAGACCCTTTCAAATCCCAGCTGCACTACTTGCTGGCCATGTGGTGTGTGGCACGTCATTGAACTTCATGGTGTGTGGGATTCCTCACATGAAAAGCTGAGTGTATAATAAAGCCACTTACCTCATGAGACTGTGACACTGAATTAATAACCCACGTCAAGTGCTCAGAACAAAGCTTGTCATGGGGCAGCCATCCCATAAATGTGGTCTGTGATTACTCAGTGTAGTCTCAAAAATCTGAAAATCAAGACAAAGAGCAGGTAGTATCTCAATAGTCAATCTCAGGTGGCCAAGGCAAGCACTATCTACCTACCTAACACAAGCTGGAACTACTTTCTTTAAAGAAGTGTTCTCCTTCCATCTGCTTTATCCTTTTTTAAACCTCTGTTTAATGTTCATGTAAAAAGTTCCAGTGCTCGGTTCCCTTCCAGTTTACCTTATGGTTATGGTGTATTTAACACTTGGCCTAAGTTTAGAGTTTAGAGGAAGTAAAACCAGTTACATCTTTTAATTTTTGGAAGTCTTATGTGATGGCTTTCAAATATGACTACTCATTAACATGTCCAATTTGTTCTAGTAAAGCTTGGGCCAAAGAAGCATGAATTTGTCTGCTATGTTAACTAGTTGTTAACAGATAACTTCTCCTTTTGTTATTTTCTTTTTTTTTTTTTTGTTCTAAACCATCTTTCCCTCCAGTGTTTCCTATCACAAGGTAACACCTTATTCTTTTTCACTAATTTTGTACTTTGGAATGCTTGTCAGGTAAGCGTTATCCTTAGAATTTGGAAGCCCTTGCCTGATGTTCTTAAGCCTTCAGGAGAAAGATACTATGAAAAGTATTACTGTTGTTATTATTAACAAAAACAATAATAGAACACTGCAGCTGTGAAAGAATTGAAAGGAAATGCATCCAAGGGCTTTTGCAGACATTTTGAGGTTCACACAGAAAAAGCTGAAAAATATGTCTGTCGCCGTATTTTGGCCAAACCAACCCCGTCTCTTGATTTGTGTTAATTACGTCTGAAAACTCAATCCCCAAAGGCCATGGTCTTTCCATCCTTCCATTTAGAATTCGTTCTTTTGCCGTGGTTACTAATTACTGGCCAATGTCCTGACCATCCAGCTGTGCTCTGACAAACGTTACCTAGCTTTTGCGTTCTCATCTTCTGCTGAGGTGAGCACTCTTTTCTGCTGCTTAGTGACTGTTAAATCACCCGGCAAAGACACAGATACCCTGCTTCTTAGTGCAAAAAGAGCTGGGGTGTAAGACTTTTTTTCTTTTTTTACAATGATGCAAGTAAACCGTATATGAATAGGAAATGGGTTAGACTTCTCTAGATATTTATTTCTCCAGACTAAACTTAAAGATTCAGATCAGATGGCCAGGTAACGAGTCTACAAATTCTTCAATATAATGCTCCAAACAAGTAATAAATGGCTAAGGGCAGGGATTACATTTTCCTTAAAAAAAATGTACAGGGGTTAAAAAGCCATATATATGTGCCACTTTAAGAATCACTTATTTGTAGAGTTTGAAGTTCTGTCTTTGACACCATCCCTTCATTCCACCATCTACACCTTATGCACAAAGGGATGGATATTACTTTGGAGACAACAAATCATTAATGTTCAGCATGACCTATTGTAGAGTGGCATTAAAAGTGTGATTTTCAAAGCCCGATATCCTCATTTAATGTATAATTCTTCATCATCTTTGAACACTCTTCACAGAAAAAATTTGTTCTCAGCTAGCCACAAGTTTGGGAATTTAAATGAATTATGAAGCTCATTCAGAGCAATATATAAATGTCTAAAAATAAACCGTAGGGATCTAATTTTGAGTTGGGTCAGGAGAGCCACCTCCTTATCATGAAATAATGTTTTAGCACCAGTAGATAGCGTCACTTTTGGCATAGTTGTTGATGATAAATTTTGGGTAGGAAGAACTTTAGATGCTCCTTTACAAAGAAAGTCATAAAGGGACCCAGCCTCTTCCTATAGCTAAAGAATGTATCCGGTCTGTGACTCTGGAGGCCTTGAATTTAATATATCAATGTTAATTACAGATATCAAAGGCAAGGGTATAAAAATGAGAAATGAACTATCCATGTACCTAACAAATGAAAGTTAGATTAAGCGATAGTCAGTTACTGTTTTTCCAAGAAGTTGCATAGCTATTTCAATCTATGCATAGTGTTGATGGGGAAATAAAATTGTTGTAGCATCAACCTAGGTGGAATGGGGTTCCAGGCTCTTTACAGCTGCATTGTCCAGTGCAGTACCAGTAGCCACGTGCTACAGAGCACTTGAAATGTGACTAGTCTAAATTCGGTGTATTATAAATATAAAATAGACACAAGATTTCAAAACCTTAGTATAAAAATGTAAAATGTATTAATAATTTTATATTTTTGTATTTTAGATGTTAAATAATATTTAGAATATAATAGGTTAAATAAAATGCATTCTAATTAATTCCATCTGTTTCTCTCTACATTTCTAGGGAAAAGCTACCAGTTTAAAAAATACAGTCTTAAACTCTGTCTGTAGCCATATTCCCACTGGATTGCACTGCTTCAGATAACTAAATATTGTTAGCAGATAGGGTGTCAAAAAAAAAGGGGGATGAGTATTGAATAAAGAGGGCTCTCTGCGATCTGTATCAAAATCCATCCTTTATTCTGGTGTCTGAGCAGGATGGAGAGACAACTACCCATAGGAGCAGAAAGAGAAGTTTTCATGAGGAACTTTGAGGACAGAGTCCTCCCTGCTTGGGAACCAAACTTGCAGAATGCAATACAGAAGGCAAAATGGGAGTGAAGAGTATTTTCTCACCTCATTTTAGGCATTTATTTAGGGAATTTTAGGGCAGCCAAACATGGCTTCTTTCAGGTCTTGTTCTGTGCGACAACTGGAAGAGTCCCTAGGATCTGGCCATGTCCCCAGGTGCCTGGAGAAAGATGGCCAGTGCTGGTGAGACACAGCTGAACTAGGATGTAACAGGCAAAGGAACAGCAGCACCCAATAGAGCTGACTTTTTATATAGATAAGAGAGCATGCAGAAGAACACTGAGCTGTGGTGGGCTGCAGAAGTGATTTGGGACAATGTGATCAAAAGCCAGGCTCCTATTACCATTTTCTCTCTCCATTCATACCTGTAAACTAGTGAAGATGGGGGAAAATGGCATTCCTCAGACTTGTCCTTAGTGTCAAAAGTTAACGGGAATATTCAGATTTAAATTTCAATCACCACCTATTTATAATTGTTTTTAAACAATAATTTTTCAATTTTCGTTGTATTTTCGGGCCACTAGCTTCTATTTTAAAATCAACCTTTACTTCCGGAATACATGTTGTACCTTTCAAACGACTGAAGTTTTATGTTTATAGAAGTGTTTGGATAAATCCATTTCTCCCTGTGGATTTATTCTACTTCATTTTGTTCTCTAAAGCTAGGGCTGGTTGGTGGAATTTTCTTTGAGTTTTGTTTGTGTAAGACTCAATTTATATATAATATATAAATATGCAAACAGCTCAGTGGAAAACACTGTGCACTGTGTCCAAAAGCTGCCTTTCTGAATGGAAGGGAGGGAACAGAACAGTCAGAGGTGCTTTCTCTGAAGGTATGGTGGAGAGGAAGGGGAATGGGGCCTTATCTTTGCCCGTCCTCTAAATACAGAGATAGGTGATGGGTTTTGTTTCTATGAGAACATTTAGAACCTTCAGCTGTGGATAACAATTTAGAAGCCACCAAAGGAGACTATTCATTCAAGGACAGAAGTAAGGATTCCACTGAACCTAGCCACAAAGGTAAGTCAACAGAATAAGCTTACTGAAAAATACAGGTTGTCTAGTGTGTTTTTCTCACTATTTGTGTTGTTTACTTTATCATGTTTACTTGAAAATGGACTCCTGTATGACAATCCATTCTGTCAAGTTTATTATTAAAAGAGTAGGGATGATTAATGACTCAAGTGAAATTATGGATTCCTATTGTTACTAGGGCTAATTCAGTAAGCCCCAACTAAATCTTATAATGTATGACATATATACATGTGGCATTCTTTGGGATATAAATGATTATGTTAATGCTGATGCTGTGAAGCTTCCCTTCTAGACTAAATCAACATCAGCTCAAAATAAATAAATAAATAAATAGATAGATAAATAAATAAATAAATAAATAGGTAAATAGTTTGAATTTAGTTAAGGACTTTCTCCAAACAAAAAACAAAAACAAATACAGTAACTATTTATTTCTTCTCTATAGAACTCTAAGTAAAATGCACCAATTTGTATAAATTAAGGAACACAATCTGATTCAGGCAAAACCACTCATCTTTTTAAATGTCTGTAATTATATCATTTTGATTTATCATCTATTGATAAGAAATAGTTATTCCACAACCTTCTAAACTTCTAAATAGGTACTTTATAATGAAAATATTATATATAGAGTATATATTTTTCATATTTCAATGTTAATCATAACTTACAAATATAAATCCCCTACTGGGTACCTGATACGGGGTTAAGTTTCAACCCTAGGAGGTAAGAAATACTATTACTCTGATTTCACAAATGAGCAAATTAAAGGACAACGAAGTTAAATAACTGATCCAAGGTGATGTAATTCATACAAGAAGCAGCCAGAATTTGAAAGCAAGCAGCTTAACTCTTAACTTCTATACTGTTCTAGCAGGTCATGTGGAGCTTTTTGAAGATCAGTTGTTCTGGTTGACATTGGGTGTTTTGGGTGAGCTGCTCCCTGTTTCCATACATTTGGTTAGAGTTCCCCAGCAAGTGACTCTTCAACTGTATGCAACCAAAGTGGGACTGCCAATGCAGGTTATTTTCTGCTTTCCTCAAAACGATGCTCTTTCTTCCAGGAATACAACTCTATTTTTTTAATGTATTTTTTTAATGCTTATTTATTTGTGAGAGAGAGAGACAGAGTGTGAGTGGGGGGAGGGGCAGAGAGAAGTGGGGGGACATAATATGAAGAAGGCTCCAGACTCTGCGCTGTCAGCACAGAGCCCGACACGGGGCTCAAATTCAAGAACTGTGAGATCATGACTTGAGCCAAAGTCAGACTTAACCTACTGAGCCACCCAGGTGCCCCGCAGGAATACAACTCTTAAGCAGAGTGCTACCAAGTCAGGGAAGTGATTGAATCTGAGCTATGTCCATGGTCATTCCTTGAAGGAAACCTTCCATTAATTCCCAGGACACATTTTCTTTTGCTCTTTCATGTATTTATTGTATATGTATTGTATTTAGTTACAATTGCTTCTAGTAAGTGAAGAACTCTGAGAGATATGAAAACATAATTTTGGATATTCCAGAATAGTTGTGGTCTAAACATTCTGCTGGGTTCCTAAGTACTTGGAATTTATTTGTTGTTGTTTTGGAAAATGTGGTTATTCTGAGTAGACTGCCCTTAAATCATGAGTAGGCACAGATTAATTGCATTCTTCCAATTTATTGAGCTTCATGAACTTTTTTTTCTTGTAAGTTTCCTTTATTGATTCCAGCTCCAAAATTACATTCCTGTGACCTGTCCTGCCTTTCACATCTAAGGATTCTATAAGAATTGAGTTTTTTGCATTATTTAAGAAATTAGATACAATACATAACTCCTGACATAATAATTACTCTTTTGAAGTGTACAACTCACTGTTGTTGTTGTTGTTGTTTTAGTGTATTCACAAGGTTGAGCAACCATCACCAGTAATTATCTAATTCCAGAATACTTTCATCACTACAAAAAGAAATCTTGTTCCCATTAGCAGTAACTCCCAGGATTCTTTCCCCCTAGCTCTAGGAAATTACTAATTTATATTCAATTAATTTACACTGTTTAAATATCCTAAAAGTATTTTCTTTACAAGATAACTTCTCCTTAATTCACTCAACCTATATTCAGTGCTTAGCATTCTCTACTTTTATACATTGACTTGAAAATAAAAACAAAACAAAATGTATTTATGTCCTAATAGCTATTGAGAGAAAATAGTTACAAGACATTTAGCTCTGTAAGTTGTTCAGAATCTTTTAATTCTCTTTCTCAAACTATTAATATATTTCTGAATCTGAGAAATTACATAATATTATGCTTATATTTTATTTGGATCTGGGCAAATGAAAAAAAGGCAATGGATAGAAAGATTATGCAAAGTCAGATTCCATAATCCTCCCCAGAATTGTTTGTCCTTGATCTAAATTAAGTAAGACACAATCCTTGATCTAAAATAAGTAAGACAAACCTCATCTTCAATTAAGCAATTTGAAGAAAATTTAAACTCTTTTGAATATGTGCTTTTTTCTCAGGGTCTTCCTAATGTCATACCTGAAAAAATAAACAGTTATCTTTTTTTAAAAAAAGTTTATTTTACTTATTTTGAGAGAGAGAGAGAGAGAGAGAGAGAGAGAGAGAGAGAGAGCGCGCGCATGGGAGGGGCAGAGAGAGAGAATCTCAAAATCACTAACAGTGCAGAGCCTGACACGGGGCTCAAACTCATGAACCGTTGAAATCAAGAGTTAGTCTCTTAATCAACTGAGCCACCCAGGTACCCCAAGAAACAGTTTTCTTATCACCTGCTTTGCACTAAAGATGCACTTAAGAACTACAACCTAATGATGTCTATTTACCCAAGTATAGACATTAAGTAATAATGTTTTCATCTGTCTTATTCTAGAAAGGATTTTAAGTAGCTGTATTTTTCAAGTTAGTAATTTTGACTTCAGGATCTACTGTTTTTAGGCAGTGTCTCAACTTCTGCTTCTCAAAGGACCTCCACAGGTCTTGGGAAGTGGAGAGCTTCCTGGTGAAGAACTCAGGCTCTGGAGTCAGACTACCTGAACTCAAATGCTACCTCTATTCTTAACCAGTCACACAAACACAGGCAAGTCACTTAACTTCTCTGTATCTTTTTCCTTATGTATAACAGGGGGATAACACAACATGTCTTAAAGTTTTTTTATCAGTAGATGAGATAATAAAAGTAAAGTGTTCAAAGTAGTGTGTGATACATTCCATGGGCTCAGTTAAGGCTGGCAATTGATATGAACTGAAACTATCCTTCCTCACCTCACCAAATCCATTCTTGAGACAGCTACAGTTTAAAATACATCCAGGCAGAACCCCTGTGAAAGGGTAAGAAGGCTACATCATGAAAATTTTAGTCATAGTAATGATAGTTCTAAGTTGCTGAACAGATCTGTACCAACATGTTGATGTATCTTTTACTTGTTTTTGTTTGTTCATTTATAATTTCTCAGCAACCCAGTAGCATAAGTGGTATTTCCACTTTACATGTGAATAAACCACATTTCAGACTGGCCCATTAACTAGCTCAGGGTTTGCACATTCTTCACATTTTCTTTCCAAAACTCTCCCTGTTCAAGGACACCCAGTGACTCCATGAGAACTCCAGAGGCCCAACTAAATATGTTTTCTGGAGCTTGTGGGATGTTCCTCTTCAGGTATCTCAGATTTTGTTATTTGGCCTTATCACATCTTCCTTTTAGGGGAGTTTAATTAATAAGACACTGAAGAAACATATGTAGCAGACATACAAAGAATAGAAAATAATCAGGGGTGGAATTCATTTGAGTGCACACGGCTGATGTTTTCAGGAATCTGTCGTGAGGGCGGTGGTAGGGTTGCTAAGATCTGAAGGAAATCTCCCTCCAACTTTTAGCTCGATTTCTATTTCTACAGATGGAGAAGATGGTCTTCATCCAGAAGAACGAAAGCATGTCCTGGAGCTTGCTTCTATTAGGATGAAGGTAGTCTTTGAAACTCCCCTGGGAGAACCATAAAAATTCATCTGACTTGGGTCCACCTGGGGAATCTGGCAGCCAGGGGAACAGTGCATCTGCTGAGGTCCACATATGTGTGCAGGGGAATAAACTCCCGAGGATAAGCATCACATAGCATCCTAAAGAGGCATCCTAAAGAGGCAATTTTACCAAATACAGGCAATTGAGAACAATATTCTTATATGCAAAATAGATTAAAGTTTTTAAGATGCACTCTTAAATTATAAATACCATCAAAGTCCTAGCACGGAAGAGAAGTTACATTCTAAAGTATTTAATTACAAAATTAACAAAGGGACTGTTTGCAGAGATATACACAGAACAACAAAGAATGTTAAAGCACTCAGGAACTAACAACAATCAGAAACCATCAGCAAACGCTGAGTGGCTATTCCTCACTCATCTTTAAATCTCTAGTATCTCGTACAGTAATGGTCACATAGTGTTATGATCATCATCATGATAGCTATGATTTAATGAAGGCTTCTCTTGTGCTGGCCACCAAGCTAGACACATCATTTCATACATTATCAGCCATTTTGTGATTTGGGAACGATTGACTATATTTTACAAGATGGACAATGAAATTCAAGACTCTAGGGAGAAAATCACACAGGGAATATGTGCAGAATTAAAAATCGCACCTCACTCAAAATACCATGCTATCCAAGTTACATTAAGTGAAGGCCCATTTTACATATCAAATGAAAGATTTCTCTTGTGTTTACTATTAATTTTCTCCTACTCCGGGGCATCTGGGTGGCTCAGTTGGTGAAACATCCAACTCTTGGTTCGGCTCAAGTCATGATCTCACACTGGTGAGATCAAGATCCACGTCAGGCTCTGCACTGAGCACGCAACCTCCTTGGGATTCTCTCTCCTTCTCTCTCTGCCCCTCCCCCTGTTCAGGCTCTCTCTCTCGCAAAATAAATAGAAGCATTAAAAAAAATTCTACTACTCTAAAAAAAAAGTCAGCCACGTAGTTTTCTATCTACACTCCAGCAAATAGTTAAACATGTATAACTCTCATTTCCCCTGGCATTTTGCCAGAAAAATATTCCTGTTTTGTTTCCCACCCAGATCACAAACTCCTCAAAGGCTGTGTTATACAGCTTTGTATCTCTCAGAGACTCATGCTTTCTACATACCAGTTCATTCTTATTTATACATACATTCTTTTTATGCTTTTTTTCTGCAGCATCAGCATGGCTACAAGCCTAGCTCTCACAGAGTTTCTATTATAACTAGTTTCTAGAGCAGCCACTTTTACATCCTGAAAGTACAATGCAAGTTATGTTTAGTTTTTGAATCAAAATTCATTTTATTTTCTCAGTGCCTCTACCTTTTTTGAAGAAACTTAAAGATGCCCAATATGAGCTTTGCAAAATTAGAACTGGCTATTATTTGTATTATTTTTTTAATGTTTATTTTTCAGAGACAGAGAGAGAGCATGGGTAGGGAGGGGCAGAGAGAGAGGGAGACAGAGAATCCCAAGCAGGCTCTGCACTGTCAACTTACAGTCTGATGCGGGGCTCAAACTCACAAACTGTGAGATCATGACCTGAGCTGAAATCAAGGGTCAAATACTTAACCAACTGAGCCATCCAGGCGCCCTAACAATTATTTTTAAAGAGGGCAAATACTGGACCTGTCTGACTCATATCTCTTTTATAATGACTGTTACATCATATGGATTCCTAGTAAGTGTTTTTGACCTTGGTAGATAAAAGCGAGAGAAGGAATTCTCATTGTTTGCTGACCAATTTACCTGACCTTGAAATCAATGAGGCAGACAGATTCTTGCAAGACAATCTTGCAAACTGCTTAGCAAAGCATTGAAGCTCCTTTGCAACTTGGACCAAATTTAAAACAAAGTTTTCCAGCCTCTTTTCCTATCACTCTGAGCACCCATGCACCATAGATTCCAGCTGCAGAGAATGGCCAGGGAATATGCTATGCTCTTATGAGTCTCGCCATTTTACATCGTTGATTTCCTCTTCCTGGAATGCTCTGCCTTGTGTGGGACTCAGACATCAACAAGAATGCCACCATATTTTGCAATTTTGATAAAGGGTAAAGGGTCCATTATTTTAATCCTAGCATGTCTTTGACTAGGTATCTGACCTTGAGCTTGGCATATCGCCACTTTGAGTATTAGTTTCTGTATCTGTAACACAAGAGAAATACCATTCACCTCAACATAGCTGTTGTGAGGATTAAAATGAGATTATAAAAGTAAAATGCTAAGCATAATGCCCAACACACACAGCAAATGCTCCACAAGTAGTAGCTACTATATATTTTTTAATCCAGATTAAATATGTTCTGTCTATGAGCCTTCTTAAACTTCCCCAGATGAGATTACTCTCTTTTTGGCTCTCTTAGTACATTTCTGCCACCATCACGATGGCACTTTCTTCTCTGTATTATAATTATTTACATGTCTGTATTCCATTATCAGAAAATGGATTTTTAGCTTCTTTATGTCTTCAGCATAGTTGCTTCATTTTGTAATTATTAGGTATTGGAATGAAATGAATGAATGAATGATGAATGGGTCCTAAGATACAAAATACTCTTATATTAAGTCATTGATTATTCTAAAGTGACCAAATTACTTCAAAGTGAGTAATTTAGATAATAAGAGACTCTGTCTTAGGATATACTCGATAACACCTAGTCAATAAAAAGGCTTAGTGATAAGATCTTTATGATTCATTTAATCAATCACTCAATTCTTTCTGAAGTTGAGGAAGTGGAGAGTCCTTCTCTCGTTTCTATATTTCAACCACAATGAGAAAGCAAACCAGTCCCCAGGATTGATGCTGGATACTGTTAAAGTGGTGTGTATTTTGCAATTCTTAATTAATTTGTGGCAAACACACAGCAGTCTCCATGGCCAGCTTCATCTGCATACAGCAGTATAATCATTTTTTCTCTTATAGTAAAGATTTTTTATGAGTCATAAGTCTTCTCCAGAGGGTGTGGTTATCATCTGATAATCACACCCTTGGGAGAGTAAAAACACTTATCTTTGGATCATGACTTGCAATGCCCCACGGGTGTGATTATCTCAGGAAACTCACACTCTCTGTCATGCCTAATTGCTTAATTATTATAGCAGCGAGTTCACACCACCATACAGGAGCTAAAGTTGTGTCAGCATTTCCACTATAAATTCCTTTTCCAAGAGTATAACTCAGCCATTAAAAAAAAAAAAAATCTATGTTTTGTTGAAGGACTGCACTAAAGGTGTTATTCAAAAAAAAAATATGTATTTTTTCAGTAGATTATTGTTATCTCAAAAATTGGGTCCCTGTCCCCCTAGTGAGTTGACCAAAGAAATAAATGCTAATTAAACATCTTTAAATCATATAATTTTCTGGGCATTTGGGAAAAGAATACACATTCAAAAAACGTAACTATGATGTCATCTATCAAAATAGCAAGAGTGGCTCATGCAACTTTCAGTTTCCTTGGCAAGAGACTTACACTTTTTAGAATCATTCATAAAACTTTCCCCTTTCTAGATAGAACAAGCTAAATTATAGTTGAAAAAGGTCATACATAAGTTCCAAACCTCAGCTGATTATTTTCTGAGGTCATATACTGTTAACTTTCTAAAGAGGATTGAGTAAAGGGTCATTAAGCAGAAGACAGGAAACTGTCTTCTATGTAGCCAAACACTGCATAGTTGCTTGTAACAGATCCTCTCAGTCTTATCAGTGTCTCAAAGGTGACAAATGTCTCAAAGCCTGGAAGAGGCTGATTTACGTAGATCCAATTCACAAGAGATCGGAAGTTAGAAGTCACTCTGCTAATGCTAATAGCCATAATTCATCTGCAGTAACACCTTTTCAGTAACAGCATTCCCGGAACACTGGTAAACTTTCCCCCATAAGCACAGAATTGGATGAAGTAGAAAGACAGTGTTTAGTAGTATTTCATATAGAAATGGCTGAGGGCTCAGCACTTGTTTCTTGCATCAGAGGACTGTTACTTCTTCTGTTACTGACAGTTACTGAAATTCTTGATGAAGAACCACTTCTTGGGGTGGTATTCTAAAATTTGACCTTTAATTTTCCATGGTCCAGTCTGGTATGCCTCAAAGTATACATTTGGAAAACTTAGGTTTTGGACTAACCCTTCTCTCCAAACATTATTAATTCCTTAATTCCTCTGTTCATCCTTTCAGTGTATTTGGTAAAGTTCTTTAGTCTTTTTACTCAAAAAATGCTGCAATCTCTCCATTGAATGTCATGGAGTTGATGAACACCTGGCCCTCCATGAAAACTACCTTTGCCAGAGCATTACTTCTGATATCAGTCCTGTCTTAAGCTATTTGCTCTTCTATAAATACCTAAATAAATCTATCTTTATGGAATCATATTTCTTTAAAAATATTAACAAAAATATCTCCAGAATACAAAAGTGTGTGTCAATTTTCTGCCACACAAAATAAAAGTGGTTCTTTTTCTTGGGGAGCCTGGGTGACTCAGTCGGTTAAGTGTCCATGGTCATGATCTCATGGTTCATGAGTTTCAGCCCCACATCAGGCTCTGCACTGACACTGTGGAGCCTACTTGGGATTCTCCCCCACCCCCTCTCGCTCACTCTGCCCCTCCTCCAATTGCTCTCTCTCTCTCTCTCTCTCTCTCCCTCTCTCTCTCAAAATAAATAAATAAACTTTAAAAAAAAGTGGTTCTCCTTGTGCATAACTGAAATATGTTATATTGTTAGATACGAGATCAAAAAACGCACGTGCATTTGTTGATATTTCTTGAAAATCTGAAATGCTGAATTGTATCTTTACTTCACAGAATATAAGCATGTGTTCCAAATGTTTGGTTGTATTTTTGATAGTCAATAATGAGGGCATTAAGTCATCAGGAAAATACGGGGGGAAAAGATAAAAGTCAAAACAGAACCTGAAAGTTTTTATTGTTTTCATCATTTCACAGATAAGTTTTACTGTGACTCCCACGTGGAAAGTTGATAATCATTTTATGGACACGTGTGTTAGAGTCCCCACTGCACAGTTACCAGTAACGAGGTAACCATAGATGATACATCTGGTGTTTTGTGAATACGGAGATCAAGATGGTTCATTAAAAGAAGAAAGAGTAACAGTTGCTAAGTAGAATGATATTCGATATAGAAGCCAATTATGTATATTCTATTCTGTCAGTGATTTACCTTACATGTTATCAAAATGAAAAAGAAAAGATAGATTCCTATCTTTCCAGATGATCTGGAGATAGACAAATGAGGAAATGAGGTCTTGAGAGGAAAAACACATTGTAGCATATCACACAATTATTCTGGAACAAACAATTTTGTCTTGTCTTATTTTATCTTGTTCATAAGAGAGCTAGTAACAGGCATTTGTTAGGTTAAGTAAGATATGTATGAGTTAATTGCTACTAGTCTGTAAGGTATTAACGGGGAGAGCTTTCCCAGCAACATGTACATAAATATAAAATAGAAAGAAGCCAGCATTTCTAAATAGGAATAAGATTCTGATTTTACTATAGGTGAGTTATAACTTTTTTGGAGGTCAGGTACTTCTTTTTTTTTTTTTTAAGTTTATTTATTTATTTTGAGAGAGACAGAGACAGTGTGAGTGGGGAGGGGCAGAGAGAGAGAGAGAATCCCAAGCAGGCCCCATGCTGCCATCGCAGAGCTTGATGCAGGGCTCAAACGCACAAAGCCAGGAGATCATGACCTGAATTGAAACCAAGAGTCAGACACTTAACCGACTGAACCACCCAGGCACCCCTGAAGGTCAGATACTTCTTAAAGAAACCAAATGTCTACATGCTCATAAACATAAAATTAGCATATAATATTATGGGGTCCATAAATCTCTTAGAGCCCATTTGGAGAACACAAGTTAAAAAGCCTCAACTGCACAGAGAAGGCATAAAATAGATAATTATTACTGCTGACAAAGGTAGGTAAAATGTACCTCCCAAATTGCTTTAGGAAGACAATACCTATTCGAGTTCTGACAAAGGTATGTAGACACCATAAACATGATATCAAACATCTCTATCACCCCCAAATATTCCCCCCTTCACCAGTGCAGGCAATCCTCACCCCATCATTGGCCCCAGACAACCCAAGACCTACTTCCTGTCATTGTGAATTAATTTGGCTTTAATTAGAGTTTCACATAAATGGAATTGTATAGTGCACACTCTTTTCTGCCAGCTTCTTTTGCTTAACATTATGTTATTGAGATTCATCCATGTCGTATATAATGATAGTCTGCTCCTTCTTTTTGCCGATAGTGATCCAGTATATAGATGCACTATTGGTAGATAACTGTATTACTTTCAAGTTTGGGCTATAATGAACAGAGTGCTATGAACATTTGTGTGAAAGTTTTTGTGTGAACAGATGTTTTCATTTTTCTTGGTGTGAACAGACAATTTCAGAATCGCAATTATCAGGTCATATGAGAAGAAGAGATGTAACTCTTTGAGAAACTGCCAAAATGTTTTCCATAGTAGATGTGCCATTTTACATTCCCACCAGCAATATATGATACTTCCAGTGCATGTCCATGCCAATTCTTGTTACTGTCAGTCTTTAAAATTCTAATAACCCAAATTTAAAATATGAAGTTAATGTACACTGTAACTTTGTGTTCCCTTGATGACTAACAATGTTGAGCATCTTCATGTGCTTAGTGGCCATTTGTATATTATTTTATGTAAAGTACTTGTTCAAATATTTCACCTATTTTAAAAACTTGGATTGTATGTCTTATTTTGGGATGGTAGAGTTCTTCATTTATATTACTGGGAAAACATTCTGGGAGATACCTATATCTATCTCATCTAACCTATATAATGTTTTTTGGCCCATTTGGGATTTGCCTTCTATTATTGCTAATGATAAATTTTGAAGAGTACTTTTTCATTTTATCTTATTAATTGATAAAATCAATCCAGTATTATCATTTTTTCCTTTATTTTATATATTCTTTATATCTTTCCAGGACATTTTAGCCTAACTCAACATCCAACACATTTCCCCCATGTGTGTAAATGTGCGTGTGTATGTGTATGTGTGTGTGTGTGTGTGTGTGTGTGTGTGTGTGATGTAAGGTAAGAGTTGAGGCTCATTTTCCTTCTTATGGATATGTAACTACTTCAGTTTGTTGAAAAGACAATCCTTTCTCCTTGAGTTGCCTTTATTCCTTTGGCAAAAGTCAGTCAGCAAAATACGCACGAATCTATATCTGAACTGTCCATCCTCTGCTATTGACCTATATGTCTGACTTTTGCAAATATTATACTTGTTTGGTATATTCTATCTTTACAGTATATCATAAGTCAGATAGTTTGTTTTGGAACTATTTCCTTTTTCAAAATTGTTTTAAATTTCCATATTATTTTAACCAAGGAGGTCAAAGATCTGTACATAGAAAACTACAAGACTTTGATGAAAGAAATTAAAGAAGACACAAATGGAAAGATATTCCATATTCAGGGATTGGAAGAACCAATATTGTTAAAATGTCCATACTACCCAGAGCAATCTACAGATTTAATGCATTCTCTATCAAAAGTCCAATGGTGGGACACCTGGATGGCTCAGTCAGTTAAGCATCTGACTCTTCATATTGGCTCAGGTCATGGTCTCACAGTTGGTGAGTTCAAGTCCCATGTTGGTCTCTGTGCTGTCAGCTTGGGATTCTTTCTCCCTCTCCCTGCCCCTTCTCCACTGATGCATGTATGCACGTGTGCTCTCTCTATATCAAAATAAACCTTAAAAAAAAGTCCGATAGAATTTTTCACAGATACAGAAAAGAAATCCAAAGATTTTGTGGAAACACAAAAGACTCTGAGTAGCCAAAGAGATTCTGAGAAAGAAGAACAAGGCTGGAAGTATCATAGTTTCTTATGTCAACTATACTACAAAGCATAGTAATCAAAAAAGTATGGTACTGGCATAAATACAGAGACATAGACTAATGGAACAGAACAGAAAGCTCAGAAGTAATCTCTCACATATATGGTCCATTAATATTTGCAAAGGAAGCCAAGAATACTCAATAGGGAAAGGACAGTCTCTTCCTATACATGGTGTTGTAAAAACTGGAAAACCCACATGCAGAATTATATTGTATCCATATCGTACACCACACACAAAAATTAACACAAAATGGGGGCACCTGGGTCGCTCAGTCGGTTAAGCATCTGCCTTAGGCTCAGGTCATGATCTCAGTTTGTGAGTTCAAGCTCTGCATGGGGCTCTCTCTCTCTGCTGTCCGCACAGGGTCCACTTCAGATTCTCTGATCCCCCCCATTTCTTGGCCCCCCCAAAAATAAATAAAATAAATAAACTTTAAAAAATTAACACAAAATGGATTAAAGACTCAAACATAAAACCTGAAACCATGAAGTTCTTAGAAGAAAAGATAGGGGAAAATCTCCTTGACATTGGTCTTGGCAACAATTTTTTGGATATAACACTAAACCAAATGCAAATCCAAAAGCAAAAATCAACTAGTGGGACTACTGAAAAAAAACAAAAGAAAACAAAACAAAAAACAAAAACAAAAGAAAAAACCAAAAACCAAAAAACAAACAAAAACAAAAACAAAAAAACCCAAAATAAAAAAAAAAACACCTTCTCACCAAAAAAAAAGAAAAAAAATTATCACATAAAAAGGCAACCTATAGAATGGGAGAAAGTATTTGAAAATTGTATATCTTATAAGGGTTTAATATCCAGAATACATAAAGAACTTAAACAGCTGAATAGTAAAAATCAAGTGAACAAACAATAAACCCAACTTATTAAAAACATGTGCAAAGGAACTGAATAGACGTTTTTTCCAAAGAAGACATGCAAGTAGTCAACAGATGCACAAAAAGGTAATCAACATCATTAGTCATCAGGGTTATGCAAATCAAAACCACAATGCAATATCACCTCACACCTATTAGAATGGCTATCATTAAAAAGACAACATTTCTATACACAAATAATGAAGCCATGGGAAGAGATATCAGGGAATCAACCCCATTTAAAATTGCACCAAGAACTATAAAATACCTGGGAATAAACCTAATCAAAGAGGTAAAGATGTATACACTGAAAACTACAGAAAGCTTATAAAAGAAATTGAAGAAGACACAAAGAAATGGGAAAACCCTCCATGCTCACGGATTGGAAGAAAAAATATTGTTAAAATGTCGATACTACCCAAACATTCAATGCAATACCTATCAAAATAGCACCAGCAGGTTTCACAGAGCAATCGATCCTAAAATTAATATGGAACCATAAAAGACCCTAAATAGCCAAAGTAATTCTGAAAAAAAAACGCAAAGCTGGAAGCATCACAATCCCAGACTTTAACCTGTATTATGTAATAATCAAGACAGTATGGTATTGGCACAAAAACAGATACATAGATCAATGGAATAGAATACAGAACCCAGAAATGGACCCACAAACATATGGTCAACTCATTTTTGACAAAGCAGTAAAGAATATCTAATGGAAAAAAGACAGTCTCTTTAGCAAATGGTACTGGGAGAACTACATAGCAGCATGCAGAAGAATTAAACTGGACCACTTTCTTATACCATACACAAAAATAAATTCAAAATGGATGAAAGACTTAAATGTGAGACAGGAAACCATGAAAATCCTACAGCAGAAAATAGGCAGGAACTTCTTTGAACTCGGCCACAGCAACTTATTACTTGACATGTCTCCAGAGGCAAGGGAGACAAAGGCAAAAATAAACTATTGGGACCTCATGAAAATAAAAATCTTCTGCACCATGAATGAAACAATCAGCAAAACTAACAGGCAACCAACAGAATGGGAAAAGATATTTGCAAACACATATTGGATAAAGGGTTAGTATCCAAAATCTATAAAGAAGTTACCAAACTCAACACCTCAAAAAACAAATAATCCAGTGAAAAAATGGGCAGAAGACATGAAGAGACACTTTTCCAAAGACATCCAAATGGCAAACAGACATATGAAAAGATGCTCAACATCACTCATCATCTGTAAGTACAATCAAAACCACAATGAGATACCACCTCACACTGGTCAGCATGGCTGAAATTAATAACTCAGAAAACAACAGATGTTGGCAAGGATGTGGAGAAAGGGGAACCCTACTGCACTACTGGTGGGAATGTGAACTGATGCAGGCACTCTGGAAAACAGTGTGGAAGTTCCTCAAAAAATTTAAAATAGAACTACCCTATGACCCAGCAATTGGACTACTAGGAATTTATCAAAAGGATACAAAAATGCCAATTCGAAGGGGCAAACGCACCCCAATGTTTGTAACAGCACTATCAACAATAGCCAAATTATGGAAAAAGCCCAAATATTCATCAACTGATGAATGGATTAAGATGTAGTGTATACATACAATGGAATACTACGCAGCGATGAAAAAGAATGAAATATTGCCATTTGCAACAATGTGGTTGGAACTGGAGTGTATTATGCTAAGCAAAATAAGTCAGTCAGAAAAAGACAGATATCATATGATTTCACTCATATGTGGCATCTGAGAAAGTTAACAGATGGACATAGGGGGAGGGAAGGGAAAATAAGATAAAAACAGGGAGGCAAACCATAAGAGACTCTTAAATACAGAGAACAAACAGGGTTGATGGGGGTGAGGGTGGGAAGGTGGGTTAAATGGGTGATGAGCATTAAGGAGAGCACTTGTTGGGATGCGCATTGGGTGTTATATGGAAGTGATGAATCACTGGGTTCTACTCCTGAAGCCAAGACTACACTGTATGTTAACTAACCTGAGAATTAAAAAAAAAATGTAAATAAAAACCTGTATACTCTTGATGGGAATGTAAACTGGTCCAGCCAAAACAAACAAACAAACAAACATACAGTATGGAGGTTCTCAAGATATTAAAATAGAACTACCATATGATCCAACAATCCCACTTCTGGATGTATACCCAGTGAAAATGAAATCAGGATCTGGAATAGTTTATCTGTACTCCCGTGTTCACAATAGCCAAGATATGTACAGAATGTAAGTGTCTGTCAATGAATGAATGGATAAAATAGAAGTATAGAAGATAATATATCAGTATGTGATAATATATATTGTATAAATGATAATATATATTATTACCATCAACATTAATATCAATATTATTCAGCCTTAAAAAAAAAAAGAAATCCTGCCATTTGCAACATGGATGGACCTTGAGGATATTATGCTGAATGATATAAATCAGAGAAAGACAAACCCTAGTATGTGGAATCTACAAAAATACTGAACTCATAGAAATAGAGTGGAATGTGGTTACCAGGGGCTGGACATGAAGAAAACAGATGTTTATGGCAGAGTAGGAACTTCAGTTATAAGACACATCAGGTCTGGGGACCTAATGTACAGCATAGTGATGATAAGTAATAATACTGTGTTATATATTTGAAAGTTGAGAAGAGATCAAACGTTCTCATACAAGAGTAGAAACCATAATTATGTAATTTGAAGGAGGTCTATGGTAGTAATCATTTTGCATTACTTTGTGTATCAAATCAACAGGTTGTATACCTTAAACTTACACAATGTTATATATTAATTATATCTCAATAAAATGGAAACAAACAGATTTCCATATAAATTTTAGAATCAGCTCATGACTTTCCAAAAATGCCTGTTGGAATTTTAATTAAAATTTATTTAATCTATAGACAAATTTTGAATAAAATGGACATCTTAATATTACTGAATCTTCCAATTCACCAATGAAGCTGGTCCTCATTTTTCCTCTGTTTGGAGATGGCTTTTTATTGCTGATTCATCTCTTTACATGTCATATTTCTGTTCAGATTTTCTATTTCATCCTGTGTCAATTTAGGTAATTTGTGTGTTTCTAGAAAACTGTTAATTTCATCTATGTCATCTAATTTGTTGGTGTACAACTGTTCATAGTATTCTCCTGTACACCTTTTGTTTCTGTAAGGTCTATATTAATGTCATCACTTTCATTTCTGATTTTAGTAATTTAAGCCTTTTCTTTTTTTTCTTGGTCAGTGTTGATAAAAGTTTGCGAATTTTGTTGATCTTTTAAAAGATGTAACCTTTAGTTTTGTTGATTTTCTCTATTGAGATAAAATTGAGGAATGTTTAGCTAGACTGAGGAAAAATAAAGAATGCTAAAATAAGTAAAATCAGAAGAAGAAATAAAATTGGAAAATAAAATCAGAACTAATACTGAATAAACAATTTGTCTTTATGGCAGTAGTATAATGTTTTATATGCTATGGTTTTGTAATATATTTTGAAATCAGACACTGTGATGCCTTCAGCTCAATCAGGATTGATTTGGCCTTTCATGACTTTGTGTGGTTCCCCCCCGCAAAAAGGATAGAATTTTTTTCCTCTTTCTGTAAAAAAAATATGAAATGGGGGTGTTGGTAGGGATTGTATTGAATCTGCAGATCACTTTGGGTATTGCAATAATATTAAGCCTTCTAGTCTGTGAACATAAGATATCCTTGTATTTGTTTATATCTGTTTTCATTTATTTCATCAATGGTTTACAATTTTTAGCATACGAGTCTTTTGCCTCGTTAGTTAAGTTTACTCATAAATGTTTTATGGTTTTTAATGCTATTGTAAGTAGGATTGTTTTTCTATTTCTTTTTTCAGATATTTCATCATTAGTGTACAGGAACACAACTAATTTTTGCATGTTGATTTTGAATCCTACAACTTGTTGCTGTAATTTTTTAGTAGATTCCAGAGTTCCAAAAAAGATGACTTTTGTATATTTTTGCCATTTTAATGGCTGCTTCAGTGAGAAAATGCTTCTTAGAGCAATTGTGTTCAACCATTTCCATGACATCAGCCTTCCTAAACTATACATTTTTAAGTTATACTCTCCTTTTTATCCAATTCAAATGTTTTCTAAATTTCTCTATAATTTCTTTTATGACTCATGGTTTATTGAAAAGCATGCTGTTTACATTTCAAAAACTATTTTCCACATATTTTCCTATTAACTGATTCCTAGTTTAATTCTGTTTCAGGTAAGGAAAATGCCCAGTATGAACCATTTTTTAAAAATTTGTTGAGATTTGTTTTGTGGTCAGAATGTGGTTTATCTCAATGACTATTTCCTGTGCACTTGTGTATCTGCTGTTGTTGGGCATTGTGTTCAATGAGTGCCAAATAGGTCAAGTAGGTTGAATGGATTTTTAGGTCTATTTACTTCCAGTTTTTCTGTTTGTTCTATTAATTATTGACAGATGAGTGTTGAATTCTCCAAATTTAATTGGGGGTTTGTGTTTTTTGTTTTTCAGCATGTTTTTGCTTCAAGTATTTTGAAGCTATCTAATCAGATGCAGACACCTTTATGATTGCTATGTCTTCATAAATTGATCCTTTTGTTATTATGAATTGTCTTCTTTCTGTCTGTTAATTATACTTATTATTTTAATATTGTCTACTGTCAATGCATATTAAATTCAGCTTTTCATGATTAGTGTGTGCATGATATAGCCTTTTTCATACTTTCACTTTTAACTTAATCTATATTATCATCTGTGTCCTTATATTTAAAGTTTATTTCCCACTGATACATGTAGATCTTTTACTTAAATAGAATATTAATAGCTTATTTTCACTGTAATTATTGAAATATTTGAGTTTAAGCTAATTATCTTACTAGTTGTATTCTATTTTTCCCATGTGTTCCTTCTTAACTGCCTTCCTTTAGATTAATTGAGTAATTTATAGGATTCTATTTTATTTCTCTCACTGACTATGGATAAGCAGTGAGATATTAGTAGATAATTTTGACTTTTTCTAGAATTGCTTTTTAACTTATTGAGGGGATGTGTAGAGTAACCTTTATTTTAGTGACAATTTAGCCCTACTACTAATTCATGATACTTATTAGGTCTCTACTGAATATTTTGACTTACCAAAGAGAAATCTTCACTCTAGCTGGTTGTAACTCAAATGATTTCTAGCCCTGTGTGAGTTTTGGGGAACCATATGGTTCAGTTCCAGTTACTCTTGTTAGACCCTGTAAAGTTTTATCTTATACACACACTGCTTAATATTTAGCAAGGACTCAAGAGGACTCCAGTGCATATATCTGGAGCTTGTCTTCTACATGTCTTCCTTCTTTCTGGAACACATAACCTTTCATCATATCAGCCATCCTGAACTTGGATCTCCCATTTCCTCAAACCAGTAAGACTCTCTCATCTTCTTCTTGGAATCTTATCCCATGGTCCAGAAATCCTCCAGGTGAAAAGCTCAGTTAATCCTAGGGCTCAGTTTGTTTGTTTGCTTGTTTCCTTATCTCAGGGTTCACAGATAGGTGTTGCTTATTTCTCAACATTTTAAAGAGTTATATATATATATATACATATATATATACATACATATATATATTTATTATATATATAATAAATACAATATATTTAATATATATTTATATTTAAATATTATATTTAGTTAATAATCATTATATTAATTAATAATTAATTCATAATTATTAATATAATATTATATTATAAATAAATATAAATATTATATATATTATATATATATATTTTTTTCAATTCCCCACATGTTTATGGTTGGTCTCTTCCTCTGTCAAAGTTTTTAGCAGCTTTCTGGGGCTGCTATAAGAAGATGCCACACACCAAGTGATTCAAACGACGGAAATCTATTGATTCACAGTTCTGGAGGCTGGAAGTCTGAACTCAAGGTGCTAGCAGGGCTTTTTGAAGGCACTAGGGAAAGGTCAATGCCAGCCCTCTCCCCTAGTTTCTATTATTTCCCTTGCTTTGGGCAGCATAGCTCCAATCTTCTCATGGCATTCTCCCTTAGTGAACTTCTGTTTATCCAAAGCTTCCCTTGTTTAGAAAGACACACATCATATTGAATTAGGGGCCCACCCTACTCAAATATGACCTTGTCTTATTTAGTTACATCTGCAATGATCCTAATTCCAAATAAGATCACACTCTGAGGTACTGGGTTTAAGACTGGGATATGGTTTTGTGTGTATTGTAAAATATTTTTGCTAATAAAACATTTTTTGTTTCTTTACAATCTCAGTCTTCCTTACTTCCAGTACAAGGTTAGTGCCTACTGAACAATTCCACCACCTCAACCCCCATAAGTCTCCATGAAGATCATTTTTTAAAAACAGTTCACAGTTTTTTCAGTATCTAATATTTGTTTCTGTACTATTCAAGGCTACTTTCATCCCACTCTTTCCTTCTGAATTTGTTTCTTTTGGTTAAAATATATACTCTAGTGTTTTAAAGTAAGGATCTATAAGCACTAAGTTGATATCCTTTGTATGTCTGAAAACATTTAATTTTATTTTTCAAATCTGAATGTACTTTAAGTGACCATAAATTTCTAGGCTGATAGTAGTTTTTAATCAGCATTATGAAGCTATAATAGAAAAAATTATTTTCAATAAGGAATATAAAAAGTGGTGAAATAGAAACAAATTATAAGATGATAGATATAAACTTAATGGCTCAGTAATTTCATAAACTATAAGTGGGTTAAATACTCCAATTAAAAGATTAAATGTGTTAGATTGCATAAATATACATACACACATAATTATATACTGCTTAAAAGAGAAACATAATAAGCTCACCTATGCAGAAATAAAATTTTGTGAAATTAAACATCTAATCTACAATTCTAGAAGTGGAGATCCTAGCCAGTGTAATACGTCATGGAGGAAAAATTAAAGCTATAACAACTGGATAAAATAAGTAAAATTTGTGTAGAAAGATAATATAAAAGAATGTACAAAGTATTAGAATCATTAAGCTAATTAATCAAGGTCATACGATATAAGTTAAAAATTAAGAAGGGGAGCCTGGGTGGCTCAGTTGGTTAAGTGTCTAACTCTTGATTTCGACTCAGGTCATGATCTCATGGTTGTGAGATCGAGCCCTTTGTTGGGCTCTGTGCTGGGTGTGGAGCCTGCTTAAGATTCTCTCTCTTCCTGAAATAGAAAATTTGAACATACCCATAACCAGTAAAGAAATCGAATTAGTAATCAAAAATCTCCCAAAACACAAGAGTCCAGGGCCAGATGGCTTTCCAGGGGAATTCTACCAAACATTTAAGGAAGAGTTAACACCTATTCACTTGAAGCTGTTCCAAAAAAATAGAAATGGAAGGAAAACTTCCAAACTTCTTCTATGAAGCCAGCATTACCTTGATTCCAAAACCAGACAAAGACCCCACTAAATAGGAGAACTCTATAGACCAATTTTCCTGATGAACATGGATGTAAAAATCCTCAACAAGGTATTAGCCAACCAGATGCAACAATACATTAAAAAATTATTCACCATGATCAAGTGGTATTTATATCTGGGATGTAGGGTTGGTTCAATATCTGTAAAACAATCAATGTGATTCATCACATCAATAAAAGAAAGGACAAGAACCACATGATCCTTTAAATAGATACAGAGAAAGCATTTGAAAAAATACAACATTCTTTCTTGATAAAAACCATCAAGAAAATAGAGATAGAAGGATCATACCTCGAGATCATAAAAACCATGTATGAAAGACCCAATGCTAATATCATCTTCAATGGGGAAAAACTGAAAGCTTTCCCTCTAAGGTCAGAAACAAGACAGGGATGTGCAATCTCACCACTGTTATTCAACATAGTATTGGAAGTCTCAGCCTCAAACAACACAAATAAATAAAAGGCATCCAAATTGGCTAGGAGGAGGTCACATTTTCACTCTTCACAGATGACATGATACTCTATATGGAAAACCCAAAAGATTCCACCAAAAAACTGCTACAACTGATCCATGAATTCAGCAAAGTTGCAGGATATAAAATCAATGCACAGAAATAGGTTGCATTCCTATACACCAACAATGAAGCAACAGAAAGAGAAATCAAGGAATCGATCCCATTTACAATTGCACCAAAAACCATAAAATACCTAGGAATAAATCTAACCAAAGAGGTGAAAAATCTGTACACTGAAAACTATAGAAATCTTATGAAAGAAATTGAAGAAGACAAAAAAAAAAAAAAATGGAAAAAGATGCTATGCTCCTGGATAGGAAGAACAAATATTGTTAAAATGTCAATACTACCCAAATCAATCTACATATTCAATGCAATACTATAAAACTAACACCAGTATTCTTCACAGAACTAGAACAAACAATCCTAAAATTTGTATGACATGAGAAAAGACCCCGAATAGCCAAAGCAATCTTGAAAAAGAAAACGAAAGCAGGAGGCATCACAATCCCAGACTTTAAGCTGTATTACAAAGCTGTAATCACCAAGACAATATGGTACCAGCACAAAAACAGACACTCAGATCAATGGAGCAGAATAGAGAACCCAGAAATGGACCCACAAATGTATGGCCAACTAATCTTTGACAAACAGGAAAGAAGATCCAGTGGAATAAAGACAGTCTCTTCAGCAAGTGGTGCTGGTAAAACTGGACAGAGACATGTAGAAAAATGAACCTGGACTGCTTTCTTACATCATACACAAAAATAAACTCAAAATGGATGAAAGACCTCAATGTAAGACAGGAAGCCATCAAAATCCTAGAGGAGAAAGTAGGCAAAAACCTCTTTGACCTTGGCCGCAGTAACTTCTTACTCAACACGTCTCCAGAGGCAAGGGAAACAAAAGCAAAAATGAACTATTGGGACCTCATCAAAATAAAAAGCTTCTGCACAGTGAACGAAACAGTCATCAAAACTAAAAGGCAACTGACGGAATGGGAGAAGATATTTGCAAATGACATATCAGATAAAAGGGTAGTATCCAAAATCTATAAAGAACTTATCAAACTCAACACTCAAAAAACAAATAATCCAGTGAAGAAATGGGCAAAAGACATGAATAGACATTTCTCCAAAGAAGACATCCAGATGGCCAACTGACACATGAGAAAATGCTCAACATCACTCATCACCAGGGAAATATAAATCAAAACCACAATGAGATACCACCTCACACCTGTCAGAATGGCTAACATTAACAACTCAGGCAACAACAGATGTTGGCGATGATGCAGAGAAAGAGGATCTCTTTTGCACTGCTGGTCGGAATGCAAACTGGTGCATCCACTCTGGAAAATGGTATGGAGGTTCCTCAAAAAAGTAAAAATAGAACTACCCTACGACCCAGCAATTACACTGCTAGGTATTTATCCAAGGGATACAGGGATGCTGTTTTGAAGGGGCACATGCACCCTAATGTTTATAGCAGCACTATCAACCACAGCCCAGGTATGGAAAGAGCCCAAATGCCCATCAGTGGATGAATGGATAAAGAAGATGTGGTATACATATACAAAGGAGTATTACTTGGCAATCAAAAAGAATGAAATCTTGCCATTTGCAACTACATGGATGGAACTAGAGGTTATTATGCTAAGCGAAATTAGACAAATATCATATGACTTCACTTATATGAGGAATTTAAGATACAAAACAGATAAACATAAGGGAAGGGAAGCAAAAATAGTATAAAAACGGGGAGGGGGACAAAACAGAAGAGACTCATAAATATGGAGAACAAACTGAGGGTTGCTGGAGGGGTTGTGAGGGGGGGGATGGGCTAAATGCGTAAGGGGCATTAAGGAATCTTTTCCTGAAATCATTGTTGCACTATATGCTAACTAACTTGTATGTAAATTAAAATAAATTAATAAATTAATTTAAAAAAACCAGGGAGGCAAACCAAAAAAAATATTCTCTCTCTTTTTTCCTCTCCCTCTGCTCCTTCCCTGCTTGTACTCTCAAAAGAAAGAAAGAAAGAAAGAAAGAAAGAAAGAAAGAAAGAAAGAGAAAAGAGAAAAGAAAAAACTTAAGAATATGCAGTTGGAATTTTGTGAAGTACTAACAAAGACTGAAAACATTAATTGTCATAACATCAAAATTAGGAATTAATCCATCAAAAGACTTTACACAGTCTCCACACAGAAAAGTTGTAAACTTTACTACAAAACATTACTAAGAGGAATTTATGACCTAAAGAATGGAATGTTAAATATGTTAATATAAGATCTTCATAGATTTGAAAAATCAGTATTGTTGTTTCAATTTTCCCCAATTTGACTTACACATTTTATGCAATCTCAGTTTAAATTCTAGCAAGTGTGTATGTGTGTATTTATAGGCCAATCGTTATATTTATGTAAAATGAAAAGACCAGTCATAGCCCAGGAAATCTAAAGGACAGAGTTAGAGCAGGAGTGAGGGGGAAAGAGAGAGAAAGGAGAATATAATGGGATCTGATTTATTACAGAAGGCCATTGCAATGATCGGAGAAAACCAAATGAAAGGGCAGACTTTTAAGAAGTATTGTTAGGTTAGTTGGATATCCACAGGGACAAAATAGCACAAAGTCAATTCCAGATTAATGTGGACTAAATAAGAAAGATAGCATCACCAATTTTCTAGAATATAAAATAAGGGGATATATTTATGATCTGGGAGAAGGTGGCAGAGATTAGTTAAACAAGACACTAAAAACATTAAGCATAAGAGTAAAGATTGATAAGTTGTACTCTATTCATTACAAGGAAAAAAAAATCTTGCTGACCAAATGACAAGATTAAAACCACGAAAGGCTACAGCTATATACCAGCTAAGTAATTGTATGCAAAAATATATAGGATCACTATGAATCAATAAGAGAAAGGTAACTTAAAAACAATGAAAATGTTTGAACAGAAATATCCCAAAGAGAACGACCATCAGCCAAAAGCACATGAAAATATGTATAACATCCTTAGTAATCCTAGAAGGGCAAATTAAAACACACTATGATAGCATTAACACACATAAGATAGACAAAAAATAAAAACATTGATTAATAAAATGTATTTAAGAGGTAATGTAGTAATCATTGATTACTCAAGTATATAACATACAATTTTAATATATACACGGTGGTTTAAACATTTAATAATATCTCTATGTTACAAAGTAAAAATTCAAAACCTATTTTAAAGGCCAGATTTTCTGACTATTTTGCAATGACATAGAAATAAATAACTGTAGGTTGACTAAAGTATTAACCTCTTGGCAACTAAGAAATGCACAGCAGGAAAAGCCTTTTGTCTAAGATGATATAAATGAGTACTTTATGCCTCTTAAGTCACTTATACTAACCAGAAACACAGAGATAGATAGTATAATTATTCCTTGGAAACTGAGGTAATGGGTATGTTAAGGGAACTGCCTGGTGTTTTTCTGTTGTTCATCAGTCTGAGGGCTGCTCCGGAGTTAACACAGAGGGTCCGCATTCCCCTCAGGCTCTGACACCTTCAATCAGGTCTAAGTTCATTCTGAAGACTTGAATGGCGTCATCAAATGCTACAGTGCGTAGTCATCTTTTATATTTTCCTTACCTCTATTCTATTTTCAATCTGTTTGAACCTATTTTTACCCGTATGCAGCATTTCCTTAAACATTCTATTCCCGGGCTTGCTCCCTTTCTTCTTTAGGGGACTAATAAGGTTTTTATCTTTTTCCACTGTGGGAGGTATTATTTGCTGGAATTCTAAAAAATTGGTGGAAGATTCGGGATCTCAATATGTTCCCTCTTCCATTTTGCATCCTGAAGTAGAAAACCCCACAAGTATTTAAAATAGAGATGTACAGGGTACTAAGACTATTTCGTTTAGTTGTTGGTTTCTTTTTTAAGCCAGAATCGAAGCAGCCATTTTTAATTATGTACTTAAGAAAATGGTTGTGTCTATAACGGATAGATTTTCTTCTAGTTGTAGATGAAAACAAACAAGAAGACACACAATTTTCCTTGGTGACTACTTCAATGTCCACCTCATCCAGAGTATGTTTAAAAAAACAACTTTATCAGAAACCAAAATTCACATTTGTTAAATGAGGTATCATTTACGGACCTCAAGTGTGAAAATACCTGCATGAAATAAAACAACCAATAACTTCTTGCTTTTTAAGAATGGCCGAAAAATATGTTATTTGAACCTCTGATTTTTTATTTAGGTATAACATCTATTTATTTTTTTTCTTTTAAAAAATCTTTATTTATTTTGAGAGAGAGTGAGAGAGCAAGCATGAGTAGGGGAGGGGCAGAAAGACAGGGAGACAGAATCCCAAGCAGGCTCCACACTCAGTGTGGAACCCAACACCAAACAAGGCTTGATTCCATGACTGCGAGATCATGATCTGGGCCAAAATCAAGAGTCAATCTCAGGCTTAACTGAGAGCCATCCAGGTGCCCCAGCATCTATTTCTTTAATCTTATAGATCCTTCTTCACTTCATGATTCATTCCTGACTTAATTAATAGACTTTCGTGTACTCCAGATATTCTTGGGTTCTTTTAAAATAATATGATCACAGAAAAAAATAAAGTACCATCTCATGTACTGATCACTGGTAAATTTAGAGGATACTCATATACTTAATATATAATATAATACGTAAAGGAGAGGAACCAATTTTGGGGATTAGGTGATAGGTTGTGAAAAGAATTGTTTGTTGAGTGCCTGCTATCTATGCTTTTAATAACTTTTCTGAAAACATATGTTAGGTACTATGCTGAGTGTGTTACAGTTATTAGCTCGTTTTTCACAATAATCCTAGAATGAGTTTCCTCATTTAAAAAGTGATGAGACCAAGACTCATAAGATGAGGAGCTGAAGGGCCCAAAGAGACTGTCTAGTCATTAATTATATGTAAGTTAGAGGGTAAATTATTCACACAGTTAGAAATAGCAAAATCAGATAAAATATCATGTCTCTCAATCCACTGTTTTTCCCAACAACTGGATTTTCTTCCAATGCCACTGTGAGACTACTGACCATGTAAACTTATTTTCCCTACTCTTATCATTTTGATTATCCTTCCAGAAGACTGCAAACTGCACATAGGATTTGCAACTATGTCAAGACACTAAAGTAGAATTGGAATACATGTTGCTGATTCTCCGGGGACTGTCTCATCATTTGACCGCATATGTTTATGATCCAATTTTAGAAACTTGGCCAATTCAAATTAAAACATTCCAGTTTGCTAATCACCCTCCAGGAATGACTACCCGGGAGATGGGAGAACATATGTTGGTAACTGATTCAGTCTTACCTTGTTCCAACTACATTTTATTATAAACAAAATAATTTATGTGTGACAATTACAGTGATCCCACCCATTATTTTCAGAACAGCTTTTCTTCTACTAAGTATGAGAAACTTAGTCACTTTACCAAAATCACATGTCACTGGATCAGAGCTAATCTCACTTTGTAAGCTCACTTGTCAGTTTGCAGGTTCGATGTGTTCTGAGTATAGATCGTGCAATCAAATAAACTAATTTACATTTTAAAATACACTTTTTGTTTATTTTAATTTTCTTCATGTTAATAACATTGTATTTCCTTATGGCTGCTGTACCACAGGCAGCATAGAAATTACTGGGTATTATGAATATTTACACAAGAATAGCTCTTTTTGGATGATATAGTCTCCTTTCAATATAATAAGTAAGGAATTAAATTAGTATAAACCTTTTTTTTGAAATTCGTAGAACTTTTGGATAGGTGTTTTATGCTGATTACAAACATCTTAATATATGAAGGGAACTTAAATTAATTCTATTTCCTTTGGAATAGGAATCATGACATTTTCCCCTCATTTTTGAATAGAATTGCCAAGTGTGTAAAAGGTCAGATGAGTTGTCCAAAGTCATATAAGAAGTGTTCTTCACAGAAGGGAGAAAAGAATGCAGGTTTTCTGTTTTCTTGTATATTTACTTTTAATTTTTTAAAAATCTGGGGGTGACAGGGTGGCTCAGTTGGTTAAGCGTCAGTCTTGGACTCTGGTCACCATCTCACAGTTCATGGGTTCGAGCCCTGTATTGGGCTCTGTGCTGACAGCTCGGAGCCTGGAGCCTGCTCTGGATTCTGTGTCTCCCTCTCTCTCTGCCCCTCCCCTGCTCGTGCTCTGTCTCTCTTTCCAAAATAATTAAACATTACATTTTTTTAAAATGTCAACAATGATTTTAACCAAAAATTAAAATTCTATGTCTCTCTATAACACATATAAAGTTTTTGTATGATACTCATAAATAAATTCTATTTGAAATTCTCTATGCCAGGAATTTTCACAGCCATTTGGTCCTTACAATATCTTTTTGAATAGGTGAAATAGGTATTACCGCATTTCCATTTTATTTATTTATTTTATTATTTTATTTTATCATTCCTATTTTCACAGTTAAAATATGTATACACACACACACCATATACATACACACACATACACACACACACACACACACACACACACACACACACACCACATCATGCTTGCAAGCCAGATGTCCTTGACTAAAATTTGCTACCTGTGGCAGTAGCAGAAGGAAATTAACTTGCTGTTAAAAACAGTGGAGCTGGAACTTACTATCAGTGAGTTTTCAAAAACATTGTTACTCCAAATAGTGAACCAGTCGACTTCAGGCAGACATTATTTCCAAATAATAGTTGGGGATGATTTAAACTCAGGCTGTTTTAATTTAAAAAGAGAGAGAGAGAGAGAAAGAGAGAGAGAGAGAGAGAGAATAAAAAAATCACTAAAAAAACCCAAATAAGTAAACAGATAAAAACATAAAATAGTAATACAGTAAACAGTATTATTCAATAAGGAATTTTAAATTAATAATCTTGGTGAAGAAACCAGTGGTTTTAAATGTTGTTTAAAAGCCTGTGAAGAATTTATATGGTGTTGAGTGAGATAGCATAGCTATTTGATATAATTTTAGAAGATAGTTACTTTTCTAGGATGTAATCTCTTCTTACATTTTATAAAAGTAAAAACACCAATGTTGCTTTTCAATAAGAAATGTGAAATTTCATTCATATGGAGTGCCACTGAAAAATATCTAGTAGTTCCTTTATTGTTTTTTTTTTAACTTTTACTTTAATTGTTTAGAAGTTAAGAAATTGTGGAGAAGCTAGAACAATATTTATTTTAAATTAAATCATTACCATTTATACACTAGCTCACATTTTTTAAAACTGCGATATCAATAAAGATTTTATGTTTTGCATTTTCAGGAAATTTTTACTTTATTCTAAATTAAATATTTTATTCTAAATTAGAGGAAAGGGAAATTGGTAGTGTAATCTCACTCAGTTCCCTAGAATCCACTCTTCCTCCAAATGTAAACTGAATGTCTGAATGTGTAAATGTCCTTGTCTGCACTTGTTTTCAAGAAGTAAAAGATGTATTGTGTCATTTTTTAAAAATGCCATTGAGTGAGTAAGGCCAGTGTTTTCACTCACAAGCTTGTTTTTTCACAACTTTCGACAGTCGATAAACTGTTTTTTTAAATTTTTTAATGTTAGTTTATTTTTGAGAGAGAGAGACAGAGCGTGAACGGGGAAGGGGCAGACACAGAGTCTGAAGCAGGCTCCAGGCTCCAGGCTCTGAGCTGTCAGCACGGAGCCCAATGTGGAGCTCAAACTCGGAAACCATGAGATCTTGACCTGAGCCGAAGTCGGACACTTAACCGACTGAGCCACTCAGGTGCTCCTGGACAGTGGATAAACTATTAATTTAATACTGGACTCCGGAAATCCATTATGCCTCTGCTTTGCCAGTTCTGTCCAGTGCAGCAGAGGTGGCATTTCAATGAGGCTACCGCTGTTAGTGACATATCTTTCCTATTCTCTACTTTCCAAACTATGTTATTATGGACTGAATCCCTCCCCCAGTCCCAAATTCATACGTTGAAGCCCTAAACCTACAGTGACTATATTCTGAGATAGACCTTAAGAAGGTAATTAAGGTTGAATAAGGTCATAAAGGTGAAGCTCTAATCCATAGCATTGGTGTCCTTATAAGAAGCGATGTCAGAGAACTCTTTCTTCAAGCACAGAGGAAAGGCCATGTGATGATACAGAAAGCAGCTATTTGCAATTCAGTAAGAGAAACCTCATCCACAAGGAGTCCTGAAGGTGTCTTGATTTTGAATTTCTACTCTCTAGAAATAGGAGAAAATATGTTTCTGTTGTGTAAGCCATGCAGTATATGATATTTTGTTATGGCAACCTGAGCTCACTAATACACATATATATCCACTTTTTCCTAACTTTTGTGACTTGTAGACCAAGTTTTTGGTTTTCTTTTTAGGCTAACCTTCTCAGAAGTGCTGCTTCTTGCTGTCTGGTAGCATCTTTAACATTCTCTCTCCCACAGCAAGATAATATCTAAACTAATAAAGTTAGAAATGAGTCCAAATTCTAGAAACTATATTGGAAAATAAAGAATAGGACAACTACCCATCAGGAAGCAGACGTACACAATTTCTATGAAAATCCCAAAGCTATTTTTTTGCAGAAATAAAAATATCTATGGAATTTCATATGGAACTTCAACAGCATCAAGATAGGCAACACAATCTTGAAAAAGAAGAATAAGGGGCGCCTGGATGGCTCAGTCAGTTGAGCGTCCGACTTCAGCTCAGGTCATGATCTTGCAGTTAGTGAGTTCAAGCCCTGCGTCGGGCTCTGTGCTGACAGCTCAGAGTCTGGAGCCTGCTTCACATTCTGTGTCCCCCTTTCTCTCTGCCCCAGCCCAGCTTGTGCTCTGTCTCTGTCTTTCAAAAATGAATAAACATAAAAAAAATTAAAAAAAAAATAAAAAAGAAAAAGAAGAATGAACTTGGAGTTCTCGCAATTCCTGATTTCAAAACTTATCACAAAATGACAGTAATCAAAACAATGAAGTAGTGAAAGACAGACAGACATAGAGATCAATGGGAAGAATAGGGAACCCAATAATAAACTCTCATCTAAATAGTCAAATTATTTTTGACAAAGGTGCTAATAAGACCATTCAATGGGGAGAGTCTTTACAACAAATGACGTTAGGGAACCTGCATCCTCATATGCAACAAAATGAAGAGGTACATTTATCTTACATCATATACAAAAATTAACTCAAGAGGAATCTTGAGTTAAATGAAAGAGCTAAAACTATAAAACTTTTAGAAGAAAACAGGGGAAAACCTTCATGATAGAGGACTTGGAAATGATTACTTTGATATGACACCAAAAGGACAGGTAACGAACATTAAAATAAAGTGAATTACATCAACATTAAAAACTTTTTGCATTGAAGGACACCATCAACAGAGTGAAAATGCAACCTAGAGAATGAAAGAAAATATTTGCATATCATGTATCTGATAAAGGCTTAATATCCGGAATAAAGAACTCCTACAATTCAACAACAAAACAAGCCAATTTTAAAAATGGGCAAAGGAGTCAAATAAACATTTCTGTGAAGAAGATACAGAAATGGCCTACAAGCCCATGGAAAGACATTCAACATTAGGAAAATGCAAATCAGAACCACAATGAGATACCACCTTACACTCATTCTGATGGCTGCTATTAAAAAAAAAACAAATTAATATGTAATAAGCATTTTGTAGGATGTGGAGAAAAGAGAATCCTGTGCACTATTGTTGGAAATATAAAAAAGGTATAGTTACTATGAATAACAGTATGGAGTTTCCTCAAAACATAAAAATAGACTTACCATATGATCTAGTGATTTCACTTTTGGGTTTAAACCTGTTATAACAGAATTGTGTCTCTCACAATTCCTAACCCCCAGTACCTCAAAAATGTGATTGTATTTGGATATATAGTCTTTAAAGAGGTAATTAAATTGAGTTTGGCCCTAACTTA
Organism: Prionailurus viverrinus; assembly: GCF_022837055.1. Lineage (NCBI taxonomy): Eukaryota > Metazoa > Chordata > Mammalia > Carnivora > Felidae > Prionailurus > Prionailurus viverrinus. The sequence goes on along the minus strand of NC_062573.1, from coordinate 72,551,739 downwards.
ATATGAATGGTGTTTTCTAAGAAAAGAAAATTAGGATACAGATTTACCCAGAAGGAAGACCATGTGATAACACAGGGAGAGAATGGCCATTTACAAGCCAAGAAGAAGAGCCTGAGAAGAAATCAGCTGATATGGTTTAAATTATTATGATCTCCCAACATTCACAGAATATTCATAGAATTCATATTCATTAGAATCCTAGTGCCCAATATGATGGTGTTTGGAGGTGAGACCTTTGGCACGCAAATACATTGAGGGTGGAGTCTTTATGAATGGGATTAGTTCTTTTATAAAAGAGATCTCCCAGAGTTCCCCAGCCCCTGCCACCATGTAAGGACACAGTGAGAAATCTGCATCTTGGCAGCGAGCCCTCACCCAACCATCCCAGCACCATTATCTCAGACTTCCAGCCTCCCAAACTGTGAGAAATACATTTCTGTTGTTTATAAGCCAGTCATGAAAAGAACAATACTGTATGGTTCCACTTATAAGAGGTACCTAGAGTAGTCAAATTCAAAGCGACAGAAAGTAGAATGGTGATCGACAGAGGCTACTATAAGGGGGGAAATCACATGTTATTCTTTGGGCATAGAACTATTTTTGCAAGATGGAAAGAGTTCTCGAGTATGGTAGCCCAACAATGTCAATGAACTTAACACTACTGAACTATATATTTAAAAATGGTTAAGACAGTAAATTTTGTTTTATGTGAGTTTTATCACAATATGAAAAATAGGTTAATGCAATGTGATGATCCTATGTAGCTGTTAGTAGCTGCTATTGTTTTGAACAGCAGTATGAGTATTGATTTGGCTGTTGTATTAGATATATAAAAATTAGTTGTTAGATAAAGCACAAGATCCTTAGTAAAATTTGAATTCAGGTAAAAATGGATAATTGTGAGTGTACGTGTGTCCCAAGTATTGCATGGCACATACTTATACTAAAAGTAATATTTGTTGTTTATCTGAAGTTAATATAATGAGGTACTCTGTGTTTTTATTTGCTATATCTGGCTACTCCCATACAAATATACATTTTCATGAGGTCTTGCCATAAAGAGTGCATACTATTCTATGCAAAAGAAATGTAGTATTTAATATTTGAGTATTTGGAACTGTGGAGGAAGATAGTGACATTCTGAGTGCCATAGCTGGCCCCTCCATTGGTGGTTCCTTCCATACATAATAATTCCAAACTTCTAGATTTTACTCTAGTTTCTTAGTCATTTTCTTATGGCACTTGAAATATTTCTACATTTAAACCAATTTGCATCTTTCTGAAATATGATTTTTTTTGGTAGGGGTAATATCTTAAAAGTATTTCCTGAACAATGACAACAAAAACCGGTGTTTTCTGAGATGTAAAGTAATTGCTTTATACACACACACACACACACACACACACACACACACACACCCGCATGCACATTTCTATGACTGAATAAATCTATTAAGTGATGAATCAAACCAGTTAAACTTTGGAAAATTCTCTATTGATTCCTTTTTAAAATTTTTTTTTTAAATTCAAGTCTGTTAACATACAGTAGAATCCTGGCTTCAAGCAGAGAACCCAGTGAATAATCTCTTCCAAAGAACACCCAGTGCTCATCCCAAGTGCCCTCCTTAATGCCCATGACCCATTTAGTCTATCCCCCCACCCACCTTCCTTCTAGCAACCCCCAGTCTGTTCTCTGTATTTAAAAGTCTCTTATGGTTTGCCTCCTCTCTGTTTTTATCTTATTTTCTTTTTTCTTCCCTTCCCCTATGTCCATCTGTTTTGTTTCTTAAATTCCACATATGAGTGAAATCCTATGATATTTGTCTTTCTCTGCCTGACTTCTTTCGCTTAGCATAATACACTCTAGCTCCATCCACAGTTGTAAATGATAAGATTTCATTCTCTTTGATTACCAAGTAGTTTTCATTGTGTGTGTGTGAGTGCGTGTGTGTGTGTATGTGTATGTGTGTGTATCTTCTTTATCCATTGATTCTTAATCATTGTAACCCTAACTCAGATTAGTCAATCAAACAAAACAGTCATATACAAATAAGAGACAACAGAAAGCACATGAAATTTATAAACAGAAAGTTGTGTTTGAATATAGGCTTTGCCATTTTTTGGCTTGGTTCTTGGACAAGCCATATAGCCTGTTTAGTAACACTGATATAATAATAATATCTACTTCTCAGGATTATTGTGAAAATTGAAGGAGTGTAAAAATTATGTCTCAACCTATCTCATGATAGGAAAACAAGTAGAATGGCATTAGGATATGACTAATTTGAGAGGAGTAAATGAAGGTGGGCTTCACTAGAGGCTGAAGTGATGCCACTGGGTGGGAAGAAGTATAGAGAAAGTTCTCAGGAAGTGAAGAAGAAAAATAGACATTAAAATGTAGAAATGCACCAAAGTGATGATGAAGACAAATCATGGGGTTTCTACATATTTTTTGGGCTTTCTCACTTTTGGCAAAACAAGTTAACAGAGAAACAGAATCAGCTGTTAAGAATAAAGGAGTTGAGAAAAAAGTTCTCATTTTACAGATATAGTCAATATACTCTGGAACAAAGGGAAGAAAAGGAAAAAATATATAGAACAACTCATAGAAGCGACATATTTTATTACATTTTTAACACACTGACACTATTCAATACTAAAATGATATAGCTATTGTTATCTCTTTTTTACAGATGAGGAAATTCAGGTGCAGTGAAGTTAAGGAGCCTTTGATCACACAGCTCATTAAGTGGCACAACATAGAACCAAACCTAGACTATCTAAATTCAAAGTGCACGCTTTTATGTGTGACACATATAACCTTCCTGAATGTTATCTTCTTTCTTCCTGTTGTGCCCAAAGAAATAGTAGGTATGCACATTGTACCTGAGCTCAAATTTTCACAAAGCTCATTTGTGCCTAGCCCTAGGAGACACAGAAGTATATTACATAATACACACACACACACACACACACACACACACACACACACAAATACACACAAGTATACAAAAATATGTATGTGTATGTAATACACATATATAAGAACACACATATATGTGACAAGGATAATAAAATGCTTGTGAAAATGAATGATTTCATGGTTGACAAAGGCTGAAACACTGACATGGTTGAAATACTGACGAGTTCATTTTCCATACTTTTCAAATTCAGAACTCTACTCGTAAAGCAAGGAGACAGAAGTCATGAATCCCATTTTCACACTTACCAATTTGCATTAGTGTATTAGAGAACAAGTAATTTTATTTTATTTTTTTTTCATATGGTATGTAACCTTTTGGAATTGGCTTATTTATTTTTATTTTTTTTCAATATATGAAATTTATTGTCAAATTGGTTTACATACAACACCCAGTGCTCATCCCAAAAGGTGCCCTCCTCAATACACATCACCCACCCTCCCATCCCTCCCACCCCCCATCAACCCTCAGTTTGAGAACAAGTGATTTTAAATGAACAAATACTTTAAAAACTTTTTAAGCATTGTGTTTTTGGATGCTATATTATATTGAATACCTTGTCAACATAGTAAACTTAATACAACAACTGTGGTAGATGCATTCAAGGAGAAAAGACTAGCATATTTAATATTCAGTGCTGAAACATGAATGTATCCATCTAAAACGGATCTATATCTTATACTATTTACAAAAATCAACACCAGCTGAATTAAAACACTGACTGTTTTCTTGTAAGAGTGCAAGAAAATCTAGATAATTCATGTACAATACTAGACACCTAGAGTATCTAAAACTTTGGAATTTACTAAGTGAAATTTAAACCATTTGTATGCAAAAAATATAGCTAGCAAGATCAACAGACACATGATGTATCTGGAAAAAATGAAAATGCAAATAGCAGACCATGAGTTCATTTCAGTAATACACAAAAAATTCTCACAAATTGGCAGTGAAAAAAGACAAAACACACAGTATAAAAATGAACAAAGATGAATACACAATGTACCAAGAGTAAATCCAAATGACTAACACACTTGGGAAAAAGGAAACTGACCATTTATTAGGGAAATAGAAATCAATATAATGATTTAACCTCAGAAAATTTTTAAATGCTCTAAAATTTAATGTTGATGTGGACATGAGGTGAGAGGGTAGTCAGATTGTTGGTTGAAATATAATGTAATTTAACTTTGTTCAGCCCTCTGTTCTAGAATTCTCAGTATATTAACCTGTAAAATGAGAATATGATAATATTTACTAAGAAAAAAAGCCTATTCCTTTCCTAGAGAGCTATTCTGTGGAACCAAATGCACCAATTTATATAACAGCTTATATAAAAAGATATCTTTTTTATATTTTATTTTATTCTTTTAATGTTTAATTATTTTTGAAAGAGAGAGAGAGCAAGAGAGCATAAGCAGGGGAGGGGCATACAGAGAGGAAGACACAGAATCGGAAGCAGGCTCCAGGCTCTGAGCTGTCAGCGCAGAGCCTGATGCAGGGCTCAAACTCACAAACCACAGGATGATGACCTGAGCTGAAGTCAGCAGCTTAGCCAACTGAGCCACCCGGTGCCCCTCTAGAGATACCTTTTGTAGAGTTAGTTGTTCAAGGTAATGAAAAAACAAAAATAAAAACAGTAACAAAATACCAACTCTGTACACGTGTGTGTGAGTACATACATTAATACATACATACATAGCTTGATGTGGTGTATAAAAGATTATTAACATATTGGGGCACCTGGGTGGCTCAGTAGATTGAGCCTCTGACTTCGGCTCACGTCATGATCTCACCGTTCGTGGGTTCGAGCCCCGGGTTGGGCTCTGTGCTGACAGCTCAGAGCCTGGAGCCTGTTTCAGTTTCCGTGTCTCCCTCTCTGTCTCTGCCACTCCCGTGCTCATGCTCTCTCTCTCTCTCTCTCTCTCAAAAAATAAATGTTAAAAAAATTTTTAAAAAGATTATTAACATATGGAGAAAAATATATATGTACACACACTAAGTTGTTAATATTGAGTTATCTAAGGGCAGGGGGAAGGACTGCTGTAACCAGGAAAAAGAAAGGGAGGAGGGAAAGAAAGATGCCAAGCTAAAACCATGTGTGTCATTCCACTTACAAGGAAGAAAATAAACAACAACAAAAAAAAGGTAAAATACACTCCTCATTATAGCAGTGGGAATTAAGTTTTTCGTTTTGTTTTATTTTGTTTTTACCTATTTGGATCAAGTAGAAAGATAGCAGATCAGTATTTAGAGAGTTCCTATTTATGATGTGATAATGAACTAAAAATCAAATTAATGAAGCCACATCATAAATTAGGTTAATGAAAAAAATACAACTGTATGTAAAAGCAGTGAGATAGAAATATTTTTTTTCAAAGCTCATTAAAAATAAGTCCAACTATATTGAATAAAATAAATGAAATAATGGTTTTGGAAATTAAGTTAGCCATTTATATCTTCTCATAATGGAGCCTGTACATTATCTGAAATAGAATGAAAGCCAGGAAACTGTTTCTAGCCAATAATTAGCTAATTGATGGTGAATGATCTAGAAATCTGTTCATTTAAATTAGGCTGTGATAAGCCTTAGAGAAAAACTAGAAATTTTAAGTAAAATTGTTTAAACTGTCTTTTTTTTTTTTTTTTTGTAGTTCGCTTCACTTTAGTTTAAACTGCTGGAAGCTGATCCTTTTTATGTCCATGTTTAAGGAAGTGCTGAAGGTCATAACACTCAAAGTCACCCCCATCAGGCATCCTACCGAGATAATCTCTAAAGAGGTCAGAGGTGGGAATGACACAGAAAAGTGGCAGATTTTACCGGTCCAATTCAAGGAATTTCTCACTCTCCTCATAAGGGACCTCTTTTCAATGAAAAGATAAAGAGTTGCTAGGAAAAGGCAATGAGATTCCCTATGCTTTATGTAGATTTATTTTTTCATGAGCAAAAGTAAGACACTTGTATTCTTTACAGAGTACACAGTATTTTACTGAAGGCAGATTAGTTATCTGCGGTTTACTAGTGCACGACTGAATTGTGCCACACCCCGTCATATGTGGAAGTCTTAACCCCCAGAGTGACCCTACTTGCAGACAGGGCCTGTGACAAGGTGATAAAGGTTAAATAAGACCACAAGGGTGGGGCCCTAATTCAACAGGGTTGGTGTCCTTTTAAGAAGAGAGATATACCACAGCTTGTTCCCTGTAAGGACATGGAGAGAAGGTGGCCATGTGGAAGCCAGCAAGAGGGCTCCCACCAAAAACTGAATGGTGCTGGCACGTTGATCTTGGACTTGTGGCCATCAGAACTATAAGAAAATACATTTCTCTTGCTTAAACTACTCAGTCTATGGTATTTTGTTATGGTGACTTGAGCAGACTAAGACAACTAACTAGTAAAACAATGGGTCTGTGTGTTTTTGACTTCATCTGTGGTTGCCTTGATTCTTTTGATCTCTGACAAAGGTGATGAATATTCATTTGAGTCAACAGTTTCATTATAATCATTTTTTTTAATTTAACAAGAGTGCACTTACTATTAAATTCATTGTACTTGAAAGCTCCCATGATTTTATACTGCAATTTATTTTCGCATATTCAGTGTGTATTTGGAAAATAAGATATTGGCATTTTCTGTTTTTTATACTTAACAATCATATTTATATAATTTTTCTAATGTGGAATTTGACATGATGGTTAAAGCTTACACCTGATATGAAATTCAGCTCCTCCTTTATGCTTTAAGATAGATGTTTAAGAATTAGTGTCTGGGCTTCAGTATTTCAGGCTTAGAAGTACAAAGAGTTTGTTGAATGTCAACTGCAAGGTTTTTATTATACAAATGAAAGTACTGACTAAAGGAAATTTAAATTACTTACCCTCAATTATAAATTTTGTCAGTGGTGAGAAAGGGAAAAATTGGCTGGAATCAGTGGCTGTGAAAGAATGAAAATTGAAACGCAAACCACATCTTACAAAGTGTACCCTGAATCACAAAATAGATAAAAGTTACCAGAGAAATCATGTTTATTAAACACCATCTAAACTCCTTCTTCACCAGTTTATTTGGACCCATGTGGTTTAGATAAGACCACACATAAACTGATCAACAGTGATTCCACATGGACTCACAAATCCTAAAGATAAAGACCTCCCACTTTTCCAGCAACCTCTCCATTATCTGACCAATGCCCCCCAAGTTCATCCTATGACTCCAGCACCCAACACTCCAGAAATTCTCTTTCCCTGACTTCACTCTCTTTCTTCTGAGGTACCCTACAAATTCCTGTAGTATGCCATCTCTTTTGCTGCAGCAAGTAATAACTTTTGACCACAGGTGTTCACCCAGTGGTCTTTCGTTGAGGGGGATTAAGGTTAGTTACATCAATAGTAAGAAATCATAGAATTCTTTGGATTGTATTCCAGAAAGACTCCCTCTTCCCTCCTTCATACTCTCCTGTCAAAATTTCACTCCATTTTTCAAATCTGATTTATGGTTAAAAGAAATCCTATCTTTCTACTTTGGTCTTTATTATTCATTTATTTATATCTCACTTTGAAGATTACAATGGGAGAGCATCTTACAGGATATTAATTTCTGAATTAAGCACCAATGGAAAAAATTGCATATAATTGAAATACTCTACAAAAGTTATCTTAAATTCTTGACTAAAAATAATATATATTGCTTTGTATAGGCACATTTATTTAATATAGTATATTATATCTTGACATAATTATATATCATTATATTATAATGAAAAAAGTTATATACTACACATATTCACGTCAAAGTTTGATAGGGGAATTTAAATTATTGCTAATTCTTTTTTCTATTTATTTTTCATAAGCTTCCATAGATGTATTCTTCTTAATTAAAATTTACAAGTGATATAACTATATTGTGATACTGACAACCCAGAGCCTACTGATATTATTTCAATATATGTGTGTTTATTTCATCTGAAATCATAAAATTTTTCAGGCAATACATAGTTATTTTATTAAAAGGTCATGCTCAGTGAGAATGTGGAAGATCTATAGAAGCTACAATGCTGGATAAGTCCAGGCACTGCTAGCAATTGACCAACTGGTTAGCCTTAAAGGACTCCAAATATGCACTTTCAAATTATCTCGAAATCACATAAAAATTAGAAATACTTAAAACAGGGGCACTTGTGTGGTTCAGTCGGTTAAGCAACTGACTCTTGATTTTGGCTCAAGTGATGATCTTATGGTTCCTGAGTTTGAGCCCCACAATGGGGCTATGTGCTGACAGTGCGGAGCCTGCTTGGGATTCTCTCTCTCTCTCCCTCTCTCTCTGCCCCTCCCTGCTTGTGCTTTCTCTCTCTCCCAAAATAAATGAATAAAAACTTCAAGAAAACAACAAAAAAAGAAATGCTCAAAACAAAAGTATACAATAAAAACTAGAAATACTTAAAAACAAAGTGTACAATAATTCCATATGTGAGAGCATTAGATTTTTCTCAGATTGTAAACATCACAAAAGAACTATAGTATACACTTGCTTATCTAATGAAAATATGTAACAGTATGGTAGAATAACATCTGATGCTTGAATGTGGAAAAAAGTATTTGAATTTGCCGATTTCAGATATTTGCAGTATTATCTTGGATAAGTCACTTGGATACTCTACCTTTCAGGTTTATTGTGAAGTTCAACAGGAATGACACAGACATGGAATATTTTATGGGCTGTGTAACGAGCCTACATATATATTCAGTTAAAATTAGAGGTTCTAGAATCACAAATAAGTGATACATTTTTAAAAAGTGAAAATATTTCATGATAGAAGTGTCTTTTTCATGAAAAAGCAATTTTTGTCACGTGTTCACTATTACGTCAGGTTAAATATTGCTTGGCAAAACATGATGAAAAACACATTTCTACTACATGGAAGCTAAATGACCTGAATATAATCACTTAGCTTCTCTGAGCCCTCGTTTTCTCATTTGCAAGTTTGAGACAGAAGAAAAGAACAGAAAATCACAATCAGATGAGGCTACCAGTCATAGTGACTGAAATGGCAAAACAGTACTGACCCATTCCACTTTTTCTTCAACTGGCTAGTGTATCAGTGTTTCTCTATTCTGTTTCTGTGCCTTCCCTCTTCTTCCAATAAATTATCACCCCACTCTCCATGTCAAGGCTATACCACAAAAGAAAACAAAAAAACTTACTTACTTACTTACTTCTTACTTACTTACTTCCCAGGACTCTAGGCCAATTCTCATCACCCTTTCAATACATTTTAGTCTAGGCATATTCACATTCCTACATGACAGGCTCTGCTGACCTAATAAAGAATTATCATCAGGCTTTGCTTGCCATGTAAATTAAAGGTATAAAAACAGAGGACATAAAGAGATGGCTTAACTTAAAAAAAATATAATATTCCCTAGATTTTTAATACATGCCTTCTCACCAAATGTTTCTGTTTATTGTTGAGAAGATTACAAGATGCTATAACTATATATTTTCACAATAACTTGTTATCCATTTTTACTCAAATGAGATATCCTTATCACTTAATGTAATATTGACTTTCGGAAGCCACCAAAAGTCAAGAACCAGGGTTAGTACACTAATGTAGTTGTTGATATAATGAATATCCTTCCATTGCCATGTTTCACTCAGAAATTAGATGTATTACTACTACACATGACAAAATATCTTTTGCTTAACCTCAACATTTAGTATGAAATTACAAATTATAGAAACATTCTTTTTAGTTTTTTTAATGCCAGCTAGTACAAACGATGTTTACATCTTTTTAATAAATGTTAATAAAATAGACTAAAACATGTCTTAACAACTTGTCTATTGTAATAGGAAAACATACTCAATTAAAAGCAGTTGAGAAGCATAAGCACCGAGTTGAGAAAAATAAAGCCAGAGAATATTTAATTATGTGATGAATTCAGATTATGTAGGCAATACTGAAAATTATGAGAAAGAAATCCCAAAATATTTTTCCCCTTTCGGTGGCAGAATTTTTAAGTTGTGAATTAATGAGATTGTGTTTTTAGCTTCCCATTTCATATTGCCCTATTTTAGATCTCCATAAATCATGTCTAATTTTTTAGCCAAAAAATGAATGAAATGACAAAAGCTTTTAATAATTCATAAAGTAGTAAAAGAAACAACTTAAAATTGTATTCAGCCAGCAAAAACAGAAACTCCGTGATTTCTTTTTTTGATTGATATCCACATTTTCATAGTAATTATACAACAAACCATAACTTCACATGGATTATTTGGCATCAAGTATTTTATACAGACTGATTCTGTGCAGACATGTAGAACTGCAGTTCACATTTGTATTGGGAAAAATCTAACAGTACCAAACATTTTTTAAAGTTTATTTATTTATTTTGAGAGAGAGAGAGAGAAAGAGAGAGAGAGAGAGAGAATGTGAGTAGCAGAGGGACAGAGAGAGAGGGAGAGAGACAGAGAGAGACAAAGAGAGACAGAGAGAGAGGACAGAGAGACAGAGAGACAATGCAGGCTCTGCACGGTCAGCACAGGGCCCTGTGGAGCCCAACATGGGGCTCGAACTCACAAGCCCATAAGATCATGACCTGAACTGAAACCAAGAGTCAGAGGCTTAACCAACTGAGACACCCAGGCACCCCAGCACCAAATTAATTGGAAGGAGTGAGTGGTTGGGTTTAAATAATTTTGGTTTATTTATATTTATATTTTATAAATACAATGAAGATTTCTTTGGGATTCATTTACTCCTTGTTCCCAAGTGAAACTCTAGAGATATCTGGATAGTCCTTACTTTTGAATCTTAACAAATGGCTATATCATGTTTAGCTCCAGACTTACAGGAAAGCAACTGAGAAGTTGTGCTAATTTTAAGGAAAACTGCATGAAAGCTTTAGATGTCACTCTCCTAATCCAGGTTTTTGTGTCAATAGCTCCTTAATTCTAACTGAATTAAGTCCTAAATCTCAGTCTGCATTGACAGTTTTCCACTTTAGGGACCGTTATGGAACGAACTGTCTACCTTCAAAATCTGTATGTTGAAACCCTAAGCCCAATTTGACTGTCTGTGTTTAGAAACAAAGCCTTTAAGGAGGTAATGAAGGTTAAATGATATCATAAGGTTGGGGCCCTAATCCTACCAGTGTAAGAGGAGCTAGAACCACCAGAGCTTTCTCCCTTTCCACATGAACATGAGGACATGGCAAGGAGGTGGCCATCGCCAAACCAGGAAGAGAGGTCTCACCAGAAACCAACCCTAATGGTGACCTTGATCTTGGATTTCTAGCCTCTAGGACTTTGAAAAAAATAAGTTCTTGTTTAAGCCACTCCATCTGTGGTATTTTTTATGGGAGCCCAAACAGGCTAATACAAGGCTCTAGACTCCCTTTTGAGTCTCAACTCCTGCTTCTCCTATTGTAACTACATTAATCTCAGCATCTTTCCTTTAAATCTTTCTTCTTCCTTATGTCCCCACATTTACCTGCTAGAATTCTACCTACACTGTAAAGCCTGTGTCAAATCCACTTTGAAAATAGTTTTGTTCCTTTTTTCCCACACATTCCCTTCCCCCAAGAGGATAAAATGTCTACTGCTTGGAGTCCCATTAACATATTGTATATCTCCAGTGTAAACATGATATATTGATTCATATTTTATCTTTTTGGCCATTTGTCTCACCTTCTCTACTAGATAATGAAACAATATATAAATTAGTTAACTATTTAGCATCTGCTATGTGCCAATTTATGCTTACTTGCTGGTGTTTTTGTTGTTGCTGTTGTTAAATAAAAATTTGAAGAAGGAAAGTAATAATTATAGTGATAATAATAATAATAACAATAATAATAATAATAGAAAGTAGATAAAGGTAAATTTCAACTCAATGTAAGTTCTCTCTCGCAATCATAGGTGTTAGAAGGAAAGCAATAGTGTCTCACTATCACAGTAGTTTTTTCAACAAGATGTTGAAGATAAAAGTCTTTTCTGAGGAACAATAGGATCATATTACCTCCAAATTTTCTTTCAATTACTGTATACAGGGCTTTGAATACAGATGTATTAAGTAATTTTTAGTTCTATTTATTTGAATTGGTTTTGTATCAGGCTAAGTACCTAGTACAGTCCCTACGCAGTTAACAACAAATAGCAAGATCTGTGTAACTAAACAAAGGTAAACAATGCAAACTAATTTATACCTCACTACACTGTATGGCTTCCTTTATGCTGGAATCCTTTATGTGGAACTCATATGAGCTCACTATTGAATTTGTGGGGATAAGAATCAATTCTCTCATTTAGAAAGAAGAAGCTATGTAAAATTTTGCCCCAGATTCTTTACTTAAAATAGTTCCCAGTACAGAACATTTTCTTTCTATTTTTCTTCTCACTCCAGCTGCCTAAAAATCTTTTTTTTTCTCCCTTGCTTTCGTTTTATGAATTATTCTGTATCTGGCCTTAACATAAGATTTCATGAAACAATAGAGATATCTCTGTCTCTCTAGATGTACCTATATTCTGATGAAGATGTTGGAATAAAAAGTAAAACATAAATAGGCTGAAAAGTACTGACCTGGAGATAATTTTATGATATTTATTTTTAAAATTTAGTTGAAAATTAACATAAATTTCAGGTAACTTACTTGACATATTATTTTTTTAATGTTCATTTATTATTTTTGAGAGAGACAGAGCATGAATGGGAGAGAGACAGAGAGAGAGGGAGACACAGAATCTGAAGTAGCTCCAGGCTCCAAGCTATCAGCACAGAGACCAACACGAAGCTTGAACTCATGAACCATGAGATCATGACCCAAGCCAAAGTCAGACCCTTAACCAACTGAGCCACTGAGGTGCCCTGACATATCATTTTAAGTTAATAACTAGTTATTCTTGTCTTATAAAGCATACATAAACATTTTTACAACATATTATAGAGCTATTTTTCCCCTGGATGAGGTTTGCATCTTTGACAGAAAATATATTTTGATAATTCTTTATTTCAGAACATATATCAAATCAGATTGGGTTTCTTCCCAATTAAACTAGAGCATGTACATTTTCTGATTATTATAGTCAAAATTTCACAGTTATTCACTCCCTCCTTTGAAAGATTATATATTAATGCCCTTTGCTATGTAACTTGTCTGCCTTCTATAAAAGGAGTATACTTCTCTATTCAATTGACTTTAGGCTTGGCCATGTTACTTGCTTTGGCCAATAAAATATGAGCAAAAGTGACAGTGTATCAGTTCTGAGTAGAAGCTTTAATAGTTACTGCATATGTTTGTCAGTTTCTTATTTCTGCCCTTGCCATGAAAGAACAGTGTATATTCAGAGACGTTGCTCCTTCCACCTTGGTTCCAAAATGAGAAAACATGAGGAGCAGACCCACAATCCAAGATCAAAAAACTTGAGTCTGACACATAGCCTTGAGTAGAACCATAGCTGACCTGAAGACAGTTTTGTAAAAGAGAAAGAAGATTGCTGCTGTAAGCCACTGCAATTTGGGATTACTTGACTAACACAAAGAATTTAGATATAGTGATCGCTTTATTAAATATCTACCAAAGACGATCCTCACTATCTAAGACCTGACAAACATGTGGCTGAGATCCAAATATATCCAAATATAGATTATATTGATAAATTTATCTCTGGTTGGAATATTTAAAAATCCAACAAATTATGTTTTTAGGCTTACTGCCTTTAAAATTTTTCCTGGAGACTTCTACTTCTTTGTAGATGGAGTAGACATACTTGTCTCTAGTTTTCCCACTAAGTACAACTGAAAGCCTGCACATTCTATACAAAACAAAGATAAGAAGGCTCTGAAAGATGGGGAGAAGAAAATAGATTGCTCAAGGACCTCAGAAATGAGGATCAACAGGGTTTAGTATCCTAGGTTTTCTTTTTGCCTCATAGATCCCAGACTTGAAGCTGAAGAAACAGGCAACAAGGAAATACTGAAGAACACAGGCAGAAAATTCACAATGAAAGCCTGTTTTCTCTAGTGAAAGGGGCAGCATAGCAAGACAGAAGTTTTAGATAATAATTGCTTTAGTCCAGCTAAATATCATAGAAAAACTGTGGCCCTACTCCAGTCACACTAGCAAATGCTGAGTGGAGAACCTGGACTTCCACACCTGCAAGGCTGTCATGAGGCAACTCAATATTTCCACTGGGATGATGTCAGAGAATGCCAAACAGGGAGATGGAAATTTCACCACTGATGGATGGTAACAAAAAGGCCACCTTGCCCCCTCTCCACTAGAATACTGTCAAAGGAGACCTAGAGGAGAGTCAAAGGTTTACCATTGCCCAGTTGTAATGAGGTCGCTCTCACCATAAGGCCAGTGGAACCCCCAAGAGGATCACCCCATCTAGCAGCACTAAGAACTTTCCTTGCCCTTGAATGCCACCTCAAATATAACAGTATACACTGGTTGAAATTAAAATGGAAGATATTCGTTAAATGCAGACACTTATCAAAGGAAAGCAAGAGTGACTATATTAACATCAGATAAAGAAATTTCAGGGCAAAGAAAATTACAAGAGACAGAGAGGAACATATATAATGATAAAAGTTTCAATCTACCACGCAAAGAGGAAACAGCCATTATAATTGTGTGTGTACAAAACTATTGCTGAGCTATAAAATATGTAAAACAAAACCTGAGAGAACTGAAATGGAAAACAAAGGAACATGTTCACAATTATAATTGGAGACCTCAACATCCCTTTTTCAACTACAACTAGAAAGAAAATCAGCAGTTACTTAGAAGAGTTTAATGACATCATTAATCAACAGGATGTATTTGGCATTTATAAAACATTCCACCCCAAAATAGTAGGAAACATGTCCTTTCCAAGTTTCCATGGAGCATATACCAAATATATCATATCTTGGGTCATGAAATAACCTCAAGAAATTTTAAAACTTGAAATCATACAGAGTGTGTTCTCTGACCACAATGTAATCAAACTAGAAATCAGTAATAGAAAAATAATGACAAAACTTGAAACACTTGAAAATTAAGTCACGTACTTTTAAATAATCCAGGACTCAAAAAAGAAATTTTAAAGGAATTTTAAAATGCATTTAATTAGGGGCACCTGGGTGGCTCAGTTAGTTGAGCATTGAACTTTGGCTGAGGTCATGATCTTGCCGTTCGTGAGTTTGAGCCCCATGGGGGGCTCTGTGCTGGCAGCTCAGAGCCTGGAGCCTGCTTCAGATTCTGTGTCTCTCTCTCTGTCTGCCCCTCCCCAGCTTGTGCTCTGTCTCTCTCTGTCTCTCAAAAATAAACATAAAAGATTTAAATGCATTGAATTAAATGAAAATACAACATATGAAATTTTGTTGGTCACAGCTAAAGCAGTGCTGAGAGGAAAATTTATAGCACTAAATATATACATTAGGAAAGAACACATCTAACTCTTGATGTCAGCTCAGATCATGATCTCACGGTCATGAGACTGAGCCCTGTCTCAAGCTTGGTGCTGAGCATGGAGCCTGCTTGGGATTATTCTTCTCCCTCTCTCCATGCCTGTCTGCTCACACACATGTGTTCTTTCTCTCTCTCTCTCTCAAAATGAACGCTTTTTAAAAAGCATACATCAGAAAAGAACAAATGTCTCAATACAACATTCTAAGCATACACCTCAAGAATACAGAAAAAGAAGAGCAAAATAAACCTGATGAGAACTGAAAAAATAAATAATGAAGAGAAGAAATAAGTTCAAGTGAAAACAGGAAAACAATCGAGAAAATCACTAAAACTTTAAGTTAGTTCTTTTTTTTCTCTCTTTAAAAATTTTTTTTATATATATTTTGAGAGAAAGTGTGAGCAGGGGAGGGGCAGAAAGAGGGAGACACAGAATCTGAAGCAGGCTCCAGGCTCCGAGCTGTCAGCACAGAACCCGACGCAGGGCTCAAACTCACGAACCACGAGACCATGACCTGAGCCAAAGTTGGACGCCTAACTGACTGAGCCACCCAGTGTCCCTAGGCTAGTTCTTTTTAAAGTCCAATCCAATTGACAAATCTCTAGCAACACTGACAAAGAAAAAAATAAAGATTACACACAATTACCATATCAGAAATGTTATGGGATATTATTACAGACACTGTAGACTTTAGAAGGATAATAAGTGCATACTCCAAATAACCTTATTTACATAATGTGACAATTTACACAAAATGGACTAATTCCTCAAAGAACACAAATAACCACAACTCACCCAATATGAAATAGATAAACTGAATATCTCTGTAACTACTAGGAAAATTTAATTTGTAATTTTAAAAATTCTAGGAAAGAAATCTCAAGGCCCAGACAGTTTTACTGGAAAACTCCACAAACATTTAAAGATGAATTAACACCAATTCTATAACCTCTTTTTAAGAAACAGAATAAAAGGGAACACTTCCCTATTCTTTCTATGATATTGGTGTTACTCTGATACCAAAACTAGACAAAGAAAGTACACCAGACAATAGAGGTGGGGGAAATAAAGACCAATAGTTCTCATAAATATAGACACAAAAATCCTTAAAATATTAGCAAGTAGAATTGAGAAATATAAATAAATATTATTTTCATGGCCAAGTATCCTGGAATAGCAGTCTAGTTCAATATTTGAAAATCAATCAATACAATTTACTATATTAATCTGCTAAAGAAGAGGTGCCTGGGAGCTCAGTCCATTAAGTATCTGACTTTGGGTCAAGTCATGATCTTGCTGTTCACGAGTCTAAGCCCTGCATAGGGCTCTGTGCTGACAGCTCAGAGCCTGGAGCCTGCATCGGATTCTGTGTCTCCCTCTTTCTCTGCCCCTCCCCCACTCACCCTCTGTCTCTGTCTCTGTCTCTGTCTCTGTCTCTGTCTCTCTCTCTCTCTCCCTCTCGGAAATAAAAGAACATTAAAAAAAATAGGTTAAAGAAGAAAACTTGCATCATCATATCATCCAATCCAGAAAAAAACCTCACTGTGATTTCTATGCCTATTGATTGAGTGTAAGTCCAAGTTGGGGAACACAATTATTTATAGTGTGCTACATCAGTTTTCCAAGGCAAATAAAAAAAATGTTTTAGATAATGTTCAAAGCAATAGGAAAATGATGACTTATAATTCAAAGTCCCCTTGGAGTCTTAGTAATATTCTCTTTGTTAATGAGTTATTTTGGATCATTCATACATGTATATAAGGTGAGACAGAGAGAGAGCGAGAGAGCAAGTGAGCGAGAAAAAGACAGAGAGAACACCAACAACCATTTTAAATGGAAAATGATAGCATTTAAAAAATCTTGGTGAAATGTTGATGAAGAAGGATACACGGATATTCCCTTGTACTACATTTGCACTATTTAAGTAAAATTATTTACAAATTCTTAAAAAGTGATATTTTGAAACTAAAACGTTTTGAAACTTTTCTCAAATTAAGATTTATTCAGGGATAAAGGTGAGAGTAGGTATCGCTAGTTGTCTATAGGTAAACAGAATAAGGCTTATGTTGTTAATGCTTATTTACACATAAAGATATCTTCAGGAGGATTAAAATTTCAAGCATTTTACTGGTAGGGACAGTCTTCCCTATAGGTTACAAAAAAAAAAGAAAAATTGCTAACAGTAGAAATTTCATGCTTAAGAGTAATACAAGATACACAGAAGCTGGGAACAAAGGTAGTGTCACATTGGCATTTCAACATTCCTGTCCATCCAAGAATAGAGAATCCCTGAATCACTCTGACAGAACATGGAGTCTTTATGTCTTCTGCAGTGACTTTCTCATGTGTGTATAAGTAATGCTATTTTTGTAGGGAGAAAATGGAAACCCCAATAAATAAGAATGGGATTATAAAATGCATAATGCAAAACTGACATTGAATTAAAGAAATCAGGTAACTGGGGGCACCTGGGTGGTTCAGTCAGTTGAGCGTCGAACTTCGGCTCCGGTCAGAGCCTGGAGCCTGCTTCAAATTCTGCCTCTCTCTCTCTCTCTCTCTCTCTCTCTCTCTGCCCCTCCCCTGCTTGTGCTCTGTCTCTCAAAAATAAACAAACTTTAAAAAAAAAAAAAGAAAGAGAGAAATCAGGTATCTGCAGCATACATTCTGAACATGGGAAAGCTCATTTCCTAAACCAACTCAGGAAAATTATATTTATTTATTTTATTTGTTTTTTAAAGCTTATTTACTCTGAAAGAGAGAGAGCGTGTGAGTACATGTGCACAAGTGGGGGAGCGGCAGAGAGAGAGAGAGAGAGAGAGAGAGAGAGAGAGAGAGAGAAAGAGAGAGAAGAAAACAGAGAATCTCAAGCAGGCCCCATGCTGTCAGCATGGGACTTGAATTCAGGAACCATGAGATCATGACCTGAGCTGAAACCAAGAGTTGGATGCTTAACTGACTAAGCCACCCAGGCGCCCCCAACTCAGGAAAATTTTTAAAAAGGAAAATAATGATTCACTCTATTGGACTTGTCCATCTTAAAATTCACATATAAGCCAAACACGGAATACAGAAATTTAATGCTTGGGATTTTTCTAAACTTTGATTTTTAAGGAAAATTTGTAAACTAGTAAACAAATGACCTTTGATTACACCTCACCAATCTGAACATAGGCCACCAATTTTATTTTTGGATTCTGGAGAGTAATAAGAAAAGAAGGAAATGTTTCCAATTTTAGTTGGCTTACTTTTTATCGTAACTCCCTACTGTATTCAGAAAATTAAGACCACTAAACTCTGAGATGTTCAAAAGATATTAGAAATAAGTGAATTATCAGAACTAAAGAAACACTGTCCACAGAAGAGCTACCATATTATATAAGGTTTAGACCCTGAATGGAACAGGTAGCAGGGCAAGCTGAAATCTGCAAGTAAGAATAACTTTAATAATGTTTCAGTCTCTTACATAGCAACTGAGTTTGGGGGATTTTCATTTACTTGTTAACACTTTTCTTATTTTTCTAAAGTTTATCTCACTCGTAATTAAATGCGTTCCTCCTCATCTTTATCAGAAGTCATTTCCCTGTTAAACTGGTGAAATTATTTCCATTCCAGACTTTAACTGTCATACGTCACTTTGTACCAAGTTAAAAAAACAAAAACCAAAAAACAAAAAACCTAACCTAAAATAAACTGGACCACCACTCTAACCTTGATTTATGTTTAGAGCTTTAAACAAAAAGTTTGCATCTGTTACCCTTAAAGTCTGTAATTAGTAGTTGAACCACACAAAGAATTAACATGATGTCATGTCTAGACAACATGTAAATTAATATGAAAGCAATTGATTTACCAAGTCTATACTAATACAAATTAATCTGAATTAAGTTTAATCCCAGTTATTAACTGATTAAGTGGGGCTGTTGGTAGCTACAGAATGGTGATTTCCATCTGTGAATTTTAGGGACACAACTTAATCACTGATTCTGTATGGAGAGATACAGCATAGACCATGACGGTTCCCAGCACAGAAGAGCCAGAGAAGCAAAACTGAAATATACAATTTAAAAACATGTAGGAAGCTTTTCTTAAGTGTCATAATTAACTTTTGGCAAAGGGGATGTTTCAGGCATGTTGACTCTGGCTGTGACTGGCACACCATCCCTCTTATAAAGTGCATTCATCTGTTCTGAAGGAGAATTTGCTCTTGCTTTGAGCAAACATGAAATCAAAATTGCCAATATGTTCTTTCTTTTTTAGCAGAATTATTACAATTTACTGTGGGCAGAAAACACATCATTATTAAGCACTAATCCCCGTGAAAGATATTTGGACTTTGGGATAATAATACTCCCAAATCTTCAGAGCAAATCAACAGGTGTGTACTCTCAAATTAGAGGAGGTTGTTATTCAACCATCTCATATCTATTGAGAGTACCAGAAGTATGTTTTATTTGTCCCATTTACTAAAAACATATTTATTTTTCTTTAAACATTATGGGTCCTCCTCAAGTTTTTTTTGTAAGTATTGTTCTTTGTTTTGCTTTGCTATTTTTTAAGAAATATTTGTTCAAGTAAAATTAGCTTGCACTCATTTTAGAATGCTAACAACTCAACACTAACATCATCATAATATAACAAAAATGTTGGTTTCGCTTCCATTAGCCAGCTCCCATAACTGCATTCATAGTATTTTTCAGATAATTGGAAACCAAGAACAATCCTATCAGATGATGAAAAAATATTTTCTTCTTTTTGATTTGGTGTTCATGTTCACTTAGTTTGCCAGAAAACTCTATAGCTTATGTTGGAACAAAATTCAGGAGTGTTTTAGGACTATAATATACAGAAGTTTGATAATTAAAAAGCAACTATGTAATATCAGAACGAGGGTCATTGTATTTATATAGACTCTTTTATAGACATCCTACTCATTGTCATAATAACTGAGGCTGTCATGACCATGGTCTGTGCCTCGCATGAAGCCCTAAACAATTCTGACAGGCTGCAGCTCATTAAGGGACAGTCATTTTGTTGAAATGTCTATCAGCTCGCAGGGATGCACCAGGATGAATAGGCCCGAAACAATAGGCACATTTGTTAGAGCAGTAGCTTCCCTAATACATGATGAGACAATCAAGCCAAGCTGCCTTCGGCACAAAGACATAATTAATCAAATGGACAAATGGTTCAAAAATTGCTCTAGTATATTCTGTAGTGGACAGAGGTTTCCATGGAAACATTGGCGTTTGCATCACAGTTAATGACCATTCTGTACAATGAAGGCTCTCCCTTCACACACACTTCTTTCCCTGCTCTCCACCACGCCTGCTCTCCCCACCGTTCCAACCATTAAAAAACACAACCTGGAGAAAAACAAACAAAACAGGGAGAACGAAGAAGCGGAAAGGAGAACCTTGAGTATCTGATTTCCCTTGCAGAAAATCTCATAGTGCTATTTCAGCACTTATAAAAGTGACTGTGAATTTTTTATTGTGATCCCAATACTTAAAAATAATCCATATGTAGGAAACCAGCCTTTAATCATGACATTTAATACTATTAAATAATGACACTGGCTTCCCTGTAGTGTTTACAGATACAACTTAGTTTACTGTGATTACGTAAAATATATTAAAAAAATTAAATTGTAACATGTCTAAAATGTTAAATACGAATTTAGTACAGCCTTGTGATAAAGGGAGATGTAAAGTTTATCTTTAGTCTCTGGAGAATGACATGTAAATGTAAGGTATGGTTCTGAGACATATTAAGTAATACTTGATCAGGAGAAGAACAAACACTACTTTGTACCTAATAGAACATATTCTTTATAGGTAACCATTTATTTGTCTTTGAAGGCAGTTTCTTGTTACTTTACAATGGCTTTTGAGGTTTTAATCATTGCTCCCCATCTTCCCCTCCAAAAATAGCTTATCAGGGTTTTCTTTCCAATCACAAAAAGGGCAATCTTTTAGAAGTGTCCTAATAAATGCAATATTCTCCATCTTGATAGTTTAAGAAACACAAAAAATTGTTAAGTTCATGCCCATTAGGGGGTCTTGTGTAGTACTTGAAACCAGAGTTTGATTCTTGGGAAAATACATAACAGGGTAGTTTCTTGAAATTTTTTTCTCTAATTGTATTTTTCCCTTTTCCCTTTCCCTTTAAAAAACAAAAAACAAAAAACAAAAACTTTTTTATATCTCTGTACAGGCTGAATAATGCCTTTGTAGTGTCCCTTGAAGATATCTTCCCTTCCTGGTATTTAAACTTTTATTTCTAAAAGCCTGTGACAATGGAATCCTTTGCTGGTGGGAAGCGTGAAGAAAGTTTTGAGGTTTTGCAGTGAGGGTGAGTTGGAGGAGAAGCACAGCAAAAGAGAGTTGGTGATATTTTCAAGACTTAAAAGGAGAGACAGGTCCCCTAGTCCTGAAAAAATGAAGAGCACAGACCACTATCTGGGGAACGATGGTTACCTATGTTTCAACTTAACTGGGCTAAGGGATGCCCAGAGAGCTGGTAAGACAGTCCATCTGAGCGTGCCTGTTAGAATACTTTGGAAGAGATTAGCATTTGAACTGGTGGATTGAGTGAAGATGATCCCCCTCTCCAACAAAGGTGGGTGTCATTCAATCTCCTAAGGGCCTGTATAGAACAGAAAGGCAGAGAAGGGACAAATTTGCTCTTTTTACTTGAGCTGCGACACCCATTTTCCCCTGTCCTCAGACATGGGAATGCCTGGTTCTTGGTCCTTTGGCTCTCAGGCCTTTGGGTGGGGACTGAATTATACCACTGGCTTTCTTGGTTCTCCAGCTTGCAGATAGCAAGCAGGTCATGGGACTTCTCAGCCTCCTTAATTGTGTGAGCCAATTCCTATACTCTCAATCTCTCTCTCTCTCTCTCTCTCTCTCTCTCTCTCTCTCTCTCTCTCTCGATAAATGGATAGCTATAGGTATACTATTGTATCTATATAGAAATATATAGTAATGTCTGTTATCATATTAGTTCTGCTAATATCATATCTGCTAAAATATCATGTTAGTTCTGTTTCTCTGGAGAATGCTGACATACACTGGGCAACACAAAGAGAAAACTTCCAAATTCAGAGAAGATTAGTTATATGGTGCACTTAGAGAGGTTGGAGCTAAAGACTCAGTCTGGTAAAGATTTGTTTACCTGTGTTCTGTTAGAAGCCTACTTTCAAAGAGCTATGTAAGGCTGAACGCTGAGCATTCCTGCAGTTACCAAGAATGATGGACGCCCACGAACCTTTATATGACTTTCCTGTATCAAATTGATACTCCATATTCTTATGCTATCCTAGAATCAACAGAAATCAAAATTACTTAATTTATATACAAAAAAATTGCTATTTCTTGCACATCTAAATATGTGACTTCTATCATTGTGCCAAGGACTGACTAGAGAGAAGAATGAATGAGAACACCTACTTAGTCCTTACTAAGGCAGAAAAAAGAACATGGACACAGACAGGTGTTCAGTTAAACTACCTGGTAAGGGCTTAAGCAATGGACTATTTTTTTAATAAACATTTTACTGAATTCTAAGATATGCATAGAAAAAGTACGCAACACATATGTAGAATATAGCATAAGAATACCCTAGAAGCTTCCTAGTTCACTCTGCCAATTATGACTCTAGCAAGGGTAACCACTATCTAGACTTCTATTACCAGAGTTTAATTTTGCCTGTTTGAAGTTCTGGATTCTATATTTTGGGATGATATGTACTCTACGTATACATTCAGGATGGAATCACTACATAAATACAAAACGAATAAGTTGATAACAGAAATAAATAAAAAGAATAGGAAAGTAAATAAATTAGAATAGTTATTCGACATTATATGACCAGTTTCTGCCTATCGAGCAATTTAATGTAAGTACCTGCCCTGTTTGCTTACATGACACACTGCCCTGGTTCACTTTATTCCATAGGGACAAGACTATCTCTATATGGACTCATGGCTGGGTGATCCTAGCTATTTATCCAAGGTTACACAGTCTCTTTAGGACTCAATCCTTTTGATTGTAAAAGGAATAGTAACATCATGATGCCATTAGAAAAATAATAACATATCATGAACACTTTGAATACTTTAGGCTCCACACAGTGAAGCTGTGGATAAACACATATTTATTATATTTTTGGTTAGAATGAAAAACTATCCTACCATTGTACAAGAGAATGTGAAAAAACCTACCACAATTATAGTTGTATTTATTACTCTTTGATCCAGCAGTCCTAATTCTGGAAATCTATCCCAAAGAAATACTTTCTCATGTATGAGAAACATATAAAGTATACAAGGTTATTCACACATCATTTTTATTACAGTAGAGACACTTATGAGTCCAAAGGATTAGAGACATCCAAGAGTCCAAATTTTTGTTTGAATAAACTATGGTCTATCCACACAGTAGAATTCTATGCAGTTGTGAGAATGAATGAGAAGACCTCAACAAAACAATTTCTAGGATATTTTTAAGTGAATAAATTGATGTTTAGAATTATATATATGGTATGCTACTGGCATGTAAGAAGGGGAAAAATAAGCAAATATTTACATTTCTTTGTATTTGCATAAATCATCACTGAAAAGAGAAACATGAAGTTTAGAATGAGGGCAGAATAGAGTTGATAGAAATGGAGCTGAGAGGGACTTTTTGACACTTTTTAAAAAATTATTTTGACATGATTTAGGCTTACAGAAAAGTTGAAAAATAATACACAGGTTGCTATTTCTCCAAGATTCCCCCCTCAAAACAATTAGTCAAAATACAGATTTTATTCAGATGATGCCAGTTTTTTCAAATGTTCATTTTCTGTTTTAGAATCCAACCAAGAATTCTCTTTAATTCACTTGTTATGATGCATCAGTTTTTCCCAATCTGACAGTTCCTCGTTCCCCAGCCTACCCTCCCCCCACCCACCCACTGCCGACTGTATAAGACTTGTGAAGAGTACTTGTCAGGTATTTTGAAGACTGTACCTTAATTTGGATTTGCATTATGTTTGTTCACAATTATCTTAAAGGTATGCATTTTGGGGAAGAACATCACAGACAACGCACCCTCCTTAGAGCATCATTATCAGGGGGCACATATAACATGTCTCATTACCAGAGATGTTAATGTTGATCATTAAAATAAGATGGTGTCTGAAGGTTTCTTCACTGTAAAGTCACTGCTTTCCCTTTGTAAATACTGTTTTGAGAAAGATAATCTGAGATGAGACTGTAAAAATCTGTTTCTTCTTGTACTTTGCCAACCAATTTTAGCATTCACCAATGGATCTTGACTACAGCAATGATTACCATCGTGTTCTAATGGTGGTTTTTAATTTCCTTCAGTCATTCTATATTTATTAATTCTGTTTTTTTAATAGGAGTCCTTCCTTCTCAACCTCTTATATATTTAATCATTTGTTTATATCAGTATAAACTCACTGTTGATTTTACTTCCTTTCTGGTTCCATCATTTAAACTTCCTTTTCAAAATAAAACAAAACCCTTTTTTAGTGGTTTTCTTAGTGTTTACAATATACATGTTAAAATTATGTAAATACCTCTTCAAATAACAATATATTGCTTTATGCATAGCACAAATTCATTATAACCTAGTATCCCAAACTCCCCTTCTTTTCCTTGTGACATTGCTGTTATATATTTCACTCATTCATATACACATCAAAAATATTACTATTTATGCCCCAAACAAACTGTTGTCTTTTAGATCAGTTAAGAATAAGACAAATGAAAGAATTTATTTTACCTTCATTTATTTCTTTTCTGATGCTCTCCTTTCTTTTTATGTAAATTCAAGTGTCTGATCTATATCTCTTTCCTTATGTTTGAAAATCTTCTTTTAACATTTTTTGCAGGGCAAGTCTGCCGTCTGGGAATTCTCCCAGTTTTTGTTTATCTGAGAAAGTATTTCTTTTTTACTTTGGAAGGATAATCTCAATGGATATAGAATTCATGGATGCCATCTTTTTCTTTCAACATTTTAAAGATCTCATTCCACTCTTTTTGCATTATTTTTAAAAAATGAGAAGTTTGCTGTAATTTTTATCTTTTTCTTTTGCATGGGAAGTGTTCCCTAATCCTTGGATTTCATCAATATTTTCTCTTTATCTTCTTTTTTTCCTGCAGTTTAGCTCTGTGATGTATATCTTCAGAATTCTGTTCTCTAAACTTCTGGTTCCATGGTTTGGTATCTGTCATTCATTTGGAAAGTTCTCAGCCATTATTATTTTGGCAAATATTTCTTCTGCTCCCTTCTGTCTTCCGTGACATTCTAATTATATGCATATTGCAACTTTTGATATTGTTCCATTCCATTCCATTCCATTCCATTCCATTCCATTCCATTCCATTCCATTCCATTCTCTCCTTTTTTCCTCCTTTTTTGGCTCTTTGCATTGCAATGTGAGAGGTTTCTATTTACTTATGTTCAAGTTCAGTGATTCTTTCCTCAGCCATGTCAAGTCTACTGATGCACCCATCAAAGGCAGTCTTCATTTCTAATATTGTTTTTCATTTCTAGCATTTCTTTTTTATCCTTTCTTATAGGTCCCATCTCTCTGATGATATTTCATTTGGTCTTGCACATTGTCTACTTTTTCCTCAAGAGCGTTGACCATATTAGTCATTGTTAATTAAAATTTCCTGAGATAATTCCAACATCTTTTTTATACATAAGCCTGGTTCTGATACTTGCTTTGCCTCTTCAGATGGTGTTTGTTCTTGCCTTTAAGCATGCTTTGTGAATCTTGTTGAGAGCAGACATATTGTACAAAGTAATACTAACTGATGTAAACAGACCATTAGTATGAGGACTTACGTTAATATGTCTAGGAGTTTGGGTATAGTTAATGTTTTTTTTAGCTGTAAGCACCAGAGGCTCTGCATTATTCTGGTGATCTTGTTTTTCTCCCCTCTTGGCTTTCAATTTCCCTTTTTACCATTTTTAGAGAGAGCCTGTGTCTTGGAGCCCT
Organism: Prionailurus viverrinus; assembly: GCF_022837055.1. NCBI lineage: Eukaryota > Metazoa > Chordata > Mammalia > Carnivora > Felidae > Prionailurus > Prionailurus viverrinus. The sequence goes on along the minus strand of NC_062573.1, from coordinate 72,525,282 downwards.
TTTTCTATAATCTACCTTTATGACTTCTGGAGGTTTGTTGGTATTGTGATAGATTGTTGAGAAAAAAGGGGTATGCTCTAATCTTCTGATTGTCTTTTAATGGGCCTGTCTTGGGGATTTGGCCTGTGAAGTATTTCTGCTTCTCCTCCAGGGGTAGAGCTTTGATCACTCCTATCCACTAGTCTCTTCTCCAGCTTTAGTGTTTCTAGTATATTTCCTTGAAGCCCTCTTCCTTGTTGACTGTGGCTCCTCCCTGGCCATGACATGGAGGTAAGATCGGTCTAGAATGGAGTGTATTTTCTTTCCCCAAACTGGGATACATATCCAGATTTGCCTTCTAGTGATATCCTCCATCCTAGAGATTAGGTCTTTTAGAGAGGAAGGGTCTGGGAGAGCTTCACAATACCTACTGCCCTCTTTCCCTGTCAGAGCCACTTAAGAAGCTTTCTCAGATCTCCCAGTGAAAACGTGGTGGTGTTCTTGGAGGAAAAGCCTGGGAAGGTACTGGGATCCCCTCTAACTCCCCTAGAGAAGCCTCTAGGAGCTTCTCACTTCCTGTAGTCTCTACACAGTCTGGCAATTCCTAATCCACACTACATAAGTGGTCCTTGACTGGCAGTTCCTACTCCAGGTAAGCCAATCTCAAGAGCTTTAGCTCTCTGGAAGCACCTAACAATCCAGTTTTGGGGAATAGAGTAATGATTTCCAATCTTTTTCCATGTTGGGCTGAAACCTGAAGTCTTCAGATTCATGGATATGTATTTTATTTGGGGGTTAAAATCTAATACTATTACTATTTATTTTGTTGCTCAAATTATTTCAGCCTTGGTCATTGAGAACTTTTTAAAAATTTGGCTCTGGTGTTCCTTTGACATACCCCCTTTCTTCCTCTATCACTGAGATCTCTGACTGTATCTAAAATTTATTTGTTTGTTCTAGTATTCATATAAAGCAGTTTGATAATATGTCCCATAGGTACAGGTGAAACAAGTTTACCAACTGGAACGCATTATCCCTTTAGTTACTTTGGCCTTAAGTCTTGGATTATGCAGTCAAACCACTGTTTTCCAGATTCTTAGGTTGATTTTTTTTCTTCCCACTCACTTCACTGTGTTAATCTCATTCATCTGTAGCCTCCTTAGTCACATTCTGCATTCCATCCTCGGTGATTTCTGTACACCTGTCTTCCAGTATATGGATTCCTTCCTTACCTGTACCCGGATTACTATTAAGCCTATTGAAGACATTCCTTCTCAATGTGGTATGCATTTTTGTTGTTTTCATTGGAATCTGTATTATAATTCCTAAATTTAACCACTTATCTTACATGTTGTCTATTTTTTCCCTTCGAGACTTTAACACAATCATTGTAGTTATTTTAAATTCCCTCTCAGGTACTTCCAACAGGTCTGTTACATTTGAGTTTGGTTTTAACGATTGCTCTGTTTCTTAGGAATGTGCTGTTTTTTCTTACTTTTGTGTATGCTTTCTAGTTTATTCTTTTTTTAAATTTTTTAATGTTTATTTATTTTTGAGAGATAGAGAGAGAGACAGAGCATGAGCAGGGGAGGGGCAGAGACAGAGGGAGAGAGACATAGAATCTGAAGCAGGCTCCAGGCTCTGAGCTGTCAGCACAGAGTCCGATGCGGAGCTTGAACTCTCAAACCATGACATCATGACCCGAGCTGAAGTTGGATGCTTAACCGACTGAGCCACCCGGGTGCCCCTTGTTTATTCTTGAAAGATGTACATCTTGTGTAGGACAGATGAGATTATAGGAAATAGTTTTCCCACTTGGAAATGGTCATGCTTTTCTTTCTGCCAGGACTTTGATGGGGGAACAATTTATTTAACTACCAAACCTGATTTTTTTTAGATTTATTGTTGCTATGGTTACTGTCAGTGTACCACAGGTTTCAAATTCTTCTAGTAATACTGTGTGTTTAGGGTAGGGGTTTTCAGAGGACTTTTCATTTCAGCGCTTGCTCCACGCTGAGCCCCAGTGACGGTCTGTCTTTTGCAAATTACTTGTTACTTGATGCTTCTTTTCCTGGAGCATGCGCTTGGGGATGGGTGCCACAGGTGCAGTTGTCCCCTACTGTTCTGATTAAGTCTTTGTCTTAGACACTATATCTCTGCTTCTCAGTCCTGTAGCTAGCTTTGCAGTTCTGAGTCCAGTAGATCTTTATGCCCCTCCTCCAGGGTTCCAAGTTTCTTTTTTCTTCTTTCCTTCCCCTAGCTGCAATGGGTTTTCACCAGGGCGCCATGAGCACCAGTGTGTGTTAACCATCCCCACTACGCATTTAGGTGTCTTAGTTTTGTAGGGAAGATAGAGGAGAAATAGCCCCCACCACCCCAGGAGCTACTGTTGCCCTCCTCCAGTTCTGGGTCACGAGGGAGACTTTCTCAGAAATGAACCAAAATTCTCTGGGTCCTCAGTTGGCAGACCTCCCAGTATTTGCAGTTCCCAGGGTCTCCACCCACCTGCCAGTGCATATTCCATCTCCACCAATTTTCCAAAATCCCCAGCTGGTTTGCCAAGGATGGACAGATGACCCCTTCTTACTGTCCATCTGCATCCTTTCCTGGTAAGCCACTACTCTTATCTTGTGTTTCCCTGAATGCTCCTGTCTTTTTTCTTGGATTTTTTGGAGCAGTTGACTGCCTTGGAACTTCATCACTAGAATGGGCTCAGGAAAAGTTGTGAACTTGCTGTTGCGTGTATACATTTTTATATCACTGTGAATTTTCAACCATGCAAATGTATTGAAAATTTTAAAAGGAAAAGTGCAAAACAACGTAGTAACTACTCAAAACTCTTGCATGTGAGAAGCAATCTGTTCAAGAAGGTATAGTAATAGGGCTTGATAAATCATTCATATAGGTGACTATGCTTAACTGTAGAGGAAAAGCTAATACTAAAATTCTCCATGCCTGAGCTTGAACTCTAAAAACCTCACTTTTGCTAAAATTAAGAACAACAAATAGTCAGCAGAGCACATATTCAGATTAGAAGGCATGCAATGACACAATTGTTTCCAGGTGCTAATGGAATTTTATGATACCCTTTGCTTTCAAATTTGAATTAAACTGCACTTCTGTACTGAAACGTCATTTTTATTTATGACATAGTTATGCACTAATAGCCTTCCTACCTTTGGTGGTAATCTTATTTGCCTGGCCATATAAATTGTTCTGTTTATTTTTTGATTTTTATTACTCTGAAGATTCTTTCATTGAACTTTGTAACTATTTTATTTATAACAAATTTTCTTTCCTTCTAGGAATTTATTCTTCTCCATACACACTCACAAACACTTGCGGATGCTTTTATTGAAATGAGTTCATATGTATGTATATATAATATCCACATATATGTATAATATATTGCATATTTTCCTACCTGTGATACATTTTAGCCACTCTGAAATTCTCATATATAAACTTTAAGATATTTATACATATCTTTTAATAAAATTTATCATGTGCTCAACCTCATTGTTGATGCTGGAAATTTGATAGATTTCACTTATTTTACAAATGAAAAATGTAAATAAACAAAGCTAGGTATAAAGGAAGTGCTTTGTTCCACATTTACTCATTGGATTGCTTGGGAGCTAAAACTAGAATGCAAACATTTGATGAATAACTTTTCTACAGTTTTCCTCTCGTCAAGGAACCAAGTGACGTGTATTCTGAAAAGCACCCTTCTCTCAGCTCTACCAATTACCTTTTGTCTTAGGCTAATGTACTTAATTCATAGCACTGTGACATCCAGGATACTTTTTAATTACTGAAAGAAAAATAAATATGCACAATAGAATAAGCAGTCCCTGCCCATCCTTGCTTATAATCAAGTGGGCCAAGTTTACCATAGCAACATCCTGTGCATCAGACCTGTTTGCGACTCCTTATGATACTCTGGGAGCAAATTCTTTTCAATGGGCTAAAGATTGTTAGGCAGGCTGAGAGTTTGTAAAACTTGTGCTATTGTCATTAAGAAGAAAGTGAGCCTGTCTATTTGCAGATTCCACGGACTACTCTCTGTTCTCTTTGACCGTGGCTCTTGGATGTCAAGCACAGACAAGTCTCAGAGCTTACTGGCAGATGAGGAAATAATCATCTAGAACCTTTCAAGATGTGGTTCCTTTGTATCCAAGCCAGAAATGGAGAGTTAAACATGACTAAGAGATAGTCTAAATAGAAAACTGAAGAAGTATAAGCACTGCTTTGTTGAATACTTAGATTTTTTTTTCAGGCATAAGAGGAAGTCAAAAACAAAACAAAAGGAATATTCACAGAGGGACAGAAAGAAGACCAAACCAGCTCAGGTGTGTCAAGAGGAAAGAGTTTCAATTAGAAAACAATATTCAGTATAACAAACAGAACGGGATGATTGGGATAGATGAGAATAAGTGATATAAAAGGGCCTTCATATTTTAGTAGCATGGTATAGATTCCAAATTTTAAAGGAGAGTATAGGATTTAAAGGAGAATATTCTTTTAATTTAATGAAAAAGGGCAAGGTACAGTTATCTTAGGGTTGAGCAGGGTTGACAAGAAAGTATTCCTGCCCCCACCTACCATTAGTGAAAGAAGTGGTAAAAAGTGTAAGCTTTGGAGTGCTCACAGGCTGCCAGAGTTAAACCTCAGTTCTGCTACCTACAAGTTGTGTATCCTTAGGTGTTTATTTAACCTCTCTTCCAGTCCCTTTTCTCATCTGTTAAATGGCAATGATATTTGTATTTATCTCATAGTGCTGTTTTGAAGATTATATAATAAAATATACTATTAACAAGTTTAATAGATTACTTATATGAAACTCTCAGAGTCATAGCTACCATGGAATTCAGAATTTGAAGTAATAAGGATCATATATATGTCACATAAAACCGATCACGGGTTCTGGAGAAGCCTACATGAATAAGTCTGCAGCAAAATACATACACTTTAATACTGAATTGAATAAAGAAAATAAATAGCTTCTTGTGTGTACATTTCTGGTGTTGATGACAAGTAATACTTGGTCAGGAAAGGATTTCACCAATTGAAGTTCCAAAAAAATGTTTAGTTTTCAGAGTTTTTTGGGTATAAGATTTGTCTATAAATACCCTTCATCATCATCATCATTATCACCACTATCCAAAACGAGATGGGAAGGGATGATATCAGGATATCAAGTTTACCCTTGACAAAAAGGTGTCTGTAGTTAGACACCTGAAAGCATTCTGAGTAGTCACAATGATGTAGAAACCTCCTGTTTGGGTAAGTTTTGTTTTCATATCTTATAGTAACAGCCAAGACATTCAATGGAAGGTTAATAATTCTTGGTTATAGCAAATCTTTGTCTTATTCCAGATCTTAAAGGGAATGTGTCAAAATTTCTCTATTAAACATATTATATAGCAATGTACTTTCCCCGATTAAAGTACCAGAAAGCTTGACGAAAATTCAGTCTATTAGATAATGTGGTTTATATGAATCGCAAAAGGCTAATTCAAGTATTTTTTTCTACCAGTGGCTCTACATAATTTTGACAAATTGACAGCTGATTTCTGCTTTTTCTGAATTATTCGATACAAGAAACTAAAGTGGACTTCTGATTTTTAGTTCCACACGTAAGGAGTCTTCCACTCCTTCCTAACAACTAAAAAGCAGCCAGACTAAGACGCTAACAAATCTTGAATTTATAGGAGTGGAGAGTATGCAGGGCAAATCACTGCTGTTAAGACTGAAGAGGCAGACAGGTGAATACACGGAGTTGGGGGTTACTGGAGCAGAGACTGGGAGAGGAACAGTCATGGATACCTGTGCTGGGATAGGAAAATATGAACTGTAATTGAGGAATTGCTAGAGATTCAGTGTAGACAAGCCGGAGAGTTAAAATCTTCATGAGAAGATGGGCAAGCGTGGGGGAGGTTCCCACAGTTTTGTGAGCTTGACCAGAATCTCACCGGAAATACCAGAGAAAATTCCCCCTATGATTCTGGCAGGGGGAGGGGGAAAGGGACCATTTAAAAATACTCCAGAACACTCTAGTCTTTTGACAAGGTCTTTACTTAGGGAAAGTTGGTTAAGTAGAGCCTAAGCTGCTGGGGTCTTATAACCTAACTGACCTGGGGATAGGAAATACCAAAATCCAGCTCACTCTACTATCCTCTCCCACATTAAGGGTAAGAAAAACCTAAGAAATACTGGTGAAGTACACATTCCGGAGACATAGGCTCACTAAAAGTCTGGGGCCTAACCATAGGACCATAGAACACTTCCCTTCCCCCTACCTCACCACCATATTGCTAATGGTCTATTTACAGCAATTCCTTTTACCTGTTACATCATGGAGAGCTATCAAAAAAAAAAAAATTACAATGAATTCCTAATGGCAAAAATACCATTTGAAATGACAGAGCAAGCATAAGAACCAGACATGGCAGGGATGTTGGAATTATCAGACCAGGAATTTAAAACAACTATAATTAATACGCTAAGGGCTCTTTTGTTAAAGTAAATGGTATGTAAGAACAGATGGGCAATGTAAACAGAGAAATGGAAATTGTAAGAAAGAACCAAAAAGCAATGTTAGAGATAAAACAATGAAAACAAAACAAAACAAAACAAAAAACAAACCAAATCAGAAATTCAGAATGCCTTTGGTGAGCTTATTAGTAGACTGGACACCTGCGAGTAAAGAATCTCTGAGTTTTGGGAAATCACAATAAAAACTTCCAAAACTGAAAAGCAAAGACTGAAAAAGAAAAAGAAAAGAAAAGAAAGAAAGAAAAGAAAAATCCACTGACTGTAGAACAATTCCAAGAGGTATAACATACAAGTAATGGAAATACCAAAAGAAGAAAGAGAGGAACAGAAGAAATATTTGAAACAATGACTGAGAATTTCCCCAGATTAATGTTAGATACCAAATCACAGATCTAGAAAGCTCAAAGACTAAGAAGCTGGATTAATGCCAAAAAACTACAACTAGGCACATCACATTAAATCTACAGAATATCAAACACATAGAAAAAATTCTGAAAAACACAAGAAAAAAAATCTTAATCTATAGAAGGGCAATGATAAAAATTACATCCAACTTCTCAGAAAACTATGCAAACTAGAGTGAAATATTTAAAGTGTTGAGAGGAAAAAAAAAATTTTAACGAGGTAGGGGCCCCTGGGTAGCTCAGTCAGTTAAGCATCGACCTTCAGGTCATGATCTCAAGGTTTGTGAGTTCCAGCCCCACATCAGGCTCTCTGCTATCAGCATGGAGGCATAGATCAGCTATCCTTCTTTCTCTCCGCCCCTCCCCGTCTCATTCTGTCTCTCTCTCAAAAAAAAAAAAAAAAAAAAAAAGAAAGAAAGAAAAAAAACACTTAAAAAAATAAAGAAGGAAAAAGTATTACAAAAAACTGTCAAATTCAACACTTTCAAGATCAGCAACTGTTGTGAAAAAGACACTGGTAAGAAAATAAAGGGTTAACCACAGGCTGGGAGAAAATATTTGCAAACCATACATCCAAAGAGGATTCATATCTAGCATATGTAAAGAATCCTTTTAATACAATATTAAGATAACAAAATTTAAATTGATCACAAGACTTGAAAGACATAAAAATATACAGATGATAAGTAAGCATATGAAAATATGCTCCACGGCACCAGTCATAGGGAAATGCAAATTTAAATCATGAGATAATACCACATAATTGCTAGAATGATTAACGTTGATAAGACTGACAAAGCAAGCAAGAATGTGGATCTATATGAAATCTCAAATATTATTGATGGGAATATAAAATAATGCTATCACTTTGGGGAGAAAAAACATTTTGATAGTTTAAGTTATACATAATAGTTTCATATGACCAAGTGATTCCAAAATATATGAAAACATATTTCTACCCAACATCTTCTATCTGAATTTTTAAAGAACTTTATTCATAATAGCCCAAAATAGACATAGCCCAAATGTTCTTTAAATAGTTAGTGGATTAACAAATTGTGGCATATTCATACAAACAAAATACTACTCAATAGTAAAAGAACGTAAACATAAGGGAATGATCTATTGATATACACAATACCATAAGTTAATTTTAAAACATTATCCTCAGCAAAAGAAATGACATACCAAGACTACATATTGTATGATGCCATTTATATAACATTCTAAGAAAGATAAAAATTGTGATACAAAGATTAATTTTTGCTAGGGGCTAGTAGTTGGGAGGAAGTTGCTGACTGCAAGAGGGCATTAAGGGAATTTGGGGATGACAGAGATTGGGTATTTCACACTTGGGGTGGCTACACAACTGTATACACTTGTCAAAACGTATCAAATTACACAGTTAAAATTGATGAATTTTATTGCATATAAATTATACTTCAATAAAACTCTCCTCCCACCTAATAAAAAATACAAGTATTTTCAGACAAACAAGGGCTGAGAGAATTCCTCTTCTGAATAACTGCACTAAAGAAACGTTGAAGGAAGTTTTCACATAAAACAAAAATGACGCCAAATGGACATTTAGATCTACACAGAGAAATGAAGATAGATGGAAATGGTAAATGCGTGGGTAAATATAAACTATTCTTTGCATTTTTTTAAAAATTATTTCAGAGATTCTTATTTGTTTAAAGCAAAACTAAACAATCTGCTCGAGGATTATAGCACTTGACAGACAATTATGGCAATAATAATAAATGGAATAGAAACACAGAAGGGTACGGTGGCAATGTTCTATTTGTTTTCAAGTGTCATGATTGCAAGTAGACTGTGATGGGTAAAAGGTAAATTTTACAAGCCCTGTAGCTGCCACTAGTGTCGACAGTAGAGATAAAATGGAAGACTAAAAACGTAAAAAAATGAAAAATAAGGAAAAAAATTCTCAACGCAAAATGAAGCTGAGAGAGAGAGAGAGAAAAGAAACAAAATACAGATGGAAAAATTAAACAACACTATGGTACACAAGTCCTACCTTACTGATAACTAGATTAAATGTGAATTATCTAAACTTGTCAATTAAAAGCAGAGGCTGCCATATTGAATAAAAAACCAAAGCTATCTACAACTATGTATTCTATATAAAGGTAGAGATGAGTTTAAAATCTAAAGTCTGGGAAAAGATACAATGTAAACAATAATTTAAAAACACTGAGGTGGTTATATTAATATCAAAAAAAGTACTTTAGCACAAAGAATAGTATCAGAGACGTTTCAAAGTGAAAAAAAGAAAAATTCTGCAAGAATATATAAGAATCCTAAAATGTATGTATCTTGTAAGATATTTTCAAAATTCATGGAACAAATATGGACAGGATTTAAAGAATAATAAATTGACAATTATGAGATTCCAATACTTACTAATGTTTAGAAATATTAAGTAAAAATCAGAGAATACTTAAGACTTGAGCAATTCTATTAACCAAATTGACATTTTAGAACATTATACTCAATAATAACATGTATCCTATTTAAATATACATTCTATTTAAGTGGACACAGAATGTTCATTAAGAGAGACTGCACCGGGAATAAATTTAAATAGATTAAAATCAGACTGTTCTACCTGAACACAATGAAATTAAATAGAAATGTATAATATAAGGTGGGGAAATCTCCATAATTTTGAGAATTAAAACTAAGTAACTTAAGGAGAAATCATAGGGTATAATAGAAAGAAAACATTTTTTATTGCTCTTATTTATTTTTGAGAGAGAGAGAAACAGAGAGAGAGAGAGAGAAAGCGAGCATGAGTGGGGGGAGAGGAAGAGAAGGAGAGAGACAGAGAATCTGAAGCAGATTCACAGAATCTGTGAAGTCAGCACAGAGCCCAAAGCGGGGCTCAAAATCGTGAACCATGAGATCCTGACCTGAGCTGCAGCTGGGTGCTTAACCCACTGAGCCACCCACGTGCCCAGAAAACATTTTGAACTGAACAAATAATAAAAACATATCAAAATCACATATCACATATCAAAATATGTGATATAAAGCAAAAGCAATATTTATAAGGAAATGTATAGCTCGCTTTATTTATTTATTTATTTATTTATTTATTTAGCTAGTTATTAGTTATTTGAAAGAGAAAGCACAATTAGGGGAGAGGGGCAGAGGGAAAGAGAGAGAGAATCTAAAGCAGACTCTATGCTCAGCACAGGGCTCCATGCAGGGCTCCATCCCATGACCCTAGGATCATGACCTGAGCTGAAATCAAGACTCCAAACCCAACTGACTGAGCCACCCAGGCACCCCCCCAAAATGCATAGCTTTAAACACTTATATTACAAAAGATGAAAAATCTAATATTAATGATCTTAGACTTCTCTTTTGCTAATGGTTGATAAACTTTTGGAACAATACTTCCACAGATAACAACAATAAACTATGGGGTAATATGTAAAAATAAACAACTATCTAAGGGCACTGGAGACTGAGTAAAGCAGGCAGATATTACCCAGAGTCAAACCTTGGGTAGAAGAGAATAAATCCTAGGTAAGCTTCCTGCTTTCATCACACACCCTTAGTACAATGTTGTGCAGCTAAAATATGGAAGTGATAAAACTTTCTTTTCTTATTGAATAAGTGGGTTGATGGGCCAAAGGGCAGAGTTTGGGGCAACTACACAGCTGAAAAATTAAGAGGGGGTAGAGTGGAATTAGGGGAAGGATCTCTAAAAAGAGAGATAGGGTAGAAACACCTTATCATATGTAAATAAATATCTGGCTGAACTTGCATAGAAAAAACTGCAATTTGAGTTCTATCAAGATGATTGCTTGAGAAAACAAAAACAAAAACAAAACAAAAAACCCCACACAATCAATCATCTTTGGAAGTATATAACATAATCCAGAATCTCTACAATATTATTCACAACATCCAGAACACAAATCCAAATTACTTAAATGTCAAAGAAACAGAAAAATGCCACACTCAAGGAAAACAAAAAATCAATGAGGACAAAACTAGAGATGGCCAAGATGCTGGAATCAGAACAGGTTTTAAAGCGGCTACTGTAATTATCTCCATGGATATGGAAATACATTGATGATGAATAAAAAGATAGAAGTCTTGGCAAAGGAATAGAAGCTATAAAAGAAAACTAAAAAGGAAATTAAAAAAAATGAAAAATAAACACTCTGAAATAAGAATTTTACCCAACGGCATTAACAACATATTGAAGATAAAGTGAATGAACCTTAAGAGAGATCAATACAAATTACCTACACTAGATAACAGAGACAACAAAATGCAAAAAGATGAATGGACTGAGGGAAACTACAATTAACAATGGTCTAACATATATACAATTACAGTTCGAGGAAAAAAAAAAGATAAAGGGATAAAATAAATGTATGAAGAAATGTGGCTTAAAATTTCTCTAATTTGGGGAAACTCGTAAGTGTACAGATTCAAAAAGCTCATGGGAACACAAGCATGTGAAATACAAAGAAAATAGTACCTAGGCACATGCAGTCAAGTTTATGATAAATTTGAAGGTTTTTGAAAGCAACCAGAGAAAAGCAATATATTTCATACGGAAGAAGGACAAAATTTACTTGAATTCAGTCAAGGTAGCCCTTACGTCTCCATTATGTAGCACAGAGATATTAGGAATATTAGAAATTTAGTGGATGTTTACTGAACAAGCGAGAGATTTACTGAGATGCCCAAATGAAGCCATAATTATTTGAATCAGCATAGGTAATAGAAATAGCGCTATACTTGGGGTAGAACCTTTAAGGTTCGCATCGACAACCAACTAGCTGAGATTCTGAATAAATTCCTCACTCTCCATAAATCTGATCTGCTTATCTTTAACACTGAAATTATTGCTTCACCAAGTTATTGCAAAGATGACATAAGACAACCCACGTGAAAATGCCTGCTTTTTTAATATATAGAAAACGTGTTGTGATATTTAGTTGAATCTAAGCGATGTTTCAGGTTTGACTATTTCTCATAAAGATACACTTTAATTTCTGCAAGGAAAAACCATATTTGTCGTGCTGTTTTTTTCTATGAATGGTTTACAGGCTAAAAATAATTGCCCGACATAAAGGCAAATTACGTATTGACATCTGCAAAATTACTTAAATCTTGTTAAATCCTGTCCACACAGCCTCTCGATCACTAGCATGCTGATAGAAATTTTAATTTAAGGCTTCTAGTTATCTGCTTTATACAACTGAATTTCCTTAAATGGAATTTAAAAATATTTGCTATATTAAGATTTCTAATAAATAAATTAAAAATAAAGAATTTTCCTTAAAATTATTTATGAGAATTTTATTTTGTATTTAACATTCCATCCCATTAAACATCACTAATATCTACCTTAAATGGCTACTAATATTTTTAACATTTGTATCACAATCAAGTTTGATGGTTTAAAAGCTCTAAGAGTATACTGCAATGTTTAGCTGCACTCCCATTGTACATATAATCAGGACTTACTTAGAGCATATCAAATACACACAAATATAAATTTTTTATCTAGTAAAATTAAACTTACCCGAGGTAGGAAAGTAGATATATAGATGATAGACAGATAGAAAGATAGATAGGTAGGTAGGTAGGTAGGTAGGTAGATCTCAAACATATAGGAATGTGGTTTCCTTCTTCATGGATTAATATTTCCAAAAGAGATCTCTTATTTGACAATGTTTCTGAAACAAGCTAAGACCTTCTACAAGACTGAGGAAGTGGTCAAAATGACAAAATATTACTAAATCATCAACCATGTTTTTACTTCCCTGGAATCTGGAGATTATGAAAAAAATACACTGTGCTCTAAGCCTTGTCAGGTTGGGATTATTATCCTAATACTGTGAAGACAAATTTTCATTAAGTCACAGATTTTTATGTGTGAAGTACAAGCAGAGAATTATCTTTATGAAATGGGAGAAAATTGCAACTACTTTTCAAATATAACCTTGACATTTTGAAAAGTGCAGTAATGGATCTGTCCCCATGGAGACAAATATTTTACCCTTCATTTCTGCACCAAAATTCAGCACATTAAACCCAGATACGATCTAGTCTCTACGGTCTGTCTTGGGGGTTATATGATTACAAAAATATGTCTGAATTAATAGCAAAAGTTCACTGAATGTTTTTGTTCTCCACCCTTCCAATAAATATTGAAAGTTATCTTTTTGTAAAACTCAGGTTTCAAGATAAAATCTGTTTTTATGCAGGAAAATAGATGATTCAGTAAAAAGAAAAAGTTTGGGAGAACCCAAAAGCAGCCATAAACCCTGGGACTGAGAATTGTATCCTATGATCCCATTCTCCCAGTTAGATACATTTACAGAAATAAACATCACTTATAAACATCCAGAGTTTGCTTTCATTTTACCCCTTATTAAGGATAAATGGAAGAAATGTTTAGATTCACAAAAATTCACTGATATGTGCCATTATTTTATTTTTTCTGCTATTCACATTAGGTAAGATAATATACGCATATGTGCTTTACCTGGTACCTAAAATAAATAAGTTGTCCAATAATGTGTTCATTTTGGTCTTTTATTTGTCTCATTATTTCATTAGTTTTTCCTTTTATACTTTCAAAAGATACTAATTAAAAACAATTCTGATCAATATAGCAAAAGAGCAGACCTCAAGTTTACTCTTCACAGAACTTTCTAAATCTTTAGAACAAAACCAAAACTTTTCAATCAATCTTATCAAGTGGGTCTAGTTTTATTGGTAATTTCATACATGCAGCTCATCAAAGTTTTGCCTGTGTATCTGTTTGTCTGTGTGTGTGTGCATGTGTGTGTTGAGGAACAGGAGAACTTAGATTTTTGTCACCACACCAATATACTTAAGCATTATCTCTTCTTATATTTCAATGTTGTTGTCTATCTGCCTGTCTGAGGACCCGGCCTTTGAAAACACTACAGAACTTGCTAAGATTCCAGTGTAAACACAGTGATTTCACTTCAGCACCATTTACATTATTAGGTAGAATAGGATGATTGGAATGAATGGAATGGAGTATTTTGCTTCCCTCGGGTCAGTTAGGGTGTTAGAAGCCCAGAAGAATAGGCTATGGTTAAATTCTCCTGAGGGCTGACACCCCTTAAAAACAGAATATACTGGGGTATTTCAAAATGGTTCCTGTGAGAACCTGGTAAAGCTTCAAGAATATTCACTGGTCTTTCCAATTTGGGGGGAACAGTGATTTTCCTTGTAACCTCACTTCTTAAAGATCTAAGAAGAGCTGTTTTCTTTTTAGTTTGTTCACTTTCTTGTTAGAATATAGTGGCAACTTCCAAACTTGTTATATGGTGGACTAGAAATTGGAAGTCCAACTCTGTGTGTTCTAATCTTGCCTATGTTTTTTCTAAAAGTCTTGTAGTTTTGGATTTACATTTAGGTTTATCATCCATTTTGAGTTAGCTTTTGTGTATAACGTGAGGCATAAATTGAGGTTCATCATGTTATTTGTATGTAACCCATATTTCCAGCATAATTTGTTGAAGATTCACTCTACTGCATTGAATTGCCTTGGTAACTATGTCAAATGCCATTTGGCTTTATGTATGTGGTTCTATTTCTGTTCTCACTATTCTGGTCCATTCACTTACATCTTTTTTTTTTTCTTTTTTTTTAATTTAATTTTTAAGCAATCTCTATACCCACCACAGGGCTCAAACTCACAACCCTGAGATCAAAAGCCACATTCTTTGCTGACTGAGCCAGCCAGGCACCCCTCATTCACTTCTATCCTATCTTTATGCTAATGTTACATTGTCATGATTTTTGACCTTTATAATGAATCTTGAATGCAAGTTGTGCCAATCCTCCAAAGTTGCTCTTATCTTTCGAAATTATGTGGGCTGTTCTAAGTCCTCTGTATTTCTCCATGAATTTAGAATGCACTTTTCAATTTCTATAAATTGTTTGCTAGGGATTTGATTGAGATCGATTTAACTTATACAACAATTTGGGGATAATAAACAATTTAATGTTGATTACCTTGGTCCATTTGACACTTTTTTTGAAGCTTTGTTAAGGAGGGTCTAAAATAGCCTTTCCCCTAGGCTAGTTCATCCCTGCTACTAAGCATTTTATGTGTCTCTCCCAGATACCTGTTATCTAAATGACTCCCAGGCCTGTGTGACCTCTGAATTATCTGGCACAGAGCTCCTTCGAATTTTTATCTGCCTAGCCTGTTGGAGGTTACTCCTATGTGTGCCCATTTTAACATGCAGCCAAAGATTCAAAAGGATCCCTCTGCCTACCTCCTTTATAGTACTCCTTTATAGTACTCTGCCTTGCATGACCAGCTGGCTCAGGCTTCCCCAACAGCAATTTCTGTTCTCTCCATCCAAGGCAACACTGTTCTCCTTGGGTTTCTCCTCCCAGTGCTATGGTCCAGAAAGTGCTTTTAGACAGCAAAGGAGGTAACCATGGCTTTAACCTCTTTGTTTACTTGCCTTGGGTGTCATACTCCTGTGTTGTGTTTTCCAGTTTCTGAAAACAACTCTTTTCTTTGTGTCATCTAGTGTTTAACAGAAGAAAGGGATATTTGATTCTAGTTATTCCAACATGGTCAGGCTTTGAACTTGTAAACCTTTTAAATAGAATTCTCTTCTCTGATTTTTGCTTATATAATACTATGTATGAATATTGGTTTGTATGGTGGCACTGTAAAATAGTCATATGTGGAACATTGTTCTGTTTTGTTTTCCTTTTTCTCTTTTCTTTTACATTTTTCCCACAGAAACAGAAATTTTATTTAATCATATTCTTCATGTTACTGCATCATCATCATTCATGTTAAGAGTGATTATTGCTACGTACTCTAACGATACAACATCTCATTAGCTTAGCAGCCTGAATGATTATTTCTCACCTAGTCACATTCCAGTGTGAGACAGGCAGACTATGTGGTAACTCAGGTATCCAAGATCTTTTCATCTGTGATGCTGCTGAAGTAACAAGAGGAGAAAAAAAGAACAAGGGGATGATTATGCATAAGGTGTAATGATTAGGCCTAACAGTGCTGTTTCTCATTTCTACCACATTTTATCATCCAGAATTCACTTACATAGTTGCAATCTACTCACATGGAGTCTAAAAGATATAGCCTTCCATGTATTCAGTAGAAGGAAATGGTTTGGGTGAATAATGACTTAGTCTTCACCACATATGCTAATCCATGCACAGTTTCTCTATTATTTTCGTGTTCTCTTATTTCTCCCTTTGTATCTCTGATTCCTAGACCCATTACCAATCCATCACCATAGGTACCTACTCTATTCGATTTCTTTTGATATGATTTTTATTCAAAACTTTGAGCTGTTTACACATATAGGTATATTTTTAATTTATTTAAGATATATTGTTCCTAAGATTGGTTTTTATTTAGTATGTTTTACCACATATTTCTGTTGTCATATGTATTTCTATAGAATACTAGAGACTTAAAATTTTCAACTACTTAGTATCATAATCTGAGATTCCAATTCAGTAATTCAGTAATTATAAGGTATGGTATAAACACTTGGGGAAAAAAAAGGAAAAAATAAAAACACTAAGACAAAATAAAACAAAATTTAAAAAGAGCTTCCAATAGGAAATGAGTTTTATGGCCGTGATAGAGACACGGTGGTCTGGTTTTCACAACTTATTAGAAATTAAGTACTGTCAGTGTTATCTGTAATCTAAAACTCCATATTCTGGTAATTTCTTCCATTGGTATCTGCCTTTCCCCAAATTATTTTATAGGGATCTGACCATGGATCAAATATCAACATTCTATGTTAGAAATATTTTAATAGAATCTGTATTCTTAATACTTCCAATAATGTTCTGAAAATAAAACCAAAACAAAGAACTCATAAACATCATTTGAAAATCATGTAAATTTAATGTTGAAAAATATCTTTCTAGACATTTCCTATGCAAACAATATGTGTACATACAGGTACATCACACACTCATATTCTTGTAAAAACAAGAATATAAAATGCATACATAAATTGAACAAGCCATGAAGATAGTTTATAAACAAAAAAATGTTGAAATCAATTATTACTGTTCAGTTTTTCATAAATTTCCAGTTGGCTCATTAACAAATTGGAGTTTTTTTGGTTGGCTAATTATCTCCTTAGAAAGCATATATCTCTGCTAGCCTCAAAAAGAGACAAGCATGACCAAAAGAGGGGATATTACTAGTTGAATGGTGTCAATGAGTTCCACGTTCCAAGCTTGGCAAGTAAACCAGAGAGTTCCCAGTATGGAATCGCTGACAAGTTAGAGAAGCAAGTTCAACAAAACGAGTAATATGCCCTTGTATTGACACCAAATGGGGTTATCAGACAGTAGAGGAAGTCCAAAGTGAAACCCTCCAGCAATTCTTATTCCCTTTGATACCAGAAAAAGTTGTGACCCTTGATATGAAAATGTGATAGCTTTGGGTGTGGTGGTAAGAACTCTTTTTGTCCATTAGAGTTAAATTAACCTTTTTTCATGTTTGCTTCCTATATATATATATATATATATATATATATATATATATATATTTTGCTGTACATAGGGCCCACTGTTTTATCAACAGTTTTTAAAAAGATATTATTCTATTGCCTAGTTATTGAAACGTATATATAGATGAAGAGGTGTTAGTATTAAGGGTGTTTATTTCTTTTAGAGAACCTTGCAAGAGATAAAGCAGTCCTTCTGGCTTTGTAGTGTGCTACTTAGGCTGAGCTTTATTGCTCCCCCTCACTCATTCAAATATTAGTTTTGAGTCATTTGGTTTATTACTGCTGTGAACGTCCTTTTTATATGTCATATCAAGGTTTCTATGTTTGTGATTTAAATACAATGAAGATAAAGAAGATGGCGGCGTAGGAGGACGCTGGGCTCACCTGGTCCTGCTGATCACTGAGATCCCACCCGCATCTGCCTAAATAGTGCAGAAAACCTCCAGAAGACTAGCAGAGTGGACTCTCTGGAGCCAAGTGTAGACGAGAGGCCCCCCCCGGAAGAGGCAGGAAGGGCGGAGAGGCGGTGCGCGCGATAGGGACCGGCGGGAGGGAGCCGGGTCGGCAGAAGGGTGGCCGGCCTGGCAAGGCAGAGCCCCTGAGTCTGGCCCGCAAGAGTGGAGGGGCCCGACTCCGTGAGTTCTGACAGCCAGCGGGACTTAACATCTGGAAGGTTACAAGTCGACAGCTCTGCTCGGAGAGCGGGAGGGAGAGTTGTTGAGCCCGGGACAGCAGAGCTCAGCTTGGCGGGGAACAGAGGTGCCCTCCAGCGCGGTCTCCCTCGCCCATCCCCCAGCCGAAATCCCAAAGGGAACCGGTTCCCGGCATGGAACTTGCTGGCACCGCACAAATACCCAGCGCTGTGCTTCTGCGGATCCATCCCTCCGACGGGTCTGCCTCCCTCCCGGTGCCGCAGGGCCCCTCCCACAGGGGACCAAAGACCTAAGCCTGCCCCTCCCACCCCTGTGCACCTTGCGGATCCACCCTAGCTAATACGCCAGATCCAATCCAAGCCTGGCAGTGTGCAAGTAGCCCAGACAGGGGCCACACCACTCCACAGTGAGTCCCGCCCTTGGGAGAAGGTAAGATAAGGTACACACCAGTCTGACCGTGGCCCCAGCGGCGGCCTGGGGGCAGACATCAGGTCTGACTGTGGCCCCGCCCACCAACACAACTTACTCCAGACAGCACAGGGGAAGGGCCCTGAAGTTCTGTGCCACCCCAGGGACTATCCAAAATGACGAATCGGAAGAATTCTCAAAAGAAACTCCAGGAAGTAGTGACACCTAACAAATTGATCAAAAACGATTTAAGCAATATAGCAGAAAATGGATTTAAAATAATAGTCATAAAATTAATCACTGGGCTTGAAAAAAGTATAGAAAACAGCAGAGACTCTATTGCTACAGAGATCAAGGGACTAAGAAATAGTCATGAGGAGCTAAAAAATGCAAAATAAAATGCAGGCGATCACAGCTCAGATTGAAGAGGCAGAGGAGAGAATAGGTGAATTAGAAAATAAAATTATGGAAAAAGAGGAAGCTGAGAAAAAGAGAGATTAAAAAATCTAAGAGTGTGAGGGGAGAATTCGAGAACTAAGTGATGCAATCAAACAGAACAGTATCTATATAATAGGAATTCCAGAAGAGGAAGACAGAGAGAAAGGGGCTGAAGGTGTACTTGAACAAATCATAGCTGAGAACTTCCCTGATCTGGGGAAGGAAAAAGGCATTGAAATCCAAGAGGCACAGAGAACTCTCTTCAGATGTAACTTGAATCGATCTTCTGCACTACATATCATAGTGAAACTGGCAAAATACAAAGATAAAGAGAAAATTCTAAAAGCAGCTAGGGATAAACATGCTCTAACTTACAAAGGTAGACATATAGGAGTAGTGACAGACCTATCTACTGAAACTTGGCAGGCCAGAAAGGAATAGCAGGAAATCTTCAATGTGATGAACAGAAAAAAATATGCAGCCAAGAATTCTTTATCCAGCAAGTCTGTCATTCAGAAGAGAAGGAGAGATAAAGGTCTTCCCAAACAAAAACTGAAGGAATTCATCACCACTAAACCAGCCCTACAAGAGATCCTAAGGGGGACTCTGTGAGTGAAATGCTGCAAGGACCACAAAGTACCAGAGACATCACTACAAGCATGAAACCTACAGACATCACAATGACTCTAAACTCCTATCTTTCTATAATAACACTGAATGTAAATGGACTAAATGCTCCAACCAAAAGACATAGGGTATCAGAATGGATAAAACAAAACAAAACAAAACAAAACAAAACAAAACAAAACAAAACAAGACCCATCTATTTGCTGTCTACAAGAGACTCATTTTAGACCTGAGGACACTTTCAGATTGAAAGTGAGGGGATGGAGAACTATCTGTCATGCTACTGGAAGTCAAAAGAAAGCTGGAGTAGCCATACTTATATCAGAAAAACTAGACTTTAAGTTAAAGGCTGTAACAAGAGATGAAGGCATTATATAATAATTATATAATATTTTATATAATTTATATTATATAATCATTATATAATATAATATATTATATAATATATAATTTATTTAATATATAATATATATATGATATGTAATATATTATATTATAATTGTAATTATAAATGTCTATGCACCAAATATGGGAGCCCCCAAATATATAAAACAATCACAAACATAAGCAACCTATTGATAAGAATATGGTAATTGCAGGGGACTTTAATACTCCACTTACAGAAATGGATAGATCATCTAGACACAGGATCAATAAAGAAACAAGGGCCCTGAATGATACATTGGATCAGATGGACTTGACAGATATATTTAGAACTCTGCATCCCAAAGCAACAGAAAATACTGTCTTCTTGAGTGCACATGGAACATTCTCCAGGATAGATCATATACTGGGTCACAAAACAGCCCTTCATAAGTATAAAAGAATTGAGATCATACCATGCACACTTTCAGACCACAATGCTATGAAGCTTGAAATCAACCACAGGAGAAGGTCTGGAAAACCTCCAAAAGCCTGGAGGTTAAAGAACACCCTACTAAAGAATGAATGGGTCAACCAGTCAATTAGAGAAGAAATTCAAAAAATATATGGAAACAAATGAAAATGAAAATACAACAATCCAAACGCTTTGGGATGCAGCGAAGGTAGTCCTGAGAGGAAAATACATTGCAATCCAAGCCTAGCTCAAGAAACAAGAAAAATCCCAAATACAAAATCTAACAGAACACCTAAAGGAAATAGAAGCAGAACAGCAAAGACACCCCAAACCCAGCAGAAGAAGAGAAGTAATAAAGATCAGAGCAGAAATAAACAATATAGAATCTAAAAAAACTGTAGAGCAGATCAATGAAACCAAGAGTTGGTTTTTTGATAAGATAAACAAAATTGATAAACCTCTAGTCAGACTTCTCAAAAAGAAAAGGGAGATGACCTAAGTAGATAAAATAATGAATGAAAATGGAATTATTACAATCAATCCCTCAGAAATACAAGCAATTATCAGGGAATTCTATGAAAAATTATATGCCAACAAACTGGACAACCTGGAAGAAATAAATGGACAAATTCCTAAGCACCCACACACTTCCAAAACTCAAATAGGAAGAAATAGAAAACTTGAGCAAACCTATAACCAGCAAAGAAATTGAATCAGTTATCAAAAATCTCCCAACAAATAAGAGTCCAGGACCAGACGGCTTCCCAGGGGAATTCTACCAGACATTTAAAGCAGAGATAATACCTATCCTTCTCAAGCTGTTCCAAAAAATAGAAAGGTAACGAAAACTTCCACTTTTTCTATGAAGCCAGCATTACTTTGATTCCTAAACCAGACAGAGACCCAGCAAAAAAAGAGAACTACAGGCCAATATCCCTGATGAATATGGATGCACAAATTCTAAATAAGATACTAGCAACAGCATATAATTCAACAGCATATAATTCAACAGCATATAAAAAGAATTATTCACCATGATCAAGTGGGATTCATTCCTGGGCTACAGGGCTGGTTCAACATTCACAAATCAATCAATGTGATACATCACATTAATAAAAGAAAAGATAAGAACCATATGATCCTGTCAATCGATGCAGAAAAAGCAATTGACAAAATTCAGCATCCTTTCTTAATAAAAACCCTTGAGAAAGCTGGGATAGAAGGAACATACTTAAACATCATAAAAGCCATTTATGAAAAGCCCACAGCTAACATCATCCTTAATGGGGAAAAACTGAGAGCTTTCTCCCTGAGATCAGGAACACAACAGGGATGCCCACTCTCACCACTGTTAACATAGTGTCTGAAGTTCTAGCAGCAGCAATCAGACAACAAAAGGAAATCAAAGGCATCAAAGTTGGCAAAGAGGAAGTTAAGCTTTCACTTTTTGCAGATGCATGATATTATACATGGAAAATCTGATAGACTCCACCAAAAGCCTGCTAGAACTGATACATGAATTCAGCAAAGTTGCAGGATACAAAATCAATGTACAGAAATCAGTTCCATTCTTACACACTAATAATGAGGCAACAGAAAGACAAATAAAGAAACTGATCCCATTCACAATTGCACCAAGAAGCATAAAATACCTAGGAATAAACCTAATCAAAGATGCAAAAGATCTGTATGCTGAAAACTATAGAAAGCTTATGAAAGAAATTGAAGAAGATATGAAGAAATGGAAAAACATTCTGTGCTTATGGATTGGAAGATAAATATTGTTAACATGTCAATACTACCCAAAGCTATCTACACATTCAATGCAATCCCAATCAAAATTGCACCAGCATTCTTCTCGAAGCTAGAACAAGCAATCCTAAAATTCATATGGAACCACAAAAGGCCCCGAATAGCCAAAGTAATTGTGAAGAAGAAGAGCAAAGCGGGAGGCATCACAATCCCAGACTTTAGCCTCTACTACAAAGCTGTCATCATCAAGACAGCATGGTATTGGCACAAAAACAGACACATAGTCCAATGGAATAGAATAGAAACCCCAGAATTAGACCCACAAAAGTATGGCCAACTCATCTTTGACAAAGCAGGAAAGAATATCCAATGGAAAAAAGACAGCCTCTTTAACAAACGGTGCTGGGAGAACTGGACAGCAACATGCAGAAGGATGAAACTAGACCACTTTCTTACACCATTCATAAAAATAAACTCAAAATGGATAAAGGACCTGAATGTAAGAAAGGAAACTATCAAAACCCTAGAGGAGAAAGCAGAAAAAAACCTCTCTGACCTCGGCCGCAGCAATTTCTTACTTGACACATCCCCAAAGGCAAGGGAATTAAAAGCAAAATGAACTATTGGGACCTCATGAAGATAAAAAGCTTCCACACTGCAAAGGAAACATAAACATAAACATAAACATAAACAAAACTAAAAGGCAGCCAACAGAATGCGGAAAGATATTTGCAAATGACATATCGGACAAAGGGCTAGTATCCGAAATCTATAAAGAGCTCACCAAACTCCACACCTGAAAAACAAATAACCCAGTGAAGAAATGGGCAGAAAACATGAATAAACACTTCTCTAAAGAAGACATCCAGATGGCTAATGGGCACATGAAAAGATGCTCAACGTCGCTCCTCATCGGGGAAACACAAATCAAAACTACACTCAGATACCACCTCACGCCAGCCAGAGTGGCTAAAATGAACAAACCAGGAGACCACAGATGCTGGCGAGGATGTGGAGAAATGGGAACCCTTGCACTGTTGGTGGGAATGCAAACTGGTGCAGCCGCTCTGGAAAACAGTGTGGAGGTTCCTCAAAAAATTAAAAATAGATCTACTCTATGACCCATCAGCAGCACTGCTAGGAATTTACCCAAGGGATACAGGAGTGCTGAAGGGAGGCTGGGTGATGGGTATTGAGGACGGCACCTGTTGGGATGAGTGCTCGGTGTTGTATGGAAACCAATTTGACAATAAATTTCATATTTAAAAAAATAAAAATAAATAAATACAATGAAGATATCAACATCATTTTTAATCGAATTCACCCGTATATCTAATTTCGTTGAGACCTCTAGTTATTGCATATTATCAGGGATAGATCTGAAACTGAAACTCACAGGAGTACAACATTCTCACACCTCTCCGGGATCCTCAAAAATAAAGGCTCAAGTGGTACCCAGGTGGCTCAGTTAGTTAAGCGTCCAACTTTGGCTCAGGACATGATCTCACGGCTCGTGGGTTCAAACCCTGTATCCGGCTCTGCGCTGTCAGCTCAGGCACCGGAGCTTGCTTCTGATTCTATGTCTCCCCCTCTCTCTGTTCCTCCCAGGTTCTTGCTCTCTCAAAAATGAATAAACATTCATACATACATACATATATACATACATACATATATACATACATACATACATACATACATACATAAAGGACAAGTTAACCAAGAATGTACAAGTAAGTAATCCACTGTCTTCTTCTGGATAATCAATTAAGAATAAAGAATAAACAATTATTGGTTGTGAAGAAAGCAGTGGTTACAGAATCAAGCTAGCTTACACGTGCAGTGAGCCAGGAATCTTTGTTTTTGTTATTACCTTTAGAATGAATCATTATTTGTGGGCATTTTCCAGTTTAGGGTAAAAGACTTTCTCTTAAAACTCACGCTTTCTGTAAGGAACTTAAATGCACTGAGAAATCATGTGCCTTTAACATTTCTTTTTGAAAATGTGACAGTTTGATTTAATTTTGCCCGTAAAAGATAAATTTATGAACTTAATATCATTTTATATTAATTTGAAAGTTGATGGCAACTTATTTTCTATGCTTGAAGGTTGTTTTTATTGCTTCAAGTATTATTTTGACAACTATAAATGCCAAAGATTTTGAGAAAAGCACTTTTGCACAATCTGTTGGGGGGAAAAATGGATCCACTAACACATAAAGCAAATTCTAAACTTCATGTTTTCAAGTATCTTCACAGATATGTGCCTTGATTTTTATTTTCCTCTTCAAAATACTGATAATGATCCCTATCTGCCATCTTCACAAAGTTGTTCTGAGACTCAGGTGAGATGGGTATGAAAGCAATTTGAAAAATATAAGAGTTTTGAAATTAAGAACTTTCATTCTAAAGAGTACTCTAATAGTCTTTCAAGAGTTTATATAATTAAGCCAAGTGCTTAATTTCCTAAGTTATGGAAATACTCATTGGAGAATAAGCGCTATGGGAACTTGTTTTGCTGAGTTTCTACAAGGTAACCAGAATGAGAAATGGCAGCTTTGTAGGGCCCTCTAAAGACTTCCATTTCATTCTAACATGTTAAAACAAATGGGTACCTGTATGTCATGTTTCACTTGGGTTTTTAGTGGCATTTCCATGGTTGGGAAGTTTTTGTCTTGTCTGTAAGTAGAAGCTGAGTGTATTTATAATTTGGGAAGTGCCTCTTTATCAACTTTAGGGATATGTTAGGAAACAAAGCTTTTTTTTTCTTGGTTAAATACAATCCACTTACTAAGTAATATCTGCTTTTAAAAACACATTTTGGTTCAATGATATGTAATTCAATATTTAAAAGCTACAAAAAATATTTAAGATCTACTGTTCTAAGAGTCAGAAAGCCAATTCAGGCAACATTCATTAAGGACACATCAGGCATACAAACATATAGCTTTACATACTAAGTGGATAGATAGACATATAGATAAGTAGGTGCAAATTATGTGCATACGTATCCATGGATAAGAATATATATGCATACATACATACGTATCTAAAAAAATTTAAATCTGTCTTGTTGAAATGTATTCTTAAAACTACATTGATCATTTATGGCCAATAACATAAACCCCAGTAAGCCCTTCTTCTCACATAGCCATAGAAATATTGTCCTCGTATGGACTTTCCCCACTTAGTTGAGTCTTTGTGTGCATTTCTTTTCTCTGAGTTATGTCTTTGATATCACATTACTGGGCTCTCAGGTACATGTAAATGGTTTCAATATAAAGACTGCTCTCAGAATGTTAACAGAAACTCTGTGACTTATGGCAAAAACATTCCATATCTTTCCCCTTTCTGTTCCATGATAGTGTAAGAGTAACATGGTATGGTGGAAGGAAACATGAATGCATACGCATATAAATTTAAATGCTGACTCCTTATTTCATTATTTATCTTTATAAATAGATATTGTAATACCTATCTAGAGATGACAAGCAATAATGTTGGTCCAGAATCCCTATTCCCAACATAGTTGTTATTTTGTTATTTTCTGGACAGCAAATGATATTGGTTTAGTGAAGTCAGGGTACAGTGACTTATCACTCGTCTCTTGGCTAAAGAGGTGAATTCATGATCTTTCAGCCCAGAATATACGCTGGCATCTGCTTCTGAATACCTGAGATACCACCATGGTAGTGAGGGAGTCTCGCAAGGTTTTAGACCTTTAGACCTCCTCCAACACCTCTCATTCCCTTTAGTTTTATAAATCCCTATGGAATTTGGTTATGAGTCATTGACACTTTAGTGAAAATTCGCTCAATACTCACTCATCTAATGAATAACTCTTATATTCCAGACACTAGGTGAGACAGATGGTATCTTGGAAATAGACTGAAAAATTTCTCCAAGTTTTACTTCTTAGAGACAGATCTTAAAAGGAAGAAACAGGATAAAGAGAATTTTTTGTACAGATCATCTAAGCAGTACTGCCCCCTTCCCAATTGATGGGAGGCAGATAAACTTTTAGTTTGTTGACAAATTTCTCAACCATCAAAACTCCTACAGTCTGCAAGTCTTCTATTCTCTGATGTCTTATCCACAAATTCTTTTACTATTTTCTCCTTTTAAAGCCATGCTTTCATTTTTCAAATTTGATGAGCATTGGTGCCTTCCCATTTATGACTCAACCTCTTGACTGATTTTATCTCCTTATAGGCAGTGTGCCTCCCTCAGTCATTTGCAGAAAACCCCTTCTAGCTTTAACCTTACACTTGAGAATTTATACTTTATACTTACTAACCCTCTTCTCCACTTTGAATTCACAAGCAGGATTCACACTGTCGAGAAAATGCTACAGAACTGGGAGGGTGGGGTGACTGGGTTTGAGGTTTTCAGCAAAGACAACCTGTTTTGCCTCACTGGCATCATCACAAAGCCATATTACAGAGAACTCAAGGGTTTCTATCTTGTGCCCAGGCTGGAGGGCCTACAGCATGTTGTTCAAAAAAAATTTTTTTGCCTTTTTATAACAAATGGAATTCAGAACACTCAAGAAAGTATATATCACATATGGCAGTCATTCTGATGCTGAAATTAAAATACAAAAGTGGAATCTCTTGGTGAAAAAGATAATAGTATGATCAGAGCATGTTCATGATATGAAAATTCTAGTCTCAAGTTGTAATAAATTTACATCTTGGAAGATGTCCATCTATAAATTTAAAATGTATTTTATTTTAAAAAACTTTTATGTTATTTTCTCAAGCCTTAAATGTTACCATCTTTTGTTCTATTCCTTGAACTAATAACTTCCTGATTACCCAAGATCATTTTGCTTTGTTTTTTATCCCAACTGTAGCATACTTCCCTAATTTTAAAATGATTTTTATGAACGTGATTTTTATCTCATGCATTAACAATATTGGGAAAAAGAAAAGATATAAATGATGTCCACGAAGCCAGTATGCTGGGTCTCAGCCTCATAAGAGTATAGATCTTGTGAATAAAACTGTAACCTCTGCAGGCCGAAGCAAATGTTTGCAAAGCAAAGAACACCCTCTGGGCCAGACAACTCCTGGGAGACACTTCAAAGTTAGGCCATAACTGAGAAAAAAAATGAAATCATGACTCTTCCTCAGAATACCCAGCTTTCACTTTGTTCTCGGGGCGGGGGGGGGGGGGGGGGGCTAAAACCCAGAATGCATCACCGAGCTGAATTATTCCATTTTAAGCATTTTACAACTTGAAACATCCTATCTCGGAATTTTCAGACTACATGGGATTAGTTAGGTCATAATTAAGACTTAAAATTTAAAATTAAAAGCTGGAAAACCTACTACACGTACCTTTTCATCTATGCTCATGGATCAATTATGGTTTATAAATGTGATGTCCACTGAACATTGGTAAAAGTAAGGCAGGTGTGTGCGTTCTGATTTACAAATAGGTGTCTAAACCACACTGTGAATTAGTAAAGAAGACTTGGAACACTGTTTATGTGTTACATGTTATAATGAGATTAAAAACAACAAAAATTTTACATACACACTGTACCAGAGTTCTCCAGAGACACAGCACCAATAGAATATATACAAACACACACACATGCACACACACACACACACACACACACACACACAGAGAAACAGAGAGAGAGAATTTAAGAAACCTGCTGCATAATTTTGGGGTTGGCAAGTCTGAAATCTATAAGGTCAACTAGTAAGCTGGGAACTCAGGAGTTGAAACTTTGGTCTTCAGGCAGAATTTCTTTTTCTCTGAGAAATCTCAGTTTTTAGTCTTAACACCTTTGACAGATTAAATGAGGTCCACCCAAATTGTTGACAGTAATCTTTACTCAAAGTCAATTACTGTAGTTGTCAACCACATCTATAAAATATGCTAACAGCAACACCTAGACTAATGTTTGACCAAATAATGGAGTACCATTGCTTAGGCAAATTGGCATGTAAATAATCATTAGAGGGAGGGAATTACACACAGGAGTGAACACCAGGAGGAATTCAATGGGGTCTCCTTGGGCGGGGGGGGGGGGTATTTCCAATATAGGAGGTATTTATTTGTGTGTGTGTGTGTGTGTGTGTGTGTGTGTGTGTGTGTGTGTTGGGAAGGAGTTTGTTTTTAAATTATTTTTCACCAGATATGAGATGTGTAGAATCCAGTGATGGGCAACATTTCTTCTCACATAAGTTCTACTGAGAAAAATAGAATGTATTGCTTTTAGATAATAAACTGGTAATTCTGGAGATAAAATGGAAATCCATAAATAAGCTCTCTCTTTTTTTTTTTCTTTTTAACATTCAGATTTTGAATCAAGTTAGAAGTAGTCTTTCACACCACCACCTATCAAGACAAAGGTCAAAAAACACAACAGTAACCAAAGTATAGTGTTTTCTGCCAGTCCTATTTGCCAAGGCTTTCATTCTTTCTTGGGCAAGAATGATTGGGTGTGTTTACATCTGTGTGTGTATGGGCAAGTGCTTATGACAGAAAAAGGAAGCTGTGACTTAACAGTAGGTGAAATCCTTCACAAAAGTTGTGTCAAGCCTGAATTCTCACTCAATGAGGAAACCTCAATTTCCTGTTCTCAGTCCAAGGTCAGAGCCTGCAGCCCAAGGTCACAGCACATGAGTAGGGCTGCAAGATCACAGAAGAATCTTTCCTGAGATTAATGGCAGGGCTGAGCCAAAGATGACTGAAGGGGCACCCTCTGGCATGCTCATTTATCAGGGATTTACTTGTTGGCTAATGATAGCAATAACAGTTTGTATCTGACAGACACAACTGGATATGTGCAGTAAGAAACTCTGTATTTGAAGTTGGATTATATTGGATCTATACAATTTCCTCTCCTAGTGCTCAGGCTGTCCTCACAGTCTCTGTTGGTGAAGTTTGTGCTTTATTTTATACTTTAAGGAAAAGCAATTGCTGTCTGTTAAAAAATGGTAACACAACTAAAATGATATGAAATTAATTTCATTTTTTTCTACATTCTTTAGAAATATATTTTTCATATGAAAAATCTGGATTGCTATAATCATAGCAGAGATAGAATTAATTTTTTCACTTACACTTTTATTGCCAACACTATTTTGTGCTCTGTATTTCCTAATAGTGTTTTATGATTATTTTTATTACTACAAAAATGTATTCTCTTAGAAAATATACAAAATATTGGTCAATAAAAAAAAATTTATCACTCTTAATCTCACCACGATACTATAATTACTGGTAGCAATATTTTTCCTATGACCTTCATATTACAAATGCATGTGTATATTCATATATGCATATTTATATATGTATAATATACACATGTGTATTTATCCACATGCCATGAAATTAGACCGGATTTTTCCTTCTTTATTATTATCTTTGCTATATTTATTTATTTATTATATATAAATATAATATATTTATTATATCATATTATATATTATGTTATATTATATATTATAAATATATTTATAATATATATTAATATTATATATATTATAAATATATTTATATATAGTAAGGAAAGATAAATATATATAAATTATATATATATAAACTACATAAACTATATATAAATTTATATATAGTAAGGAAATTTATATATATAATATAAATTTATATATATATAAATAGATATATAAATTTATATTATATATAAATTTATATATCTATTTATATATATAAATAGATATATAAACTATATATAAATTTATATATAGTAAGGAAAGATAAAGATAATAAATGAATATAGTAAATAAATATAGTAAATATATATTTATAGTAATTTTATAAATTTATAAATATAGTAAATATGATATATATAATATTTATAATATAATAGATATGTTTATAATATATATTATAAATTATAAATATATTTATATATTATATAATAATATTTAATATATTTTATATAATAATATATTATATATTATATATAATAATATATATTATAAATATATTTATATATATTATATATTATATATAATAATATATTTATAAATATATTTTTATATATAATATATAATATATAATTATATATTATACATAATATATAATAATATATATTATAAACATATTTATATATTATATATAATATATAATAATATATATTATAAACATATATATTATATTATAAATATTATATTTATATATTATATTTACTATATTTATAAATTTATAAAATTACTATAAATATATTATATTTACTATATTTATTTACTTTATTTATTTATTATCTTTATCTTTCCTTACTTATTATCTTTTCTTCTTTATTATCTTTCCTTCTTTATTAAGGTTGTATTGTGATAATAGTTATTTCATTATTTATCTTTTTAAAACACAGTTTTAAATGGCAGAATTTTATTCCATTGCAAAATTTCATTTAACCACCTGATATCATATATTTAAACTTAAAAAAATTTTTTTTCAGCCTATTTTTTAAAAATGTTTATTTTTGAGAGAGAGAGAGAGAGAAAGAGATAGCAAGTGGGGAAGGGACAGAGAGAGGGGGAGACAGAGGATCCAAAGCTGGCTCTGCACTGAAAGCAGAGAGCCAAATGCAGGGCTCAAACTCATGACCTGTGAGATTATGACCTGAGCTGAAGTCGGATGCTTAGCTGACTGAGCCATCCAGGCACCCCTCAGCCTAGTTAATAGTACTGTGATGAAATTTTTTTTGTATATATTTGTGCTTATTCCTGGAAAAAAATATTAATAGTAAGATGCTAGGACAAATAACAGGTATATTTGCTATGTTCTGAATGTTTGTGTCCTCCAAAGTTCAAATGCTGAAACCTAAAGCCCAATGTAATGGTATTAGGAGGTGGGGCTTTTGGAAGATGATTATACCATGAGGGCAGAGTGCTCACAGGTAAGATCAGTGACCTTATAAAAGAGACTTAGGAAAAGCTCTTTGCCCCTCCTGCCATGTGAGGTTACATCAAGAAGATAGTCAGCCATTTAAAATTATCAGGGTACAGGCTCTCACCAGCCACAACCTCACCACACTGACACCCTGATTCTGGATTTCCAGGATCTCCAGAACTGTGAGAAATTAATTTCTGCTGTTCATAAAGTACCTCATGTGTGTTATTTTGTTAGAGCAGCCTGAAGAGACAATGACATTTGATAATTTAGTTACATATTGTCATTTCTCTAAGTAGACACTCCGGAGTGGGACTGCTGAGTGACATGGTTTTCAGTGTATGTCTACCATTCTCAGAAACTACCAAACCTTTTCCAAAAGCCTGTGCCATTTTACATTCTCACCAGCAATGCTGTAAAAGTTCTAGTTGCTCTGCATACTTACTATGCTCTTACTGCAACTTACTAGTTGCTCTCACTTACTTTGTGAATAGTTAAAAATATACATACAGGGGCACCTGGGCGGCTCAGTCAGTTAAGCGCCCGACTTTGGCTCAGGTCATGATCCTACAGTTTGTGAGTTCAAGCCTCATGTCGGGCTCTGTGCTGAGAGCTCACCGCCTGGAGCCTGCTTCAGATTCTGTGTCTTCCTCTCTCTGCCCCCTCCCCTGCTCACGCTCTGTGTCTCTGCCTCTCAAAAAAAAATATTAAAATATATGTATGTATATATATTTAAGGCATTTTAACAGTTGTATAGTGGAATCCCATCCCGGTTTCATTTTGCATTTCCTTAATGACTATTAATGTTGAGTATCATTTTTATTATCCTTATATCTTTGGTGAAGTGACTGTTCATGTTTTTTACTAATTTTTAAACTGGATTCTGTTTTCTTATTTTTGAGTTTTGAGTGTTTTTTAATATATACTCTGTATACTAGTTACTTGTGGGTATATACTATAAAAAACATTTTCTCTCATTCTGTGGCCAACCATTTCATTCTCATAGCAATGTCTTTCATCGTGCTTATTATTATTACCTTTTTATTATTATCTAAGAACTCATCACCAAACCTAAGGTGACATAGATTTTTCTCTTATATCTTTTCTAAAAGTTTTAGATTTTTACATTTAGATACATGATTCATTTTGAGTTAATTTCAGTATAATATGTTAAATTTTGAACAAGGTTCATTTCTTTTGCTGATGAATCTCTAGTTGTCCCAATACAATTTGTTGAGAAACCTAGTCTATATTCATTGAATTCCTCTTGCACCTTTGTCAAAAATCAATTGGTCATATTTATGTGGATCTATTTCTAGAATCTCAGTTCTATTCATTTTATCTATATGTCTATTCCTTCATCAATACCATACTGACTTGATTACTGTAGATTTATAGTAAGTCTTAAAATCCACAGTGTAACTCCTCCAATTTTATTCTTGTCTTTCATAATTCTTTTAGTTGTTCTAGTTCTTTTGTTTTTCCTTATAAATTTTAGAATTAGCTGGTTTACATCTGCAGGAAAAAAATCTTGTTTGGATTTTGATAGGATTGCATTAAAGTTATAGAACAATTAGAAGAGAATTTGCATCTTTAATGAGTTAGTTACCAATTAATGATGATGATAGGGTCCGTCATCTATTTAGATCTTCATTTATTTCTTTCATCACATTTTTTTAGTTTTCAGCATATAGATCCCTTGCATGTTTTGTTATACATATATTCAATTTGGGGGCATTATTATGCTTGCATGGTATTTTATGGTATTATCTTTAAAAAAAAACAAACATATATTCCTGGGTGCCTGTGTGGCTCAGTCGGTTAGGTGTCCGACTTTGGCTCAGGTCATGATCTCACAGTCTGTGAGTTTGAGCCCCACGTCGGGCTCTGTGCTGACAGCTCAGAGCCTGGGGCCTGCTTCAGATTCTGTGTCTCCTCTCTCTCTCTGCCCCTCCCCTGCTCACGCTCTGTCTCTCTGTCTCTCTCTCTCTCAAAAATAAATAAACATTAAAAAAAATATTCCAAGTTTATATAGCCTGTACATAGAAATAACATTAGGGGTGCCTGGCTGGGTGGCCCAGTCGGTTAAGCCTCCGACTTCAGCTCAGGTCATGATCTCACGATTCGGGGGTTTTAGTCCAAGTTGGGCTCTGTGCTGATAGCTCAAAGCCTGGAGTCTGCTTCGAATTCTGTGTCTCCCTCTCTCTCTCTGCTCCCTTCCTGCTCATATGCTATCTATTTCTGCCTCTCAAAAATAAGTAAAAAGAAGAAAAATGTTAAAAAAAAAAGAAAGAAGATTATTTTTCCATGTGTTCTCATAATTTAGGAAGTTACTAAACTCATTATTGTAAGAATTACTTTATAGATTATTTGGGATTTTCTACATAGATGATCATATTGTCTGTGGATAGGGACAGTTTCATTCCCTGCTCCCCAACCAAATGCTGTTTATTTCTCATTCTGGTTTATTGCCTGGCTGGACAAGAAATAAATTTTATTAAAAAAAATTTTTTTTAATGTTTATTTATTTTTGAAGGAGAGAGACAGGAAGAGAGAGACAGAGCGTGAGCAGGGGAGGGGCAGAGAGAGGGAGACACAGAATCCAAAGCAGGTTCCAGGCTCTGAGCCATCAGCGCAGAGCCAAACGCAGGGCTCAAACCCATAAGCCGTGAGATCATGACCTGAGCTGAAGTCGGACACTAACCAACTGAGCCCCCCAGGTGCTCCAAGAAATACATTTTATTTTTTTTAAATGTATTTAAACTTCTATTTCCAGGACGAAATCAAGTGGATATAGTTTCCCCTATTCCTCTTAAGTGTAACCAAAATCTAGGGGATATTGTATATATAAAACAAACGTAAGAAGACTTTGAAAGGTAGAGAAAATATAAACTAGTTAAGGACCTTGCAACATGAAGAATGACCTGCTGGTGGATTTCCTGTGCTTTTGTCTAATATATCCCAGATTATGAGCTAGAAAAACTGGAAACCTCAAAACATATACAGGCACAGACAAAACTTCATCGAAACCTATTCTCTGTAGCCAAAGAGCCAGGAAAAAGGATTCTACTCCCAGTTTCCTCAACAAAGCCCAAGTGAGAGCCTAGATTTTTACCCACCTTGTCCCACTGTAATGTGATCCCACACCTCCCTTCAAGATGATCGCAAAGGACCCAGCAGAGAGGCAAAACTTTCATCCCAGCCTGAAGGTAAGAAACCCTCCACTGCTCTATAACCACACACACAAGGGTGTCAGTGGAGATCTCGCGGAAGGAGTAATGAGGTGCCCTTCCTGACCAGGGTAATGCAAGTAGAGGCCTCATGGGGAGCCTGAACTTCTCCTTCTGCACCTGTTCCCCAGGAGACTGAAAGGAACCTACATGAGGAATCTGGACATCTACTCCATCTTTCCCTTAACTGTAGTGTCAGGAAGTGTCTGCTGAAACAAAAGACTGAAATAAAGGCCAGTCTCAGAACACAACACCTAAACTCTATGGGATACAATTTCTTGACAGGTTAATGGGTAGACAAACTAGTTCATCCATACCAGGGGATATATTCAGCAATACAAGGGAACAAACTACTGATACATGCAGCAACTTGGATGGATCAGAGCATTATGCTGAGTAAAAAAAAAAAAAAAAAAAAAAAAAAAAAGTTAATCTCTAAAGACCACATATTGTATGATTCCTTTTATGTACCATTATCAAAAGACATAGTTGTAGAGATGGAAAATAGATCAGTAGTTGTGGGGGATGGGTAGTGGATGTGCCTATAGAGGAGTAGCACACAGGAAGATCTTTGTTGTAAAGAAATGTTCCTGTATGTTCCTGCAGTCAGATGTTTGACTGCAGTGATGGTTTTACAAATCTACACTCAGGATTTAAAAAAGGGCGTAGAACTAATCAAACGTATTGTATCAACATCAGTTACCCGAATTTCATACGGTAACTAAGTTACATTAGATATAATACCTGAGAGAAATTGGGTGACAACGGTACCTCTCTACTATCTTTGCAACTTCTTGTGAACCCGTATTTCAAAATTAAAAGTTTTAAAAATCAAACAAATAAGCACAAAATGCAGTGTATCTAGAAATACATGTTAATGGGATATAGAAAATATTTTGAAGTTAAAGACAATAAAAACTATTCAAAGTTGTTTGAGCAGATAAAGCAATATATAGAGAAACCGAATGCCCCAAATGCATTTTAAAGAAAAGAAGAATGGTTAGACATTGATAAGCTGAAAATTTGTCTCAGGTCGTTGGAAAAAGAGGAGCAAAATAAATCCAAAGAAGAGTTGAGAAAAGAAAAAAAATACATAGTAAAAAAAAAAAAATCTACTGTGTATGATCATCTGTTTGCCCAGCAATCTGTTTTAACAAGCCTTATACAGATGATTCTGATACATGCTAGAATTTAAGAACTACTGATCTAGAAGCGTGAAGATCACGTGCACCAAGATGCCTGATCAAGAAAGTTTATGGCAGCATCGGTTGTCATTCCAGACGGAAAACCACCAGATGCCAGTCAATGGTAAACTGTGGTATACTACAAAATGGTAGGCTGTAAAGCAATAAAAATGAATGAACTGCATATATATGCAACAATATGAATGAATTTAACATACTATTCAATGAATAAAGGAAAACAAAATAATGTATTCAGATACATACATATATATATGTGTATATATATATATATATATATATATATATGTATATACACACACACATATGTATTCCTGTTCCAAAGCAGGAAATCTAAGCTATATTGTTTAAAGATGCACAAGCAGGTGACAGAAGGAAAACAAAACAAAACAAAAACCAAGGGCGTGAGGTTCTTTTTTCAACCTTTTATATGGGTTATTTTTAATAATAAAAATGTCTAAAAAGTAAAGCTAAAAATATGGAAGGTAGAAACGGAAATTATAAAGCTTACTTGAGAGCCATTCTGAAGCTTTACCTTGTTCTTTTGTTTGCAAGGTGTTCCTCTTTTTCTTCATTTTGCTTGGTTCTGTGTTGGTTTCTCTGTGCTAGATGAAACAACCACTTCTCCCTGAAGGCATGGCCTTGGGTAGGTGACAAAACCTGTCGCTCAACTTTGCTTAAGCCTTGGTGGTCTCACCAACTTTTGTGATTGTCCAAACCGCCTATTATATTTTTTAATAGCTCCCAGCAGCGGAAAGCGAGCCAAGACCTGTTCGTGTCCCAAAGGGGAGGATCTCACAGCACCTAGATTTGGGCTGATTGGAAACCAGACCCTCAGACAGCAGCTTTTAAAGTGTGCAAAGCTAATCAGTCCTGTGGGACCACCAGCATCAGCCCTCATGGCTACCAAGGCCAGGTGATCTGGGGGCATCCTCTGGGTGGCGGTTGGAAAAGAAGAGCTCCAGATGAGTGTATAAGCTCTTTTCTGGGAGATACAAAGGACAAAATGTAGGTGCGCATTCCACGTTCCTTGAGAGCAGCTCCATCGGCCACTAGATGCATGCCAAACCTGAAGCCTTCCCCTCAGGCCCAAGGTCCAGGACGAGTCAACCGACCTCTTCTACTGAGAGAAGGGTGCGTTTCAATCTCTGGCACCACCCTGACCGTGGTATCTTGCCAGAACTGTGACTGTTATAACCCCGTGGGACCCAGGCCTTTCCCGGGCCATGAAACCCCTGTGAGCAAGGAAGGTCCCCTGGGCAGAGGCCGCAAAAATCAGGGCACCAAAAGCATGTGAAAGTTTCCTTCTGGAAGATGGGGGGGGGGGGGGGGGGGTAGCTTGAGAGCACAGCAGAAGGGGGAGTGAGAAGATGGTATCCTCTGGCTGCGGTGAGATGAGGGGGAGCGCCAAGACGGTGCCTCCCAAAAAAAAAGAGAAGAAAAAGAAAGCCTAATGTTAGGGAACCTGGTCTGGATCACCCCGGGGAAGAACCAGGAGGCACTCGGAGATCTTGGAAGGCAGGCGGTTTATTTTAGGCCGGCTCAGAGGAGATCACGCTCCGGAGACGGAGGGTAAGCAGAGGGAACAAGTGATAGTCTTTTACTTCCGCATTCAGCATTCGTGGTAATTTGGCCTGCGCCAGGCAAGCGTGGTAGGAAAAGAACCCGGAAGGGGAGTCTTTGGTCGGGGACTGGAATTTCCCTACCAGTCCTGTTGGCCATCTTATAACAGATTTTTCCCTATCACGAATGTTAAAAACAAAACAAAACAAAACAAAACAAACAACACCCTAAAAAATAAAAAAATAAAATGGCTCCCATCTCCTACCGCAGGGCGAGGAAGAGAGCAAAACCGGCCCCCTCTAGCTTCCATCCCTGAAGAGTGTTCCAGCATGCTCCTGCATTGTGTGTTAAATTAGATGCCTGCCCCTCAGGCCAATGCTTCAACATAAGCAAAATGAGCCTCTTTCACCGCAAGTCTGGGCGATAAATCTAAGTAGGAGCCATTTAAGAGCTGTTAATCCAGGCTTGTGCAATAACTTCAACATAAGGTTGAAGAAACTGGAGGCCGTGGTAGACAGTGTGCCCTGGTAGACACAGGAAGCTGAAACAGAATCAATAAGAAACTGTGAATCCTGGAGCCAGATACGTTCCACTGGATCACGCTGGTTATTTGTTTAAATTAATTCTATATATTTAAATGATTTATACTGTTTATACTTAAGAGCCATTTCTTAGATCGCTGCAGTCTTGTGGTCTCGTTGGCACAAACCCTGTTGATTTTCAAAGCTAGATGTTTTGGGGGCTTGTCTCTCAGGTGCAGGTTTGAAAAGCTGGGGTGCCCAATGTGGGGTTCAAACTCTGACTCCTAAGGGGAAGTTCGGGGTCTGAGCTCCCTCTTAATTGCGGTTCACTGGCCTGGAGTGGGGTTTATGGGAGTTGTGTCCCAGTCTCTCCTACCCTCTTTGATGTGGTTTTCTTCTCATTAGCCTGATGTGTAGTTGTTGAGCCAGACTTTAGGTGGGTCGTTTGTTTGTTTTTGTTTTTCTTAGAAAATTCTGTGTGTCTGGGGGGAGGAACTGAGTTCAGGATTTTTCTATGTCACCATCTCGAACCTTAGGACTCTAAAAGGAGAGAATAAAACAAATGGAGGAGGAAAAAAATATTTAAGGAAATAGCAGAAAATACCATAGTATACCAGCATTAGGAAAAACCACAGTCATACTGAAACTAGTCTCTAAGAGCTAAACAGGGTAAAAAGTCTCACTGATAGAAAAATAATGGTAGTGAAAACTAAAAAGAAAAGTAGAAAATCCTAAAAGCTTCCAAAAAGAGAAGGGAAAAGTAAGCTGCAAATGGACAAGAATCAGATAGATCTGTCGGACTTATTACTGACAGCTCAGGTGCATAAAGACAATAGGCCAATTTTCTCAATGT
This sequence comes from Prionailurus viverrinus, assembly GCF_022837055.1. Taxonomy (NCBI): domain Eukaryota; kingdom Metazoa; phylum Chordata; class Mammalia; order Carnivora; family Felidae; genus Prionailurus; species Prionailurus viverrinus. Next base: position 72,486,820 of record NC_062573.1, on the reverse strand, counting down.
TCTGAGGAAAAATAACTTTGAGTCTGAGTACATCAAAAGCATCATTCAAATTTGAGTGAGAAATAAGAGGGTCAGACATGCAAAGACACAGAATATTCACGGCCCACCAGTAACAAGGAAGATGCCTAAAACAATGACTAAATTCAGACTTACTCTAACAATGAACATAATGAATAAATACATAAATACTGCCAAGAACTTCGACCTTAGAAAAACATACACTGTAGCAGCGTGCACTTCTCCGAGTAAGAGGGTGACAAATGGTCCTGTTGTTCAGAACGAAGGTTCTAGTGAATTTCTGCAATGTTTGCTGTGGAGCATTCTGTCCATCACATGTATTTGCCATGAGCTCTGTGTTATCTGTGGAGTTTAATTCTGCATGTCTTTGACTATCATTTTCTCTGGTCTGATTATTGTCCCTGTGTGTTTTATGTCTTGTGAGCATTCCTCTAAATTTCTTGTATGCAGATGTTGCTTTTGGTATTTCCCATTGCTTTTTATGTGTATTTAGCTTTTCATTATTGGATCTGGGATTCTGGGGGGGAAGGGGAGGTAAATATATGTGTTCACACCATCATACCATATGCTATCTTAACTGCATATACTACTCTCCTATGGAAGATTTTATTCAAAAGATGGATTCAAGGTCACCTGCTAATCCAGCTTTGTGCAATAAATTCAATGTAAAGCTGAAGAAACTGGAGGCCATGGTAGACAGACTGTGCCCTGCTAGACACAGGAAACTGAAACAATCAATAAGAAACTTCTGTTCTGTGAGGTCCCAGCCAGATACTTTCCACTGGGTCATGCTGTTTATTTGTTTAAAATAATTCTGCTGCATATTTAAATGATTTATACTAAGTGTTTACAAAAGTAAAAAAAAAAACTATAAAAAATTAATTAGGAAAGCAAGTAATCATATAAGTTTTCTACAAGTACAAAAACCTTACTATCTGTAAAGTTTTAAAGGAATGCAACTGACTTCTCCCTATACTTTGGCTTCTAAGGCATACAGTTCTATATAAGAACCAAGTAAATTATGAAAACCTAATTTGTCTATTTTACCAATTTTCTTGAATATGAGACTAAATTCACTACAGCCCGTTCTGTATTTCATGCTACGTCTCATGGTTGATAGCAATTACAGTTAGCATTTATTGGTCACTTCAAGTTCCAGTCCAGACACAGCGTTAAGTACTTAAGAAAGATTTGTAAACCATTTTACAGATGACGAGATGAGGCCACTACTCATTTGAGAAAATTGTGCAAAGGCACACAAATATTAATAGGCAAGGTCAGATTCAGAGGTTGTGCTGTGACCACTAAACTATATTCATCCATGTTCTGATATCAGTGGTGTGCTTATTAATGTTTATTTAGCAAGAGTAGCCTTTGGGATGGAGAGGGATAAAACATCTTGCGTTGTGGCTTTAGTTGCTTTCTGTGCTGTAAGAATCCCCATCATGGTTGACTTAAGTCAGCGAAACAGGTTGGAAAGTGATGTTCAATGTCACACCATTACATAGTGTTCCCATGGTGCAGGTATAATAGACTTAACCCATCTCAAGCACATTGGTAATAGTAAAATGTAGCAAAATAATTAGGAAATTATGAATTTTGAGTTTTAATCACTTTTGTTTTTAATATAAGTTATTTAATTGTAAGTTTCTTCAAGCTACTTTTTAATAATGGCTATATTTAACATCCAGCTCTCCAAATTTCTGAGAATTTATGTCGTCTCATATAAGCTGGTGTGAAATGGCTCCAGTAGGCTAAAGGTGTAGTTCATAATGACTGTCTTTGCTCTACCTGTAGTTTTGAGGTGCAAAAGAATACTCCTAAATTGGCTTTGCTTATCAAAACACATTCTATTGATTATTTATTTATTTATTTATTTATTTATTTATTTATTTATTATTTTTGCAGGGTGGGGATTGCTCTTTAGGTTTTTGGGGTTTTTTTGTTTGTTTGTGTGTTTGTTTGCTATTCCTTAAAGCAAGAACCATAGCCTATAGTAATGCATTCCACAGTATAGTGAATTAATGATATGAAAGTGTTATGTATCATCATAGATAGACATGCACATACATATACATGGAAAGGACATATCTATTATCTACATGTGTGTAGTTCTCATATTTAGATATACAAAATAATAAATTTGGAGTAATGCATTAAAGTAAAAAATGATAGTTCTAAAAAAGTATTAGAAAGTGCTTGAAGGTTTTGCATTTACAATCAGAATTAACTAAATGTATGGATGGATGTGTGGATCAGAATTAACTAATCATAAAGGGTGAAATCTAATTTACTCAAATTTAAATCTGACTCCTCATGCATGGAAAGTTTAGCAGTGACAGTAGACAAAAGATGGTCTCTGGTTGAAGCCTCTACTAAGAACATTTCTCTTTCAGACACAGAATTCAAGACAAGGTCATTGATTGTGTTCCATAAACATCCTTTTCTATTATGTATGGCTTTTGCATTTTTGCCTTGAGATGTTTTTCATTCACGCTAGCACTTATCACTCATCCATCTGTACTTTCTGTAGAATATCTTATTTTACCATTGAACAGTCCAAGATAAATGACTGCTTTACTAGAAGGTAAATAAGACTCTTGAATTTTTCGTATACTGAAGAAATTATTATTTGGTTCAAAGCTATTAAAGGTAAGTGACATTGTAATGTAAGGAAAGACCCTTAGCTATAGCTCCAAATTTCTATTGATGCTATTAAGTTCTTACTTAATTTGATCATATATATATATATATATATATATATATATATATACACATTTCAAGGCCATCATGCAAACCAATAAGTACCTAATACAATTGCCATACTTAACAGTTGAAAAGTTGAAAAATAATTTTAATTCACTTTTTGGGTTTGCATGTTTCATCATAAAGGATAGCAAATTCTTGTCTTTATCTCTGATCCTGATACATTTATTTTTCTATTATAGAAAAAGTAAATTAATCTAAAAATCAAGTAGTTATCATTTCACTATCTAATCTACAAGGATGTTTCAGCAAGGAAAGAACTTTTCAAGGAAACTGGTTTGGGTTAAGTCAGATGAAATGCATGCCTCCTAAACAATATGTTCTCCATCACTGGTGGCTTTAAGTATAATTTGGATGACTTCATATTAATCATATAATAGAATTCTATCGTTAGGATTTATAAAAGGGATTTAAGTATCCGATCAACAGAGAGTGAAGGATGAAGGGTCTAAGTGACTTAAGTTGTCTTTAACATCTGTTACTGTTTGGTCACTGGAACTGCCTCCTCCTGTCACTTTCATACAATAGAACAGCTTAATCATTCAGTACTCCTCTGTCACAACAAAGTGGTGCCATTTTCCCCCATTGATCTATGGTTGTCAATATATTTTTTATATCTGCTTTAATTATTTTAGCTCGGTATAGTGGAAAACACATAGGACCTGAAGCTGTAATTCCTGAGTCATTCCAACTACTATTAGAAACTGTGATGCTAAGAAAGCCATTAGGCTCCAGTGTCCTTGGTACTGAGAAGACTGGTCTCACGGTCTCTGTGTTTGCCAGGAGCTCTAGAAGTATATGATTATAATATCTGCTCTCTATTTCGGTTTTTTCCAAGTAAAGTTGGGCTAAACTTGCTCAACTCTACTCTTACCTCTTACTCTTGAAACTTTATTATCAACTTACATGAAGAAAGGTATTCCCTATGTAAACCTCATATACTGAATTTTGGGTTGAAGTTAAAAGTCTTTGTTTATTGATGTGAGGTACAAGATTTGAGTGCTAGCATTTGAGTATTAGAATCAGCCTCCTAGAAAAGATTGCCAAGAAAAGCTTAAAACCAAGTGTGTTCTGCTAATTTGTTTTTCAAAGTATTAGAAATGTAGTTGCAAGGATAATGTTTTGTGGATTGTGCTATCCATCCTCTCTATTTTGCTGATGTCACACTGAGGTGTCAATTAAAGATGATATGTGCAAATCATTTAAAGCCCTAAAGAGAAAAAGGAAAAGGTTACAAAATATAAGGTCATGCCCAGGCAATTAAGGCAGCAATAAATGGAAATTATAAATGGCAGGCAAACCAAGCCCATAAGAAATAGTATGGGCTTTAAATCTCAGGGACTCTTTTAGGAGGCTGTGTGTATCCTGGCCTTCATATGGAACATGTCATAAATTGAACAATGTCTTTTAGAAACACAAGCATTAGATTCTGTGTAAGTTTTCTATTGTATTGTTTGGTGTTGATAAAATTTATCAGCCTGGAAGTATTATTTTTAAGGATTATTGAAAAAAAATAAGAGACTTTGCTATGTACAGACTTTTTTTTTTTTAAGAATCAAGCATATGGCGTAGAAGATATCAGTAAATGCGAACGCTAACTTCTTTAAATAGACAATTATGTGTTCTCGCATGACTCTGCACTCTTCTGAGCTATATTATTGATACGAAAACTTGGTACCAATGCTACATGTTTAAACAAATAATATCAGAATATAAATTCATGTTGCTTCAAAGCATACGCTTGTCTAGCTTCACATTCTTAGAATTTCAAATATTTTAAGGTTTATTAGATGCCCCCTCTCCTGGTATTTACATATGAAAAAGAGACTTGTGTAAAAAATATCACATATGCTATTTTCACAGAGCCAGAGGAAAATCAGGACGCAGGTGATCACTCAACCCTGCTGAGTTTTACACTGTTATCAGTAGCTGAATGTAGTATTTGCCAGAGCAAACCGAGATGATACTGACAATATCAAGATTTCAGTTTGATGACTTTCTTGCAAGACTTATCTCTGCCCCCAACACAGAGTGACACCTAGAGTGGTTCAGAGTAGTCGAGCAACACAGAGATTGGTAGTGCTTGTTAACATACCGGTGTGGTCGTGGTGGTGACCTCTAAAGCTTAAAACCGGAAGCAATTTTGCCTTCACTGCAGTGTAACAAGTCAGTCAGACCTTCAAAGCAGGTGTCAACTAAGGGAACCAGAGCACCGCAGAATTTCATAGTGGGCATGTTGAAGGCTGTATGTTTTTTGGGGAGGGTTAAGTGTTGTTGTTGTTGCTGTTGTTGTTTTCTTCTGCAAGGAACATGTTTCCTATCATTCTTCACACATCATCCTCTGTTCCCAGCTTCTATGTCATTTTGATAACTCTTCGGACTCTTTAGTCTATTATGTTATATGTAAGCATTATTATACATTAATTATATATGCATATAATTGCCATATATATAACTTAGTTCTATTATACAATGGTTTTTATTGCCTTTATGGTATATTGCTGTGGTTGGCTTTTGGTTAGGGTTTAGAATGCTGAATTTCTAATTTCACTACTGACATTCAATTTTACAAACCACTTTGAACCAGAGTGCACACAGGAATTGGCTTCTGTTGTGTGTTAGAAATGAAATATGCAGGGCGCCTGGGTGGCTCAGTCATTTGAGCCTCTGACTCTTCATTTTGGCTCAGGTCATGATCTTATGGTTTCATGGGTTTAAGCCTCTCATTGGGTTCTGTGCCAACAGCACAGAGCCTGCTTGGGATTCTCCCTCTCGCCCTCTGCCCCTCCCCCATTTGCTCTCCCTCTATTTTTTTTTTTTTAAATAAATGAAATACACTTAGAGATCCCTGTTGGTTCATAATGGAAAATGCCCATGATTTATCAAATTATTTTAAATGCTTTCAAAACAAAATTATTTCTTCAAAAAGAATCTGTTTTTTCCTCAGAAAATTTCTGCTCCACAAGAGTAACCAAATGTGACATCAGTGTTGACGGAGGGAGGTTAAAATGGACCCTCTCCGAGAGTACTCTTCAAATTGGCTCAAAGACATTTAGATTTCCACCTGGCTATTGTGTTTAAGTTTTTTTTTTTCTAATGTTTCTTTATTTTTTTGAGACAGAGTGTGAGCAGGGGAGGGGCAGAGAGAGAGGAGAGGGAGAATCCCAAGCAGGCTCCGAGCTGCAGACACAGAGCCTGACATGGAATTTGATCTCGTGAACCACAAGATCATGACCTGAGTGGAAATCAAGAGTTGGATGCTTAATTGATTGAGCCACACAGGTGCTCCTCCACCTGGCTATCATACACAGCTAAAAAGAGGTGTAATTTTGCTGATGTTGTTTGTTTCGCTTTTAACCCCACTATGTATATGAAGTTGGCTTAGATGCTCCAGGATATTTTGGTCACTTCCAAACTCTTGAATGTATTCAGTGGGATTAAGGAAAGCTGAAAGGTCTGATTTGAGCCTCACATACATGAAAAGGCAGAGGTAGAGGATAGGAATAAAAGAAAAATGGGATCAGTCCTGGTTCTGCCACTTCCTACTTGGATGACTTCAGACAAGTCACTGAACCTCTCTAAGCTTCATTGTCTCTCTTTATAAAAGTGGGAATAAAATGGCTTCTCTATGCACATGGATCAAATGCCATATGGATTAAAGTGTTTTGGAGGTTGCAAGTAGGATACACATATAAGGCTGATTATTATCATTATTATAATGAAAATGTAGAAAACGGGCATAGGACCAGAAGAGAAGAAAAATATCAAAGAGGCTGGAGACAATGAGTATGAGAAACACCATAAGCATACAACTTGGGAAATGATAGAATGGAAATTTCAAAGTCTTCAGTATGAGGGCTGGTTCACCTCTTGGACTGCGTCAGGTCTATGGTTGCCTGGGCAGTGACCAATGGCATGCATTCTAATGAAACTTGGGGAACAAAGTCTAGGGGATTTGTAGGCTCCTCTAGTCACCAGCTGGGGCTCTGAATCATGGCAGCCCCAGCAATATGGCTCAAGAACAGGAAAAATAACACAATATAACATAAAACCAGATGTGCCACCATTGAATACACAGGTCTCTGTTGGCACAGTTGAATGTATACAGATTTTGAGTCAAACCTGGTTAGTTAATTGTGAACAAATGATATAATCCTGTTGATTATCAATTTCCTCAGTTTTAAAATGAGTCTAACACCTGTTTCTTACAGAATTGATGGAGGATTAAATAACACACTTAGCTCCTCGCACAGTATCAGCATAGGAAATGTCTTCAGTTTTCTGTTTCTTCCCTGTCACAAAGACCCATTGCTCTTCTTGTGACCTCTCTTTGCTTTTACCCTTACCGCATTATCCTTCTTCTGTTTCTCTTTCATTACAGAATCCTGTGTATCTTACTCCAGTCCTTCTCTCCCTGGTGAGTCTTCCATTACTAGATCTACTGTACAGCTTGCTTTACTAAAATTAAAGTTGCCTATTTACTAGTCAGAAGGAGACAGATGTTCAGTCTCAGGGAACCAATGAAGCTTCCAACCTAATACAGTAAAACCTCGGAATGCGAGTAACTTGTTCTGTCTGTGAGTGTTCTGCAAGATGAGCAAACATTTCTAACACATTTTAATTTGATCAGCAAGGGATGCCTTGCAATACAATGAATAGTATGTGGTGGTGAATGTCACATGATCACAACTGAGCCAATGGTTCTTGAAATTCACTTTAATATACAAGTGCTGTGGATTACAAGCGTGTTTCTGGAATGAAGAATGCTCACAAACCAAGGTTTTACTGTATTTGCAAAATACCATTTCCCCAGAAATTTTAAACTCCAATTTAAAGACTCATAAAGTAATTCTCTGTGCACCCATGTTTTTATTTGCTATTGAAGGGTTGTCTAAAAGTAAACCGCATGCTTCTTTTCTCCAAGCACTTTCAAATCACAACCTGCTTGATTTTAGCGGAAATGTTTTCCCAAGTCAAGAATCTTCAGTTTCTTCTGCAGTAGAAAAATGTTTCATTCTTTCCCACAGACAAGTTTTGCAAAGTGAAAAATCAACTGTGTTAACACTGACCTCTAGTTTTCATCTATCAAGATCTTTAATCCTTTAGCCCTGTGTACTGAAGACAGAGTCACTGAATAACAATAACCTGTAAACACACATGACTCTGGAAGACTATGACGTAGACGAAGAAATTATGATCTATATCTGTTAGAGAGAAAATTCAGGGTGGAGGGATCAATTTCTTAATATAGCACTCTGGAACTTGTGCTTTACACATCATGGGATGATGGATGATTGAGTTATCTAAAGTGACTTCATCACCAGAGAATGGCCCGCACTATTACTGCAGGTGAAAAAAAAAGCCATGTACCAGCATCTACCCAGGCCAATTAATTTTTAAACTGTATCTTTTATGATGTTTTATGGAACCAGGATCACTACTTTCAATCATTTATCTCCATGCTTTTTGTTCATGTATTTCTTCATTCCATCAATCACCAACGTACTTGTTCATTCAATTACCATCTATTGAGGTCTCTGTGTGGCAAGTGCTCTAAGAGATATCATGTCCCTAGACACAGAAGAAGGGGCCTCTTTCCTAGTACATGAAGCAACGAGGAGTCTGTGGAGCTAAAGAAATGTGCCTCCCCTTGTAATCCATAATTTGGATACCATGAAGCTGGAATTTCCTGTCTGAACAACCCTGAGCCCCCTTCCAGGCTCATATAATCAACTTTGTTCTAGTCAGGGCTGACAGGACAACAGTGTGCCTCTCTTTAGCCCAGAGGGGTGGCTGACTTATAGCTGTTCAAAGGGGGAGTCACTGTGAAAAAGTTAGGATGTGCATTGTGGGGTCTCCACAGTCCCCATACATGCAGGCAAGATGATGTGAGACAGAGACTGAGGTGGAAAGAGAAGGGAAATAGACTATAGGTCAGAAGCCTCCATTTGTAAACCTTCCCCACATCCTGCCAACAGTTGAGATAGAACTGGTAAGAGGTGCCATTAAATCAGAGGTGGATGGAATATGTCTTTCTATGTTAGTAGATATAATATGTGAGAAATTTCCCTCTTTTCTCTTCACATTTTGATGTTGTTACAAGAATGTTATACGACTGAGCCAATAATGGCCTCTATATTGCCCCCTGTGTCATTTATTTCTTCAAAGTAGGCTGAGATTCATTAGCTCAAAAGTCTGCTGGAGCCAAACTCGAGTGTTTTTTTTTTTAATATAAATCTCATTGTTTTAAATATGGCCTCAAAAAGCAGATTTTTAGCCATTTAGACCTGCTTGCTTTGCATATCCCAGGAGATGGAACCCAACATCTGATAGTCCCAGATTAACCCCAGGGTCTATTTAAAACATAAACAAAAACAAAAACAAGCAAACACCCCCCCATCCAAAAAAAAATAAACAAAAACCCTCAAAAAATAAGCCCAGAAGATGCAACTGCCCTTGGGATCTTGTGACCCAGAGATTTCACACCATGTAGCTAAGTGACATTACCTAGACAGATAACTCTCCTCTCCATCCTCTCTCTCTCTCTCTCTCTTAGAAGTTTCCCTGTCCTCTTCCCCTTCTGGATGGTGACTCAGTGCCAGGGGCTCTGGAGGCTATTGTGTGAGGGACTTCCCAACTGCACTCAAACCTGTCAGTGTTACTCAAAGCTTGTGCGTACCACTGCTACCTCATGGCCCTATCTTTTTCCTTGATCAAGCCCTCCATTCCCAAACTCACTTTCTATAAGGAAAATAATTTTTTTTTCCTAAGCTGTGGAACAGTAGTTGTCACACTATGACCAAATTTGGCCTACTGCTTACAAACTGCAAGCCAAGAATGGTTTTTACATTTTAAGTGATTGGAAAATGGGACACTACTATGGCTCTTAAGGATTCGAAATCTGTTTTTTTACCCTCCTTGCTATATGAGATTTCATTTTTTCTCAATGATGTTTGATTTACATCATTAGAAGGACTTTAGATTGTGGATCAGATGAAAAAAGCTAACAGTGGGTTTGTTACACACTCTCCCTTTCTCTGGACACCTGAGGTGTTGTTCTTCACCAGACATCCTTATAAAAGGTCAATGGCATTTACTCTTGAAAAGATAAGGAGAGTTCTTATGTAGGCATGTTTTATCATAAATACCTGATTTTCTGATGCCTACTACCTGATTAGGATACTTACTGCAAATTATTGGAAAATTATGAATTTATAAAATGTAGCTGGCTTAAGAGTAAAAGTGAGTAATATAAATACCTCATCTACATAACAAATAGGATATAAAAATTAGGCAACCCAAAGGGTTTTCTCTGAGCATACATTTCATTCCATACTTTGTAAGCGTTTCTCTGTTACTCCAAAGCCAAAATCTATTCCAATAAGGAAAAGGCCCAGTCATGAGCCTATTATGTTTTATTTAATTAATCAATTGCTGGGGTTTTTTTCCTTCCCTTTGATGTTATAAGTTCTTTATATATTTGTGATAGTTTTCATTTTTCAGTTATAAGTGTGTCAATTGGTATTTTTTTAGTATCACTTTTTAAAACATATTTTTTGATTAACAGAAATTCTTTGTTTTCAATGTAATCAATTTTCTAAAATTAATCTATCATTTCATTTATGGTTAGCATTTTCTTTTGTGACTCCATAATTCAAATTTTATTCTAAGAGTATTAAGGTCTTGTTTTCTCCTCTTCCAACTTTTTATTTTTGAAATATTCATATCTATTAAAAAGCTAAGAGAATAGTACAAGGATCATTCATATACTCTTGACCTAGATTCATTGATTGACTTTCACTCTTTAGGTGTATATGTTTGTGTTTGTATGTGAACACATACATAAACACACACATATGCATATTTATGGAGATATGTCTACTATTCGTTTTTTATATCTATATATCTAAGAAGAGCTCTACTTCCCTCCTTTTCTCCTTCCCAATTACTACAACTCAAAGTTTTTTGTTTTTTTTTTTTTTTTCACTTCAATATTATGTACTCTATTAGAACCATCATACTTTCTGTCCCAAGTGTGGCTAGGGGGAGCCCTTTCAGGATGGTTTCTGTGTTCTTATGACATCTCCTGATTAATCTTTTTTGTTTGTTTGCTTGTTTGGGTTTGGTTTTGATCACAAAATAAGTGTTTCAGGCTCACTTTGTATTTCCCCTGCTGCAGGTTTAGAAAAGGAATTTCTCTAACAAGCTCTATTTTTCTTTACCTAAGAAGGGGTATTTAGACACAAATATACATGGGTGTCAGGTGTCCTAATTGTTCTCATGTATCACTACTTCTAAGCCCTTTTGGTGAGAAGATCAGGAAAAATATTTTTAATAACATATTTGTGGTGGATATACTTTGAGATAACCTCTTATAACCTCTGCCTATTGGTATTCACACCTTTGTTTAACCTCTTCTGCTTGAGTATGAGCCAGATTTAGTGACTCGTCTTAGTAAACAGAATGTGGCAGAAATTATAGGATGTTGCTTCCAAGAGTAGGTTATAAAAAGACTGTGGCTTCTTTGTGGATGAGTTTTCTTGCTCTCTTGCTTGGTCCCACAGATGTATGCCGGGTGCCATGTCATAAATTAAGGACAGGCTCATAAGACAAGGGAGAAAGAGAGAGACTTTCAGCCAATAGCCAGTGAGTAACTGAAGCTTTCAGGAAATAGCCTATGAGTAACCTTGCGAATACGCTTGGGAAATGAATGTTTCCAGTCAAATCTTCAGGTGAGACTGCAGTTCTAACAGTTCTAGTGCAAATTCCTGAGAGACCTTGAGCCAGAGTCACCCACTCAGCTGCACTTGTATTACACGGATACTGTGAGAAGATGTGATCATTCTTTTACACAGCAACACAATAAGGAATTTAAGAACTTCTGGATACCCATAAGATAATGTTGATCACTTAAAGGGAATCTTTTTCATATATTGGCATAAACAAAAACAAAAAACATACAGGTCAACAAATAAACCATGCATACATAACCTATGTTTATAAATAATTAGGGAACAAACAGTAGTATGAACATCAAATTTGATCTAAGTAGTAATATGAACACTCTTTCCAGTAAAATCAGAATGACATGAGAGTTAGAAGCATATGGTACAGACAAGGAGTCAGGAAAGCAGATAGGCCAGGCATAATGCGATTAGGTTGCAAACATTTCAAAAAAGAGGAAGTGTGACTCTAGTGACAAAACACTCACACGAGATCAGTGAGTACATATGAACTGAGATGAAGAAGGTTGACAGTGCGTGGAGAAAAGAGATGGGAGTCGTGGGAAGGTGCCGGTTCTGAGAGATGAATGTTTGTCATGGAAAATGGCAATACTTCTCGGACACTTAAGGCAAAAGGGGTTGGGAGTAGGGGAGCAAAAGGTGTAAATTAAGGATACTGCAGAACTCCAGACTATCAAATAGTCAGAAGATATTGTACCCTTTAGCACATCATTGATTAAAGAAACTGCAGTTGACCATACCAAGAAAGGTGAGTGCAAGAACGTACCTCCATGAAACGGAGACTCAAGGAAATGCAAGGATCAACTGAAGAGTACACTAATGATACGAAATCCTAACACACCGAGACAGATCAAAACAAGTGCATACGATCAAAAATAAGTATGTCTAAACTATTTGTTTGTTTGTTTGTTTATATTTTGAGGGAGAGAGCGAGCATGCACACGGGAGTGGGAAAGGGAAGAGAGAAGGAGACAGAGCCTATGAGTGGGGGAGGGGCAGAGAGAGAGGAGAGAGAATCCCAAGCAGGTGCCAGGCTGTCAGCACAGAGCCTGATGCTGGGCTCCATCCCACAAGTGTGATATCATGATGCCAATCAAAACCAAGAGTTGGAAGCTTAACCAACTGAGCCACCCAGGCACCCCATATAGAAACTTTTAAAAGCATATTAAAAAAATATAGGGATATGTATTCTGAATTCTAACATTATTGTAGAAAATACACCTTTTTCTCAAATTCATGATGACATTTACAAAAATTGTCCATATACTATTATCAAAGAAACTATTGTCAACTTCCATCTAGTAGAAATCTTACAAACAAAACTTACTTACCGTAAAGGAATCAAGCTAGATGTTATTAAGAAAAAAATTAAATCACTATTAACAAAAAATAGTATACAACTGTTTGGTAAAAGGAAAAATGCAAAACAATACTAGAGAATTTCTAAAAATATAATCAAAAATATAGTGCTACATTAGTAAATTTATGAGATATATTTAAGGCAGTGATCAGAGGGAATTTAGTATTTATATTTATAAAAATGTATTTTTAATTAAATATAAATGAACTAGAATAAATCATAATTAAGAGCATAAAAATTTGAAAAATCAGAAAAGTAATAATATGGAAATTTTTTAAAAATAGAAATTTTTTAAAAATAGAGAAAAAAGAAGTTAGTGGGAAAAAATAATGAAATAGATAAATATTAGATGACTTAAGTAAGGAAAATATGTGAGAAAGCACAAATTTTTATATTTTTTAACACCAAACACCAAAGGTAAAATAAGTGAAATATATGAGTTAATTTTAAAAAATCATAAAAATTATAAGCATATATATTTTAAAAAATTTTGTTGAATAATGTCCAGGATAATATAATTTACCAAATATGTCCCATTTGAAACAGAAATCTTAAGATGATTAATATCCAAAAAAGAATTAATATTATTTAGAAATTTATGCACAGAATAAGCCCAAATGACTTCATATGTATTTCTGCCAATTTTTCCAAACAGAAAGTATCAAAAGAATACAAAATTATTTTAGAGCATGGAAACTAAATAATCACATCCATATAATTTTTATGAAGCAAGATTATGTTGCTACCTACGACTAATAAATATAGTGCACATACACACTCAAAAAAACACTAAACTCACTGAGAAATATTGGTGAAAAAATATTGAACAAAATACTAGAAAAAAAGAGCTAAGAAACTCATAGATCATAACAAAGCAGAATGTATTCTGGTGAACAAGACTGATTCAATTCTTGGGAAAAGCATTAGAAAAATCATCAAGGTAATTTACCATATTAATAAGTAGGAGGATAAAAATCATATAATTATCTCCATGGGTACTGAAAAGTAATTTGGAAAAAAGTAATGATCATTATTTAAAAAGTTCACAAGAATTAACCGGTATTTTCTTAACCTTGTAAAATTAGAAACTTTAAATATAAAGCCAGCATCCTATTTAATTGGGGGGAAAAGGAAGCATTCCCACTAAGGTTAGGAGTAATACAAATATGCACATTTTCCCAAGTCCCTTGTGGCCTAGCAAACACGCTGAGCCAAAGAAACGTTAAGTCTGTCTTCGAGGCTGGTAAGGTGTCTGGAATCTGTAGGGAAGATTGCCGGAGAGGAAGGATCCTCAAAAGAAGGAGGCCTAGAAATCTACATAGAGAATTCTTAGGACTTGGACTCAATCCTAAACTGTGCATGTGCAGAGAGAAACTTAAAAATGCCTAACAGAGGACAGCTCCTGGGGAATGGGGACTGAAACTAGAACAGAGATTTCACAGGTAAGAATCCCTTCGCAGAGATGTGGCCTTTCAGTGCAGCCACAGCAGAAAGACTGGGGTGAGTATCCTAAGGATACTATTCAGACCAGAGAATCTACAACTTAGGGGTAAGAAACTACATGATAGGACGAACAGGAATATTGAAATGGGCCTGCCTTAAGAAAGCCTAAAAGCAAGTCTTGACAAGATGACAAGATGATCTGCCAATAATTTCACCATCTGCCAGACACAATTCAACACGCGTAGAAAAAAAAAAAAAGAACATAATGCAAATCTACAATGTATAATTCATGACGTCTCACTTAAAGTAAGAAAAAGCATTGGACATGTGAAGAAGCAAGAAAATAGGACACATATTCAAGAGTTTACAAGTGTCAGTGGGAGACCACTGACTCAGTTGTCAGAATCAACAGAAAAATACTTTATAATAACCATTAAAAATACGTCAAATCGTCCATTGATAAATACGTAAATGTGCGGGCAATTTAACCAGGAAAGTAAAACCCCTGTGGAAGATTGGAAAATTCTAGAACTGAAAAATAAGATATGTGAAATAAAGAATTCATTAGATGTGCCTAATCACAGACAAGTCACAGCAGGATAATTGTGAACTCAGGAAAGGGTACCTGGGGCACCTGGGTGGCTCAGTCTGTTAAGTGTCTGACTCTGGATTTTGGCTCAGGTCATGATCTCAGGGTTCATGAGACTAAGCCTCGCACTGGGCTCTGTGCTGATGGCACGGAGCCTGCTTGTAATCCTCTCTCTCCCTCATTCTTTCTCTGCCCCATGCCCTGCTCATTCTCTCTCTCTTCCTTTCTTTCTCTCTCTCTCAAAATAAATAAATAAACTTAAAAAAAACAGAGAAAGGGTAGTGTAATTTATGCAATTTGAGGCATAGAGAGAGAAAAAATAGTAATAAATTAAAAAGAGGAGTCTATAACATGTAGGTCTATATATCAAATAGTCTAACATGCAAGGAATTATAGTCCAGAAAGAGAATCAAGTAGTAATGTACAGAAGACACATTTGAAGAAAAAAATAATGGCTCAATTTTTTTTGTTTCTAAAATAGATGGACAAGAATGCAGAGATCCAAAAGTCTCAGCATACTCTAAACAAAGTAAATAAAAAGAAAATTGCACCTATGCCCATCATAGTCACACTAATGATAGAGAATTAAAGGAAAAAAATAAGAAAACATTAAAGTTTTAAGAAAAATAGAACAGCCCGTTGTCTTGAGGAAAAAACAATAAAAATGACACAGATACATCATCGAAAAAAAAAAAAAAAGAAAAGGAACACAAGAGACAATGCAGTGTTACAATTAAAGTACTAAAAAAAAAAAAGAGGTAGACCTAGGATTCTGTACTGAGTGAAAATATGCTTCAACAATAAAGATGAAATAAAGACATTTTTAATAACTATGTAAAGTTAAGGACAATATAGTAATATCTAGACTAACATTAAAATTGATAGAGAGGTAGCTAAAATGTCATTAGAAGTATTAAAAAATATTTTAAAATACTAATTAACTCAAAAGGAGACAGGAAAATTACAGATACGAAAGAGAATAGTGGAAGTAAATAGCAATCTTATCAATAAACCAAGTATGTGGGGCTAACCACTCCAATTCACTGACAGAAATTATAACACTAAATGGAAAAGAAACTCAACTATAACCTGCTTTTATAACAGAAGGATTTAAAATGTAAGCAAAAATTTAAAAGCAAAATAATGGAAAAAAATATACCACTGAAGTAATAATAATAATAATCACGAGGAAGATTGTTACAAAGAAATAACAATCTTAACTGTGCATCACCAATAGGTGGTTTTGAAATATATAAAGCAAAAATTGACAAAACTAAAAGAACCAGATATACCTCCAAAATCATAATTGAGGATTTTAATACTTCTTTTTTGTAGCCAAAATTAAATTGAGACAAAATATGAGTAACAATATAAAATAATGTGAATGAGATTATTAATTAAATTGACCAACCTTACATTTATAAAACACTATGACCGATAACTTCAAAGTGCATGTTATTTTAATGTTCACATAAAATTTTTATCAAAATAGATCAAATGTTGTATCATAAAAAAACTCAATGACTTCAAAGTGATTGCACCATGCAGAGTATATGCTCTGATAGTAATACATTTTCACTAGTATCCAATAAAAAAGTTAACTTCAAAAATATCTAACTCTTTGGGAACTAAACAGTATACCACTAAATAACCCAGGGATGAAAGAACCACTCATAATGAATATTAGAAAATATTTTGAGCTAAATATTAAGAAAAACACCCATTTCAAATTATCACGAATGTATCTAAAACAGTGCTGAGAGAAATATATACTTTAAAAAATAATGTATTTATTTTTAGAGTGCAAGTGGTGGTGGGGGGCAGAGAAAGAGAAGGAGAGAAAGAGAGAGAGAGTGAGAGAGAGAGAATCCCAAGCAGGCTTCGCACTGTCAGCGTGGAGCCCAACTCGTAACTCAAACTCATGAACCATGAAATCAGGACCTGAGCCGGAGTTGGATGCCTAACTGACTGAGCCACCCAGGTGTCCCTAATACTTTAAATCCACATATCACAAAGAGGATACATTTAAAGTCAATAAACTAAGCTTTCACCTCAAAGGAGCAAATTCAGCCTAAAAAATGCAAAGGAAAATAAAAGAAAAATATAGGTATTTTACTTTTTCCAATATTACTGAGATATAATTGACATACAATATTGTGTAAGTCTAATGTATGCCACATAATGATATGTTGATATATGAATGATTATCACAATAAGTTTGTTAACACATCCGTTTTCTCCTATACTTAAATTGTTTTTAATTTAGTTTTATGTTTTTATTTAAATTCCAGTTAGTTAACATATAGTGTAATATTGTTTCAGGTGTACAATATAGTGATTCAGCACTTTCATACATCACCCAATGCTCATCACAAGTGCCCTCCTTAATCCCCATCACCCATTTAATCCATCCCTTCACCCATCTCTCCTCCAGCAACCCTGTTTGTTTTCTAATAGAGTCTAATAGAGTCTGTTCTATGGTTTGCTTCTCTCTCCCCAACCCCCATGTTCATTTGTTTTGTTTCTTAAATTCCACAGATGAGTGAGATCATATAGTGTTTGTCTTTCTCTGACTGACTTATTTCACTAGCATAATACTCTCTAGCTCCATCCATGTCACTGCAAATGGCAAGATTTCACTCTTTTTTATGGTTGAGACCATTACATACATATATGTATGTACATTACATTACATACATATATATGTACATTACATTAGATACATATATATGTGTGTGTGTGTATATATATATATATATATATATATATACATTCCACAATGTGTGTGTGTATATATATAATATATACATATATATACATATATATTCCACAATATGTGTGTGTGTGTATGTGTATATATATATATATATCTCACATCTTCTTTATCCATTCATCAATGGACATTTACAGTCTTTCCATAATTACTATTGTTGATAGTGCTGCTATAAACATTGGGGTGCATGTACTCCTTCATATTTTTGTCTCCTCTGCATAAATATATAGTAGTGCAATCGCTGGATCCTAGGGTAGTTCCATTTTTAACTTTTTGAGGAACTTCCATACTGTTTTCCAGAGTGGCTGTACCTGTTGGCATTCCCACAAACAGCATAAGATGGTTCCCCTTTCTCAGCATCCTCACCAACATCTGTTGTTTCCTGTGCTGTTAATTTGAGCCATTCTCACAGGTATGAGGTGATATCTCATTGTGGTTTTGATTTGCATTCTCTGATGATGAGTGATACTGAGCATCTTTTTCATGTGTCTGTTAGCCATCTGGATGTCTTCCTTGGAAAAATGTCTATTCATGTCTTCTGCTCATTTTTTTTAACTGGGTTATTATTTGGGTGTTGAGTTTAATGAGCTATAGATTTTGGATACTAACACTTTATCAGACATGTCATTTGCAAATATCTTCTATTTTGAGCGTTGCCTTTTAGTTTTCAAATAGTTACAGTTTTTGTGTGTGATGAAAATTTCAAGATTTACTCTCTTAACACTTTCCAAATATATAATACAGTATTGTTAATTGTAGTTAGTGATGTAACTATATATGTATAGAGATACATATACATATCTATACATACCATATTTATCCATTCACACATCGATGGACAATGAGGTTGTTTGCATGCCTTGGCTATTGTAAATAATGTTGCAAGGAACATGGGAATGCAGATATTCTCCCACAAATGATTTCATTTTCTTCAGATATATACTCAGAAGTAGAATTGCTGGATTATATGGTAGTTCTATCTTTCATTTTTTGAGGAATGTCCACCCTGTTTTCCAGGGTGACTATCCCAATTTATTTTCCCACCAGAGTGCACAAGATTCTCTTTTCTCCACATCCTTGGCAGGACTTGTTATCTTTTGTCTTTTTGATAATAGCCATTCTAATAGGTGAGAGGTGATATCTCACTGTGGTTTTAATTTGCATTTCACTGATGATTAGTGATACTGACTACCTTTTCTTTCTAAAAAATTTTTTTTAACTTTTTATTTATTTTTGAGACAGAGAGAGACAAAGCATTTACGGGGGAGGGGCAGAGAGAGGGGGAGACACAGAATGGAAGCAGGCTCCAGGCTCTGAGCCATCAGCCCAGAGCCCGACGCAGGGCTCGAACTCACGGACCGCGAGATCGTGACCTGAGCTGAAGTCGGACGCTCAACCGACTGAGCCACCCAGGTGCCCCCTGACTACCTTTCCATATACCTATTAGCCATTTGAATATCTTCCTTGGGGAAAAAAACATCTATTCAGATCCTTTGCACATTTTTAATCAGATGACGATGATTGCTGTTGAATTATATGGTTTCCTTATATATATTAGATATTAACCCCTTATCAGATATGTGGTGTGCAAATATTTTCTTCCATTCTTTAGATTGCCATAACATTTTGTTGATTTTTTTGTGTGTGCTGAAGCTTCTTAGTTTGATGTAGTCCCACTTGTTTATTTGTGCTTATTTTTTCCAGAAGTGGATACCAGCTCAGCTCTGTAGCTGGGTAGAACTGTTGGCTGGGATCCTTACTAGAGCATCACTGCAAGGAGGATTGTGGTCTGCCAAGATCTGAGTGCGATTGTTGTAAGCTCCACCTGCTTTTCTGTTTCAATTTGATCTTCAATGGTCAAGCTTCACAGACTGCCCGATTGAGCCTCCTGAGAAGTCTCCTGCAATGCTAGGGGGAGCTGGATGTCCACCTTGGGCTCTCTTTATCCTACTGGAATAAGTGTAAGCCTGGGCAAACTGTCTCAGTGCAGCACTGTGCTGGTCTGGAGGAGGGGTGATGTGGTCAGAGTGTAGCTGTTCCTCTTACTCTTTTAATATGGTCCTTCTTGCTATATATGGTCCAAGGGGTGATTCAGACTCACCTCTGTGTTCTGGGTTTTTCACCATGGTGTCTTATCTATGGATAGTTGCTGGCTGGTCTTCTTGTATAAGGCTAAAGTTGGTAACAGCCTATGTTTCGATCTTGATGATGTCATTCCCCCATAAAAATATTAGTGAAAACCAATAAAATGAAAAGCTATAAGCAATAGATAAAATGAATAGAGTCCAAACTTGTCTATATGAAAAAGATTAATAAAATTAAGGCTACTGAGACTATCAATACTAATCAAGGAAATATGAAAGAAAGCAGAATTTGAGAACAGAAGTGTAAAGAGACATCATTATAGTTCATTTATAAAAGAAAAATACATCAATATGAGATAAACAAAATTTTACAAAAATGCTCAATGAATTAGACAAATGCATAAATTCCTTGAAATATACAACTTTAATACACTAACAAAATAATAGGAGAACTCAATAGTCTTAAATCTGTTGAAATTTTTAATCTGTATTTTAAAACTCATGTATAAAACTTAATTCCTAGATGGCCTTAATAATTCATTCTACAAAATATTTAGGAAAATAATAAAAGTAAACTTACGCACATACTTTAAAACAATAAAGAAAAAGTAAAATGTGTGTAAAAGAAGCATGATGCAGATAACACAACCTGAAAAGGATATTAAAAAAAAAATTTCAAATCAAGATTGTGAATGTAGTTGCAAAGATTTCAACTCTAGGTGAAACAAATAAAGCCAATAATATATAAAGTAGGTAGTATATCTTGAATGATTAAACAGGAAAAGTGCTACTAGTTTAACATTAGAATATAAATTAATATAATTCACAATGTTAACAGAATAAAAAGAATAAGTTAAATCTGTATGACATACAGAAGAAGACATAGAGGAATATCTTCACACCCCTAGATAAGTAAAGTTTATTTTAGTTAACACACAAATAAATCCATTTGCAAAAGAAAAAAAAATGACAAGTTGGATTTCATTAAGATTTAACTTACGGAAATCAAAAGAAACTGTTTAGAAAGTCAAAAGGCCATAGGACAAGTCACCTACACCTACAGATAGTAGCAAACCTTTATCTTGATTTGGCTGATTACCTTACCCAAGTCAATATATGTAAAAATTTACAGAAATGTACAATTATGTTAAAAAACACTGCTATCAAGTAAATTATGATTCAATAAACTACCGCTAGCCTGAAGTAAGTTTCAAAATATTTTCATATTTCAAAAACAATAGCGGGGGCACCTGGGTGGCTCACTGGGTTGCAGGTCTGACTCTTAGTTTCAGCTCAGGTCATGATCTCACCGTTCATGAGTTCTAGCCCTGCTCTGGGCTCTGTGCTGACAGTGCAGAGCCTTGGGATTCCCTCTTCCCCTCTCTCTGCTCTTCCCCTGCTTGCATCCTCTCTCTCTCTCTCTCTCTCTCTCTCTCTCTCTCTCTGTCTCTCAAAATAAATAAACTTAAAAAGATAGTTGTTAGAAGACATAATGGTAGAGAAAATCTGATTTTCAGTATCATTGGACAAAGATAAAATCAATTAACCAAAATACATAAAATGTATTTTTTGAAAATTGTTGAATACATGGAAAATAATATTGTTTAAAGATAGCCTGTCCCAATCATTAAGTTCCTGTTTTTTTTCTAAATTAATTTATAACTTCCATGGAAGCTTGATAGATATTCCAAACATTTGAAGACGGATGAGATATAAGAGCTATTATTAAGTTCATATATAAAAGTAGACATTTCAAAATTGAAATAACAACACTGGAAAGAAAGAGAATGAGGTGGGAGTAGTTCTACCAGATATTTAAACACAGTGATAATCCTCTTTAGTTAAAAGGTGTCACACTGGTGCATGAACTCATAGACCAATGAGCAAAATGGGAAAACAGCACTAGAATTAGATTTAAACACAGAAAGACAACTAATTGACAAGAACAACAACGAAAATAATGCAGGAAACAAGGGACTTTTAAAATAAGTAGTATTCATTGGGGTGAGCACTGGGTGTTGTAATGAAACCAATTTGACAATAAATTACATTTAATTAAAAAAAACTAATAACAATAATAAAATAACTCAACAATTGAAATAAAATAAAATAAAATAAGTAGTATTTGTATCACCTAATAGCCACTCAGAGAAATAAAGACATCAATCTGTTTATCACACACCAAATATAAGATCTAAATTAATAAGGAAAAAAATACTGCAACAACTATGGGTAAAATACTTTGTAAATTCAGTATTGAGAAGAACTTTTTCTGTGTGTGGGCCATTGTATATGTGAGCATGGATGTTGACTACAGTACAGTATTAATAAGCTCTTGTCATACACTGTATTTAATGTAACTGGCAATCAGGCTGCAGAGGAAAAGGTCTTTATCTGCAGGCAGCCTGACCCAGAATGAAGCAAACCATTCCTAAGCTTACTTTTGTATGGAAAAGCAAAGGACTGCCTGTAGGTGCTCTCAAGTGACAAAAAGGACACCAGTGCCAGTTGCGGGCACCTTCCAATGTTCTGAAAAATCACTACTTTCTACTAACCACTGCAGCCTGAGACCAAGCAGCCGAGCATGGGAGATGATCACTCACAATCTGGCAGCGAGAGAGGGAGAAAACCATTGGCTCAGTTGTGATCATGTGATACTTGCCATCACATACCTCTCGTATTGCAAGACATTGCTCGTTTATCAAGTTAAAATATGTTAAAAATGTTTACTCGTCTTGCGAAACACTCACGGAAAAGGTTACTCGCAACCCAAGGTTTTACTGTACACGCACATACATACACACACAAATACTATTCAGCAATAAACAAAGAAAGAAATCCTGTCATTAGTGACGATGTGCATGAGTCTTTAGGTTAAGTGAGATTAAGTCAGGCAGAGAAAGACAGATACTATGTGATCTCACACATATGTGAAATCTAAAAAAGCCTAACTTTAGGGCACCTGGCTGGCTCAGTTGATAAAGCATGTGACTCTTGATCTCTGACTGGTGAGTTTGAGCCTCATGTTGGGTGTGGAGCCTACTTAAAAAATAAATAAATAAATAAGCTTAACTTCAAGAAACAGAGAAGAATGGTGGTTTCCAAAGGTGGGGGATGCCTATAGTTAATGATGTTGTATTATATGCTTAAAATTTGCTAACAGGGTAGATCTTATGTTAAGTTTTCTCACACACATATACAAAATAACAACAACAATAATAAAAGGGCAGGTGTAAACTTTGGAAGGTGATGAATATGTTTATGGCTTTGATGTTGGTGATGGTTTTATGTGTACCTACCCCTAAACTTGAGTGGTACATGTTAAATATCTTCAACTTTTGTATGCCAGTCATACCTCAATATATATTTTTTTAATTCTCTACACACCAAAATTCTTTCTTCTTCCATCCCCAAACACAACCCTAACCAATCTCCTATCATTATCTTGTGAGGAATTTAAATTTCTCCATTGAATTTATGTAATTGGACAGTGAACATGGCAGATCCTATATTCAGATGGCAGTTTTCTTGGAAGGACTTGAAGATTCTGTCTCAGTGTCTGAAGCTTCTATAAATAAATGGATTCATTCTGGTAGAAGCGTTGTACTTTGGGTGCAAATATGTTATGCGTTACGGATGATACTTTAAAATATTGTCACTCATATCTATATGTCATTATGTTAGATTCTTTAGGAATGGAACATGAAATAGGTATGCTTACTTGTCAGTGGTTTGGGAAGTTTTCTTTTTTAGACTGAGTATAAGGTAGGGTGTCTTTCCTTAGAGATTACAGTCAGTCATTGGGTCACTTGCTACTCAATGTCTGCCTTGAGGAACCGGTGTTATCAGCATTGGCCTCTCACAGGAGTTTGTTAGTAATGCAGAATCGCAGGCTTAGAGCTGGCCCAATGAGTCAGATTCTGACTTTAACAAGATCTCCAGGAGGTAAGTAATGTGCACAATTGTGAAAAGCACTGATTAGGCCTATTGCAGTAGAAAGAGAAATGACAGCAAGAAGAAAACCCAGTTTCCTGAATATTCTCAGTTGCCAAGGACTTTTATATACTTTTAACATCTACTCCCTCCTCTCTCTTCTAATTCTGCTTTACAAGAATTAGCCTGTATCCACTCTTGCCAGGAATCTTAAAATAACTTCTAAACTGTTCACCTTTTCCACTTTCCCCCACTCGGATTTGAAATCATCCAATTATGACTTAGCCTATCTAGGAAGGGGGAATGTGTAAGGGAGAGTATATTTGAGTCACTTTGAAAATTTTTAGAGATTTGGAATGTATTAATTATTGCTAAGAGAAAATAAAAAGTAATGGATTGAAGAAGAGATTTAATAGTTCCAAATGCTGTAAAATATGTATACCAGTGATAAACATAAATAATGTTATTTTAGGGATGAAGTACAGGAATGAAGAAAACCTATAGCAGCTGAAGGAAAGATCAATAGAATCCAAATTTTAAAAAAATACAAATAATGAGATAAGCTTTTTAGTGAAAAAGGAAACCTCAAAAAAAATAAAAAAAAGAAAACGATATGTTAATGATATCCAAAGGGGTTTTCAAAAAAATAAATAAGGATTATGTATATATATATATATACACTAATTAATGAGGAGAAGATAATGAAATCCACAAAGACTTTGAAATGATTAGGATATTGACCTGGTTTCTAAAATCATCTTTAACAAAAGATACAAAAAAAAAAAGCCAAAAAAATAAATAAATAAAGCATGGGTAGGAAGTTGAAACAATTAGCATGCAATGGAGATCTTGTTAAACACAAGGAAGACAGGGTCATTTTAGAAATCAACCATTTTGTTTTTCCACCATACAATCTAGAATGTTGAGAAACACACACACACACACACACACACACACACACACACACACACACACAGAAGGAGATTTTGTGCCACATTTTCAAGACAGAATAGGGAGACATTATCTGTTCAGTGAGCTTGCTTCTCAATGATGAGTGCAGCTTTGTTTATTTTCATAGGTAACTCGAGACTATAAGAGAGAAAATCTCTGAGCAAATAAGACCCTGTTTTTTTTTTAAAGGAGAGCAGCAGTCATCTCAACTCTTAGTAAAATAAGGAGACAAATCCTAAGATAAATATTGGAAGACATCTAGAGGATAAATGAATTATGAAAAGCAAGCAGTATGATTTTTTAAGAGAAAAAAATCATGCCAGGCAAATTTAATTGCTTTTTTTTCCTTGTGGATCAAGTTATGAGATTAATAGATGAAAGCAGCAATAGATGTGGTATATCTTGATTTCAGCAAAGCAAAAGGATAGCATATCTTATAAAAATTTACTCAAAGAATTAGGTTAAATTAGCTTGGATGTGAATACTTTCATATCAAGTCAAAAATTGGTTGAAGTATCACATAAAAGGGCTCATAATAAATGGCAGTTTTTCGAGGACGGAGGCAGTGTCTAGAGAACTGCTTACATGGGTTGGTGGTAGGTCCATTTCTTTTAAACAGGCTCATTAATGGTGGCAATGAGGAAGTAAACAGCATGCTAATTAAATTCACAGACTGTGCTAAGTTGGGAAATATTTCACACAGCCCCAAGACTGGAAAAGCAATAATGAGCCCGGAGCAGGTTTGATATTTGGTCAAAACTTCATTTTGATCTATCCAACTTGGGAAATTCATTGGGGAGAAAAAAATCTTAGACTACATAGGAGACTCCAGAGCAAGATGCCCCTAAAGCTGCTGTGCTAATTGGTATCTATTCAAGAAGCAGCCAAAAGTCAGGGGTTTCATCATTTGGCTCATGATATTACAAAGTCCAGCTGATTTGAAAATGTATTCTCTAAATCCCTGACATTCTTATGGTCAAAGCAAGGCTTAATATTTATTGTCTCTGGTCCTTTAGAGTACAGAGATTAGTTTTAAGGCATCTCATTTCCAGGAAGAGGTTAAGAAAAAATACAGGTGGTCCAGAATACAATGGAGAAGTCCCACTAGGAAAGTCTACTTAACATGTTATTTCTACTAGAAGTTTGCATTTGTTTATAAAACTCTGTTCCTTTCAACCAGCTAATTTTATGTCCAGTACCATCCTTTAAGAAAATGGTAGGATACTTATCAATAAATATATTCATCAAACTATTACTTATTTTAGCAAAAAAAATACTGCAAATAATGTCAAAAATAGATAATATTACATAATAATAATAGAAAGAGTTTGCAGCCACCGGAAACATTTTTTAAAGCACTGTTACAACACTGAAATAAAATATCAGATGAAAATAA
The DNA here is from genome assembly GCF_022837055.1 of Prionailurus viverrinus. NCBI lineage: Eukaryota > Metazoa > Chordata > Mammalia > Carnivora > Felidae > Prionailurus > Prionailurus viverrinus. The sequence continues at coordinate 72,460,763 of NC_062573.1, read as the reverse complement.
AGACACCAATAAACCTGAGGCAAAATTATAACATACACTAACTTCCCAATCTTATAGTAGTATATGGCCTGAAAAAAATATTGAGGAAGGTTCATCAAAGTTTAAAAAAAATGATTATCTCTGCATAGCTAATGATTACTGGAAATTTATTTTCATATTTCACTGAATTTTCAAAGGCTAGCTTACTGTAATTTAATTACTAACGTTTTATATTTCATACAATTATCAATATAGACAACAAAAATGAAAATTTTAAGGCATGGGCATGTAAATCAAGAAAAAAGAGAAGAAAGCAGTAAGACTCATCCATTAAATTACTCGAGGAAGCCAAAGTCATGGAGACCCCACTACCCATAGCTATTTTTATTTATTTATTTATTTTTTTATTTTATTTTTTTTTTTTTGTGAAATTTATTGACAAATTGGTTTCCATACAACACCCAGTGCTCATCCCAAAAGGTGCCCTCCTCAATACCCATCACCCACCCTCTCCTCCCTCCCACCCCCCATCAACCCTCAGTTTGTTCTCAGTTTTTAACAGTCTCTTATGCTTTGGCTCTCTCCCTTTCTAACCTCTTTTTTTTTTTTTTTCCTTCCCCTCCCCCATGGGTTCCTGTTAAGTTTCTCAGGATCCACATAAGAGTGAGACCATATGGTATCTGTCTTTCTCTGTATGGCTTATTTCACTTAGCATCACACTCTCCAGTTCCATCCACGTTGCTACAAAAGGCCATATTTCATTTTTTCTCATTGCCATGTAATATTCCATTGTGTATATAAACCACAATTTCTTTATCCATTCATCAGTTGATGGACATTTAGGCTCTTTCCATAATTTGGCTATTGTTGAGAGTGCTGCTATGAACATTGGGGTACAAGTGGCCCTATGCATCAGTGCTCCTGTATCCCTTGGATAAATTCCTAGCAGTGCTATTGCTGGGTCATAGGGTAGGTCTATTTTTAATTTTCTGAGGAACCTCCACACTGCTTTCCAGAGCGGCTGCACCAATTTGCATTCCCACCAACAGTGCAAGAGGGTTCCCGTTTCTCCACATCCTCTCCAGCATCTATAGTCTCCTGATTTGTTCATTTTGGCCACTCTGACTGGCGTGAGGTGATATCTGAGTGTGGTTTTGATTTGTATTTCCCTGATAAGGAGCGACGCTGAACATCTTTTCATGTGTCTGTTGGCCATCCGGATGTCTTCTTTAGAGAAGTGTCTATTCATGTTTTCTGCCCATTTCTTCACTGGGTTATTTGTTTTTCGGGTGTGGAGTTTGGTGAGCTCTTTATAGATTTTGGATACTAGCCCTTTGTCCGATATGTCATTTGCAAATATCTTTTCCCATTCCGTTGGTTGCCTTTTAGTTTTGTTGGTTGTTTCCTTTGCTGTGCAGAAGCTTTTTATCTTCATAAGGTCCCAGTAATTCACCTTTGCTTTTAATTCCCTTGCCTTTGGGGATGTGTCGAGTAAGAGATTGCTACGGCTGAGGTCAGAGAGGTCTTTTCCTGCTTTCTCCTCTAAGGTTTTGATGGTTTCCTGTCTCACATTTAGGTCCTTTATCCATTTTGAGTTTATTTTTGTGAATGGTGTGAGAAAGTGGTCTAGTTTCAACCTTCTGCATGTTGCTGTCCAGTTCTCCCAGCACCATTTGTTAAAGAGGCTGTCTTTTTTCCATTGGATGTTCTTTCCTGCTTTGTCAAAGATGAGTTGGCCATACGTTTGTGGGTCTAGTTCTGGGGTTTCTATTCTATTCCATTGGTCTATGTGTCTGTTTTGGTGCCAATACCATGCTGTCTTGATGATGACAGCTTTGTAGTAGAGGCTAAAGTCTGGGATTGTGATGCCTCCTGCTTTGGTCTTCTTCTTCAAAATTCCTTTGGCTATTCGGGGCCTTTTGTGGTTCCATATGAATTTTAGGATTGCTTGTTCTAGTTTCGAGAAGAATGCTGGTGCAATTTTGATTGGGATTGCATTGAATGTGTAGATAGCTTTGGGTAGTATTGACATTTTGACAATATTTATTTTTCCAATCCATGAGCAGGGAATGTCTTTCCATTTCTTTAAATCTTCTTCAATTTCCTTCAGAAGCTTTCTATAGTTTTCAGCATACAGATCCTTTACATCTTTGGTTAGATTTATTCCTAGGTATTTTATGCTTCTTGGTGCAATTGTGAATGGGATCAGTTTCTTTATTTGTCTTTCTGTTGCTTCATTGTTAGTGTATAAGAATGCAACTGATTTCTGTACATTGATTTTGTAGCCTGCAACTTTGCTGAATTCCTGTATCAGTTCTAGCAGACTTTTGGTGGAGTCTATCGGATTTTCCATGTATAATATCATGTCATCTGCAAAAAGCGAAAGCTTGACTTCATCTTTGCCAATTTTGATGCCTTTGATTTCCTTTTGTTGTCTGATTGCTGATGCTAGAACTTCCAGCACTATGTTAAACAGCAGCGGTGAGAGTGGGCATCCTTGTCGTGTTCCTGATCTCAGGGAAAAAGCTCTCAGTTTTTCCCCGTTGAGGATGATGTTAGCTGTGGGCTTTTCATAAATGGCTTTTATGATCTTTAAGTATGTTCCTTCTATCCCGACTTTCTCAAGGGTTTTTATTAAGAAAGGGTGCTGGATTTTGTCGAAGGCCTTTTCTGCATCGATTGACAGGATCATATGGTTCTTCTCTCTTTTTTTGTTAATGTGATGTATCACGTTGATTGATTTGCGAATGTTGAACCAGCCCTGCATCCCAGGAATGAATCCCACTTGATCATGGTGAATAATTCTTTTTATATGCCGTTGAATTCGATTTGCTAGTATCTTATTGAGAATTTTTGCATCCATATTCATCAGGGATATTGGCCTGTAGTTCTCTTTTTTTACTGGGTCTCTGTCTGGTTTAGGAATCAAAGTAATACTGGCTTCATAGAATGAGTCTGGAAGTTTTCCTTCCCTTTCTATTTCTTGGAATAGCTTGAGAAGGATAGGTATTATCTCTGCTTTAAACGTCTGGTAGAACTCCCCTGGGAAGCCATCTGGTCCTGGACTCTTATTTGTTGGGAGATTTTTGATAACCGATTCAATTTCTTCGCTGGTTATGGGTCTGTTCAAGCTTTCTATTTCCTCCTGATTGAGTTTTGGAAGCGTGTGGGTGTTCAGGAATTCGTCCATTTCTTCCAGGTTGTCCAATTTGTTGGCATATAAGTTTTCATAGTATTCCCTGATAATTGTTTGTATCTCTGAGGGATTGGTTGTAATAGTTCCATTTTCATTCATGATTTTATCTATTTGGGTCATCTCCCTTTTCTTTTTGAGAAGCCTGGCTAGAGGTTTGTCAATTTTGTTTATTTTTTCAAAAAACCAACTCTTGGTTTCGTTGATCTGCTCTACAGTTTTTTTAGTTTCTATATTGTTTATTTCTGCTCTGATCTTTATTATTTCTCTTCTTCTGCTGGGCTTAGGCTGCCTTTGCTGTTCTGCTTCTAGTTCCTTTAGGTGTGCTGTTAGATTTTGTATTTGGGATTTTTCTTGTTTCTTGAGATAGGCCTGGATTGCAATGTATTTTCCTCTCAGGACTGCCTTTGCTGCGTCCCAAAGCGTTTGGATTGTTGTATTTTCATTTTCGTTTGTTTCCATATATTTTTTAATTTCTTCTCTAATTGCCTGGTTGACCCACTCATTCGTTAGTAGGGTGTTCTTTAACCTCCATGCTTTTGGAGGTTTTCCAGACTTTTTCCTGTGGTTGATTTCAAGCTTCATGGCATTGTGGTCTGAAAGTAAGCATGGTATAATTTCAATTCTTGTAAACTTATGAAGGGCTGTTTTGTGACCCAGTATATGATCTATCTTGGAGAATGTTCCATGTGCACTCGAGAAGAAAGTATATTCTGTTGCTTTGGGATGCAGAGTTCTAAATATATCTGTCAAGTCCATCTCATCCAATGTCTCATTCAGGGCCCTTGTTTCTTTATTGACCGTGTGTCTAGTTGATCTATCCATTTCTGTAAGTGGTGTATTAAAGTCCCCTGCAATTACCACATTCTTATCAATAAGGTTGCTTATGTTTATGAGTAATTGTTTTATATATTTGGGGGCTCCGGTATTCGGTGCATAGACATTGATAATTGTTAGCTCTTCCTGATGGATAGACCCTGTAACTATTATATAATGTCCTTCTTCATCTCTTGTTACAGCCTTTAATTTAAAGTCTAGTTTGTCTGATATAAGTATGGCTACTCCAGCTTTCTTTTGGCTTCCAGTCGCATGATAAATAGTTCTCCATCCCCTCACTCTCAATCTAAAGGTGTCCTCAGGTCTAAAATGAGTCTCTTGTAGACAGCAAATAGATGGGTCTTGTTTTTTTATCCATTCTGATACCCTATGTCTTTTGGTTGGCGCATTTAATCCATTTACATTCAGTGTTATTATAGAAAGATACGGGTTTAGAGTCATTGTGATGTCTGTATGTTTTATGCTTATAGTGATGTCTCTGGGACTTTGTCTCACAGGGTCCCCCTTAGGATCTCTTGTAGGGCTGGTTTAGTGGTGACAAATTCCTTCAGTTTTTGTTTGTTTGGGAAGACCTTTATCTCTCCTTCTATTCTAAATGACAGACTTGCTGGATAAAGGATTCTTGGCTGCATATTTTTTCTGTCTAGCACCCTGAAAATCTCTTGCCAATTCTTTCTGGCCTGCCAAGTTTCAAAAGAGAGATCAGTCACGAGTCTTATAGGTCTCCCTTTATATGTGAGGGCACGTTTACCCCTTGCTGCTTTCAGAATTTTCTCTTTATCCTTGTATTTTGCCAGTTTCACTATGATATGTCGTGCAGAAGATCGATTCAAGTTACGTCTGAAGGGAGTTCTCTGTGCCTCTTGGATTTCAATGCCTTTTTCCTTCCCCAGTTCAGGGAAGTTCTCAGCTATGATTTCTTCAAGTACCCCTTCAGCACCTTTCCCTCTCTCTTCCTCCTCTGGGATACCAATTATGCGTATATTATTTCTTTTTAGTGTATCACTTAATTCTCTAATTTTCCCCTCATACTCCTGGATTTTTTTATCTCTCTTTTTCTCAGCTTCCTCTTTTTCCATAACTTTATCTTCTAGTTCACCTATTCTCTCCTCTGCCTCTTCAAGCCGAGCTGTGGTGGTTTCCATTTTGTTATGCATTTCGTTTAAAGCGTTTTTCAGCTCCTCGTGACTGTTCCTTAGTCCCTTGATCTCTGTAGCAAGAGATTCTCTGCTGTCCTGTATACTGTTTTCAAGCCCAGCGATTAATTTTATGACTATTATTCTAAATTCACTTTCTGTTATATTATTTAAATCCTTTTTGATCAGCTCATTAGCTGTTGTTATTTCCTGGAGATTCTTCTGAGGGGAGTTCTTCCGCTTGGTCATTTTGGATAGTCCCTGGCGTGGTGAGGACCTGCAGGGCACTTCCTCTGTGCTGTGGTGTATACCTGGAGTTGGTGGGCGGGGCCGCAGTCAGACCTGATGTCTGCCCCCAGCCCACCGCTGGGGCCACAGTCCGACTGGTGTGTGCCTTCTCTTCCCCTCTCCTAGGGGCGGGATTCACTGTGGGGTGGTGTGGCTCGTCTGGGCTACTTGCACCCTGCCAGGCTTGTGATGCTGGGGATCTGGCGTATTAGCTGGGGTGGGTAGGCAAGGTGCTCGGGGGCAGGAGGGGCAGGCTTAGATCGCTTCTCCTTAGGTGATCCACTTCAGGAGGGGCCCTGTGGCAGCGGGAGGGAGTCAGATCCGCTGCCGGAGGTTTGGCTCCGCAGAAGCGCAGAGTTGGGTGTTTGCGCGGAGCGAGCAAGTTCCCTGGCAGGAACCGGTTCCCTTTGGGATTTCGGCTGGGGGATGGGCGGGGGAAATGGCGCTGGCGAGCGCCTTTGTTCCCCACCAAACTGAGCTCTGTTGTCAGGGGGCTCAGCAGCTCTCCCTCCCTTTGTCCTCCAGCCTTCCCGCTTTCCGAGCAGAGCTGTTAATTTCTGACCTCCCAGACGCTAAGTCGCGCTTGCTGTCGGAACACAGTCCGCCCGGCCCCTCCGCTTTTGCAAGCCCGACTCGGGGGCTCTGCTTGGCCGGCGAGCCGCCCCTCCGCCCCGGCTCCCTCCCGCCAGTCCGTGGAGCGCGCACCGCCTCGCCGCCCTTCCTACCCTCTTCCGTGGGCCTCTCGTCTGCGTTTGGCTCCGGCGACTCTGTTCTGCTAATCCTCTGGCGGTTTTCTGGGTTATTTAGGCAGGTGTAGATGGAATCTAAGTGATCAGCAGGACGTGCGGTGAGCCCAGCATCCTCCTAAGCCGCCATCTTGCCGCAACTCTAAACCAGATTCAAAGAACAGACCAGAGGGGTGTCTGGGTAGCTCAGTCAGGTTAAGCATCTGACTTCCACTTGGGTCATGATCTCACGGTCGGTGAGATCGGGGCCTGCGTTAGGCTCTGTGCTGACAGCTCAGACCCTGGAGCCTGCTTCGGATTTTGTGTCTCCATCTCTACTTGCCCCTCCCCACTCACACTCTGTCTCTCTGTCTCTCAAAAATAAACATTAAAAAAAATTTTTTTAAAGAATAGTCCAGAAATATGATATATTAAAAATCCATTTTGTAAGAGCATTTTGGTAACATATAGACATGTTTGGCAACTTTATAATATATATACATGTAAAAGCTGACAAATTAGAGCCCAAACTTATTTGTTCCATAGTAATTTTGAAACACTACTGCAAATCTGAGATTTTCCCCCACAGAACTCATTTTTTTCCTAAATATACAGTGTGTTTCCATGCATGGTACTACAATGAATAAGCATTTCTGAGGTTAAAGAGTTTTATGACTAAACTTACTGATAACCTTCTTTGTTAATGCTTGAAGTTATAGAAATTATTTTTTTTTAAGATTTAGAAAAAAAATCACTTTGTTCCAATCCAAACATTAGCTTAAAATACAAGTCAATTTCTTTGTTGGTATAAGGAATGTTCACCTAATGTATACTGTGATTTCACACAATTTATCTCTCAAAAGCGAGATACCGTTTATGATTCATACAAAGGCATTATATTTAAAATGTGCAGAATGCGTTGCAGCAACAAAATTAAGGATTTGGGTCTGGAGATCAAAACTTCTTTGTGCTTGTTCTCTGATGCTTTCTTTATCAAGTTATACAAAACAGGGCTGCTTATCTACCAGATAGTGTGGAGATGTTCATCTTGTTTTACCAAAGGGGATCTTGATCCTTCTCCGGTTTGTCCACATCTCTTATAAGAGTGTCAGCAGGAACTTTACTGTTTCTAGACTAATAGCATAGAAAATAGAAATATTACAACGGCTACTCTGCATGTGGTAATCATTTTGAAAAACTGCAGTTTAGATACTCACATGGTGCTTTCATTGCAATCTGCACTGCATCAAACAATAAGAGTATCTTTAGGGTTGTGTTAACTTTTCAAAAAATAAAATAAAAAGCACAGTGAAAATAAATGAAGTTGCCTGCTTTATTTTCTTATACAAGGAGGGATGAAGTGTATGGAATAGATGTTTGTTCTCATATTTAACATATTTGTATTTAACAGAATCAGCTCCAATTATCCTAAATCTGCTCATTCCTTTTCTAAATTTCTCCAGATTTTTGACACGTTACTATCATGATCTGGGACCCAGCCACTGATTTCATTCAGTTAACAAATAACAGCATGCAGATATACTTGTTCTGTTCTTCAAATACTGAGATCAGACAGTTTTAGGAAACTTCCAATGCTCTCTTGCCCTGATGTCTCTCTGAAGGCTACCCAATAATAGTTGTTTATGAGCCTCTGTGCTGTGCTATCATAGAAACCATCCATCTAGGCCTACAAAGCCTTTTCATTTTATATTTCTGATTACTCAGTTTGTGTACATAAACTTTATAATAAATTGGTTTGGACTCTGGTAATGGTTGATGTTTTGATGCAAACCATACCTAAATTAATGATACAGTTAAAACATGTTCATTCGATTTTTACAAAATCTACTCATTTAAATGCAAAGAAAGATGAATGTAATCCTGGAACTCATTTTAATAAAAATTAAAAATGACTTGTTTTTTCAAAGCATGCTCATAATGTCAGAAAGCAATTTTTAAAAAGATAGAAATTGGGGCGCCTGGGTGGCGCAGTCGGTTAAGCGTCCGACTTCAGCCAGGTCACGATCTCGCGGTCCGTGAGTTCGAGCCCCGCGTCAGGCTCTGGGCTGATGGCTCAGAGCCTGGAGCCTGTTTCCAATTCTGTGTCTCCCTCTCTCTCTGCCCCTCCCCCATTCATGCTCTGTCTCTCTCTGTCCCAAAAATAAATAAACGTTAAAAAGATAGAAATTACCAAAAAACTAAGCATCTTAAAAAAATTAAAACTATAAGTAAATGAAATAAAGTAAAACCATTCATATTCGTTAGCCAGATGATAAGTGAAAATATCTAACATTTCTTTAAATTTAAAATTTCCAATATGCACTTTATACTAGACTAAAGGTTAGGAAATATATAAATACTACTTTGAGCTTCCATTAATGAGTAATAATTATCAATGAAAATTTTAGAATATAAATAAAAGTGCTGACACTCAATGTAATATATATATATATATATATATATATATATATATTCATACAAAGAATTACATTACTCAAATTCCAAATTGATGTCTGATAACTTATTCCAATGAAACACAGGGTTTCTTTTCTTAAAACAAAGAGCTTTTCTTAGAATGTATTTCCAGTGGGATGCTTTATATAGACATGTAATAGAATGCATAAAAAATGACTTGCATAGCCTGTTAGTCTCTAAACTCTTCTCATATTCTTTATGTAGAGAGCAATGCCATACTTTGAACCAATTTTATCATTCTTATTTAACAACATCTTTTGTTTCTTGAGTGCCAGCTCATTAACAAATTATACAATTTTGACCCACATCTCATTTTTCTGAGTTAAATCTTTAATACCATCAATTTTTATAACACAATTTTCTTATTTTACAGAAAAATCTCCTTAATAAAATGCCCTCTGTAGGGTATATAGAATCAACTCACTATAGCTGGCACCTACCTTCTTAGCTCTCAGGCCTTGGAACAGCATCATTCATGAACATCACTATCATGATCATCAACCTCAACATTCTGAGTATTTACTATTTCTAGAATTGTCAGTACCACTTAAGAGGTTTTATCGCATTAAACTCTCACAATAATATTTGAAGCAATTGGTGTGGCTGTCTTCAATTATAATACTGAGAAGTAATATGATCAAATAGATGATCACTTGTCATCAACAATTATGATCACATGAACATTAATTTGTGAGCTAAGACTTTAGAAAAGCCCATAGCTGCCTGGCTATCCTGACTTGTAATCATATCGTCTATACCACAATTTCTTCAAAACAAAAACAAAGGTACTAAATTAAATGATCACTATGTACCATTCCATAATAATTTGATAGGTATTAGAAGCACAACCAAACTCTATCCCCTTTGCATCACTACTTACATGCTAGTTGTAATCACAGAACAATCAAGACATCAGATGTGTGAAGGGATTTGTATATACACAATCCTTCACTAAGACACGTATCCAAAATTAAAGATACTAAAGGGAGGGGCACCTGGGTGGCTCAGTCAGTTGACTCTTGATTTCAGCTCAGGTTTCTGAGTTTGAGCCCCCTGTCAGGCTTTGCGCTGACAGAGTGGAGCCTGCTTGGCTCTGTTTACCTTTCTCTCTCTGCCCCTCCTCTGCTCTCCTGTATCTCTCAAAAATAAGTACATAAACATTTTTTAAAAAGGAGAGGCTATAGGGAAAATTAACAAATGAGTTCTTTTCGTTTAAAGTCATAGTAATAATTGAAATTATCGGTAATTTGTGATAAAATTATTTCTGTAATGAAATAATTTCTAGTCATTTTCAAGTCATACTTATAATAATCTTCTATTAGCATGATATTTAAATAAATATATACATTAGTGTATGGGTAGCATTTTCCTACTTTATAAATCACACATTTATTATAAATTTATTTAACAGTATATGCTTATCTGTTTAATAACTATATACAATCAGAATATCCTTCAGTAAACTGTACTTCTTAAAATAATCTGCTTATAATAATTTAAAAAATAATTGTTAATGGTCTGTGCAACTTGTTTCTCTACATTTTAAACAGAACAGTGTTTTCTTTGATTTAAATAAATAGTACAAGATTCAATTTGATTATTATTTCAGCATGCCAAAGTATTAACTATGGAAATAAAATTTATTTGTGGGAATATAAAATTAACATATTTTTATGTAATCCAATTGTGAATATCAGACTAGACTATTTTCATATGCACTGATACATAAAACATGAAATATTTGTATTTTATATCATAGATTATGAACACAGATACATGGGGAAAGCATTATTCTAAAAGTCATACTCAGGAACCCATTCATTGGGGAAAACAGATATGATCAGAAATGAACGTGGATTTGACCCAATAATCAAATATTGGAGTATCTAATAAACCTACCTTTTAAATTTGGCATATGTTGGCTCATATGCTATGCAATATTAAACTAGGAGACCAAATCTTTAAGAGAAATATTTCTCAGGATTGCTTAAAGTCTCACAATGAATGCATAATAGATTATAATGAACAAACATCTCATAACAATAATAAATTATTGATACAGTTAGTTATTATTATTATTATTATTATTATTACATATAATTATAGCTGACCTTTTTAAAATTTTTTTTTTAACGTTTATTTTTGAGACAGAGAGAGACAGAGCATGAACGGGGGAGGGGCAGAGAGAGAGGGAGACACAGAATCGGAAACAGGCTCCAGGCTCTGAGCCATCAGCCCAGAGCCCGACGCAGGGCTCAAACTCACGGACGTCGAGATCCTGACCTGAGTTGAAGTAGGACGCTTAACCGACTGAGCCACCCAGGCGCCCCTAGCTGACCTTTTTAAATGTATTATACTGCCAGGCACTACCATATATCTAACACCCAATTCAATCAATTTTTTGCCACACTAACTTTATCGCATTTGCTTTTCCTCTAAAGATTTTATCATATTTTTCTTAAGGACAAGGGTATTTCTATTTTTTATAAAACACAGTACAATTATCAAATTCAAGATAGTTTACATTTATACAATACTATTATTTCATGTGAAATACATGCTGAAATTCATTAATTGTCCCAACACAGTCAGTGAATAGCTATTATAATTTTCACTGAGGTAGGTAGGACCTACTATAAAGCCAAACATAGGAGTTACTTGCTATGCACCTTTATTCTTCCTTAGGCTGGAAGAATTTATGACATGAATATTTTTTAAAAGCACAAGCATATTGTTTTAAAGAATGTCTCTCAATTTGGGGTTTTCTAATGTTTCTTTATGGTTACATTCAGGTTATCTATATTTGGTGGGAATACCAGCCCATAAGTGATGCTATGTTCTTTTCAATGTATCATATTAGGGGTACCTGGTTATAGCTTGAGCATTATCTGTAATGCTTACTTTGATCATTTGATTAAATCGTTTCATGTAAATTTTTTTTCCCTAAAACATTACCATATTCCCATTTCCATTTAATAAATAGTTGATCCTTGAGCAACACAGGGTTTTAGGGACACCAACCCCCATGCAGTCAAATATCTGCATATAATTTTTGACTACCTAAAAACTTAACTAGTAATAGACTATTTTTGCCTGGAAGCTTTACTCAGAACATAAGTAGTAGATTAACACATATTTGTATGTATATGAATTATACATGGTATTTTTACTATAAAGTAAGCCAGGGAGAAGAAAATACAATTAAAGCAAAGATAATATAAAAACAGGGAGGAAGACAAACTGTAAGAGACTCTTAAATACAGAGAATAAACTGAGGGTTGCTGGAGGGCTTTTGGGTGGAGAGAAGGGCTAAATGGGCGAGGGGCATTAGGAAAGACACTTGTTGGGGTGAGCACTGGGTGTTACATGTAAGTGATATTCTATTCCTCAAATCATTATTACACTATATGTTAACTAACTTGGATGTAAATTAAAAAAATAATAAAAAATACAATTAAGAAATTGTAAAAGAGAAAATATGTTTAGAGTACTGAATTTACTAAAAACAAAACCTGCATTTAAGTGGATGTACAGTTCAAACCTGTGGTTTTCAAGGGTCAACTACAACATATAAAATCACCCTATTCCTTTTCAAGCTATCAGTCAGTATCTTCGATTATCTTTGCATCCTTTGGTGATCCCTGCTTCAAAAAATTACTACTATACTTGTTTCAAAAAAAGGTGATCTTGTATTGTTCCTTTTTCATTTATTAATTGATACTCTTTATTAAAGCAGCATTCTCCTTTTGGATAGAAATTATCAGTAGGATACAGGGATTCTTTTTTTTTTTTTCCAATGGTATAAAATTCATTTTTGTGGGGCACCTGGGCGGCTCAGTCTGTTGAGCGTCCAACTTCGGCTCAGGTCACAATCTCATGGTTCATGAGTTCAAGCCCCACATGGGGCTCACTGCTGTCAGCACAGACCCCACTTTGGGTCCTCTGCCCCCCTCTCTCTGTCCTTCCTCTGCTTGCACTCTCTCAAAAATAAATAAAACATTTAAAAAATTTCATTTTTATAATTACTTATTTAAAGCTCAAACTTTCTAAGATTTGGCTTTGGTGAGTCCCTTCAAGAGACTTCTTCACATTTTTCACATCTGCCCAGTATTTAAAAAAATAGTAATAGTAACTGTTGTTTTATTTTCTAGTATAACAAGGTGATCCAGCCTTATTTTGTACTTCCTCAAACCCAGGCCTGGATGCAATCATTTCTCCAAGGTACACTGATTTGTTTTATACGGGAAAGATATTTAGAAACAAGATTTGGATGTTAGGTAGGCAAGGCATCACAGCCCTAAAGTCCAAATTCTTAACTTAAGATATGCAATTCAACTCTGGGCAAAATAGAAAAGGCATATAAAATAAAGTTTCCATACTTAAGCTTAAAGTATATTAATTCAACAAATATGTCTGGGCATTTGAGCAAAGCATAGGACAGGCATGAGACTATAAAGTTAATTAAGATTCTAGATATAATTTTGTATGGATCCTCATGTAAGGACTTAAAAATCACAACTCATCCTACCAAGAAGTAAAAAGCTGAACAGTATGAAAAATCAACAGATCTTGGGTCTGTAAGAGATGGGAGGACACAAGGCAAACCACTGTCAAGACTGCTGTCGAGACTGGAAAGACAGCAGGTGGATCCAAGAAGGAGAGGCTTACTGGAGTAGACAGGAGCAGAGACTGCCATGGAACAAGTACAAACATAGGAAAACCTGAACCGTCATTGATGAATTGCTAGAGGTTCTGTGTGGACAAGTCTAAGTTAAGAACTCCAGGGGGATCCCTGCAATATAGTGAGATTTACCTCCAGGAGCTCACCCAGGTTCCCACAGTAAATATGGGAGAAAAGTCCCCTTGTGCTTCTGCCAGGGGGGAGGGGGAAAGGAACCATTTTGAAATATGACACAGCACTTTGTTCTTAACAAGATGCGTCCTCAGGGGAAACTAGTTAACCAGAGCCAAACCTGCTTGGGTTTTATCAGTGTCTAACTAACCTGGGGGAAGAGAAATATCCAAATATAGCCCACTCCAGCCATCTTCACCCACCTAAGTGGGGAGGAAAAAAATACTGAGAAACACCTGAAATTCACAGTCCAGAGGCACAGTCTCACCAAAAGACTAGGACCTCATTATAGGACTACAGAACACCCCCCTTCTCCCAACTCACCTCACCACCACATCACCAATGGCCTATTTAATGCAATTTCTTTTACCCTGTACATCATGTCCAGCTATCAAGAAAAAAAAATACAAGACATACTAAAATACAAAAAAACACAATTTGAAGAGACGGAGCAAGCACCAATATCAGACATGGCAGAGATGCTGGAATTATCAGAACAGAAATTTAAAGCAACAATAATTAATATGTAGGGTTCTAATGGATAAAGTAAGCAGCATGGATGAACTGATGTGTAATGTAAGCAGAGATAGAAATTTTTAAAAAAAGAACCAAAAAGAGATGCTAGAGATCAAAAATACTGTAACAAAAATGAAGAAAAAAGCCTTTGAAAGGGTTATTAATAGAGTGGACATGGCTGGGAGAAGAATCTTCGAATTTGATGATATATCAATATAATATTGCCCTCATTCTTTTTAAAAAGTGTATTCATACAACTGATGACATCCAATAGTTTTGCTTACCTCTGTTAACATTTCAAACAAAAGTGTCAGAATGAAATATATTAATTTTTTAAAAAAAAATACTGTAACCATTTAACTGTGAAAGAAATATCAAGTTGTGCTACCATAGTTGGTTAACATATAAAGCCTGATGTAGGGCTTGATCCCACAATCCTGGAATCATGACCTGGGCTGAAATCAAGAGTCAGAATTTAAACCAACTGAGCCACCCAGATGCCCCAGGACTGAGGTGATTCTTAAAGAAAAGGTTATGGGGGGCCTGGGTAGCTCAGTTGGTTAAGAGTCCAAATCTTGATTTTGGCTCAGGTCATGATCTCACAATTTGTGAGTTCGAGCCCCTTGTACGGCTCTGCACTGACAGTATGGAGCTTACTTGGGATTCTCTTGCTCTCCCTTTCTCTCTCTCTCTCTCTCTCTGCCCCTCCCTGCTCACACTCCTTCTTGAAATAATTTAATAAACTTAAAAAAGAGAGAAAAGGTTATGATTCTCATTGTTGGAGTGAAAGAGTTGAAAGAAACATGAGCAAAGGCAGATAAATATAGCATGTTTAGAGGGAAAATGTTTATTTTGGGGAAAAATGGATAAGTTTTGTCTGATGAATTTAGGTAGATTGAGTCCAATTTTCAGATTATGAAAGAAGAATCTATTGCAAATTCTTCAGCAGAAGAGTAATATAATGGAAATATTAGAACATCAGGCACATCGATCTTTTGTTGTTGTATATTTGTTTTCCTAATCTTCCTTTTTTCAAATGTAGAAATAGCTTTGACCTCCTTTTTGATATTCAGCTGGGAAAAGGTATAGCTAGAGGAAAACTGACTGCTTAATTTCTAAGGCCCTAGTCTTAATCACTGTGGTGCAGATTGCAACCTCTCTACTAGAATCCCTTCTCCCTCCCATCCACACTGCTTCTATGACTGCCCAGCCACACTGCATTTCCCATCTCTTCCTGCAGTTAGGACAGGTTACCTGTATATAGTAACCAGTATATTGTGAATGGTCCATGCCAATTGGAGCCTGGACATAAAATCTTCTAGCATACAAAGGTCCACAGGTACAGGGGATGCAGAGAAAGACCTTAGAAGGAAACTGGATCTCAGAATAATCCTGTGAAGCAGAGCAGAGCCACTCGCCATCGGAGATCTGCCACATTGCATGCCTCTTTGTCATTGCAGCCTAGCCTTATTTATTATGCTATATGAAAATCTTTCACTTCTTGAAAAGTATCTATCTTTCATCTCTTATTATGAGGACTAATGTGAGTTGTGTCAGACAGAAGCTCCACTGCTCTGGGAATATTTAATGAAGGAGGGAAGGAAGGAAGGAAGGAAGGAAGGAAGGAAGGAAGGAAGGAAAGGAAAGAAGAAAGAAAGAAAGAAAGAAAGAAAGAAAGAAAGAAAGAAAGAAAAAGAAAGAAAGGAAGGAAGAAAGAAAGAAACAAGGAAAGAAAGAAGAAAAGAGGAAAAGAAAAAGAAAGAAAACAAAAAGGTTTTGCATGATAAAATTTACTTGTGTTAAATGTATAATTTAAAGATTTTTAATGAATTACCTGAATTGTGCAACCAATATCATCTAATATAAAGACATGTCTATCACTCCAAAAATATCCATATACTTCAGGTATGGATTTACTTTCTCTGCCTACAGAAATTCCATCAAAGCCATTATCTGAAGTTTTCATAATGGCATAATATCCTGCCTAACATGCCTCAAACCAGGGGGCCCGTTCTCTGGCAAAGATATAACAACGGGTGCCTAAAAGTGGAATCTACTGGTTGTTACACCTCACTTTGGAGAATCATGTAGCCTAATACAATGGAAGAAGCTATAGTGCCAGCTTGGGGATATAGCATCATATGGGTTGGAGTCTTGTCCTCCAGAATGTAGCCTTTGTGAACCGAAGGCCATTGTACAGAGTCCTTTCGCTAATAACTAGAGCGTGGATCCAGAAACAATGAGGCGAGATTAGGATTGGCCTGTCTCACCCTCTTACCAGCATTTCCAAAGAATCATTTGTACATGTTTGCTCTAAATCCCTCAACTTTAGATTTTTCTAGATATTCCCCTTTTTTGGGGAAAGGGATTGGTGGAGGCAGGAGAGAGAGCAGAAGGAACACATCCACCAGTGGACACACAATATCTTGAAGCTCAAGATATCAAATGACATCTGATAGCTTTGGCACTTAGTGCCACTGGAACAGCAGGGAAAAATAAGAGCTACGATGCTTACAGAGATGATAGACTGTAGACTGACTACCATAAAAAGTATACATATGCTACATGTTATGGGCAAAGAGAAATATATCTGAGGCTAGGGGACTGCATGGATGGTGTGGATATTTCTTTATCTAATAATAACACTTTTTGGGTAATAGTCCCATCAAAAGGCAAGTTAACTATAAAGTTCACATCTCTCACAGGTAAAAGGCTGAGCCACCTCGTTGTTCACGGACTGCATATTTTTCAAAGTGCTTATTGGAGGTAAAGAATGTTAGTATGGGGGTGCCTGGGTGGCTCAGTTGGTTAAGCATCCAATTCTTGATCTTGACACAGGTCATGATCTCACAGTTTGTGATATTGAGCCACGCGTCGGGTTCTGTGCTGACAGCATGGAGCCTGCTTGGAATTATCTCTCTTCCTTTCTTTCTGCCCCTCACCCACTCCCACTCAATCTCTCTCTCTCTCTCTCTCTCTCTCTCTCTCTCTCTCTCTCTCAAAATAAAAACAAACAAACAAAAAAGAATGCTAGTATGGTTGATTGAGAACTAAAATTGAAAATATCATTTAAGGCTTTGGATCAATTAAACTACAGTGACTGGGGCTACAGCTTGTTTTATTAACCCTCATATTGAATATATATCTAGAAGATTCCTGCTTATTACCTTCAAGAGGATTTGCATGAATTGGATTTAATGGGGGGCTCATGGGATCTGAGTGCTGCAAAGAGTAGACTGCATTGGATAAATACCTCTTGAACTTTTCTTCAAATACTCTCCCCCTAATCTTATTACAACCTCTGCTGTGGTGACCTGTTCTATTTTGTTTAGTCAGCTTCACACAGTGAAATGTGACAGCACTTTAGTGTAGGCTCGGACTGTGTGCCTCATTTCTTATTCCAGGACTGAGCACTTACATATGTATAATCCAGAAGTGCAAAAAGTCAATACACTGTGGGGCATCTCTCAGTCAGTGAACGGGGGAGCTGACTGATGGTGTTTCTCTACACAAGAAGTCTCTGAAGATACGACCTTTGGCAGACAGCCCATGGCATCAAGCATCCAGTTGCCTGTAGAAGTGGCCAATGTAATAAAGCTTTTTGATAATGGTTCCTTAACATTCCCTGTTTTGCTCTTCCTGTCCCAGATTTCTACTTTCTGCGTGGCACTCCTAAATAAAGTACATGAACTTAAACCTTGGGCTCAGGTTCTGATGTATAAGGACTGCAAGCTAAGTCAAATATCACAGGCTCAAGCACCCACCTAGGTAAATGTGAATGCCAGTTTTCTCAGAGAGTGCAGAACAGATTGGAGAAAGCAGATAAGAGTTCTTGAGCTTCCCAAGGCTGAGAAGGCTTGTGGCCAACATTTTTTCATCCCCTCAAGGATGAAAACTACATTTTCTGGAATTGCTAAGATGGCTAGCAGAAGTGAAGATTGGAAAGAGAATGGACTATCTCTAGGAAACTGACAACTAAAGACCAAGGCAAGCTATGAGAATTAAGAGCATATGCAAGGATGAAGCAAAGACCAAGAAAGACAAGTTCTTCTTAAAGAATAATCAGAAAGAACACAGAATAGTATATAGAAGAGATACAACTCCGCCTGTGTGTTCCAAACCCACCAAAGAAGACTCCATATTTCCAGAAGGGCATACAAAGTGGATGAGAGAATACTGATTTTTTTCCTTGCATTTTACCTATAGAGATAGAGATTTCAATCAGTAAGTTTACATAAATTAGTAAGACATAATTCCATAGTCAGTGGAAATAATTGTTCAAGAGCAAGATGAATTTCAGATAGATAAGTATTGTCTTAAATTCTACACATGCATTTATAAACTATAAATATAAATTATGATCTCATTAAAGCTGGACCCCAAATAAAATGGTGCATTTTTAGAGCAGATTATGTAGTGTTCTAGACAAAGATACGCTGCCAAAATAGCATCCTGTCAACACATACAGCTCTATTTAATGATATGTACCATACATCTAGTGTTTTGTTTGTTTTGTCAGGTGAATGAAATATGTGTTCATCTAGGAGGGACACAGAAGACTTTTTATCTTCCTTTTGTTATTACTTTAATAGATAGTTTAAAACTTTTCATGTTTATTCATTTTTGAGAGAGAGAGAGACAGACAGACAGAGCATGAGTGGAAGAGGGGCAGAGAGACAGGGAGACACAGAATCCAAAGCAGATCCAAGCTCTGAGCTCTCAGCACAGAACTGGATGCAAGGCTGAAACCCACAAACCATGAGATCATAACCTGAGCCAAAGGCACCCTGATATATAATTTTAAGTGCACAAGTATTTTTGTATCCATTGGAAAGAAAACCCTTGGGCTGAACTGTCAGTGAAGTTGGAAACTACATTTTCTGGAATTTTCCTCCTTGTAAGGTTTAAAGTGAAAGTTGGATGAAAGAGGAAAACGTGGGATTTGGAAGTGCATGGGGGTAAAGACTATTACTGGTAGAAGTTCATGGGTCATCTAAGAGTGACAGGCAGACACAGATGTCCTTAGTCATCCTTGCTTGCCCTCAGACTTCTCTGCTTTACCTCTGGTTCATCATCCTGACTGGTGACCCTGCTGACTATTGGGGTCCCCAGCTCAGCAAAAGTTGCTGGCTTGTGGAGCTACACAGGTGGCAGATGCACACAGTAAATGGTTTTCCAGGTCTGTTTCCATGAACACCTCTCTGCAGCTCCATTTTGAAGGCTGAATATACTTGGCTCCTCAGATTTCTCTATAAATTCTGACTTATTCACCCAAGGCAGGGCTTCAGTAGGAATTATTAACTTTCTCTGATCTTCTGCCTTTCTCCTTACATATCTCCACTTTCTCAGTTTCTCTTTCTGCAGAAGGGCTAATCTATAGAATAAATGCTCCATTCACAGAGGACTCCTTGTACCTCTGCTTTACTGAATGAGCCCTGACTCCTACAACTCCAAACTAACCCCATTTTTAATAAAACGACATTTTTTGGGCACCTATCTTAACCGAGGTGCTGGCTTAAGCACTGATAACTCAAAGGTCTTCAAGATTAGTAGGAATAATTTAATCATAATTAAACAGTAGTTATACTTTCCAATGGGTTACTTCAATCCAAAATTCATTTCAGCATATAAAGACACTAATGATCCAAACCTCATCTAATCCTGATGAGCATAATAACATTTTTGCTTCTAGAAGTACCCCTGGCAGTGAGTCTGCTTCCCAAGTCCACTGGGCTATAGCTTTGGGGAGTACAAAGAGTAGTGACCGTAAGTCTGAGCCTGCTTTTACTGGTAGAACAACTCTCACTATTTTATCTGCATCTGTTATGAAGAAAAATATATTACCATGGATCTCTTAAACCCAGACCAGACATTTGAACTGTCATTTTCACCTCTGATTTCCATCAAGGTTCACAAAGCTTTTAAAGGCACTCAGTAATGTATCCTGTATATCAAGATCCACAAAAGGCAACGTTTCTGTTCTACAGGGGTGAGAGGCAGAGTGCCGGACTCTTTGTAGTCCACGACCAGGGAGTTCAAAAGCACCAACAAAGGACTTTTATGCAGCCAAGGACTTTTTTCTATGACTTTTATTCTCAGCAAAATGTATTCAGCCAAGAAAGAATGGGAAATAGTGGTCTTAAAATAATTTCCGTGGCAGAAACTGGATTTCAAATGATATAATGAACTAATGTGCAGTAAAGGGATGGAAATAATTAGCCAGAAAAGGCATTTGATAGAGTTAGCAGAAAAATAATTGCTCTACATTTTATGCCGTTCTTTTAAAAAAAGGACTATATGGATAAATTAATAAAGTCTTTGATAGCTCTATTCCAAAACACAGATACCTGATAAATATTGGCACACCATCTTGTGACACATCGCATAGATCTAATTAGAATTCAATCATTTGTTGCCTTTATGAACCCAAGACTAATGCTCTTTTTCATAATGGAAATTTCCATTTTCCATTTATAGATGAAATTTTATTACATAAATCTTATTTACCAATTGGTTATTTACAACTTGTATAATTTCACAGAGTCGGTGACAAAATATACTGACTATAAACACAATGAAGTTGTACCCTTCAAAAACACTGGAACCGGACTGGAAAACATGAAAGAATATGTTTACCTGTTCACCTGCTTTGTTAAAAAGTTGGAATTGTTCCGTGCACACTCAGTTTACACACTTCAGTTCCTTTATTTAGCTGTGGCACGGAATTGTGTTGGTCTATCTATACTCTGTATTAGGAATGGAGTTAATGGGTATGAAATTTTTATTTCCTTAACACTAAGATCAATCACAGAGGATGGAAGTCAATCACCTAGGAAACCACATAGTTCACTACTATTGCCCCATCTCAGGCTGCTTCCTGAGGGCCCTTCATGTCGTGGTGGCATGGCCAGTAGCTGTGGGCTACTAGTTCTGCTTCAAAGAGAATGCACTTTTTAATCCAATGACTTTATAGCTCTTAAATGATTGATCTCAGTACACTAAACACTGGCAGTTTTAAATTGTCTCTTGCCTGGAGCTTTGCCCCAACTTTGGTATCCATTTGATCTAGTGCCCTAAATGTAGCTTCTTTGGGACTTCATGACCTATCTCTCTCCATTTCTATCTGATCTTGGTATCCAACTCTTGTTCTGATGTATGCCCTGTCCTTAACTGTGACTATCTGCTACCCTGAGTTGCAGAGGTGAAAAGAATAACCATCCATTCATGTTCATCTCTCCAGGAATTTATTCTTTGCTGCCCTCAACTTGGCCTAGGTGTATTGTTTCCAATCTTCCAACCAAGTTATTCCTCTAAGTACTGGTGTTATAAAATTTTACATAGTTTTGGAAAGGCATTCAGTGATATTATACTGTATATTAAGATACATATTATTACTATTATCTGCATTAGTGTCTATAATAACGATAGCTATCATTATTATTACTTCGTTATTTTAAAACAGAACCATGAGCCATGAGTGTGGCAACAGGGATTGAGGCATAGTGTACAATCCTTAGAGCTGTGTACTGTACTTCACATAGTGGGCATAGGACTAGCTAGATACTTTAGATATAATTCCTTATTTCATCCTTACGATAGCAATACAAGGTAGTTGTTATTACTCTCATTTTGAGAGGAATCTAAACTTCAGTAAAATTTAGCCTTCTGCTCAAAGTCCTACAGCAAGGAAGTTGTAAAATGCTTTTATTTCAAGCTTAACTCCAAACCCCATGCTTTTGTCATTATGCTTTGACTTCACATTAATTTTTAAACGTCATATACAGTATGTAGTGATTTAATATTTAAGAGAGAGAGCTATTGACGTAGGCCGAGACTTTCTTGTGAATATTCCCTGCATTTTGCACGTTTCCTTAAATCATTAAATATTAAGAGGAAGGAGAGTAAGAGAATGCAGATATCTACCAAACTTTACAAAAAGCAGTATGTAATTTGAGTTTGTCTCTCAAGGCAATTTGTTTAGTTCTTAGACTGGGGAAATGCTGGAGTTATCTCTATTATAATGTCACCATCACTATTTGGAATATTTTCAAGGTTATAGGCATAGGGGCTGAGCTGATCAGCAATCGAATACACTGGTTTCTTAGATACTTTTCTTAAGCCTTCCAGCAAGGGGAAAGGACATATTCTGTGACTGTGTTTTGACATATTTGTTCACTGTCTATTCACAGAGATGAGGAATAGGTCAAAAAATATTTGGGGGCTTTTCAAACTCTTTTGGGGGGGATACTCAATTTGTTAACAACATACTGATTTCACTCTGACTTAAAAAAATTCTTATGAAGACCAATATGCTAAATCCAAAGAAAATAAGTTAAAAACGCCATTTGAAATAGTCATTTGCAATATACTATGGTTATGTAAGATAGTATCATTAGGGGAAGTTGGATGAAGTGCACAAGGTAACTGTATAATGTTTGTAACTCTCATGAGTCAAACTGTTAAACAACAACAAGCTATAAAAATGTGAAAAAGTTATAAAAATTATTTGCACTCATTGTTTTAATTCATTTTCTTTTTGAAATCTGACACATGGTTCCTCCTAATCTTCATAGAAGATTAGATTTCCCTATCCAATGAATGTTTATGAACATCTATATTAGCGACACACACAAAAAGTTTAGAAATACAGTTTAAGTTTCTGTTGGAAGGAAAGCATGAGGATGAAAGACATATTTTCATTTTCTTGTTTTTAAAATATATTTTTAGGGGTGCCCAGGCGGCTCAGTCAGTTAAGCATCCGACTTCTGCTCAGGTCATGATCTAATGGTTCGTGAGTTTGAGCCCCTCATCAGGCTCTGTGCTGACAGCTGAGAGCCTGGATCCTGCTTTGGATTCTGTGTCCTCCTCTCTCTCTCTGCCTCTCTCCCACTCACGCTGGGTCTCTCTCTCTCTCTCTCTCTCTCTCTCTCAAAAATAAATAAATGTTAAAAAAATTTTAAAAATATTTTTAATGTTTATTTATTTTGAGAATGAGAGAGAGAGAGAGAGAGAGAGAGAGAGAGAGAGAGAGAGCAAGTGGGCAGGAGGAAGGCAGAGAGAGGGACAGCAGACAGAATTCCCAAGCAGGCTCTGCAAACTGCGAGATTATGAGCTGAGCCAAAATCAAGAGTCAGATGCTCACTTAATGAGCCACATAGGTGCCCCATCACTTTCTTCATCATCATCATCATCATCATCATCATCATCATCATCTTTGTAACCATTCGGCACCTTTTTTTGAAGTGGGCACTGTTGTATGTATTAACAAGTTTCATATTAGAATCCCTTAGCTTCTAGCTAGAACTACCCACATATGATAAAAATATGTAAGAATAATAGAAAGAACTCAACTAATTAGTAAACCATTAATATAATTAGTGCCTATAGTATTTTAATTTAGAAATTATATCTTTATAAAATAGTATCTTCCTATTTCCACAATATATAGTTACAAACCCTAATAAGAATTATAAATGCAAAAGTACAAAGCTATATAAGCCAAGAAATTTGGTTTCTATTCTAAGCCATTAACTAGCAGTGAAACATTTGGAGAATTACATACTTTTACAGACCGATAATCTCTAACCTGAAAATCCTATTTTGTGAACAGTTTGATTATATGTATGTATAAGCAGATTTCTTATCTATAATTGATTTTTATATCTATTTTAAAGAAACATCTCAATTATAATATAATTATTTAGAAAAGATCAAGGTTAATGTTCAGCATTAAATAACGTTTTCAGTATCATACAAAAAGGACCGTAAGACTTTGGTATAGCTGCCAATCCTAAAGCCATATTTTAAAGGAAAATGAATATCAAAATTTTATCCCACTACATTATATTTTTACTGTAATTTTAAGGTCAAAATGCAATTTTTTTCTTGGGTCTGAGATAATGGTGCAATTGACCAATATTTAAAATAAGATTTCTTTATGTATTTTAAAAATTACATTATATATGCTTAACCATACCTTGGGGAAATTTGCTTCCAATGAGCTTTACGTGAATTCTTTTTATCCTGCTGGGTTATGAGATAACACACAGCTAATATGTATTAATTGCTTTGGTGCTGGACACTATGTATTATTTCTTATGCTATTATGCTATGTGAACTAGATGCCTTTTAAAAACCCCAAATTACAGGTGAGGAAAGACTTAGTTGCTAACTTCCCTGCTCAAAATGTCAATTAGTAAGAAAGAGGGCACAATCCGAACCCAGGCAATCTGCCTCAAGAGTTTGCTCACCTGCCACCAGGCAACTCTGCCTTCTTTCACATACATCTAAGGACAGCCTTACCTTTTGGATACTAACTAATGTAGACCTTCCCTTCACTAACAGGACTAACTTTGGAAGACACTTTTTTGACAGTTTTAATGTGCTAAAATGTAGTGACCTGCCTTCCAGCATTTTGAAATCTTTGTCTTTTTCGTTAGCCTAAGAATGGGATTATCATGAACTTGTTAAAATGGCAGGGAAACCTATAGGATTCTTTTAAAGAGCTGTGACCTAGTTTTTCTAAGTGTGCTATGCGCATTTAAGGTTTAAGGTCAAGATAAGGGTTTCCTTGTCTTAAATTTGCAAATCTCTGTTAATGAACCTCAATTATGACCTTTACTTGGTTGCTTCTCTATATATACCAGAGCTTGGAGGAGACTCTTAGTCCTGAAAAATTTAGAGCTGGAGGAGTCCTTCGTCATTTGGTTCAACTCCAGCATTCAATTAGGTTGAAATGCATCAATCCAAATAACTTTCCAGCATAATTACAGTTTCAAATGAAAATCAGGGTGAAATGTGCTAACAGAAAACATTGTTTCTTTTAAATTTTTAAGTTAGTTTGGATACTGTTAAATTCAAGGCAGTATTTACTGTAAATGCAGTATTTGAAGTATTAATTGCATAAAAAAGGGGAAATAAGAGATTCACTTCTTAAAAAGGGAATCTTTTCTCTGTTTTAATATCTTATACACAACACTTTTTAAAAATTTTAATGGGGTGGTACAGAGGGGGCAATGATGTTTGTTAATTTTTCAGTGTGTTTTCAGTAAATTCACTTTAAATGTATCTAAAATGTTTACAAATTATACTGTTCAGGGAAATAGATTTTCTCTTAACATTTTTAGGATCGGGCCTATAACAGTTCCAGTCAACTTGTTCTCAATCCTGGGTACACATTAGGATCATAGGGAGGATTTAAGGGGAAAAAAATTAATGATATGATCTCATTCAAGGCAAAATAAATCAGAATCTTCTAGGAGGAAACTCTGTCAATGCTATTGTTTGAATGCACCTTCCCCCAACCTAGGTGATTTTAATGATTCACACTTGCTTTTTGTTTCTCATTTACTGACTTCCAACTATGCTGTCTTTCTGTGCCTGGGAGAATATTTACAGGTTCTCCCTAGTGGCCTTTCCTTTTTCATTTTACCTTTGTACCTTTAAATATACTTACATCTCCATAACTTGATACAGTGAATTCTGACATTTTCTTAATAATACCTTGATCCCTAGTTAAAATAAAATTTTGCTTCATTTGCAGATTCCCAGTCTTTTAAATCTTACTGTATTTAGCATGCATCAGGCTATCTTTGTGACTTAATCGTAAGCTTTTAGGTTCAATTTCCAGTACATTTGTGTATACCTTTTTAATAGTATAAAGCATCACATATATTAGCAACAATTACCTGAACTGAATTGAATTTAGAAATTTGTCTATAAAGTATGAAATAAATGTGCAGTAAAATGTAATACTTCTTCCTTACCAAAGCATTCTTTTGTTTCTGGTGCACTCACATTCTACTCATATTAAACTTTGGTTGAAATTTCTTAGAAAGTAAGTCTGTTTTTGAAAAAACTTTGGAGACACACACACACACACAGACATATATATATATATATATATATATATATACACACACACACAGACATATATATATATATACATACACACACACAGACATATATATACACACACACACACACACACACAGACACACACACACACACACAGACATACACACACACACACACACACACACACACACACATACATATATAACACCTCTCAGATCTCAAAATCCATCTCAAGTTCACCTTTTCTGTGATGCCTTTCCTAATGCCATTCTGCTTTTCTTCTACTTCCAGAATTGACCCCCTTTGTGTTTCCACAGTACACTGTGCAAATTATTTACTGTTCTTTTTCTTTTCTTTCTTTTTTTTTTTTTAACAAAGAATATTTGCTGTTTGTAGGCAGGGGTTATGCTTATTCATCTTTGTATACTGAGAAATTGGACCTGACTGTCATGGAAAAAAATTCTTTGGTTAAAGAGATGTGGGGGAGAGAGGGGCAAATGGGTGATGGGCACTCAAGAGGGCACTTGTTGGGATGAGCACTGGGTTGCATGTAAGTGATGAACCATAGGAATCTACCCCAAAAGCCAAGAGCACAGTTTACACACTGTATGTTAGCCAATTTGACAATAAATTATATTAAAAATAAAAAATTTTTAATTTATAAAAAGGGATGGGAGAATCTGTTGGGAGACAGCCCATCTCTACTATTAATCTCAACCAATTTCTTGGCTATATTAGCAATCAGAACCTAATTTCTCTCTCTACCTTGCATTTGATCAGAAGACGACCATGTAGCCAATAGGACTTCTTGAAGGCTGTTGCACTGGGTTTCAAATTTATATGGTCAATTTTCAATTCTTTTCAAGATCTTTGTTTTTTTGTTTGTTTGCTTTGTTTTGTTTTTTGAAAGAAGATTTTTGGGAATGGGAAATTGTAGTCCCCTGCACAGTCCACACCAGTAATCTTTAGAAACCTGGCTTCATAAAGGACACCAAGGGTTGCCTGGGTGGCTCAGTGGGTTAAGCCTCTGACTTCAGCTGAGGTCATGATCTCATGGTTCCTGAGTTCAAGCCCTGTGTCAGGCTCTGTGCTGACAGCTCACCCTGGAGCCTGCTTCAGATTCTGTGTCTCCCTTTCTCTCTGTCCCTCCCCTGCTCACACTCTCTTTCTCTCTCAAAAATAAATAAAACATTAAAAGAAAAAAGAATAACAAGAATAAAAACATGTAAAAAAAATAAGGGAAACCTATATGCATACGGGTTAAGTCATTTGTTTCAAAGGGTGACATCCTTCTTGTATTTTCTTTTTAATTTTTTATTTTTTGCCTTTATCTGACAGTTTGTTGATGCTAGGTCAAGCCCTATATTGTATTTTACATTTCTCTTTCTCAAAAAAATTGTCCTCCCCCCCCTCCATCTCTGTGCTATGAATAAAGCATGAATTCTAAGGCCTATTTTACTTTGGAAACTTTGTAAAATTTCTGCTTCTTACCAACCATAAATACCACCTACATTTTTCTTTAGTGATTTACACATATCAAACTAAAATGCAATGTTATTGTTTCATATGTGTTATTTGAAAAAAGAAACTGCCTTTTGATAGTTAACTCAATGAGACTGGTATCGATACAAATAACATCCTAAATATAATTTTTAAAAGTAAACGACCATGTGTTTATTGCCCCTGGTTTATTCATGTTACCTGTTTGTGATGTTCTTCAAAATCATTATAAGAGGAGTCTTAGAAATAAGACCGAACTGCCAGCTGTATCTTTCAAAGCTTCACAAACTCACCTTTCTATTTCATCTTGTGCTGTTATGTAAAATTTGCCCTAGCATTTTGCTCAGCAAGATGGCAATTATTAACAATATATTTCTCTAAACTGTTGCCGCAAAGCTATTATTCACGCAGGGTTACAACCGAGTTAATTTTGGGAGAGAGCTGTTCAAAGAGGCCCAGAGCTGTGGCGCTTATGAACACCGCCTTTTCTCTTATTTCTAATTAGTGTGAAATGGCTCCAAACAGGAGTCAGCCCCGCGGAAGTCTGCGTAGCACAAAGCCAGGCTCATTAACGGACACAGGGAACAGTTTTGTTTTGCTGAATAAACAACTGCGTCATAAAGCCTTTTCAAAAGGAATACAATCTGATTTACCACGCTCCTTAAATGTTGAACAGTGTTTATATGCCTCCAAGTCTTTTTTATTAACATTTGAAAGGCCTATTATTATGACTCAGTATAGATGATGATATGTTTGCAATGTTCCCCGCACTAGTACTGTAGACTTTCCTCGCAAGACATTTTCCCCTTTCTTATTTTATAAATGAACTTTTATTTTTTGTTTTGTGTGTTTTGGATGCACGACCGCCCTCCTTAATTTCACCTTAGGCTTTTAAAACAATGCTGCTACCGATAATTACAATATTGGAAGATAACCCATGGATCACTTCTACAAAATTTAGTTTCTGTTGTATTACAGATTGCTGTATGCTTCCCATATAAATTCCCAACCTGAGTTTCTAGTAATTTGTATGTACAAGTGTATAAAATGGTTTAAAATTTAGCTCACAACTGGAGAGTTTCCGACATTTGCATTACAGGAGTCAATTGGACAATCACATCTGACCGAGAATGTTTCTCAGATTTCTCATTTGGTATTTACTAGAGAAAAACCCAGAGACCTGACTACATTATTAGACAAATCACACAAATCTTGGTCTTGAATTTGCCCTGCATCACTCAGTAATAATGTGTAAAATTATGCTAAATTTCTGTTTCTTCTTGGGAAACATCAATATGTTCACATTTTCTGCATCCTTTCAAAATGCCTTGCATATTTTAAGTATGTAGAGTGGATGCTCAATAAATGTTTTTTGAATGAATTTATGAATGGATGTCAGTTATATTGCTCTCCACATGCAAAGTAATACGAAAAGCTAAATTGCTTTAAATGAATGGCTTCAAAATATACTTACGTGAAGTAATACATGTATTATTATATTATGCCTAATGTCTAACCGTGGAGTATCATTCATTGTTGTACTAGTCGATACAAAGACGTTACAGATTCACATCAGAGAATACTTGAAGAGACTATAAAATTATAATCTCTTGTTGCCTTGATGTTGACATTTTCCATTTACATACAGGTAAGAATCACAACATTTCTTTCTAAAAACGTTTTTCACTCTGAAATCAGTGGACAAAATTATTTAACCGGTAAAATGTAACTGCTATGAAGAATAAGACTCACTGAAATGGTGTAAATAAAAGAAGACTGTGCCCAGGAGAATATCAATTTATATGGCCAGGTAAAAATGAGCATTCAGAAAACAATGAGCAACTTTGATACTTTTTCTCTCCTCTGATTTAACTCCCATGGTCCTAAGTTCTAAGACACATTCTTTTTAAAATCTTTGCTAGTATTATCATAACTTGACTGCATATCCACAAAAACCAAAGAGATGTTTCAAAGAGCTAGATAGAAAAAAAGATGGCTATAGGTAAAGTTGTAGATATAGACTATTTTAAGATATAGATAGATAGATAGATAGATAGATAGATATACATGTGTGTTATGATTTGGAATATTGTCTAAAATTAATATGTAGTAATTATTTCCCCTAAGAATCTTAATATAGAGTTTATAATTCCTGTGTTCAGCTGTATTCACCAAAGCAAGAGAATAAACGTTGCTTAAAGAGCACAGCATCAGCAAGAACGTGACCCAAGAGTTTTTCACCTTTCACATTGCAATTTCCCACAGCAAAATCTCCTCCATCCCTGTACCATCCTGTTTTTCTGCTCCTGAAGTTTCCCAAAGTTCTATAAAAGAATTTCTTTTTTTAAAATATCTCACATTAAATATGGGTAAGTCAGTTGATAAAAACAGAAAAATCTACATCAATTAAGAAATTCAATGTAGGTTGAAATTACTAAAGAGAAACAGTGTATTCTTCCTAGGTCTTACATTTTCCTGTAGTTGCCTGACATAAGCATCTTTACTTATTTCAGACAAATAACCCATCTTCTAACCTCACCACCTCTGTCTTAAACAACTTAAACAAGTTGAGTTGAATGTGCAGAGTTAGTTCCTTTATGTTTGACTCCAGAAAAAAAAAGGCTAGAAGATCTCTCTCTCCCACTCTCTCTCTCTCTCTCTCTCCCTCTCTCTCTCTCTCTGTCTCTCTCTCTTTTTTAGGTTCCTGCCCCCTGGTGGATTTTTATTATTGCTTCATTACTAAAATCAGTACATAAAGGGGAAAGAAACAAGATCCGGTTTTTATCTAGAGCGTGTTTTTGGAAAGGCGGAAGGAGAGCAAATTAAGAACAAGTCAGAGTTGCACCTAAACCACATAGAAAGAAAACTAAAGTTACTCTTCCTAACTTCTGATTTGGTCTTTCAGCAGTATTTTAAAGCTTCACTCTTGACACTGATGGTTAATGTGCAGGATATTCTTTTTTCATTGACCACACCGATTTTTGTAAGATAGCAATTTACTAAAGCTGAAATTAGACATCAATATGCTATAACCTGGTGGTACTCTGGGGAAAACATGAGAGAACAAATAATTTACTACTTTTTACAGCATTGAGGTACATTGGGAGTTCAGTTTCTAGTAATGCGAAAGTGTTAATTTATTTAAATCCCACATTAAAAGGGCAATCCTGGGTGAAAGTCAAGCACTACATATCTTTAACATTGTCACAGTGGAGGGGTCATAGATGAAAGAGACGCAACGAGAATTCACCACCTAATGCTCCTTCCTGTACCATAGGATTCCCTTACCTGTAGTTAGCCTAATTAAACTGGATAGGGGACTGTTCTTAATTGGTTCCCTGCTCTATTAAGTAATGCAGATTTTTTTTCCTAGTTGTATAAGGTATCTTTCCTCTTTGGTCATACTCTGTATACCTGGAAATTATGCATTTCTATCCTTCCATGCTTTTCCTGATTCACTTCTTTTGAAATTACAAATATTTTCATTAATTATTTATCATCTTAAATAAAGCCACAGTGTCCCATAATTTAGGTGGCATTTATCTAAGTGAAGGACATCGTTTAGATTATTGATTTCCAGATTGTTTTATTGTCAGTTTTTTAAACTGACAATGGTGCTAAGAAAGTTTTAATATTTATTGAGTGTCTGCTTTGAGCCATGTAGTATGCTGAGCATTTTCACACCCACATCCCCAGTTGGTCAACCCACTATTTCTGGCAGTGAAAAATACGATCTCTATTTTATCCCTGAGATAAGACGTACAGTATTGGAAATAGAGTATTTCAATTTGGGACTATAAAACTCCACAAAATCCAGTTATATCATGTTGTTTAAATATAACACATCATCAAACTATTTTTCTCACAATGGACACGCCAAGGATCCAGCCTAAACCACAAAACAGTTACTGATGAAAACAGCAAACATTTCAGATCAAATAATTTGTCACTGTTTTATCAACTTAAAAATATCACGTACTTTCACTCTTTCCTTTCATACATGTTGTTGTTTTGGATTTTTGTTGTTTTCATTAGAAACTGGTTGTTTGGTTTCATTGATTTTATATTTCTTTGTTTTGCTTTTGTGTCTTTGTTGACTTTTGGTAGCCCTGAGATTCTTTATGTTCTGGTCTATAACCAAATATGCTAGTCATTTGACTTTAAGTGTTTTCCTTCCCTCCCTTCTTCAATTTCTCCTTCCCTCCCTACCCCCTCCCTCCTTTCCTTCGTTCCATCCTTCCTTCCTTCCTTCCCTCCTTCCTTCCTTCCTATTCCTGGAAAACCTAAAGTGATGACCCCATCCAATCCCCTGCTTCAGGTGCTGAGCTGGCTTTTATCAGGACTGAGATTAGAACCCTAATCTTCTGATTCGGGGGCAAGTGCTCAATTTACCTAAGCTATTTTGTTTTGTATTTGTTTGCTTTGGTTTACTTATTGCAAATGTTTGATTGTTCTGCTTTATTTATTTTCCACAGCGCAGATTACTTTTTAAAAATCAATTTACATAGTGCTGGCAGTTTACATACATCATAAACCATCCTTTCATATAAATCCATGTGTCCTAGCTTCTCAGACTTCAAAGCTATTACTATATTTTACTATCATTATGTAGCTTGAGAAATTTTGAGAGGCAACTCTATGTGTTACAGAACTCAACATAAAGCAAGTGATGTTCAAGAATTTCTCTCTTACCTTTACAGAATGGTGGATATTTGTTTTCAGTGGTAAGGTCTTTTGTTCTCAAATACTATGATATTTTGTCTTCATGGTACATTCTCATTTTGGCTACAAAATAAGTGGAAATTTCAGATTGTAGCAATAGAATTCTGTCTGCTAATATTTAAAAGATTGACATCATATTTGCATGAATCATTGTCCTCTTTGGTATTTATTCTATAAGTCAAAATACATACGTGGTGGGATACATAATATTATTGTTTGACCTAAGTCATTATGATGTTAGTGTAAGAGTATTGCAAGAGAAAAATGAAAATTCATGACTCATCTTTTTCCATATTTCTTCACTAACTTAAAAAAAGCTAGCAAAGATAACTTCAGAGGAATTTTCTAGGATATTGATACTATATATTATTATAAATGGCTACTACTACAAATAGAAAAGCAATACTTTGATTGGTACTTGAGCAAAAACATAGCATCAAATCTTGTCCTATTGTAAAATTAATAATTACAAATTTGGA
Source organism: Prionailurus viverrinus (assembly GCF_022837055.1). Lineage (NCBI taxonomy): Eukaryota > Metazoa > Chordata > Mammalia > Carnivora > Felidae > Prionailurus > Prionailurus viverrinus. The sequence goes on along the minus strand of NC_062573.1, from coordinate 72,428,205 downwards.
AATGTTGGCAAACAAAACTAATTTTCCCGTGTTGTACTTTATTGGGAAAAATCGTATTTTTTAAATTTTATTCCATGGATTCAAATTTAAAGTCATCAGCCAAATATTCTATCATTTACAAAACATGTCCAAAACATCTTTGATAATCAAAAGGCTCAATATAGTTGTTACTTATCAAGATCTATTGGCTTTAAATATGTGATATTCTATATAAATTGAATATTCACAAAAGCCCATTTCAGTAAGTTGTTTGTATTTCAGTTCATTGCCACATCACCACGGTTTATTATTATTATTATTATTATTATTATTATTTATAATTATGAACCAAAACTCCATTGACCTACATCCATGTCTTTTTCAAGGTATTGTTTTTTTTTAAAGTACAGAGCTTCATTTCCCTAAAAATAGTCACATAAATAATTAGAAGTGGAGCTAGCATTTTAATCTCTGCAGTCTGACCCCTTAACCATTACACTTGCTATTTATTCAAGCTCCGTAAACTGATTGCCCGTTATACTCCGTATTTCCTTTTGGCTTACCTCTCGAGCAACAAGTATACTTTGGATACAAGTTTTCATCACAAACAAGAACCTGTTTATCTTCAAAACACTATTTGTCTTAAAGATCTAGGTGCCAATTCAGAAACATGACTGAATTGTTTTAGGCTACTGGGTTGGTTATGGTTAGGAAGCTACCTTCATGTATTTCTGAGTTTACATTGAAAAATAACATCTTACTTTTCGATTGCCAAAAGAAGGAAATAAGGCAAAACTTCCAAAAACCAATTAATGAACAGATATTAAGAATAATTGGACATTACTTCACAATGTGATATAAAAAATATTATAATAATTACAACCACTATTTAAGTACTTTCCATGGGCTGGGCACTGTATTAAGTGTCATATCAATTTTCCATATGGACTTCCTAGAACTCTGAGAGATAAATGTATAGCTATACAGTTTCCATAAGGAGAAACTGTGGTTTGGAACATAGGTAGTGCTATGGTCTGAATATTTGTGTTCCCTCAAATTCATATGTTGATATTTTAATGTCCAATGTGATGTTATTAGAAGGTGGGACCTTTGGGAGATGATTAGATTATACAGGTGGAGCCCTCATAAATGGGATAAATGTAAAAAAGACACCACAGAGCTCCCTAGCCCCTTTCACCATGTAAAGACACAGAAATAAGGTGCTGGCTATGAACCAGGAAGAGGGCGGGCCCTCACTGAAATGCTAGTGTCTTGATTGAGGACCTCCCAGTCTTCAGAACTGACAAATTTCCATTGTTTACAAGCTAATCAGTCTGTAGTATTTTGTTATACTATGTACTATACAGAGTAAACTAAGACTTGTAGCTCTTCTAGTGTCTATTACCTAGTAAGTTACTTACTGTAATGGGATTTAAATGAGTCCATAGGTTTCAGAGCTGATTTGATTAAAAACTATGCTCTCCTTACAGAAAGGGATAGAAGTATCATTTACTGTGACAGAATATACATGTGTATATGTATTTAATGGATTACTTACTACTAGTACTTTAAAAACTATTTTGTAGATGACAAACTGATACATGAAAAAATTAAATAACATGCTCAATCTAATCTATGTAGCTCTATAAAAAGAAAATTGAAAGTTATGGTCCCTACCAATCCAAGAATGTTCCTCCATTAAAATCTACCAAGTTCTTTAAACATTAATTCAGTACTTTTTATATGCCAAGAACTGTGTTGAACAAATCCTTTTTTTTTTTTTTAATTTTTTTTTTCAACGTTTATTTATTTTTGGGACAGAGAGAGACAGAGCATGAACGGGGGAGGGGCAGAGAGAGAGGGAGACACAGAATCAGAAACAGGCTCCAGGCTCCGAGCCATCAGCCCAGAGCCTGACGCGGGGCTCGAACTCACGGACCGCGAGATCGTGACCTGGCTGACGTCGGACGCTTAACCGACTGCGCCACCCAGGCGCCCCTGAACAAATCCTTTAAGATCTTTTAACGAGGGATATTTTTTCCATTATTTGAGGAAGGCTTGGTTTTCTAGAGAGTTGTCAAATTCTCACAAAATTCTACAATTTTACCTTGACATTTATAGTGATCAAAAGAGAAGTGCTTGTTTGATCAAGTATTTTGTAAGTAAAATATGGATAAGAGTCACTGGTTTTCAATAAAATATAATAAATAATCTGTTCAAAAAATAAATGACCAAAAATCACTGAAAGTAAATTGTAAAGTTGGATCAAATGAAGCATGTGCCTCATTTTCAGAATGCCATATTCCTTTCTCCCTCTAATAAAGATAACCCAAGGAATGCATAGTGGAATCAAATACAGATTTTAAAATAAAAACCAATGAGTGAGTTAACAAAAGAAAGAAAGAAAGAAAGAAAGAAAGAAAGAAAGAAAGAAAGAAAGAAAAAAAAGAAAGGAATGAAGGAAGGAAGGAAGGAAAGAAGAAAGAACAAAACCTTGGCTTTATTAGGACAGCTTGCTTATGATGAGTATAGGTTTCAATAAATATTCAAAAAAAAATTCTACTTCAGTGTAAACACAAATTTGATTCTAGATAAACCTGGTGTCAAATCAACTCAAAATCAAGAACTAAATAAAGGAAAAATTGATGTCATTTTATATAGTTATCCAAATGGTTATTTTCCAATTATAATTTATTCAGTCTTAAATGCCTTAACACCCTATGCTGATAGGGAAAACTTTTTGATAATGTGTTGTTTGCTTACTTACTTGTTTTTGACCTGGGCAAGACTCTAAGGCCTTTGCATAGAATGTTAATTAAAGCTAATTTTCCATTATGCTCAGGAAAAGCAACAACAACAACAACAACAAAACAACAACAAAAGGAGGAAGAATACCTAACTTCTGAGTTATAAATTATTAAGTATAGCTGTGTCTTCAGAGAAATAAAAGTTTGAAGAAACTCCAGGCTGTTCACCCTGATCAGTATTTCTAGAGTTTATCTTTTTCACCCCGAGTCTTAGTGGGTCTGGTCAACCAGCAGTCTATCTGATTTCATTTCTTTTTGCCTAGAGGGTTTCTTGGACTGAGGTTATTCTAGATCAGTAGGATGGTATTATAGCAAGTATGTTCGGATGAAACAGATCAAGATAATTTCCCATCAATGTACTTTGCGGATGTTACCAGGAGAAAAAAAAAATGAGTCAATTGCATACCATAACCTAACTTTACAACGCAAGTGTCATGTATTAGAGAAGAGTGGATAATGACTAATCACTTATGGCACAGGAAAAGTTATTGCAAGGTATTTGGAAGAAAATGAAATAGATTATTGTTACATATCTTGCTCAAAGGTAAGCACATGTTTATTTTCTTATTTAAAAAAATGTCACAGTAAAATTTGACAAAACATTATTACAAAAAGTGGCATATCTTCTGAAGAGATGTTTCTAATAGGAATGTAGCACATTAAATCACTCTATATACTTAGTCTCTGGTGTCTTTTACCTTTCTCTCTCTCGAGAACTCTTTTCTTCCCCCTTTTCCACTGTATTTCTTTAATTTACAATATTGCTGTGTGTGCAGTCCTCAAGAAATGTGAAATGGAGCAAGAGGCTGTAACAGGGGAGGGAAGAAATCTAACAGCTAAACAGGTGCACACAGAAAATAAATAAAAAATGAGAAATCAGGCCCCATGGGTGCTATAAAAGGTGCATTTGCTGAATAACTAATTTGGTAGCCCTTGTGCCCTATGAATTATTGTTCTGATTTACCCAATCACACTGTCTAACAAACTCAAATTGCTTAACACTCTAATTATTCTGTTTGCAACATGAGAAGAGAGCAATTTCTAACTGGCCAATTATTAAAAGAAAAAACTGATTCTGTTTTTCTTTCTTTTGTTTTAGTTTCCCACTGTAATGTAGGACATAATCATACTTAAAGAAAACCTGGATCATGTTGTATTTTTTAATGGTGTCACATAATTAAATGCAATGTGGTGATTGCTTAAATGTTAACCAGTTGTTTTCATATAATAACAATCAGCATCGTATTCTTCTCTTTATTTATCTACTAAAGATTTATTGACCACCTACTACATATGCCCCTACCTACTGTCACTGTGCCAATTTGTATTGGGATTCCAGCCATTTAAAAATCTTTATAATATTTTAGGCCAGTCACTCAAAACACATGAACCTTTTGTAATTAAAGCAAGTTCAATTTAATAACATATAATTTTACTTCATGGTTAGTACTTGTCAAGTTCTATGCTAAGTACATTCTGTCTTTTAATCATTATAAAACCCCATTTGTTATGTACTGATATCTCCACTTTAGAGATGATGAAATGGAAATTCAGCTGAATAACTTGCCTGAGGTCACCCCACACTGCTAATTGGTGCATTCAAACTCTGATAGCCATACTTAGGAGAACAATTCGTTAACCACTATTATGTACTATCTGGATGCCAAGTTCACTAAAGTTGTTTTTATATATAAACAAAGAATCGAACTTACACATAAGGTTTTTTAATTTGCATTTTACCTAATATCCGACTGCCTGGTTTTTGCTTTTTCTTTTTGTCTTTTTTTTTCTTCTTCTTTTTAATTTTCAAGAGGAAAGGGGTACAAAAATAATTTTTATAAAATATTTCCTTTATATATGGCATTACTACTTTTCTGTGCATTTCGTATTAAAATAATTGCTGTAGATAACAAACCTCAAAAACTCAAAACCTAATGAACTACATATTAAATACATTTCATGGTATTTATTTATTTAATTATATTGACTTATGTTTATTTGCTTTCCTTGAAATGATTTAGCCTCATCTTTTTACCTCCCCTCTTCTTATTGCCTTATTTCTTTACTTTTCCTCCCCATTCCTACAAGGGTGCTTCCTCCACTCTTCTTCTATCTTAATCATCTCGCAAAACTTTATCTTAGAATGAACCTTGCTGTCCCCTTTCTCAGAGCTCACGGGGAACAACTTACGGTTGCCTCAAACCATAAGTCTCAAAACAGGCTTATTAATTTCGCCATGAATTCCTTTTTTTTTCATTAATTTTTTTTACACATTTATTTATTTTTGAGAGACAGAGCACAAGCAGGGGAGGGGTAGAAAGAAAGGGAGACACAGAGTCCCAAGCAGGCTCCAGGCTCTGAGCTGTCAGCACAGAGAGACCAACACAGGGCTCGAACCCACAAACCGAACCGTGAGATCATGACCTGAGGTGAAGTCAGATGCTTAACAGGCTGATTCATCCAGGTGCCCCTCACCATAAATTCCTAATCATCAGTCTCAAAGGATGCTCAAATTACCATTAATTCTACCACTGTGTTTCTGGTCAACTCATATTTACACCTTCCCCAACAATTTCAAATTACCTCTATTTTCTTAAGACCTTTTTGGCTGCTCTCTCTCTTGATTCATACTCACTCTGGGCCAAACCCTATGATATGCCATTTAATTTTCAAAAAAACACCTTGAAACACTTACACCCAAATGTTTCAAAGGCCTCTCACCTTCAAATGCTGAAATCCAAGCAGGTCATCAGCCAGTCTTTTGCTCTTTTGGTGTTCTTTTTTTTGTATTATTATTTTTTAATTTTTTTAATGTTTTATTTTATTTTTGAGAAAGAGACAAAAGCAAGGGAGCAAGTGAGAGCGAACATGAGTGGGGGAGGGGCAGAGGGGGGAAAGAATTGAAGCAGGCTACAGGATCTGTGCTGTCAGCACAGAGCTGGACATGGGGCTCGAACCCAGGAACCGTGAGAAAATGATCTGAGCCAAAGTCAGACACTTAACCGAACTGAGCCAGGTGCCTCTCTTTTGGTGTTTTTTTTTTTTTTTTTTTTTTTTAATCTCAGTGATTGGTACCCTCATGAATCCAGCTGATCAAACTAGAAGGTTTGGTGCCATCCTTAACACTCCTCTTTCATACTTCATATCCTATATATATATATATATATATATATATATATATATATATATATATCAAGTACTAATGATTCTATTTCCTTAATCTCTCAAATATATCTAATTCTCCCTAATTCTGCCACTATTACCTTGGACCAATGTACCAACATCTTTCAGCTGGTCTACTGATAATTAGTGTATTAGCTTTCTATGCTGTGTAACAAAGTACCACAAAATTAACATCTTAAACAATATGCATTTATTATCCTATAGTTTAGGTAGATGAGGGCTCTCTGTTCCATGTCTCACAAGACTCCTGCAAAGTGTTGGCCAGGCTGTGTTCCCATCTGGAGTTCAGGGTCTTATCCCAACCTTATTCAAGTTGCTGGAAGAATTCAGTTCCTTGTGACCATAGGGATAAGGACTCCATAATGTCACTAGCTATTGGTCAGGGAATGCTCTCAGCCCCTGGAACCTACACTCAAGTCCTCGCCAAGTAACTATCTGCACTGGTAATTCAAAATATAGATGTCTGTTTCTTCAAAGCCAGCAGGATAATTTTCCTTCCTTGAACCTTCTTGAATCTTCAGGTCAGGCCCAGGATAGTCTCTCCTTTGTTGATGTCAAAGTCAACTGATTAAGGACCTTAATTACATCTGTAAAATCCCTTCACCATTGTCATATAACATAACCCAAACATGAGAGTTAAGTCCTATTATATTCACAAATGTTATTTATCATTCAGGGTGTATACATAGGAAAGTGAGGACTTCAGGGGCCATGATAGAACTCTGTTTACCATAATTGGCAAGTTGTACCAAAATGAATCTTGACCCATCGCCATTCTATTTTTAATGCTGGAGCAATCTTCTCAAACACAACTTTGATCATTATTTTTTTGCCTAAATTAAACTTCACATTTGCTTCCAATTGCTGTTGACGTGAAAAAAGTAAATGAATTTTTATAGGATGTTCTGGCCTTATCCCCCTCTCTGGTTACATCTCTCTCCAGATTTTCTTCATTCTGCATTTCAATCAAAATGACTTTCTCTTGGTCCTTTTATTTACCATGTTCCTTTCCACCACAGGGATTTTGCATACCCTGATGTCTCAGCCTGGCCCTTTCTCCCCTTCCTTCTCATCTAGTTATTCTAATTCATTCTTCCAATCTCAGATCAAGTATCCCTTCTTCAGTTAGCTAAGTCCTCCTTTAGTGACTCTTGGCATATATCTTTATCAGAGCACTTTTCAAAGCTGAAGTTTCTCTGTGTTTGAAGTGAGTACTTCTGCCCCCTGTAGTAAGCTTCTTAGGGTAGGGACCAATGTGAGTCTTTATACTCATGTATTTCCCTGTGTTTGGAACAGTAGCTAGCACAAACACAATCAATATATATCTTAACCTACCAACTAAATGAATGAAAGTTTTTCACCTGACATCTATATTTAGTTTTGAAAAAAAAATACAATATTCTTTCTAAAGAAATTAATCACATTTTTGTATGTTTATTCATAATTTATAGTTTTGATGCATAATGAAAGATGTTTAACCTTTAACAGACTATCGATGAAAGTAACTGTGAAAGTGATGGCATTTGGAAGTTGTCCTTTCTGTGAAAAAACATGGCTCCGATTGTGAACAATTTAGAAAAATTGTTTAGTTTTTTACAATCAAGGGGAAGAAACTGTTTGAAGGCACATGAAAATACCTGCAAAAAAGTTGTTCTAAATGTAGGCTTTTAATAAAGACCTATGCTCTGACATGCAGCGAAGATAGGAGAAGCATCTTAGTATTAAAAGTTGGAAATATAATAAAATTGAATTGAACAGATAATAGTGAAAAATAAAATGGCAGAAACTGACAGAGACCAATGCAAATCTGTTTTAGTTTAAAAAAAAGTAAACAGGTTGATTTTACTCTTAATCTGATTAACTCTTCTTTATTAAACTGCATAAGCAATATCCTAAGTTAAAATTAGAATATTAATTTGAATAGGAGAAAGAAAGCATAAGGGAAGAAATCCTGCTAAACCTAATGCCTACCAGAGATTTGTTTTGTTGAATAAGACTGATTCCCTAATTCACGTATTTTGCAGATTGAGTTTTCTTAATTCTGCCTTGGTTTTCAGATTCAGTATTCTAAGAGACAAATTCAAGACCCATATCTGAACCCAAGCATTCTGAAAGATCTAACTCTGAATGACTTCTGCTCTCAAAGCTATCAAACTGCCAGAGCACTAAGGAAAAAAAAACACTCTTAATATTTATTCATATTATTTCCTATTTTAGAAATATATTTCACCAAATAAAACTAAGGTATTTACGTCAGTGGATGTGTAGAATGATATGATTATTTCTTGGGGAATAAAATATATTTCTGAAGCAAAGAACTATGTCTCAAACAGGGTTGTTCTTAGGACATGCTGAATTCAAAATTTGAAACTCATTATTAGATATATACACACTTCGGGTTATTATAAGTTCTTGATTAATTGATCTCTTATCATGTAATGTTTCTCTTTATCACTGACAATATTGCTTGTTTCAATGCCTAGTTTCTCTAATGTTAATATAGCCAGTCCAGCTTATTTTTTATTAGAATTTTTATGATATTCTTTTTATCCTTTTCCTTTTTATTCATGTGTGTCTTTATATTTAAAGTAATTTTATTATACACACATAGGTGAATCTTGCTATTTTATCAAATTTATTTATCTTTGTCTTTTAATTTGAAGTTAGTTAGATTATGTATATTTGATGAAATTATTGATATGATTAGATTTAATTCAATTATTGATATGGCTGGATTTAAAGCTACCATTTTGCTAGTTGTTTTCTATTTGCCTAATCTTTTCGTTCTCCTTATTCTTCTTTACCTTTTAGTGTTGGGTTTCTTGACCATTTAAAAAAATTATGTTTTTATTTTATTTTTGAGAGAGAGACAGAGCATGGGCAGGGGAGGAACATAGAGAGAGAGGGAGACCCAGAATCTGAAGCAAGCTCCAGGCTCTGAGCTGTCAGCGCAGAGCCTGACGTGGGGCTTGAACTCACAAACCGTGAGATCATGACCTGAGCTGAAGTTGGATGCTTAACCAACTAAGCCATCCAGGTGCCCCTTGACCATTTTTAAATGATTCCATAATTGGCTTATTAGTTATACCTCTTTTTAATTTTTTAGTGATTGCTTAAAGGTTTACAATATACATCTTTAACTTATCAAGGCTAATCATCAAATAATATTATACCACTTCACATGCATAAGAACTTTACAATAGTATAGTTAAATTTCTTCTCTCCCATCCACTGCTATTATTGTCAGATATTATTTCTCTGTATGTTAGAAAGCAAACAATACATCCATAATTTGGTGTTTCTTTGAAGACAAGTATCTTTTACAGAAATTAAACACAATAAAACAAATTCATGTATTTACTCGTAGTGTACAAATCCTGACATCTTCATTTCTTGTTGAGATTAAAACTTTCAGCTGGTACACTCCTGCCTGCAGAACTTTTTCTGTTATTTCTTATAGTGCTTCTCTTCTGGAAAATAATTTTCTCTGCTTTCGTTTGTTTGTAAAAAGTCTCTATGTAATCTTCCTTTTTATTTTACACAAAAGGCAGTTCAGATGGAACATGTTTCCAGGAATGATCAAACCAGTGATTTAAAAAGCATCATACCGCATCCGGTTTCTTCCTATCTTATGGTCTTCCAACCTGGAAATGTGTCTTGAGTTGCCTCCTTATAGTCATGGCCCAAAGAATCTCATAGTTCTGATGTCTTTTGGGTCCTTTCCCTGAATACCAAGAGCAAATTTTTCCCATGGCCTGTAGGCTTGGGTTATACTATATGCTAACGCTTCAAATAATCATTAATAAGGAGACTGTCACTAACAACATTTCCCCACTAAGGCTGTGCAGGAGTCCAGATCCTCCTAATATACAAGGCTACCCAACAAAAAATTCAGTTCTGCAAGTGTAGGAATTAGCTGTTGGATAGTCAGCCAACAAAGTCAGCCACGACCTGCTCTCACTTTTAATATTTCAGTGTGGTGAGAAATAGGTATCATCATGTTGGTTTATTTTTTATCTTGTAGAATTGGATTTTTGCGAGAAAAGTGATCTTAAGACTTTTTTTCTTCAGTCACCTAAGAAAGTTGATCCTGTGGATCAATGGTGTATCTAGGCATTCTCGCACCACATCTCAGGGATGTTTGGGGAATTTTCCTGAAATGCCTTCCCTGAGGAAGCCATAGGCAAGCAAATATAAGATACCACCTCCAATTATCTCCCTGGGTTTTACAACGAACACCTTTCATATCAAAAAGACACTTGCAACAAAAGGAAATAAAGACAGTTTCAATACCTTGAAGGAGAGCCAGTCTGAGATAAAATGAGAAGTTTATACAAAGATAGATGGAAAAGTCATGTGTTCTGTCAAGTTTGAATAGAGCCGTGCTCAAGAAGCCTCTTACATAGGGGCGACCGGGTGGCTCAGTCAGTTAAGTGTCCGACTTTGGCTCGGGTCATGATATCATGGTTCATGAGTTCAAGCCCCACGTTGGGCTCTGTGCTGACAGCTTAGAGCCTGGAGCCTGCTTAGGATTCTGTGTGTCCCTCTCTCTCTGTTCCTCTCCCCTGCTTGCATTCTCTCTCTCGCTTGCTCTCTCTCTCTCTCTCTCTCTCTCTCAAAAATAAATAAAAATTAAACAAAAATTAAAAAAAAACCTTTTATATAGGATTTGACATCAACAGATAAATGCCTTACTCCCATGAGATTACAACACTTGAAACTTTATCTCAGAATGAAAATGGCAGAGGGCTTAATAGCATATTTAACAAATTTTCAAATATCACAGAATCATAAACAATTGCATGGGATTAAAAAAACACATTCTTCTTTTTTTTAATGTTTATTTATTAATTTTAGAGAAAGCGAGAGCACATGCTCTAGTGGGGAAGGGGCAGAGAAAGAGGGAGAGAGAGAATCCCAAACAGGCTCTACGCTCAGCACAGAGACCGAAGTGGGGCTCGATCTCATGACCACAAGATCACACGACCTGAGCCGACATCAAGAGTCAGATGCTCAACTGACTGAGCCACCTGGGCACCCCACATTCTTCTTACATGCTTTTCAGTTCATTGGTATATTCATATAGTACATGCACAGCCTCTGTTAAACATTTTCTCAGAAAAGGAATTGACAGTCTCCTGAGGAAGCCCAGTTTAATTTTTAAGTGTCTTATAGTGAGCTGTGTTTGCTTCCTGTAGTTTTAAGCCACATGCCTCACTCTTGCCTTGTGCAGTGGTGTGCTGGAGCTTGTCTTGATGTGCTTGGTGAAACCAATCGTGCGCGCCCCTTCTCAGTGACTTCCTATTGGTAGCTGAAATCAGCCACAGTGGGCATATTTACGCCACAAAAATTGGCAAACGTACAAACCGGGGCTATTTTTAGCTCAAAGTTTGTCACCATACCACTGCCTCTGGGGTGACATAACACATTAAATCCAACTTCTACAAAGATCACTAAAATATCTGAGAACAGGTATCATTTCCCTCTGCCTCTCCTCGACTACCCTCCCACCTCTGCTTTTCCAGGCTAACCAGCCTTGGTGTCTTAACTGCTTCTTCTAAATTTATTGTTTTCTATATTCTTATCATCTTGGTCTCATTCCCAGGGAAAAACAAAACAACACCTCAGTTTGGTAACCCTACCAAAATGCGATATCCAGAACTGTATGATATTCTTTAGATGTCCCTGGTAAACACTGCTGCCTTCACACTATTATCCTTACTATTTTTATTTTTTTACTTTCCTAAAGTCAAAGTCACTTGCATTTTCAGACAGCTGTTTACATTAATAATCATAATTCATATTAAATTTGAGTCTTAGCTTCTTGTGTAACCCCCCAAAAAATCACTGTATTTAGACTACACTTTTATTCCAGGGTTTGGCAAACTGTTTTCTGTAAAGGGTCATATAATAATTATTGTAGACTTTGGCCATATGTCCTCTGTTGTGACTATTCAATAATGCTATTGTAGCATTAAAACAGCCACATTTACAGATAAAATATGTAAATGAATAGGCTGAGTTTGTTCTTTCAACGTTTATTTTATTTTTGGGACAGAGAGAGACAGAGCATGAACGGGGGAGGAGCAGAGAGAGAGAGGGAGACACAGAATCGGAAACAGGCTCCAGGCTCTGAGCCATCAGCCCAGAGCCTGACGCGGGGCTCGAACTCACGGACCGCAAGATCGTGACCTGGCTGAAGTCGGACGCTTAATCGACTGCGCCACCCAGGCGCCCCGGCTGAGTTTGTTCTAATAAAACTTTATTTATAAAAACAATTGACATTCAGATTTGGCCTCAGGGTCATAGTTTGCCCACTCCTGGTCTTATCGATTAGAGTTGATAGCGTCACCTTACTTGTCTTAAATCAATGCTCCAAGGTGCACAAATCCCCTTAAATTTCAGTACTCTTTTTTTTTTTTAAGTATTTATTTATTAAATTAGGTACTGTTAATCTGGGTTCCATGGGTTGATTTCAGTGGGCTCATGAACTCTGAAAAATCTATCTAAAATATTTTGGGAAAAGGATACATTAAAAAATCAGATCTCAAAGCTGTCTATAAACCGCTTCTTACCACCAGCACCTCTCAAAAAAGTACATGAATCTGTCTTGAATAGAGATAGTAATTAACGGCAGAGTAGTTAGGATGCTCAAGCTGATGGAACAATGTTAAGAAGAATTAGCCAACTCAGGGCTAAAGCAGCAAAGACATAATAGCACAGAATATATGATTTAAAAAAAATCTATATTCAAATAAATGTACTCTAATCAGCAAAATACACAATAAAATAAAATTCTGTAGTGCTGTGAACTGCTCTCATGTTATACCAGCCTACAAGGAATAAAGTAGATGGGTTCATTCAACAGCAAGCATTTGTTAAGAGCCAATCATGAATTAGGCTCATTCTGTGAGAGAATTAGGGAAAAGACATCCAGAGGATTAAAGATATAAGAAACAGAACAGCAAATGGTGTCACTTATTACTCATTTTACACACATGAGTTTTTTTGTTGCACTCATACATTTTTATATACATCATAATTTAGACAAATGTGTCGTAAGTTAGACAAAGGTGCACACTGCTGGAAAGAGTACGCAAAGCTACGTAAATACTAAAACACATCACAAAACTTATTTATATACACACACACACACACACACACACACACACATAATCACAAAATAGTCACAACTCATATGTATATGAAATTGTTAGTGTAGGCATATTCTTAAAGTTGGTGAGTTTTAGGACATATACCTTATCTGATAGCTAGTGCTTTACTACAAAAATTATTTGAATTAGTCTTATGCAGTGAAGTAGGACTCATTCTTTAAGACTTCAAAGTTAATGTTTAAAGAAAAAAAATAACTCTACTCCCAATAAATTTTCCACTATGCAGTCAGAGATCGTTAATTCAATGTTCTATGATATTTTACATTGAAGATTTATTGTTGTTACGAAAATATGTGACTTTTCTGCCTTTTATTCCCTGTTTTTATTGCTATCTGCTTAGAGAAATAAAAGCACTATATCAATAAACATTATTTATGTCTTTTGAAATTAATTTTTTTCTTTTTTAAAATCTACCATAAAATCCTACTTTCTACCGTAGGCTGATGATGCCCACAGTTTTTATCTTCATTCATCAAACATCCACAGAAACAGATGGTAAAATAAATTACAAAATATTTCTCCAGGTTTGGGATATTTCAAAAGTTTCTGTGGTTATAAATGCAAAATATGCCTAAATACTTTTACCGAGACCTAACAAAATAGAAATGTTTACAATCAAGGCTAAGTCAAGTTGCCAAACGTCCTTAATCATATTGTGATCTAAGTATTGTGAACATTTAAAATGATTAAAATAATATAATTTATTCTTATATATCTGTTGTGTGGCTATGAAAAGTACTGTATTTTCTTTTAATTTTTTTAATGTTTATTATTATTATTATTATTTTTGAGAGAGTGAAACAGAGTGTGAGCGGGGGGCGGGGGGGCAGTCAGAGAGGGAGACGCAGAATCCGAAGCAGGCTCCAGGCTCTGAGCTGTCAGCACAGAGCCTGATGCAAGGCTCGAACTCATGGACTCTGAGATCATGACCTGAGCTGAAGTCAAGTGCTTAACCAACCGAGCCACCCAGGCGCCCCTGTATTTTCTTTTAAAGTAACTTAGTCTCCACACCTGGGCAAAGAAATATTGAATATACATGCACACCTGAAGGCTCTTTATCTGGCCGAATAGCTGCTGAAACCAGCTTTGGGGAATCAAAGTTATAGCACAAAGGTGGGCGCTTTTCCCATTATTTGAGGGTGATGTGAAGAATGGAGGAAGTGCTGCAGAGACACATATATTTGTACATATGAACACATACCCTCCCAGCGACTGGGAAGAAAGTTTTAATTCCCACCACATAATGGTCCATTTGCCTCGAGTGTTTCAGAATGGTTCAATAATCACTAGCCATGTGTGTAGTTTGTTGAATTATTTAAGCTTATTTCCAGGGGGAAAAAAAGACAGGGAGGAAGGCAACTGATTCAATGCAAATGAAAAGCTTTTGAAGCTCCCTATGGTGAAGATGTGATTACAGTCAGACAGTTAATAACCTAGACTTAGAAAAATCTGAAGGTTTTTAAAACTGTCTGGCCAGTCAGTAAATGAGGTTTTTCCACACCACCGACCAACTGCCATGCGTTGTAATGGTTTCAGATCTGTTTGGAGTTGGGAGTGGACCCACAAATGAAGCAAGAATACCACCCCCTGTACTTTGGATGATTAAGAAAAGTAGTTTGTAAACCTCAACGGTTTTCCTTTGGATTTGGGAGTGCGTCTTCAGCGCGCAGGGTTTGTAGAGCCATAGCACGATGAGCATTGCTCTCTGAAGATGGGGAGGTAGACCCTTAATTGTTGATTTGCAAAGTGCCTATGTTTTCAAGTCGGAGTCTCTTCTCTTAAAATGACCACTACCTCTCCCCCCATGAATATTTAATGCATGCAGCATAACTGGAAGGAACTGCTGCCAGAATTTCTGAACGGCAGTATTCATTCTGGTTATTAGATCAAATTGAAGTAGACGTTTGGAGACCTAAGGTTTTGCTACTCGAAATCCATTTGGCTTCTCGGTAGAAATATATTTTCACTTTTGTAAATGTTCATTTAGTATTCATGGGGTTCAAATGCTCTTGGTTTACAAGTCTCTTTACAGAGATGACGGGGACATATGTTTCAGTGTCATGAAAATTCTTTGATAATTAGACAAGTGCTATATGTTTGAATTCAGGGGAGTCTTTGCAGCGTTAACACAGTGGTCAGGGAGAAATGTGAACTTGCTTTAAGAAATTAAAATAATGCCAAGCATTTTAGTGAGGTGAGTAAAAGATGAGTTGCTCTGAGACTCCCTCATCTCAAAATCTAGTTTAAGTCACCTGCTTTCCTACAATTTTATGTGCTGGTTATTTTACTGTTGTTTATGAGAATGAGAGAAGAAACAATTTTTTTTAAATATTTTATAAGAGGTTTTGAAGCTCTTCTGTAAAAACTTCCTTATTATAATCACATTTGTTTTTAAAACTAAGGAGTTTGCCCTCAGGGCCAAAAGCAGCCTGTTAAAATTCAGTTGCTATAATTTTTGGTGTGTGCGTGTGTGTGTGTGTGTGTGTGTGTGTGTGTGTGTGTGTGTGTGTTTCTTTCATTAACAACAACAACAACAAAAAAGTAGAGGCAAAAGGAATATGAACAGTTCCAGTAATCCAAGAGAAACTTCTTACTTCCAGAACTAAGCACTGAACTTTCTTCAGCATTAGCAAAGGTGTAGGATTGAGGTAGTTTTGTATTCATCCTCACAGAACACTTTCATTATTCACTTTTCTTTTAAATATGTAAAATGCCATAAATCTTGCAAAAAAATATTCTTAAAGTAGAAGATGATCAGTTGTATAGCAAATGCAGCACCTTTAAATAGTCTATTTCATGTTCCCCAAACCAGATTAATTAATATTAAGATACCTATCTTGGGAAAATGAATCAACTTTAAAAATATTTTGTAATAGCTGTATTCTTGGTGTTTAGACCTTGAATATAATCAGCAGGTTTAGCTCTATGCTGCCCTACTGCATGAAATCTCCCGGATTTTTCTGTCAAATGAGACAAGAAAATGGCTACTTTTCTAACAATCATGTTTTTGCTTCACCCCCTACAAATATTTAGAAACAAAAGAGGAAGGAGTGTTGATGTATTGTTATCAGGAACTAGATGAAACTTAATTGATTTTACATTGAAAACATTAAAATTCAAATTTTAGGTTTTGTTCATCTTTTCTTGAGGGACTACATAAGAAAAGGAAACATTTGTGTGCTGCTATTTGAGTAATTTACATATAGTAATAGTAACTATAACAAAGAGAAAGAACATTCTCTTATCGTACAGCACAGTGGAAAATAAAATTTTACCTTCACAAAATTTGGTGGATTCTATTTCGTATTTTCAACATTTGGTGTCAAACTATCAAATTTTATATCAGGAGTCAAAATGTTTAATCGGCATGAAGAGAACAAATTGTTCAATTTGGCATAACTACCATTTCGTTTTGGAAACTGCCACGTCAGTAGCCTTTCTTCCTCCAAGATGATCAACATTTGATTTATAGCAACGCAAGTAAATCAGAAAGGAATGGATCACTTGTCACCGTTAGACACTCACACTCTGCTTCAAAGTAATACAATATCCTAAAGGGACGAGGCGATGGCAACCACACGCATTAACACTCTTTCTACACAAATCAGAGGTCTACATTGATGCCAGCCATTGGATAAAAATATATTTCTTTACATGACTGTAAAGAACAATATTAGAGTCTGTGTTAAAGGTCAGAGATTTAACTTTGGGAAAACCCTGAATATCAGCTTTTACCATAAAATTGTAGTATTGTCAATTGCAAGATCTCTTTGTATCTTACATATACTTAAATCAGGCAGATGTGACTATTTCTCAGGAACACAAAAATGTAGAATAGAAAACAACAGAGCGTAGCATTATTGTATGAATGGTTTTCTGATAATATCCAAATCAGCAAAATGGCTACATTTAAAAAGAACAGCAATTTTCAAAGTTTTGCCCGACTACATATGGGCATAGCAAAATGAAAGACGAATACTTAAAAATTAATATGAGCTAAAAATGATTGAACTAAACATATGGACTGCGTAACACAGAAAGTTTTATTCTCCATATGAGATTTTGGCACAAACACAGTGCGTTTTCTTGAAGTTAATATGTAGCCTTTTGCGAAATACTGGATCTCGAATTTGCTACAGTATAAGCTACGATATGTCTAGATACTGAAAGAATAATACTTCAGGAAAACCGAGTAGGGCAAATAGAGGTAGTAGCAAAAAAAGTAAAGAAAACATAAAAAACTTACTTTTACAAGCTATATATTGAAAAAATAATATAACCTTATTATTACATACTTAATTTGTGTACAGAAGCCAGCTACTACTTAAATCTTTTCAAGGGCCGTGCCGTTTTAATATGCTACATAAACAGAATTCAACCCGAAAAATCCCATGACCATGTCTTTGCCTGTACTGTTTCCCCAAGGAAAGAAATGAATAGAAACAACTTGATTGCAAAATACCCTGTCGTTTGACAATGAGTAACAGATTTGCATTACTACTACTTCTGGGATTCTGAAGTCCAAGCTCCCTGGTAGGGCAATGAATTCTGTGTAGAAGGTGGATTGCTGACCAATATCAATTTCAGCATATTCAGAAATTGCATGAGGTTAAAAAACAAAACAAAAACTATGTCTCCTTAACTCAGCACCCTGTTGGAGTGAGGATTGAAGGAGGGATGGGGGGAGGGGGGTGGGAAGAGGATTTTAATTGATTCTAGGAAGCCAGAGAGTTGAAAAGTTCAGTAACCAGAGCCATAAGAAAAAAAAAAAATTGTGCATAACAAATCTTCTCGACCACTGGGGAAAAAAAAACCCAAAAAAACCTGGATAACACTAATGCAAGTTTTTGTTGTTGTTGTTGCTGTTGTTTTTTTCTACAGGGTGAAAGAGCAGGTTCTATATTTGAGAAAAGAAAACACTTCAGAAGCATATATGCTTAGAGCATTAAAATGGATTATTTGCCTTGTTCTGTTTGGGAAAGTGTCTATCAATAACAGGTGTGACTTAAGTGCACTGTATTAAACGACTAGATTGTTCATTAATAAAGAAACGGGAAGCTGGAACTATAAATCAACAGGGACTCCTAGGGAGTTTTATATTAGGGAGTAATTAAATAATAGTTCACGTTGCTTTCTTTCACTGGAAATCACATCCTTTTCACCTCTTCTCTGCTACAGCAGAGACATCCATTAGGACGAGGAGCTACAACACTTGTCAGAGGCAATCAGCTCCAAACAGCTGAAGGCCAACTGACGTGCACTCTCTTAAAGCAGGGTTTCTTCTCCGCCCCCACCCAGCCCACTGTCCTTTCCCGTGCATGCAACAGTCAAAAGGGATCACATCACCTAATGAAGAAAAACAGAAGCATATGGTAGGAAGGGGCCTCAGCAGGAGACGGCTGAAATGCCAAGGCTTGCACATAAACAAAATATATGCAAAAATGTGTGTTCATAGAAGCTGTCAGCCACAGCTTCGGGAAATAATAAGCCTGCAAAGGAAGACAGAGTTTTACTGTGACCACAGTTACCTAGGAGTCTGTATTTTTAGTTTAATTTTTTATTGCTCTATAAAGTGGAACACCAGAGCAGGCTAGTCCCAGGTAGTTAATTATGCATAAGCAGTTGCAAAGTTCGATTTTGCTGTATAATATTGAGCTACATATTCTTCACTGTATATTTTGCTCATACCTACTGCAGACTTCCACATGAGAGCCGAATTGCAAACTGTAAGTGACTTCCTCGCTGCCTGTTTTGAACCCCATCCCTATGCAAAGGGGAATGGTGAACCAAGTTCATGAATTCACCCTACCTTTGTAACTGGAACGTAAGTGCTCATCGTCGGAGGTGTATTAATTCATATTTCAGATGTGCGCTGGGCACATGCTCCCTCATTGTTTCTTTCAAATTTGCTTCTGTGCAAAGGTAAGGGTCTTAATCAAAATCCTTTCTTTCCATAATGGCTCTGATCACAGGAATGAGGCTGTCTTTAGCATTTGCCAGTGAAAACGCACATTACCTCCCCTTTTGACTTGTCAGCTTTTATGTGGGGACGACCCTGGTGTTCACACTTTGTATAATCAGTTTGACTGGAACCTTCAAACTTGTGTGTCCCTTTGCTGTGAATATTTCAATATTCTGTGACGATATTGTTAGAACTGGGGAATCTGTAAGGACAGAACTCAAAGACAGAACTCTGTGATTTCTAAAATATGCTCCAAGCATTTTATGTGCCAATGTTGACAACAGATAAAACAAGTTATTGTTCTAAAAAATAAGTGATGTGGGCTCTCCTGTGAACAGTTACAGTAATGAAAAAATATACCATCTTCAAGTTGAGGCCGAATGCTTTCTTTGGAGGTTTAAGTTGGATTTGCATAAATAATACATCTTATTTCACTTAAATACTTGTATTTTGTAAGAGGGATAATCATGTCTTGTAACATTATGTTTAAAATACATTTTCTTGCCTTTCACCCTGTGTTCTCAACAAGACTGAAGAGAGACACTATTTAACCTACAAAAGAACATATATATTTATTTATCCATTTATTTAGAGGACAACATTAAAACAGACCTATGCTTTTAATTCTTAAAAAAAAAGAATCCTTCACTGAAAAGGTGCTGCAAATTTCGGGCTGTCTTTGCAATTTAACATCTGTCTAAAACTAGGGATGCAGTGGGTTATGTGACAAAAAAAAATTGGTGTAATGAAGTTTGGCTTCCCCAATACTCCAAATGCTTCATATCCATTTACTGATCTATTTGCTTCATTGTATAAACATAAATGAATAAATGGCACCTGCAAGCAATTTTCTTTTGGAAGTGTTATGAAGGTACTTTGCTGGGCACTGACATTATCAGAATATCAGGATTTCTGCATTAATCCTTACTTTGAGCTAGAAAAGTATCTGTAGGAATACCTTCCTGTCAGAGAGCCTTACCGTTGATAAAAGTCGCACGTGGGTAAAACGTCTTCTTGGATCATTTTTTTTTTTTTTTTTTTTTTTTAAATTTTTTTAATGTTTATTTTTGAGACAGAGAGAGACAGAGCATGAACGGGGGAGGGTCAGAGAGAGGGAGACACAGAATCTGAAACAGGCTCCAGGCTCTGAGCTGTCAGCACAGAGCCCGACGCGGGGCTCGAACTCACGGACCGCGAGATCATGACCTGAGCCGAAGTCGGACGCTTAACCGACCGAGCCACCCAGGCGCCCCTTCTTGGATCATTTTTGAATGGCTCGTTCCTCTTTCCTCTCTCATCGTTCCATGCCAACACTTCCACTTTGAATTATTGAGGAAGTCAGAAAACACATAACTTGGGAATTTGCATCCTCATGAAACACGGGCTCCTAAATTCACATCAACTGGATCAGAATGAAGGCAGAGTTCAAGTGGGTGGCAATTTATTGGAGACGATTCAGGAGTAACTGACTGAATCTCAAATTCTACTCCCAGTAACATGGGCCATGCCTTGACACATTTTACTCTCTGTGGACAAATACAGAGAATTGGATTGAGATATGTCTTAGAATCATTTTTCTTTTCTCTTGGCTATGATTCTTTAGGTGGATCTGAGACAGCTCTGCTTGGCCCAGGATTGTCCCAAATGTCCTTTTAGCTACTTCATTACAGGCAATGGGAGAGCCAGAGAGAGCAACTTCAGGCAAAATGTTGACTCCTGGTGGCGTGCCTTTGATTCCAGAGCGAAAGGTGCTCTCAGCTTTCTGTTACACGCCCTTGATTCATCTCTTAATGCTCAGTGTGTTAGCAAAAGCTTGGCCCTGAAGTGCTTTTTTTTTTTTCTGAAGTACAGCCTTTCAGACACTCCTGGCAATTTGGTTTTAAAATGTGGAATAAAGAGGCTAGATCCGCAGTGCCAAGGCGGGGGTGGAGGGGGGGGGTGGGGGAGGGAAACTACACTACGGGATAAATAGAATAATTCAAAATAAAAAAAAATAGTAAAAATTTGCCTGAATACTGTGGTCATTATGTATTCTGGTTTTAAAAAGCTTATTGGACAAATATTTTGCAGGAGGGAAGAAATATTTCTGAGCCATCTCTAAGACAGTTTTGAATGCCTACTTGTTTTTCTCCTTGTAACTCTGAAAAAGTCTTCATGAATCAAACAAAGCAGACATCTAATAATATCTTAACATAATCCAAAACAAGTAAACAAGGCTATTTCCATGTTCACAGATATATTCAATTTCTTAAAACTTTTATTATTAAATAGTTCTTAGAGCCTTTTAAGATTCTTTTCAATTACCATGATCATGTGCAATTTGTAACAGATAATTTATCTTTTCCTAAACAAAATCATTGAAGGGACTGACAAGGGTTTCATAAGAAAAATACATAGGACAGTAAGAATTTTGAACTAATATTAAATAACCGAAGATGATTTCATAAACA
This sequence comes from Prionailurus viverrinus, assembly GCF_022837055.1. Taxonomy (NCBI): domain Eukaryota; kingdom Metazoa; phylum Chordata; class Mammalia; order Carnivora; family Felidae; genus Prionailurus; species Prionailurus viverrinus. The sequence goes on along the minus strand of NC_062573.1, from coordinate 72,406,649 downwards.
TGAAATTCTTCCTTTTTTTTTTTTTTTTTTTTTTTTTTTTTTTTTATGGTATTTAGTTTTATTTTTATTTTATTATTTTTTTTTTATGAAATTTATTGACAAATTGGTTTCCATACAACACCCAGTGCTCATCCCAAAAGGTGCCCTCCTCAATACCCATCACCCACCCTCTCCTCCCTCCCACCCCCCATCAACCCTCAGTTTGTTCTCAGTTTTTAAGTCTCTTATGCTTTGGCTCTCTCCCATTCTAACCTCTTTTTTTTTTTTTTTTTCCTTCCCCTCCCCCATGGGTTCCTGTGAAGTTTCTCAGGATCCACATAAGAGTGAAACCATATGGTATCTGTCTTTCTCTGTATGGCTTATTTCACTTAGCATCACACTCTCCAGTTCCATCCACGTTGCTACAAAAGGCCATATTTCATTTTTTCTCATTGCCACGTAATATTCCATTGTGTATATAAACCACAATTTCTTTATCCATTCATCAGTTGATGGACATTTAGGCTCTTTCCATAATTTGGCTATTGTTGAGAGTGCTGCTATGAACATTGGGGTACACGTGGCCCTATGCATCAGCGCTCCTGTATCCCTTGGATAAATTCCTAGCAGTGCTATTGCTGGGTCATAGGGTAGGTCTATTTTTAATTTTCTGAGGAACCTCCACACTGCTTTCCAGAGCGGCTGCACCAATTTGCATTCCCACCAACAGTGCAAGAGGGTTCCCGTTTCTCCACATCCTCTCCAGCATCTATAGTCTCCGGATTTGTTCATTTTGGCCACTCTGACTGGCGTGAGGTGATACCTGAGTGTGGTTTTGATTTGTATTTCCCTGATAAGGAGCGACGCTGAACATCTTTTCATGTGCCTGTTGGCCATCCGGATGTCTTCTTTAGAGAAGTGTCTATTCATGTTTTCTGCCCATTTCTTCACTGGGTTATTTGTTTTTCGGGTGTGGAGTTTGGTGAGCTCTTTATAGATTTTGGATACTAGCCCTTTGTCCGATATGTCATTTGCGAATATCTTTTCCCATTCCGTTGGTTGCCTTTTAGTTTTGTTGGTTGTTTCCTTGGCTGTGCAGAAGCTTTTTATCTTCATAAGGTCCCAGTAATTCACTTTTGCTTTTAATTCCCTTGCCTTTGGGGATGTGTCCAGTAAGAGATTGCTACGGCTGAGGTCAGAGAGGTCTTTTCCTGCTTTCTCCTCTAAGGTTTTGATGGTTTCCTGTCTCACATTTAGGTCCTTTATCCATTTTGAGTTTATTTTTGTGAATGGTGTGAGAAAGTGGTCTAGTTTCAACCTTCTGCATGTTGCTGTCCAGTTCTCCCAGCACCATTTGTTAAAGAGGCTGTCTTTTTTCCATTGGATGTTCTTTCCTGCTTTGTCAAAGATGAGTTGGCCATACGTTTGTGGGTCTAGTTCTGGGGTTTCTATTCTATTCCATTGGTCTATGTGTCTGTTTTGGTGCCAATACCATGCTGTCTTGATGATGACAGCTTTGTAGTAGAGGCTAAAGTCTGGGATTGTGATGCCTCCTGCTTTGGTCTTCTTCTTCAAAATTCCTTTGGCTATTCGGGGCCTTTTGTGGTTCCATATGAATTTTAGGATTGCTTGTTCTAGTTTCAAGAAGAATGCTGGTGCAATTTTGATTGGGATTGCATTGAATGTGTAGATAGCTTTGGGTAGGATTGACATTTTGACAATATTTATTTTTCCAATCCATGAGCAGGGAATGTCTTTCCATTTCTTTAAATCTTCTTCAATTTCCTTCATAAGCTTTCTATAATTTTCAGCATACAGATCCTTTACATCTTTGGTTAGATTTATTCCTAGGTATTTTATGCTTCTTGGTGCAATTGTGAATGGGATCAGTTTCTTTATTTGTCTTTCTGTTGCTTCATTGTTAGTGTATAAGAATGCAACTGATTTCTGTACATTGATTTTGTATCCTGCAACTTTGCTGAATTCCTGTATCAGTTCTAGCAGACTTTTGGTGGAGTCTATCGGATTTTCCGTGTATAATATCATGTCATCTGCAAAAAGCGAAAGCTTGACTTCATCTTTGCCAATTTTGATGCCTTTGATTTCCTTTTGTTGTCTGATTGCTGATGCTAGAACTTCCAGCACTATGTTAAACAGCAGCGGTGAGAGTGGGCATCCTTGTCGTGTTCCTGATCTCAGGGAAAAAGCTCTCAGTTTTTCCCCGTTGAGGATGATGTTAGCTGTGGGCTTTTCATAAATGGCTTTTATGATCTTTAAGTATGTTCCTTCTATCCCGACTTTCTCAAGGGTTTTTATTAAGAAAGGGTGCTGGATTTTGTCGAAGGCCTTTTCTGCATCGATTGACAGGATCATATGGTTCTTCTCTTTTTTTTTGTTAATGTGATGTATCACGTTGATTGATTTGCGAATGTTGAACCAGCCCTGCATCCCAGGAATGAATCCCACTTGATCATGGTGAATAATTCTTTTTATATGCCGTTGAATTCGATTTGCTAGTACCTTATTGAGAATTTTTGCATCCATATTCATCAGGGATATTGGCCTGTAGTTCTCTTTTTTTACTGGGTCTCTGTCTGGTTTAGGAATCAAAGTAATACTGGCTTCATAGAATGAGTCTGGAAGTTTTCCTTCCCTTTCTATTTCTTGGAATAGCTTGAGAAGGATAGGTATTATCTCTGCTTTAAACGTCTGGTAGAACTCCCCTGGGAAGCCATCTGGTCCTGGACTCTTATTTGTTGGGAGATTTTTGATAACCGATTCAATTTCTTCGCTGGTTATGGGTCTGTTCAAGCTTTCTATTTCCTCCTGATTGAGTTTTGGAAGAGTGTGGTTGTTCAGGAATTTGTCCATTTCTTCCAGGTTGTCCAGTTTGTTGGCATATAATTTTTCATAGTATTCCCTGATAATTGTTTGTATCTCTGAGGGATTGGTTGTAATAATTCCATTTTCATTCATGATTTTATCTATTTGGGTCATCTCCCTTTTCTTTTTGAGAAGCCTGGCTAGAGGTTTGTCAATTTTGTTTATTTTTTCAAAAAACCAACTCTTGGTTTCATTGATCTGCTCTACAGTTTTTTTAGTTTCTATATTGTTTATTTCTGCCCTGATCTTTATTATTTCTCTTCTTCTGCTGGGCTTAGGCTGCCTTTGCTGTTCTGCTTCTAGTTCCTTTAGGTGTGCTGTTAGATTTTGTATTTGGGATTTTTCTTGTTTCTTGAGATAGGCCTGGATTGCAATGTATTTTCCTCTCAGGACTGCCTTTGCTGCGTCCCAAAGCGTTTGGATTGTTGTATTTTCATTTTCATTTGTTTCCATATATTTTTTAATTTCTTCTCTAATTGCCTGGTTGACCCACTCATTCGTTAGTAGGGTGTTCTTTAACCTCCATGCTTTTGGAGGTTTTCCAGACTTTTTTCTGTGGTTGATTTCAAGCTTCATAGCATTGTGGTCTGAAAGTAAGCATGGTATAATTTCAATTCTTGTAAACTTATGAAGGGCTGTTTTGTGACCCAGTATATGATCTATCTTGGAGAATGTTCCATGTGCACTCGAGAAGAAAGTATATTCTGTTGCTTTGGGATGCAGAGTTCTAAATATATCTGTCAAGTCCATCTGATCCAATGTCTCATTCAGGGCCCTTGTTTCTTTATTGACCGTGTGTCTAGATGATCTATCCATTTCTGTAAGTGGTGTATTAAAGTCCCCTGCAATTACCACATTCTTATCAATAAGGTTGCTTATGTTTATGAGTAATTGTTTTATATATTTGGGGGCTCCGGTATTCGGTGCATAAACATTTATAATTGTTAGCTCTTCCTGATGGATAGACCCTGTAACTATTATATAATGTCCTTCTTCATCTCTTGTTACAGCCTTTAATTTAAAGTCTAGTTTGTCTGATATAAGTATGGCTACTCCAGCTTTCTTTTGGCTTCCAGTCGCATGATAAATAGTTCTCCATCCCCTCACTCTCAATCTAAAGGTGTCCTCAGGTCTAAAATGAGTCTCTTGTAGACAGCAAATAGATGGGTCTTGTTTTTTTATCCATTCTGATACCCTATGTCTTTTGGTTGGCGCATTTAATCCATTTACATTCAGTGTTATTATAGAAAGATACGGGTTTAGAGTCATTGTGATGTCTGTATGTTTTATGCTTGTAGTGATGTCTCTGGGACTTTGTCTCACAGGGTCCCCCTTAGGATCTCTTGTAGGGCTGGTTTAGTGGTGACAAATTCCTTCAGTTTTTGTTTATTTGGGAAGACCTTTATCTCTCCTTCTATTCTAAATGACAGACTTGCTGGATAAAGGATTCTCGGCTGCATATTTTTTCTGTCTAGCACCCTGAAAATCTCGTGCCAATTCTTTCTGGCCTGCCAAGTTTCAAAAGAGAGATCAGTCACGAGTCTTATAGGTCTCCCTTTATATGTGAGGGCACGTTTACCCCTTGCTGCTTTCAGAATTTTCTCTTTATCCTTGTATTTTGCCAGTTTCACTATGATATGTCGTGCAGAAGATCGATTCAAGTTACGTCTGAAGGGAGTTCTCTGTGCCTCTTGGATTTCAATGCCTTTTTCCTTCCCCAGTTCAGGGAAGTTCTCAGCTATGATTTCTTCAAGTACCCCTTCAGCACCTTTCCCTCTCTCTTCCTCCTCTGGGATACCAATTATGCGTATATTATTTCTTTTTAGTGTATCACTTAATTCTCTAATTTTCCCCTCATACTCCTGGATTTTTTTATCTCTCTTTTTCTCAGCTTCCTCTTTTTCCATAACTTTATCTTCTAGTTCACCTATTCTCTCCTCTGCCTCTTCAAGCCGAGCTGTGGTGGTTTCCATTTTGTTATGCATTTCGTTTAAAGCGTTTTTCAGCTCCTCGTGACTGTTCCTTAGTCCCTTGATCTCTGTAGCAAGAGATTCTCTGCTGTCCTGTATACTGTTTTCAAGCCCAGCGATTAATTTTATGACTATTATTCTAAATTCACTTTCTGTTATATTATTTAAATCCTTTTTGATCAGCTCATTAGCTGTTGTTATTTCCTGGAGATTCTTCTGAGGGGAGTTCTTCCGCTTGGTCATTTTGGATAGTCCCTGGTGTGGTGAGGACCTGCAGGGCACTTCCCCTGTGCTGTAGTGTATAACTGGAGTTGGTGGGCGGGGCCGCAGTCAGACCTGATGTCTGTCCCCAGCCCACCGCTGGGGCCACGGTCAGACTGGTGTGTGCCTTCTCTTCCCCTCTCCTAGGGGCGGGATTCACTGTGGGGTGGTGTGGCTCGTCTGGGCTACTTGCACCGTGCCAGGCTTGTGATGCTGGGGATCTGGCGTATTAGCTGGGGTGGGTAGGCAAGGTGCTCGGGGGCAGGAGGGGCAGGCTTAGATCGCTTCTCCTTAGGTGATCCACTTCAGGAGGGGCCCTGTGGCAGCGGGAGGGAGTCAGATCCGCTGCCGGAGGTTTGGCTCCGCAGAAGCGCAGAGTTGGGTGTTTGCGCGGAGCGAGCAAGTTCCCGGGCAGGAACAGGTTCTCTTTGGGATTTCGGCTGGGGGATGGGCGGGGGAGATGGCGCTGGCGAGCGCCTTTGTTCCCCACCAAACTGAGCTCTGTTGTCAGGGGGCTCAGCAGCTCTCCCTCCCTTTGTCCTCCAGCCTTCCCTCTTTCCGAGCAGAGCTGTTAACTTATGACCTCCCAGACGCTAAGTCGAGCTTGTTGTGGGAACACAGTCCGTCAGGCCCCTCCGCTTTTGCAAGCCAGACTCGGTGGCTGTACTTGGCCGGCGAGCCGCCCCTCCGCCCCGGCTCCCTCCCGCCAGTCCGTGGAGCGCGCACCGCCTCGCCGCCCTTCCTACCCTCTTCCGTGGGCCTCTCGTCTGCGTTTGGCTCCGGCGACTCCGTTCTGCTAATCCTCTGGCGGTTTTCTGGGTTATTTAGGCAGATGTAGATGGAATCTAAGTGATCAGCAGGACGTGCGGTGAGCCCAGCGTCCTCCTAAGCCGCCATCTTGCCGCCGACCCGAAATTCTTCCTTTTTAATGATAGTTGAAGTTATTTGGAGAAGTATGTGTTGGTGTTATAAAATATTTTAAATGTTAAATGTACATTGAGAACAAAGAAAGGCATGAGTTTTAAGAACTGAATTATTTGAATATAAACTTACATTTTTAACCTCATCACAGGTAATGTGAATGCAAATTAAACCCATCTTTTTTTTTATATTACTAGGATTGTACTATATCCTATGGAATTTGAAAACACTGAATATTTTTATATCTTATTTGATCTCATGAAAATGAAAGAGTACTAATATCCAACTAGAGGCAAGTGGCAGAATCCAGCTCAACATATTTCACAAATTCCACAAAATTAAGGACTTTGTCACTGGCCGAGAAATGAGGTCCCATATTCGGCTCTAGACAGAAATCCTTTTTCTTCTCAAAACAACATTCCCCCGAAGGCAGCTCTTAGTGTGGTTTTCCAGTGCAGACCCACATTTCAGAACATACTGAGGCACACTGGATTTGTAAATGGAAACTTGCTCGGATGGAATAAATGCAACCCTTGGAATTTTTACCTCTGCTTTGCTTCACTTTCATTTTCAGTTATCAATGAAACAGAAAACAAAACAAAGGAAAAAGCAGGACCTCAATAAGTAGAAAATATGAGACGGTGCAACGATGAAAGGCTAGCAAAACTGAGTAAGTCTGAAATTAAATACGTGGGATATCTGCATTGTGGAAGCACCCTCAGATAATACTCATTTGACTTTGGGAACACTTAGACTTTTCTTTGTTTCCATGCTTTTCAAATAGGACTAGAGAAGTAAAACGACACAAAGAGCCTGCTCTTGCCTTCCTCAGTCCCTTTGATATTTCTAGATGTTCACCAAGCTTGCTGCTACGTGGCTTATTCTGCCAATGTGTACTGTACCCCACTTCTGAATAATCACTTATTTGTTTTATTGTTGAAAGTTGGCGTAAAGACTTTAATGTCAAAAATGCGAAAAGATAAAATGCAAATGACCCTCTGAATCAGCTTGCAATAAGCAAAAAAGAATGATCATAGCCATACATACCCCTTCAGAAAAATGTCTGAACACAAAGACCAATCAACAAAACAAAACAAAAACGTTGCATTGGATTGGCGGGGCCATTCAATATATTTTTGCATGGGGGTGCTGAAGCTGGATGGATTAAATGTGTTCAAGTATAAAAACACAAGGAACTTGTGGTATCAGAAGCAATACGAGAGGTGATAGTTTACTTTGCATTTTAAGAGGAGTGTCAAGGGGCGCCTGGGTGGCGCAGTCGGTTAAGCGTCCGACTTCAGCCAGGTCACGATCTTGCCTGTGAGTTCGAGCCCCCGCGTCAGGCTCTGGGCTGATGGCTCAGAGCCTGGAGCCTGTTTCCGATTCTGTGTCTCCCTCTCTCTCTGCCCCTCCCCCGTTCATGCTCTGTCTCTCTCTGTCCCAAAAATAAATAAACGTTGAAAAAAAAAAAATTAAAAAAAAGAGGAGTGTCAAAACATTTGGGGCTTTACTTATTTTTAAACTTAGGTGTTTTAACAGTGACACATTTGCAAAGCTCTAAATATGAGTTCTTCAAGGTTATGCTTTTTATATTCTCTAGCACCATATAGTATCTGACTAGTTGACAGTTATTTCAATTAGAAGAGCCTAAGCTAAATACCGTTTTGATAGAGGGTCTCAAGAGATTGACAGCATGGCACTACTTTTAAAAGGCTTGGCGTGTTGCTTTCAAAACAGACGAACAAAACCACCCACACAATCAATAATAATAATAATAAATAATAATAATAATAACTGAGCCTAAAACAATTAATTTTCTACATGGATTGTGACTTTACACCCCGTACTCTTTTCCTTTGACAGGTAAATGGTTGGAGACAGAAAACTTATTATAGATTTTACATTCAACCCATGAGGATTTTGACTGATTCCACTGAGCAGGCTCAGGTCAGCTAAGTCCTTCCCTTCAAAGCATCATGGGTGTCTCCGAGCATCATTGCAAGCTTGTCCTGGCAGTAAGCCAGGCTTCAAAAGCCTTTCACTGCAGTCACTGACTCACTAATGGGCAACTGCAGGCTTTCTGATTTTCCTTTCGTTTCATGTGTTCATTTGACATAAATTTAATTAAACCAAATCTGGTGTTAAAGCAAGACGAGATAAAAGTGATATGTCTCAAATTAAAGAACTGTGAAAGATACAGGAAACAGAACTATGCTTTTTTTTAAAAAAAAATTCTGTTTCTGTAAAATATTGTCAATTTCCGTAAGCTCACTACTTAAAGTCGGCCAAAAAAAAAAAAAAACAGAGAGAGAGAGAGAGAGAGAGAGAGGAGAGAGAGAGAGAGAGAGAGAGAGAGAGAGAGAGAGAGAGATACCAGTATGCATTATTAAGAATAATGTGTATCCAGGGTTAGATGAAGGTCTTGGCCCCATATTCTCTGTAGTCAAACCTTTCATAGAATTCTTATGTTTTCTTTCATTGTCACACTTCAGGTAGTCACATCTTCACAGGATATAAGACAAGTCTGCCCTTCTGGCTACATAGCTATAGTTGTTAGACAGCTCAAAAGCATACAACAGCAGAAACATGAAAAGATCACATATTAAATGTAAAAAAAAATCATCATTTTTCAAAGGTCTCTTTTGGTTCTTACTTAAGGCTAAAGAGGAGATTGAGAGAGGGAAAAAGATCATGTGGCTTAAAAAGCTCCATTTAATTGCTTTGGATGTTGCTTTAGGAAACATCCGAGTTTCTCCTTTTAAAAATCACTTTTTCCCGATTAAAAGAAATCTCACACGAGAAATACACTATGTGAACTAAAAGCAGTTTTGCAATCTTTCTCAAGAACGCTCAGATTGATCCTTTTCTTTCCTGCAGTTGAAATGCTGCCGTGTCCTAGGACCACACCGTGCGTCGGCGGATGTAATATGATTACTCTGAGCAAATACACACAAACTAGCAAGTGATTGCAGTGTCCTGTGGATGAGAATCAGAAAAACCGAAAGAATTGAGCTGGCAAATTGTGTGAGAGAAGGCAGCTTTACCTGGAGCAGGAAACAGCGTGTGGCATGTGGGCCCTGAGCCTTTCTCGCATCCCAACTTTTGATGGCCAACTCCTTTCATTACAAACAGAACTCAGGCGCCCCTTCCACACTCCCGTGCCTTGATTCCTTTCTGTCGAATCCACCAGGATTTAGACTCAGGGTTTAGAATCGTCAAATCCCTCTGTGACATCTTCCATTTAAGAGATGAAACAAAACAAAACAAAACAAAACAAAACAAAACAAAACGAAACAAACCTAAGGGCCAGCAAGTTTAAGTGACTTGTCAGGGTCGCACAGCCAGTTACTAGCACAGCTGAGACAAAATCCATGTATTTGGACTCCCGGATGAATGTTTTCTTTTAGTTTTTAGTTTTCAGCACTTCAAGTACTTCATAACAACTGATTGTTTGGATTCTTTAAAATAAACTCCTCTTCTTATTTTCAGGTGTTTGTCATGTTTTTGACCAAAGAGAAAATAGTCTCAATGGCATAGGTAGAATTAAATCTATTCAAGATTCTCAAAAACAAACAAACAAAAACATTTAAAAAACTACAAAATTCTAGGCTTAGGAAGAAAAATTAGAACAGTGATATATTCATTATTTTGGGGCACCTGGGTGGCTTAGTCAGTTGAGCATCTGACTTTGGCTCAGGTCATCATCTCATGGTCCTTGGGTTTGGGCCCTGCATCGGGCTCTGTGCAGACAGACAGCTCGGAGCCTGGAGCCTGCTTCAGATTCTGTGTCTCCCTCTCTCTCTGTCCCTCCCCCCACTCTCTCTCTCTCTCTCAAAAATAAATAAACATTAAAAAAAAAAGATTCTCAAGAACTTCGTGTATTGTCCTTCCTTCAGAACTCAATAAATGTCATTCGGTGTTCAATCCCTTGGTTTCAGGAATTACTAACAGGAACACTTTTAGCCTATGACTTAACACAGAGTAGATATATGAGTCTTGAAAGCCATTCAAATCCTTAATATAATCACAGAACAGAGCCTACATTTCACTAGCAACCAAGCTGAGTGATGGCCTTCAATACAATGGCCATTTATTTTGTCCTTAAGAGATTTCACTTTAAACTTTACTCTGAATCCAAACGGTCATTGAAATAGAAAAGACCGATATTGTTACAGACACCCCACTCTTAGATATAAAGCCTTTTAAAAAACTTGTTCTGATTTTTTTAGGTATTGACCTAAGTTTACTTACAGAGTTATTATATACCTTCTCTATATTATCTATCTATCATCTATCTATCTATCTATCTATCTATCTATCTATCTATCTATACATTTCTAACATAGACTCTAGTTTTTATAGGCGCCTAAGTGACTCAGTTGGTTAAGCAGTTAAGTGTCCGACTTTGTCTCAGGTATGATCTCACGGTTTGTTGGTTCAAGCCTCGCATCAGGCTCTGTGCTGACAGCTCAGAGCCTGGGGCCTGCTTTGGATTCTGTGCCCCTCCTCTGCTCGCACTCTGTCTCTCTCAAAAATAAATAAACATTAAAAAAATAATAATAACAACTGTTGTAAAACGCTTAATGAGATTTGTCAAGGTCCACAATGATAGAATGTATTAACATGGTTTCATCAGTGTTTGTTCGATCTATTGAACTTATTTATTCAAGGAATAGGCACTGAATGAGTACTGTATGCAATTCCCTGCATATATACAGCAAAATGGTGAGCCAGACACAGAGCACTTAGCGATCATTCTACCTAACAGAGATATCATACTTTTCTTATGGTATATGTCATATACCTAAGTACCTTTACAATGTTAAACTTGACATATTTTTCTAATTTTTCTAATTTTTTTTAAATTCTGGAATTTGTTAAGTATGTTGTTTCCATAAAGGATGAATTCCTGGTGACAGACTACAATGGTAGCATTTCTAATAAGATGTTAGGTGACATAACCATGTGAGGTAATTGAGTTGAGGATCAGAACTGAGAGGGTCTATAACTGAGAGTGTCTATAAATCTCACCACTCAGAATATCTGACAGACAAATCTTAAAAAGCACAAATAAATGTCAAATCACCAGTGTTAACCATAAGTTATAGACATTAAGTATTATTACCAACTAATTATATAATGAATATACACTAGTCTTCAAAAGATCTCCCTTTCTTAATTTGTTGCAAGCCTGTGTAATCAAACAACTTTGGTAAAAAGGATATTTTTAAAATTTGTAAGATTCCTGTATAGTTAAAAGATTTACATTGTCTCCAAAATGATTTTATACAACATAAAACATCAGATGTCTCTTCAAATATTTAATAAGTAAATATTTGGGAATGTATTTTTTAAGCTTGATATATTTATTAAGAACAAAAATTAAAACCTCAGATGTTCTTAGCACAAAGTTTAGAAAAAAAACAGGTAAAATGTAACTTTGTACAGATAATAAATGCATGTATCCTTGTTGCAGGACAAAATCTTTGAAAAGCAGAATGACTCCTAAGGTGCAGGAAATTCCAAATGTGCCCCATGAAGAGTTTTTTCTAGACTCTCAGCAGTAATAAAAGACTTCTGGCAGATTAGTATCAAAGATTGCTTTGGGTAAATATGAAAAACTATCATTTGTCTTAACAGTGTTAAGAAACAAATAGCTTGGGGCGCCTGGGTGGCTCAGTCGGTTAAGCGTCCAACTTTGGCTCAGGTCATGATCTCACGGTCCGTGGGTTCGAGCCTCGTGTCAGGCGCTGTGCTGACAGCTCAGAACCTGGAGCCTGCTTCAGATTCTGTGTCCCTCTCTCTCTCTGCCCCCTGCCCATCCCCCGCTCATACTCTGTTTCTCTGTCTCTCTCAAAAATAAACAAAGATTTAAAAAATTAACTTAAAAAAAGAGAAACATATGCTTATAAAAACCCACAGGTGGAAAAATGGAGTTCAGAAAAACAAGTAAGAATTATTAAAAATAATCTGTAGAACTTTCAGGTTTTGAAAATTCTCTCTGGTATTTAGTCTCATGACATGGCCATTTCATCTCTAATACCTAGTGTTTGGCTCAATGTCGTAGCCACCGTTATCAGACAATTAGCTCTTGAAAATGAAAAGCATAGGCAGGGCTGACTGAGTGGCTCAGTTGGTTAAGTGTCAGACTGCGGCTCAGGTCATGATCTCACAGTTCATGAGATCGAGCTTGGGCTCTGTGCTGACGGCTCAGAGCCTGGAACCTGCGACAGATTCTGTGTCTCCTCTCTCTCTGCCCCTCCTCTGCTCGTCCTCGGTCTCTCACAAATAAATAAACAACAACAACAACAACAACAAATTTTAAAAAAAGTGTAGGCAGATCCCTGGCAGCATCTGTCCCTCTCTTGTTCAGAATTTAAATAATATCTAAGGCTTGGTAGATGGTATCCTGAACTTCCTCAGAGTGAAATCATGGTGCGGAATAATCTGGTACCAAACACGAAATAACAAGTACTTTTTTTTTTTTTTTTTTTAAGCAATCGATATTTGGTAACATCTAGATGAATGGTTGTCTCTATAAGTTTATTCCGGGCACTCCCCTCCCCCCCCCCCCCCCCCCCCGCCCACCTCTACATCTTATTTGGAATTATGTGACAGTCAGCCTGTCGCACAGAATTCTGCCTGAGTCACATGACACAACCTCTTCCTCCTTGCCTCCCTCCTCCTCTTTATTTTAAGGAATGCACAGTCAAAATGAGAAGAGTTCATGCCTGCCGTATTGTTCACCAAATAGATTTCATTTTTCATTTGGTTTATTTCTTCTCTTGACTGGCAAAGAGCCTTGTCAAGGAATGTCTTTGTCACAAGCTTTATTGATCTGTCTGTGTCTTACACTAAAGAAGAATACCTTGGCAGAAACATGAAAACAGTAGTAGGGCTTAAATGCCATAGAGTAACAGTTGGCAATCTCTAGGTGAAGTCCAGACAATTGATATTTTAGGTTTTGCAGGCCATAGTCCTGTTATAATCACTTGGCTCTGCTGTTGTAGGACTTTTACAAAATTTTGATATTTTGTTTATCATGAGTTTTTTTGCATTAAGTTTTAAAATATTGCATTAAGATATTATTTACCTTTATTACCGAGTTTCTGGTCACCACCTTAAATTCTGTGCCCAAGGTGAGTGCCTCACTGGTCTTAACCTAGGTCCAGTGCTGTGGAGCTAAAGAGCAGCCACAGACAGGGGCAACGGGGTGGCTCAGTCAGTTGGGTATCTGGCTCTTGATTTCGGCTCTAGTCATGATCCCATGGTTTGTGAGTTCAAGATCCACATCCGGCTCTGTGCTGGCGGCACGGAGCTCGCTTGGGATTCTCTCTCTCTCTCTCTCTCTCTCTCTCTCTGCCCTTTCCCTGTTCATGTGCTTTCCTCTCTCAAAGTAAGTAAAGAATATATTTTACAAAAAGAAAAAAAAGCAGCCACAGAAAATTCGTACAGGAATCTGTATGGCTGCATTTCAAGAAAAATGTATTTGTCAACATTGAAATTTGAACTGTATCTAATTTTCACAGTTCATGGAATATTATTTCTTCTTTTGATTTTCAACCATTTTAAATTATAAAAAACTGTTCTTAGCTTGCAGTTTGTATAAAAACAGGCCCTTAGGTCAGAGTTTGCCAACCTCTCCTTTAGAAATACAGGTATGTCTTGTTTTTGAAGAGACACTCCGTAAAAGTCACACTGATAGTTAAGAAAGCTATATAACAATAATGGTTTTCTTAGGAGAATGAAATTATGGCTGTTTCCTCTAAAATATACTCATGTTGCTTTCATAATTAAAACTACTTAAAAGAAGAATGGATAGCTTATTTTTATACTACGAATAATGTCTCTTTATTGGATTGCATCTGAATCTCAGAACCGGGTGAGTTCACTTTTGATAGATTTGTAATGAACAGTTGGTCTTTACATGAAATTTCAAACCAACCACTGCTTCGCCTTAGGTCAAGTTGATTTACGGACAAGAGCGGGCATACCACAGGCACTGGGCTGTTAATTCATTGTCATCAAATGCTAATTTGTAAACACATATTTATGTATGCATATGCACTACATACATCTAATGTTTAAACATTCAGACCCTTGGATTTTTTGAAAACAATTATAATTACCCTTCAAACATGCACTTCTCCTCTTGCAAACAGGAGAGATATATTAAAGAGACGTGGCAAAGTGTCATTGAAAACAAACAACAAGCATGGATTTGGAAGACAGAGAGAGTCTAGGTCTGTACCCCAAATGAGTTTCATGAACAGGTGATCAGTGAGCAGAGTTTATTTTCTAGGAAAGGAAGAGGATATCTCACTATTATTTAGATGCAGCTGGGGAGGTAGATTTGTCTAATCACAGGGCCAAATTTGAAACAAAAAGTCACAAAAGGTGGGTGAGCCTCTCGTGTTAGCAGTTCTGTGTGGTGATCAATTAGCTTGACTGTTTAATTAACCACACAATCTCCAACCACCTTCCCTATATAAAAATATATTTCATATTGTAAACTGCTAATTTCCCAGCATAGATTTGCTTCACAAATTGTCTGAGAGTTGAGCTTTCTAAGCGCTTATAAAGTTATGCATGGCTTAAGTGATGCTGTAAATAAATAAAACAGAAAAGATACCGCCTATCTGGCTGCAGAAGTGTACCACCACCGGATTTCAGCCCAGTTGGCACGAGGATAATGCTGTGGAGCAATTCAAGTCTGAAACAGCTTCAGTGATACCATTTAAGCTTGAGGTATATTGGCAGAACAAGGACATGACTAAACTAAATTTGGCTGAAACCAGCTATTACTCATACTCTCTTTCTATTGCATTCACACTCCAATTAACAAACTGTGTATGATACACACACACATATATTTATAGTTTATATTTTTCCTGTGTTGGCAATGAAACTTTTTAAATTACTTTCTGTAAGCTGTAAGAATTTACTTGCTAAGCTTGGCTTCGGAAGTGATGGGGTGCACGGGTTCTTCCTGTTCATCCTAGAGAAGAGTCACATTCGTACCCGTCACCTCTATCATACAGCCACTTCTGCCTCTGCTCACTGTGTGGAATCAGGATCATCCACATCCTCTTTGTAATAACTAAGGAACTCAGAAGGAGGTTCTGTGCCAAACATTTTGCTCAGACTACTGTAATTTCCAATATGAAGAGAGGCACGCTAACACTTCAAAATTAAGTAGCTTCTGTAAGGTTACAGAGTAGTCTCTTCTGTAACAAGATATCAATCTAGCGCTTTTTAAATCAAAACCTATGGTTTCTTAAACGTCAGGTTTATTGAGGTATAATGAAAATGCATGACAAAACACAGTTCTTTGAGTTTGACGAACATACTGTGTAATCACAACCACAATCAACACATAAAATATTTTCGCCACCCTAAAATGTTTTCCCTCGTTCTTCTTGTACTTCTTTTAGATGTGAGGCAAAATCAAGAGTCAGATGCTCAACCCATGGAGCCGCTCAGGAGCCCCCTCATTATTCTTTACAATCCGTCTGCTTCCCCTAACTTCAGATCCTGGCTTCTACGATCTATGTCCCTATAAGATTGTATTTGCTAAAATGTCATAAAAATGGAATCATACAGCATGTGGATTTTTGTGTGGACTTCTTTCACCTAGCATAATACTGGAAGATTCATCTTCATTTTTGCACGTCAATTATTTTTCATTGATAAATTGATGGGCAGTCTTCCATTGTGCAGAAGTACTTCCTTGTGTTTACTCATTCACTACACGGACATTTGGATTGTGTCTAGTTTTTAACCATTAGAATAAATTGTTACTATAGTCATTGAATAAAGTTGCTATAGCCATCACGTGCAGGTATTTGTGTGGACACGTATTTTCTTTTCTCTTGCATGAATACGTAGGAGTAAGATTGTGGAGTCATAAAGATGTTTGTCGTGTAGGTTTCATTTTTATCAGAAACTGCCAGCCTCTTTTCCAAAGTGACTGTAACATTTTGCATTCTCAAAGGCAATGTGGGAGAGTTCCAGTTGTTCTGCCTCCTCATCAGCCATTTTAACAGATGGGTAGGAAATCCCGTTGTTGCTATCTGTTATTTCCCTAAGAATAGTGACATTGAGCATCTTTTCATGTGCTGGCTTTGTCATTTGGCTCTTGTCTTTGGTGAAATATCTTCTCAAATCTTTTGGCTTTTTAAAAAAAAATTTATTAATGTTTACTTATTTTTGAGAGAGAGACAGAAAGAGAGCCGGAGAGGAGCAGAGAGAGAGAAGGAGACACAGAATCTGAAACAGGCTCCAGGTTCTAAGCTGTCAGCGCAGAGCCTGACGCAGGACTCGAACTCACAAACTGTGAGATCATGACCCGAGCTGAAGTCAGACTTTTAACCGACTGAGCCACCCAGGGCCCCTGTATCTTTTGGCTCTATTTAAAAAAAAAATGGGCTATTTGTTTTCTTATTAATGTAATTTTACAAATATTATACCAAATACATGTTTTTCCAAATATTCTGTCTGTATTTTTTACTACATTTTGAAGAAATGTTAACAGAAAAATCAAAAGGAAGGCATAGAGATCTCCCATATACTCCCTGCCCCCCCCCCGCCCCCACATAGCTTCTTGCACTATCTCCATCTCTCACCAGAAGGTACTTTTGTTACAACTGATGAACCTACGCTGTCACATCTAAATCACCCAAAGGCCATGGTCTACATTTGGATTCACTCTTGGTGCTGTACATTCTATAGGGTTAGAGGAGTGTATAATGACATGTAGCCATCACTGAACTATCATACAGAGTATTTCCATTGACTTAAAAATCCTCTGTGCTCTATTTGTTCATCCCTCCATCTGAAAGCCCCAGGAACAACTGATTTTTTTTTCAACGTTTATTTATTTTTGGGACAGAGAGAGACAGAGCATGAACGGGGGAGGGGCAGAGAGAGAGGGAGACACAGAATCGGAAACAGGCTCCAGGCTCTGAGCCATCAGCCCAGAGCCTGATGCGGGGCTCGAACTCCCGGACCACGAGATCGTGACCTGGCTGAAGTCGGACGCTTAACCGACTGCGCCACCCAGGCGCCCCACTGATTTTTTTTTTAACTCTGTCCACAGCTTTGCCTTTTCCAGAACGCCACGGAGTTGGAATCACATAACATGTCACCTTGGGGATTGGCTTATTTCACTTACTAATATTCATTTAAGGCACCAGCATGTCTATTTTTTTTTTTAATTTTTAACATTTATTTATTTCTCAGACAGAGAGAGACAGAGCATGAATGGGGAGGATCAGAGAGAGAGGGAGACATAGAATCTGAAACATGCTCCAAGCTCTGAGCTGTCAGCACAGAGCCCGACGTGGGGCTGGAACTCACGGACCGCAAGATCATGACCCGAGCCGAAGTCAGACACCCAACCGACTGAGCCACCCAGGTGCCCCACCAGCATGTCTTTTAATGGCTTGGTAGCTTATTTCTACTTAGTGCTGAATAATATTCCATTTTCTAGAATATTATTTATCCTACTGAAGGACATGTTGGTGGCTCCCAAGTTTTGACAACTATGAATAAAGCTGCTATAAATATCTATGGTCAGGTTTTTGCATGGATGGATGTTTTCAGTCTTTTGGGTAAATATCGAGGAGTATAATTGCTACACTGTATGGTAAAAGCATGTTTAATTCTATAAGAAATTGCCGAATTATTTTCCATAGCAGCTGTACAATGTTGCATTCCCAATAGCAATGAATCAAAGTTCCTACTGCTCCAACACCCTTACCAGCATTTGGTGTTGCCAGTGTTTTGGATTTTGGCCATATAGGTATAATTTCTTTCTAAACTTTTTGATAGTGTCTTCAAGAAGAGTACACATTTTTAATTCTGATGAGGTCTAATTTATCACTTTTTTATGGTTTGTGAGTTTTCTGTCCTATCTAAAAAACTTTGGCCTAGCCCAAAGTCACAAAGAGTTTCTCCTGTTTTTTTTTTTCTAGAAATTTACACTTTTAGCTTTGAAACATATGTCAATAATCCATTTTGAGTTCATTTTTGTATATGGTTCAAAGTATGGACAGAGTTTCAATTTTTTGCCATTGAAAAGACTCTCTGGGTGCCTGGGGGGCTCAGTCGGTTAAGCGTCCGACTTCAGTCATGGTCTCGCAGTTCATGAGTTTGAATCCCACATCAGGCTTGCTGCTGTCAGAGAGAAGCTCTCTTCAGATCCTCTGTCCCCATCTCTCTCTGCCCCTCCCCTGCTCGTTTTCTCTCTCTCTCTCACAAAAAATAAATACACATTAAAAAAGAAAGATTATCTTTCCTCCATTGAATTACCTTTTCATCTTTGTCAAAAAAAAACAATTGCCCATATATTTGTAGTTCTAATCTGGTTCTCTACTCTGATACTTTGATCTCTGTATCTATCCTTACACCAAACACACACTAACTTGATTACTATAGCTTGATTGTGAATCCTAAAATCAGATAACATAGTTTTATTCAAATTTGTTCTTCTTTGTCATTGTTTTCTTTTCTTTTTCTTTTCCTTTCTTTATTTTTAATATGAAATTTATTGTCAAATTGGTTTCCATACAACACACAGTGCTCATCCCAATAGGTGCCCTCCTCAATGCATTGTTTTCTTTTAAACAGTGCTTTATAATAGAACTTTATACTAATATACTCCAAATAATCTAATGTACTCTAAAACTTTCCTAAGCTATATGTTTGAGTGGGCTTATTACTTTGAGATTTAGTAATCTCTCTTACTCATATATCTAAGAAGAAAGTTTACATTTTTCAAAGAATGTTACTCCCTATTTAATAAGAAACATTGCTCTTCTCCAACAAGTTCAAAAATTCAAGACTTTAGCTGAATCACAATTATAATAGGTTATTAAAATACTCATCTCATATTTTAATAGTCCATTTAGGCTAATGTAAGCTCCAAGATAAACCTGAAATCTGAAACAAAAATTACACATTTGTTTTTTAAGAAGTATGAATTTTTTTTGTTAAGATTTTATTTTTTTTAAGTAATCTACACGCCCAACATGGGGCTCAAACTCACAACCTTGAGATCAAGAGTTGCATGCTCTTCAAACTGAGCCAGCCAGGTGCCTCTAAGAAGTATAAATTCTTGAAAGTTAATTAATTATTTTTTAAAGGTTTATTTAGTTTTGAGAGAGAGAGCACAGGCAGGGAGGGGGTGGGTGGGCAGAGGATCTGAAGTGGGTTCTAAACTGACAGCAGTGAGCTCAAACTCACGAACTGTGAGATCATGACCTGAGCTGAAGTTGGACGCTCAACCGACTGAGCCACCCAGGTGCCCCTTAAAAATTAATTTAAAATTATAAATATATACAGCCAAATAAAAAGCCACTTCACAGTTATTATTCTAATCTCAATGAAGTAATTTCAAAATATATCTTGAAGATCATGGGGAATCAAGGCTTTTCTAATTCTCATGATATGCTGGTTATTGTCTTAAAAGATAATTTATTCTGAGTCTTATTGAAAAAAAGAGGGAAGGAAGAGCATGAGAAAAATAGTTATAATACTCTTCCCTGTTTGGGGGTTTATTGGGGACTGAAATAACTGAATAGTGTTGGCAGTGGGAACAGAGGCTTAGGAAGAATGGATATAGAGAAAATCAGTCTATGCTTGGCATTCCCCTCTCAGTAATAACCTCCATATTTGATCACTTCTCTTCAGTAGGGTACCTATATCCTCTTCTTTGACCTGCTGACAATCACAATTACATTTACTGAGTGCTTACTCTGTGCGAAGTGTGTTACCACTTGCCTGACAATAAATATTATTTCGAATTTGTCATGGTTACTTTTATGTGTCAGTGTGGTTAGGCCACTGTACCCAAATATTTGTTCAAATAACAGAGAGAATGTCTCTGTAGAGGTATTTTTTAGAGAAGATTGGCATTTAAGTCAGTAGACTGAGTAAAGCAGGTTGCCCTCCATAAGATGGGTGTCCTCATCCAGTGAGTTGAAGACTTTAAGAGAAAACAGATCGGAGTCGCCTGAAGAAGAGGGGATTCTGCCTCCAGATGGTCTTCAGACTTTAACTGCAAAATCAACAACTTCGTGGGTCTCTAGTCTGCTGGTCTACCTGAGTATTTTGGACTTGCCAGCTTTCACAATGACGTGAGCCAATTCCTTAAAATCTGTATCTCTCTCTCTCTCTCTTTCTGTCTTTCTATCTGTCCATCCATCCCTCCATCCATTCTATCAGATCTGTTTCTCTGGGCAACCCTTACTAGTGAGATTTCAACCTTTCTAAATATCCTGCTGGAAATTTCTTCCTCCTTTGTTATACTCACCCCTATTGCTGAAGGCTTGGGATCCCCATACCTATTTCTCTAAGTCTAAAATAAAAATCTCTAGGATTCATCCTCTGTTTTACATCACCACCTCCACTGATTAAGTCTACAATTATCATCTCTCTCTCTTGAATTCATACAACTTCCTAACTAGTCTACCTTCCCCTTTCTTCCTTTTTTCTGCTACATTATCCACAACACTACGAAACTAATTTTATAAAATGTAGACCTAGTATTGCCATTTTCAGCCTTAAATATTTTGGTGGTTTCCTACAGATTTTGGGAAAAGATATGTAACAAAAGTTTTTTAAGATGAATAATGTGTGAATATAGCCATGTAAGGCCCAGGAGAGCTCATAAAAAGTAAGATCACATTTAGGCTTATTTAAAAACAAAATAAACATAAAATATTTTAATGCATTTTGAAAAATAAACTAGGAATATATCTATATACATGGTTTCCTTCTATATTCTTTAGTCAGAATGATCTATTCTAGGATTACTTTGTTGTGATAAAAAACAAACAAACGAACAAAATACCACCTTGCTATTTAGTAGTAAGCTACTATACATTACTCCATAATTTAAATGTTTTAAAACTTGATCCTTTTTGGGTAAAAAAAAATGGCCTATTTAATAGAGGCAGAAAAAATAAAATGGAAAATTATAATGACAATATGAAGTTTTTGTTATCAGTACATATTCAGTTTAAGTTTATAAACTACTACTTATTTGCATTTTAGTATCAGTGCATGTGTCTTTGAGCCTCTTCAGGTTTCTACCCCAGGATAAAAATAGTTCATTCATATGTAGATTGAGAGTTGTTAACAAGAAAATATATGTTGAGCACCACGTTGGACCCATAGTAGTCAACCAGTACATATTTAATTTCTTTCTCCTTACCTACTGTAGAGACCAAGGAAGCGTTTTTTAAACATTTTGCCACGAACCATAATCCATAGCAAGAAATACACTTTTCATTTTTTTAACGCTATATTTTTGCCACACAATTCAAAAAGTTTGGAACACACACACAAACTCGTGTCTGCGTGCATGTGTGTGAATGTGTGCACATCTTGAAATGTAAAATAGAAACAAAAGTTTCATAAAGCAGTATTTTTATATGATAAACTGACATTTTATTTTCTATTCCAGTCTGTTTTTTTTATCTTATTTAGTCTCTTCTAGTGTTGACTGCCACCATTTAAATGATTTTATGACTCATTAACTGGTCTTGATGAATAATTTGAGTAAATTAAAACACTTTACCTTTCTTTTGGCTTTTAAGAGAGAGTTATGGGCTTTCTCAAACATCTATTTGGTTAAAGTTCACGAGAGAAAAGAGAGATTGATATTGACAATATTGGAAAATAGATATTTTCATGCTCCTCCCAAATTAAGATTTGTAACAATCATTATTACAATTTTAAGTGCTTAAGTATACACAGGAAGTTACAAAATCAGTGTTGTTTAATCTTACCTCTTCTGATTAAAGTTGACTTGTAAATTCAGTACACGATGGTTGTTTCTTCTTTCTTAGAAATGAATTCCCAGCTTTTCCAATTGTATTCCAGATGACTCACCATTTCTGCCTTGCTTTCCAGAAGCACTGCTGAAATAGAAGTATAAAAGTTCAGAAATGAATAAAATTGTAATAGTGAAGAAAGCCAGGGGTATGATTGGATAAGAATCAAAAATTAAATATTTCAGTAAATTTCTGCATCTACCACAAGGATCCAGGAACACACTGATGAATGAAGGGAGCGGGGGAAGCCTCAGCCCAGAAAACTTCAGGGCCCTGAAGAGGTCCTGGGGTCAGCCTTCCAGTGGCTGGCTGGTGACGCATTTGTCTCAGACTGACCAGGTACAATGAGGCCAGGGGTGAGTACAGAGGGAAGAGACTGACTGAAGATGTGAGTAAGTGCCTTAATTAGCACCGACTCCTTCCTAACCCCCACTTGCAAAGCTACAGTAGCCTTGAAACCCAAGCCAGAATAAAACAAATACTGAATAAAAACCCCAAAATGAAACAGTGTTAAAAAATACACAATCGCTCTTCTCTAAGAATATTGAACAAATTGTCTGAAGAAATCATAGATTTGGAGTCGGAATATTGGTGTCCCAGAAACAAGCCCTCTTTATCTGTATTTCATATTGATTTGGGTTGCAAGAAAAGAGAGGCACTCTCAAGCTTAGGCAAAAAGGATATTTACTGCTGGGACCCTGGACCAGGCTAGAAACGGGGTCACCACGTATTTGCAGCAATTCACAGGCCTGGTAGTTTGTTCCATCAGTCCTGTCTACAGTTCCTCTGCTCCCACTTACTGTTTGCTCATTTCTCCTCTCTTAATTGCTTGTCTTGACTTTGCTGGTTCACAGTTTTTTCTCCTACATAACTTCAGTTTCTGCTCGATTCCCTTGCCCTAATTCTACCCTAGGTCACTTTATTCCTATGAATCTTCTCTATTTGTTTACATGATGCAGACTGCATAGATTTCCTGGTGACAGAAACTCAGATGTAGACAAGTTGTCTTGGACCATATCACAATTGTAAGGGATGCCCTGCTTTCAGATGTCCAGCTTGTTTTTGTTAGTGTTTATTTATATTTGAGAGAGAGGGGGTGGGGGGAGAGAGAGGCAGGGCATGAGCAGGGGAGGGGCAGAGAGAGAGGGAGACACAGAATCCGAAGTAGGCTCCAGGCTCTGAGCTGTCAGCACAGAGCCTGACGGGGGGCTCAAACTCACGAACCATGAGATCATGACCTGAGCCAAAGTCGGTCGCTTAAATGACTGAGTCACCCATTGGGAATCTGAGTTAATGTTTTCCTTAAAAGGGGTAATTATGATAGAAAAATCACAAAACCCTTAACACATTTCATTTTTGCCCAGTTACATATTGTCTTAATTACCATTCTTATGCAAGTTGACGCAGGGTCATTTTAAATTTACTTATATTGAGGGGTGCCTGGGTGGCTCAGTGGGTCAAGTGTCCTACTTCGGCTCAGGTCATGATCTCATGGTTCATGAGTTCAAGCCCTGCGTTGGGTTCTGTGCTGACAGCTCAGAGCCTGGACACTACTTCGGATTCTGTGTCTCCCTCTGTCTCTACCCATCCCCTGCTCGCACTCTGTCTCATTCTGTCTCTCAAAAATAAATAAATGTAAAATTTACTTATATTGATATGTGAATATGAATCAACAATTTCCTTAACCTTGAAACTTTTTTAAAAAAAATTTTTTTAACGTTTATTTATTTTTGAGACAGAGAGAGACAGAGCATGAACGGGGGAGGGTCAGAGAGAGGGAGACACAGAATCTGAAACAGGCTCCAGGCTCTGAGCTGTCAGCACAGAGCCTGACGCAGGGCTCGAACTCACGGACCGCAAGATCATGACCTGAACCAAAGTCGGCCGCTTAACTGACTGAGCCACCCAGGCGCCCCAACCTTGAATCTTTTAATAACTCTCCCTTCCCTCATTTCTCTTTACCGGTACTTTATTCCAGCTGGAGATGCATCCTTTCTTTTCTTTTCTTTTTTTAATTTTAGAGAGAGTGCATGTGAGAGAGAGTGAGAGAGAGTCCAAGTGAGGAAGAGGGACAGAAGGAGAGAGAGAGAGAGAGAGAGAGAGAGAGAGAGAGAGAGAGAGAGAGATCTTAAGTAGGCTCCACACTCAAGGCAGAGCCTAACACAGGGCTCTATCCCATGACCCTGGGATCGTGACCTGAGTGGAAATCAAGGGACGGATGCTCGACCGACTGAGCCACCCAGATGCCCATTAACTTTTCTTAATTTTATATTGCTGCTATTTTTCTTTCCTGATTTTGGTTTCTTGATTGACGATAGACTGCAGAGTTTTCACTAAATTTATACATTATTATTTTATGTATGTATGCATGTATGTATTGTTCTATTAATTTGCTAATTCCACTTTTTGGTAGAAGACTGTTATCTCTACAGACATCACTTTCTCTTTTTTCAAATACAAATATAGGGTAGTCCATAATTGTAGTTCTTTCATATTTTTACTTTAAAAACATATTTTTGCTCCAGCTTTAGTGAGGTATAATTGACAAAATTGTATGTATTTAAGGCATAAATGTGACACATTGATATACATGTACTTTGTGAAATAATCACCACAATCAGGTTAATTATCACATCACCTCTCACAGCTACCTGTTTTTGTGTGTATGTGCATGTGGTGAGAACCCTTAAGATCTACCCTCAGCAATTTTCAAGTGTATATGATAGTGTTAAGTACAGTCACCAAGCTGCATATTGGATACTCAGAACTTATTAATCCTATAACTGAAAACTTGCATCCTTGGGTAGGCATCTCCCCTTCTCCTCGACCCCAGCACCTGGTAACCATTATTCGCTCTGTTTCCATGAGTTCAACTGTTTCTTTATATCTATATGTTCTGGGTATAAAGGAGCTCCTACAGTATTTGCCTTTTTCTGTCTACCTTATTTCATTTAGCATAGTGACTTCTAGCTCCATGCACACTGTGGCAAACGGCAGGATTTCCTTCTATGTCGTGGTTGATAACATTCTTATCTCTGTATCCATTCTTCTTTATTCTTCCATCGAAGAGTACGTTTTGAGTTTGGGCACACGTCTTGGTTGTTGCAAATAATGCTGCAGTGAACATGGGAGTGCAGATAGCTCCACGAGATACTCATTTCCTTTCCTTCCGATATATACCCAGAAGTTGGATGACTGCACCATCTGGCAGTTCTATTTTTAAATTTTTGAGGAGCCTCTATACTGTTTTCCAAAATTGCTGTACCAATTTACATTCCCACCATCAGTGTACAAAGGTTCTCTTTTCCCCACATCCTTACCAGCACACAGCCAGGGGTCTTAAACATTAGTGCACACCAGAATACCCTGGAAGACTTTTAAAAACACAGATTTTTGAGACCCAGACCCAGTGTGTTTGAAGAAGTCTGGGTTGGGGCCTGAGAACTAGCATATCTAACAAGTTTTCGGGTAACGCTGTTGTTGTTTGAGAACTACTGCCTCCCACAACTGAGATTCCGATGCTACTGAAGCCAGTGAGACCTGAATTCAAACTCTGCTATACCCCATTCAAGTAAAGTGACCTAGGTTAAACGACCTAAAATGTGAGAACCTCTGTTTATTCTTCTGTCAAATGGGAGTATTACAAGGCAACTGCAAGTCTTCACTAGTATAATGGACAGAGCCCAGCCCAGGCTAAGCAGTCCACAAAATCACTACAATTGTTTAAATGCAAATTGATAATATTTCCATATGATCAGGTGTATTAGGTTTTCCATGTGGTTTCCCCAGCATTTTATGCCTGTAGGCAACAGTGGTAGACTCCAGAATATGAACAGGGGACTCAATTAACAGTCTCTTACATTTCCATCATGACTTCATTGGAGATTTCCTTGAATTGTTGCCAATCTGTGCATCAGGGTTTGTGCTTTCACAGGACAAAACCATTTGCAGATAACGATATTTCACAGCTCTTCTGATTCGGCATTTTATTTTACTAGTATGCTTGGATACAAATAATTGTTCCTGCAGTAACATCCACAGCGAGTCGCTTCCTGGTTGTCACTTGCCCCTTCTTCAGTGTGACAGGAGTCACGGCTGGCCTTCCAGCCATGGGGTATCCACATAAAACAAATATCTGGGCAGTTACTTAATTCAGAACATCATAACAAAGACAAGCTAATTAGAAATTATGAAACTCATATGCAATGAGAACTCTATACATAGGCATGTGTTAAAAGATATATATTCACACACACACACACACACACACACACACACACACCACACAGATACACACACGTTTGTTACAGGAAAATACTTTTATCAATTTCCACCTCATCTTTGTTAAGAAAATAATAGTGACTTCATCATTACCAAATCCCTTTCTCTGGCCTAATCAGGTCTTATTCCCCCTCTCCAAGGTCCTAAGATCCCTCTCTTTTTTTTTCAATGTTTATTTATTTTTGAGAGAAAAAGAACATGAGCAGGGGAGGGGCAGAGAGAGAGGACAGGCAATCCAAAGTGGGCTCTGTGCTGACAGCAGAGAACCTGATGTGGGGCTGGAACTTATGAAACATGAGATCATGACCTGAGACTTCGAAATGTGAGATCATGACCTGAGCCAAAGTTGGATGCTTAACTGACTGAGCCACTCAAGTGCCCCATAAGATCCCTCTCCTTGAGCTGTAAGTGTCTAGGCTGATAGGTCTGTTTTCCAGTTATAGGCCAATTTCTAAGCTTTGAACTTGTGGGCAATGAAAGGTGGCTGGCCAAGCTCTTTACCTGGGTAAAACTAAGCTCCCACTCAACAAATGGTAAAATGAAATGTGACTGAAATTTACTGAACAAGCAAAATTGTGCCTTGAATTAAAAGTGAACCTCTCCAGTCCATCTCCAACCTTTACTTGTCTTTTGAAATGTTCCCCCAATTTCTTTTTGTTTTTGTTTTTACCCAGAAGAGTGTTTGCGGGAGGGATGGGGGTTGGGGGGAAGTGTCGATGACTCAGTTCAGTTTTGTAAAGTACGAACAGTTCTTGAGAGGAAACATGCTATATTAAGTGCAAAGTATGATTATTAATCTTAATATAATATTTTTAAACTGTTGCCAGATGGTGAATATAATGTAATATTTTGATAACTCCTTGTTATATTTTCAGAGACTTGGAGGCTTATTGAAAATATGAGGTTCTAAATATTTGAACACGCAGATGCTTTTTCAGATCGGTGTGACCAAATCTTGTGTTTTTTTTGTTTTGTTTTGTTTTTTATAAACAACATGTTGGAGTTTAAAAAGGAGGGTAGGGCTAAGAGAAAAGGAGGGGAAAAAATACATACAAATGAAGGATTCCTACAAGAATTCTACTGGAACAGAAGGCATTACACCTCCAGGGCGATCCATGCATCTTTTAAACAGAAACTCCCTTAGATGAGCTTGTCTAGGATCTTTGAAAGAACTTGGGCCAAGTGTGTCAGCATTAAAAATACTGAATTGGCTGGAAATACTGTTGTATGTCAACCTTTATTTGTCCTTTAAACCAAGAAAAAAGAATAAAAGTATGCCTGTAGGCAAAATAAAGCTCCCCTCTTTCTTTCCCCTCCCTCTTATTCCTCTTTCTCTCTTCAACTTATAGGAGATTGTAAAATGAATTGTAATAGAAAGTTCATATGACAAAAATTACAGTGGTGTGCCCAAGAAAACACCCAGGGGGCTTTTAGCTTCCGTTGTGCCAGGAATGAACTATCAGATCAGCCTTCTGGACTCCAATGCGACACTGTCAATAAGGATACATCATCTTTTTTGTGGTGTAGAAGAGCTGTCGGGTGTAATTCCCATTATTCCAAAGCCAGGATTTTCCATTAGTACAGCCACCTGCTGGGTTTCTCTACTCAGGTTTAATGGAGTCTGAATTTGAATTTATCACCATCTGTGGGAAGACAGGAAATGAGAGAGCATCACTAATTCCTTTCTTCATTTGCTAAGTGTATGTATAATCTTTATAAGGAAGCAGCAAAGGCAGGCAGAGATTGGGGATGGATGGGAGAATATTTTCGTTCACATTGACATCAGAGCTCCAGACCAGGGGGGAATCATGCTGTCTGTTCTAAAGCCAATTCCAGCAACAAAAAGAATGCTTTAATTTCCTATGTGATGTAGTATTGAAATGATGCAGATTCAGAATATTATTTCTCTTCAGCTTCCAAAAAGATCTCAGAAGATTTAATCAGATCTCTGGTGAGGATGAAAGACTTGGATATATACCAAGTTCGCACACACATAAAAAAAAGAGTTCAAGATTTCTAATTACTACATTAGCTTGGAAATAAAACAGTATAGAATGTAGGTGTCTATTTTATGCAGTTTCTTCTTTTCCTCCAGAGATTTTAAAAAAATCCTTCGTAGAACCCAAGAAGAAAGACCAGAGAACATCAAAACCTTTAAGACGATCTCTAGAATCAAAAGTATAATGCCTTAAATTCACATAAATGTATCTCAGTGGTTCTGACTTACTACAGAGCCACCAATGGCTCTTCATTGCCATTTCCAATTTTAAAAAGCAGTAGGCAGGTTTACCAGAAAGGTAAGCAATTTGCAAGTGAATTCTGGCACTGGCTAGTGGATGAAAGCTGGCAAGTCTGATCTGCTTACAATTTACACTGCTCCATCAGGATGTCTGTTGCCTTCTGGAATATGCTGTACAGGCAAAGATTCAGAGAAAAACTAAGCCATTCCGATACAGCAGCCACAACAGGTATTGCAGACCTCTACAACCCACAACACACCGAAGATAAGGACAGTTCAAAAGACGAGGGGGAAAATCCTCTCAGGAACGAAGAAGGATTTAAAATCAACACACACACACACACACACACACACACACACACACACAGCCCCTGAGAAAACACTGCATGCCATTGTCTTTCTTCAGGAACCATGAGTTCATCCCTTTCTCATGAATCTGCCTCCATGTTTATAATCTCGGATTAATGACTCTAAACAGTGAGTCTGTTCTAAAGTCATGGGGTCAGCTCTGTGGACTTGAGGAACTTAGATAATTGGGAGGAATGTTACTTATTACAGTGAAGCAACAATTCCAGGGGAGGAGAGGAGGAAGCACAACAAATAACCGCACTGTTGTTCTTTAAGGCTACCAAGAGAGTTAGCGCTCCTATCAGGGAGCCTGTGAATACTGTATTGTGACAAAGCAAAATGCCTCCTGGGTGCCTGCTTCTAGTGGAAAGCTTTTGATGTTTGATCTGTAATGAGACGGAAGAAGAAAACAGTTCCCCTGGTTAACTAATACATACTGGATATGAACAGATTCAAAGATTGAAGTTTCAGTTCTGGGACAAGATCCCTCATCCCACTAATTTATTATTTAGGAAATTCTTTAAGTTCTTTTCTTACAGAATATGTGATGGGTTTAACATGCTTCTGCTTTCATATTTGGCTTGGATAATAACCCTATTGATTACAATGCCATATTCCACCTCTGCCCATCTAGTTCTTTTCTCAGTGAGGATACGATGTGAATGTATGCAATTTCCTTTCGGCAAACATGAGCCATGGGACCAGGCACTTTGTATGGGTGGCCAACTAGCAAAAGTGTGAAGGGTACTTAAACAGAGCTCAAGAGGAAGGTATATTGAAAAACAAAAACAACAAGAAATAAACAAGCGGTTAATTTTACTCCGCATGGCATGGCATGGATGATGTCACGCATATGGTTATTCATACCAGGAGCAGCGACTTTCGAGATGAAGTCAAACCCTAGAAAATCTGTCAGTTTGGGTTAACGGAACATTGTTATTACCTCAAGTCAAGCAGATGGAGGGCAAACTTCTCTGCTGGATTCTGCTGCTCTTTAATTAATGTCCACATTTATTATGTCAATATAATGCATCACGTTTGGACTAAAGGTTGTTTTACTTTTTTTTTTTAAACAAGAATGATTATTTCATTTACTTTCAACATTTGAACAGTTGCACAGGATTTTAGAGGCATATGTAGACACCCGAAAAATGATGTTTAAATCAGTGTATGAAAGAAAGAGAAGGAACCAGTCTGGTTTTACATATTTCATTCTTAATGTAGAGATAGATTTGATACTTCTTTTATGAGCATTTCCAAATGAGGGATTTTGAGAGCATGCATGTGAACATATAACAAAAATAGAAATCTCAGATGATAAAACTATGCCGATCTCATTACAGTATTATTCCTTCATAAAGAAATTAATAGCTGCAATTCATTTAGGGCTCTGTTTACTCTTGTCAGTGAAGAATGGCAGTTGGGAAAATCACACAATAGAGGCATCTTATCTTATTTCGTAAATTTTTGTGTTGAGAAGGAACAAGGAATCCCTGGTGTCTGATATTATGCATGTGAAACTGTGGCGTTAAATCTTTAGCACAATTCAGAGAATAAGCCTATTATATAACAACGAAAGAGGACGTGTGCCATCACTACAAACGTTCCTTCTTAAATAGATGACAGGCTTGCATTGTTCATTTTGGGAAAATATTTTTGCACTGTTGGCTCTAGCCTTCAATTATTTAAGTTAGTCAAATCCAAAATCGTTAAAATGTGCAAATATTACCTGGAATCACTCCAAGAGGAAACAGTAGGCAGTGATCTGGCCCCTTGGATTGAACACTGAATTGCCGCTTAGTTTCCTTTCAAAGTGTAGAGTAGATATGGTCTAACCAAAATCAGTCCTCCCACTGACAGCTGGTAATAGATGTTAGTAGTTCCACACAGGGTTTGGAGTGGCTAGACCACACCACACCGAGGATAGGTTCTTTCAAGGGAATTCTTGGATGAAAATAAGTTTTCAAGTCAGACATTCTACACACACCACACACACACACACACACACACACACACACACACACTCACATACACACCCTTCAGTGTGTGTTCTGAGTTTTCAGTGTGTTTCTGAGTTTGTAGATTACTACAGCCCTTGATAATTCTAAAATCATACAGGCTCACCGGTTCACCGTAGTGATAGGGACTTGAAGAATAGATTCTACGAGTCTCCTGTGATCTCCACATTTTTTTAAATGATAATTTATAAAGGCCAGTGGTTCTCAAACAAGGGCAGTTTTGTCCCCCAGAGCAAGTGGAACTTAAGGAGGGTAGTACTACTGAAATCTAATGAGTATAAAACCTGAAATACTGCTAAATAACCCCAAATGTACAAGACAGACCCCCAAACAATCATCTGGCTTTAAATGTTAACAGTGCTGAGATTTAGAAACCCTGGTCTATTCGATGAAACCATTTGTCACCTCTAGAAAAATGAAAAAAAAAAACCCTCCATATTTGGAGATCTGTAGGAAAAAGGGTTTACAGTTCAAAGAATTATTTCCATTGTAGGTACTGGACCTAAGGAAGAGAAATGCAATACCAACATTGGTTGTCTGACTTGTGATTGAATTATATTTATACATATTATATTAATATATGTAATAATAAAATATTTAATAAATGAAAAGTTATTACTTTAACAAGTTCTTCTCTATCCACTTCTCTCTCTCCCTCTATCTCTCTTACTTTTACATCTTTCCGAAGTTATCATTACATTTCTTGGTGAAAAAAAAACCTCTCAAAAATACACTAAATTAATGTGTTAACATTTTTGTGTCTAGAATCCTTTTCAGTTTCCAGCCCTTCAAAATCTGATGTAACACACCTCTATCAGGAAACCTTTCCTATCCCTTCTCCCTAATGGTTTATTATTTCATCCTGCAGGTTGTTCACCTGTAAGTATTTAGTATTCCTCTTAGTATTTTACATGCTTTGTTAAGGATCTTTAAGTGAATCTAATAAAATCTATGCATGCTTTTCATTTTTCACAAAATAGTAATATCCTTCAAGTCTATTTCCCTTATAACATGCCCTTCTTTCTTTGTTCCTGATATCTGAGGTGCCCATTCAATCACTCCCTGGCCTTTCTTCTCTAAAACAGTCCAGGATGGAATTTGAGGTGCAGAAGATGTTCAGGAAATAATGTTTTTCTCAGACAGGTGGAGTGTGAGTCCTCATGTTCTTTAAAAGGGACACATATTGTCAATAGGCCCTATTTGAAGATGCTATCCTAGTTTTACTTCTACTTGTCCTGAAGTCATTGATGTTTAAACTAATAATTCCTATTATTTAAAATGAGCTACACAAATTTAAAGTATTTGAAGGTCTGGGAAGAAAAACGAAGAGCAGGGTAAAATTTGAGACTATCTGTGTGAGGTGTAAATAGTCAAGTGTATTCATGCTGTGAAATGTCATAGAACAATGAAAATGACAAACTAGAAATACGCATGCAGTTATGGATACATCATACACATACAGTACTGATTGAAAGAAGCCAGATCCAATATAATAATGTGCTTCTGATTTCATTACCATGAAGTTCAATACTAGGCAAAACTAATCTATATTATTAAAAGTGAAAGTTGTGGTTACATTTGGGGAATAGAGAGTGGTTAGTGATTGGGCAGGTTTCATTTCTTGAACTGGATGGTGGCTATACTAATGTATTTGCTGTGTGATAACTAACTCAGCCTGCATTATTTTTCTATTGCCAAAGTAACAAATTACAACAAGATTAGTGCCTTTAAACAACACCCATTTATTATCTCACTGTTTCCATGGGTCAGAAGTCCATGCACAGCATGGCTCAGTTGCTTCTCTGCTTAGACTCTCATAAAGCTGAAACCAAAGTGAAGGTCAGGCTGCATGACTTTCTGAGATTCTAGGGGATACTCTTGTTTCCAGACTTACTCAGGTTGTTAACAAAATTTAGCCCCAGGTGGTGGTAGGATTGAGGTCTCAATTTCCTTGCTGGCTGTTGGTTGGGTTTTGTTCTCAGTTTCCAAGGGCTACCCACTTTCCCTGGTCTGTGGTCCCTTGCATCTTCAAAGCTAGTGGTGACAGACTGAGTCTTCCCCTCATTTGGAATCTCTCTCATTTCTTCTATCTCATCTCTCCTGCCTCCTCTTCTTCTCTACAGCTCTGTGACTCTAGCGTCAGAAGTTTCTCTGCTTTTTAGGGTTCATATGATTAGATTGGGCTCACCCAGATAATCTACAATAATCTCCCTATTTAAAAGTTGGCAACATTAGTCAGCTTTTGCAAAGTCCCCTTCACAGTGGTGACTAGATTACTAGTATTTGACTGAATGACCAGAAGTTGGGAATCTTGGATGGATATCTTTACAATTCTGCCTATTGCAATACCCATTATTGTGTGCTTCTTTATACATTTGTTATATAATCCAGTGAAAAATATTTTGTTAGTTATGTAAAAATAAGTTGCAGAATATTGTCTATGTTTCTCAATTCAACCAAGAAATATTTATTGACTGCTAACATATACTAGAGAGGCAATAATCTTTATTTTTGTGAAATGTATAATTTAGGCAGATTATTAAAATTTACAAAACAATTAGTTAGCCTTTGAGAATACAAACAATGTAAAAGAAACATCAAAAATGACAGGAATTATATAAAACAATTTCCATTTTTTTTTGTTCGTCTGGAGAGTATTCTATAAAAAATATCATAAAATGATTAAAAGTTTAAATCGATCTTATATATGTGTGTCTATCATATCACTGTTATTTTTCTGTTTGAAGTTTTTCAAAAAGCGAAAAAAGAAACCATGCTATAAAGCATAGTAGGGGTTTTAAAGATAAATGTAGCCATTTATTACACATTCATTTAAATCCTAATGGTCTTTCCTTTAGGTCTATGATCTAAATCAAAGTCAAGATGCTATTTGTGGTCATAGGTAATAGCTGTCCTCAAACACTGCTGTGCAGATGCAAGTAACAAGTGTTCAGAAAAAGAAATTTTCTTATTCATGGACTGTTTCTAAAATTGACAAGGGCAGAGTTTTGTCTTTCATGTTTACCAATGCATCCCTGCATCCTGTCTATCACATAGCAGATAATCAATAACTACTTAACAGCTGAATAAGTGAATATATCTTGAGTATGAATGGAAGTATTAGAAGTGGCTATGGAAAGCCATTATGCACAGATGAAAAACCCTTTGTGTTACCTCTTTTTTCTTCCCCTTGTTAAGGAAATGCATGTGATGTGTTCCAGAGAAAAGTGATTTGTCCACCACAGCATTTCTTTTTCTGGGGTATGAAGAAAATTTACAATTTCCAGCCTCCCCTGTCATTGGGTTGGAACCTTATAAGAGACTTTTTGCCAATGGGAACATAAAAGTAAAAGTAAAGCGATAATGCCACTTCTTGGAAGCGGCAAGTCAGAACAGGTATGATGTCCCCGTTTCTTAGAAGTCCTTCCTTTCTTAGAAGTTTGAAGCAAAGAAGTGTGAAATGGTGAAAGTACAAGATGGAAAAATGGAAGCAACTGAGATTCCTAGGAGATGGAAGAGAGCCACTGATGATAGCCACCTGATCTGTATCAGACTGTGATAGGAGAGAAAAAAATAAACCTTTTAGGGGGTTCATCTATTGAGATTTCAAGTGGAGTCAGGCTGGTTGTGATTAATACATTACGAAATGACTTTTGCAAAGAGTTTTTCTTTTGCAAACATGGTGATATTTGGAGATGAGGAAGAGAATATTGAGCAGGGTTTCTCAATCTGTGTTCCAGTGAATATATACATTATATGCATGTATATACATATGTAATGTATTTGTGGGATATATGTATATAATATATAAATATGTATAAATAAGTATATCAATACAGTAAAACCTTGGATTGTGAGGAACTTGTTCTGTGAGTGTTCTGCAAGACAAGCAAACATTTCTCATAAGTTTTTAACTGATAAACAAGTGATGTCTTGAGATACGAGTAGTACGTGATGTGAAATGTCACATGATCACAACTGAGCCAATGGTTCTTCTCTCTCTCTCTCTCTCTCTCTCTCTCTCTCTCTCTCTTTTTCTTTCTCTTGCTATGGGATTGTGGGTGATCATCTCCCATGCTTGGATGCTCGGTCTCAAGCCATAGTGTTTGGCAGAAGTCGGCGATTTTTCATAACATCAGAAGGTACTCACAACTGGCATTAGTGTATTTTTCTCACTTCAAAGAACCTACGGACGGTCCTTTGCTTTTCCATACAAAAGTACGCTTAGGAATGCCTTGTTTCATTCAAGGTCAGGCTGCCTGCAGATATAGACCCTTTCCTCTGCTGCCTTATTGCCAGTACATTAAATACAGTAAGTGACAAGAGCTTGTTAATACTGCACTGTAGTCAACATCTGTGTGAGCATATACAATGGCCTCCATGCAGAGAAAGATTCCACTGAGCCAACAGACAGCAGTGATTCCATTAGTGATAGTGAAAGTTGTCCTACACAACAAGCCTCCTGTCTTGTCCCTCTCACACCAGCCACAAAGGTTTTCAAAGGTAAGTGTAGGTTGATTTGTTTATTTTTCTTTATATTTTGTATTTTCTTTATTATTTTGTATTATATTACAGCATTGTAACCATTTCTATATGAATATTTTTGAGTTGTGGAACACATCATCTGAGCTTCCATT
This sequence comes from Prionailurus viverrinus, assembly GCF_022837055.1. Lineage (NCBI taxonomy): Eukaryota > Metazoa > Chordata > Mammalia > Carnivora > Felidae > Prionailurus > Prionailurus viverrinus. Next base: position 72,371,273 of record NC_062573.1, on the reverse strand, counting down.
ATTTTTTATGGGGAAATTCACTTTGGTATACAAGGGCTTCGGATTACAAGCATGGGAATTATGCTCTCAAACCAAGGTTTTACTGTATATGTAAAATATATATTATACATTAATATATAATAATGTATACACACATGTTATTGTAGGGGAGAAAAAATAAATTTCCCTCTACTCTTCTGGGTTCTTGGTTGAGACTCTCTTGTAATGAAAAAAGTATATATATATTAACAGGAGGAAAACAAACAGAAGGTTAAGAACATGCGTACCTCCTATATACATGAGAAATACCCAGGAAAACTGAGTCACTCCTCAAAATGGGTCCATCCATTACCATCTTAACTTCCTAATGGTTCAAGCCATTAAATATCATCTTCAGTTAAAGACAATATATATTGGGGGGAGGGAAGCCAGTTATGAGAGGTTCCTAGGCAACAGTGAACAAGGGTATGGTTGTTACACAGATTTAGGTAGGTGGCCTCTCCAGTGCTTAAGAGTTTCTAGAAATTTAGTCTTTCTCTTATTCCTGGTACAAAGAAGGAGACACCTTCACAAATGGAGATCTCCCTTATAAATGTCAATGTCTCTTACAAAAGGGTAACTTCTACCTAGTTTTTAGAGCTTCTCTTGTGCCTGCTTTTCTTAAAAATAATCAATCCAAAATAATAAATCAAAAAGGTATTCTTTAGGGTAGTAAATTCTGGTCCCAGTCATTACATGTATGAATGATATTTATAGGAATATAGAAAAGTCTGTATTCAAAAAAATTATTTGTAATGTTGGGTTAAACAAAATTAAATTGTGTTTACTGCAAGACTTCAGAATCTCTAATGTACGAATATGCATTATAAGTAATTTGAAAGGGGTTTAGTAACTATTTTTTCCAAAGTTATAAGATCATAGAACTTTTTTTAAAAAAAGTTTTAATGTTTGTTTATTTTTGAGAGAGAGAGATGGAGAGAGACAGTGCGAGTGGGAAGGGGCAGAGAGAGAGGTAGACACAGTATCTGATGCAGTCTCCTGGCTGTCAGAACAGAGCCTGATGTGGGGCTTGAACCCGCGAACCGTGAGATCATGACCTGAGCTGAAGTTGGACGCTGAACGACTGAGCCACTCAGGTGCCCCACTGTTTTTTTTTTTTTGTATGAATGTTTTTTACATGGAATTTTTTTTTCTATTAACTTCCGATGACATTTATGGTCTGAAAAACACGCCATGGACCAAGCTCAAGAATGTCATTTCCCATTGCTGAGGAACTACCATCTACAATTCCACTTTCTCATCTTTAAAAGCTGCTAGGAACATAAGGCTCTGACATCTGGTACAAAATAGGTATAACCCATGGGACAGACCATAATACAACTCCTTCACCAACCCTCTATTGCTTGTACTCCACTCCTGGTCCAAAGGAAATGCTAATATACATTTTGACCAAACAACACCTAAAAGTGCTGGGTAAGCCCAGTGTAGCCACTTCTCCTTTGGCTTGAATTGGTCAGCTAGTCTCTGAACATTTAGACCTCTCAGCATGAGACAAACATCGCTTCCCTGTGTCCCTCATACTGCAAAGTATATTGATGAACTTTTTTGAATAATCCCACTGAAGACCCTTAACTAAGTAGGTACCCCATTCCAAATATTATGGACTCCTAGGCCAGCCTTCCCTAGTGCTCTTTTCTGGACTTTTCTCCTAATCTCCACCCTAGAGTCTTTTGTAGCTTCAATATAATACTTCACCAAAGTATTATACAAAGTTTTTGTTTTTCACCTTTTTCTGCTGGTCAGTCTGACAATAGGCTGGCCAGAGTCACAATTTACTCTGCTGTCTCATCTACTCTAACATACTGCTTCAGTTAAATTTCTAACCAACTGAAAGATATATCTATAGGGTTGTGCACACAGATCATGCACACTGTCCTATACTTTATACATCACTTAGACAAACTTCAAAGATTATTTCATCTGTGTTTTGTTTTCACCAAATATGCTAACATTAGACCCAGACTCTAATTATATTTAATGGCTTTGTGGAAAAGACCAGAGAAGTGAGAATTTGGAGCCTTACCTATTAATTCTAGCTTTGACCAAATCTTTAAGTGAGCTGTTTGATTCATTCTACCTCTGTGGACCTGTTTTTCACCTGAGAAATGGAGATACTTTCCTATTTTACTTTATAGTAACATCTTAAGAGTCAAATAATATGTGAAGACTAAAACATGGCTTCAAATGTGAGATGTTCTTTATATATTGATGTCTACTTTAACATTAGTTAAATATCCTCTGGATTTTGAAGTTTTGGTTCATGTTTTACTTAATATGTATATATATTTTACAGGGGAAGACATGGTTTTGTCCATGCAGGAAAATTCTAAAAATTGTAAGGGAACAACATATATGTTAAAATTGTATTATTATATGAAGAAAATAATATTCATTGGTACAATGAAAACAATCACGGTTTCCAAACTTTATAGATAATCCATGTAATTTTAGTCATGAGAAAAGAGAAGAAAAAGAGAGAGTGAAGAAAATGGCTTTGACCTAAACAGAGGAGTTAGGATTATTTTGTTTTTACTTGGATTTGATCAAAAGAGCCAAAATAGGGGAACAGATTACCTTTGTAAATAAGTATTATATAAAATACAGGAATGTATTTAGGCCAAGATATTTTTATGATCTAGAACCAAATACTAGATGTCAATACCAGCCCCTAGGAAAATCTGAATCTAAGAAATGGATTTATAATGATGTAAAAAATTCAAGTCTGGAAGTAAAAGTAGTCATGTATGAATGAGAAAGCTAACAGAACATTTCTGACAGTACAAGAATTAATAAAATGCCAGGTAATGTTTTGTGGTACTTACCTGCTTCAAAATTATTACTAATGAGAGTAATAATAATAGATAACATTTATAGATATTTCTTAGGTGCCAGAGATTGGTTCTTCCCAAGTGCTTTACAGACTGTTGATTCATTTATTCCTTGTAACCCCTGAGATAAGTTCTATTGTTATCTCCTGTATATCAAAGGGAAAAGCACAGAGTGCCCAAGAAATTTATTCAAAGTCAAATATCAAGTAAGTGGTAGAACCAGAGCAAAAATCTCAGGCAGTTTGGCTCCCAAACCCTCATTATCAAACACTATGCAGAACAGCCTAATAGAGGCATACTGTCAATAATAATGCAATGGAAAAGTAAACTCAATACCACAGCAGATGGCATTAAAGCTGAGTTTTGTATTTGAAAGATTTGAAATTAGATTCGCTTATAGAGCTGTTTTTACCAGTACATTAACTTCTTTTTTTTTTTTTAATGTCAAAACATTCTACAAAGGCACCTATGAGGTATGGAGGCTAGCTGTTTCTATCACCATCAACATTACTGTTATTACTTTTCTGGTTGCTAATTTTCTCATTTAAAATAACATGTCAGGGGGGCCTGGGTGGTTCAGTCTGTTAAGTACCTGACTCTCGATTTTGGCTCTCAGGTCATGATCCCCCATGAGCCTTGGGCTCCGTGTTGACGATGCCGAGCCTGCTTGGGATTCACTCTCTCTCCCTCTCTCAAAATAAATAAATAAACTTAAAAACAGATAAATAAAATAACATGCCAACCGAGCTTACAAATATTATATACTAAATATTTGTTAGGACAACGCAGATTTTTGTCATTGTGTTTCGTGCACACACTGTTATCTACACACCCACGCACCCACACCCACCCACACAGTGAGACTGGAGACTACGCTTTTAATTACTATGTTTTCATTGCTTGCCTAACAACTGCCTCTTGATAGACTAATAATTAGTGTGTTTTGAGTAATCCATAAATGCTACCTGTACCAATCAACCAATTGTATAACAATCCTATTGGTTAACAGTTTAGTTTAAAGTAAGGAATTTAGGCTCCTTTTGGATGTGACTTCAGCACATGACTTCTTAGTTGCTCAGATCTTTTCTACTTGGTTCTGTCATACTGTGATTATTCAGAATGGTTAAATAATCTTAGAAATTACTGAACCTGATGATAACTTTAATTTCAAGACTTTGAAGTACTCTCCTTGATGCCTCACTACTTTTATGGTTGTCTTCAAAGTTCGCACTGTCTCATTTACAAAAATCTCTATGTAGATCTATTGCAAATTGTATATAATGTTTCTTGTGCTCATCATACCCTCATCAACATATTTTGAGGTTATTAATAGCATGATAATTTTGAAGTGTTATGTAAAAGAAGAAGCCTTTTATGTAAAGGAGATCACATTAATCCAAACTGAAGTTTATGCAGTCTAAGCTTGAGGGAAAAGAAATTTGAATGCAAATCAAATTGGATTTTTCTGGAAATATCTCTTTAAGTCTGAGGAAACCACTGTAGCTGTGATTAAAATTTGTTTTCTTGTTCTCTTGTATTTGATTAGAAAAAAAAAAGTTCCTGTCCTTTTGGAAAAGTGTTTGTTAAAAAGGAACTTTACAACACTTTCAATCCCGTTTAATTATTCATTCAACAGGCATTGACTTTTACCACAGCAATGTGAGCAGAATTGGGAGTGGGGCAAACACATAGACATAGTGGATTAAATGAGAAGAAATCATAGAGACAACAAGGAAAGACTGCTCTTTTCACAAGTTTTCTGGTAAAGAAAAGAGGGGAAAGAAATCATATTAAAGAAAAACTCAAATCACAGGCCTAAGAATTCTTGGCAGCCTACAGATGCCCTTAGTAAAGCATAAAAGTAAGGAAGGGGCATCCTCTACCCTTTTAATAAAAACGGCATTTAATTTTTAACTTTATTTTTATAAAAGAACCATTCTTTTATTTTCCTCATGATCTCTTATGTTGCCTTAAATCTTCCTCAAAAAAACCCCAAAAACACATGGTTTTGGAATTTGAAAAATGAAGCAAGTTAAGGGGATGGAGTGTTGTGGAGGAAGAGAGAAGAAATGCTATTTTAGATAGCACTTAGGGAAGGAAGGTTTTTGTGATAGGTAATGTTTCAGTAGTTGCCATGGTAAAATAGAGCATCACCATCACAACAAGCAGATGATTAGATAAGAGACCTCTAGGCCAAAGGAATAGCAAAGGCGAAGGTGTTGGTTAGGAGTTTGGAAAAAAAAAAAAAAACAAGAAAGAAATTAGTGAGGAAAACGGCCACAAGATGATGTTGAAGAGACAGCCAGGAACAAGATGATAAGGACATTTAAGGACGTGGTAACAACTTTGGATTTTATCTAAGTGCAATGGGAAACAGTCTGAATGCTCTGTCAGTCATGATAAGAAATATACCTTTGGGGCACCTGGGTGGCTCAATCGGTTAAGCCTCCAACTCCTGATTTTGGCTTAGGTCAAGATCTCATGGTTTGTAAGTTCAAGTCCCACATCTGGCTCTATGCTGACAGTATGGAGCCTGCTTGGGATACTCTCTCTCCTCCTCTCTTTCTCTGTCCCTTACCCACTTGTGCTCCTTCTCTCTCTCAAAATAAATAAACTTAACAAACAAACAAACAAAAGAAATACACCTTAAAAGGATCATTCTAGCCACTGGGTGGTGAACACATTTTTAATATGCATCAGATTATGTAAGGCATATAGAACACGATAAGGCATTTGAAATTAACATAAATGTGATTGGAAGCCACTGGAGTCATATAAACAAGGTATGAAATAATCTACTTTATGATTTAAAATGATCATTTCACTGCTATACGGATAATAATTTTTAGTAAAATCTGTAAGTCCAACTAGGGGACCATAAGGTGGCCAGAATAAGAGAAAACAGTGGTTTGGAAGAGGGTATAGTGAAAAGCGGCTGGTTTTGGATACTGTGAAGGTTGCGATAAAGGACTTTGATGGAAGATTGACTTTGTGATTTATTAGAAAAAGGAGAGTTGAAAACAATTTCAAGAGACTGTTTTAATAAGAGACTGAATTAATACGTAAATGATGGCAAATGATTTGCTAAGATAGGGCAGCTTGGGGTAGGAGTGCTTGTAGGCATGAGGAATCAATCATTCTTTGGACATGTTAAATTTGAGATGCTCTCAAGCTTTCAAATTAGAATGTGAGTTTACTAGTTGGATGTATGACTGTGGCACTTAGTAACGGGTTTCCTCTAAAGAATGAAATTATGGAGGCATCCGGAAGAAGCAGGTTATGCAGTATCAGATATTTCCAATTCTCTGCGTTCCAGGCATATGGTAAAACTGCATTTCTTAGTTTCCTTATGGCTGGTTGGGGTTTTGAAAATAACTTTGAGAAGGAGCTCTTCTAGGCTAAGCCACTTAACTTCAGTATGAGGGCCTTAAGAATTCTTATTTTTCTGCCATTGTCTACTGATAGTTCTCCAGAGGGTGGTTGCTACATGAGAATATCATGTAGCATAACTTTGACCTTACTCACAATGCCATAGCATGAATGAGAAATCAACCTGGCGATTTTAGTCTCTTGAAATATGCGAGGTATTTGTTTTTGTAGCATAGCCTAGCTCATCCTGAATACTACAGAAATAATTAGTTCTGTAGGACTCAATGAGATCACATAAAGAATAAGTATAAAAGAAGACAGAATAGGTCGAAGGATTGAGCCATGGGGCACTCCAACATTTACTAATTGTAAAGAGAAAGAGGAACCGTCTTTGAATTACGTATTTTTAAAAAAATACCATTTTTACTATTATTGTTGCTTAAAAATAGACAGAAATTTAATAAAAGTATCTCCCCCTTGGGCTGGGTGGCAGAGGGAAGGCAGGGGAATACATCTTTAGGTACCAATTATAATCAGTTATAGCATACTTCTGGAGTCTGAAACAATTTGGACTATCGTTTCTGGCACAGTCACATGATAATCCACTGCTCATAGACTGTGCTTAACTTTATTATTTCTTCAGCATGTTTAAGGCTGTGGTAAAACTTTATAGCATATTTTAGTGTGTGGATAGTCTAGTATATCATACTTCAGTAAAATTTGATAGCAGTGTTAAATTTATTAAACAAGTAGGTCATTAGGCTGAGGCGGCCCTAATGCTGTGGCAGTCTATGTAACCATATCAAAATCTAAGCCTGTAAATGCCTCAAGGTCATTTACAAATCAAAACACTAAAGACAACTAATCAGAGAGCCTCAACTAGGTTTAAGCTATAGCCAATCAAATAATAACCTTTCTTCTCTTTCTAACTTTATGTAAGTCCTTCCCCTAACTCCTGTCAGCGGAGTGATCCTAAGACATTTCAGTCTGGCGCTTATTCCAAAAATATTGCTCAGATAAACTTTTAAAAATTTTAATATGCCTCAGTTTATGTTGTAACAGCACATACCAAGGTTTTGACTGCATTTCCTCTTTTGTTAATTGCATAGTTAGTTTGTTTTCCTTAGATGAATTATATCTTCCTAAACCAGTTTTACATGAATATTGGATCATTTTGATCCATCTGGTCCCTGAATGATAGCCTTTAGGAAAACATGAGGTAAAGCACACACACTCACACACATACACAACCTTTGAATTCTATAATTTACACTGAGCAATGTGTAAACTTAGCTGTCCTCATTTTATTGCTGGATACTCGATTGGCAAAAATGTTGGTTTCATGTATCTTGGTAACAAAGTAAAACAAAGCTGCACCTGTAGCCATGTTCTCTTCTTAGGATCAAAAAGCTTTACAGCAAATGTGAACGTGACCTGTTTTCATCAGTGTTAGGTATTAACTTCATTTATAAATGTGTATTTTGAAACTCTATTCTACTGCTCTTCATCCATACAGAAAGTTCATTTCAGTGCTGTCATAATTTAATACATTTGGAGGCAATTTAATCTATACCTATGAATCCAAATTCCTGTTAAAAATTAACTACTGTGATAATATTAATGGAAACACTACTGAGGTGATCACTGGATGAACAGGTACATTTTTAACATGGCTAAGCACATGCAGACAGGTGCTGACAGCTATGGCAAGGTAGATGCTTTCTTCTGACATTGATTTTGAAGTTTTTATTTATTTATTTTGAGACAGAGGGAGAGAGAGAGAGAGAGAGAGAGAGAGAGAGAGAGAGAGAGAGAGAATCCCAAGCAGGATCTGCACTGCAGCACAGAGCCTGATGCGGGGCTCGATTCCAAATACTGTGAGATCATGACCTGAGCCAAAATCAAGAGCTGGACACTTAACTGACTGAGCCGCCCAGGTGCCCCTTTGTGGCACTGATTTTAAAACAGGCCACAATTTTAGAAACAATGACAATTTTTGAAAGGATATAAATGTTTATTATTTAAATATCTCCCAATCATTTCTCTCCTCTCATTGCTAAAAAGGATTTTGGTTTCCTTTATCCTGGTCCCACCCATGTAGACAGCCCTACCACTGCCAGATTGATTTGGGTTTTGGGTAGTGCTAAGTCTCAGAAAGGGAGGGGTAGAAAAGCAAAGAGAAAGGATGGAAGGACAAGGAGTACACAGACTAGGGACGAGAATTTCGTGACTGGAAGGAACTTGTAACAAAAAGATTAGGCAGCAGGTGTGAGTGAGAATTAGAAGTTAGGGGAAAGTGATGAAGTGTTGTCAAATGGCGTAAATGGAATCTCCTTTATAGGCTTCTAGAGAGTCAATTTCTGACAGTGAAAAGTGGAGTTCATTTTGAACTCCACCTATCTGAACCCTGCTCCTTTAAAGACAAATCCTAGGTTGAACCATGAAGTTCATTCATTCACTTGACGATTATTTGCAGAATTCCTACTAAATGCCATACATTTTTCTAGGCCCAGGGAATACAGTAGTGAAATAAGTGACCCCAAACCTGTTCTTCAAGGAGCTTATGTACAGAGAACCATTAATTAAACAAATAAAACAGATTAAAAATTACTAAGGAGACCGAATCAGTAATCAAAAACCTCTCAACAAAGAAAAGCCCAAAATCACATGGTTTCACTGGTGAATTCTGTTGAACACTAAAAAAAATAATGATAACATTAATCATTCTCAAACTCTTCCAAAACTTTAAGAGAAGGAAGCACTTCCAAACTTATTTTATGAAGCCAGCATTACCCTGGTATCAAAGGACACTATACAAAAACTATACACACGGGGGCGCCTGGGTGGCGCAGTCGGTTAAGCGTCCGACTTCAGCCAGGTCACGATCTCGCGGTTCGTGAGTTCGAGCCCCGCGTCGGGCTCTGGGCTGATGGCTCAGAGCCTGGAGCCTGTTTCCGATTCTGTGTCTCCCTCTCTCTCTGCCCCTCTCCCGTTCATGCTCTGTCTCTCTCTGTCCCAAAAATAAATAAACGTTGAAAAAAAAAATTTAAAAACTATACACACAAAATAAACACAAAATTCCTGATAAATACAAAATTTCTTTCTTTTTTAAAAAGTTTATTTATTTATTTTGAGACAGAGAGAGAGCAGAGGAGGGATAGAAAAAGACGGAGAGAAAGAATCCCAAGTAGACTCTGCACTGTCAATGTGGAGCCCAATGCAGGGCTTGAACTCGTGAGCCAAGAGATTATGACCTGAGCTGAAATCAGAGTCAGATATTTAACCAACTGAATCACCCAGGTACCCCTAAAACACAAAATTTTTTAACAAAATATTGACAAACTGAATTTAGCAGCACATTAAAAGGAACCTTCCACCATGATCAAGTAGAATATTAATCCTGTGATGCAAAAATGGTTCAATATCCATAAATCAAAAAAAAGTGATATATCACATTAATGAATTAAAGATAAAAATCATGATTATCTCAAATGGTGCAGAAAACATCTGACAAAATTCAACATCTTTTCATGATAAAAAACTCAACAAACTGGGCACAGAAGAAATGCACATCAACATAATAATATCTATATATGACAAGTCATATATGATAAATGGTATCATCAACAATGAAAGATTGAGAGCTTTCCTGCTAAAATCAGAAATATGAAGAGGGTGCCTACTCTCACCACTATTATTCAACATAGTATTAGAATTCTTAGCTAAAGCAATTAGGCAAGAAAAATAAATAAAAAGGCATTCAAATTGGAAAAGAAGACATAAACTTACTCTGCAGATGATATAATCACATTCATATGTGATTATCTTTTACCACACACACACATACATATATATCTCAACCCTAAAGACTCCACCAAAAACTGTTACAACTAATAAAACAAAATCAGTAAAGTTACAGGATACAAAACCAACACAAAAAGCCAGTTTGTTTCTATACATTAATCCAATAAACTGGATTATCTGAAAAATAAATAAAGAAAACAGTCCTATTTATAATAGCATAAAAAGGGGCACCTGGGTGGCTCAGTCAGTTGAGTGTCTGACTTCTGCTCAGGCCATGATCTTGTAGTCTGTGAGTTCGAGCCCTGTGTTGGGCTCTGTGCTGACAGCTCAGAGCCTGGAGCCTATTTCAGAGTCTGTGTCTCCTTCTCTCTCTGACCCTCCCCCATTCATGCTCTGTCTCTCTCTGTCTCAAAAATAAATAAACTTAAAAAAAAATTTATAATAGCATAAAAAATAAAAATAAAAACTTGGGAAAAACTTTAACCAGTGATGTAAAAGATCTGTGCACTGAAAAATATTAAGATATTGATGATAGAAACTGAAAAGATACAAATAAATAGAAAGATATTCCATGCTCATGGATTGGAAGAACTACTATTGATAAAATCCCCATAAAACCCAGAACCATCTGTAGATTCAATGCAATCCGTATAATGAAAATCTAATGGTATTTTTCACAGAAGTATAAAACAACTTAAAATTTATATAGAACCACAAAAGACTCAGAACACCCAAAGCTATTTAAATAAAGAAGCAAAGGGGGAAAATGGGTAATGGGCAGTGAGGAGGGCACTTGTTGGGATGAGCACTGGGTATTGTATGTAAGCAATGAATCATGAGAATCTACTCCTGAAGCCAAGAGCACACTGTATACACTGTATGTTAGCTAACTTGATAATAAATTATATTAAATAAATAAATAAATACATATTCAAAGAGGTACATGAACCCCAATGTTTATGGCAACATTATCAACAATAGCCAAGTTATGGAAAGAGCCCAAATGTCCACTTATGAGTAGATAACAAAGACTGGTATATATATATATATATATATATATATATATATATATATATATATATATACAATGGAATATTACTCAGCCATCAAAAAGAATGAAATTTGCCATTTTCAACAACATGGATGGAGCTAGAGTGTATCATGCTAAGTGAAGTAAGTCAGTCAGAAAAAGACAAATATCATACGATTTCACTCATATGTGGAATTTAAGAAATAAAACAGATGAACACATGGGAAGGGTAGGGAAGAGGGAGGGAAACAAACCATAAGAGACTCTTAATGATAGTGAACAAACTGAGGATTTATGGAGAGAGGTAGGTTGGGGATGGGCCAGATGGTTGATGGGCATTAAGGAGGGAACTTGCTGTGATGGGCACTAGGTGTTGTATGTAAGTGATGAATCACTGAATTCTACCCCTGAAACCACTACTGCACTGTATGTTAGCTAACTAGAATTTATATAAAAATTTAAGAAGGAAAAAAAGGAAGCAAAATGCTGGAGGCACCACACTTTCTGATTTTAAATTATATTACAAAGGTATACTAATCAAAACAATATGATATTGACATTAAAACAGAAACACAGACACTGTATTCAGTGGAACAAAATCAAGAGCCCAGAAATAAACCCGTCTGTATATAGTCAACTAATATTCAACAAAGGAGCTGAGAATACTCAATGGGGAAAGGATAGTCTCTTCAATAAATGGTGCTGGAAAAACTGGATAATCACATGCAAAAGAATGAAATTGGACATCATTCTTAAACCAGTTGCAAAAAAATTAACTCTAAATGTATTAAAGACTTAAATGTAAGACCTAAAACCATAAAAATCCTGCAAGAAAACTTAAAGAAAGAAGCTCCTTGACATTGGTCTTGGCAATGATTTTTTGGATATGATACTAAAAGCACAAGCAACAAAAGTAAAATGTATAAATGGGGCCATATCAAACTAAAAAAGCTTCTATATAGCAAAAGAAACAATCAGCAAAATAAAAGGACAACCTACAGAATAGGAGAAAGTATTTTAAAATCACATATCTGATAAGAAGTTAATTTCCAAAATATAAAAGGAACTTACAAAAATCAATAGCACAAAAAACCACTCAAACAAACAAAAATACAATCCAACTAAAAAATAGACATTTTCCAAAGAAGGTATCCAAATGGCCAAAAGGTGTATGAAAAGGTGCTCAACTAATCATCAGGGAAATGCAAGTAAAAACGCCCATGACATATCACTCCACACCTGTTAGAGCAATCATAATGATAAAAAATACACAAAAGCCAAACAAAAACCAACCAACAAACTCACAAGAGATAACAAGGGTTGACAGGGACACAGAGAAAAGGGAATCCTTGTGCACTGGTGGTAGGAATTTAAATTGATAAAGCCACTATGGAAACCAGTATGGAGGTTCCTCAAAAACTTTAAGGGAACCACCATATGATCCAGAAATCCCAATTCTGGGTATATATTCAAAGGAAATGAAATCATTAAAGAGATATCTGCATTCCATGTTCACTGCAGCATTATTTGACATTAGTCAAAACATGGAAACAACTTAAGTTCCCACTGATGTATGAACAGATAAAGAGAAAAAGAACACATACAAAATATATATTACACTCAGCCATAAGCAAGAAGAAAATGGTACCATCTTTGTCAACATGGATGAACCCTGAGGATATGATGCTCAGTGAAATTTATCAGACAAAGACAAATACTGTATGCTCTCACTTTCATGTGGAATTTTAAAAAGCCAAACTCACTGAAACAAAGAGTAGATTGGCGGTTGCCAGGGGCTGCAGGGTGAAGAGATGAGAGGATGTTGGTCAAAGAGTACAGACTTCCAGTTAGAATAGAAAGAAATTCTGGGGATATGGGATAATGTACAGCATGGGGACTATAGTTAACCATACTGTGTTGTGTACGTGCAAGTTTCTAGGTGAGTAGATTTTAAATGCTCTCGCTGCAAAAAGGAAAACAAAAAGACAGAAAAGGAAAAAAAATGTATTAATTAACCTTATTATGATAATCATTTCACAATACATATATATATCAAATCATCACACTATAGATGTTAAACTTACATAATGCTACGTCAATTACATCTCAATAAAGCTGGGAAAAATTAAACTAGTAAAGTATATGGCAGGGAATAATAAATTAGCTAAAAAGAAAGATAAATCAATAAAGATAGAAAGTGTGGGATTGGGGCAGTCTAAACTGGAATATCAAAAAAAAAAAGAAAAAGAAAAGAAAAGAAAAGAAAAGAAAAGAAAAGAAAAGAAAAAAAAGCCTCACTGAGAAGGTGACCTATCTGCAAGTCCTGACATTGAAGGAGAGATCCAGAAAGATATCAGGGAGAGGAATCATCCAGAAAGAGGGCAGAATGAGGGCATAGGCACTGAGTTAGTGGAATCATTGCCTGTTCCAGGATAACAGAAGCCTGTGTGGCTGGGGTTGAGGCTGGGGGTAGATAGAAGAGACCCGAGAGGCAACAGGAACAGGTCTTGTACCTTGTCTGGCGTTATTTTAAGGACTAACTTTTACTCCAAATGAGATAATCTTTTGGAAAATGTTGAAGTTTCCATGTAAAAGAATCAAAGAGATATTGCTTTATTTATATCAAAGTATACCGTGCATCGTTGTTTCAATTTCAGGCATAAATTAAAATTGGGTGGATAAAGCCATTTACATTAAAAATTCAGTTATGAGATTGATTGTTTTTGTGAAATTATCTTTGGGAACTGTAAAGTTCTAATTAAACATTGGTTAAGTAAAAATAAATATGTAAAACACTTTGCAAAGAGCTTCATTCCTAGGAAGCTTAAAATAAAGAGAGCTATAATTATTGCTATCATCAGAGTTTCTTCCTCTTGGTGTGAGAGCCATCCTGTGGTACTAAGATATCAATTACACAGACATAAAATAAGGTGAACAATGTTTTATGGGATGACAATTTTCTTTATGAAACATTTTCCTTGGTAAGTTTTGGGGAAGTGTTTGTAATGTCATAATATCTTCTCTCTATCACAGATTGTTGTCCTTCAGCTGATATAAAAGTATGTCGAAAGGCAACACAAGATTTAAATGATATCTACTAAGAAAAGTGTCTGGGACAAAATGAGACAGGATTTATCTACCATTAAGCTAGTACCTGTGGTGAGAGATGAAAGACTGGACTCTAAATTCAGTGTTAGATGTGTATAGAGGTAACTTACAAAAGCAAAGGACAGGGGAATGTTCTAAGAAGCCATGAACGCAATTCACGAGAAATTTTTGTTTGGTTGGTTTTTGTTTGAAACTTCTATATTCAGACCTGCTCTCTCCCAGCCCCCACAGGGTGAGGCAGCAAACAGAAATTTAATCTGGGGGACTGGGCCAAAGTGCCAGGGTGAAAAATGGCTGCAGATAATGGGGATTAAATGAGAAGGCCACTGAACAATGTTCTCTGGAGGCCAGTAGGTTTAGTCAGGACAAGGCACTGGATATTAGGCAGAAGTATTTTATACAGCTTACATTCTCTGCCAATTTGTATAGTTACCAAATACAATTTGTATAGTTGCTTAGTGGGCATTTCAAGGCTGATATGAAGAGGATATCTAACCACATCCCAACATTCTTCAATCTTCTAGAAGCCTAGGCCAGAGTCGAAGAAAGTTGTTGCAAAGCAGACTGCCTATAACACAGCTGTACATTACTGGATCCATTGGCTCTTGGAAGACTGTTCTACATATGGTAGAAAGATGCTGAGTCCATGGTTTCAAAATATCTAGGATTGAATCCTAATGTGGTCACTTAGAAGTCTTGCCTTGAGCCATCTCTCTACCTGTTCTACTCTATCAGTTAAAGAGAGTAACTTTAGGGGCACCTGGGTGGCTCAGTCGGTTGAGCGTCCGACTTCGGCTCAGGTCATGATCTCACAGTTCGTGGGTTCGAGCCCCGCATCGGGCTCTGTGCTGACAGCTCAGAGCCTGGAGCCTGCTTCGGATTCTGTGTCTCCCTCTCTCTCTGCCCCTCCCCCGCTCACGCTTTGTCTCACTCTATTTCTGAAAAAATAAATAAATGTAAAAAAATTTTTTTAATTAAAAAAAGAATAACATTTAATAATAGGATTAAATAAGGTGTAGTGTGTGATACAGAGCAGATATGGAATGAAGTATAAATATTAATATTAGGTTTAGTGAGTTGGCATCAATGAAAATTGGATACTCAGGGTGTCTTAATGGTTACAATGACCATCGTACCATATTCAAATAATTGAATCATTGTATTATGGTCAAAAACAAATAAATCTATCAATTTCCCTTTCCCTACACCAGAAAATGAACACAATAAAAGTCCCTTTTAAGTAATAATTCATTTTGGTGACCATCCTTCTTTTCACTAATTCTCTTTACCTTTGGGGAAAAGTAAAAGAAAGAAAATATAAAGTACACTTATGAAAGTCGTTGCATTCCTTAACTCTAACTTTTACATCCCTCCTCTTAAAATGATCATTTCTAAGTATAGAAATATAATATAGAAATATATTATATGTATACATATATAGTATATATATTAGATATAGAAATACATATCAAAAAGAGAGTCCATTTAAGTCTCTCTCTCTCTTTCTCTTTCCTTCCTCTCTCTCTCTCTCTCTCTCTCTCTCTCTCTCTGTCTCCCTCTCAGCATACAAGGTCATTAATTGCTATTGGGACCTTCATAAACCCTAGTCTGCCGATGGGGTGAGAACTCTATTGTTAAATGTATTATGGCAGGACTGTCTTTGGAGATTGCCTGCTTGATTGCTTTGTAAAGGCCCAATGGCACACAGCAATTAAAATCCATAGACCTCTATAACCCTTCTGATGTTTTATGGGCCTTTTTGTGTCCTTCGGTAGAGTTTACCATTTGTGTATTTCCCACTGGGTCTCTCTTTCAAAACTCTAAGTGGGATTTTTTTTTAATCCACTGTGATAAAGCTAGTTATACATCATGTGAAAGGTTAATGAATATTTTCAGAAGGAGCATATGTTTTAAGTCAGAGGGTGAAAGTTATAGTAAAAAATGGTTCTATAAAAACGAACAGTGTTTTCCCAATCTCATCAGAGTTAATTTGCATAAACCTCACCAATACCTGTGATTCCTAAAGTAAAGCAGAGTTTGTAAGATTGAGCTGACCTCAAAAATGAAGGAAGTGACTTGAGTTTACATGAAAAGCCCACTTTTAAACTACTACACAGAAACAGGACTGTTCAATTGTCAGGTTTGTACCACATACAGAAACAGATACATCTATTTATTTTCTATTTCACTGGGAAGTTTCCCCTGAACAGAAGTCTTTGCAAACAAAGATTCTTAGCTCCTGTCTAGATGTGGGCAATTTGATGTTGTAATAACTGGGGAGAAGCCAGAGAGGAGACCACCAGAGTGGTATTAAGGAAGACAGCACAGTTGAGTACAAGCTCTGGTTCTGAAAAGGGTCACAGCACCAGGTATCTCTGTACTTTCAGCTCTGCCATCAGAAGCACTTAGGACTCTAAAAACAAAATCATTAGGCATTTCATAATGCTTCTGGTCACTTGGAATAACTGCTTTCTTTCTCTATATCATTTCTTTTCCTTTCCCCCTATTTTCTCACTCTTCTTTCCTTCTCTGTGTGTCCACTCTCTCATACTCAAAGGGCACTTAGAAATCTTCATGGGAGAAGTGATTTGAACATTTTAAAAGCAAATTGGGCAGCGTCTGGAGCTCTGTAAAGTAAAAGTAGTATTGAACTTGGAACGTGAACGCTGAGCTTCAGATTGTACTCTGCGCGAGGCTCACATATCCTGCAACTTGACAAACTGTTGTATTAGGTGGAAATGGTAGATCTGAGAAGGGGACAAGTCCCTTCTTAAAACTTTTCGAAATCATTCTTCTGAAAAACATTTTGTGTATTGTAGCTGGGGGAAAAGTGATTATTCTATCATGTGTAGGTGGTGTGGGAGGAAAGGAAGATGAACGTAATGGTAATGCATCCCATTATTTAATGGAGAGAGGGCTAGTTCTTAATCCCCATTACCAGATGGTCACAGATCAACAGGAATAATTCAGTAGCTCTTCGTCTAGCTCCATGGGGTTCTTATCTGCTTATGAACACACATTGCAATATGATTTTTAAATATTATGGTTTTTAAATTTCTAAACATTATTGCTTTTAAAATTATTACGCTGGGGTGCCTGGGTGGCCCACTCAGTTAAGCGTCCAAATCTTGGTTTCGGCTCAGGTCATGATCTTGCAGGTTGTGAGTTCAAGCCTTGCCACATTGGGCTCCATGCTCATAGTGTGGAGCCTGCCTGGGATTCTCTCTCTCTCTCTCTCTCTCTCAGTCTCTCTCTCATTCACTCTCTCTCTTTCTCTTTCTCTCCCTGTCCTGTGCACTCTTTCAAAATAAATAAAATAAAATAAAATAAAATAAAATAAAATAAAATAAAATAAAATAAAATAAATAAAATTATTATGCCAAGTGTCAACTCGTGAAACTGGAAATAAACAGTTCAGTCTAGTTAACAATGCTTTCTAGAGCTATATTGTCTAAAATATTGTGTGTGCTCTCCATGCATCTAGACTACCTGTCATGCTTGTTTAAAAGATAGATTCTTAGGCTACTCACTTGAATTGAGATATTTGTGAATAGTCACTGAAGGCAAATCTCCTCACAAGATCCTTAAGCACATGAAAATGTGAAAAACCTTGTTTTAGAGTTTAAATTCCACCTTTCTTTTATTCAAGTAGGAGTTAGTCCTGAAAATAAATGCACATTCCAGGCACTATGGAGGTGTTTTACAGTCACTCATTTAATATTTTCAATATTGCAGAGTAAGTCCTATTACCTCTAATTTATTGATAACCCTTGGTATTCTTCATTTATTCATCAAAAATTTTTCTTTTAAGTACACAATGCCTTCTAGGTACTGGGAAAAATGATGAATTAGACGGCACCTATTCCTGAGCAGCTTTTAGTTTACAAGAGATCTGAAAAAAAGTGGAGCAATTACATTTTCTAATCTCTTTGCCATTTCAAATGACCCCAAATCTGCAAATAATTAAATGAATTAGCACTCTACATATATAACATTATTTATATATTAACATTATATAACACACACACACACACACACACACACACACACACACATGAATGCATACATTTTCTCCTTGAAAACTCCATGGTAAGAAAATGGTCTTTTTAGTGATCTTTCTGTATTAACGGTCTCTGAACTATGTGAATTTATGACCTTTATAATAAATATGTGAATAAAATCGTTATTATATATTTGCATATTAGAATTTTAACCAAGAAAGCACAGGGACTTTCTAGAAGACTATGTGATGAGATTATATTATTCTGGAAAGAGATGACAATAGAGGCATTTTGAGTGGGTTCAAATTATGACTGTAATATCTAATAGTTTTGTGACTTAGGTAAACATTGTAACTCATCAGGTTAAGTTAAACAATCTTCTTATTTTAGACATTTGACAAGTTAGTGAATATTTCTGAGCCTCAGTTTCCTTGAATGTAAAGTGGGTAAAATACTATTGTTTATGAAGAGTAGTTTTAAAAATGAAAAAAAGTTAAATATGCAAAGTATGTTGTTCAAAATAGAGAGTTAATGCAGTTTAGTTCAGTTAAACTCTCTAAGTTAAGCTAGTTATTATAGTGCTAGTCTTAGAGTACTTTTCCCTACTGGAGACTACCAATGAATTTGTGACTATCCATTGATTTTCTGCAGTGGGGAGACAATTCATTCTATATTACTGTAGCATCCTTACTGATGGTGTACCTACAAATTCACCCTTGTTAAATTGCACTTGATAAACAGACAGCTATAATATAATTATCATTATAGATAGACAAGGCAAATATAACTATTTTGGATTAGGCTGCTTTTATACTCTACCTCAGTGGTTAAAAAATGAGTGAAGTAAGGATGGCAAATCTGTGATATTTACACTGCCAATCCGTCTTTCCCATCTCACTCTTACATCGCTAATAAATCACTGCATTCATATGATGAGTCTGACCTCAAAATACTCATCAACACAGGCAGCCATTACCAATAAATCAGAATTGATAACCTAATTGAAATGACAGTTTTTTTCAGCTCAATTAGTAATGCAGAGTTGATCAGCATTTACCATGATCTAAATCCACAACAGATTACTTTTTAAATCAGAAAATAACTTGTTCATTTACATTTAGGTATTTTTCCACAGTGTATGAAATAGTTACATTTGTTTTCCCAGGCAAGCCTTCCCAAATCTCAGGTCTCAGGGAAATCAAATGCCTAATCAGGTTCTATTTTATAAGTTTGGACATGGAACAAAGATAATCAAACAGTTTTGAAGTATTTGTCTAAGGTATATCCCGAAATTCTCCAAGTTTTAGTATTTTTCCTCCTTCAAGAGATAATTATATTTAAAGACACAAATCAATTTTTCCTTTATGTGTGCTAAGTTAAGACTACATTAGGCTCCAGTTACTTCTCAAAATTTAATTAAATCATGCCTCCTCTGTTTACATCTGTCATGCCATTCACAGGCATCATTTTGCCAGTGTTTTTTAAACCTATACCTTCCAAATTTGTGGATATTCTTACTATATAAATACCAATTTGAATGTTTTCAAAAATAGATACAGAAACATTCATTTAATAAATACACAAAAAACATACTATGAATGGATCATTTCTGGAAATCTGAGTATAGATTTGTATTAGTTTTGATCCTGAAGGTGGTCCTTCCCAGACTTAATGTGTTTTTTTTCCTTTTCCCTAGATTGCAGAATCCACTTCAGTGTGGAATATGTTTTCCACTGCCCACTAGTCACATTCAAAATAAAATATTTTATGTAGGGTCCAGATATTATTTTAAGTGACTTATACCTCACTATATAAATCATTTCATCATGCCCTATACAGATTGTGCTAAAAATAGAAAAAGTAGGGAAAACTACCATGTTTGTTTTATGAAGCTACTATATCATCAATACCAAAACTAGATAAGAACAATACAATGAGATAAAACTTACAAGCCAAATGATTAACATCTAAATAAAAGCATCCTCCTCCAGTAATGCAGACAAAACACATCATAATAAATGCAATAATTGCAACAAGCATATCAAATTAAAAAGTTTGTCTTGGGCACCTCAGTGGCTCAGTCGGTGAAGCATCTGACTCTTGGTTTTGGCTCAGGTTGTGATCTTGTGGTTTCCAGAGTTCAAGTTCTGTGTGGGGCTCTGTGCTGGCAGCACAAAGCCTGCTTGGAATTCTCTCTCTCCCTCTCTCTCTGTCCCTTCCCCACTTGCACGCTCTCTCTCAAAATAAATAAATAAACTTAAAACAAAAGTATCTGTTAATTTCAGTGCAGGTCATGATCTCACGGTTCATGGGACTGAGCACCACATCAGGCTCTGTGCTGACAGTGTGGAATCTTCTTGAGATTCTCTCTCTCTACCCATCTCCTGCTTGTGCACATGCTCTCTCTCTCTCACAATTAAAAAACAAAAACTTATCTCAAGAATATGATGATATTTTAGTATAAGTACACCGATTAATATTCTTTACCCAAATAACAAATTAGATGGAAAAAATAGAAACTTAGAACATGTAGGAAAAACACAGAATTCAACAACTATTGATACCTTTAAAAAGTAACTTTTAGTAAAGATAGGAGGGAAGTACGTCTTAGAAGTGATAGGTATGTCTTACAAGATATGTTCTATTAAAAAAATATAGAAAATGTTAATGTGTGAGGCTTTAGATATATCCTCACTGACATTGTTAAAATACAAGGTGCTCTGCTGTTACCTAACTACTGGAGGTCCTACTCAATTCAATAATACTAAAAAAGAAAAGAAAAGAAAGTCATAAGATGGGAAAAGACCAGAGAGGCTGGTTATTATTTACAGAGGAGAAAATTGTACACACATAGACAAAGAAGAGACTTTAGCAAGTTTTCTGGGCACACACATGCATGAATACACACACACACGCTGTCTGTCTGTATCTGCACATATGTATACATATTTATTTATTTATACATATATATACACACATTTCTTATTTCTCATAAATCCTTACAAAATATAATTAAGTAAAATGTCTTACTCAAAATAGCAACAGTATGTAAAAGTTATATAAGATTGTATCTACAAAAGTTGTACAAGAAATATAATGGACAAAAAATAAAAAACTTTACTGAGGAGCATTAAAAAAAGCAATACATGAAGAGATGCACTATGTTCATGAATAGGATTTATGGTATTTATGGTATTACAGTATTACTATATAAATGTAGTAGTTTTATTCCAATCTATATATCCAATTTAATTTCAATGAACATATCAAGGAATTCTTCATGAATCTTTACAAACTTCCTATATGATTTAACTCTTCATAGCAGGAAACAATAATGAAAAGCAAATACTAAATAAAATAGCCATGAAAATTTCAAAGACTAAGTTAAGAAGATTTTTAAAAATAATATAAATTCTGTTTAAAACCACATTTTTTTTCTATATCAGGTTACATAAATAAAATCTATATGGACTAAATCATAAATGTAAAGAGCAAAACTTTATAATTCTTAGAAGAAAAAATTGTTTATAGTATAGAAACATGTAAATGGTTAATTTCAAAACTAATGTTGAATGAAACAAAAATTCATGGAATTGTAAATACAATATCACATCATTTATGTAAAACATTTAAAACATCGGAAACAGTACTACACATTGAATATATATATATATATATATATATATATGTAAATTAAAAAATGAATTGTGATAACAGACTTCACTATGGGATATGAAGAACAGAGGTTAAAGGGACTAGGCGGTTCAAAAAGACTTCAGCTATATTTGTAATATTTCATTTCTTTATGATATTATTTGAAACAAATATAAGCATTTGTTAATGCTTAGTGCTTGGTATATGGGAGATGCTATATACTTTCTGTACATTTCTGAATATCCATTGTCAAGATGCTGGTCACTGAACTACATTTTGAGTAGCAAGGCCCTAGCTGACTTTCTGTTTAAACAAATGATAACTGCATCAATTTGCAACAAATCCTGCTAATGTCTTTACAGGGAAAATGAGAAGAGTAAAAGATTAGTAATTTATCCCAGATGCCTATTATGAGGTATTTGGTAATTTAATGTAATCCTTAATGAAAATGAAATAAGATACTTGGTTTTGCTAAATAGCCTGAATGGAGGTGGTTGAAGAAATTGTATCAATATTGAAGCAAGGAATCTTACTCTTGAAATACAAAATCACCAGTCAATAAATCAATATCTATATCTATTTATCTATCTATATTCACTTGAGTCACTTCTTTCCATTTTATTCATAATGTTATATTCTCATTTGCCAAGAATTCATTGTGATCTAGATGTATCTACAGGAGTTAGTTACAAAAGTTGACAAAACAGGATTTAGTAAATAGGGTGCTATAACATTTAACTAAAGTGAGACGCACTTATTTTGATTTGTTTTTTTCATCAACATTTTACTTTCTGTTTTTAGAAGAAAACTTAAAAAAACACCTTATTCTAAGTGGATTAAAATAATTATTTGACATCAAATGACTTACAAAACAGCAGTTAATCATTTAAGTCTCAATGACCACAGACGTGAAATAAATATAAAAAAATGAGATATGATCTCCCAAATTAAAAGTCTGAAACAAACACATTTTTAAATTATACTGTACTTTAAAAAATAAAATTGGATACTGCATCAACCTACAGAAAATATAAACAGAATAAAGTATAACAGTGAAAAACAAGTAGGACTTTTTCTCATGGGCAAAACTAATTCCACTGACCCCACGTGATTTGGAGAGCACTGAACCACAGAAACAAAGAGGTCTATCTGAACAGGGGAGTAAAGTCCATGCATAAATCCAATGGGGGTACATGTGTCTCCTTCCAAAAAGAAAAGGCCCTTTGGCGTCAGACGGTCTGACAGTATGCCATGAGAAGGGAGGTAGATTCAGACAGAAATGAATAATATTGCGAGAAAATGTAAGTAGAAGTCAGCTGCGTGTTTTTTTGTTTTTTTTTTTTTTGTTTTTGGTTTTGGTCATTGTTGCTGTTTACTTGCTCGTGCTAAAAAAACGAGAAGAAAAAAGTGACTCGGATTTTAGTTTTGATATTACTAACACACAGCTCTGTGAACTTCTTTATGACACTTCTCCAGGTCTCAGTTTTCGCAGGTCTAAGAAAGGAGTAGTAAGCCAGGAATTTCTCATGTGCCACCTAACTCTAGATTTGATTTTTCTGTGATTATAAGATTATGGAATTCATTGCTACCACCTGATAACAGCGTAAGTAGAAGCAACTTGCACAAGTTTAGGCTTAATATTACACACCTGATTACTCATTTTTGGTACAATATCTCTCAATTCCAAACTACAAAAAAAAACCAACTTATAAACAACAAAACATTAAACAAGAAAAAAAGGAAATAGCTTATTTTACTACTGGGTATTTTGGCCACATGTCATTCAGTCAACTTACTGCAAAAATCTGGGAAGCACGACTGCTGTGAGCTTAAGAGCTTGAATAGACAAACATTTACTAATCTAAAAGAAATTAGGTATACTCTACTACTGCTCTCATCTGACATGTAAAATATTATATACATATATATATACATATATACACACACACACATTCACCACATAAATAATGCATACCATAGAATACTGAAGAGTCACTAAAATTCAAGGTAAAACTTACAAATTGGGGAAATACATTTAATATATTTTTTTAAATTTTTTTAAAGTTTATTTATTTTTGAGAGAGAGCACAAATGGGGGAGAAGCAGAGAGAGAGGGAGACACAGAATCCGAAGCAGGCTCCAAGCTCTGGGCTGTCCTCAAAGAGCCCAAAACGGGGCTCAAACCCACAAACCATGAGATCATGACCTGAGCCCAAGTCAGATGCTTAACCAACGGAGCCACCCAGGCATCTCGGGAAATGCATTTAATATAGTAAGAGGACAAATGAGATTGTAAAACCATACGATTTCATTTGAATTAAAATGTTTAAAAGGCTATGCAATATTGTATCAGGAAGCAGCTCTCTTTGAGACAACAGATAATTTCTGTTTTGTCTTTTATAATTTTCTGAAATTTTCAACTATTCTATAATAAACATGCTCTAGTTTAAGTAATGTATTGCTGCTATCATTCACAAACTACAACAGACATTAATCCTTTTTATGGAATTATTTTGTTTTAATTTTCAGAAATATTGCTTATCGTTTTCCTCATCATCCTTCCCATCAGCAATTTCCTTTCTACATTGATTCATAGATTATAAATCTCACAAAACTAGGTAGAGAGTTGATTGCAAATTACACCCTGGACTATACAGTCCCTACCACAAAATCCCGAAACTGGTATAAAAGCAAGAAGAAATAAAAGTACTAATGTAGGTTTAGGGTTAGAAATACACAGATAGCTGTGATTTTCCATGTAATCCATCAGCTGAGAATGCCAATGAAATATGTAAGTATAGATGCCAACATATAACCCATGGATGGATAAATATATCCTGTATGCTTGACTGTGATTTGACCAAATGCATCTGATTACGATTTAAGAAGGTATACAAACAACAGACAGGTATACAGTGAATAAGGCCAAGATTGATCCATATATGAAAACTTTCATCCTTTAAGAATTATTATATAGATTTGGTTTTTTAAAAAGTAAGAGAAGGTCACCTGGCTCAGTCGGTTCAGCCTCCAACTTCAGTTCAGGTCGTGATCTCATGGTTCAGGAGTCCAAACCCCGCATCGGGCTCTGTGCTGACAGCTCAGAGCCTGGAGCCTGCTTCAGATTCTGTGTCTACCTCTCTCTCCGCCCCTTCTCTACTCACCCTCTGTCTCTCTTTTTCTCAAAAATAAATAAACCTTAAACAAAAATTTTTTAAAAGTAAGAGAGAGCCATAATTCTGAATGTTTACCTCTTGTACTGGTTTTCTATTACTTGCATTACAAATTACTACGAACTTAGTGGCTTAAAACAACACACACACACAGTTATTTTACAGTTCTGTAGGTCAAAAGTACAGTACAAGTTTCAATGGGTTAAAATAAGGTATCTGCAGGGCTGTATTTCTTTCTGGAGACTCTAGGGAAGGATTTATTTCCTTTCCTTTGCCAACACCTAGAGGTTGCCCACAATCCTTGGTCTGTGGTCAGCCACTTCCTCCATCTTCAAAACCAGCAAACTCAAATCGCATACTGACCCTTCTCCTCTCATCACATCTCTCTCTCTCTGT
The DNA here is from genome assembly GCF_022837055.1 of Prionailurus viverrinus. NCBI lineage: Eukaryota > Metazoa > Chordata > Mammalia > Carnivora > Felidae > Prionailurus > Prionailurus viverrinus. Next base: position 72,345,871 of record NC_062573.1, on the reverse strand, counting down.
CTTTCACCACAGCTGGACTACCCAGGATAAGATTCCCATCTTAAGATCCTAACTAATCATATCTACACAGCCCCTTTTGCTGTAGTATAACAATGTTAGTATAATAATGACCTTTGGAAGGTCATTGTTCTGCCAATCACAGCTCTGAAAAAAATGCTATAGGCAACAACAACAAAAAACACATTTGAGCAAATGCAAATAACTGACAGTAAGGCAAAATGGATGTGGAGAAATGAAACATGAAGATTATTAAATGCAGAGGAAAATGGTAAGAAGAGGAAAACAATGATCAAGTGACAACTCATTGAAGAGAACAAAACTATGCCTAAAATTTATAGGTATATATATGAGTTAGAAAGACAGAAGAGAGAATGAATAAGTGAAATGAAATATTAACAGAATATGTGTAGAAAAAGTGAATTAGCTGAATAGTATTATTAAATATGTGCCATGAGAGGACTCACATTTTTCCAGATGAAATTATGGAAGAGAGACCCACACAATAGACATATTGTATGTACATATGTATGTATGTATGTATGTATGTAGTTTTAATTTTTTTTTGTTTGAGAAAGAGAGAGAGAGAGAGAGAGAGAGAGAGAGAGAGAGAGAGAGAGAGATAAAGAGAGATTCCCCAACACAGGGCTTGATCCCATGATCCTGGAATCATAACCTGATCTGGGATCAAGAGTCAGATGCTCAACTGACTGAGCTATCCAAGACCCCAACATATTTTAGACAGATTTATTAAATTCATAAAATTCAAAAACATATTGCAGGCATTCAGGTAGAAAAAGTGTGAATTACCAAAATATAATAGTTTTATTCTTTCTAGATTTCTCCTTCATGATGCTAAACGCTTAAAACAGTATGTCACAAACTTTTTCTCAACTACGGCTCCTTATCAAAACAAAACAAAACATGTAAGTCCCTGTTTTAAAGCTATTTGGAAATAAAAATTAAATACATATTCTGATTAAATGTAAATCAAAGCACATCTCTGGTACTTCTCAAAAGGCAGAGTAGTTAACCCACTGTACTAAATCTTATATGGAAAAGCAATTCAGAAAAGAGGAAATACAGTTAGTCACTCAACACAGGAAAAAGTGTGTAACTGCTCTCTCTATCTCTAATAATCAAATAAATAAGAAGATGTTAAAATCATATAATGAAAGTCGCCCCTGATATATTGCAATGGTATGTTCTTTCCATTAATTACAATATGAGATGCTAAAAATTGCAGTTATACAAGCTCTAGATGTTATGATTTAGCATAATCTTTTAGTAAATAAATTTTGTATTACGTATAAAAAAGTCTTAAGGGTTCATATCCTTTGAATCCGTAGATTATTTCTAGGAATCTGTCCTAAGAAAATAGAAAAGCCCACACACAGTATACATAAACATTCATCAGGTCATTTGTTATCACAAATAAGAAACTCTAAATATCTAAGAATATGGGTAGCTTAGTTATATTATAATACAATAGGATTAATAAGTAATAAGTCATTAAAAACAACAAAATCCACAATCTAATAGTGGGAAAAAGTGATTATTTATAGTGTAATAGTAATTAAATATATAAACATTAAAAAATGATTTTATTGGGGCGCCTCGGTGGCTCTCTCGGTTAAGTGTCTGACTTTGCCTCAGGTAAGGATCTCACGGTTCATGGGTTCAAGCCCTGCATCAGGCTGTGTGCTGACAGTTTGGAGCCTGGAGCCTGCTTCGGATTCTGTGACTCCTTCTCTCTCTCTGCTCCTCCCCCACTTGCACTCTGTCTCTGTCTCTCTCAAAAATAAATAAAAACGTTAAAAAAAGTCTTAAAAAGTGATCTTATCTATTAACATTGATTCTATCCTGATTGTGAGGATACAACTATTTTTTTTTTACTTTTAATTATTTTTCTATTTTCCATATTTTTAAATCAATACATAAATTTAGTTAAAAGGAAGAATAATCCAAGAATAGAAAATAAATCCTATGGAAGAAAAATATCTACAAGACAATACAGTGGAGATTGTGAAGTTTTGAAAAGTGCTATATAGCCAAGAGAATTTTAAAATTAAAATATTGTAATTCATGTGAGAAAGGAATTATGGGCATTCTGAAATTTTAAAAAAGAAATCAGAAAACCTATCATCTTTGTATTTTATTGGAAAAGTTACTTAAAGAGATACATCTTCTGACCAAGTAAAATGTATACTATAATTAATAATTTTGTGAAAACTTGTTTAAAAGTGATTGATGGGAAAAACTGAACACTCTCAAATACAGAGTTAAGTACAAGTAATTATCATTAGTATAGTTATAGATTTTAACACAAATCTCAAAAATATTTAACAAAGTCACATTCATTTAAAACTAATAACATAAAGAGGTTCTTGTACAAGATGGCAGTTTAGGAGCCTCCTGAACTCCTCCACGGACAGACTGAATCTATAACTATAAATGGGGCTATTCCCTCTGCAAGAAATCCAGAAACTAGCTGACTGTTACAATTTGCATAAATGAGAAAATACCTATATAATTCATATTGAAACAAGGCTCAATGCAGAGGGAGCAGACAGAAACATGCCAATTTTTCTTTAAAAGAGGACTATTTGCACACTTTAGAAGCTGGTGATAGATGATCAGGCTTCTAATTTAGCATACACGTAGGGGCTGACTGTGGGGTCCTCCCCATAGACTGGAGCAGCCAGGGGACACATCTCTGCTTTATTACTGAAGCCTGTTCAAAATCACCACCATCTCCCTAGAATGAGCCTATACCTATGTCTGGTGCCCTAGGTTTGCATCTGTGACACAATAGATGGTCCCCTGGATCACCTGACTCTGACAGCCATGAATCACACAGGACTATAGCAAACAAAGAAGCAGTTATTAATAGGGGGCAGAAACATAACCTCATGGCTATATACCTGGGTCCAGCACAAAGGAAGAAGACAAAAAAGCCCATCTCCCAGTGTATCCTTGGAAAGACTAACTATGTGCATTTCCAGCTGCTGCTTGAGGACCTGGATTCTAATTAGCCTGTATTTAAGTGCTGATTGTAATCTTCTCCCACTTTGGGACACTGGCAGATCTTGGCAAAAGCTCAACTGCTGAGAGCTACTAAGAACAAAGAAGGCAACTTGGACAATAACAAAGATTTGAAAAGTAACAAAGAGCTTGAGTCAGGCTGATGGATAAAGATAATCTCCTACAGAAGACAACTCCATCAAGACTGGGAGAAATGGTTGTTTTATCTAATGCACAGAAACCTACGCAGAGAGTCAAACAAGATGAAGAAACAGAGGAATATGTTCCGAATGAAAGAACACAATAAAACCCTACACATTTTCTTATGAAAATTAAGATAAGTTATTCTCATGATAAAAATTCAAAATAACAGTCACAAAGATGTTCACCAAGGTCAGAAGAAAAACGAACATATAAATTGAGAATTTCTACAAAGAATATATAAGAAAGCACCAAGCAGAAATCATAGACCTGAATAATACAATAAAGGGACTGAAAACAAGTAATAGAGGGTTTCAGTAGCTGACAGGGTGAAATGGAAAAAGGATTAGTGGTTCTCCAGATAGGATGGTAGGATTCATCCAATCAGAAGAGCAGAAAGAAAAAAAATTAAAAAGAGTTAAGATAGCTTAAGGAAAGTATGGGCAGCATCCAACAGGCCAATATACACATAGAAGTACCAAAAGGAGAAGCAACAGAGAAAGGGGGAGAAAGTACATTCTTTCTTTCTTTTTTTTAATGTTTATTTTGTACAGAAAGAGGAAGAGTAAAAATGTAAAACTTTAGTATATGTTCAAAGTTCAGTTGTTTTAGGCTTAAAATAGACTGTTATAAAGATGCAAGTCTCATGGTAACCACATACCAAAAACCTTATAATAGGCACAGAAAAGATAAAAAGTAGGAATCTAAGCATAGCACTTCAGAAAATCCTCAAATCACAAAGAAAGAGACAAAGAGAAGAAAGAAACAAAGGAATAACAAAATATCCAGAAAACAATGAACAAAATGGCAATATTAAGAATTACTTTATTAATTATTAATTAATTATTAATATATTTATTAAAATAATTATATTATTATATATTGTATATTATATAATATAATTATATAATATATAATATTATATAAATATAAAATATATTTACATATTATATAATAAATATATAAATATATAAAAATATTATACAAATATAAAATATATAGTACGATATAATTAATAATTAATATAATTATTAATTATTAAAAATTAATAAATACTTAATTAATAATTGCTTTATTACTTACTTCTATTAATAATTACTTTAAATGTAAATGGACTAAATTCTCCAATCAAAAGACATAAAGTGGGTGAATGCATTAAAAACAAATAAAACAAAACAAAACAAAAAACAAGACCCAACTATACATGGCCTATAAGAGACTCACATCAGCTTTAAGGACAGATACACTCTTAAGATGTTGATGAAACAAAACAAAACAAAACAAAACTGAATAAATGCAAAATAAAGAAAAAGATGTTTCACATTTATGGATTGGAAGAGCCAGTACTGTTAAAAGGTTAATAAATCCTATTTTTTACAGAAATAGGAAAAACCACAACAATAACAAAAACAAGCCTAAAGTTTGTATTGAACTGAAAAACACAGGCATCACTCCCTGATTTCAAACCATATTAAAAACTGGCAATCAACAGTATGGCACTGACATAATAATAGACAAATAGATCAGTGGAACAGAATAGAGAGCCTAGAAATAAATCACATATATATGGTCAATTCGTTTATGACAAAGAAGCTAATAATTTACAGTGCAGAAAGAACAGTCTCTTCAATAAATGGTGCTGAGAAAAATGGTACTGGATAACCACTGAAAAAGAATGGAGCAGGATGCCTTTCTTACACCACTATCAAAAATCAACTCAAGATGGATTAAAGACTTGAATTTAAGACCTGAAACTGCAAAACTCCTAGAAGAAAATACAGGGGGTAAGTTCCCCGGCATCAGTCTTGGCACCGATTTTTTAGATTTAACGCCAAAAGCAAAGGCAACAAGATCAAAAATAAACGAGTCTGTGCAACAAAGGAAACCAGCAACAAAATGAAAACAACCTACATAATGGGAGAAAATATTTGCAGATTGTATATCTGATAAGAGGTATATACCCAAAACATATAAAGAAGTCCTATAACTCACCAGGAAAACAACAATGCCATTTGATTAAAACATGGGCAGAAAACTGAATGGGCATTCTCTTTTCTAAGGAAGACATCCATATGAACGCTAAAAAAAAAAAAAAAAAAAAAAAGGCGCCTTGGTGGCTCAGTCAGTTAAGCATCTGACTTCAGCTCAGGTCATGATCTCATGGCTTGTGAGTTCGAGCCCCGCATCAAGCTCTGTGCTGACAGCTTGGAGCTTGAAGCCTGCTTCGGATTCTGTGTCTCCCTCTCTCTCTCTGACCCTCCCCTGATCACACTCCGTCTCTCTCTCAAAAGTAAATAAACATAAAAAAAAAAAGACATCCATATGGCCAACAGGACATGAAATGGTGCTCAATATCACTAACCATCAGAGAAGTGCAAATCAAAACCATAAGGAGATACCTCACACCTGTCAGAAGGATTATCATCAACAAAGGAAGAGAAAACAAGTATCGATGAAAATGTGGAGAAAAAGGAATGCTTGTGCAGTCCTGGTGGTACTGTAAGTTGTTATATTCGTTATGAAAACTAGTAGGGAGTTTCCTCAAAAAATTAAAAGTAGAATTAGCATATGATCCAGCAATCCCACTTCTTAGTATATATTCAAATAAAGCAAAAACAAGATATGGAACAGATTTATTCCTACTCATATTCTTTGAAGCATAATTCACAATAGCCAAGACATGAAACATGGAAGGTATGGAAACAACCTAAATGCCAATCAACAGATGAATGAATAAAGAAGCAGCAGTATAAATTCAATGTAATACTATTCAGCCTTAAAAAAATAATGCAATCTTGCTCTTTGTGACAATATGGATGAAACTAAGGGTATTATGCTAAGTGAAATAAGTTCAGACCATCAAATACTGTATGATTTCACTTATACTGTATACAGTGGAATCTAAAAACAAAACAAATAAATAAACAAAACTGATCCTACAGATACAGAAAATAGAATGGTAGTTGCCATAAGGGATGGGAATTGAGAGTAGGCAAATGGGTAAAGGAGGTCAAGAAGTACAGAACTCCGGTAATAAAATAAGTAAGTCATGAGGATGTAATGCACAACTATGGGGACCATAGTCAATAATACTGCAGTGCACATTTGAAAGCTACTAAGAAAGTAAATCTTAAAAGTTATCACCCCCAGAAAAAAATGTAAATTTTTATGGTGATGGATGGTAATTAGACTTATTGTGGTAATTATTTTACAGTGTATGCAAATATTGAATAAATATATTGCATACTTAAAACTAATGTTATATGTCAATGATGATTCAATTAAAAAATTTTTTTTTAACGTTTATTTATTTTTGGGACAGAGAGAGACAGAGCATGAACGGGGGAGGGGCAGAGAGAGAGGAAGACACAGAATCGGAAGCAGGCTCCAGGCTCTGAGCCATCAGCCCAGAGCCTGACACAAGGCTCGAACTCACGGACCGAGAGATCGTGACCTGAGCTGAAGTCGGACGCTTAACGGACTGAGCCACCCAGGCGCCCCAATGATACTTCAATTTATTTATTTTATTTTATTTTATTTTATTTTTAATTTTTAATGTTTATTTATTTTTGAGAGAGACAGAGACAGAATGCGAGTGGGTTGGGACAGAGAGAGAGGGAGACACAGAATCCGAAACAGGCTCCAGGCTCCGAGCTGTCAGCACAGAGCCTGACGCGGGGCTCGAACTCACAAGCTGCGAGATCACGACCTGAGCCGAAGTCGGACACTCAACCGACTGAGCCGCCCAGGCGCCCCTGATACTTCAATTTAAAAGAAAATAAGATAAAATGAGATAAATAAAAGAAAATAAATAAAACAAAATGAATAAAGCTAGAGCTATGCCAGTGTAGAATTAATTATAAATCTTTTTTTTTTCAGATGACCTATTTTGAAAGATCAGCAGACTACAGCCAGCCATCAAATCTATACTACTGCTCTTTTTTCTTCGCCCTTCTGTTGGTCTGTTTGTTTTTGAATTTTATGGGCCTTCTAATACTACAACCATCTCTATCTTTTTTCTTCTTCCATCTATTTTGGGGAAAGTTTCTTTGGTGTACAGCCATACTTATTTGTGTCATGTCTCTGGCTTCAGAGTGGTATAACTGCAATAGAGACTGGCCCTTGAAGTCTAGAAGAGTGACACTCTTGTCTTGTACAGGAAAAGTTTGCTGATATCTGATATATACAATAAAGTTCAACCCAGTGTAATAAGTTTAATATATGTAGACTTTATTTCAATTTATTCTGTTTTATGTCATGTATGTTCTTAAGGTGATTTAAGTTTGGAGTATTGTTTATTGAACCTGTCCTCCCATTTTTATTTTCCTCTCTTACTTCATTTGCACCCCCTTTCCTTTCATCCTCCGTTTTTCTTTGATTCTCTCTACACTTATGTATATAACTCTGTTTTAGGAGTACAACATGAAATGAGATTTTTTGGCAAAGGAAGATTTTAATCATTTGGCAAAGCCATGTTATCGGTATATGGTTCTGGTAACTTCAAAGAGGCCATGGGCCAGCATGAGTGGTTATGAACAGGATGGAGCCAGAAAAAGCTACTTTTAAGTTTCCTTAACTCTTCCTTCTCTTTATGTTATGTGGTACACTGTTAAGAAGCTGGGTAATAATTATGACTATAGAAATTCAATAGAAAGTATGTCTATTTTGTTTATCTACAGGTTTTATTTCTATGTACTCTTCCACATTTGAAGAATATTGGGATAAAAGACAGTTTTCATCTTCATTTGCTCAGGTCTTGGAACATGTACGTTTTTATATTATACAAAGATGACCAATGTGTAGGCTCCTATTTTCTATGTCTGAATGCCATACTCCCACTTGTTAATGTGTTGTATATTGAACAAATTATATAGCTTCCTAGGCCTTAGTTTTCTCACATGCAAAAAAGGTTTTCTGTGAGAAGTAAAAGATAAAATATATAAACTAAACATACGGCACCATAAAAATGCTTAGAACAGAGCTGGCACATATAAAACACTTAGCGCTTCTCAACTATTTTTAACTAAGCAAACAAAGCCACTACCTTTACTGAATCTTTCTTATGTAGAATGATCTCAAGACTTGTTAGGGATCTACCCAGCAATAAACCTCCCATCCTTTTAGACAATATAAAAGTATTATACCCTACACTTACAAATTTGAGGATGTAATTCAGAACCCATTTCAAATTTTCAGATATTCCTAGTGTTCTAAATTTGAGAAATGTCTCAGACTCAGATCCATCATTGTTCCTGTCTCAGACAATAGAACCATTCTCAATGTAGATCTAACTGCTGATTGCATATCTTCTATTAAAAAAAATCTTTGTAGAGACAGCATTTCATAGAGAAGCTTGAAAATTGCTTGAACTGGTAGAAATTTCAGAAGAAATAAGTGATTCAAAGGAATGTAATGCTGAGTGTGTCCTGTGGTCAGGTAACGGAGATAAAAGGATTTCCTTTGACCCTATGACAATGGTTATTGATTATCTTGTGATGAAAATGAACAACTGTAATTCCTAGATGCTTTAAATACATGCTTTCATGTCTCTTTGGCTTTTACAGGTGTGTATGTGTGTGTGTGTGCACGTGTGCCAATTTTAAAAATCCAATAAAACCAGAGAAATTAGTATCCTCTGATTTTTTCATGTTTTATTATGAATGGATCATGAATAATCTTATAAACTTATTCAACAGTTACTCTCTCTATGCTGCTTCATGCCTGTGGGATTATGTGACAATGTCCAATTGTTCTGAAAATAGACTGAATATTTTTCAATGTGTACAACTCATCCTCAAATCCTCTAGTTTAAAAAACCCTCTATCTTGGCTTAATAGGAGGATCCTGATGCTGGAACAGAGTGAATGTACATCTGAGAGGAATCCTTGTTTTGAAGTCAGGGTTTCCAACCAGATGATATGGCAGATGATACTTCAGGTGCTTTGATGAAATGTTTCTGGAAATAGATAAACCTTGAGTTTCTCATCCTTACTTTTTTTCCTATGGACAAAATGATATCTATAATTAGCAAGAAAAAAAAAGTGGTAGCATTTCCTATACCTCAAAAATAAGAGATCTCAGACACATAACCCTGCAGTTTCCAAACAGTCTTTCAATTTACGTGGCTGATGATGAGGTACATAGCTGTAGGTTAAGGAATGAGGGAATTAGGTGTGTATGTTATCATTCATCAGTAAACGGGCACATTACTGTTTCACTCAAGCTCTCATTCAATATAAATGCATTAAAAATCCTTTATGTATATACATAGGTATTAATGTAAGTGTATACATATATGGTTGTGCACACACACACACACACACAAACATATGCATACATAGCAAAAAGACGCTCAGTGCTGAAGTTGTCTTAAAGGACCATCAATTACATTGTATTTGATAGAGCTTTGTAAAATTGCAGCCCTGGGCCAGAAGCTTTACACACATTGCTAAATCCAACCGATATGGTATCAATCCTCAGTAATGCATGTTATCGAAGGTTAGGAAACAACAAATAAGGAGATAAACATAAAACTTCTATGTATGATATACTTTGAAGATGATAATACGAGAATTATAGAATTAGTAAGCTTTATTAAGGCAGTGGGGCCTGAAATTTCAGACGGAGCCAATCAAATGAAGAGCCTAGAGACCGAGCATTAAAGGCAGAAGGAAAAACATGTTTTCAGAGAACACTGGAGCAGGAAAGAATTTAATAACATTGAAATTATCAAAGGCCAGCACAGCTAGAGAAGAAAATCAGGCCTCCCCCAAACGCCTCAAACTGGGATTGGTAATGTGCTGCTTGCTGGATCACACAGGTCTTTGGGAGGTATATTTAAGAGTTTGGATTTTATTCTTAATGCAATGTGGAACCACTGCCAGCTCTTAAGTACAAGAGTGATAGCTTAAATAATTGACTCTGGATATTATGTAATGAAAGCCTGAATCAGGGCGAGCACAGAGTAAAAGTGGGAATAACAGGTGAGAAACTATGGGATCAATCCAGGTGAGTGATGACAGTGGTTTTACTGTGATAATGGCAATGGAAATAAAAATGAGCATATTCAGTGGCATTTGAGAACCGAAAACATATCAGGAATTTGGAATGAGTTAGGCTGTGATAAATAATTGTTTGACATAATAAAGAACAGCTATGTCTCCACAAAAATATATTGCATAAAAAGAAATGAATTATGAGTCAGATGAAAAATGAATTTTGTTAAGAGCTAAAGAAACCACATTTTATTTAAGGGTCTAAAACAGAGCTGTCTAGCCTGGGATCATAATGGGGATAAGGGTAGTAATATCATTATATTTAATATTTCAGAAGTATTTCAGAACTCATGTAATTTCTTTGAGGAGGCAATTTCAAATATCTGTTTATGAGTGGATGCTTAGGGCTTGAAATGGAGAGACTTGTTTAGCTTTTGATAATGGAATTTATTTATTCTGTATATGTGATTTATTATAAAAAGAAAAATGAATTGCCTTTTAAGATAATATTATAATATTTAGTGTGTGTGTGTGGCATGTGTAGGCATATAAATGGATTAGTAAAGTAATGAATCCTTAGCGCTAAAAATAATATATATATTATATATGTAATATATATATATAAAGGAATGAAGAATAAAATTAAAATATTTTGTTTGTCAACTGACTAGCTATATGTCCCTGAGAATTTTTTTTTAATTTTTAAAAAATGTTTTATTTATTTTTGAGACAGAGAGACAGAGTGTGAGCAGGGTAGGGGCAGAGAGAGAGGGAGACACAGAATCCAAAGCAGGCTCCAGGCTCTGAGCTGAGCCCGATGTGGGGCTCAAACTCACAATCTGTGAGATCATGACCTGAGCCGAAGTCGGATGCTCAACCGACGGAGCCACCCAGGTGCCCCTCCCTAAGAATGTTAAACATTTGGCCTGCCATTCTTTCTCCTCTAAAAGGAGTGAAATAATATTCAGAGCAATAATGTGGAAAAAAGTACAGTACCGATATACGCAGCAAATGAATTTAAGTGAAGTAAGTCAGGCCTGAAAACTCCATCGTATAATTCCGTTTACATGACATTTTACAAATCAAAACTATAGGTCTAGAAAACCGATGAGTGGTCGCCAGGGCCTCTAGTTGGGGAATGACTGACTACAAAGGAGTATGAGGATATGGGGTAATTGTAGGGCATATGCAGAGGTGGTTGTGGTAGAACAGTCTTATATTTACATGGTGGCAACTAAACAGCTCTCTGTAGTTGTCAATACTCATGGAATTGTACATAAAATGGGTACTTGACCGCATATGGTTTATACCTCAAAAAACAAAGTGGACGCTAATATTACACTGTACGTTAACTAACTGGAATTTAAAATAAAAAACCTTCCGAGCAAACTAGGAAAATAAGGGAACATCCATACCACAATAACAGATATCTAAGAAAATGTTATAGCTACCCTCCTTCTCAACATGAAAAACTTAATACTTTCTACTAAAGTTTAGGAAAATCGTAAAGATGTCTGCTCTCGCTACTTCTATTAAACATTGTTCTGTAGATCCTGTTAAGTACTATAAGTCAAGGAAGAAAAATGTTTTACAGATTGGAAAGGAACGTGTAAACTGTATTATCTGCAGACAGCATGACTGTGTAGGTAGAAAACCCAAAAGACTGTACCAAAGACCTATTAGAACTAATCACTGAATTTAACAATCTTCCAGAACACAAAGTCTTTATACAAAATCAAATGCATTTCATACAAGCAATAAACACTTCCCAAAGACATTCAAAAAAACTACAGTATTTATAATAGAATAAAATAAAATACTGAGGAATAAATGTGACAAAAGTTTTCCAAGATCTATATGCTTAAAAAAAAAAAACAAACTGTTACACAGGGAAACTAAAGAAGACCTAAGAAAATAAATTTGGAATCTGACCAAGGTCACAGTTTTGAAGACTTGATATTTTTAAGATGACAATTCTACACAAATAGATTTATATATTCTCTCAAGCAAAATACACTCTCAAGCAAAATCTTTTATTTTTTTAATTATTTTATTTATTTATTTATTTATTTATTTATTTATTTATTTATTTATTTATTTATTTATTGAGAGAACTCCAGGGAAGGGTAGAGGGAGAGGAAGAGAGAATCTTAAGCAGCCAAAAGTGGGGGCTCAATCTCACGACTGTAAGATCATGACCTGAACCGGAATTAAAAGTCAGTTGCTCAACCAACTGAGCCACTAAGATGCCCCAACAATCAAAATCTTAACAGATATTTTTGACAAAACTTACAAGTCAATCTTAAAATTTACATGGAAAGGCAAGGGATATAGGAGAGCAGAACCAAGTTTGCAGAAAAACAAGGCTTGAGGATTTAAAATATATGATCTCAAGACTTAGTACAAAGATAAAAGTTATTACCATGAGTATTGGTGTGAGGAAGGGCATATTAATCAATGTAACAGAACAGACAGTCCGGGTAGACAGACATTACATGGCCAATTTCTTTTTTCAGCACAGTTGCTAAGGTTATTCAATAAAGAATAGTTAGGGCTTTCCTCAAATGGTGCTAGAACAACTGATAATAGGTGTGGGGGAAAAATGAATCTTGACCTTTATCTCACAGATACAGAAATTAAGTCAAAATGGATCGAAGACCTGAATGTTAGAGCTAAAATTATTAAACTTACAGAAGAGGCCCAGAAGAAATCTTTGTGATACTGAATTAAGTAAAATATTTTATGTAAACATGATGCAGTAAAGGAAACTAAAAAAGAAAAAGCTGGATAAATTTAAAAAAAAATTATAAACTTATGCTTTGCAAAAGATGTAGTTAATTAATAAAAGGGAAGTCGTAAGGATGAAGATTTTTGTAAACATGTCTGACAGGATTCGTATTCAGAATACACAAAGAATGCTTGCAACTCAATAACAAGAAAAAAAACAGTCAAATTATTTGAACAGATACTTCAAAACTCAGATATAAGAACAGCCAACAAGCACATGGAAAGATCCTTGACATCATAATCATCAGAGAAACACAAATTAAAATTGCAGAGTTACCACTATATACCCAATGGAAGAGCTAAACTTAAAAGACTAACAATACTAAGTATGGATGAGGAGGTGGGGAGATTAGAACTCTCACACATTGCTGATAAAAATGCAATATAGTAGAGCCATTTTGGAAAAGAGTATGTATGACACTAGCCTGTAAACTTAAACATACATTGGGGTGCTATGGTGGCTCAGTTGGTTAAGTGTTGTACTCTTGGTTTTGGCTCAGGTTGTAATCTCACAGTTTGTGAGTTCAAGTTCCACATCAGGCTCTGCAGTGATAGCACGGAGCCCACCAGGGATTCTCTCCCTCTCCCTATCTCTCCTCCCCTCCCCTGCTCATGCTCTCTTTCTCTCTTTCACCTCTCTCTCTCTCTCAAAACGAATACAAAAGCTCTTTAAAAAATTAAACATACATTTACTTTATTACCCAACAATTCCACTTTTAGGTATTGATCCGAGAAAAATGAAAAAAAAAATAAGTTCATAAAAAGATGTGCTGTGTAGGTGAATGTCCATAGCAAAAAAAAAAAATTTATTTTTTAATGTTTTATTTATTTTTGAGAGCAAGAGAGACAGAGCATGAGCAGGGGAGGGGCAGAGACAGAGGGAGACCCAGAATCCGAAACAAGATCCAGGCTCTGAGTGCAGAGCCCTATATGGGGCTCAAACTCACAGACTGAGAGATCATGACTTGAGCTGAAGTTGGACGCTTAACCGACTGAGCCACCCAGGCGTCCCAACAAAATTTATGATAATAATAATAAAGAATAACAACGACAACACTTAAAAAAACTGTAAGTCACCCACATGTCCAACATAAAAAAAAAAGTCTCTAATGTAGCAAAGAAATAAATTGACAAGGAACTTCAAGATATTTTTTGAGAAAATTATATGGATAGTGGCATATAAAGACCTAAGTATTTTGTGAAAAGAATACTTTACTTCATATAAAGATAGATTAACAATCATATTTTTAATACTTTTTTTTAAATTTTTTTTCAACGTTTTTTATTTATTTTTGGGACAGAGAGAGACAGAGCATGAACGGGGGAGGGGCAGAGAGAGAGGGAGACACAGAATTGGAAACAGGCTCCAGGCTCTGAGCCATCAGCCCAGAGCCTGACGCGGGGCTCGAACTCCCGGACCGCGAGATCGTGACCTGGCTGAAGTCGGACGCTTAACCGACTGCGCCACCCAGGCGCCCCATGATGTGTTGTAATTTAATTTGATAAAAGTATGTGTTTGGAGATGACTAATGGTCAAGGCATAGTTTTAGTTCAATATATTTGGGGAAAGGAAACATCCACACATACTTTATTTGTTATCACATATGTGTGATATATGTTTAAAAGCTTAAACTTTGTAAAATACAGATTATTATTATTATATATTTTTTAAACTTTTTAATGTTTATTTACATTCGAAGAGAGAGAGAAAGTGTGTGTGAGTGGTAGAGTGGCAGACAGAGAGAGAGACACAGAATCCAAAGCAGGTTCCAGGCTCTGAGCTGCCAGCACAGAGCCCGATGTGGGGCTCAAACCCACAAACTGTGAGATCATGACCTGAGCTGAAGTTTGATGCTTAACTGACTGAACCACCCAGGCGCCCCTACTTTTATTATTTTTTAATGTTCATTTATTTTTGAGAAAGAGAGCACAAGTGGGGAAGGAGAAGAGAGAGAGGGAGACACAGAATCTGAAGCAACTCCTGGCCCTCAGTTGTCAGCACAGAGCCCAAGGCGGGGCTCAAACCCACAAACCACGAGATCATGACCTGAGCCTAAGTAGGACGCTTAACCGACTGAGCCACCCAGGCACCCATAAAATACAGATTTTTAAAGGGAAAAAATCCTCATATTCCACAGTAATTTCTAATAATTAGATTGTTTGAGCCCTGAGATAAATAAGTAAGTAAATCTTAGTGATACATAATTATCCTGAACAGTATGGAATTTCTTAGGTGCTATAATTAATGTACCATAGTACAAAACAATTTTGAGTTGTGTTTATTTATTTGAAAGTCTCAACCATGCATTCCTTGGGAAAGCACTACAAGATTCGATGGGTAAACTAGGAGAATTTCTAAAAGAACCTGAAGATCTGTTCTGTCTTTGCCACACAATCGTCTGTCTCTAAGTACCCCTGTAAAGGAAGATCCACTTGAATGGCGGAAAGGTGAAATCTCTGCCAAATAAACGAGTCATTCGTAATGTTTTTGAGGAATAACAACAGCCACTTCTTGGCAAAGAGACACTTTAGAATGAAAGGGAGATGGAAAACACTCCTAATGCTACTGATGGAAGCAGAAGATTACTAACCCTGATGAGAAGCTAACTGAATTTTCATTGTCTTGTGCGACAATATTCCTCTTGCAGATCATGTTTTAGAGGCAGAAGGGTAAATTCATACCTGGGATATCACACATTAAATGAATAATTTTAAATTTTTTTTTTCAACGTTTATTTATTTTTGGGACAGAGAGAGACAGAGCATGAACGGGGGAGGGGCAGAGCGAGAGGGAGACACAGAATGGGAAACAGGCTCCAGGCTCTGAGCCATCAGCCCAGAGCCTGACGCGGGGCTCAAACTCACGGACCGCGAGATCGTGACCTGGCTGAAGTCGGACGCTTAACCGACTGCGCCACCCAGGCGCCCCTTAAATGAATAATTTAATGTGACCTGAATCTTTGGGTTTTTTGCTATAAATAGAACTCCATTACAGAACATTTTTTTTTCAAGTGTCTCCTATTTATTCTTACATAATTATCACTGACTCCCATCACTGAGTATTTCATGGGACTTAAATAAAAACTGCTCATTAATGTGGCATGCCTTTTAAAGAAATAAAAAAATATTATTGATAAATAATCTCTCAAGGTTGTCTCAGATGCTAATAATTATATATTGATTTTTAAAATATTTATTCATTTACAGAATAATTTTTGTGCTATTTTTCCTTTAAGTGAATACAGATGAGTTTATCAAAATTAAGAAGTCAGTAGGGTCCCTGGCCTGTGGAGAAAGCAATAATACTAAGAAAGGTATGTGGATAAAAGTCACTTAAGGAAAAAAAAAAACAAACAACTTTAAAATGTCAATTGTGCTAAGCCCAGTGGGGTAGTTACAAATATAGATATAGGGGCGCCTGAGTGGCGCAGTCGGTTAAGCGTCCGACTTCAGCCAGGTCACGATCTCGCTGTTGGTGAGTTCGAGCCCCGCGTCCGGCTCTGGGCTGATGGCTCAGAGCCTGGAGCCTGTTTCCGATTCTGTGTCTCCCTCTCTCTCTGCCCCTCCCCCGTTCATGCTCTGTCTCTCTCTGTCCCAAAAATAAATAAACGTTGAAAAAAAAAAAAAAACAAATATAGATATAGATATAGATATAGATATAGATATAGATATAGATATAGATATAGATATAGATATATCTTAGTTTCCAGAGAAATGGAGCCCATAGAAGATATATACATATAATAAAGATACGTATGTGTGTGTATATATATGTATGTATTACATATTATCTACATCTAAATCTAATTATCTATCTAAAGAGTGGGAGGAGAGAAAGAGGGAGAGAGATGGAGAGGGAGATACAGGTAGAAATAAGGGAAAGATGGAGGGAAGGAAGGAGGGAGAGAGGGGGAAGGAGAAGGACAGAGATTGATTGATTTACTATAAGGCATCAGCTCACACAATTATTGATGCTAAAATGTCCAAAGATCTACAGCTCCCAAGCTGGAGACACAGAGGAGGTGCTGTGGTAGACGTTTAGTGCTAGTCTAGAGGCTGAGAGCCAGGAGAGCTGATAGTGAGACTTTAATTCTTAGTAAATCTGATGACAGAAGACCAATATTCGAGCTCAAAGACAGTCATGCAGACAGAAGTAACTCTATTTTAATAAGATTCTTACTCCATTCAGGCTTTCAGTTGATTGGGTGAGGCCCACTCACACTGGGGAAGACAGTCTGCTTGACTCAGTCCACAAATTAAAAGGTTAATCTCATCCAGAAACATCCTAGAATAACACACAGAATAACGTTTAACCAACCACTCTGGTTTGGCACTGGGCACTCTGTGGCCCAGTCAAGCTGACACATAAAATTAACCATCACGTGTTTCAGAGCGGAACTGTAAGTGTTCTGAGTCAAGTGACAAGGGTTCTTCTATCAGAAATACAGAAGAAATCTTATAAACATAGTTTAATATTCTCATTTTACCAATTAACAAGCTGAGAGTGTGACTGACTTTCCTAAAATGACAAAAGACTAGCGAAAGGCCAAAATACAGAATTTCTTAAACTAAGTCTGTAAACTAAGTTAATTTATGAACACTAAAATCTTCAAGAATTCACACTAAATACAACCATGATAACATTTCTAGCCTTTTAAATTCAGTTTATTTCACATAATCTTTTGAGATTAATGCATGTTGTAAGCTGTACCAATAGTCCATTCCTTTTACAAAGTAGTATTCCTTTTTATAGATATACCACAATGTGTTTACCCACTTGACAGGTGATGAGCATTTGGGTAGCCAGGTACATGTTTTTAGATGAATAGATATTCTCATTCCTTCTGGGTAAATATCTCCAAGTTGGTTTGCTGGGATATTTCTCTTGATGGTAATACATGAATACCTCATAATTTATTAGAAACACATGAACATTTTCCTGGTTAACTGGGAAATGGAAGCTAATAAAGGCACAATAGTATGGATGAAATTGGTCAGATGCAGACTTAACCAACTGAAAGTTATCTGATAAAGAAAGAGCAGAGGACATTGGAAAAGTCAATCTAAGATAATACTCTTATTTAATTCTGAGAGAATTTTACCTTTTTTTGAGGGGGGGGGGAGAGAGAAAAAAGAAAGAGAGAGAGAGAGAGAGAGAATCTTAAGCAGGCTCCAAGCTTAGCACGGAGCCCAACACAGGGCTTGATCCCATGACCCTGGGATCATGACCTGAGTTGAAATCAAGATTCAGATGCTGAACTGACTGAGCCACCCAGGCATCTCAAATTTTACACTTTTTGAAACTCGACTTCCTAAACAATAAGGTGAATAAAAAGATAATACCCACTTTGTATGTCTATTCTGAAGATCAATGAATTTAACGTAAGAAAGAATTTTTTTAAAATGTAAATATAAATACAGTTTATAAATATGATGCTAATAAGATCATATTGTTTCCTTCATCTCTATCAAGATATACAGGTCAATTTAGTCTTGAAGAATTGCAATTTAATGTAATTAAATTACATTTATATGAGTAATTAATAATTACTCATATAAAAATTCTATCCTAGTGTGTTATTTAATTCATTCAAGAAATATTTACTTAGTACATATTGTGTGTCAAGAATTGGAGACGAGCATTAAATAAAACAGATTAAAACCCCTTGGTCCATCAGAGGTTTCAGCAATTTAATGCACAAGCTAAAAAAAGCAAATTACTATGCTGGAATATAATAAGCACTATTGAGAAGAGATAAGCAGAGAGTGATAATTTGGAAAATCAGGTAGGGGTAATGAATTAGGACTTTTTCCCCTGATAGATTATGGCCCACTCAGGTCAGAAAATGCCTTTATGAATGTGATAACGACTGGAAATTATTGAGGATATGAATTATATGAGCAGCTGGAGCCAGATCTGTTTAGACAGAGGGACAGACAGGACTAGAATGTGTCTGGCAAGGAAAAGTAAGAGAGCAGGAGAGAAAGCAAGAGAGAGAATAGTTATAAATGAGGTGAGAGATATAAAGGAGATATAAAGGAAAGAGATATAAAGGAGAGAGTCATGACCTTATAAGTCTTTTAAGCCACTATAATGAGGGTTTTCACGTTTACCTTGAATTATACAGAAAGCCATGGAGTGTTTTGAGCAGAGGACTGACTTATTTTTTCTTGTGTATCATTTTCCTACTGCCCCAAACTTAGTAACTTAAAAATAACACAAATTGATTTTCTTATAGTTCTGGAGGTCAGAATCTGAAATGATCCTGCTAAAATCAAGGTTAAAATCAAGGTGATGGAGGGGCTGCATTCATTCCTTCTGGAGGCAAAAGGGAGAATCTATGAACCTGCCTTCTCAAGCTTCTACAGGCTGCCTGCATTCCTATGCTCATGGTCCCTTCCTTCATTTTCAAAGCCAGCATGGTAGCATCTTCAAATCTTTCAGATGTTATTGCTTCCTTCTTATAAGGACCCTTTTGATTACTACACTCAGCCCAACCAGATACTCAAGGAAAACCTCCCCATTTCAAGGTCCTTAATTTAATCACATCTACAAAGTCCTTCAGTTGTATAAGTTAATACATTTATAGATCCTGGGAAATAGGATGTGGACATATTCTGGAGGCAATTATTCTGCCCACCACATTCTGTCAAGATGTAAATGGTGCTTTTGATGCTACTAAAGAGCAGTAGGGGAATTGAACATAGAGTAGAAAAAAAGTGGCAATATTTATCCAACATTTAAAAAAATTATTTATTGTTTAATTTACACCAAAGTTAGTTAGCATATAGTGCAACAATGATTTCAGGTATAGATTCCTTAATGCTCCATACCCATTTAGACCACCCCCCCACAAACCCTCCAGCAACCCTCTGTTTGTTCTCTATATTTAAGAGTCTTTTATGTTTGCCCCCCTCCCTGTTTTTATATTATTTTTGCTTCTCTTCCCTTATGTTTATCTGTTTTGTATCTTAAATTCCTCATATAAGTGAAGTCATATGATTTTTGTTTGACTAATTGCGCTTAGCATAATACCCTCTAGTTCCATCCATGTAGTTGCAAATGGCAAGATTTCATTCTTTTTGATTGCCAAGTAATACTCCATTGTATATGTATACCACATCTTCTTTATCCATTCATCCACTGATGGGCATTTGGGCTCTTTCCATACGTTGGCTGTGGTTGATAGCGCTGCTATAAACATGGGGGTGCATGTGCCCTTTTGAAACAGCATCCCTGTATCTCTTGCATAAATACCTAGCAGTGCAATTGCTGGGTCCTAGGGTAGTTCTATTTTTACTTTTTTGAGGAACCTCCATACCGTTTTCCAGAGTGGCTGCACCAGTTTGCATTTCCACCAGCAGTGCAAAAGAGATCCTTTTTCTCTGCATCCTTGCCAACATCCGTTGTTGCCTGAGATGTTAATGTTAGCCATTCTGACATATGTGAGGTGGTATCTCATTGTGGTTTTGACTTGTATTTCCCTGGTGATGAGTGATGTTGAACATTTTTTCATGTGTCAGTTGGACATCTGGATGTCTTCTTTGGAGAAGTGTCTATTCATGTCTTTTGCCCATTTCTTCACTGGATTGTTTTCTGGGTGTGGAGTTTGATAAGTTCTTTATAGATTTCGGATACTAACATCTGACATGTCATTTGCAAATATCTTCTCCCATTCCATTTGTTGCCTTTTAGTTTTGCTGATTGTTTCCTTCACTGTACAGAAGCTTTTTATTTTGATAGGGTCCCAATAGTTCATTTTGCTTTTGTTTCTCTTACAAAACAAAATACATCTGGAGACGTGTTAAGTAAGAAGTTGCTGCGGCCAAGGTCAGAGAGGTGTTTGCCTGCTTTCTCCTCTAGGATTTAGATGTCTTCCTGTCTTAAATTTAGTTCTTTCATCCATTTTAAATTTACTTTTGTGTATGGTGTAACAAAGTGGTACAGTTTCATTTTTCTGCGTGTTGCTATTCAGTTTTCAGCACCATTTGCTGAAGAGACTGTCTTTATTCCACTGAATATTCTTTCCTGCTTCATCAAAGATTAGTTGGCCATACATTTGTGGGTTCTCTATTCTGTTCCATTGATCTGAGTGTCTGTTTTTGTGCCAGTATCATAGTGTCTTGATGATTACAGCATTGTAATACAGCTTGAAGTCTGGGATTGTGATGCCTCCCGCTTTGGTTTTCTTTTTCAAGATTGCTTTGGCTATACGGGGTCTTTTCTGGTTCCATACAAATTTTAAGATTGCTTGTTCTAGCTCTGTGAAGAAAGCTGGTGTTATTTTGATAGGAATTAAATTGAATATGTAGATTGCTTTGGGTAGTATTGACATTTTAAAATGTTTGTTGTTCCAATCCAGGAGCATGGAATATTTTTCCATTTTTTAGTGTGTCTTCTTTAATTTCTTTCATAAGGTTTCTATGGTTTTTAATGTATACATTTTTCACCTCTTTGGTTAGGTTTATTCCTAGGTGTTTCATGGTTTTTGGTGCAATTGTAAATGAGATCAATTCCTTGATTTCTCTTTTGTTGCTTTGTTATTGGTGTATAAGAATGCAACCGATTTCTGTGCATTGATTTTATATCTTGGGACGTTGCTGAATTCTTGCATCAATTCTAGCAGTTTTTTGGTGGAATCTTTGGGTTTTCCATTTAGAGTATCATGTCATCTGCGAAGAGTGAAAGTTTGACTTCCCCCTGGCCTATTCAGATGTCTTTTATTCCTTTGTGTTGTCTGATAGCTGAGGCTAAGACTTCCAATACTATGTTGAGTAACAGTGGTGAGAGTGGACATCCCTGTTGTGCTCCTGACCTCAGAAAGAAAGCTCTTCAGTTTTTCCCTGTTGAGGATGATACTGGCAGTGGGTCTTTCATATATGGCTTTTATGATCTTGAGGTGCGATCCTTCTATCCCCACATTCTTGACGGTTCAAGAAAGGATGCTGTATTTTGTCAAATGCTTTCTCTACATCTATTGAAAGGATCATGTGATCCTTATCCTTTCTTTCATTGATGCAATGTATCACATCGATTGTTTTTCAGATATTGAACCAGCCCTGCATTCCAGGTGTAAATCCCACTTGGCTGCAGGGAATAATTCTTTTAATGTACTGTTGGATCTGGTTGGTTAGTATCTTGTTGATGATTTTTGTATGCATGTTCATCAGTACCACATTTTAATATTATTCCGGAAAAAAGGTGTTCTGGATCTGGACATGATATATTCATATTTGTGTTATAAGAATCCTTTCGATGCAGAGGATGAAGAGAAATAATGTATCTAGATGCTCCGGCTTAATGGAACTAGCATTTTAAAAAATCCAACCTCTAAATGATCTATTTTGGTGTTAACTGGGATGCTTTCTGATCCATATATTGATCTTACATGTCATTTTATTCAAAAGATGTAAGTGCCCACTGCAATTAACTGATTTTAAGGATCCTGCTATTTTCCCATCATTTTAAGTAATTTAGACATTCTTATATTTAAATATGTCCCTTTTGAGTTTGGTTACTTGATTCTAGCTTCTAGAATTTAAATTCTATTTTGGAAACCAAAGAAATAAAACCAGCTTTGAGAGCTATAAACTGAGAACCAAATCCTGGGCCATGGTGACCCAACAGATTTAGGGATAAACTGTAAGATACCACCAGGGAGCAAAAAAATGTGGTCTCCAAATATCTACTATTTCTCAGTTTTAGTGTCTCTTATTTAATACAAAACACAGCAACAATAATAGTATTTACTATTATTAAATATTAAGTGTGTGAGCACTTAAGTGCCACCACAGTATTAAATGTTGTTCATATATTATCTTTCATTGCAATCTTTTGATATAAGAACTCATAATAGGGGACACCCCAGGGGCTCAGTCAGTTAAGCGTCCAACTTTGGCTCAGGTCATGATCTCATGGTTTGTGAGTTCGAGCCCTGCACTGGGCTCCGTGCTGATAGCTCAGAGCCTGGAGCCTGCTTCAAATTCTGTGTCTCCCTCTCTCTCTGCCCCTCCCCCACTCATGGTCTGCCTCTCCTTCAAAAATAAACATTAAAATATTTTTAATTAAAAAAAAGCACTCATAACAGCCTCATTTTACACATGAAAACCTCAGAGTCTGAAAAACCTTACCAAGTTTACAAAGCTTAATGTCAAATGTATTAAAATGTTAGAAAACTAAATCAGGCCCTTGGGAAAAAAAGAAGACATTTTCATATATGGAAATACCCAGCACACCAAAATATTGTCATGTTTTAATATCACATTTTAGATAATATAAATATAACCTACATAATTCCATTATGACTACAGTTTCTATTTAGAGATACACGTCCATATCTGTATATAATTAAACTTGAATATCAAAATATATAAGTATAATAACCAAATTAATGATAAATACTTACATTTGAGACTAAATGAAAAGTCTTCCAAATTTGTTTTATATTGAAACCAACTGAATTTAAGTTAAAAATTAATTTTATTTTCCATCTATCCTCAAATGAAAGGAAGAAAATATCTGGCAGCTATATTCTTATTTTCTTTCAACGCTTAAAGAAAAAAAAAAAGACCAGTGTGTCTTCTTTGTTATTACTACTGAAAAAACATGTTCCATGTTGATATACTAATGGTGGTCATTCATAATACATTTGTAAAACTAATTACAGGGAAAGAATTTGTACTGACTTGATTTCTGTAAAAATGAAGGTCTCACTTTCTTCTTGTCTTCCTTTCAGTAATTCCTAGTTTTCTAGAGAGAGAATGAGTTTCTTACATTTGATACCAGTTGGTGGGGGGGCTATATTAGCTCTTTTCAACATCTTAATTGCTTAGAGCCATTTTTTTTCACAATACACAAAGCATTCATTGATTAAAGAAAACAAAAAGGCGGACCATAATATCATTCTGGAAGCAGTAACATTGAAATTAAGGTAGCAAAGTATTTTCTGGCATTTCAGGCACACAAACGTGATAAGGAAAGTGAGGCAAACTTCCCTTTGCTGTAGGGGATGAAGTTCATGGAAACATAGCACTAGAGGATTTAGCTGGTTATATATACCCTGAAAATACACCAAACATTCATCAGCCCGAGGGAAAACGCTAATTCCTGATGGCACATTCTTATCCATGGTGATTTAGCTTGTGACCTTGCATATTCTAGGCACAGTTATGAGAAACTGGCAAACTCTGTTATATGGTGTGTTTTCCAGTCTACCATGACTCATGAACCATATTTCCTACTGTCTGCTTTTGGACCATGTTTCAGGTTGTGCAAATAATATGTACCTCATCAAAAGTTAAAGAAAAGCAGCATTACATGCAATGGCAGCATTGTAGAACATTGACCTTTTCACATTCATCATGTGCCTCCGATGCCTCTCTAATGGATATCTTGACATTTTCATTTGAAACGATTGTTGTGTTCTCTGACATTTTTGGCTCTGTCATCGAAATCATAGGGGCTAGCAGCAATTGTTTGCAATTACCTGGCATACAAATCATTTGCAGGTGGAAGAAGCATAAAAAATATTTTTAACACAAAATGTTCCAGGATATCTCAGAAAACCCAGATTTTACATTTGTCTTTGTAAACGGTCCAATGGTTTACCTGATATGATAAGCTTGCAACTATAAATGTTGAAAATATGAATAGCATACCACATATTCTCTAGTCTTAAATATTTCTTCAAATAAAGATTGAGTTGAATGCTCACCTTCCCAAAATTTTGTGACAATGTAAAAAAAAATTTTTTTTAACGTTTATTCATTTTTGAGAGACAGAGAGAGAGACAGAGTGCAAGTGGGGGAGAGGCAGAGAGAGGGAGACACAGAATACGAAGCAGGCTCCAGGCTCCGAGCTGGCAGCACAGAGCCGGACACGGAACTCGAACTCACAAACCGCGAGATCATGACCTGAGCTGAAGTCGGCTGCTCAACCGACTGAGCCACCCAGGCGCCCCTGTGACAATGTTTTTAAGGTTAATTTATTTCTACTTTTATTTTAAGTTTATTTATTCATTTGAGAGAGACAGACACAGCCTGAACAGCAGATGGGAAGAGAGAGAGGGAGAGAGAAAATCCCAAGCAGGCTCCATGCTGCCAACACAGAGCCCAATGAGGGTCTCAAACTCATGAACCATGAGACCATGACTCAAGCCAAAACCAAGAGTCGGACGCTCAACCAACTAAAGCCACCCAGGTGCCCCTATTTATACATTTTATTGAGTTTTAATATTACATGAATAATGCAAACATGAACTTTAATTTAATTAATGAATAATAATACATGTATATATTTGTTTATAGTTACTTTTTTATCTAAGATTTGAGACTGTTACCAAAATAGATTAAAAAGTAAGAGAACACATAATGAGAAAATTGGAATTAAAAGTATGGGAGAAAATAAATAAAAGTAAAGGCAAGACTATCACATAGGAAGGCAAATTACATGACAATATATACTTAATAAAGGTGAACTCCAAATTTGATTCTGAGGTTCATGGAGAGCAAAGCAGAATGGGAAAGTTACAAGATTCAAAGCAAAAGAGCAATGTCTTTGATATTCCTTCCCCCCCCCCCCACACACACACACATATTTTGCATGGTGAGGGCAGATGTTTGGTATCATGGTGTTTAGAATTAAACCCAGGCTTTAGAACAACCTAGCTACTTAACCAACTAAGAATTCATTGATTTCTCTGTAAAGTGGGAGAAAGTAGCATGATTTTACCAGGCTGTTAGGAGAAAAACTGAGTTAAGTTTAGTTAAATACTTAACTCAGTGACTGGCACATTGTTAGCTAACAAATAGGAACTTTAGCAACTCCAACATCCTCTGGGGTAGGTAATAAGAATACCAATGTGTAATTGCATAAAATTATATTTTATGACCTTCAGGTTAATGGGGTCCACAAGTATCATTCTGGTTTAATGTAAGGGAATAATTTAGAACACCTAAAACTCTTTCTAGAGCATAATCTACAGAACACTGGTATCTTAAGATGGTTCATACATACTGGTTTGTGAAACTCAGCCCCTTACATTTTTTTTTTAGGCTGCAGAATGCACATTAGCATATGTGGGGCTCTCAAATACCTTTCTCTGAGCAACCTATCTGTGTGTAATGCAACATTATATTAGCTTTATAATTTGTTTCATTGTTGAACCCTTCTTATTTGTTTTCATTAGAAAAACCATGTCTTAGTAGATAAAGTTATTAGAGTTCAGTTGTATACAATTTAGGAAACAGTGCTCTAGATTATGCTCTATGCATGGGTATGTCCTAAGCAATCCTCCATGATGCTATTCCTTACAGCTCCATTTTGGAGAAGAATTCAATGGCAAATGTTTCAAGGTCATAGTTTGTCCAACAAATCCACGGTGCAGATAGTTTGTGTTGCTGACTAAGATCCTAAGCAAGGTATTTGGTTGCTGGCCAGTAATGGGCTTTAATAAAGTACTTCCTGAAGAAATGGTCATCATGGTCCCAAAATTTATATGGATTAAAAAAGGGACAAATTAGTTGGGCCAACATCTTAAGATGTCACTTCAACATGATCATACAACTGATGCTTCATAGAAACAAGCAAATGAATTTTAGAGTAGAATGTTTCCAAACCAATTATCTACTAGCCATATACCACATATTCAAATATTCAAATGAATTAGCTCTCATTTTTTACTAATTAGGAAACAACGATTTTACCTCTTCCTGAAACACAGTGATATATGTTCCCTATATGGAATTTTGTTTAATATAGGACAAAAAACTTTTGTCTAGTAATCAGTCATGAGTCATCTTTTTCTGGAAATAATTAAATAAAAGAAACAATTTTTTGCTGAAATCACTCCTAGTATTTGCTAACAAAAACATACCACAGAAAATTACTTATAATTGACTTCAAAATTATATACAGTTCATTCAAAGGGAGTACAAATAATGAAGTCACAAAGTAAATATAAAGGAGGGATGATCAAAACATATCTCTACTTTGGGGCACCTGGGGGGCTCAGTTGGTTGAGTGTCCAACTTCGGCTCAAGTCATGATCTCCTGGTTCGTGGGTTCAAGTCCCACATTGGGCTCTGCACTGGCAGTACAGAGCCTGCATGAGATTCTCTCTCTTTCTCTCTCTGCCTCTCCTCTGCTTTCTCTCTCTCAAAAATACATAAATAAACATTTCTAAAAATTTTAAACTATACAAAAAAAACCCAAAATAAAACATACCTCTCCTTTGTACTACATGAAATTGCTATTGCTCTGCCTGGAAACTTCTACAAACTTTCTAGTGATACCATTAAATAAGAAATAAAGATCTTTACCTTTTTAGGCAAACTTGCTTTTAGGCAAACTGGAATAAGTTGAATAAATGAGCCTTAATTGGCTTGTATTTATATGTCCACTGTATGATGAAATGCCAGGTACATGGTAGACACAAATATTTGGATGAGATAATGGGTTCATGAACACTAGCTGAGAACCTCAAAAGCCTAATAATTACATCTCTCTACTAGCTGTTTATGGAGAGACACAGATAAAAGATTCATTTTCACACCATGATTCTAAAACTGGTGTATAGGCTTACAGGTTATCTCTTCATATTTCCAGCCAAATATTGAAAAAGGAGATATAGATAAGTTTCACAACATTTTAATTGAATATGAAAACAGCTCAACTAGAGTTTAATTATCTTTAGAGGCAAACATGACTAACCTGAAAGGGATCAAAAACGGTTATTTAAGTAAGTGAAGAAGATTTGAGAATACTCTCACCAATGAGAATAATTTTTAGAATATTTATAGTTTGGGCATGAGGATCAGTTTAAATATTCTAACACCAATAGGTCTCAGAATAACATAATTTACTAATTACAGAAATTAAAATATGGTTTTATTTTCATAAATCAAGAATGGTTACTCATATAACAAATATGTTCATAAAAGAGAACTCACCAAATATATGCTGTACCCATCGTCGAGTTGACAAATCGTTACAGCAATTAATATTTTAATAGTTACAGAGCTTTGATGAGAAGACTTTCCTCTTTGGCTTATCTAGCCTCAGATTCCTTTTTTTTTTTCATTGGTTTGGGAAGTACAAAGGTGGTATTTGACATATGCAAGAAATGTGTTCTTGGAAAAAATTAAAAATAACAAACAAATAAGTAGCTTAAAGGCTCACATCAAGTCCTAGGGCAAATCACCAAGGCAAAATTACGTTAGAGTTTACCCATCTTAGTTTTAGTGACTCAAAGGTATTAACCTTTTACTATGTATTGACGCTTTACAGTAAATTTTTGTATGATAGTCAAAATAAGAACTTCCAGAGACACCAAAGTAGACTTTAGTGTATAAGCATGCCAACTGCTTAAATAAAGCATATGTACTTCATGCCAACAATCTATGCAGTTCAACTCTGCTTGGTCTCACCCACCTGTGCCTTGTCATGTGAGGAGTGCTCTTCTAGAGTAATTTTAGTGAAAAATTAAGAAAAGTACTGGTTTAATCCAAAAGAGGTTCATACAGAAATAGGAAGCTCAGGGTTCTTGGTATGTTACTTTCATATAGACTATCGCTTGATTTGGTCTCATTATCTTCCCTGACAGCTCTCTTAGGACAAGTGGATACTAGCTTCTCTCTCTCTCTCTCACTCTTTCTCTCTCTCATTCTCTTTTACACATGAATGGCCCATTTACGATCAATGGAAAATACATACAAATATATGTATTATAGCATATATTATAATGAAGTGATTTCCTAAATCCTAGCTTTATACTCTGCTGTTTCAGGCAGTTTTTTTATCCTTATTTGTTATGCTTAAGATATGTATCAGTAATAATGCCACTTAAGGGTACATATGAAGACCTTCTCACTAAAGGAAAACAACCCACATACCCATTTCTCCGTGGAAAAAGTGTACTACCAGAGTAAAAACAGAGAATTCTGAAATTCCTCCCTTGAAGTTACAACCTCCCTGCTGGCCTGCCCAATCTCTTTAGGTAGGCTATTGATGGGTAGTCAACTAAGAGTTCAATGCAATCTTGGTTCCTGTACACTTATTTTATTTTTTAAGTTTATTTATTTTGATAGAGAGAAAAAAAGACAGACATTGTGGGGGAGGGGCAGAGAGAGAAAGAGAGAAAATCCCAAGCAGGTTCCACACTGTCAGTGCAGAGCCTGATGTGGGGCTCGATCCCACAAGGTGTGAGATCATGACCTGGGCCAAAATCAAGAGTCGGAGACTCAACCAACTAAATCAACCAGGTGCCCCTGTCATGTACTATCTTATCTCAACTTAAGAACCTACTTTATCATAACTCTGGAAAATAGTCAAAGGTTTACAGAAAACAAGTGAGCAGTGGATCAAGAAAAAGTCAACTTTAAAATGGTTAGGGAGGCTTTGTGGATTTTTTTTGCCCTACCCTACCCTGCCTCATTAAGAGAAGTGAAGAAAATAGTCACATTCCCAGTGTGAGAATTTGGTTCCTGGCTCTTATGGGACAGAGCCAGACTTATTCAAAAATTACTATGTATCTGTTCTAAACTGAGGGCAATATGAAGGAGTGACACAAGGCACTTGTCTGTATCATTTAATGAGGAATTAAGAGTCGAAGTGACAGACATCACTCAAGACCATTATAGAATAACTAACAACCTGTAACCACCCGGGGCAAAAGATTACTATTTAGACAGACATAAACCAGCTAAAGCCTCAGAGGAAAAACTGGGGAGAGATTTTTTTTTTTTGTATACTGGAGCAATCAAAAGTTCCCATGTATACTAGGAAATTTAGAAAGCCACATGCATACCTAGAGCAAGATACATAGTCAGAAAAGATCTAAAAGATCCTCAGCTTTTACCTCTGGCCATTCTACTGAGACTGAGTGCAAGCTTGGCTAAGTGTTGAAGTACAGTGTCAAGCTGAGCTGACCTGCAAAGAACAGGAGAAATGTTTCCTTTTTGTTTTTTGTTTCTTTGTTCTTGGCACTCAAGGAAGTATCTGTAAAACTATTAGCTGAACACAAGCTAAAGAGAGACTTTGTGACAATATACAGTCTTTTCTGGATTAGTGTTAACTAGATGGGATGATTCTTTTTGCAGTGTATATGTATATCAAATCAACACAATATACACTTCATTTTTTTTACACTTATGTATGTAGGTAGGTAGGTATTTATTTATTGAGAGAGAGAGAGAGAGAGAGAGAGAGAGAGAGAGAGAGAGCATCTTAAGCAGGCTCCGTGCCCAGTGTGGACCCTGATGTGGACTTTGATCTCACAACTGTGAGACCATGACCTGAGCCAAAAATCAAGAGTCAGATGTTTAACCGACCGAGCCACCCAAGTGCCCCTTACTTATTTTTAAATTAAAGTATAATTGACATAAAATATTACATTAGTCTCAGGTGTACAATGTAGTTATTTGACGAGTTTATATGCTATGCTATGTTCACACAAGGGTACCTACCATGTGTCACCATTACAAAGCCATTACAGTATCTTTGACTATATTCCCTATGCTGATGATGTAAACTTTAAATATCTTTTTAGTTTTATACATCAACTATACCTCAATAAACCTGAAATTGAAAAAAAAACATGAAAAGGAAAAAACTGGTCTTCTCAAAAACAGTTTGGGAAAGTCACTAAATAAATGAACAGCTAAAGTTTTTAACAATAAAAAAAGTGGCACAAAAACAGACACTCAGATCAATGGAAAAGAACAGAGAACCCAGAAATGGACCCATAAACGTACGGCCAACTAATCTTTGACAAAGCAGGAAAGAATAAAGACAGTCTGATCAGCAAGTGGTGCTGGGAAAACTGGACAGCGACATGGAGAAAAATTAACCTCAATCACTTTCTTACACCATACACAAAAATAAACTCAAAATGGATGAAAGACCTAGTGTAAGATAGGAAGCCATCAAAATCCTCGAGAAGAAAGCAGGCAAAAACCTCTTTGACCTCGGCTACAGCAACTTCTTACTCAACATGTCTCCAGAGGCAAGGGAAACAAAAGCAAAAATGAGCTATTGGGACCCCATTAAAATAAAAAGCTTCTTCACAGTGAAGGAAACAATCAGCAAAACTAAAAGGCAACTGATGGAATGGGAGAAGATATTTGCAAACGACATGTCAGATAAAGGGTTAGTATCCAAAATCTATAAAGAACTTATCAAACTCAACACCCAAAAAGCAAATAATCCAGTGAAGAAATGGGCAAATACATGAATTTACACTTTTCCAAAGAAGACATCCAGATGGCCAACCAACACATGAAAAGATGCTCAACATTACTCACCATCAGGGAAATACAAATCAAAACCACAATGAGATACCACCTCATACCTGTCAGAATGGCTAACATTAACAACTCAGGCAACAACAGATGTTGGCGAGGATGTGGAGAAAGAGGATCTCTTTTGCACTCCTGGTTGGAATGCAAATTCCCTGGTGGGAATGCAGTCACTCTGGAAAACAGTATGGAGGTTCCTCAAGAAATTAAAAATAGAAATACCCTACAACCCAGCAATTGTACTACTAGGTATTTATCCAAGAGATACAGGTATGCTGTTTTGAAGGGACATATACACCCCAATGTTTATAGCGACACTATCAACAATAACCGAAGTATGGAAAGAGTCCAAATATCCATCAATGGATGAATGGATAAAGAAGATGTGGTATACACACACACACACACACACACACACACACACACACACACACGCGCGCGCGCGCGCGCAATGGAGTATCGGCAATCAAAAAGAATGAAATCTTGCCATTTGTAACTACATGGATGGAACTGGAGGCTATTATGCTAAGTGAAATTAGTCAGAGAAAGACAAATATCATATGATTTCACTCATATGAGGACTTTAAGACACAAAACAGATGAACATAAGAGAAGGGAAGCAAAAATAATAGAAAAACAGGGAGAGGGACAAAACATAAGAGACTTAACTATGGAGAACAAACAGAGGGTTACTGGAGGGGTTGTGGGAGGGGGGATGGGCTAAACGAGTAAGGGGCATTAAGGAATCTACTTCTGAAATCATTGTTGCACTATATGCTAACTTGGATATAAATTAAAAAACAATAATAAAACACAAATAAAAGCCTAAATAATTCCAAGAAAAGGAAATAAAATAAAATAATAAGATAATTTTAAAAAAAGTAAGCTTTGAGGAACAGAGAGAATCTGATTCTAGAATTACCACATTATAATATTCAATTTTCCAGGGTTTTTAAACCTTTGTTTTAATGTATTTAATTTTAAATTTCTATAATACAATTAGAAAATGAATTCCAGTAGAGTTAAAATACAGTGTTATATTATTTTCAGAAGTACAATATAGTGATTCAACAATTCTATACATTACTCAGTGTTCATCATAAGTGTGCCCTTTTTTTTTTTATTTTTTTTTATTTAAAAATTTTTTTTTTCAACGTTTATTTATCTCTGGGACAGAGAGAGACAGAGCATGAACGGGGGAGGGGCAGAGAGAGAGGGAGACACAGAATGGGAAACAGGCTCCAGGCTCCGAGCCATCAGCCCAGAGCCTGACGTGGGGCTCGAACTCACGGACCGCGAGATCGTGACCTGGCTGAAGTCGGACGCTTAACCGACTGCGCCACCCAGGCGCCCCAAGTGTGCCCTTTAATACCCATCAACTCTTTTACCCATCTACTCCTTCCCCAACCTCCCCTCTGGTAACCAACAGTTTGTTCTCTACAGTTAATGGTCAGTTCTTTGGTTTGTCTCTTTTTCTCCTTATTCCTTTGTTTTGTTTCTTATGAAATTCCACATATGAGTGAAATTATATGGTATTTGTCTTTCTCTGAATGGCTGATTGCACTTTACACTATACCTCCTAGATCCAATGTGGCTGCAAAAGGTAAGATTTCATTCATTTTTATGGCTGAGTAATATTCCACATCTTCTTTATCCATTCATCTATCAATGGACTCTTGGGTTGCTTTCATATCTTGGTTATTGTAAATAATGCTAAAATAAACACACAGGTGCATACAACTTTTCAAATTAGTGTTTTCATATTCTTTGGGTAAATACTCAATAGTGGAATTGCTACATCATATGGTAATTCTATTTTTAATTTTTTGAGGAACCTCCATACCGTTTTCCACAGTGGCTGCACCACTTTGCATTCCCATCAACAGTGCCCAAGGCTTCCTTTTTCTCCATATCCTTGCGAGCATTTGTTGTTTCTTATATTTTTTATTGTAGTCATTCTAACGGGTGTGAGGTGGTATCTCATTGTAGTTTTGATTTGCATATCCCTGATGATTAGTGATGTTGAGCATCGTTTCAGATGTCTGTTGGCCATCTGGATAACATCTGCTTATGTCTTTGCCCATTTTTAACAGGATTATCTATTTTTGGGTGTGTTGACTTGTATAAATTCTTTCTATATTTTGGATACTAACCCTTTATCAGAGATGCCATTTGAAAACATCCTCTCCTGTTCATCAGGTTGTCTTTTACTTTCGTTGATTGTTTCCTTTGCTGTGTGGAAGCTTTTTATTTTGATGTAGTCCTAATAGTTTATTTTTGTTTTGCTTCCTGTACCTCAGGAGACATATCAAGAAGAATGTAGCTATAATCAATGTCAGAAAAATTACTGCTTGTGCTCTCTTTTGGGATTTTGATAGTTTCAGGTCTCACATTTAGATCTTTGATCCATTTTGAGTTTATTTTTGTGTATGGTGTGAAAAAGTGGTCCAGTTTCATTCTCTTGCATGTAGCTGTCCAGTTTCCCCAACATCATTTGCTGAAAAAACTATCTTTTCTCATTGCATAGTCTTGCTTCCTTTGCTGAAGATTAATTGGCCATATAACTGTATGGGCTCTCTATTTTTGGGCTCTCTATTTAGTTCTATTGATCTATGTGCCTACTTTATTAATCTATGTGTCTATTTTTTTGTGCTAGTACTATATTGTTTTGATTACTACAGCTTTGTAGTATATCTTGAAATCTGGGCTAGTATTACCTCCAGTTTTATTTTTCACTTTAAAGATTGCTTTGGCCATTTGGGGTCTTTCATGGTTCCATACAAATTTTAAGGTTATTTGTTTTAGTTCTGTGAAAAATGATGTTGATACTTTGATAGATATCGTATCCAGTCTGTAGATTGCTTTGGGTGTATGGACATCTTAACAATATTTGTTCTTCCAACCCATGACCATGAGATATATTTCCATTTGTTTGTGTCATCTTTAATTCCTTTCATCAATGCTTTATAGTTTTCAGAGTATTGATCTGTTACCTCCTTGGTTAAGTTTATCCCTGGTTATTTTATTATTTTGGGTACAACTGTAAGTTGGATTGTTTTCTGAATTTCTCTTGCTGCTGCTTCATTATTAGTGTATAGAGATTCAATGAATTTCTGTACATTGATTTTGTATCCTGAATTTGTATACTAAATTTATTTATCAGTTCCAGTAGTTTCTTGGTGGAGTCTTAGGTTTTCTATATAGAGTATTATTCATCTGCAAATAGTGAAAGTTTTACTTCTTATCAATTTGGATGCCTTTGATTTCTTTTTCTTGTCTGATGTTGTGGCTAGGATTTCCAATACTATGTTGAATATAAGTGGTGAAGGTGGACATCCTTGTCTTGTTTCTGATACTAGAGGAAAAGCTCTCAGTTTTTCACCACTGAGTATGATGCTAGCTGTGGGTTTTTCATACATGGCTTTTATTATGTAGACATACGTTCCCTCTAAATCTACTTTGTTGAGAGTTTTTATCATGAATGGATATTGTACCTTGTACAAATGCTTTTTCTGCATTTATTGAAATGATCATCTGGCATTTATCCTTTCTTTTATTGATACAATGTATCACCCTGATTGATTTGTGAATACTCAAACACACTGGCATCCAAGGAATAAATCCCACTTGATCATGGCAAATGATATTTTTAATATATCATTGGATTTGGTATAATATTTTGTTGAGGATTTTTGTAACTATGTTCATTAGAGATATTGGCCTGTAGTTCTCTTTTTTTTGTAGTATCTTTATCTTGTTTTGTTACCA
Organism: Prionailurus viverrinus; assembly: GCF_022837055.1. NCBI lineage: Eukaryota > Metazoa > Chordata > Mammalia > Carnivora > Felidae > Prionailurus > Prionailurus viverrinus. The sequence continues at coordinate 72,310,805 of NC_062573.1, read as the reverse complement.
AGGTAATGTTGTCCTCACAGAATGATTTTGGAGGCTTTCCTTCCTCTTTTCTTTTTTGGAATAGTTTGGGAAGAATAGGTATTAACTCTTCGCTAAATGTTTGGTAGAATTCACCTTTGAAGCTATCTGGTATTGGCTTTTTGTTTGTTGGGAGTTTTTTTTCATTACTGCTTCAATTTCATTCTTGGTAATTGGTCTGTTCAAATTTTCTATTTCTTCCTAGTTCAGTTTTGGAAGAATTTATGTTTCTAGGAATGTATCCATTTCTTCTAAAGTCCAATTTGTTGGCATATGACTTTTCATGATATTCTTTTATATTCCTTCGTATTTCTGTGGTGTTGGTTTTAATTATCTTCTGTCATTTCTGATTTTGAGTCCTCTCTTTCTCACTTTTTTTTTTTGATGAGTCTGGTTAAATGTTTATCAATTTTGTTGATATTTTCAAAGAACCAGTTCCTGGTTTCACTGATTTGTTCAATTGTGGTATTTTGTTTGTCTATTTCTATTTCAGTAATTTCTGCTCTAATCTTTCTTATTTCCTTCCTTCTATTGGTTTGGTGTGTTTTTTTCTTTTTCTTTTTCTAGCTTCTTTAGGTATAAGATTAGGTTGCTTATTTGAGACTGGTCCTGCTTGTTGAGGTAGGCCTTCCCATTTATTTATTTATTTATTTATTTATTTATTTATTTATTTATTTGCTTTTTTTCAACGTTTATTTTATTTTTGGGACAGAGAGAGACAGAGCATGAACGGGGGAAGGGCAGAGAGAGAGGGAGACACAGAATCGGAAACAGGCTCCAGACTCCGAGCCATCCGCCCAGAGCCTGACGCGGGGCTCGAACTCACGGACCGCGAGATCGTGACCTGGCTGAAGTCGGACGCTTAACCGACTGCACCACCCAGGCGCCCTGGTAGGCCTTCCCTTTTAGAGCAGCTTTTGCTTTATCCTAAAGATTGTGTACCATTGTGTTTTCATTTTCATTTGTCCTTATGTATTTTTTGAATTCCTCTTTGATTTCTTGGTTGACCCATTCACTGTTTAGTAGCATGTGATTTATTTATTAAAAAAATTATTTTTTGTTTATTTATTGGGAGAGAGAGAGAGAGAGAGAGATCATGAGCAAGCAGGGGAAGGGCAGAGACAGAGGGAGAAAGAAACAATCCCAAGCAGGCTCTGAGCTGTTAGCATGAAGCTCGATGTGGGGCTAGAACTCACAAACCATGAGATGATTATCCTGAGCCTAAACCAAGAGTCAGACACTGAGCCTATTGAGCCACTCAGGTGCCCCACAGTAGCATCTTATTTAATTTTTGTTCTTTCCAGAATTTTTTCTTGTGACTGATTTCTAGTTTCATAGCATGTTGTCAGAAAAGATGCATGGAGGGGCACCTGAGTGGCTCGGCTGGTTAAGCTCGGCTCAGGTCATGATCTCATAGTTCGTGAGTTTGAGCCTCTGTGCTAACAGCTCAGAGCCTGGAGCCTGCTTTGGATTCTGTCTCTCCCTCTCTCTCTGTCCTTCCCCCCCCTCACACCATCTCTCTCTGCCTATCAAACAAGGAATAAATGCTAAAAATATTTAAAATAAAAAAAAAAAAGATGCATGGCATGACTTCACTCTTTTTGAATTTGTTGAGACTTGTTCTGTGGCCTAAAATGTACTCTATTCTGGAGACTGTTCCATGTGCACTTGAAAAAAAAAAGCGTATTCTGCTGTTTTCGGGTGGAATGTTTGGAATATATCTGTTAGATCTGTCTGGTCTAATGTGTCATTCAAAGCCACCGTTTACTTGTTGATTTTCTATTTGAATGATCTATTCATTGATGTAAGTGGAGTGTTAAAGTCCCCTGTTATTATTATATCGTTATCCATTACTTCTGTTATGTTTGTCATTAGTTGCTGTTATGTATTTGGGTGCTCCCATGCTGGATGCATAAATATTTACTGTTGTTTTATCTTCTTGTTGGATTGTTCCTATTATGATGATATGGTGTTCTTCTTTGTCTCTTGTTATAGTCTTCGCTTTAAAGTCTATTTTTTTTTTGTGATGAGTATTGCTACCTCAGCTTTATTTTCACTTCCTTTGCTTGATAAATGCTTTTCTTTCCCTTCACTTTCAAACTGCATGTGTCTTTTAGTTTGAAATGAGTCTCTTGTAGGCATCATATAGATGAGTCTTGCTTTTTTATCCATTCTGTCACCCTATTTCTTTTGATTGGGATGTTTAGTACTTACATTCAAAGTAATTATTGATAGATATTGTACTGACATTTTGTTAGTTGTTTTATGGGCTTTTATGGGGGGGGGGGGTTCTTCTTTGTTCCTTTCTTCTCTTGCTCTCTTCTCTCAAGGTTTGCTGGCTTTCTTTAGTGATATACTTGAATTCCTTTCTCTTTATTTTTTGCATATCTATTATGAGTTTTTGAATTCTGGTTATCTTTAGGTTTATATATCATGTCTTATGCATATAGGAGTCTATATTAAGTTAATGGTTTCTAAGTTGAAACCCATTCATATCTTGCCTCTACTATTCATGTAGAATGTAGAAACTGCTTTTTTGAAAGACTTTATACTTTAAGAGTACTTTAAATTCACAGCACAATTAAGAGGATGGTAGAGAGATTCCACATATATTCCCTACCCCACACTTGCATAGCCTACTGTATTATCAATACCCTTCAACAGAGAGTTCAATTGTTACAACTGATGAACCTACATTGACACATTTTTATTACCCAAAGTCCATAGTCTGCCTCAGGGTTGGGCAAATGTATAAATGGCATGTATTCACCATTATGGTATCATACAGAGTATTTCTACTGCCCTAAAAATCCTCTGAGTTCTACCTATTAATCTCCCTCCTCACCCAATCAACTCCAATCTTTTCATATCTCCATGCTTTTTCAGATAATTTTCAGATTATACAGTTACAATCCTACAGTGTGTTGTCTTTTCATATTGGCTTCTTTTGCTTAGTAATATGCATTTAAGTTTCATTCATGTCTTATCATGGCTTGATAGCTCATTTCTTTTTAGTGTTGAATAATATTCCATTGTCTAGATGTACTACAGTTCATTTATCAATTTACCTACTGAAGGACATGTTGGTTGTTTCCAAGTTTTGGCAATTATGATTAAAGCTTCTATAAATATCTGTGCTACAGACTTTTGTTTGGACATAAATTTTCAATCCTTTTGACTATGATTATTGGAAGAAAATATCTTCTTTTGAAAAACAAAACAAAACAAAACAAAAAAACAACTGCCAAACTGTCTTTCAAAGTGGGTACTAGTTTACTTTCCCATCATCAATGAGAGTTCCTGTTGTTCCACATCCTCACCAACCAATGTTCTGGATTTTGGCCATTCTATTACATGTAGTAGCATCTATTGTTTTAACTTATATTTTTGATGACATACAATTTGGAGCAACTTTTCATATGTTTATTTGCCATTTGTATATCTTCTTTGATGAGGTATCAAGGTCTTTGGCTCATTTTTTAATTAGATTATTTTCTTCTCATTAAGTTTTAAGGATTATTTTAAGGGTTATTTGTATATTTTTTATCAAATATGTTATTTGGAAATATTCCTCCGAGTCTGTGTCTTGTCTTCTCATTCTCTTGCCATTATCTTCTGAAGACCAGACATCTTTAAATAATTTTCTTCATGGATGGTGCCTTTGGTGTTATATATAAAAAGTCAGCTCCATATCAAGTTCATCTAGATTTTCTCCTATGTTATCTTCTAGTAATTTGCAGTTTTGTGTTTTACATTTAGGTCTGTGATACATTTTGAGTTAATTTTTGTAAAAGGATGATGTATATGCCTGTACGATTTTTTTTTTTTGCATATCTAGTTCAAGCACCATTTTTTGAAAAGGCTAACTTTGCTTCATTGTATTGTTTTTGCTCCTTTGTCAAAGACCAGTTGACTATATTCTTGTGGCTCTATTTCTGGGTCTTCTATTCTGTTTCACTGAACTATTTATTTGTCTATTCTTTTGTCAATACCACACTGTCTTCATTACTGTAGATTTACAGTAAGTCTTGAAATTGGGTAATGTCAGTCTTCCAATTTTGTTCTTCTCCTTCAATATTGTGTTGGCTGCTCTGGGTCGTTTTCCTCTTCATAGAAACTTTAGAATCAATTTGTCAATATCCACAAAATGACTTTCTGGGATTTTGATTGGGGTTGCACTAAATCTACCGATAGAGTTATTTCAAGTCTTAGAAAATTATTATTACCTTTTAATAACATCTTTTCTCAAGGCTAGTGGTATTTTTGTAATAGTAGTGTCCTTATAAGCCAACAAAAACATGTGCCACTTGAAGTGGTGGTTTTGATTTCATAAATAGAGTGCTTTTAAAAAACATAGATACTCTAACATAGATGAAATAATTACCCAAGTATTCATCAAATCAACAAATGAAAAAAGGGTCCAGATAGTTGAAGAGGTTTGGGAGTGTTTTGTTTTTGTTGTTGTTGTTGTTGTTGTTGTTTTCTTTTGCTTTGCTTTGTTTTTACTTTTCTCCTGAATGGCCTAATTTAAGTACCAATGGTCAAAGAGCAAAGCAAATCTGGCATATAATCCTGAAATCTGTGGATGAGCATAAGAAAAGATCAGCACCTAACAGAGAATACTTAAGAAACTAAATGCTTTCTATGTTTTCCTAGTGTTCTGGATTGAGCTCAACATGTAATGCCAGCATAGCTTGTCAAAAGTGTCAGGCAGTTTCAAGCAAGCCTGACCCATCAAATCACAAGGGATAGATAGGATCTTTGTGAGAAAGGTGTTCAGAAATAGAATGACGTAAAAACCCAGAGTTTCTCAACCTAACTGATCCCAAAAAACTGAAAACAACAGATACATTCTGCTTGGGATTTTGAAAGTCATTATAAAATTTAAGTAAAACAATATAGTAAAATTGCACATTGGCCAATGGTGGCTGTGATTTTTAGAGTCTCTTTTTAAAATGTGGATCGATTTTCTTTGTCAAATTGCATTTCCGTATTATTTGTAGCTTTTGCCCCATTTCATTACTATGAAGTGTGAGATGTTCATAATTTTGAAAGGAAAATTAAGAGATTTCTTTTGTCTTTTAATGTGATAATCTAATTCTTCTCTTTTCATAACCAAGTACAGAAGCATAGAAAATAGGAAGGAAGGAAGGTAACTCCCAGGAAGTAGGCTGAGGAAGCCAAAAGAGAAGAAATCACTGAATCCAATCATACAGATCATTCTTTTACACACTAAAAAAGAGACAAATAAAATAGGAGAGAGGAGACCTTGGCTACACTTTGTTTTCAGATAACTGCATATCCTTGTCAAAAGTTAAAATCACAAATAAGAGCTATTTCTTAATATGACCAGCTTGACAACATGAAAAGTCAGGAGAATGCTGGATATGTTACAAAACTCAGATCTCAGAAAAAAATGCCAAACTCAAAATACACACAATTACATTGCTACTTAATTTTATCTAGTCATAATGTATACTGGTACAAATTAAAAAATATTAGACATAATGCTAAATTGAGTATTGACTTGAAAATCACTAAGATTGGGGCACCTGGGTGGCTCAGTTGGTTAAGCATCTGACTTTGGCTCAGGTTTGTTAGTTTGAGCCCTGCGTCGGGTTCTGTGCTGACAGCTTGGAGCCTGCAGCCTGCTTCAGATTCTGTGTCTCCCTCTCTCTGTGCCCCTCCCATGCTCATGCTCTCTCTCTCTCTCTCTCTGTCTCTCAATGATAAATAAAAGTTAAAAAAAAAAACAGTACAGAAAATCACTAAGATGAAGTATGATTTAATTTTATGATCACACTTATTTTATACAAAGATACCTCCCAATGTCATCTATATTGTAGATGTTGAGAAATGGAACAGAATATTGAAAAATTTTCTGCAACCAACACATATACAGGGATGTTCCTTTAGCATTTCTTGTTAAATAATTGCTCCCCCCACAATATACAAGATGCTTTTGCTCTTTATAAAATATCCTCAGCTCAGCAAGATACAGATGAGAGACAGACACAAAGAAAAGTTCATTTGATTAAGCTGTGCAGTAAGTTTTCTTTCAAGCAAGACTGTTTGGAAACGTTAATTTAGTTTAAAAAGGTTTCAATTCATTTACTTACATTTTAAAAATGGGCCACAAATTATTTTCTAGCACACCTTCAATAATTCTTTTTAATAATTTCAGTTCTTCATTTTAAAAATCAAGTATGAGCACATGGAAAGAAATACTTTAGATATACATTAATATTTTTACATATTTTTAACAAGGTGAGAATGCAGGCAATATGAAATGATTCTATAGACATGTCTATTGTTTCAAATAGAATTCCACATTGGTGTAAATAGTGAGACAAATTTAGGGTTTCTATGTGGTCTTTTTTTTTCAAATATGATTGAACTTTCAGATATTTCTGAACTTCTAAGGACTTCTATTTCCTCATTAGTGTATTGTCAGAGTTGATGAGTTTTTAAGTCCTTTCTGTTTGAATGTTTAGTGATACAATAGACACAGTTTATAACATGTGAAATAATTATCCTAGCATTCATTTCAAAAGTCAGATATACTTTGAAACATTATTCCTGCATACAAAATTTCAATCTGAGAGATGAAAAAAGAAAAAAAAAGAAGAAGAAAAAAGAAAAACAAAGAGAAAAACAAAAACCACACACTGTTTAGTTTTTGGTTTGGATTTCTGTTTGGATACTTATAAACTTCATTTTAATTTTTTTTTATGTTTACTTACCTTTGAGAGAGAGAGTGTGTGGTCAGAGGAGGAGCAGAGAGAGAGGAAGACAAAGAATGGGAAGCAGGCTCCAGGCCCTGAGCTGTCAGCACAGAGCCTGACACTGGGCTCGAATTCACAAACTGTGAGATGAGGACCTGAGCTGAAGTCGGACGCTTAACTGACTGAGCCACCCAGGTGGCCCACTTATTGTAAGTTTTGAGTGGAATTTAAAAGCAAGGTCTATGGAACCTTACCTTGTCATTAGCAACTATCTGGATACAGTTTGAGAAAAATCCATCAAAATAGAAATTGTATTTGGTAGTAAATGAAGAATTTAATATAATCTTTAAATAAATAGAGACCAGAAAGGAAAGCAGACTTTTATAGAAACAAATACATTTTGTCAAAAATATAACTATTTAATTATATAATTATTTCTAAGATAGGCAGATGAAGAAAGAAATGTTATTTGGAGCAAATTAAAAAAAAAAAAAAAGAATGAAGAACTACCATGTCTAAATATAAGAGAATAGCCAGAAGCAGAAATATATCCCTAAGAACAGACATAAAACTTCCAAAGCATATTTAAAAATCAGTTTGGAAAATTAAAACAAAACAAAAATTACAGAAAGGAATTGAGAGGCCCAAATACTTGAGTCTATGGAAAAGCAATATTTCATTCTGATACTCGGCCATATTTTCCCCAGACCAAAGGTGAGAAGCTAAGTAGAGCTTTCTATAGTTTCATAGTGCCAACAAGTTGATGAAATGTAATTCAGGACTAGTCAAAGACCAGGGGCCCTGACAAACATCTGAGATTTTCACCGAAACCCTGAAGAGCTCTAGAGTAGGAGTGAGAGGGAAACAAAAATTAATTTCTTACAAAGACTGAAACACAGCTTTGAATGAGCTCAATCCTTTTTTGGTGAAAGGTAATTTTTCTATATTCTAATTTTCTGTCTAAAGCAAAACTGGGTTCTCAACTAAAACATAATTACTAAGCATTCCAATCCAATATATAGCATCAGACTATCTTATAAAAAGAATTGTAGGTGATTGGGGTACAGAGATGTGAGATGTGGATTTTTAATATTCTGTGAAGAGTTTAACCAAGCTACACCCTGGTAGTGCCTCTTAGTCATCAATTTTGTTTGGCCAAGCAGTCTGTGGGGAGCCTTCCAGTGACACTGACTCCTCATGTTACCACATGTCCTAGATAACAGTCTGCAGAGTCACAGGCAAATATGAGTTCCTGACAGGACTTCTCCAACAGCCTTTGTGGCCAACAGTCTCCCATACCTCCCGGGGCCTTCTCCTTGGGCACCTCTAATAAGGCCCCCATGGAACTCATCTAAATGTTTTCATTTTAGATGTGAATTGCCCAATCTGTCCTTAGCCCACAAATATAAAACATTCCACCTAAGGACCCTAACGACACATGTAGCTCAGGTCCTTTCTGTGTCTCTGCCTGCATGCCTTGACCTCCTGGTGTGGCCCCCCCGAGACATGCCAGTTAGTTACTTGCTCCAGGAACTGTGAGTAAACTTCTCTACTTCAATATCTTTTGTGAGCTTTTATTGAATCAGGTTCACCATCCATCACCCTGTGACTCCACTTAACAAATGTTATTTTTAAAAAAATGCTAATTTAACAAAGTCATGATAGACACTGTGATTCGTATGTTCAAAGGGGCACTTGGGTGGCTCAGTTGGTTAAGCGTCTGACTTCAGCTCAGGTCATGATCTCACAGTTTGTGGTTCAAACCCCGCATAGGGCTGTTTGCTGTCAGCTCAGAGCCTGGAGCCTGCTTAGGATTCTGTGTCTCCCTCTCTTTCTGCCCCTCCCCCACTATCTCTCTCTCTCTCTCTCTCTCTCTCAAAATTAAATAAACATTTAAAAATTTTTTAAAAATGTCCAAAAAATCAAAAGAAAAGTGGCTAATTTCAACAGAGAACAAAATCTTTAAAAAATTGAATTAGAATTCTAGAACTGAAAAAAATGTATTAACTGAAATTATGAACCAAATTGATGAGTTGAGCAGCAATCCAAATACATCTAAAAAGAGAATTAGTAAATAGAAATAGAAATCAATAGAAACCATTCAAATAAAAGCATACAGAAAAAACAAAAGAGGAAAACATAAAGAAGAGAATGAGAGAAATATAGAAATATTATACATGATTAAAACATATAACATGCATGCAATTGTTACTCCAAAAAGTCACGTGAAATAAACACGTTTTTAGGCAAATAAAAAACTGAGAAAATCAACCCTAAAAACGCTGAATATAGGAGTTCTTAAGGCAGTAGAATAATGATTATGGAAACATGCATGGAAATGCAAACAAATGAAGTAAAATGACATGGTAAATATGTATGCATACCGATAGTATAAAAAGTAATAAAAAATGTCTGAGAGTTTAAAATATATGTAGAAATAAAATGCACTGAAACATTAACAAAAGGCAGAAATGGGCAATAGTAATTAAAGATAATTGAAGTTAGTGGGGGTAATTGCATTTTTCCAGAAGTGTTGTAAGCATTAATTTACACTCCACTAACTCAAATATTCCATAAACATTAAAATTCCTTTTTAAACAAGGTAGAATAAGATACAATTAATAACAGAGGAGATATCATGAGGAAAGTTTAAAAAATATTTTAAACAAATAATGAAATGCACATGTACATATACACATGTCATTATATTGTAATGATACTATGGTGGTTCTAACTGAACCATTATTCCATGTTTTAACACCCGTATTCCACCTACTCCCCTTGAATCTGGTCACACCTGTTACTTATTTGAAATTATTCCAAAAGTAGACAAGAAAGAAAGAGAAAGGAATATAAAAGAAGTGGAACAACAACTAAAATGCAAGGCAGTATAATAAAATGCAGACACTAATAATAAATAACATTAAATGTAAATGGACAAAATGCATCAATTAAAATACAAAAAAAGTTAAACTGGCCGGAAAAAAAAACCAAAACCCATTATATGATGCTTATAAGAAATGTATCAAGTTCATTTAAAGATATAGAAAAGTAAAATAAATGATATAAAAAAGACATGCCATACAACTAACAAAAGAAATCAGTTGTAACTTATATAATATCAGATAAAGTAGATTTTAAAGGAAGAACAATTACTAGAAATAAGACATTTAAAAATGATTACATGGTTATCCCCACCCCCCACTCCCTTTATCCAGGGAGGTTTCTAAATTTCTAAATTTGAATGTACTTAATAGTAAATCTCTAAGTATAAGAGAATCAGGAAAATACAGAAATGTATTTGGAGATTTTTGTCTTTCTCCTGTAATATCAGAACAGACAAATATGAATGATGATATAAAAAAATGAATATAAGATTAAAATACATAACTGGCCTAGGAACTTTGAGGTGCCTAAGAAACTCAGAGTGTATTTTTTTCCCACTGGAACACGGAGCATTGGCCAATATAAACACATATTGGTCCATAAAGCAATTTTCAACAGTTTTCAAAGAAAAACATGATGCCACATATGGAATTAAACTATAAGTCTGTGAAAATCACCAAAAAAAAAATTGTATGCATGTCTGTGTGTGTGTTTGTGTGTCTCATAGATCAAGAATAACTTACAAAAGACATCAGAAAAAAAAAACTTAAACAAATGGTACGACTAACGGAAATAAACAGAAAACATATTAAAGCTAGTAGAATCCAGCTAAATTAAGTATTGTAGTTGGATACTTTGGTGATCCCAAAAGAACCACTCCTGTTGTTACTAATGCCCTGATGAAATCACTTTCCACTGAATTTTGAAGAGTTCTATGGCTTGCTTTCATAAATGAATGAGGCAGAAGTGACCCTGTGCCACTTCAATATCTATGACCTAAAAGGTCCTGTTAGTTGCCCCATGCTTTGGGAAGCCCGATCTATTATGCAAAACAGACTACGAACACGCCACTGGAAATACCATCTAGAGAGACACTGTGGAGGACCCAGGTAGAGCAGAGGATGCCCTAAGACTATTTGGAAAGAGACACCGAGGGACATGGCCTCCTTGAGTCCAAGTTGAGCCCAGATTTCCCTGGCACATATGAATGAGCCCTTTTGGATGTCCAGTCCAGTTGATGTTCCAGATGGCTCACTCCATCATGTCAATTAGTAGATACAGAAAAATTAGCCGAGTTAATTTATCTGTTTAAAGGAAGCTGATAGGGCACGTGGATGGCTCAGTAGGTTAAGCATCCAACTCCTGGTTTTGGCTCAGGTCATGATCTCACGGTTATGAGTTTGAGCCCTGCATCAGGCTCTGCAGTGAGAGTGTGGAGCCTGCTTGGGATTCTCTCTTTCTCTGTCTGCCCCTCCTCTGCTCATGCTCTCTCTCTTTCCCAAAATAAATAAATAAAACTTATTTATTTTTAATTAAAAAAAAGGGGCTGATAATTTTATATGCAGAAAATATGTAAAATGGACAATCAACACAGTAGGAAACATTTAAAAAATTAATGTTAGTTTCTAAAGAAGTAAAAAAAAAATGATAAGCCTCTCATAAGACTGATATAGAATAAAAGAAGATATAAATAACAAATATCAAGAATAAAATAGAGAACATCATCACAGATTCTTTTTTATTTGTATACTTCTCTGTATTTTTATTAAATTTACTGTGAATTGAACTAAAAATGAATTAATTCCTAGGTCAGGTGATATCCAAGATCTATATAATCCATTTAAAATACTATCTAGATATTAACTGGCTATTAATAAAATGTGTTAATTAATGATTATTCTCCTTGAATTGTAGTAAGAGAACTTCCAAGAGCCTCATCTCTCTCTCCTCTCTCTTTTTAAAATATAATTTATTGTCAAGTTGGCTAACATACAGCATATACAGTGTGCTCTTGGCTTGGGGAGTAGATTCCCATGATTCATTGCTTACATACAACACCTAGTGCTCATTCCAACAAATGCCCTCCTCAATGTCCACCACTCATTCTCCCCTCTTCCCCCACCCCATTTCAACCCTCAGTTTGTTCTCTGTATTTAAGAGTCTCTTATGGTTTGCCTCCTTCTCTGTTTAAACTATTTTTCCCCTTCCCTTCCCCCATGGTCTTCTGTTAAGTTTCTCAAATTGCACATATGAGTGAAAACATATGATATATGTTTTTCTCTGCCTGACTCATTTCACTTAGCATAATACCCTCCAATTCCCTCCATGTTGTTGCAAATGGCAACATTTCATTGTTTCTCATTGCCAAGTAGTAGTCCATTGTATATAAGAACACATCTCCTTTATTCATTTGTCAGTTGATGGATATTTGGGCTCTTTCCATAATTTGGCTATTGTTGATAGCGCTGCTATAAACATTGGGGTACATGTGCCCCCAACAAATCAGCATTTCTGCATCCTTTGAATAAATTCCTAGTAGTGCTATTGCTGGTCTTAGGGTAATTCTATTTTTATTTTTTTGAGGAACCTCCACACTGTTTTCCAGAGTGGCTGCACCAGTTTGCATTCCCACCAACAGTGCAAGAGGGTTCCCATTTCTCCACATCCTAGCCAACATCTGTTGTTTCCTGTGTTGTTAATTTTAGCCAGTCTGACCAGTGTGAGGTGGTATCTCAATGTGGTTTTATATTTGTATTTCCCTGATGATAAGCGATGTTGAGCAGCTTTTCATGTGTCTGTAGACCATCTGGATGTCTATTCATGTCTTTTGTCCATTTCTTCACTGGATTATTTGTTTTTTTGGTGTTGAGTTTGGTAAGTTCTTTATAGATTTTGGATACTAACCCTTTATCTGATATGTCATTTGCAAATATCTTCTCCCATTCCATTGGTTGTCTTTTAGTTTTGTTGACTGTTTCCTTTGCAGTGCAGAAGGTTTTTATCTTGATGAGGTCCCAATAGTTCATTTTTGCTTTTATTTCTCTTGCCTTTGGAGACATGTTGAATAAGAAGTTGCTGCGGCTGAGGTCAAAGAGATTGTTGCCAGTTTTCTCCTCTAGGATTTTGATGGTTTCCTGACTCACATTTAGGTCTTTCATTCATTTTGAGTTTATTTTTGGGTATGGTGTAAGAAAGTGGTCCACGTTCATTCTTCTGCATATTGCTATCCAGCTCTCCCAACAACATTTGTTAAAGAGACATTTTTCAATTGGATACTCTTTCCTGCTTTAGCAAAGATTAGTTGGCCTTACATTTGTGTATCCAATTCTAGGGGTTCTCTAATCTATTCCATTGTGTCTGTTTTTGTGCCAATACCATACTGTCTTGATGAATACAGGTTTGTAGTAGAGGTTAAAGTCTGGGATTGTGATGCCTCCCACTTTGGTTTTCCTTTTCAACATTACTTTGACGATTTGGGGTTATTTGTCATTCCATACAAATTTTAGAATTGTTTGAACTCTGAGAAGAATGCTGGTGTAATTTTGATTAGGATTGCACTGAATGTATAGATTGCTTTTAGTTAGTGTTGGTATTTTAATGTTTGTTCTTCTAATCCATGAGCATGGACTATTTTTGCATTTCTTTGTGTCTTTTTCAATTTCTTTCGTAAGTTTTCTATAGTCTTCAGCAAGCATACAGATCTCTTATATCTTTGGTTAGGTTTATTCCTAGTTACTTTATGGTTCTTAATTATAAATGGGATTGTAATTATAAATGGTTCTGTAATTATAAATGGGACTGATATCTTTATTTCTCTTTCTGTTGCTTCATTATTGGTGTATAGAAATGAAACAGGTATCTGTCCATTGATTTTATATCCTGCAACATTGCTGAATTCGTGTATCAGTTCTAGCATCTTTTTGGTGGAGTCTTTTAGGTTTTCCATGTAGAGTATCATGCTGTGAAAAGTTAAGGTCTGACTTCTTCTTTGCCAATTTGGATGCCTTTTATTTCATTTTGTTGTCTGATTGCTGAGGGTAGGACTTCCAACACTATGTTAACAACAGTGGTGAGAGTGGACATCCCTGTCGTGTCTCTGATCTCAGGGGAAAAGCTTTCAGTTTTTCCCCACTGAGGATGATTTTAGCTGTGGGCTTTTCATATATGGCTTTTATGATGTTAAGGTATGCATCCTGACTTTCTTGATGGTTTTTATTAAGAAAGGATGCTGTATTTTGTCAAATGCTTTTTCTGCATCTATTGACAGGGTCATATAGTTCTTATCCTTTCTTCTATTAATGTGATGTATCACATTGATTGATTTGAGAATATTGAACCAGCCCTGCAGCCCAGGAATGAATCCCACTTCAATTGGTGAATAATTCTTTTAATGTACTGTTGAATTTGATTTGCTAGTAACTCGTTGAGAATTTTTGCATCCATGTTCATCAGGGATATTGGCCTGTAATTCTCCTTTTTAGTGCGGTCTCTGTCTGGTTTGGGAATCAAGGTAATGCTGGCTTCCTAGAATGACTCTGTAAGCTTTCCTTCCATTTCTATTTTTTGGAACAGCTTGAGAAGAATAGGTATTAACTCTGCTTTAAATGTCTGGGAGAATTCCCCTGGGAAGCCATCTGGCCCAGGACTCTTATTTGTTAGGAGAGTTTTGATAATTGATTCTATTTCTTCACTGGTTATGGGTGTGTTCAAATTTTCTATTTCTTCCCATTTGAGTTTGGGTAGTGTGTGGGTGTCTAGGAATGTGTCCATTTCTTCTAGGTTGTCCAGTTTGTTAGCATATAATATTTCATAGTATTCTCTAATAATTGTTTGCATTTCTGTGGTTTTGGTTGTGATCTCTCCTCTTTCATTTGTGATTTTATCTATTTGGATCTTCTCTCTCTTGTTTTTGAGAAGTCTGCTAGGGGTTTATCAATTTTGTTTATTCTTTCAAAAAACAAGCTGTTAGATTCATTTATCTGTTCTGTGTTTTGGATTCTATATTGTTTATTTCAGCTCTGATCTTTATCATTTCTCTTCTTCAGCTGGCTTTGGGGTTCCTTTGCTGTTCTGCTTCTAGCCCCTTTAGGTGTGAGGTTAGGTTTTGTATTGGGGATTTTTCTTGTTTCTTGAGTTAGACCTGGATTGCAATGTATTTTCCTCTTAGGACTGCCTTTGCTGCATCCCAAAGAGTTTGGGCTGTCATGTTTTCATTTTTATTTGCTTCCACATGTTTTTAAATTTATTCTTTAACTGCCTGGTTAACCCATTCATTCTTTAGTAGGATGTTCTTTAACCTCCATGCATTTCTAGGCCTTCCAAATGTTTTCTTGTGGTTGATTTCAAGTTTCATAGCGTTGGGATCTGAATGTGTGCATTGTATGACCTCACTTCTTTTGTATTTATTGAGGGCTGTTTTGTGACCCAGTACCTGATCTACTGAGAGCCTCATCTCTAACAGGTCTGAGGCTCTTTCTGTTTCAGGTGAGCTGTTTGATGATGAGCAACTGATTTCTCTGTGTATTACTTTTTTTAAAAGCAAATTCCTAAGTAGACTGTTCATACTTAAGCCATGTGCTAAATATCAAACTCTGTCTCCCTGCTTCTTTTCTACACACCATTGTCTACATATAGTTCATTCTGCAGAGAAAGTAAGTTCCTCCTGATCACTATATCACATTTTCATCTTGGTGTTAAAAACTAACGAAAAACAGGGGCACCTGGGTGGCTTACCCCATTGAGCATCTGACTTTCGCTCAGGTCATGATTTCATAGTTCCTGAGTTTCAGCCCACATCAGGCTCTCTGCCACCACCCAGAGCCTGCCTCAGATCTTCTGTCCCCTCTCTCTCTCTGTACCTCCTCTGCTCATGTGTTCTCTCTTTCAAAAATAAATATTAAAAAGAATGAAAAAAAAAACTAAAAGCAAAGCAAAACAAACAGACAATAAACTAACACCTGTATTGGCTATTTAGTCCACTCACATCGGGTAGGGACTGGAAGGTGGTTCATCTTTCTACTGTGTTTTTATTTGTATAAATTTTCTTCACTTCTCAGAGCTATATTTATTAATCTAATTTATGTAACAGGGGACTCTGTGAGGGAATCCTTCCTCACTTTCTGTGAAACTGAACTGCCACTGACATCTATTTGTTTTTTCAACTCCGTTTTGATTACAACATGACATATATTCCTCAAACAAATCACTAATACTGTTTCTTCCATATCTTTTAACTCAATTTCCAAAGGATGATCATGCCTAGAGAAAATAGTTTTGGGGGAGTAACTAAGAACCATAATCATTATATATATATATATATATATATATATACACACTCTGCAAAATACTACATGTACCTAGGGAAAACTTTTTTTGTAAATGCTTGTACTAGAAATTATTTCTAAAGAACTGTAAACAATCACTATGCTTGTGATACCACTCATCTGATTGCCTTTTGTTGTTTTCTTCTGCAATAATTTGGGGAGTGTCACAATGAGAATTTCAAACATACTCCCTTTTTGGTGAACTAAAATCTAATTAAGATAATTTTGCTTTTTGACAGATGCCAGTTCACAAGAGAATGCTTCAAAGCAAAATTCAAAGGCGATGTCAGTGTTTCTCCTTTCAAAAACTTAGCTAGACAGGTCGTTCCACCTGATAATGCTTAACTTACAGTGCATATATCTGTGTCGACTTATGTTAGCTTATTCTTCACAGTGTGTTATAAATTCACACACATTATTTCATTTAGTTTGTGGAACTTCGTGAAGGTCAGGCAATCATGATTCTGTTTCCTCATCTGTCCATATGGCCTACCATGTAGAAAGTCTTGCAGCTATTCCACTGTTAGAGATAATTTATTAGAAAGCAGAAAATTAAATGAATTGCTCAAAGTAAAAACGTACCACAGTTGAAGAAATGTGGTGGTTAGGGGTGTCAAATCCTGTGCAGTCAAAAACCCATGTATGACTTTTGACTTACTAAAAATTTAACTACTAAGAGTATACTGTAGACTGGAAGCCTTACTGACAACAAAAACAGTTGACAAACACATATTGTATGTGTTATATGTATCATAGGCTGTATTCTTATAAGACAGTGAGTTAGAGAAAAGAAAATGTTATTAAGAAAATCACAAGAGAAAATGTATTTATAGTACTATAGCGGATTTGTCAAAAAAACATCTGCATATAAGTGGGACTGTGCAGTTCAAACCCGTGTTGTTCAAGGATCAACTGTAAGAGATGGCAAAACGCAGGTTTTCTTATTCAGTGTTCACCAGATGTTCTTAAATAAAACACACTAGAGGATAAGTCAAACTAATCCTTAAGGCATTCAAAGTACTTCACAGTAGAATCTTCTCTGTATGCCAGACTTAGTCATTACTTAATCAAGCCTAATTCAACCACATGGACGTCCTGCTCCCAGATAGACCTACATGATATTTTTTTCTCCATCCCTTTATCTTTGTATACTATATTTTACTTCATTTCGTTTCATGTTTTGCGCATCTAGAACAATAAGGGCCATTTTATGTGCATTTTTTGAAGATTTCTAAAATTATCCAGCCTTATATTTTCTCTCTGAATGCACAGGTCCTGTCACCATACAACGTGGTGACACCATACAACATGCATTGTCTTTTATTGCTTTCTTCTAGGCTTGTTCAGCTTTTTTTTTTTTTAGATATTTTCATTTTTTTTAAAATTTGTTTCTTGAGTGTCTTCCTCCAAACTAATCTGAAGCCATAGCTTTTTTTTTTTCTTTATAGAAAGGAAAGTATAGAACGCTTTGAACTATAAATTGACACGTGTATGTGCTTTAAGGAAATTCTAGGAATGACTAATTTCTCTTTCTAAAGGAAACAGGAAGGAAGAGTACACATACTCAATTAGTGGTGGGGACTCAGAAGAAATACTCACTGCATCAGTGATGATCTATGTAAGATTTCTCTAGAGAGCACCCAAGGATTTGCACTGATAATTAAACTTTAATTATTTTTTAAATTTAAATTTACCTTTCAAATTGTTTTTTGAATTTAGTTACAGGAGATATAACGACTCTAAAAAAAGTCTCATTCCTCCATTTGAAATCATATATAGATAAAAAAAATAATTAAAGATCATGTCCACTTCTTTCTTGTGTGTGTATTTGTCAGGGTGAAATATTGTAATTAAATGTTACCTCCATACCCTTCTCCTACCTGTTTACTACTTGATTGTTAACACCAGACAAACTCATCTTTTGATGTATGCTTCTGAATGATTTAAGAACTATCAATGCCTCCTCAGTCCTCTTGAAAACCCCTCTGTCTAGTATCCTCTTGGGCTAGAAATGGTTTATCCAAGACCCTGGTATTTAGCAAATGTGGCAAACTTTCTACATTTTTTTTCCATCTCCAAAATCAGCTAAAAATAACTTCCTCTTAGGAATACCATGAGGCTTTGAAAACAATACATAAACATCTTGCTCACTGAATGACTAATTGTTATTTTAATAAGGCTTACATCATCTACATTTTAATTGTAATACATATGATTTCATTTTGAGGAAAAAATGATCTATTTGCTAATGATTCTTATGCTACAGTTGTCTTTTGGAAATGTTCAGTCATTCCTTGCTTCCTTGCTTTCTCTCTCTCTCTCCCTCCCTCTCTCCCTCTCCCTTCCTTTCTTCCTTCTTCCTTCCTCTTTCTTTCTTTCTTTCTTTCTTTCTTTCTTTCTTTCTTTTCTTCATCTTTCTCCCCCCCCCCTTTCTTTTCTTATGTCATCTCTTCATCCAACATGGGGCTTGAACTCACCACCCTGAGATCAAGATTCTCCTGCTCCACCAACTGAGCCAGCCAGGCTCTCTGGAAATGTTTAGTCTTATATTGAATCTTAATCCCACTCCAAAAAGCTGGGAATCTGAATACCTAACACTCTTTATTTTCATCACGTCCCCTCAAAAAAGTACACACATCACCACTGGAGTGACTTACTTGACAATTTCAAGTATTATGCAGAAAGTGTTAACACAACAAAGAAGGGAAAGTCGAAGGCAGCATCATCCATTTCTAAGTTTATGGGAACTCACAGAAAATGCTTCCTGCAAAGTCAGTAGCACTCTTCGTTCCCTAAAGCCCTCTTCTGTGAATACCTGCAGGTATCTTGTCTAAAAGGAAGGATCTAACTGTGGCGCCAGCCTTAGCATCCCTACTGTGAAGATAAAGGGGCCTTAGGAACAACGGTGCCCGGGTAGCCCCTGTATCTAATACAGATACAGCCTAGAGAGATGGTCATTTCACCTTCTAGTCCACACTCATTAGCATCACACATTCATCCAGTCCTCTAGCCACAAACTTGCTGACCTACACAAAATTGTAGGCATCTTGCTGGTCTCAGGAGGTAGTGAAGATTTCCTTGTTCTTTTAATATCGCTGGCAGGTGGACTTGGAAGGCCTAGCTCCACTTGGAGTATGGCTTCCAATTGCATATGCATCCTCAAACCTGAGTGGTGAGAGGGGTTCAACAACCAGAGGGGAGGGTCGGGGTTGCAGACCTAGTCACAACCACTAAATGCGGTGGTGGGCACCCAGGGA
Organism: Prionailurus viverrinus; assembly: GCF_022837055.1. Taxonomy (NCBI): domain Eukaryota; kingdom Metazoa; phylum Chordata; class Mammalia; order Carnivora; family Felidae; genus Prionailurus; species Prionailurus viverrinus. The sequence continues at coordinate 72,291,596 of NC_062573.1, read as the reverse complement.
AACCACTAAAAGCAGTGGTGGGTGCCCAGGCATGTTCCAGTCAGCACATGGCCGCATCTTCGGTACCTCAGCCCTCATGTTCTCTTTATGCCCAGAGTAGCCTACAGGGGTTGACCCACTGTACCTCTCCCAGGGTCTTGAAGTGCTTTTTCTATGTAGTCCTCAATAAATACTGAGGAATACAGTACTATAGTCTCACATACTGAGACAGCCTCTGCACAGGCCAGGGGAATAAAAAGTGACACAAAAATTATACTTGTGTATAATTCCATTATACTCTAATGGAATGCCTACATCACTGACATGTTAATCTTATTATTTTATTAACTATAGTAATATTAATATGACCTACATAAATGTATAATATACATTTAAAGTTCAATAATGTAATGAATTTATAGTTTGTTCATAAAATACATGCAATGTATATTTGATTTAACTAATTTTATATTTATATAATGTAAAATATATTAGATAGAATATATAACATATATAATACAAATGTACCAAAGTACAATGATGATAGTTTAAGTAAAATGTATACAATTCTTAGTGCAAAGCATTTTACTTTTATTACATAATTTAATCAAGAGATGTTATTATTATCCCCACTTAAAGATGCAAACGCTGAAGCTTAGAGAGATTAAATAGGGGTTTAGGATGTGTTTCTTAACACTGATGTCACGCTACTTTCCATGTGTCCCCTCCACCTTTGCAGAGAATGAATAACGATGATGTCATGCCTTCACTTGCCTGGGTGCTGATGTATTGAAAAGCTCCTACCAGCAGGTAGGTTACTACCAGTGAAACGTCGTGAGCATTTCTAGCCACGCATTTGTGGAAGCACTTTTTGCCATTTATACCATTTAGCTCCACAAGGTTCAATCAGTGGAACACTGTACAGCCACGGAAATAGCCAATCTATAATACACTTAACATTGCGGATGGAACTCAATGAAGGAATGAGGCCAGGTACAGATGCGGTACCATTTTCACAAAGTATAAACGCAAACAGAGTGAATCTCTGGCATTAGAAGTCAGGATGGTGGTCACCTTGGGAGGGGACAGTGACTGGAAGGGGCCAAGAGGATGCTTGTTGAGAGCTGAAGATTTTGATTCCCTGATAGAGATACTCATCACACAGGTGGGTTCAGTTTGTAAAGATTCATCAGGCTGAGAAAAAAAACCAATTGGACTTTTCTGAGTGTACAATTTACTTCATTTAAAAGTTTAACACATGCAAGCATAGTGCATGCATACGTATACACATTTGCACACACACACACACACACACACACACACACACACACATACACACACATGTGTCATGAAGCTTTAAAACAATTCTATAAAGTAGGGTGCCTGAATGGCTCAGTTGGTTAAGTGGCCAACTTTGGCTCAGGTCATGATCTCATGGTTCCTGAGTTCGAGCCCCACGTCCGCTCTGTGCTGCCAGCTCAGAGCCTGGAGCCTGCTTCAGATTCTGTGTCTCCCTCTTTCTCTCTGCCCCTCCCCCAGTTTGTGCTCACCCTCTCTCACAAAAATAAATTAAAAAATAAACATTGAAACAAATTCTATGAGGTATATAGGCTTTACTATAACCATTTTTACAAATGAAGATACTGAGGTACAGAGAGGTTAGTAATCTCCCTCAGGTCACACAAGTTGCAAGTATTGTAGACATAGCATTTTGAACCCGCAGTTTGGGCGCATAACCCCCAGGAAACTTTTTATAATAGTACCTGGAGGCTAAACAAACATATTATGTTTTTAAACGTATCAAGATGCTTTACTAATTAATACAGTACAAACTAATTTTTGTTGTTTCTGATACCACAAAAGCATTTAGAGTTTAATTTTCTCAATCCAAAATTATCAGAAATACATTTTTAATGATGTGGATTGTGTAAAATTAAATGAATGTTCTTACTGGAAAAAAAAAGCTGGGAGCTACTGTCTTAGAACACAAACATGAAAAATCAATTAAATCAATTTTTCATGAACAGCCTTTCAGAACTTGGCTTCTGAGGTCTCCTTCAGTCTGTTCATTACACTGAGGACCAATGTTACGTCTGTGGATGACTGAAGTTCTGACTGATGTTACTGAGCACTAATTAATACCTCATCCTGTGAGGTAGAGCTCTGATAAAATCATCATTCTAAAATTAATTTTACAGAAATGCTTGTCCCACCTCAACAGATGCTGTGCCACTGCCGACATGAAGAGTTGGATTGCATAATGCAAAGGGTTATTCTAGACATGTGAGTTTCTGCACAAGCAGTTAGCAGTCTCTGCTGCAGGTGACTTCATTTTTTTTTTTAATTTTTTTTTCAACGTTTATTTATTTTTGGGATAGAGAGAGACAGAGCATGAACGGGGGAAGGGCAGAGAGAGAGGGAGACACAGAATCGGAAACAGGCTCCAGGCTCTGAGCCATCAGCCCAGAGCCTGACGCAGGGCTCAAACTCACGGAGCGCGAGATCGTGACCTGGCTGAAGTCGGACGCTTAACCGACTGCGCCACCCAGGCGCCCCGCAGGTGACTTAATTTGCTGTACATTTTTGAAACATAAAGATGGAGCTTGTAATTGCACATTTATTTTGGTGTCATTTGTTTATATCTTAGTCCTTATGTAAGTTGCTAGCTCTGTGAGAGAAGGGACCCTAGATGTTTCCCATTGCTGGTGGGTCACAAATACGTGGCATGATAACTAACCCATAAAATGAATGAATGAAGGAGGCAAACAGATCTAAAATACAAGTATTTCATGTCATCTGTTTGATCTTGGCAAAGTTTTTCAACTTCTTTGAATCTCAATTTCTTAATCTATGAAATACTGACCTCATTTGCTTTAAGCATTACAGAGATGATGTGCGTAACATTTACAGTAAGCAGTTGATAAATGGTAGATATAATTAGATTTCTTTATGGGGTGCTGGGTGGCTCGGTTGGGTAAGCCTCTGACTTCAGCTCAGGTCATGATCTTGCCGTTCGTGAGTTCGAGCCCCAGGTCGGGCTCTATGCTGACAGCTCAGAGCCTGGAGCCTACTTCAGATTATGTCTCTCTTTCTCTCTCTCTCTGCCCCTCCCCCACTCATTTTTTTTCTTTCTTTCTCTCTCTCTCTCAAAAATATTTTTTTATCTAAATATTTATCTAAAAAGGACACTAAGGACACTGGAGGAGGTAATGATAGGCAATGAGGAAACTTAAGCTCCCACAAAGGATACTCAGCATCTCACCAAGAAGTGAAACAAGAATATAGGTAAAATTGTATAGCAGCTGAGAGCCATGCAACTTATATGTGATGGTAAGTTAAAGCATATTTCAGAATGGAAAACCTCATTGAGAATGTCTGGTAAACTGAAAGTAGATACATAGGATGAGGGGTTAATCACACAAACCCAACAGTTGCACACAGAGGGTGGAACAAGGGTGACATTTTAAATTCCAAAGGATCATAGAAATCAGGATAAATTACTCAATGGGAATAAAAAAAAAAACTTTAATACAGATATGTATGATGCAGAGGAAGATGTTTTGTTCTTTCCACATATGTAATATTGTATATTCAGCATCAGATTTCCATCCCACACTATACTGAAATACTGGATGTAGAAGACAAACATTATCTTTGCTCCCGGCTTTTGAGTATCTTAGTAGATATATGGTTTAGGGGATTAAACCATGTCCCTGGAGTTCCTCACCCATTTTCATTTTTTGTTGGGCTCACCAATGATGACCAATGATGATCCTCTCCCCACTAAGCTCTATCATGATTTGCATGGCACTTGGCTCCTTGAATTTATTTATAATTTTATCACCCAAGAATGCTTCCCTAAATACTTTCTTGTTTTTAACTTTGTATAAATAGAATCCTATAGTATATGTGCTACATATTTTGTGATTTCTTTTACTAAAAGAAAAGAAGAAAAGTTAGACTACATAATAATGCAATGTATTATTACAAGGGTAAAAAAATGCAAATCAAGCAGTGGGAAGAGAAGGAGAGAGAGAGAGAGAGACAGACACAGAGAGAGAGAGAGAGAGAGAGAGAGAGAGACAGAGAGAGAGAGAGAGAAAGAGAGAACAAACCAATGGGGTCTGATCCTGCCATTTTTATAACACAGATCCCAGCAATGGGAACAGAAGACACTCCTCTTCTTGAGTTTGGGCTCCTGTAGTTTCCTGCTGCAGCTGTGGCCAGGGCTCCTATAGGAGGGCCTAGGACAGGAGGTGGTGCAGGGAAAACGTGAAGAAAATGAGAGGAGGCCCCTCAATCTCTCTGAGCGCTAGGAGAGCTCGGCCGTTCACATCATTTGTGCCAGAACTAGGGGCTTCTCCTTGAGCCTTCTCTGCATGTTGCCCAGTGCTCACTTCTTCACCGGCGAGAAATACAGGAGGCAAACAACAGCAATCTCACCGTCAGGTCAGTGGTGCTTCAATGGTTGGTCTTCTTCCTCAACTTCCCTGACAGGGTTACTTTTCAGACTCCTCAAAAGCCACCGGTTTTACATCAGGAGTCAATTCGTGTTGCTGGAGCAATGTGCAGCTGCTGCTGCTGCTTCTGCTAAGTTTTTTTTCTTTTGTTTGGTTTCTAAGCCAGACTCCCCAAAGGTCCATATAGCTTAGTTTTCAGCCAAAAATTGGTCAGAGATTGGGCTCGAACACTACAAGCCAGGAAAGCTTCCCCTATCTGCTGATGAGTCTGAGTGTGGGCCAGGGAACACATTCAAACTTCAGGCCACTTTTAAGTTTGCTTCCCGTTTCCGCCGGGCTGTCTGGCATCTCCTCTGGGCATCGTAGGCTCCTTCTGCCAGGGGTGTGCAAGTAGCTGGCAGTTACAAACAGCTTATGTAGCATACACACACACGGCTTCTGGTTGAGCCGGTCAGAAGCCCACTGGTCTCTTATGTATGCCAAGCAGTCCCACGATCTCAGGATAGAGGCCACTGTCCTTCCTTGTCCCCTTGTCATGGATGTTGCCACCTCACATGACTCAGTCCAAATAAAACATGCATGTGTTCATAGGTCATCCTCCCATGGTAGGACTTCTATGCAAATAAGCTGGGGGAGACGAGAAAAGCCCTGCACAAAAACGTCATGGATTGGGCCCTTCTTACCTGAAATGTAGTCATTTTTTAAATCAATGCTTCTCACTCGATGGTGAGCTTTAGATTGAATTCCAGAGTACTAAAATAGTTGTATTTTATAACTTTTTCCACTTTTACAATTGTCAACCTCCTCAATTCACCATGCTGGCAGCGGACTTCATAATTAGACATGATATCCTTATATTAAATGCTTAATGCAAAAATAAATTGTACTACCATGCAATCATTAAACAACTGGAAAATTGCATTTTGAAAATATGATAGTTTTAATAGCATCAATAATCATCAGAAATGCGGAAATAAATCTAATAGACCTGAAAGACCTCTACAGTGAAATTTAGAAAACATTAATTACGAGACAAACAAATGAAGGGTGACAATGACAAGTGACTAGGTTGGAAGACACAGTTTGATAAAAATTTGAATTTTACCCCAAAATGATTTGTAGGGTAAACTTAATTCTAATAAAAATCCCAGCAGGTGTGTGTGTGTGTGTGTGTGTGTGTGTGTGTGTGTGTGTGTGTGTAAATGGACAGGGTGTTTCAAAGAACAGCAATCTTTTTTTTTTTTTAATATATGAAATTTATTGACAAATTGGTTTCCATACAACACCCAGTGCTCATCCCTAAAGGTGCCCTCCTCAATACCCATCACCCACTTTCCCCTCCCTCCCACCCCCCATCAACCCTCAGTTTGTTCTCAGTTTTTAACAGTCTCTTATGAAGAACAGCAATCTTAAAAGAGAACAAAGGTAGAGGAATTACACTACCAGACACCAAGATCTATTAAAAAGCTGTAGGGCGCCTAGGTGGCTCGGTTGGTTAAGCGTCTGACTTCAGCTAAGGTCATGATCTTATGGTTCATGGATTTGAGCCCCACATCAGGCTCTGTGCTGATAGCTCAGAGCCTGGACCCTGCTTCAGATTCTGTGTCTCCCTCTCTGTCTGCTACTCTGTCTCCCTCTCTGTCTGCTACTCCCATGCTCATGCTCTGTCTCTCTCTCTCTCAAAAATAAATAAACATTCAAATATAAGCTTTAGTATTTGAAATGATGTAGTATTGAAGCAAAAGACAAATAAACCAATTGGGCAAAGTAAAGAGTCCAGAAACAACAGTCTAAGCATACAGTAAACAAATCTGATAACCTAATGCAATGAGGAAAAGATATATTTTCAATAATTAGTGTTAGCTCAAATAGATAATCATGTGAAAACAAAATGAAATTTACCCCATCTCACATCATAGGCAGAAGTTCTAGAAGTATATGCCTAAATGCAAAGACAAAACAATAACATGTTTGGAAGAAAACAAGAGAGAATATCTTTATGACTTCGAAAACACAAATATTTCTTAACCAGAACATAAAATGTACTAATAATAGAGGACTGATAATTTAAACTATATTAAGGATAAGGAATACTGGTCAGCAAATAACACCATTATGCAGTAAAAGGGCAAGCCACAGCATGGATAAGGTAGTTGTTTGTGCTATATTTAGAATGTATAAACATGAAAATTAATAAAAAATACAGTCCAAAAAAGAAGATGACAAAACGTTTCATAGGAACTACACAAAGGTAGCGATCCAAATGAAAAATACTGAGACACGTACAAATTTAAAACATAATAAGATACCAGAAGAGAAAGGCTAAAATAAACAAAAAAGAGAAAAACAAGAAAAAAGAGAGTGAGGGAATGAGGGAGAAAAGGAAAAGACAGAGAGGAGTAAAAGCAGAAGATTTGGGAAGGAGGAGGAGAAAGAAATAAAGAGACAAAAGCAGAGAAAGAAACACTGAGAGAAACAGTGAGAAAAAGACCGAACTGAGGATAGAAAAGAATTTGGAGGAGGAGGTAATCAGACCTTTCGCACACTCCTGGTGAATGTACACAACGTTAGGCCCGTTTTGGAAAACCACTTAGCAGTGTCTAACAAATCTAAACAGGTATGATTATTTACCCATCAGACTCAGTCCTAGGTACATATACCCAAGAGAAATGCAAATATATGGTCACCAAAAGGGATTACACAAATATTTTCATTCTTATTATTCATAGTAAGACAAATGGGAAATTCCTTTAACGCCAATCAAAAATTTAAAAAATAGATATATTTTACTCAGATAATGGTTAACTATATCATAATAATAATAATAATAATAATAATAATAATAAACAGTCTGCAACTCCTTATAGAATTAGGACTGAATCTCAAAAACATAATACTGGGAAAGAAGTAAGACAACAAGAGTTTAAACTGTATGTTATAGCTATACAAGTTTCAAAAACAGGAAAAAAAACAAATGTATAGGACTCTAATTCAGGATTGTAGTTAGTCATGAATGAAAAGAGGCATGTTTTGGGGCGCCTGGGTGGTGCAGTCGGTTAAGCGTCCGACTTCAGCCAGGTCACGATCTCGCGGTCCGTGAGTTCGAGCCCCGCATCGGGCTCTGGGCTGACGGCTCGGAGCCTGGAGCCTGTTTCCAATTCTGTGTCTCCCTCTCTCTCTGCCCCTACCCCGTTCATGCTCTGTCTCTCTCTGTCCCAAAAATAAATAAACGTTGAACAAAAAAAAAAAAGACTTTAGAAAAGAGGCATGTTTTTTGTTGTTTTTTTTTTTCTGATTATGTTCTGTTTCTTCAATTGGATGTCAGTTATCCAGGTGTGTTCAGTTTACAAAAATTCACTGACCTGTACATTTGTAATCTTTACAAGCTCACACAAATTTACATAGGTCAAGAAAATGTTTATGCAAATAACCATTTGCATTGATTTTTTTTAAGTTTATTTATTTATTTTACAAGAGCAAGAGTGCAAACCGGGAAGGGGCAGAGAGAGGGAGAGACAGACCCCAAGCAGGCTCCCACTGATAGCACAGAGCCTGACATGGGACTTGAACTCAGGAACCATGAGATCATGACCTTAGCTGAGATCAGGAGTTAGATGCTTAACCAACTGAGCCACCCAGCACCCTGGCATGATTTATTTTTTATGCAAGTTACAGTGGATTGAAGAGTATCCCTAAAAAAATATAATTTCCATTCACTTGTTCTAAGAGAAGAAAAAAATGGTGTAACTATACTCAATGATTAGGAGTCTCTTCTCTATCCCGAAGCTCTTGATTTACGTTCAACAAGAATAGTGACTTGTAATAATATACGGATATTACTAATATACATGGAGATTACTGTTACACAGGCCAAGGCTGAAAAAAATGGTCAGAATTTTTACTTGATATAACCAAAGTATGGCAACATACTGTCTACTTAGTCACTGAGAATTTTCCAAAGACTCAAGAGGGAAACCACTGACCAAATACGGGACACCTTGAACATCATAAAAAGTAACAGTGGTAATATGTTTTGACACATTGCATTAGAAAGAAGGAAAAGAAGACCGTAATGATATATAGAGGTAAATGACACAGGGAAGGGAAAAGAAAACCCTTCTCTGGAACATAATTCTAGCTCAAAAATGTAAAACGAATGATAAAATTAGAAAATCATGATTAAGCAACCTTTAATGTAAGAGTAACCAATATAGGTCACTGGTGGATGAAAAGAAGAAAGAAACAGGATATTAACAGAGTTTTCAAGTATAGATTGTCCCAAAGATGACGTAATCATTACAAAGGTGGAAAAGTTAACTTGAACAATGGAAAGACTGGACAGAAAGTATTTTACAGGTGATCAAAGTCAGCATCAACCACATTGGGATAAATGGAAATGTGTACCCTCATGCAATGAAATGGAAAGTAAGAACATCACTTACGTAGTTGCTTTTTTTTTTTTTAAGTTATGATGAAGTGTTTAATTTCAACAATGAACAGGGTATTTTAATGAATCCCCATACTTGTCACCCAGTTTCAGCAACTAACAAGTCATGGCCAATTTTGTTTCACCTGTAACCACATTACCTCTACCACTTGCGTATTGCTTTTCAGTCACAGCTAATCTTTATTGACAACCTGCATTTTAGCCATCACTTATTAGGGAGTTTTGACAATCTTTTCAGTGATTTTCCTTAAATGATCAACTCTTTTTTCATAGTTTCCCATTTCCATTGTGTTTTCTTTTTTGAATTTGATGTGAATTATCCTCAAATTCATGTTATTAATACGTAATTCAAGTCACAGTGCTATGCTATAGTTTTGTTGTCTTTGCAATTATTTTGAAAAGACATTTTTGATCTAAATTTTAATTCACATTATCAATTTTCATTGGATGCTTACTTTGTATGAATACTGCCCAAGATCTTCTTTTTAATACACGGTGTTTGGATTTTGTTGCATCAGTGAAAACAGGTGATTCCTTAAAGACGGGAAAGTTTTGGGGCTCCTGGGTGGCTCAGTGAGTTAAGCGTCTGACATCAGCTCAGGTCATGATCTCACAGTCCGTGAGTTCGAGCTCTGTGTTGGGCTCTGTCCTGACGGCTCGGAGCCTGGAGCCTGCTTCAGATTCTGTGTCTCCCTCTCTCTCTGCCCCTCCCTGCTCATGCTCTGTCTCTCTCTGTCTCAAAAATAAATAAAAACATTAATTTTTTTTAAAAAAAAAGACAGGAAAGGTTTGAGTAGCTTACAAGGTTTCTAGCTTTAAATATGCTCTGGTTTTGTTGGTAGAGCAAAGTGTAGTTTTTTGACAGATGCCATTGTTTTTGTTTTTTGTTTTTTCAAGAGTTGAAGTATCCTTTTGATCTCACGTTATTTGTTTTGTTAGCTTTTGTAGGACCTTTCATTCCTCCCACTTATTTCTATTTTTTCCCATTTACCATCCAGCCTTCCTGTGCTTAGTGGTAGTGCTTTCCAAAATCTGCCTCTTTTGCATTTTCAAACCTCTTCCTTTTACATTCTCTGGAAACCAGTGCTCTGCTTCATCAGATACGTCTTCATTTCAAATAAGACTCTCTCTTTGTGGAGATGACTTTGTTTTCTACCACTGATGGGCCTTGACTGCCCTCTCTTATTTTCCACATTCTCCTCGTGACTCTCCACTTCTAGCATGGCCTTCAGTGTTGGTTCTGTTAATGGTGACAATTTCTTTCACTTTAAATGTTTGCTGAAATGTATTATGTTTTGTTTCCCAGATATTCTGCAGTTTTGGTCATTGATAGTTGCACTTGCTGTCTTTGAGGTTCCTTTGATTTTCAGAAGCTGGGTAGTAAGTTTGCAGAAAATGGAAGTCCTGTAGGCATACTGTAAGACTTTCTAGTAAATAAATTAATACCTGAGTGTGCATAAGGTGCAAAACACTGCAAGAGCCCAAGTAGCCTCATACTAGGCAAATGTAATGTGTAAAGGAATCCATATTCAGATCACTGAGCTGACTTTCAATCATGATGTCTCTCAGAAACATCCCTCTATAAAACAGAATGGTGTGTGTTTTAATTTACTTTTGTATTGTGCTCCCAAAATATGTTTTTTTAATGTTTATTTATTTTTTTTGAAAGAGAAAGAGCATGTGTGAACAGGGAAGGTGCAGAGAGAGAGGGAGAATGTCAAGCAGGCTCCATGCTGTCAGTGCAGAGCCCAATATGGCCTCAATCCCACCGACCACAAGATCATGACCTGAGCCAAAATCAAGAGTCGGATGCTCAATCGACAGCCACCCAGGTGCCCTCCCTCCAATATTTTTATATAAATGTTTATATATAAAAATGTCTACACTTATTAAGTTCCATCATGATATCTGTATGGAACATCACTAAATTCATTCCTCACACTTGGAGATCAGAAAAACTTGTCATCTTTCAAATACATTTTCCCTTAAAAATAAAAGACAACATAGAGAAAAATTTTAGAGGAGTGAGTTCTGAGAAAAAAAAAACATGCTCTGGTCAAGTTCTAAGAGAGAGCTAGGAGATGCTCATGTTTCTGGTGGTAGTACAATTTATAACAATAGATTTAGAGGTCACAATGAGGTCACAATGATATAAAGTATTAACAATTCACATATTCTTAAGTTTGATTTACTATTTCCACTTTTTCATATTTACTTTGATAAATACAAATATATGTAGACACAGAGCCATGAACATGAATGTTTATATCCACAGTGTCTGCAATAGGAAAAAATGTGACTAAAATCTCCATTAATTGACATATAAAATAGTGTGGATCTTTACTACGGAGTATTGTGTAGCAGTTTACAAACTAGCATGATTATTTTTTTAAATGAGATGATTATTTGGATGTCTTTATGGGAAAACATCGAACCACACTCAAATTGTACATCCACATGGATCAGACACTTAACAGTAAAAATTTAAACAATGAAGTTTCTAGAAGCTAACAAGAGGATATCTCTCCATGACCATGATGCAGGCAAAGTTTTCTTTAACAAAAATTATTATTATGAAAACAGTAAAAAGAAACTTTCTAATAATTAAAGCACAATTAAGAGAGCATAAAGCAAATCAAAGAGAGGAAGAATATATTTGCATCTATATCTAAGAATAACTTGTATAGAACGTGTGATAATCTCCCAGAAGTCATTAAGATAGTGATAGACAGCTATTGGTGGTGAGGGGAGAAGATAAAAGATTAGAAAAAGTCATTTCACAAAAGAAGATTTCTAAATGGTCAATGTAAAAAGAAAATGTTATCAATAACATAAGACATTAGGGTATTTAAAATCAAAACTGCTTAGGGGCGCCTGGGTGGCTCAGTGGGTTGAGCGCCGACTTCGGCTCAGGTCACTATCTCGCGGTTTGTGAGTTCGAGCCCCGCATGGGGCCCCTGTGCTGACAGCTCAGAGCCCGGAGCCTGTTTCAGATTCTGTGTCTCCCTCTCTCTGACCCTCCCCCGTTCATGCTCTGTCTCTCTCTGTCTCAAAAATAAATAAACGTTAAAAAAATAAATAAATAAATAAAATAAAATCAAAACTGCTTAAAATATTACTATGTTCTCACTAGAATTACTATATGTAAAAAAAAAAAAAAGGAAAAAGAAAAACTAGTTTAATGAGCCACTGGAACTCACATCCACTACTGAGAGAATATAAATCAGTACAAATGCCATGGAAAACATTGTGGCAGTATCTCTTAATGCTACAGATCTGCTTACCTAACAAACTAGCAATTACACTTCTGTGTAAATATTCAAATGGAATGAATTCTTGCCCACTAAAAATGTTTATAGGAGTATTCATAGTAGCTTCATGTGTAATAGCTAAAAAATGTAAACAACGCAAATATCCATCACAAACAAAATGTGTAATATGTGGTTACATGCTCATATAAAGAAAAACTATAGTGAAATGAAAAAAAACCTACTTCTCACAATAATGAGGGAAAATCACAAAGTAATGCTAAACAAAAGAATTCAGACACAAAAGTGCAGTACAATTCCATTTTTAAATCAGTTAAAATAAACTATAATAATTTAAGTCAGAATGGTAGTTACCTTTAGGGTATCTTGACTGAGAAAGACACAATAGTGTTATTCGAGGTGTTGGTAATATTTTATGTTTTTATTTCTTAATGTTTACTTTTGAGAGAGAGCAAGTGGGGGAGGGGCACAGAGAGGGTGACAGGATTCTAGCAGGCTCCACATTGACAGTGGTGAGCCCAATGTAGGGTCAAACTCAGGAACAGCAAGATCATGACCTGAGCTGAAGTTGGATGCTCAACTGACTGAGCCACCCAGATGCCCCGGGTGTTGGTAATATTTTAATATTAAACAAACTGATGGGGTGGTTTTGCATGCATTTTAATTTCTAAAATTATACTGCTGTATTTTTAAGATTATTAAACTTTACAATATAAACTTTATAACTAGAAAAAGAGAATGAAAGTTATCTCTATATAATTTACATAGAAATATTTCTAAGATATAGTATAAAGAACAAAAGTAAATTGCAAAACAACATCTATAGTATGAACCTGTTTATATAACCATCTTGTCTAAAAAAATATGAAACAATACCACATATTTGTATGTATAATTTTCATCTGTGTGATTAAAACCAAACGTATTTCACTAACAGAGTAATTCCAGGAATTCTTCACCATAGTTTATTTAGGTCAGATTATTCTTTTGGGGCCAGTTTTCCCTATTTCTAGTTTTGTGCTGACAAAATTAAACGGAGATATTTTCCCAGTTTCAAATTTACTCTAACAAATAACCCGGCCAAAGAGTTTTGCCTCTTCAAATTAAATGTAATTACTTTATTTAATAAAGCATTAATTGTAATGATATATATTACACACACACACTGAAAACCGTGCTTTTTCCTTCCCTTCTTTTACTTGAAAGACCAGAGGACTGTCATAGATCCTAAATTCTATATTGGTGTCTTATCAGTGCTAACATTATAGTCAATTCAAGGACCAATGATCAGTCTTTTCTGGAGTTATAAAGTCTGAGTTGCAGTGAAGGATAGAGTGAAAAAGACCAGTCTTAAGCACTTGTTACAATAAGTCACCAAGTATTTACCTATCATTAATCTTGTGCTTAATCCTTTTCTAGGCAGCCTGAAGAATAATGAGAAAATAAAGACACGTTTTTTGTTATAAAGAAAATAATAATTCAATTAAAAAGAGATTTTTTTGGTAACATATTTTGTACAGAAGGGTTATCTGTCAAATTGATAGATTAAATTATAATCCAGACTAGAAAGCAAGTGATAATTTTACACTTATCACTTAGGGCACTTATGGAATTATTAGGCTGATAAATCTGTATTGGGATTATGTAAAACAAAAAAGTGACATAAAATTGATTACGTTACACTTTGATGACTCTGAAGGAATTAAGAGTAATGAATATGATAAGTTGATTTGGCTCAAAATTAAAAATGGGATTCTTAACCTCTGCCTATCAGAAAGTCTTAATTATTTTTGAAAATCGCCAAATCTTTACTCGTGGTAACAGGCTTTGCACTGGGTAGAAAATACAAGTTGTAGTACTGATGATGATGAACAAGATGGTAATAAAAATAATAATTTCCACAATATGTCACTTGGCCAAGTTCAGACAAGTAGAAAGACAACCAAAGTACAAATACAGTTTTATCTTAAACCAAGTTCATAACATTTCTGTCACCCCAGAATTTCTTCTATCTAGTTTTATAAAAGTATAAAAAACTGCTTCTTCATATGATATAAGCTGATGTAAATATATTACCTATCATGTCACTCAAAGTCCCAAGGATTGACAACATGCAACATTTTACACCAAATAAAAGAATATTTGTACTTCCAAGGTATATTGCTTCTATCAGATAAGAATTATGTTCTCTCTTAAATTTACCTTTTTACCTACTCTCTGGGCATATATAGCCAAATATGAAGCTATTAATTGGAAATGTTAATATTATCAATGGCATTTTATTTCCTCTTCTGTCCTGTGTATGTATTTGTTCAATGTATTTGAAGTCACCTGAAATTCTTCTTCAGAATATTTGAGTTAAGGTTAAATTAAAATCTGATGTGACAGGCACTGAATAACTACTATTAGTAATTACAGACAAAGCTTCAACAACTATGAGCCAGATACAACTCTATTATTTTTTAGTAGCCTATGTGAATGGAACGTATTTTGGGTTCCTGCTAGCAGTGATGAAGAGAAAAAAAAAAAAAAGACTTGGTTCACAATGCAAAGAATAATAGAACTGAAAGGGATCTCCAAAGATGAAGTATATCTTTGCCACATCTAGGCAGTCTTCAAGTATTCCAGACAGACGGGCATCAAACTTCTCAAATATCTCCATGGAAAAAAGACCCTGCCATCATTTGCTTTCAATCTTATGTGTTTCCTCAGTGGTTTTCCCACTGAGATGCTCTCCATGAAGCTGTCTGACTTCTTCATTCTTGCCAATTTTCTCTTCTAGACTTCTGTCTAAGCAGACTGTGTTTTCCAAGATCAGTACTGATTCAGCCTGTTATTTCTGCTTTATGCTTCTGAGCACCAAGGGCTATGATTTTAGCACATGGTGCATTAGTGTTCTAAACACCATTGAGAAGAAAACAAGGTCCCAAAGGGTGAAAGCATTAATGAAAACAATGAGCATTTTAGTAAGAAGACCAGGGCATTTATTTACATCAGTGTCCCAGAATGATATATAACTTTGCCAATTGTAGCCAGCATTTCAAGGATCGATTATCTTTTATAAGTTGTAAATACAGGTATCATTTCCATTCATGCAAAATTCTTTAGAAAGCAAAATATGGAAATGTTTTCTAATTTAAATGGTAAAAGAAGAAGAAGGCAAGAGACTGGAATCCTTGCCATGCTCAGCCCTAAAACAGAAGATCCTCTGTTTGGGCAACAGTACTGTGGATATAGCCAAGAGACTGTTTTGGCACAAAAAAGAATATATCAGCATTACCAGTGCCAGTTACATTCCATTGCCTTTAGTTTCCTGGCTGAGTACATCTGTGTGTTTGGGGGAGGGGAAAAGGCAAGAGGGAGGCAGAATCTGGCAGCCATTTCTCTTCTTCTCTACAATGTCCTTTTTAGTATCTAAATGAGAATATGCTTATATTTCATCATCATTTTGCAGTTCTAACTATTGGGAATATCAACACTGAGATAGTTACCACACTATTGCTGAACATAGCTATTACTCTGTTTATCTAAAGTCAAGAAAAGAAAAAAAATGATTTAATGAAACTTTGATCATTCTGATGTTTATTTTTTTCATTGAAGTTCTACCTTTCTACTTTTGTCTAATAATAATAAAAAAAAACATAGTAGCTTATAATAATAATTTATTATGTCTCATGGTTTTCCGGGTTGACGGAGCTCACCTGGGGAGTTCTTACTTGAGATGTGTCATGCATTTGAAGGAAGATGTAGGCTGGTCCTCTAGTCACTTTAAGGCTTGACTGAGTTAGAAGTCCAAAATCTCTCCCGTACATGACTGGCAGTTGATGCTGGCTTTTGGCTAGGCTCTTATTTGGGGTTGATTACTGGAGCACCAATATGTGGTCTTCCCACGTGGCCAGTGCTTCTTCCAGCATGGCAGCTGTGTTCTGACAGGGAGTATCCTAAACATGAGCCTTCCAAGTGAACTGAGCCTGCCAGTTTCTGACGGTCTGGGCCCAAGAACTGGCACAGCACCATTTCTGCTGAATCTGATTGTTGAGAGCAGTCTCAGAGACCTCCCAGAATCAAGACAAGGGAGAGGGGCACAGACTGTCCCTCTTGCATGGGTGGAGCATCAGAGAATCTGTGACCGTCTTTAATCTGCCATACTTTATTTATAACCATAGTGAGAGAGTCTCATTTTAATTAAATGGCTAAAATTGTTTGTGCATATCATTGAGATGTTATATAAAAGACTCCACAGTTTACAATGTGCAGAATAGTAGTCAATTAAGCACAGTATGTATCTTGCCAGTAGGGAAAGCACATTAACACAATTAGTACGGTTTGATTTGTACTCCAATCCTCTTCACTCTTGGAGCTAAATTTTATAGGATTGACACATGCTTTGGTATAAGGTATTCTCTTATTGGCCCCAGATTAGCAAAGAAAGGTACGGGTAGTGGAGGTGGGGATCCGTATAAGGATATTAAGTCTCTGCATATCATTCTCTTTTCATGGCACTGAAGGCAGAAATAAATTGTGTTTCATATTAACTTTAATTTTTATGGGGCACATCATTCTGTAATGCTAGATTCCCAGTGGTTCATAAATTGAATTTTGTGTGTTAAAATTACCCCTATATCCATCACTCTTACAATGACCCTTATATTCCACAGGAACCCTCTTCCCAGCGTGTCTCCTATGAAACTCAGATTATGTCCAGTCGAGTCTGTTCCCTAGTCTTTTGCATTCTAAGTAATGGTTTCTTGACCTATTCCCCAATTTCCACGGGCAGGGAGGTACAAACCATTTGTCATGATTAGCTCAAACTCTCAAAGACTAATATTCTTGTGTTCAATTATTCTATAAACACTGTATCGGTTTCACCTTGCTTTATTTAACACCACATGAATTAAAGTTGTTTCTATGCCTTTCTCTGGGGTACAAAGAAAAACACATCTAATACACTCAGGAATTAAAATATACTAACATTCAATGTACCTTGAAGGTCTTACTATATTGGAGCATTCGAGCAAAATAATGGAATTTTTACAACCCCAGTGATGGGCAGACGAAGATACAACCCTTTTCATGTTGTGACAAGTGCTCATTAGCCGATATACCCCTAATATAACCTGTATTTCCTTAAACCTCTCTATTTACAGGAAACAATATTAACCATATTTGTCTTCCATTTATAACTATTTAAAAGTGCAAGTTCATCATATGCTCTTTCCTTATAGACTTAAATAAATTTAAGCTTGCTCTCTAACTCCTGAAATGTGAATAGTAACAACTAAACAAAAAGCAAAGCAAACAAAAGCAAAGCAAACAAACAACAACAGAACCATTAAAAAAATAGCAACAACAAAACTGTGTTAAGTATAGTGGGATGTAACTATATCCAAACCAGTTAAGTATTTCACAGAGTATTTAACAAGGTTATTGGAAACATATTCAATCTTTTGAAAGGTAAAAATCACACAAAACTTATATCTAAAGGTTTGTACTATGTTCCTTTCATTGTCATATCAATTTAATATTGTTTTGGGAATGAGTTATTGCTACATTCTGCCTATTTTTTTCCAACAGGATAATACTATTTATCTGCCTAATAATGACAAATAGATTTCATCTCATGTGACAACTCTAATCAATTGATAGTGGCTGCTTGAGGCATTGTTTTGTGAACAGTTCCGAGGCTATGTCTGGACTCAACAGGACAAAAAGTTCTTTATATCATCCAAGGGCATGGTACAGGAAGTTAAGTAACTAAGTGAAAGGTATCAGTCATCCCTTCATTGTCTGCTAAGAACCATGGACAGCAATTTATCCCTGATGTTTCAAAAGCCCATTGTAGAGCTAGTCACTGTTGTACACCTATTAACTGGCATAAAATAAGCATTCATCAAATGAACAATAAACAAGTAAAAAAATACTGAATTGTGAGTTTTAGAAAATATTGTGAAATGGATATACATTGGGAATGCAAATTATATGGATGGATGAATCAACAAACATGTCTTTTTTAAAATTTTTTATGTTTTATTTACTTTTGAGAGCAAGAGAGACAGAGCATGAGTGGGGAAGGGGCAGAGAGAGAGGGAGACACAGAATTAGAAGCAGGCTCCAGGCTCTGAGCTGTCAGCATGGAGCCCTACACGGAGCTCAAACTCACAAACTGTGAGATCATGACCTGAGCTGAAGTCGGATGCTCAACCAACTGAGCCAGCCAGGAACCCCTCTTTTTTTTAACTTTATTTTTATTTATTTTGAGAGAGACATGGAAAGCAAGCACAAGGAGGGGAGCGGCAGAGAGAGAGGGAGATATAACCCCAAACAGGTTCTGTGCTGTCAGTGCCGAGGTCAATGCAGAGTTTGAACTCACAAACCGTTGGATCATGACCTGACCCGAAGTCAAGAGTCAGAGGCTCCACCAACTGAGCCACTCAAATGCCCCAACAAACATGTCTTTCATACACTTCCAGAAACAGTAAGAATGTTGCAAAAGGAGACAATATATAATCTAGATTCTTATTAATATTCTATCCCTTTACTAAAATGTTTTCTAAAGTATTAAATAGTCTCAAATAAACATTTCTCCTTAGAAATCATGGAATTACAATTTTAAAATTGAATGAGATTCTGAAATTAAAAAAAAAAATTAAACTAGAATGAATTTTCAATATTTGAGTGCATGTGTATCCCCCTGGACCCATTCCTTCACTCCCTCTCTAGGTTGAGACTCTAGAGTACAATATGTGTTAAATAAAACTTCCCTTCCCACACATAGCCATACATATTTCTCCATAAATATTTAACCTGGGGATAATCACCTGATATCACTATATGATGATAAAACTATATTTGTAAATAACTCTAGTTGGATCTTCTTGGTCATTTTCTCAGAAATTACATGGAAAACGTTTCTCTAGGGTATAATAAACTATACTAATACAATGTGTTTTTGAAATAAATAGTCTAATGTGTGGGGGTATTATATAACTACATCAGGCATCATATTGTCAACAAAAAATAGTAATATTATAAATGATAACAATACTGAGTGGTAAGGGTGTACTCATTTGTGTGTCTCCTTCAATCGCCTCTGAATTTCTTAAAGTCAATTCACAGTGTTTATCTCCAAATTCTCAACAGTTTTGATCTCTGCATGGGAAGATTGTAAACACACACTAGGGATATAATGAAAAGAACTTGCCAAATACAGAAAGCCAGGTTAAAGTTTAGAACTAGTCTTCAAAAATATTGGGAGTAGGTAAGAAAGAAAGTATAGGTATTCTAAGTTTAAAATGTAATGAACAATGAACTCATTCAGCAGTTATGGATTCATTATTATGGCTGTAATCTCTGTTGTTCATCAAGGGAGCACAATGCAATATGAGGTATCTCATTGGCATACTGTTTCCACTTTCACTCCTTATCCATTCTGAACAGTTATTTATGTGGCTTTTGCTATAATATGAATTCTAGGTAAATTTTATATCAAAATATTTATCATTAAGGTCTAAAAATTTCTGTGAATCATGTGTGATTATTCCTATTTGTAGCTGTGGAAATCAGAGACTCAGAGAAGTTCAGTGACTTATCCAAGTTCACATTTTCACTACACTAGAGCTCACTTCCTTAATGTGTAAAGAGGAGAGAGTGAGAAAGAGACGGAAATTGTGTATGTGTATGTGTATGTGTTTGTATGTGTATGTGTCCACTACATAGCAAATGGGTCCTCTTGTTGACTTTTTTTGAGGTTGGGCCAAGGTTAGAGTTTAGGATAGGTGGTGGCTCTTGACAGAAGTTTGGAATGTTGGAGGAGAGCAGAGAGGCCAGGGCATTTATCCTCTACCTCCTTTCCAAAGAGATTGGCTCACCTTGACTCCATCTCTCAACCAAAGTTCATGGTTTTCTTCAAGGCTACTGACACTGTTCAGGCCTGTCCTCTCCAGAGCCCTAGGAATGGAAGACCCAGGTCACCGCACACTGACCCAACCACGTGCTTTCCCAGGAACTATCCTTTGTAATTAATCTCTTTGCAAGTAAAATTTTCTAAGAGTGCCATGTGTTTACTGTGGGACCCAGACTGATCTACTGGGTGGACGCATGTATTAGAGTCTTTCTACTATCCAATTATTTCTGTAACATTCTATAGTATTTTGTTATCATAAGTTTTATGCTGCAATGACTTGATTACAGTAGAATCTATGAAAGAATTAGATAACAAGATATTATAGATTGTCTATTCAAGCTCCATAAGGTAATTTGTATTTTTTTTTACAACTGAATATAGCCAATTGCTGATATATAAACAAAATTCTGCGCCTTAACATTAAAACAGATTTATAGAAGAAAATGTCTTGTAGTATTTGCAATTAAGTTTCCTTTGGCTGTGAAAAGGCCAAAGCTATTATTTTAAGGGAGGCTAAGGAAGCAACAAGTGTTGCACTTTTAATTCCCAGATCAGCAGTGATGATAGCATAGCATTATTTACACTCACTTTCCAATAGATTCTGCTTAGCTCTGTCAAGATCAAAGCTAAGCAAAACTCTCCTTTCTCACCACTTTGTCATCCTTACCCTTACAGGCATGAAAATGGAAATTCTTTCCTGTTATGGGGAGATAATGTTGCTATGGTTATAAAGGTAAAGTAGATTTATCAAAATAATTGGAAACATGATTCTCCATTAGTGATTGCAAGGACAGGTTGACATGAAAACACTAAACTTTAATATTTTTTTCTCTCCTTTGCTCCCTATTTCTTCAATTTCTGTATAACAAGCTTCATGTTGTACATACCAACAAACATCTATCACCAGGATGATAATATATATCATAATTTGGAAACTTATGAGTTACATTCCAGGTATTATATGTATGTATATACTGATACTATATATGATGCTTTTTCTTTATAACGCTTTGGATAGGGTAGTTGAAGTGGGAGAGAATAGAGAATTCATGTTGAAACTGTCTATAATCTGTTCTTTCTTCAGTATGATCATGTATTTTAAATCTTAAATGATCCTATCACACCAGATTCATGAAAACTGATGAGAATAAAATCATTGGCCCATAATAATGTAATAATTATAAGCTTTACAGTAGAACTTCACTTTTTGAATTAAAGTGATAAGGAAAGTGAACCATCTCTCTCTCTCTCTCTCTCTCTCTCTCTCTCTCTCTCTCTCTCTCTTTTGCCATAGCTAGATGTAATAACCTCTCCTTTTCCAAGGGCACTTCCATTTTATTAGACAAATTCCTTTCCATCTCTCATACTTTCCCAGGAAAACTGAAAATCCATTGTTTTCTCTTTACCCTGCCTTGTTATCCATATTATTCTCCACAATTCATATTCCATTAAAGAGGTGTCAATCTAGAAGGTAAACTGTGTTGATACTCTTATTTGACCTGAAAACAGTGCTTCCTGGGTATTTTCACCTGAAAATCTAAGGCTATATGGCACACAGTCCAAATAGCTTCTGATTAAAGGTAATAATCTTACCTAAGAGTTGAGGAAATTCATAAGTTCATAGTAAGAACATAGAGGATTTGTAAGTAATTTACTAAATTAAAAGTCTTCGCTAGTTTAAAAATCAAATGTCCTGAGATATTCCCTAAATTAGATCTAGCTTTTCTCCAAATTTACGCTCGCATGTATTCCAGTGAACTCAGACTCTAATACACATTATACTGTTCTCTCCCCACCCCTGAATATTTAAAAGTCCTCTATTTTCAGGGTATATCATCGAATTGCACTTTTCCACCACTCCCCATAGCCCATATAAGCAGTCAAACCCAAGTGACTGAATCCAAACAAGGAATGTGGGAGTATGTTTGTTCTGGCTATTTATTTGTTTCTGTGAGATATTCCAGAAACTTATTTTTTCCATGTGGTACTGTGATCAGCAGCATTCAAGGCTGTCCCTGACTTGTCACCTTATACCATTGGATGATTATAATGAACAGATCCTTCTGCCCACGTACAAAGGACATGTAACTTAAGGAGGGAACTATACATTTGCAGTTTTAAGTCACTAAAATTTGGGGTTGTTTGTTGCTACAGGGTAATTTACTAATTCTAAATAATGCAGAAGCAAATCATAGGGAAAAAAATAGGTACAAAACACTCCTGAAAACTACAGATCCAGATAATCTCGTAGAGGATGAAGATGTGTCTTTTAGAGGAGTATAATAGCAGGATTTAGGAAAGATGCTTCTCGGACTCACTTAAATAAAAGAGAAATTATAACCACATAAATTTTATATGAAATGATTACTGGAAGGTATGATTGATGGCAAAAGTCAATCAATTCTCCAAAAAAGGATTTTGACAGAGATTGCAGAAGAAAGTTCATGGTGCCTATAAGCCCTCTTAAAGGCATACAGCCAAGAGACTGTAAATCTCAATATAAAAGGGCCATTTCCTTCAAGAAGACCAGATGCCTGATCTGATTAAGTCCAATAAGTGCAGAAAGATTATCAAACCATTAGACAGATTAAAAAAAAAAAAGATTAATTGGAATGAATTTATGGTTTACATAATTGAAATGCTTTATCTGGAGGATTCTCAATCAATTCAACAAACCAAATTCATATTTTACAGTGTATTCTATTAATACCTAAAACTTACATGTTTTGTTTTAGCATTTTGTGACACCATTATCTCCTGGATTTTGGAAGTATGTACTACCATTTGTTCTTAGGTTTTCTTTTCTTATCATATATACTTAACTGTGTATGCAATTTTTTTCTGATAATAACTGAATTATTTTTACGGACATGTTATATAATGTTATAAAAGTCTTTAATTTTATGTTATTAAGCTTGGTAAGCCAAGAATTTTGGGAGTAAACATTTCAAATTTTGAATTAGAAGGGTAAGACCCAGTGTATACTATAAAACATTTAACCCTCAATCATTACTTTTTATGTTTTAAGTATTTTCCAAAAATGAACTTATCAGCAGAATGACCTCCTAAACTCATAAAGGAAGAAAATATCAAAGTATAACCTTTATTAATAACCATATTTCAAACTTGTCTCATAGATATATTAATGATGAGTTAATACACTCTTTGGTTTATACCATTTCCATAAAAAAGTGAAAATGAGGCCGACAGCCCCAAACCAACCCCTCTCTTCTTAATCACATATTAATCTGCATATGTAAGAGACCATTAGATAAGCACCATTCAGGGCCAATGGAGAAATGGGGTGTCCTCCAAACCCCCATGTCATTTGTGTTGGCTGAAAGGAAAATTATCATTTGACACTGACCTGCGCACGGCTGCTATAACAATGGCACTACTAAACATCCTGCTTCCAGAGAATCAGTCCTAATTAGCATGGAATATACCATCTTGTACAGAAACCCAAGATAAAACACCAGCACATCTATTTAGCATGCATCTATTTTTTTTTCCTTCTCTTATACAGACCATTTTATACTTTGGTTCGTGTGATAACGTAGACTTGGGCATAATATTTAAAAGTATGAGAATCTTTCTCTCTTTTAAATTATATTATAGCAATGCTTAATATATTTAATAGCAATCATTAACATTTGTAATACTCAAGATTTGAAAATATGCAAATATATGCAATCCAACAACTTATATATACTCCTGATTCTATTATTCTTTAGTCTAGGTATAGTTTTCAGCTGATTTCACATGTCAAGGTATGAAACGGAAGGGGAGATACACATGTTTTTTAGTACCACCTGCATGCTGTCAGTTCTAGAACTGAGACAAAATCTACACAAGGTGGAGAGTTTGACTCATAAGTAATAATATAAAATAACAATATGAAAGTTTCCAAGGAAATAAAGAGACCTTTAAAAACAATTGATGGAAGACTGACTTTGGGAATGGTGGAGGGAGGATCTCAGTCATAGTTCTCCCACAAAAATAGGGTGAATACTGGCAAAAGAAATAATACTAATAATTTAGAACTCTGGAAATTATCCAAAGCCACAGAACAAGCTGGAAATTATTTATCGAAGAAGAAACTACCAAACCTTGGCAAGACAGCAAGATTTGTGATGTTTTAATCCCCTTCATCCATACCATAGTTACACATTAATCATAAAAAAAATGTTTTTCAGCCAAAAGAAAGACTAAAAGCATTTTGAATTTTGTTAAATGTCCCATCACCAGAGCACAGTCAAAATTATGTCCAAATTTGTAGGTCTCTGGAAAAGATCTATTCTGGAGTGTTATGACTATTTGATTTGACTCCAAGTTCAGCAAAGGGAGAGGGTAAAGAAAGTTCATATTGCCAGGACAATTACCAAAACAATAAAAAATTTGCTGGCAATATTACTGGTATGTAAGGCTGTGATTTCAGGCTATCAAACAAGATCTTTGCCAGGACTTTACAAGGAAATACTTTTGAACTAGATTACCATAGGGAACTCTGAAAAACTCCCACATAGTCCTAAGAATCTAAAACGCTGTGCACATGGACAAGGCTATGTGTATGTCCAGGAGATCAGAGGAAATAGAAGGCCCATACATCTCTGGCAGATATTGAGGCCCTATGTAAGCAGGAAATGGAAGTTAATGCAGTGCTGTAAATGGCCTGAAGTTTGAAAGCATGCTTTCTCACACACATCTCTTTGACAGAGAGTGAAAAACACAAAGGTAAAGAATTTTAGAAAATCTTCCTCTCAAAGAAAAAAAAAAGTTTAATTTGAGAGAGTTAGCCTGTGTAAGTGTGTTGGGGAGGGGCAGAGACTGAAGAAGAGAGAGAGAGTCCTAAGTAGGCGCTGCACTATCAGTGTGGAGCCTGATACAGGGCTCAAACTCACAAACTATGAGATCACGACCTGAGCCAAATCAAGAGTCAAATATTTAACCAACTGAGCCACCCAGGTGGCCCCTAGAAAATCTTCTAAGTAATCACTTATAAAATTACACTAACCTAATGCTGACCCAAGAAGTTAGGCTTAAAATTAACATAAGAACTTAAAAAGATTCTAGTAGATTTTAGTAACTGCACACTGCAGGGAATACAAAATCCACAGAATTCATCCAGAAGAATCACTAAACAAACAATCAGTAATAAAAGAGGAACACATAACACAATGAACAAAAACAACATAAAAGAACATCAACCACAAAAAATCCTGGGGGCGGGGGGTGAGGAGGGATCTGATAGCAAAGTCGTTATATTACTTTATCTGAAGTGTCCAGTTTTCAACACAAAATAAAAAACATAAAACAAAAAATAGAAAAGTATGTTATATATAAAAGAAATTAGAGTAGTTGATGGAATATTTCTATAAGGCCTCAATTTTAGAAGTGGTAGTTAAAGGCTTTAAATCAGCTGCCATAAATGTGTTCAAAGAACTAAAAGAGGGCTTACTTTAGAATGTAATGTACAATTACAATTTTTCATTATAGGTAATATCAATAAAGTGATAGTAATTATAAAACTTAGCCAAAAAGAAACTTGGAGTTGAAAAGTATAATAACCAAAATACAAAATAGTGATGCTCAATAACATAACTGAACTGTCAAAAGAAATAATCAGTGAACTTCTAAATGTGTCAAAAGAGATTATCCAGTATGTGGGGCAGAAAGAAAAGAGGTGAGGACACCTGGACAGAACCTCAGAGACTGGTGTAAAGCCATCGAGCATACTAACACACATAACAGCAGTCCCAGAAAGGAAATAAAAAAAAAGAGTAGTGAGAATATTTGAAGTAATAATGGCTCAAAACTCAAATGTAATTAAAGATGATCATCTACAAATTCAAAAACCTCCATGAACTCCAAGAAAGATAAACTCAAAAAATTTCAGGCCTAGACATGTTAAAATTCAAAGACAAACAGAAAATCTGGAAAGCAGCAAGAATGCCTTATTGAATACAAGAAAGAAGTATGATTAACTCACTTCTCACCAGAAACCAAGGAGGCCAGAAGATGAGCAACATCTTCAAAGTACTGAAATAAAAAGACTGCCTATTAACAATTCCATATCCAGAAAACTATACTTCAAAAAATGAATAGGAAATGAAGGCCTTCAAAATTAACAAAAACTTAAAGAATCTATGTCTAATAGGCTTGCATGAAATACCAGGTTGAAATGTAAGGAAACTACATGGTAACTCAAGTTCACACAAAGAAATAATGAAACTGGTAAAAGGTAACTACACAGGTAAATATCAAAAAAAAAAAACCAACACAAATATACTTTCATTTGTAATTCTTTTACTCTCCTATCTCATTAAAAATCAACTACATAAAGCAATAATTATAACAATGTGCTCACAGGCTTATGATATTTAAAGATGTAATTTACATGACAATAATTGTACAAAAAAGGTATATTGGTCAAAGTTTGATATACTGTTGAGATTGTGTTAGTATTGATCTGAACTAGATTGTTTTAAGTTCATATGCTAATTATAATCCACAGATCAACCACTGAGAAAATGACTAAATAAAAATTATATGTGTGTATATGTGTATGTATATATATATATATATATATATAATACATGTATTTAAATATATATATATCAAAACTTTTAGACAACATATGAAAAAATATCTAGCACTAAAGGTCATAATCAAGCAATAGATGAACAAAAGCCACATAGGACATATAGAAAACAAATAGCAAAATGGTTGATGTGATGCTAGTGCTATCATCTCAGTAATTACATTAAATATAAATGGATTAAAGACTCTAATCAAAAGATAGAGATTGGAAAAATGGAGAAAACAAACAAACATGATACAATTACACAAGAGATACATGCTAGGTTAAAAGACGAATTTTTTGAAAGCTATACACACACACACACACACACACACAGTATCCAAGTAGTAACTATTATGGTCTGAATGTTTATTTCCCTAATTCACATTAAAAATTCATGTTGAAATCCTAACCCTCAAAGGTGATGGTATTAATAAGTCAGAATAAGTCAGGTGTTTGAAAGGTGCACAAATCATGAGAGTGGAACCCTCATGAATGGGATTAATGACTGATAAAAGGGGTTCCAGAAAAATCCTCAGTCTGTCCCTTAATGCGAGGCTACAATAAACTTGCAACCAAAACAGAACTCTCAGTTGAGCATGCTGGATCTCAAACTTCCAGTCTCCAAAACTGTTAGAAATAAATTTTCTGTTATTTATAAGCTACTTAGTTTGTGTAATTTGGCTATAGCAGCCCAAATAAACTAAGATATTAACCAAAAGAGAGCTGAAATGGCTATATTAAAATAGGCTATATTAAAATAGGCTATATTAAAATAGACAAAATAGGCTTTAAAACAAAAGATGTTTCTACAGATAAAGCAATTTCATAATGATAAAAGGATTATGACGAAAATACACACACACACACACACACACACACACACACACACACACACACCTAAAAACAGCTCTCCAAATTACATTAAGCAAAAACAGAATTGAGGGAGAAATAGACAATTCACAGATAGCAGTTGGAGATCAACAGGATATAGAAGACCTGAAAAACACTATAATTAGACCTAAGAGACACCTATAGAGCACTACCGAACAATAGCAAAATACACATTCTTTTCAAGTGTACAGGAACAATTATCCAGCATATAGATCATATATGCCATAAAACAGACCTCAATAAATTTAATTGTTTGAAACAATAAAATGTATGTTTTTTGGCCACAAGATATTAAATAGAAACAAACAATAGATAAAATTATGAAAACTCACAGGTATGTGGAGAGTAAACCATGTACTACCAAATAAGCAATGGATCAAGAAAGAAATGACAAGAAAATAAGGAAATACTTTGAGAAGAATTAAAACTAAAAACACAACTTACCAAAACTGATAAGATGCAGCCAAAGGAGTGTTTAAATGGAAATTTATATGTGCTACTACCTGCATTAAAAAAGAAAAAAAAGATCTCATATCAATAACCTAATCCTCCAAATGAAGAAACTAGGAAAATAACAGTGAACTAAAGTGAAAACAAACAGAAGAAGGAAATAATAAAGATTAGAGTGGAAATGAATAAAATATAAAATAAAAAAAAAAACAGTAGAGAAAAACAACAAACCCAAAAGTTGCTTACTTTAAAAGATCAACAAATTTTACAAATTCTCTGCTAGACTGACCAAGAATAAAAGTGAGAAGATGTAAATTATTAACATCAAAAATGAAAACAGGGGTATGATGAGAGATTACATAGACTGCAGAGATTAAAAAACAATGATGAGAAATGACATGAACAACTATCGGATAACTTAGATGAAAAATTTCTAGAAAGACAAAAACTATGGAAACTGATTCAAAGTAAAATAGATTATCTGGATAGACTTAAAAGTAAAGAGATTGCTTAGTAATTAAAATACTTCCTACAAAAAATTCAGGACCAGATGGCTTCATTAATGAATTCTACCAAACACTTAAAGGAGAACAAATACTAATTCTTCAACAACTTTTCCAAACATTCCACCTAATGCTATGAGGCCAGTATTACCCCAACACCCAAACTAGACAAAGACATCATAAGAAAAGAAGTAAAAACACACAAAAAAAAAATAAACAAAGAGCAACAGCAAAAAACAACTACACACCAATAAAAAAAAAAACAACAATTTTGCTGGATACAACAATTTCTATATATTATGTATTTCTACATACTACAAAATGTATTCCATTATACTAGCAATAGACAACTCAAAAATGACATTAAAAACAGAATTCCAAGCATGATAGTATCCAACAATATCTATGAATAAATTTAATCAAAGAAGTGCAAGGCTCAGATACTAAAAACTAAAAAAAAAAAATGTTGAAAGAACTCTTTTTTTAAACTAAAATAAATAGATGTACAATGCTCATGGGTCAGGAAAAAATAGTATTGTTAAGATAATAATAGTCTCCAATTGGTCTACAGATTTAATAAAAAGCCTTTCAAAATCCCAGGTAGATTTTGTGTGTGTGCAAATAGACAAATGGATCCTAAAATTGATATGGAAATTCAAGAAATCAGAATAGCCAAAAAGAATCTTGAAAAAGAACAAAACTGGAGAACTTCTAGATTTCAAAACTTACTACAAAACTAGTTCTGAAGAAAGTACGGTATTAACCTAAGCATAGACAAACAGACTAATGGAATAGTATTGAAAGTCCAAAAATAAATACATTTATCATCAACTGACTATCATCAATGGTGTTGAAATATGGAAA
This sequence comes from Prionailurus viverrinus, assembly GCF_022837055.1. Lineage (NCBI taxonomy): Eukaryota > Metazoa > Chordata > Mammalia > Carnivora > Felidae > Prionailurus > Prionailurus viverrinus. Next base: position 72,262,247 of record NC_062573.1, on the reverse strand, counting down.
TATGAGTCTTTCCAACAAATAGTGCAGGGGTAGTTAGATAGGTACTTGAAAACGAATGAACACCTACCTCATATAATATTTAAAAAGAGTTAACTCAAACTGGATCATATACCTAAATCTGTCAAACAAACACAAACAACTGTAATTTTTTGGCAGAAAATGTATATGTAAATCATCATGACTTTGGGATAGGCAGTGATTTCTTAGGACACAAAAATACAAATGCCAAGAAAAAATAGGTAAATTGGGCTTGGCCAAAATTTAAAAAAAAAAAGTGTTTTAAAGGACACCATAAAGAGAAAATATTTTATTTATTTATTTATTTTTAAATTTTTTTTTCAATGTTTTTTATTTATTTTTGGGACAGAGAGAGACAGAGCATGAACGGGGGAGGGGCAGAGAGAGAGGGAGACACAGAATCGGAAACAGGCTCCAGGCTCCGAGCCATCAGCTCAGAGCCTGATGCGGGGCTCGAACTCACGGACCGCGAGATCAGCTCAGAGCCTGACGCGGGGCTCGAACTCACGGACCGCGAGATCGTGACCTGGCTGAAGTCGGAGGCTTAACCAACTGCGCCACCCAGGCGCCCCAAGAGAAACTATTTTAAAATCACGTATCTAACAAGGGGTTTGAGTCCAAAATGTATAAAGAATTTTTACAAATCAATAATAAAAAGAAAAAAAAACAATTTAAAAATAGACTAAGAATTTCAATAAGCATTTCTCCAAAGGGGATATTCAAATGGCCTATATGCACATGAAAATTTGCTCAACATCATTAGTCACTAGGACAATGGAAATTGAGACCACGATGAAATACTACTTCATATTTACTAGGGTGGCTACGATAAAAAAAAATAGGTAGTAACAAATGTTAACAAGGATATGGAAAAAATAGAACTATCATCCACTGTTTTTTTTGGTGAGAATGTAAAATGATGTGATGCTTTGGGAAACAGCTTGGCGGTTTTTAAAAAAATGGGGAGTTATCCCATAACCCAGCAATTCTAATCAAACTATGTGACCAAGCAAAATGAAAACATGTGTCCACATGAAATTTGTACATGATAGTTCACAGCAGTGTTATTCATAACAGCTACGCCGTGGAAAACAAGACAAATGTCTATCATCTGATAGATACATGGGTAAATGGATTAATAGTAAGTGGTATAGCCAACCATGGAATATTTGGCAAAAAAAGAAAAAGATAAAATACTGACATACGCAAAAACAGAGGTGAGACTTAAAAACATGATCCTAAGTGAAAGAAACTAGAAACAAAACATCACATATTTTATAATTCCACTTAAATGAAATCTCAAGAACAGGCAAATCTATATAGACAGGAAGTAAACTAGTAGTTGAACTAGGGTTAGGGATGGCTTTGGAAGGAAATTGATAGTGACTGCTAACATACACAGAGTTTCTTTTTGGAATAATGAAACCGTTCAAAACTTAGATGTGGTGATGGTTGCATAAATTTATGACTACACTAAAATCCACAGAACTGTACCCTTTGAATGGTCTATTTTATGGTATATGAATTGTAAGTCAGTAAAGGCATAAAATAGTCACACATAAATTTTTAACCTCTCATATGATGGTTAAAAGCAATGCACTTAAACTTGACTAAATACAGTAAGAAGGATAAGAATATCTGCCCTTATTGGCTGCTTGTTACAGCAGCCATGTAAGCATCCGACACTCCAGTTAGTGATTTTGGTAAATTAAGTCTTATCTTTAAGAACATCCGGCAGAACAGATAATAGTAACCAACATATTGTAAATGAACAAATGGAATGTCATATAGGTTAGGTCAGGAGGTCAGAGCCAATTACCTGATAAACAGTACAGCCATGATATAAAATCAGTATAAGTTCCAAGTACTTTCCTTGATCTAACTGGTCTTAAGAAATGTCTAGAGCCACATTTCACAAAATATATTTGCAGTAAATTAGTGCCAGTAATGTTTCTATATTTTACATTTTAAAAGGATTCCATGATGAAGACTGAGAAATACTGAATTAAATTATATATAAATGGGCATATATATATTTGTGTATGTATATATAATTCATATATGCATGAATATATACGTATGTATACACACATCATCTTTTATTGAGAGTCTATTATAAGAACATTAACCTAATTATTTTTGTACAGACGAGCCCGTATTAAGACAAGTGACTTTTCTAGCATTTCCTAATCTATGGTAGCACAAAAACTACATTTTAAATCAGTGGCTCATTCTACTCTATCAGTCTTATATCAAGGGCAGGGACTAAACTAGATTCATAGAATATTAATCTTTTGGGACAATTAGACACTTCTTACTATATATTAACAGAATAGCATGGTGCTGTCTTCATCCTATCCAAACAAGAATGATATATATACATATATATTTTTTTTCTTTTATACCATGTCAGGCACGTGGGACTACAGGCACCTTTAGTATTCTGGTTCCATCAGGTAATGAGGAACTTTCATAACAACATCTGGAGAAGGCTTGGATTCAAGACTCTCTTTGCCTACATGGAAAAATGAAGCTATATATTTGATATGCACTCATGTACTCAATGGATTGTGAGATGTATTTGTAAGGCACTTTATTCCCCTAAACGAATGATGAATGAATAAAATGTTTATAGACTTAACTGGATAGCCAATGAAACATCTACCATTCCTTATTCCAAGACTTCTTACTCACCACAGCTATATTCATCTATGAAGCCCATTCTGACCAGCTTAATCACATACTCAAGAATCATGCATGCTTTTTCTACTGTCCACAATATAAAATCCCAAATCTCTGAGCCTGTCATTTATGATTTTTTCTAACATATGACCCCAGACTTATCCACTATTCACACCTAATTTCCTGAAAACATCACAACTTGCTATTCTCCAAAATGAGTCCCATACTTTCTAAATGCTAGGTCTTTGCTTATGTTCTTTCCTATGCTCAAAAGTCTTTCTTTCCCCCACTGCTTGGCAAATTCTATTCTTTTTCATCCCAAAGGCAACTTCCACGGAAAATTCTTTTTTAATTCTCAAATCAGAAATAAGTTGTACTTTTTCTGAATTCTTTGGAAAGTTGTTTATAAAACTCAAATGACATATTTACATTTGCAATCTTATTTGCACCCTGCTATAATCCAAGAGGAAAGAACTTACCCCCGAGTCCGCACGATTTACTATTGAAGAAATTGATACTTAGCAAGGTAGCCCCAGGTAAAAAGCATCCAGGAAGGACCAGAAATCGCATTCAAAATAATTTAGCTAAATCTGAAGTCTGACTTTTTGTGATAATGATAGTAGGTAACTTTTTTTTTTGGCATTCCAACTATATTTTAGGCACTGCTCTCTTTACTTTTAAAAACACTTCTTCTTGAAGCTCTTTATTTTCCTATCTCTGAGACTTGATTTTCCTCCCTCATCACTGTATGCTCCTTCTCAGTTTCTCTTTCAAGATCATTCCCCCTTCTCAATCCCTAATTATTATAATGTCCCAACCTTGGACTCTTTATCTTCTTTATTTATACTCACTGCCATGGTTTTAAATACTATCTATGTGCTTGTGACTCCAAGATTTACATATCCATCTCCAATCTCTCTGCTGAGCTTCAGACTAAAATATTCAACCACCTGCTCAGAACCTCCATTTGGATGTCTAATTTAAAGTTAATCTATTCAAAGGAGATCCTCTCTTTCTCTCCCTTACCAAAGTATATTCCTAGACCCCCTCTTTTCCCTCTTCTTTCACCAAATAGCACACCATACACCTAGCTATTCAAACCAAAACCAGCAGTGATCCTTGATTCTTCCTTCACATTTACAATCAGTAAGCTCTGCGTCCGTGAAAATGCCTCACCATTTCTTAGCACCTACATTCTTACCATGTTCATTGAAGCTACCAAAATATCTTGCCTAGATATTCATAACTTCATAACGAGGCCCTCTTCTTTCTATACCGCTCCAGTACTGGATTGCTTCCATTTTCTTGTCACACGAATGTCTACTCACCACTATGTTCTGCCCTGCCCTGTGCCTCTCAGAGCTGACTGGAATGGACTGTATCCTCAGGGTGCCTTGTACTCTAGATCTCATTTGGCTTTGGCAATGGATATGTGGGTGGAGCATCAACCAGAACCGGATACAGGGAGGGGAGATAGAGGAGAGATTATTCTTGAGATCTTCAGTTGCAGACTGACTTCAGGTCGACCAGTTTCTGAATTTAAGTCTCAACTTTGATCAGACAAGCACAGATGTTTCTCCCCATTGCCATCTGCTTTTTTCCTCTGTGCTTTTGGACCTAGGACTGGTAAAAGCTCCCAGTTATTGGCCCTCTTTTAATGCACTATAGTTTGCTAATTCCCTATGTCTTTATGATCATTTCTTTTATTTAACTCTCCACAAAGTAGTGAATTTGAGATTGGCATTTGTGTCTAGCAAGGACTCCAGGTGATATATTTATTACTTATGGCTTACTGTACACATATCAACAATAATTATCTTTAGAAAAAGTGAGATCAGCTTCTCAAAACTCTTTGGTGACTTTCTCATATATTTAGACTAATATCTAAATCCCTAATCACAGCTCATAAGGCCCTCCAGGGTCTGGCTCCGCCTGGGTCCGGGTTCATCTCCCACTCTTCCTCCTCTCACTCATTCTGCTCCTGCTTCCTGACTTCCCACTTGTTCCTCGAACAATAATATAACATACCAAACTTGTTTCTATCTCCAGAGCCATGGCATTTTCTGTTGGCTGTGCCTGAAATGCTCCTTACACACAAGTGATTATTGTTTGCTTCCTCATCTCACTTAGGTAGTCATTTAGAGAGGCCTCCGGAAGCCCCCTTTCAAAAAATAGTATTCAGTATCTAATCCTTTGCCTGACTTAAATTTTATTCTAGAATTTACCTCCAACTCAAATTATATTGTATATTTATTTGCTTGTTTGAATGTTGTCTGTTTCATTTACTAGAACATAGATATCCCAATGTCAAAATTTTCATCTTTCTCAGTTACTGTTATTATTCAGAATAAGAAAACATTGCCTGGAATATATGAGTGCTACAAACAAACAAACAACAACAACAACCCCCCCCAAAAAAAAAACCAAACAAAACAAAAAACCTGAACAACTTGAGTACACAAATGAATGATTAAATGAGTTAGCCAAGAAGGTACTATTATAATCAACATATTACAGATGAAGCACTGAGAGTTACCTAGAAAATGGCTGACGTGAAAATGTTAGACTACTTTAATAAAGTCAGGAACTATGTCTTATTACATTTTTTATTTTTCCTAAACTGTGGCACAGTGTCTTGCACATAGCAATCCCTCAACTGATTTACGCTCACGAATGATGAAAGCTTTTAAAATTAGAAGAGCAATGTGGTAGCAATGTAGAAACTGGTTTCTAGAGGGAAGTTAGTTAGGAATTTATTTTAGTACTTAGGTATGCATTTTGTCAGACAACATAAATTGATCATTAAAAAGATATTTTAATGAAGGCATCTATGATTATTACAGTCAAGCATTAATGTTTCACAAACATCTTCTTGCAGTTGCTTATCTAGTTTGTCAATTATCTAGTTTGTAGATTATTTTACTTGCTACTGGTCTTTTAGAGGTTCTGCTCTTTGGACATTTCATGATTCATTTATATCAGCCATTTAAAAATTTTTATTAGTAGCTCTGATTCAAGCAAGTGAAAACATTTTAGAATTAGAATATGATACTGTGTAACTATTACCTTTGAATTAAGCTTCATAACTATTGTTTCCATATCTGTACTGAATATATGATATGGATATTTATTGAATATTTACTAAATATATAATATGTGGGATTCAAAATGTATGTATCAACCCTAATATGTATTATTTACTTAAGGAGTTACAAAATATACATACATGAAATAAGTAGATATCCAGTTCAAGACTATATGCTATATAAGCCCATACAGGATACAGTGGACCAACCTTACCTCAGATCTCCAAGACCTTCCTGATATGTTTTTTTTTCTTTTTTTCTTTTTTAAAAATGTTTATTTATTTTGAGAGAGAAAGAGAGAGAGAGAGCATGCATACGAGCAGGGGAGGGGCAGAGACAGAGGGAGAGGGAGGATCCCAAGCAGGCTCTGCATTTTCAGTGCAGAGCCTGAGGTGGGGTTCAATCTCATGAACGCAAGATCATGACCTGAGCTGAAATCAACAGTTGGATGCTTAACTGACTGAACTAACCAGGTATCCCACTCATAGGTTTTTCATGAATTATTTTGTTGTGGTTACCAGATATTTTTAACCATAGGATGTGTGACATTATAGCTATTGCAATAGAATTTTGTCATGCTTTACATGAGTGTGGATTTCATAATTTTGATACTGGTCTAGTTTCTGGGTACATTTCCCCTCTCCCTGAAAAACAAAGAAATAATTATTAATCCTTTTGCCACAATGTTGTAAAAATACTTAGAACATATATCTCCATGAAGTGAAGACACTTCCTAAAAATGCTTCCAGAAAGATATCGTTAGAAAATTTAACGACTTTAGAAACTGTGCTCTCAGGTTAAGGCAAAAGAAAATATTGGGATGCTCAAATCCAAACTTAATTCTCAATATCAGAAAAAAAATCTCTCTCAAAGGTTCCTAAGATATCATCATATATATAATATATATAATTCCATATTCTTATGTTTGTCTTAATGTGAAAGATCCCTTAAAACAGTGTTAAGCATTATTGTTCCTGGTAAGTAAATTGCTACTAATTACTATAGGACTGAAAGGGTTTTTCTTTTCTACAATGTCTATTACATTAAGATGCCAAAAAAATACCATTATTATAAGACACTTTTAGTGGACACTAAACTTAAAGAAATTTGTAAGACTAAATCAAGCAAAGAAAGATTAAGATAAAGACAAGCTTGAATTCAATGCTGCGAATATCAATACAGACAAATTAGGAAATATAAATTGATACGCGTTGGGATTTACAATGAAAATATTTATGCAGCAAATAGAATAATATTAAAAAGAAACTACAGGAATGACAAATGGATGGAAACAATCTTTATCTTTTTCATTTTAACATATATATATATATACACACACACACACAATATATTTATATATATATATATACACACACACTATATATATACATATATATATATATATGAAACAATTTTTAAATAACTTTTTTTGTAATTTTAGAGAAGTTTAGAAGTTGGAGGAATATTAGACTCCCCATAGGCCTCACACTCAGGTTCCCCTATTGTTGAGATTACTATAGTACATTTGTCCCAACTAATGAAACATTTTTATTAACTGAAGTTGATATTTTATTCAGATTTCCCTAGTTTTTGCCTCAGGTTCTTTTTCTGTTCCAAGATTCCATCCAGGATATCACATTATATTTAGTTTCCTCAGGCCTCTCTAGATTATGAGAGTTCCTTAGACTTTCCTTTTGTTTGTCACTTTGACAGTTTTGAAGAGTATTTGTCAAATATATTGTTAACTGCCTCTCAGTTTGGGCTTGTTTGAAGTTTTTCTCATGGTTACAGAGTGACTATGAATTTGGGGAGGAAGAGCACGGATGTAAATTATTATTCTCATCGCATCTTATCAAGGGTATGTGCTATTAACGTGACTTTAATCTGATGACATTAGTCTTTATTTCCTGGTAGAAGTATTATTTGCTAGTTTGGGTTTTTTGTTTTTCCACGTGAAACATATTTTCTTCTCTCTTTCCATGATATGCTCTTTAAAAATATTTTTAAGTTGATTTATTTGTTTTGGAGGAGAGAGAGACAGAGTGAGAGAGAGAGAGATAGTGAGAGAGAGAACAAGTGGGGGAGGGGCAGAGAGAGGGAGAGAGAGAATCTGATGGCACAGAGCCTGCTGCAGGGCTTGAACTCATGAACTGTTGAGATCATGACCTGAGCTGAGATCAAGAGTGGGATGCTTAACGGACTGCACCCCCCACATGCCCTAAGATGCACTCTTTATTAGGAAGTCACTACAGGCATTTCACACAAAGGGGTAGAAGTTTATTCTCTACCTCTTTGAAGGGACGGTGGCTACCTTGGCTACTCTGTCTCATGCATTTATTTATTCACTCACTTATTTATATTGGCCTAGTTCGTGTATATTTATTTTATGCTTTGGGTTATAATCTAATGCTACCATATCTATTTTATTGCTCAAATTATTCCAGTTTGGAACAACTGAGAACAATTTTAATTGGTTCCTGTGTCCCTTCCACATACCCTCTACTGTTTGTTGTTGTTGTTTTTTTCTGAGTACGGTCTTACGTTTTGGCAGGACAAAATGCCCAATGACTCATCTTGTATATTTCTGCTTCACCCGTGGAATCAACCACTCATCTATCTGCACATCACCCAACCTAGGTCATACAGATTTCTTCCCATGTTTCTTTGTAGACATTTTCAAGTTTAAAATTTTATATGTAGGCATTTGATTCATTTTTAATTAATATTTGTGTAAGATGTGAGGTCTGCGTCTAGGACCTTTTTTCTAAAATATTGATGCCCAATTGTTCCAGCACCAGTTGTTGAAGACCATCCCTTCTTCACTGAATTGCCTTTGCACCTTTGTTCAGAGAGGAGTTGACTATTTGTACGGACATACGCCCGAGCGATGTGTTCTTATTTTAAATGGTACGTTTATCATTTTGTGAACATCATACTGTTGTTAATACAGTTAATTGCTGAAATAGTACTGAATGTATAGATAAGTTTGGGAAAACTGAAAACTTAACAATACTGAGTTCTAATACATGGAGATGGAATATCTATCCATTTATTTAGATCTCTGATTGCTTTCATCAGTGATTTGCAACATTCCACATACAGATGCAGTACGTATTTATTATATTCCTAAGTTTTGGAGGACATCTTGGAGGGCAGTGCTAGTTTAAATGATACTTTTTTTTCAGATTTCAAATTCCAAATGTTCTTTGCTGGCATAGGAAAGGAACTGATTTTTGTTAACTGTATCCTGCAACCTTCCAATACTTGTTTAGTAATTGAAGATTTTGGGAGTTCTTTTTGTAGAACTTTTGGGTGTTTTCTTCATAGAAAATCATGTCATCTACAATTTTATTTCTTCCTTCTAGTGTTTACGTCTTTTATTTTTCTTGCCTCATTGCGATAACTAAAATTTCAGTAAAGTTTTGAAGAGAGTGATGAGAAGATATACTTGTTTAGGTAGGGAAAAGTCATAAGCCACTCAACGTCAAAGCTAATATTAGCTCTAGGTTTCTCCCTATATACTATTTATTAGCTTAAGGAAATTCCCTTTTATTCCTAGTTTTTGAGTTCTTTTACATAAGTGGGTATTGACTTTTGTCAAATGCTTCCTATGCATCTGTTGATTTAATCAGCAAGTGTAACTTATTCATTCTGTTAATATGATTAATCACATGATTCATTTATAAATGCTGAAGCAGCCTTGCATACCTGGATGAATGTCATTTGGAGGTGATTTATTCATCTTCTAATTTCTTACCTTGCTGACTTTGTTTTGTTATCATTTTGTCAAGGGATTTTGCCTCGATGGTCATTAGAGACATTGGTCTGTACTTTCCTTTTCTTATAATGTCTTTACCTTGTTTTTGTTATTACTACAATGATTACCTAATAAAATGAGTCAGAGGATATTCTCCCTTTTTTCTAAATTCTGGAAAAGATTGTGTAGAATTGGTATTTCTTCTTTATTTAAAAAAAATTAATGTTTATTTATTTTTGAGACAGAGAGAGACAGAGCATGAATGGGGGAGGGTCAGAGAGAGAGGGAGATACAGAATCTGAAACAGGCTCCAGGCTCTGAGCGGTCAGCACAGAGCCCGACGTGGGGCTCGAACTCACGGACCACGAGATCATGACCTGAGCCGAAGTCGGACGCTTAACCGACTGAGCCACCCAGGCGCCCCAGTTATTTCTTCTTTAGACGTTTGGTAGAATTCACCAAATTGGGCCCTATGCTTTCTTTTTTGAAAAATTTTTAACTACTAATTAAATGTCTTAATAGGGCTGTCTAATGAGTCTATTTCATTTTGAGTGAATTTTGGCAGTTTGTTTCTTTCAAAGAATTACCCATGCCATTAAGTTATCAAATCTGGCATACAGTTTTTCATAGTATTACTTTATTCTCCTCTTACTGTCCATGGGGTCAGTAGTGACTATGCTCTTTCAATTCTGATATTGGCAAAGTATGTCTCCTCTTTTTTCCTCGGTTAGCCTGGCTAGAGACTTAGCAATTTTATTAACTAGCTTTTAGTTTCATTTATTTTGGCTGTTGTTCCTGGTTTTTAATTTCTTTGATTTCTTCTCTAATAATGTTATTTTTTTTCCCACTTGCTTTAGGTTTAATTTGTTCTTCTTCCTCCAGTTTCCTAAGATGAAAGCTTAGGTTATTAATTTTAAATTAATGTTCCTCAGAGAGTCACTATCTTGCACCTCTTTCCTCTGTAATCCAGTCAGATTACTCGAAGCTTGTCAGTATTGTGGTAGGATACGGAAGAGGGGGAGCACTCCATAATTTTGTCATTACGTTAAAATCTATGTGGCCCTGTGTCTTGGGTGCGTCTTTCACAAATGCCTCTCTCTCTCTTCCAGATGTCTGACTTCTTTAAAACATTCTTTGTTAGTTTCTCTCTCTCCTGACTTCCTTATCTTTTTTACTGAACTTTTGTCCCCTATGATGATGATGATGATGATGATGATTTCTTTAGATGAAACCACAAAGCTAGAGGGGAAGCCAAATCCCCTTCCTCTAACTGAGAAAAGTGTTCAACACTGTCTTCTTAGGAGTTCTTTTTTCCCTAGATATTAGGCATTTGTTAAGAGAAGATTCTGAATTGGTTTCAAGATGGCTGCTCTCTTCACCTCCCAACTAGCACCATCAGAGAATCGTCCTCAAATTCTCACCAGGAGAGCGACGTAGGTTCCTGGAGTAAAATCCTGAATAACTGTGGTGCTCTGTAATGAGTGCAGTCCATCCCCAAAAGTGTCTTACTTTCAAGCTGGTGTGCACTCAACTTCCAGCAACTTTTCAAAATTACCATTCAAATATTCTTAACAGTTTAAGGATTCCCACAGTTTCTTCTCCAGGTAAACACATTTCCAGAGCTACATCTTTCTTGATGTGACTGTGTATCTAAGTTTTGGGATTTCAGCTTGCCCTGTGACATCTGTTCAATGATAGGCCAAAAGTAATTATTGATTTTTAATTGGTCTGGGCTTTTTTATTATAAGGATGGGAGTGAATACTTCTCATCTGTTTATGATGCAGAAACACAAAGTCTTTAGAAGTAATTAATTATTGTACAACTCACACCATGGCAGATCAAACTGACAAAATACAGAATTTCTTAAATGAAAGAATTAATAATGTTACACTAATTGTCAAGATTTTTAATGTTTTCTGAAAAAACAGAATGAAATTTATTTTCAAATATTTACCAAATATTTATAGAAGCTGATCACTTAAAAATATAAGATCACAAGGGCACCTGGGTGGGTCAGTCAGTTAAGTGACCAACTATTGACCTGGGTCAGGGACTGGGTCCCGCACTGGGCTCTGCACTGGCAGTGCTGAGCCTGTTTGGGATTCTCTCTCCTCTCTCTCTCTCTCTCTCTCTCTGCCCCTCCCCTCCCTGCTTGAGCACGCAGTCTCTCTCTCTCAAAATAAATAAATAAGCTTAAAAACCTTTAAACAAACAAACAAATATGAAACCAGACCACAACATAAGCCCTTAAACAATTTCAAAGGCTACAAAGATACATACTTTATTTCATAGAGATACTATTAAACTATCTTAATAGCGAAAGGAGAAAATAATACATTTATGCAGTTTTTAAGCAAACATTTTTATAATACTTAGATGGCATTAATTATTTGTTAACTGTATCATACTTAGCACTAATACCTGGCTGTTCTATTTTTTTTTCATAATTTAATATATGTCCACTAAATGTTAATATTTAGTACAGTATTGTATAACTAGCAAAAATATCCCAATGAAAATATCATTGTTATTTTAGTTTTTAAAATAAACATCAGGGGCACCTGGGTGGCTCAGTCGGTTAAGCGTCCGACTTCAGCTCAGGTCACGATCTCGCGGTCCATGAGTTCGAGCCCCGCTTCGGGCTCTGGGCTGACAGCTCAGAGCCTGGAGCCTACTTCCCATTCTGTGTCTCCCTCTCTCTCTGCCCCTCCCCCGTTCATGCTCTGTCTCTCTCTGTCTCAAAAATAAATAAACGTTAAAAAAAATTAAAAAAAATAAAATAAACATCACTTTTAAGCTTCTAATTAATATCCTTATGTTTTTGACACATAAAAACTTCCCATTTACAAAGTTAGAAAGTAATGCAAGTGGTTACAAAGCCCTGGGTCCTGAAATATTTGCACCAAACATTCAAAATAGAGCATGGTAATAACATATGCACATTTAGTATAGCTATAATTCTGCCTAATTTTCTAGCTGAGTTTTAAAATGAAAACACCTTGTAATTCCTTTAAGATCGTGACTACTCCTTTCAATCCTGAAGTGAGAAAATCCAGATTCCTTGTGGGAAAACTGTAGCCACTACAAAAGCCATCAGGGTCTGTAGCAAGTTTTCCACCCATGTTGTCTTTCGACAGTTTCCTCTCTTTGTGGTCGTGAGACATATGCTTGAAAGAAGTAATGAGTCAACTTCATTCTGAAAAATCTACCTTTTATAATAGAATTTATTTTTACTTCCATTATTTTTTGTTTTCTATGCTTTTCTCAGGAAATGGATTTGGATAAATATTTTTAATGAGGCTGTTCTGGTTTTACTCCAGTTTGGGAATTTCATATTTGGTACTTTAACTTCCCATTTACACCCTGAGACAATTTCATGAAGAGCACGAATTCTGAAAATCAACTGAATCAACGGGATGGATGTTATGATTTTTAATTTTCATGATAAATATTTATTTCTTGCAGCTTCACACCTCACATCTTGAAAGGTTTATATTAAAATGTAAGGCAACAGAGTAAAGGTGAAATAATTATCGGAGTGATTCAAAACTGAGTTTATAAAGCAGCAGAAAATAAGTTAGGGACAATACACCACTTCTGTGGAATGAGGGTCTAAATGTCAGCATTTTGTAGTCTCAAAAATAAATCAATTATTTTAAATAAAGTCTTTCTTTTCAAAAGAAGCTGAGGGGAATAAAAAGAATTTTTCACTCATTTGAAAAGGAAATGAGTCCACTGGGGAACTTTGCATGGGGGCTCCATGGAGGATAAAGAGACAACCAGAGCCCAAAGCAGGCTTCGTAAACTTATTTAAAATATTTCTTTTTGCATTTTTTCTTTGAAAGCTTTCAAGTTTTAATCATTACCATATGGGATTTAGAAAGAAATTGTTAAAAATAATTGCTCACAATAATCATAACTAGTCTGAATTAAATTAGAGCAGAGAGTGAGAGATGATGTGGTGAGTATAAATTTGCCTTTAAAGACAAATGCTTAATGGAAGGGCGATATTTAACAATAATTACAATATTTAACATTGTATATGAAATTCTTTATTACTGGCAAGAAATCCTAAGCATTTCAATTTCGAATGAATAACCTTAATATTTTGAGACTTATGGATTATCATTTGTGGATTTATTAAATATTTTAATGCTATTTAGTCAATTCACAACATATTAGGGAAGCTATTTCCTCAACTGTACCACCTCTGGGAGAAAAAAAAAACTTGTAAAAAGTTTTATGTGAATAGTATTATATTGTTCTCACAAGAGTATTTTCTTAAGTTAGTGTATTTTCTAAAGGATAAGTAAAGGACCTTAAGAGACCAAAAGTTTGCTTGTATAGACCTGAAAAAAAAAGTAAGAAAAAAGAAAAAAATGAAAAATGCATGCTGAAAGAAGTTCACATTTACATCTCAATGAGATACCATTTCTTACAAACCAGTGGGGCAAAAAATAAAAAAAGTTGTGGGGAAATAAATATTTTCATACACTACTGGTGAAAGTTCAAAATGGTGCAACTTCTATAAAGAGAAAGGTAACATTATACAAAGAGATCACCTATGTTTGCCCTTTTATCCTTCAATCCCACTTCTAGGAATTTATTCTGAAGATACACCTCTCCAAATATAAAACAACATACACATATAGTTATTCACTGTGACATTATTTTCAATAGCAAAATATTAACAACAACCAAAGACTTCCCTGCAGTCTAGTTGAATTATAGAAAATCCAGAAAATGAAGTATTAAGCAACTTTAAGAAATATGAAGACTACATCAATCAACATGGAAAGAATTTCAGACTCTCTTAAGTTGAAGAAAGAAAGAGAGAGAGAGAAGGAAAGAAAGAAAGAGAAAGAAAGAGAAAGAAAGAAAGAAAGAAAGAAAGAAAGAAAGAAAGAAAGAAAAAGAAGGAAAGGAAAAGAAAAGAAAATCAAGGTACAGAAGAATGTATATTATATCCTATCTTTTGTGGATTAGAGAAAAATAAATGTATACACCAAAATAATAATAATAATAATAATAATAAAATAAGTCCTGAGCTCTACTTAGTAAGCTTAGTAGTGTTGTGTTTTATTTTTTTTATTTCATTTTTTTAAATTTTTTTAACGTTTATTTATTTTTGAGACAGGGAGAGACAGCATGAACGAGGGAGGATCAGAGAGAGGGAGACACAGAATCTGAAACAGGCTCCAGGCTCTGAGCTGTCAGCACAGAGCCTGACGCGGGGCTTGAATTCACGGACCGCGAGATCAGGACCTGAGCCGAAGTCGGACGCTTAACCGACTGCGCCACCCAGGCGCCCCAGTAGTGTTGTTTTAATTCCAAACCTACGTTCTATAAATTGTGGATTAGAGCAAAAAAGCAAATATATTGAAGTTGTGGGGAAAGTAGGGGAAAGGAAGATAAAGATACAGAATAGAAAATGAAGACAAACAGAAGAATCCAATGATGTTGGATTTGATCTGAAAGTATCAGTATGAACTTGCGATTTTTGTGTGTATACATTTGTATGTGTGTGTGCGCGCACACACACACACACACACACACACACACACACACACACATTTTCTTATCCTGTGCCCTGAAACTACATGAAAGCAATGACATTTCAAAAGTAAAGAGCATATCTAATTCCAATTATGAAATTCCATTTATCTCTAAGAAGAAGTCTTGGTTTATGGGGAAAGAATTGGAAATTTCCTATCTAGGACAAGGAAAGTTCATAGAGAACCTAGAAAACCTTCCTGGCAAGAAAGAAAAAAAAAAAAAAAGAAAGAAAGAAAGAAAAAGAAAAAAGAAAAAAGAAAAAAGAAAAAAAAACCCTCTCCTTTAAGGAACAATGCCAGATAATAAAAATAAGGGGGGGTTATAAAAATAGAGTGCCACCATTTTGTTATTTCCAGGAAAATGATGAATGTAGGCAGGATCAACAATGGTTGTGAAAGCCATTCAGTGAAAGGCTATCAGGGAAGGACTGAGTCAGAAGACATGCTTTTCAAATGGAGAGTTCTAAAAGGAGAGTTCTGGCTGTCACCATCTTAATCATATGGTCAAACACAGCCTTGCCAATGATGGGATGACCTCATTTGATATGCCTCTTGAGGGGCAGAGCATCACCCATGTGGTGTGAGGTTGCCTGAATTTTATCTTCTGGAAGCAGTCAGAAGAACTCAGGCCACAGAATCATCTGTGGGGTAATCTAAGTAGACCACTCAAATAAATAAATGAAATGAACAAATGAGGAAGTTGACTTAAGATACATAAGAGGCAAAAGTACCATGTGAATCCTGCTTGGTCCTTGAATTGAAACCACCACCATGATCTATAAATGACATCTTAGGAAAACTGAGGACATTTGAGTATAATCTGTATGTCATTTGATGCTATTGACTTAATGTTGATTTTCTTAGGCAGTAGTGATGTGCTTTTACAGGAGAAGATCTTTATTTTGGGAAGAGGCATGCTTAAGTATTTATTTATTTTTAAATGTTTTATTTATTTTTGAGAGACAGAGACAGAACTGTCTCTAAAATTGTGAGATCATGACCTGAGCCTAAGTCAGATGCTTAACCAACTGACTCACCCAGGTGCCCCGCATATCTGTTTTGCATGAAAGATTTTCCAGAAACATTTGTTAAAATAAATTCCAGTTTTTTTTCTGGCCTTAAATTTCTGAATAAACTTGTTCACGATGATTAAAATCTCATTATTATAACAATAACTCCCATTTAATATATTTATCTAATGTTTAACATCTTATATTTATTATCATTTAATATATTCAGTGGTCTCCCTTGCCTCATACCTTCTTGACCTAAATGTAATTTTTATTCTCCTTAATATTTTTTTATATTTTGTCTTTCATTCTGATGGTAGTCTTAATGAGCCCAATACGAAATCATACTTATAAATGATAATAACAGTGCCCACGATATGCTTTTTGACTGTATATACATATTATAAAATTAAAGAAAACTAGGAAAAAGCTATTCATATGCATTAATTTTTTCTTTCCTATACATTTACTTTATTTTTATTTTGAAATAGTTCAAATCTACAGAATAATTGAAAGAATAGCACAATAAAATGCAACCTACTCTTTAAGCAGTTTCATCATTTGTTAAAATCTTGCCACAGCTGCTCCCATGTCTCCATCTTTCTCTCCTTTCCTCCCCTTCCCTGCCTTGCCCTCCCCTCCCCTTGTCTTCTCTCTCACATTTGGCCAAAACACAACAGTAGCCTGAGGCATCGTAACCTTTCACATCTAAATACTTAAGCATGCCCCTGGGTGCTCAGTCATTAAGCATCTGACTCAGGCTCTCAGGTCATGGTCTCTGGGTCGTGGGTTAGAGCCATGTTGGGCTCTATGCTGACAGCTCAGAGCCTGGAACCTGCTCCAGATTCTTTCTCTCTCTCTCTCTCTCTCTCTCTCTCTCTCTCTCTGCTGTCCCCTCCCCTGCTCAGCTTGTCTGTCTTTCTCAAAAATCAATGAACATTAAAAAAAAAAAACACATAAATGCATGTAACAAAAGGAATTATGTGCAACCACTATTCCTTACATATTATTTTTAATGTGTTTTTAAATGGAAAATGAATGAATGTTCAATAATTTGTACTCTGCTTATTAAAAACAAAAAAGCATCTGTATAAATCACTTATACTTAGTTAACCTAAAAATGGATTAATATTATTTTAAAGCAGAATTATTAGCAGAAGACAGACATATTTGGTTTGCATATTTTCCAAAATACTATTATTTACAAATAATAGCAATTTTCACCAATGTATGCAAGCAACGAACTAAAACAAACAACCAAATCTGGTGTCTTGTCAGAAAAGTGTGTATGACACCGTGACTGCCCATGCCAGAGTCAGCCTTTTTTACATTCAGGTCCTAGATCTCTCACTCATTACTGTATGATCACGTGAATTTTACATAAAATCTCTAAGTGCTAGTTCTCTCTTCTGTGAAAAGGAATAATACTTGTAAATGTCTTATCAAGGTGCTGGTCATGTAAGAAGCACTTCCTAAGTGTTCTAAAACTGTTGCTAACCTTGTTAAAAAGCAATTTTTAAAAATCTTTTTTAACGTTCATTTATTTTTGAGACAGAGAGAGACAGAGCATGAATGGGGGAGGGTCAGAGAGGGAGACACAGAATCTGAAACAGGCTCCAGGCTCTGAGCCGTCAGCACAGAGCCCGACGCAGGGCTCGAACTCACGGACCGTGAGATCATGACCTGAGCCGAAGTTGGACGCTTAACCGACCGAGCCACCCAGGCACCCCTAAAAAGCAATTTTTAATTGTTATATCCAACACACAAATAGAGTTTCAAAGGAGGTGATACAAAATTGGTCAGCACATAAATTGCTTTGTATACAACTATTCACAATTGCTTATAAAAGTCACATTATTTACTATAAAAGTAAGCACTTCGTAAGGTACAGAGGTCTAAAAGCCCAGACAAAACTTTCTCAAGGTCTTTCTGTTATGCCAAAGAAGAAAAGGGGCAAAAGATGAGAAGTAGAAGGTATGGAACATGCTCAGCCATTTTAAATACAGACAGAAAGCTTACCCTGGGCACCATACTTGCCAGCAGAGAAAAGCCCGACCTACTAATGACCATCCCTGCAAGTAGTAGAAGACAACCTCTCATGCCCCTTAGTTCCATGAAGAATTTCCAGACTCTTTTATTAGATTGCTATTGCTTTTTTAAAAAATATCTATTTATTTATTTTGAGAGGGGAGAGGAGCAGACAGAAGGAAAGAGAGAGAATCCCAAGCAGGCTCTGTGCTGGCCGCCAGTGCAGAGCCCAATGCGGGGCTCAAACCCACAAGCCATGAGATCACGACCTGTGCTGAAACCAAGAGTCAGACACTTAACTGACTAAGCCACCCAGTCTCCCCTAGATTGCTGTTGCTTGTTTGTTTTTACAACAGAGAACATGCAAAAAGAGAAACCAGCTTTTGTCAGAATGATTTCAATTCATATTTATAGCTCTTAAATTAGTTCAATATTGCATTTTTGTACATATTTAATAACTTTAGAGAACCATATGTCCTTTTATATTTAGATTACTTCTATTTGTGTAGAAAACCAGCCAGGGATAAACGCATGTTGAGCTGTATTTACAGATATTCTACATCACCCTTACAACATGCAAGAATTGATCTCCTATCACCATGCACTGTTTTACTCATTTTTCAGACTTACAATATAGTAGGGAGCAATCTGCTATTATAGCTTTGGTTTGAAGGTTAATTGAGTTAAAGCTTACAATAATTTTGTCCCCAGTTTGCTCATTTTCCCCATCGGATCCAATGGAATCAATTTTATGATCCCTGGAGCTGCTGTGGAAAGAACACTGAGCTGGCTTTCTGTGGGATCCCCTCTTCTTATTTTTCACATTGATATAGACCCATATCCACTAAAAAAGAATCATATTTATGCAATCCAAATGTCTTTATTTTTAGCATGTCAATATTTCTGAAATCAGCTAATATATTATATCAAATGAACTTGCTAGTCAGTTTTTCCCCCAAAAGGCTCTTATTAAATACATGAGACATCACACAATTCATGTTTCCCGAGTATCAAGGAACTATAGCTTGTAGCTTTTGGTTTCTACGATTGCTAGAGGTTAAAAAACCTTGTCATAAAAGAAACTACATAAATGTAGTTGCTCTCCAACTTTGATAATTTATTGGTTTTCATTTTTTAGCCACTCACACCCTCTATGAATAACCCCTAGATTGTTCCATATCCTAAGTCACCGTACATGTTCCCTCATGGACCTACTTTCCCAGATAGACAGGTAGATGAGACTTGATGACTGACTAAAAGCAGCTAACGCTGGGCTGGCCATTAGTCACTAGAGTGACTAGGAATGATGATTCGTTCCCAAATTCTTTACGCTGAAAAGTTACCAACTGAACCAATCATATCTACTCTCTTTTCTTCTAGTTGAAGGGAGAGCTCTGTAGAAACATTCAGCATGTAGCAACAAAGAATGCGATAAGTAAAAGACATGATGGAAAGAGGAGAACAGATAGAGAAATGAGACAAATAACGTAAAACAGAGCCAGAAAGAATCTGAGGCTGCCAGTTAGAACAACAGAAGCCTGACTCTGAGGAGGCAACAGCTAATATAAATGCTGGGCCATTAGTCTGTTGTTGGACTATCCGAGTGACAGGTGTCCTGAATGACACTCCAATTCTCTTTAGTGATTCCCAACTAGAGGTAATTGTGCAAATATTCTGAATGATGCTCTTGTTTTTCACGAAGCCCTCTGAACAAATTCTTCCTTCCCTTTATTATTTATCCCTCAGAGAAGGTCCTATTACCTGAGCTGTCTAGTTACGACTCTAGAGGAAGAAAAGTTTGAGTAAATAGTATTATTAACATACATAAGTCAACTGAGTTAAGGTGGGAAATACCAATGTGTGCCCAAGAGCTTTCACTCATTCTCCAAACCTTTAAACAAAGAGTTCTATTACTGTGACATATTCCGGCTGGAGCCCACAACAGGACACTGGCCTGACTCCATCAACATTTTTTACCCATATCTTTGTTGCCTGTAACTGACAATAGGATTAGAAAGTTTTGATTTTCCCCGAGGCTATGTAACCAGATGCCATTGTCTGAGAATTTCAGGTTGAGTTTCTAAACAGAGAAAAATAGGAGATAAGTGTCTCTACGTTTTAGAGTTGCTGTGTCAGTCAGTGTTCTGCAGGAAAGAAAAAGCTACTCTAAAAATTTGGAGGAAAAGAGATTTAAGAGTTTTCAAAGACTTCACAGCTACTGGAATGGCTGAGAGACTATTATGCGAGAAGGCTATTATTAGCTCACAAGCAAATTTGGAAGGGCAGGGATTATAGGGAAAATGCCATCAAAGTTTCCATCTGCCCACAGCATTAAAAGGAGGAGGATGCCCAAAGGTGCTGGAAAACTTCTCTCCTGCCTCCTGCCAAGACCCACACACCTACCCATGGTCTCACTAGAGAGCCACAGCTATGTCTCTCTTCAGTTTCCCACCTGATTCCACAGTATCTGTGATTGGCAGAGTCAAACACACACTGTGTTGGCAAAGGATTTTGGGAAATATGGCTCCCAGATTTCATCCTTTAAAACTCGAGGATGATGGGCAGACATTGAATTGACAGCAAACAGTCCTGCACAGCAGCTAGGGAGCTTCCAGACTTCAGAGCTTAATAGCCTTACAGGGCTTTTCAGAGGTAGATAAGATGTTCCTGAGATCATCACCTCATCAGTGATCTTGAGCCTTTAGTAAAGCTAATTAAAGGCTTAGAGGGAAAATGCTTTTTTTCATCCTTTTCAAGTAGAGGAGACAGGTAAGTGTTTCTCTTTTTTCTCCACTCCCTCCACTGCATTCCCCTGAAGAGGTATTGGTAGAGGGGGAGGAAACTGCATGGGCATCTCACATCCAGTTTGCAAAGTAGCTGAATCAGCCGGCCTGCACTGGGTCTTCCATTTGAGCTGAAGAGGTTGAGGATGGAAAGTTTATTAAGAAAAAACTGGTATGTTTGGCCATCCTCCTTAACTCTGGACTTTGGGGACAGGTGCTTGCTTCCCACCAGAATTCAGAAGGCACAATGTTGGTTGGAACAGTGAGCAATAGCAGAGAGATTTGGGAGAAGGTCACAAGGAAAACCTGTATACCAACTATTGACACAGCAAAGTGTGGGAATTTCCCATTGGTTCAAGTGGGGTTCATGGAAGTTAGCCAGGCTGCAAACCATCCTGAAAAAACTCTGCGTTGGAGGGTAGCCTGTGGGTAAGGGGATACCAGCAATACAAAGTAAGAGAGAGAGCCCTGGGAACCAAAGCTGAGGGTGTTCCACGTAGATCAGGCAGAGAATGCATTGCACACATCAGGGATGCATAACTCATGAGAGAATCTCAGGTGATCATTTAAGACAGTTCAACACAGAGAGACCCAGTGGTCATATGATAAATACATATTTTTGCCCTTTTCTCCCCATCCCTCCTCTTTATCTTCACTGTATCTAAGAAAGAAGGGAAAAGAAGAGAGGGTAGAAGAGAGGCAGAGTGAGGAAGAAAAGGAGAGCTAAATACAGACCTTACATCCTTCCCCATGTTGAGTCTCTTAGCCACATGTCAGACCTAAGTCGGGACGGGGGGCAGGGGAATTGAAATGAATGTGAATTCAAACCTAAATTCAAGATACTAGGTCTTTAATATTTAAACTGCATCTGTATTATAAAAATGAAAGTATTCCCATAACTGAAAGAATCCTGAAAACAATGGGATATGCTTAAGAAGTGATTAAAGAGAGAGTGGAGGATAGTTGGGAAAGCATATATGAAGAAAAATGAAAACAGTTATTGTTTACTCCCCATTGCATTCTGGGTCTTCAATATTCCTTTTAATGTCCACATTAAAAAAAATACTCTCCACAAACATATGGCCAACTAATCTTTGACAAAGCAGGAAGGAATATCCAATGGAATAAAGACAGTCTCTTCAGCAAGTGGTACTGGGAAAACTGGACAGCGACATGCAGAAGAATGAACCTGGACCACTTTCTTATACTATACACAAAAGTAAACTCAAAATGGATGAAAGACCTAAATGTAAGACAGGAAGCCATCAAAATCCTCGAGGAGAAAGCAGGCAAAAGCCTCTTTTATCTTGGCCGCAGCAACTTCTTACTCAACACATCTCTGGAGGCAAGGGAAACAAAAGCAAAAATGAACTACTGGGACCTCATCAAAATAAAAAGCTTCTGCATAGCAAAGGAAACAGTCATCAAAACTAAAAGACAACCGACAGAATGGGAGAAGATATTTGCAAATGTATTTAAGATAAAGGGTTGGTATACAAAATCTATAAAGAATTTATCAAACTCAACACCCAAAAAACAAATAATCCAGTGAAGAAATGGGCAAAAGACATGAATATACTCCAAAGAAGACATCCAACCAACACATGAAAAAATGCTCCACATCACTCATCATCAGAGAAATACAAATCAAAACCACAATGAGATACCACCTTACACCTGTCAGAATGGCTAACATTAACAACTCAGACAACAACAGATGTTGGCAAGGATGTGGAGAAAGAGGATCTCTTTTGCATTGTTGGTGGGAATGCAAGCTGGTGCAGTATGGAGGTTCCTCAAAAAAGTAAAAATAGAACTACCCTACGACCCAGCAATTGCACTACTAGGCATTTATCCACAGGATACAGGTGTGCTGTTTCGAAGGGACACATGCACCCCCATGTTTATAGCACTACTATCCACAATAGCCAAAGTATGGAAAGAGCCCAAATGTCCATCGATGGATGAATGGATAAAGAAGACGTGGTATATATATACAATGGAGTATTACTTGGCAATCAAGAAGAATGAAATCTTGTCATTTGCAACTACGTGGATGGAACTGGAGGGTATTATGCTAAGTGAAACTAGTCAGAGAAAGACAAAAATCATATGACTTCACTCATAAGAGGACTTTAAGATACAAAACAGATGAACTTAAGGGAAGGGAAACAAAAATACTATAAAAACAGGGAGGGGGACAAAACACAAGAGACTCATAAATATGGAGAACAAACTGAAGGTTACTGGAGGGGTTGTGGGAGGGGGAATGGGCTAAACGGGTAAGGGGCACTAAGGAATCTACTCCTGAAATCATTGTTGCACCATATGCTAACTAATTTGGATGTAAATTTAAAATAAAATAATAAAAAAAAAGCCACTCTTACTCTTTCAAACATTGCTCTTACTCCCTTCTCCAAAACTCCCAATTCTATATATCAGTCCACATTTACTGAGGATAAATTTTCAGACAATAAAATTCCCATTTCAGGTGGATTTTGGTAATTATATACAATCATGTAACCACCACTATAATCAAGCTATAGAACATCTCCAACACCCTAAAATTTTTCCTTGTGCCTCTTTGCAGTTTATTACCTAACCTGACCCTATCCCCACATAATCTCTGATCTGCTTTCCGTCATCTTTTCTACAAGGTCATATACATGAAATAATAAAGTATGTAGTATCTTATATTTCAGTTCTTTCACTTAGCAAAATATTTTTCAGGTTCACCTGTGTTGTTGCATGTGTCCATAGTTTGAACCTTTTTATTATTGAGCATAGACATACCACAATTTGTTTATCCACTCACCAATTAATGAACACTTGGGCTCTTTCTAGGATTGAATTATTAAGAAGACAGCTGGTATGAATGTTCACATGCACATCTTTATGTGGACGTATGTTTTCATTTTTCTTGGGTGGGATTGGTGGCTCATACTGCCAGGGTATGTCCTCATTTATAATGAACTCTAATACCATCACTTACAGGAAAAAACATCTATGTCTAAAAACATGAGCAAATAATTACACAAAACGATCCCCCCACACACCAACTTTGCTTGTCTGGAAGTAATAGTTTGTGGGTTTTTTTTTCAAATTTCTCAAAGGATAACAATTAACCTACAGGTGCAGGAGAATGGCTCTTTACTGTGGTGACTACAATTATCACATTTATTCTAATAAGAATAACAGCAGATAAAAGGAATTTATAATTGATTAAATGATCTCAGCATACCAAGTTTATGTGTTTATTTTTAGTGAAATGATCTACATCTGTTCAGTTTTCTTAAGTGCATGATAGGGATGGGGCATCATAGAACTGTGTAGTCATCGTAAAAACTTGTGGGATTCAGGAAGGCTCTCAAAGGTGAGGAGTGGTCATTTTAACTTTGCTACCATATGCCTAGGCTGATGTACACCCAGACTGGACAGGGGATATTCCTAAATTTCTTTGAAGAAAAATGGTTTTTGAGTACTCCTGCATAAATCATCATAAATTTTCTCAAACCTGCACAATATAGACAGCTAATCCACTGTAAATAAGCAAAAAGGTGAAGTAGCTAGAATGAAGAAGCAATGAATTGCACAGGTCTCCCTCTTGCATTGACTGAGAATGACAAATGTTCAAACAGGCAAATGGAGATCCAAGTAGCCCTTTATCACTGATCATGCATAATGTAAACACATTATATATAGTTTAAGTAATGTTATCTGTATAGATTTGTTAATGGTGCATCCTTGAAATAGACATATCTGCCCTCAAAAAAACCACAGTCCTTTCCTTATAAGGATGAAGATTTTACTGCTAGGCTTACCGAAAGGTCTAGAGCAGGTCAAAGCTCAGGCTTTCCTGAACTTGCAAAGACAAAGCAGCAGGAAATTGTCTAAGCCACACAAATCAGATCATTCACACGTCCCCTAGAAAAGTGCAAGGAGGCAGAGAACAACAAGACCAGTGAGGTTCTACATGAAAACATGAAGCTAGAAAAAAGTGGATTTTGCCATCCCAGATTTTTCCAGCTTTCTATACTTTACAGTTTTTAAGTCTGTGGTTGACCAAACTTTGACCATCACCATTTGGGGAGGAAATCAGCCATCTATTAGTACAGTCCTGTGATTAGTACAGTCCTGTGATCCAGATCAGACTCTTCTTATAATCGCAACCACTGTTTCCGTGTATACTCTTGGGCCAACTATTGAATAAGTTTGATTTTGCTGCTTAGAAGTCTTGTAAATAGGTCAAAAGATCACTTTTATTAAATTAACTACATGACTACTATACCCTAGGCTGCACTTCCATTGCCTAACCTATTTCCAATTTCAAATTAAGTCTGTCTGTGCTGTTCAACACATTTCGTGAGGTCCATTTATTTACTATTTTACCAAATATGAGCTGGGAGCTCATGGCAGGCATTGTTACAGCCCAAGGCAGCAACCAGTAAAGAAAACACCATTTCTGCTTTCGTGAAATGTAAATGCTATAGGAGAAAAAATAAAATATACCTATGAAGATATAAATGTATAATATATTAGGTTATGATTAGTGGAACAAAGAGAGAGAGGCAAGAGAGGGGAAGGTGGAAAACTTAAGATAAAGTGGTCAAGACAGATTTCTTTGAGGTAGCGACATTTGATCAGAGAATTGAAGGAAGGACGGGAGAATACTGGGGTGTCAGGAAACAGTGTATTCAAGGCCCAGGAACCAGAAAGTATAGAGAAGCAGAGTGAATGGCTGGAGTGGAGTAACAAGAAGGAGATGAGGCTGAAGAGGCGGAGAGGAGGCAGATCACACAACCTTGTAGCCACAGTGAAGACGGCGGCTGCTACTTCGAATGAAGGCAAAATGGGAAGCTACTGGAAAGTTTGAGGTTATAGATGGCAGTGTAAGACTTACATTTTAAATGAATCATACTCGGTTTGGTGTAGAAATGAGAATCTAATGAGGCAATTGCAGGGATAATCAGGGGCTGTGGGATTCAGTGGCTTGGATCACAGTAGTCTTAGCGAGAGCGGTGAAAAGTCGTGAAATTTCTGGGTACATTTTGAAGATAAGGGAACAGAACAGTGTAATACCTGCAATGGAAGAAGAAAGAGAGAGCAGAATTAAAAAGATTTGGGTTAAGAATGAGGCTACACTTTCTATGATGCGGCATATTGCACGAAGAGCTGGTTGGGTGAGAGAGCTGGTGGAGTAGAAATCAGAAGTTTATTTCCAGATATGTAGCATTTGATATATTAAGTGGATGCCCAAGTGATTGTCTTGAGTGGCTAATTAGATATGCAAGACTAGACTTCAGCAGAGATATATCAGATTTCATCAAAGAGACCACATTGAAAGGTGTATGCCTCGATGGGATCATGTAAGCAATGAGTGAAGACAGAGAAAATACTAGTACTGCTTAAAGAGCCCTGTGACACTCGATCACAAACAGGGAAAACCGAAAGGGAGAAATCAGCAAGGAGACTGAGAAGAATACCTCAGTTCCACATCTGGTTCATATCTCACTGAATCAGCCCAATGAATCAGCCAAGGTGTGAAGGAGCTAAAAAAAAATAACACTGAGAAATTCAAGAGTTGGACATATTGAAATAAAAATACCAGAGAGAGCTGGTGAGTGTTGCTCAAGTATGTGAAAATGGTGGACTGCTTAGTATTGGCCCATAGTTAGCGCCGAAAATCCACTGACGACGTTGGAGGCAAAGTCTTCACCATTAGACTTACCACAAAATTAAGAACACACCAGTGCACAACACTATCTGAAAGCAAATGAATCCCAAAGAAGAAAAGATAGAAGCAACCACCTTTCCTCCCAACTCACAAATTGGACAATTTGTTGTCATTCCCTAATGCAGTGATGCCAAATCACTGGAGAAGGGCAGTGACTTTGACCACCAGAAGACACTCATTCAGCAACGTTCAGAAATGGTTTTGGTCATCACAACTGGTTGGAGGTGCTACTGGCATCTAGTGGGTAGAGGCTAGGGCTGCTGCTAAATGCCCAGTTAAGCATAGGACAGCCTCTGGCCCCCACAACAAAAAATTACCTGGCTCCAAATGTCAAGAGTGCTGTCACTGAGAAACTTTGCCCGAATGGGAATGTTTCGGGAGAGTTATGTAGAGTTATTTTGCATGGTTATATTTGTAACTTATAGAAATGTACTATGTTGTGATTTAAATTTATTTTTATTTCTCACTCAGAAATTTTTTTTATTGTGGTAAAATACAAATAACGTAAAATCTACCACTTGAGCCACTGGTAAGTGTACAGTTCAGTGGCATTAAGGACATTCACATTGCGACCATACGGTTCCACTTACACAAGGTGCTCAGAGTAGTCAAATTTCGTCAACGCAGTTTTGAATACACACTTGTTTTAGGAAATACTACAGGACTCATTTCATGTAGAAGGGATATCATAAAGGAAGTTAGTTGCAACCCTTTTGGAGAGCTCAAAACACAAAGGGAAAAAAACAAAGGTAACCCATGTCTATGAGCTATAGCAAGACATTACAAAATTTAGGGCTGGGCAACAAAAGGAAAGAGAAATCTTAGAACTTAGAGGAAAGGCTCTCATGTTATTGGAGATCAGACCTCCCTGCTGGTGGTGCCTTCCAGGAACTGCTGATACTTCTGAGGGGACTCAGACAAAGAGGATGCTCCTAGAAGCTAGGGGTGGACCCAACGGCAGCTGTGGCAGCAATTATGACAACCGTATGATATTCAAGAAAACAGGATAAGGGAGAACTTTTCAACTTCCTTTCATCTCTGCCTGATAACTTCTTCTAATGCCTCCTCTTGGCAGAATCTAAGAAAGAAAGATGCCTTTCTGGGGAAAGTAGTTTGTAGCATCTTAGTTACAGCATCACAGAGAAAATTACTGAGGAATGGGCATGGAGCTGAGGCATAAGAGGTACGTAACAGCACAATACGTGTCAACCAATGCGGTTAGCTGAGACGTGATTTGTGTTCTGATGTGCATCCACCATATTTCACCTATGAATTTACCCATCGACTTTCTCAGATTGACCCAAACATCTGCCACCTGAGAATGATACTGATTGGAATGATACTGTAATAGAGAACTAGCTACTAGATCCCTGGGGTCATGAATATACGTATTTTAATGAGTAGTTCCAGATTAATCTTTAAATTGCTTGAGCCTCTCTAAAATCATGCCACTCATCCATAAAGTTGAATCTTCACATTGGCATTTTTTAAATAGAAGTATCTTGGCTGTTTTATTAGATTTTTTAGGAGAATTTCTGAAAAAAAAATAGAGCAACTATTTGACTCTCCTGAGACCTAGAATGGATTGATCTTACAAACTTTTCTGTGTTCAAAACCCTCTCCTCCAAATCTCTCACTTTCATTCTTAAGTTTATTTTGAGAGACAGAGAGAGCATGGAGGAGGGGCAGAGAGAGGAGGAGAGAGAATCCCAAGCGGGCTCCATACTGTCAGTGCAGAGCTCGATGTGGGGCTCAATCCTGGGAACTGTGAGATCATGACCTGAGCCAAAATCAAGAGTCGGATGCTTAACGGACTGAGCCACCCAGGCACCCCTCTCACTTTCATTTTTATCTAGAAAATATTACATGTTCATCATTGTAGCCACTCCACTGGATGTACTTTACCCAATGCTTTTACTTTGCATTTGTCTACCAGGTTACATCCCAATGTGTCTACTGCATTTCTGTACCCAGACAGCTGAATACAGTAGAAAAGTCACACAACCATGCTTCTTGGTCTCGCTTTAAATTCTGGTCACTAACTCAAGTATTCTGGCTAACGAAATATCTTCAGAGAAAACTTATACAACAAAATAAATTAAAATCACTTTAATACACTAAATTGCACAATCTACTCATGATTGAAGATAAGCAAATTATATTTACAACATATCGTTGCTATCAAATTGGCAAAAGATAATAATATTTGATGATATCTGGTGTGGGAAACAAGTACAATCTTACACTTTTTATTTATTCACTTGATAACACATATTTACTGAGCTTCATCCACATGCCAAGCACATTTCTAGGCAATGAGAAAATAGCAGGAAACAAGATAGAAGATGCCTTTGGCTCAGGAAGTTAATTTTTATAGGGAGAACAAATACAGAATTATATGTAACACATTGATAAAAAGAAATACATCAGAATCAAAGAATAGGTGGTGATTGATAGAACAATATTTTTTCATAAGGTGATCAGCACATACCTCTATAAAACAGAAGCTTAAATTAAGTGAGACAGCAAGTTACATAAACATTTGGGTCAGAGTGTCCCAGGCAGATAGGATAGCAAGTGCAAATGTCCTGAGGCAGAGGTATTCTTAACCCATTGACAATAGGGTGGTAATAGCAAAATGAATAGAGAGGATAGTATCTGATGGGATCAGAGAAGTAGGGAAGTGCCAGGTCATGGAGGACATGGTAATTACTTGTATTTAATTGATATTCCTCTGGGATTTACAGTTTTGCTCTTAAAAGTATACATTGGTATGGACTTCCTAAAAGGTAATTTGTAATATTCACAAAAATTAAAAAGGCACAACTCTCTGATCCAGAAGTTCAAGTTACAATTGTTTTGCTCAGAAATATTCTCATAAGTGTGAAAGGTTAAAAAATGTATTTCAGTAATTGTGACTAATAATAATAATATAGAAATTAACAATTTATATGTAGGTGGGTGACCATGTAATTCATCATCTGAACTAGGACAATCTTGAGAATGAATGAAGAGCTGTTAACGATGATGCAAGGGTATCATGTATAAACCAGAATTGACCATGGAAAACAGAAATGTTCCCTATCAATGAGAAATTGGTTAAAGGAATTATAGTATATGTAAACAGTGGAGTACCATAGAGCTATAAAGACCTTTGTAACTACCAACAACTTATCTATCTTTACTGAGATTTCCTACATAAAATTCCAATTGAAAACAGACACATAATTTCCAATTATATTAAAGAAGTCATAGGGATATAATGTACAGCATAGGGAATATAGGCAGTAACATTTTAATAACTTTGGATGGTGGCAAAGTGTAACTAGACTTATAACGGGATCATTTTATAATGTCTAAAAATATTAAATCACTATGGTGAACCTGAAACTAATAAAATATTGCATGTTAATTATACTTTTTTTAAATGTAAAGGAGATATAGAGTCATAAGAAGATATAAATATATATACAAATAGACTTTTGCATAGGAAAAAGGGGCAGAAGGTTTATTTGAACAAATTATAGCTGAGAATTATCTGGGAACAGATACAGGCATTCAAGTCCAAGAGGCACAGGGAACTTCCCTTAAGATCAACAAAAACAAATCAACACCTAGACATATCATAGTGAAACTTGCAAAATACAAAGATAAAGAGAGAATTCTCAAAGCAGCTAGGGACAAAAAGTCCTTAACCTACACGGGTAGACAGAAGGTTAGCAAAAGAACCCGTCCATAGAAACCTGGCAGGCCAGAAGGGAGTGGCAGGAAATATTCAATGTAATAAATGGGAAAAATATGCAGTTGAAAATACTTTATCCAGTAAGGCTGTCATTCAGAATAGAAGGAGAGATAAATAGTTTCCAAAACAAGCAAAAACTAAAGGAGTTCATGAACACCAAACTGCTCTGCAAGAAATATTAAAGGGGACCTTTTGAGTGGGAAAAAGAAACCAAAAGCACAAAGACTAGAAAGAAAAGGAAACTATCTACAGGAACAGTGACTTTACAGGTAATACAAGGGTACTAAATTCATATCTATCAACAATTACTTTGAATGTAAATGGACTAAGTATTCTAATCAAAAGACATAAGATATCAGAGTAGATTTTAAAAAAAGCCCCATCTATATGCTGCTTACAAGAGACTCTTTTTACCCAGAGACACCTCCAGATTGAAAGTGAGGGATTGGACAACTATTTATCATGTTAAATGATATCAAAAGAAAGCTGGAGTAGCCATACTTACAATGCCTTAGATTTTAAGTCAAAGACTGTAATAAGAAATGAAGGGCACTATATCATAATAAAGGGGTCTTTCAAACAAGATCTAACAACTGTAAATATTTATGCCCCCAACTTGGAAAAAGCCAAATATATAAATCAATTCATAACAAACTTAAAGAAACTCATTGATAATATTACAATAATAGTAGGGGACTTTAACACCCCACTTACAACAATGGGCAGGTCATCTAAGCAGAAGATCAATAAAGAAACAGTGGTTTTCAGTGATACACTGGACCAGATGGACTTGACAGATGTATTCTGAGAATCTCACCCTAAAGCAGCAGAATACACAGACTTTTTGACTGCACATGGAACATTTTCCAGAACAGATAACGTACTGGGTCACAAATCAGGCCTCAACCAGTACGAAAAGACAGAGATCATACTATGCATATTTTCAGACCACAATGCTATGAAACTTGAAGTCAACCACAAGAAAAAAAATTGGAAATACTACAAATACATGGGGGTTAAAGAACGTCTTACTGAAGAATTAATAGGTTAACCAGAAAATTAAAGAGGAAATTAAAAAAATACATGGAAGCAAATGAAAATAAAAACACAACAGTCCAAAACCTCTGGGATGCAGTGAAGTTGGCGATAAGAGGGAAATAAATAGTAATATAGGCCTTACTCAAGAAGCAAGAACGGTCTTGGGGCGCCTGGGTGGCGCAGTCGGTTAAGCGTCCGACGTCAGCCAGGTCACGATCTCGCGGTCTGTGAGTTCGAGCCCTGCGTCAGGCTCTGGGCTGATGGCTCAGAGCCTGGAGCCTGTTTCCGATTCTGTGTCTCCCTCTCTCTCTGCCCCTCCCCCGTTCATGCTCTGTCTCTCTCTGTCCCAAAAATAAATAAAAAAAAAAAAAAACAAACAAAAAAAAAAACGTTGAAAACGTTGAAAGAAGCAAGAACGGTCTTAAATATACAACCTACCCTTACACCTAAAGGAGCTAGAAAAAGAACAGCAAATAAAGCCTAAAGCCAGCAGAAGAAGGGAAATCATATAGACTAGAGTAGAAAAAAGTGATACAGAAATTTTTTAAAAATGATAGAACAAATCAATGAAACTAGGAACTGGTTCTTTAAAAGAATTAGCAAAATTGATAAACCTCTAGCCAGACTTAGCAAAAAAGAAAAGCTACAGGACCCAAATAAATAAAACAAAAAATAAAGGAGGAGAGATCACAACCAACAATGTAGAAATACAAACAATTTTAAAAGAATACTATGAGTGATTATATGCCAACAAATTGGGAAGTCTGCAAGAAATGGATAAATTTCTAGAAACATATAAACTATCAAAAATGAAACAGGAAGAAATAGAAAATTTGAACAGACCCATAACAGCAAAGAAGTTAAATCAGTAATCAAAACTCCTCCCAATAAATAAGAGTCCAGGGCCAGATGGCTTCCCAGGGAAATTCTACCAAAAATAAAGAAGAGATAATACCTATTCTTCTGAACTGTTCCAAAAAATAGAAATGGAAGGAAAACTTGCAAACTCATTCTACAAGGCCAGCATTACCTTGATTCCAAAACCAAAGACCCCACTAGAAAGAATTACAGACTAATATCCCTAATGAACATAGATGCAAGAATTCTCAACAAGATAGTAGTCAGTCAAATCCAACAGTACATGAAAAAATTATTCACAAGAATCAAGTGAGATTTATTCCTGGGCTTGCAGAGGTGGTTCAATACCTGCAAATCAATCAACATGATATACCTATTAATGTAAGAAAGGATAAAAACCATATAATTCTCTCAATAGATGCAAAAAAAAAGCATTTTACAAAATACAACATCCTTTCTTAACAAAAACACTCAAGAAAATGGGGCTAGAAGGAACATACCTCAAGATCATAAAGGCCATATACAAAAGACCCACAGCTAATATCCTCAAGGTCAAGAACATGACAGGGATGTCCACTCTTACCGCTGTTGTTCAGCATAGTACTGGAAGTCCTAGCCTCAGCAATCAGACAACAAAAAGAAATAAGACATTCAAATTAGCAAGGAAGAATTCAACCTTTCACTCTTTTTCAGGCAACATGATACTCTATGTAGAAAACCCAATAGAGTCCACTAAAAAATTGGTAGAACTGATACCTGAATTCAGAGAAGTCGCAGGATATAAAAGCAATGTACAGAAATCTGTGGCATTTCTGACACCTATAATGAAGCAGCAGAAAGAGAAATGAAGGAATCAGTCCCATCTACGATTGCACAAAAAACCATTAAGATGCCTAGGAATAAACTTAATGAAAGAGGTAAGAGATCTATATTCTGAAAACTATAGAACACTTATGGAAGAAATTGAAGAACACACAAATAAATGGAAAAATGTACCATGCTCATGGATTAGAAGAACACATTTGTTAAAATGCTGATACTACCCAAAGTGATCTACACATACAATGGAATCCCTATCAAAATGACACCAGCATTTTTCGCAGAGTTGGAACAAATACTCCTAAAATTTGTAAGGAACCAGAAAGTACCCTGAATAACCAAAGTAATGTTGCAAAAGAAAAACAAAGCGGGTAGCACCACAATTCTGCACTTCAAGCTGTATTGCAAAGCTGTAATCATCAAGACAGTATGGTACTGGCACAAAAACAGACACATAAGTCAATGGAACAGAACAGAGCACCCAGAAATAGACCCATAATGATATGGCCAACTAATATTTGACAAAGCAGGAAAGAATATCTGGTGGAAAAAAGCACAATCTCTTCAACAAATGGTGTTGGGAAAATTGGACAATGACATGCAGAAGAATGAAACTAGACCACTTTCTTATACTATACACAAAAATAAATTCAAAATATATGAAAGACTTAAACCTGAGACAGGAAACCATCAAAATTCTAGAGGAGAACACAGACAGCAGCCTCTTTGACCTTGGCCATAGCCACTTCTTACTAGACACGTCTCCGGAGGCAATGGAAACAAAAGCAAAAATGAACTATTGGGACTTCATCAAGATAAAAAGCTTCTGCATAGCAAAGGAAATAACCAACAAAACTAAAAGGCAACCTATGGAATGGGAGAAGATATTTGTAACTGATATATTGGATAAAGGGCTAGCATCCAAAACCTATGAAGAACTTACCAAACTCCACACCCAAAAAGTAAGTAATCTAGTTAAGAAATGGGCAGAAGACATAAACAGACATTTCTCCAAATGGCTAATGACATACAACTGGCTTATAGACACATGAAAAAATGCTTAACATCATCAGGCAAATGCAAATCAAAACCATGGTAAGATACCACTTCACCCTTGTCAAAATGGACAGAATTAATGACTTAGGAAACAACAGATGTCAGAGAGGATGCGGAGAAAGGGGGACACTTCTGCTGATGCAGCCACTCTGGAAAACAGTATGGGAGGCTCCTCAGAGAGACAAAAATAGAATTCCTCTATGACCCAGCAATTGCATTACTAGGTGTTTATCCAAAGGATACAAAAATACTGATTCAAAGGGGCACGATGTTTATAGCAGTCTTATCAATAATAGCCAAATTATGGAAATAGCTCAAGTGTCCATTGGCCTGATGAGTGGATAAAAAGATGTGATACACACACACACACACACACACACACACACACACACACACACACATATACACACACATGTATATATACACATACACAATGGAATACTACTCAACATGAAAAAGAATGAAATATTTCCATTTTTAACAATGTGGATGGAACTAGAGTGTATTATGCTAAGTGAAATAAGTCAGTCAGAGAGAGACAAATGACATATGATTTCACTGATATGTGGAATTTAAGAAGGAAATAGATGAACATAGGGGCAGGAAACAGAAAAAAAAAAGATAAAAACAGAGGGGGCCGAATCATAAGAGGCTTTTAATTATACAAAACAAACTGAGGGTTGCTGGAGGGGTGTTTGGTGGGGGGATGGGCTAAATAGGTGATGGACACCAAGGAGGGCACTTGTGATGAGCACTGGGTGTTATATGCAAATGATGAATCACTAACTTCTATCCTGAAACCAATATTACACTATATGCTAACTAACTTGAATTTAAATAAAAACTTGGAAGAAAAAAAAAATAATAGGCTTTTACAAGTTCTTTTTGAAAAGATAAGAAAAAGCTTTGAAAAATGGGATATGGAAAAGAAAAGGATAATTTTAATTTTTTAAACATCATTCTGAATTTTTGGGATTTTTGGCTGTAAGTGCACAAATGAAGCCCTAAAACAATTCTATTCTTTGTATGTGCTAGTCTGTATTAAGAAGATCCCACTGAATCGTACATTAAATGCTTCTTTGTTTGTTTTCCCTTTTATCAGCTCACTATAGCTCCTGGCTTCCTTTGCCCTCTGCTTAAGATATGTACTTTAATTTCACTTCCTCCATCTCAGGTCAATGAAATAACACTTAAAAAACAGTAGAAACCCTCTTAACCAAGATCCACTTAAGTGACTTGAATTGTCCAAGTTGTCCCTTTTTCTGGTACAACTGGATCTTACTGCTAGTTGGCAAACATGCAAGTTTCTAATGCACCTGCACATTTCTACTTCTACTGACCAGGTTGAATGATTACCAAGCTTCAGTTTTGTTTGTAACCAACTTGTTTAAGTTAGTGGCATTTGTCCTAGTAATTATGTAACTTAATTAAATATTGCCTCAAAAAACACATGATGTGGGCGTGCGTTCGTGTGTATCAATGCTGCAAGCTTTGAGAAATAAAGTAGAAATAAATGCAAAAAGAAAGCAGCATGCCAAATTGGGTGAGCATAGGAACTGTGAAATGAAACTTTCAGGGAGAATATAAAGAATTTTTAATTTTCCACACAGATTGCTCCAGAATATTTAAAAATTTTTACTTTATTTTAAAGACATTAAATTTGGAAATGATAAACACTGCCTTTCTAAGCGTGGTTTCAGTGAAAAAAAATAAAATTTCACTAGAAAAGGCCCTGACCCCACTTCAAAAGTTTGGCAAATAAAAATACACTCTATTTTTAAGCTAAAATGCAGATTTCGAAGTGGCTATGTATTTACTTATGACTTTCCTTTTCAGCCTACTTTTCCAATTAACATCCCCAACTCAAATTTCCCTATTTACTATTTTTTGGTTGTTATTCTCCAACTCAACTATTCCTTTACCCATTTCTGAAAATTTTCCTGAACTTTCATAATTGCCTGTAATGAACATTTACCTGCTGATGAGTTAGAAAGAAAAAACAAGACTCTTTCCAGTCCTAATCTTGGCCTTAAGTTTCATGATTTCCTATCCGCATGCCACATCATTCATTCAAAGAGTGGCATTCCTCCAGTTGTTAAAAAAGTATTTACTGAATGCCTACTATATGCAAAGCACTCTAGTCTACACTTGGAAAACAGTGAGTGAATTCTTCAAATAATTCACGTTTGTGAAATGAGAGTTACAATAAAAAGCACACATTGCAACAAGATGCATAAGTATGAGCTCCTGGGGGAACACATGAGGAGGGCTTTTTTATCCATCTGTAAGGAAGCATCTCAAGCAGAACACATCTCAACCACTCCACTGTTCAAGGTGTTTTCTGCTTCAGTTCACATCCAAGTGAAGGGTACAACTGTCCACCCAGCTGACCAAGGCAGAAAGCTGTACATCCAACCACAAACCGTGTTCTATTAATTTTATCACTTAAAGATTGTTTGATCCCCTTCACCCCAGCTCAAAATCCTTCCTTCTGGTTCTTATCATTTCTCTCCCTTGATTCATAAAGTAGGCCTATACACCTCTTCAAAGTGAACTGCTTCTCCTCCCCTCCCTGCCCCCACCTGTTTTACTGAGGTATAACTGACTAATAACATTGTAAGATGTTTAAAGTGTACAATGTGATATTATACAAGTATACATCCTGAAAAGATTCCTCCTCTTAAGTTAATTCACACATCCACTACCTCATATATTTACTTCCTTTTTTTGATGAGAACATTTACATTCTACTCTCTAGAAAACTCTGTTCATACAATACAGTATTATCAGTTTTAGACACCATGTTATACATTAGATCTTCAAACCTTCATACCTTATAGCAGAAAGTTTGTACCTTTTTACTGAGTTCTATTTCTACCACCCCCAGCTTCTGGCAACCACTTTTCTACTTTCTGCTTCTATGAGTTTGGCATTCAGGTCTTATGTTCAAGTCTTTAATCCATTTTGAGATGATTTTTATGTATGGTTTTAGAAAAGGGGTCCATTTTCTTTCCTTTCTCTCTTCCTTTTCCCCTTTCTTTTCTTTCCTTCCTTCCTACTTTCCTTCCTTCTTCCCTTCCTTTCCTTTTCTTTCCTTCCCTTCCCTTCCCTTCCCTTCCTTTCCCTTCCCTTTTTGCCTTTGGCTGTCCAGTTTTCCAAACACCATTTAACCAAGAGACTATCCTTTTCCCATTGTGTATTCTTGGCAACTTTGTCAAAAATTTATTGACTATATATGCATGTGTTTATTTCTGAACTCTCTGTTCTATCAATCTATGTGTCTGTTTTTATGTCAATACCATATTTTTTTATCACTATCACTTTGTAATATAGTTTGAAATCAGGAAGTGTGATATCTATAGCTTCATCCTTGTTTCTCCAGATTGCTTTGGATATTCAGGGTCTTTTGTGGTTCATACAACTTTTAGAATTTTTTTTTTAATTTTGTGAGTAATGCCAGTTGATTTTTGATAGTGATTTCACTAAATCTATAGTTCACTTTGTGTTATCTGGACATTAAAAAAAAAATTCTTCTAACCTTCTGATACATTCTCCACTCTGGCACCCAGACTGCCTCTCCGGAAGGTAATTTCAGGCATGTCTCACTCTTGTTTTCTCCTTCTATGGCTCTCCACCGCCTTCAGAACGATTTGCCTCATCTCTGATCATCCTTTGACCTGTACTTTTTGTTTCTTATACTTACATTATAGTCTGATTGAGAATTAAATTTTGGAACACTCTTACAGTAAGCATGTTCTTTAAAAAAAATGTTCTGACTAGTTTTTCTCATAACTTCTGCCTCTCAACAAATAGCACTACAGTTTCAATTTTCTCTGGATCCGATTGTAATGGATACATTGCTATTACAGATTTAGAAGCATGGCATGCCTTCATGGTTATGTAATTGAGTGATTATGTGGTCTAATTAGAGCTATCACCAACTTGGACTTGAGCCTTTGTTTCACATGGCTCTCTTCCCTGGAATCAGGATAACAGCTCCTGGAGGGTAGAAGTTTGCAAAGTGTTCAGGGTTTCTCTTAGACATAACACTCAGAGCAGGACGATTAATATTATACTCCACTACCTGGCACAAATAATTATAAAGTTCTATTTAAATGTTACTCTTAGAAAATTAGGAAGTTCCTACAATATCTATTTGTTTATTCACCTAATACATCCTCAATGTCTGCCATGTGAGAATCACTACCCTGCATGATGGGATTCAAGCATGAATACAGTGTAAACTCCATCTTAAATGGGAAGTGGAGAAAATATAAAGATAACTACTGCTTACTACTTTCCACGAATAAGGAGGATGATAAATTATCATCCTTTGCTAACGTTTGTAACCTGAGAGCTCTATAGCAGACAAAGAGGAAAATTTCATTTTCCCCCTCACTTTGTCAAACAGTTAAAAAGCAGTCACTGAATTTGTCTTTTATTTTTAAGTAAGCTTCACACCCAGTGTAGAACCCCATGTGGGGCTTGAACTCACGACCCTGAGATCAAGACCTGACCTGAGATCAAGAGTTGGACGCTTAACTGACTAAGACTCCCAGATGCCCCTTGAATTTGTATTTTACACCAGGTGTGAGGAACTACAGGAAAAGAGGTGAGTAAAAACCAATAATAATTCCTGGCTCTTGCTTTCAAAGATTCAGCAGCCTACTGTACAGTGAGGCTATTGAAATAGTCACTTAATTCAATGAAAAAGCACAACTGCATTAGACACTTTTGTGTGAAGACTTATGATGCTGTAAGAACATTTAACAGTGGGATGTGATCTGATCAGGGTTGGCCAGGGAAGGCACGGAAGTGGTGATGGAGCTTAGTTCCAAAGAGTGGTTAGGAGTTTTCTAGACACAGAGGAATGGAAGGGTTTGCTCTTGGCAAAGAGCACTGTGGCAGGAAGCAACATAAAAACTAATAGAGCAATCTAGTCCAAGTAGAGTAGGCAATGGGAATGTAGGCATGGAGCAGGTTTTGAGGAACCTTTAAAAGCAGGAATGGGAGCAGCATGAACAGTGGGTCCAAACAGAAGAGAATGGAGGTGGGAAGGTTAAAAACAGATGTGTTTTCTAAGGATCATAAGCTACCTTGTGGAGAACTGACTGGAAGGGACAGCAGTGATGGTGGGGACACCTACAGGAGGCTTTTACA
The DNA here is from genome assembly GCF_022837055.1 of Prionailurus viverrinus. Taxonomy (NCBI): domain Eukaryota; kingdom Metazoa; phylum Chordata; class Mammalia; order Carnivora; family Felidae; genus Prionailurus; species Prionailurus viverrinus. The sequence continues at coordinate 72,222,920 of NC_062573.1, read as the reverse complement.
AGGATCCAGGTATGACATGGTGACACTATGGAATAGAATAATGATACCAGTGCAGTTGAAGTTACAATTATGATAATAATCAGGATGTCCAATTGCTACAATTTGTTGCTGGGTTAGTTATAGACAATTAGAAAAAAGTACATGCCTTGTTTTCTGATTTGGTAACCCAGATGGAGGGTGTTGGTGTTACTGTTCTCTGAGAGAGGGGACAATTTATGTAAAAAAAAAAAATCTGCCAGTCTCCTTTTCTCTTGTTGTTTTAAATTTTTTTTAACATTTATTTATTTTTGAGAGATAGAGACAGAGTGTGAGTGAGATGGGCAGATACAGAATCTAAAGCAGTCTCCAGGCTCTAAGCTGTCAGCACAGAGCCCAATGAGGGCTTGAACCCACAAACTGTGAGATCATGACCTTAGCCGAAGTTGGATGCTTAACCGACTGAGCCACGTAGGTGCCCTTCTCTTGTTTTAAATGTCAAATGCCCAATGGGATCAAACCTGGAGTTGAATATATTAAACTGATTTCATTTTTCTAATTGTTCTTGTAAGAAATTAAATCAATCTACTCCAAAACATCAGAGAGCACTTAATACATCATATTTGCATGAAAGGGTAGCATGTAAGTAGACTGTCATGGGTTGGCATCCAAGCAAGCTCACAACCCCATCGGCAGTTCACTGGTTTGATATGATCCAAATGTAAAATATCCAGAAGATGATGCCAGAGTTTTGACTGTTAAACACAGGATTCTTAAATAGCACTGACAACTTAGAGGCAAACTTATGTCTTGAGCTCTGTATGCCAGGATTAAAATCAAGAGGTAAGGTTTGAATTAATTAATGTGTCAGCTCTTATTAAGGCAGTTCAAACCTCTCAAATGATGGTAGTTTTAGAGGATGTCTTTTGCTCCTAGAGAACCCTTATTTGTGTTAACCACAAAATGAATTGTAAGAAGCAATCCCCACTCTGCCATTTTTAAAACTCTACTCAGTTTAGAGAACAGATTTAATTTCTAAATTCAAAGGCCAGGACATCCTTTAACTATCGACGTTAAAGTTTTGGTAAAGGGGTATTATATTTTTAATTGAAAAATAATCGTGATTTTGATATCAAATCACTCTTTTATGTTAAGGAGGCTGCCTATAATAATTATTTGAAGCTGCTTTCTTATTTCTAAAGAAAAAGGGATCATATGAACAAAAGTGAGCAAAAAGAACTGGATGATGATGATGATATTGAGGTTGATAATGACAATGAACCCTAATAAAAAAAAGTCTACTAAATGCCAGAATACTGCACATGAGTTAGCTCATTAATCTACCTAGGAACCCATAGGGGCAGATACTATTATTCCAGTTTTACATGGGATGGGGAAACTGAGGCACAAAGACACTAAGCAGTTCACCACAGGTGAGACAGCTTGTGTAGGTGAGCAAGATCTTAAACCTTAGTAACCTCACTTTAGAATCTGCAATGTGCCCCCACAATCATCCCTCTTGATGGTAACTTTAGCTTAGAATCACTAAATTCCTCTAGTGTTATTATGGGCTAGAAGTTTTGAATGGAAATGAGGAGAGGGACAAAACGTTCCCTTCCCTGATGTAACCTACTGTGAAACCCTGAAACAAAGTAAACAGGAAACACTATACTAATACAAGATTGAGGTGGGTTTTCCCCCCTCTAGTAAAAAGCTCCTCTATAATTCACTATGAGGTTGGGATTCTAGTGGAATTCAGAACAGATATATTTAAATACAATAATTGAAAATTTAGAGTTGACTTTTTATCTCTGTGGTGGGCCAAGCACTGTGACCTGAAATGCACAAGCCTGCTGTGAGGAAGAATTTACAAATGACTTTTCCTCCAGGGGAAAAAAAAAGAACAGAAAGAAAAAAAAAAGGAAAAACACCTGCAAATTGTTGTGGGATCCTAAATGTAACCTATAATTCCCAACGGTGGCTGTGGGCTGTTCTTTTACACTGCTCACCTGAGCTCATTAATTAGTGTTTCAGGGGGTTTTTGTTGTTCCTGGGGAAATGAAGACGCAAGTCCCGTAGTAGGGGGAGCCTGGCTTCTGGTGTGAGAAAGTGGTAGCTCAAATCCACCACTTAGCAGCTGCATGACTTAAACGACTTATAACAATTCCTCTGTTGTTTATTGACCTCATATGCAAAATGGAGATTCTAATCATGACTACCTCTAAGTGCTGTTTTGAAGTTTAAATTACAGTTGATAATACAACTTATCAATTAATATGTATATCATAATATACACTATGATCAAAATTAAATATTAATTATATAAATATAAATGATATATAATATATGAATATCAAACATTTAACCAATATTAAATCAATATATATATGTATAGCTCAAGCTCTTCAAACAGAGTCTGACAGATAATAATACTCGAGAGATGCTCACAGTTACTACTGTCATCTGACCTTAAAGTTATATTTTGTTAGAGGCTGCGAATAAGAACACATAATGTTATTTATTCATTGATAAATGCTAACTTTGGGAGAGAATAAAAATGTGGCTTTTTGATTTCTAGACTTTAAAAAAAACACATTTCTGGTAGAATAAAAACAATTGAGAGCTATTTAAATTTAAATATTTCATTTTCTAATTAAAAATTGCTCATGGTTGTATTGACTGCAAACGGTAAAGAGAGACAGCTTTCCAGACAGCAGCCTGGAGGCTATGACTGAGTGGGTGCCCACAATCCCGGGCTGTGCACTAAAGCTCTGACTGCTTTGTGTCAAAGCAAAAAGAGTAATTGACATGCTAGGAAACACAGGCTGAAAAATGACCTTGATTTTCACTTTGTCCCTGACTCAGCAGGATAGTTAATTCTGCTATCCTTTACCTGGTTGAATAAAGTCCATAAAACACTATTTTAAAACAAAATCAACAACATCCTCATGGGCATAGGCTGAGCAAATATCTCGTGTATGTATATTACTCTTTTTTAGCGTTCGAATTTTATGGATTGATATGAACAAATATAAATGCAATTGCTCAGTAGTTATCTGCCTCCATGCTAACTAAAATCATGGGGGAGGGAAAGGGGGAAAAAAGTTACAGAGAGGGAAGGAGGCAAACCATAAGAGACTCCTAGAAATACTGAGAACAAACTAAGGGTTGATGGGGGGGGGGGGATGGGTATTGAGGAGGGCACATGTTGGGATGAGCACTGGGTGTTGTATGGAAACCATTTTGACAATAAATTATATTTAATATAAAAAAAGGAAAAAAAAGAAAGAAAAACACATGCTTAACGTTATAATTAATAGTATGAGTGCTTTCCTCCCAAGATCAGGAGCAAAGCAAGGATATCTATTCTGAGGTGTCTAGCCAGTACAATAAGGCAAGAAAAATGAGGTCAAGGACCTCTAGATTGGAAAGGAGAAGTGAAAATAATAATAATAACATAAAATAAAATAAAATAAAATAAAATAAAATAAAATAAAATAAAATAAAATAATATCTATATCCATATGTATATACAGGTATACATGTATATATTATATATATATATGTGTATATATGTGTATATTATATATGTACATATTTACACATATGTATATGTGTAAATTATATATATATATTCATATATATAATTAAAAAAAACATAAATTCAAAAGTTATTGTAATATGCCCTATTCCATTTAAACAAAGATACCAAAATTCTAAAACCTGATATTTTATTTTATTTTTAATATTTTATTTTATTTTTGAGAGACAGAGAGACAAAGAGCAAGCAGGGAAGGGGCAGACAGAAAGGGAGACACAGAATCCGAAGCAGGATCCAGGTTCTAAGCTGTCAGCACAGAGCCCAATGTGGGGCTTGAACTCACAAACCATGAAATCATGACCTGAGCCGAGGTTGGACACTTAACCGACTGAGACGCACTAGTGCTTCTATGACATGATATTTTAGATGTTTTTAGTTTGCACCCTAAATTTAATAACTTAACTATTTGTGCTTTTTTAAAATTTATGTTTCTCACCAAAATCTAGTATTTCACGACATTTTTCTCCTTCGATTATATGCCATGGAACAAAATTCTTTGAAGTAACATTATAATGGGGTTTTTCTACATTGAGATTTACAAGGCTGAAAACTCATTATCTTAAGGCTTTTCCTTGCAAATAGCACGTTAGACAACCAAATTTGGCATATATCTTTATATTTTCTGATCTTTTTGGCATTCTCTTATGTTTTCATGGTCACTGGGTACTGCTGCTAAAGTCTGCAGCTAATAAATTATGCCTGGATTTCTTGCTTGGTCAAGATCTTCATTGGCACATAAGATAGAGGTAGAAAGTTCATTTTAACATTAGTAGATACTTTGTCAAGTGGCATTAAACAGGATTATTGTCATTCCATATGAAGCAAACTACAGTAAGTTGAATAATCATGCTCTTAAATAACTAGTACATTTAAGAGTCAAAGCAGTTGAAATTTTTCAGTTAAATTTTTGTTACGCCATCTATTTTGAATTTTATTGTAGTAATTTTTTTCTTGCTTGAATAGCAAAAAATAAATGGAGCATTAAAATAATAAATTTAATATTTGTCATGACACTTAATAACTAACTTTTAAAACAGCACTTGTGTGGATAGTTATTAGGCATAGACTGCTACCATTCATCGAAACTTCATACATCACTGAGATCAAAAGAAGCACATTTAGAGGGCTCAGACATAAGTGCAGGTAAGTGTGAGGCAACAGGTCCTATTAAATGGAGGAAAAAAAAATAGGAAAATCAATGTTATCTACAATCAGTACAGAATGGTTGATAGGACAAAGGCAGTAAGCAATATAAAATTACACTGCACTGTTGTCAGAGTTCTAGAAATGTTGGGATATGTTCAATCTACTCAATCCTGCTATATAAATGTCCTTTGTTTCCTAGAGTTTGAATCAATGTGTGCAGAAATATTAGCTTTGCAATCACAACCTCATAGCATACAACTATATCTCATAATCTAGTTGGAAAATCACAAGATTAGCTCCATGGCATACAACATACAGATACTGTGGATAAACACTCACAGTATTATAACAGAATTAATCAAAATAATGTTTAGGGTGCTCCCATTATAGAATCATTTGCTATTTATTAAAATATTATGGTTCAGGGCACCTGGGTGGCTCAGTCAGTTAAGTGTCCGACGATTGATTTCAGCTCAGATATCACGGCTTCATGGGTTTGAGCCCCACATGGCGTTATGCATTGATTGATAGTGCAGAGCTTGTTTGGGATTCTCTCTCCCTCTCTCTCTGTCCTTCCCAACTCATGCTTGAGCGTGCTCTCTCTCACATAGTAAATAATTTTTTTAAAAAAAGGAAAAAAAAAAGAAAATACGATGGTTCAAAATAACTTCATTTGGTATTCAAAAATGTCATATGGCCTTCCATTGGTCGTTCATGGGCACTTAAAGTAAATTGCTCTTTTCCTTTCTTGATGATAAACGAATGCAAAATACATTTGCATTAACAGAGTGTCTACCAATCCGTCTGGTATATGAGCACCAATACCATTCAGTAGCTTCTGGAATATTAAGGTAAAGAGTGACCTCACTTCCTGAAACTGTAATCTGGTGATCTGAATGATAGAAAGACTATGGAAACCTGATCCCCTTATAACTATGATTCACTTCAACTGATATGATCTACTCATCAAGAGAATTATTTCAAATTTTCAAACATAAGAACACAGAAGCATAAGACTGTATTGTTTTAACTTAAGATTCCAAAAACAGGTAGCTAAGACAAGATATTAACAGTCTTTAAATCTCTTTTGCATTTCATGGAAAAAACACCATGATCACCACTGTTAGGATTCCTTCCCTAAAATGCCAAACTATAAATTGGTACCTTGGAGCTAGTTTTTGTTTTGTTTTGTTTAAATCTCAGCTGGCACTTTAATAAAGAACTCTTTTTTTAACATGTACTTCCTGTCCCAGGAGACTTGTATACCAGCCTTTGCATCTGTTAGAGACTAAGGACCTCACCCTTAAAGTAAGAGTGTGGGATAGGCTGTTGCAAAGCTCTCATCTGCTTTTGTCTGTTCAGGAGAATTTCATACTCCACCTATATTAAGTACTTTTTTTTTAAGTTATCTGTATATCCTCCCTGACTTTATTTATAAACACATCCTTCTTCTCCTTTTAACAGTAAGTTTCATGAAGGCCAGTGACCACATCCTAGGAATACCTATATGGTACTGAGATCTTGGCACTGGAACAGAATATAGTATATCCTCAGTGGCTTGAAGACCAAATAGGATAAAGATATACTAAAATATTAAATATTAAGAATAATGAGCAAACTGGGGCTCAGTATAATTTTAATATTTCAACTAAGATATAAAGCCTGATGGTTTCTAAACTGAAGAAACATGGAAGTTGACTTTTTTTTTCAATGTTATAGGCTTTGTGCATGCTTAGAAACATTAATCTGTTCTTAGATTTTCAATCTCTATTTTGAAATAGGCTGAAGAATCTCATACACTTAACCTTGAAACATAATTGCATGTATTGCTTTCCAAAGTCAAAGTATAAGGATGTATCATCATTGTTAGAAATAAAGTCAAAAAAATTATGTATGACCTTGTGAATGCAGTTAGAAAACGCAGTAAAGATTCAAGATGATTCCCATTATTTCTGAAGTATATGCTACTATCCACAGGAATCTTAGGGTGATATTTTACTAAATTCAGTAAAACAGAAATCTAAGTTATACATATTACAAAGAAGTGTAATTCAAATTTACTTGTAACAAATTTTCAAAGACAATGAAATAATAACATAGAGTCCATAGCTCATTGAATGACCTACCAATTCTATTTATGATTTTATATTATTGAGAAATTTCCCTACATGTGAACCAGGAGAACTGTATTGTATAAGCATATTTTCAGGAGTATAACCTTTAATAATAAACAAGTTAAATCCTCGTAATTAGATAAGTGCATAAATAAAATTTAGTACATGTAAAATGGAATAGTATACAGCAAATACAAGCAGTCAATTCAATCCATAAAAGAGATTTCAAAGTGTAATACTGAGTTTAACATTAACATGTGGAATGATAGATGAAGGTTGAACATATTTATGTAATATAAATATGCATACACACACAAAAACAATAACATTACCTATCAGTATGCACACATACATATACCAAATGTGTATGTATATGGCACTTAAAATGGATTGGAAGGTTTAAATTAGGCTTATGGTAAGGATTCTTTGGAAAGAGGGAAGGAGATTTAGATTCAGGGTAGCAATAAAAGGTGATTTAGATATACTTATCTCTCTCTCTGTCTCTCTCTGTCTCTCTGTCTCTCTCTCTCTCTGTCTCTCTATTATCTCTCTATCTCTCTATCTCTCTATCTCTCTATCTATCTATCTATCTATCATCTATCTAAAAAACTAGAAGGACACCTGGGTGGTTGAGTTGGTTAAGTGACCAACTAACTCTTGATTTCGGTTCAGATCATGATCTCATGGTTCGTGGTTTCGAGCCCTGCTTGGGGCTCTGCCCTGGTTGTGCAGTCTGCTTGGGATTCTCTTTCTCTCTCTCCTCTTTTTCTGCCCCTCCTCAACTTGCACATGCACTTGCTCTCCTCTCTCTCTCTCTCTCTCTCTCTCTCTCTCAAAATAAATAAACATTAAAAAAAATGTATATTTTGGTGTCAAGAACATTTTCCTTTTTTATTTTCTTTTTTGAATTTTTTTAAAAGTTTATTTATTTTTGAGAGACAGAGAGAGAGAGAGAGAGAGCACAATCAGGGGAGGGGCACAGAGAGAGGGAGACACAGAATCCGAAGCAGGCTCCAGGCTCTGAGCTGTCAGCACAGAGTCCGACGCAGTGCTCGATCCCATGAACCAGAAGATCATGACCTGGGCCAAGGTTGGATCCTTAACCGACTGAGCCACCCAGGCAACCCTAGAACACTTTTTCTAAATGGCAAACAGACAGAAGGCATGAACTCTTGCTCAAACTATGCTTTTGATTCCTACTATGAGAAATGGAACCAGTCACCAATGATGTGTAAGCAGACCTTTCAACTTGTGTGATTCTGCTTTCCTGTAAGACTTAAGAGTAGGTCCTATTGCACTCATGTCCAGGTTCAGGGGCTCCTCTTTACATTTCTCTAGAATTTGGGGGGAAGTGAAAGTGATGAGAACTAATATATTTTAAGTAACTGTTGTGGACCTAATATTTCATATATGTTATTTATTCAGTTTTTAAACCAGTCCTAAATGGCAGATACTATTTTCTCCATTACTGCAATAAAGCATGAGGGTTCACTGAGGTCAAGTGATGATTAGAATAAAGACACTATCTAAATCTGAAACCTACTTTTTATACAGGAAAGTGCATTCAGAGCTCCTATTAAAATATCTTGTCACCAGAATACCAGAATGCATAGAGTGATTTAAATGATTTGATGTAGTTGTGACCATCTTAACCCTTACAATTTGGCCGTCTAAGAACAAGGGTGACATATTTAAGGATGAAGAAGGTGTTTGCTAAAAGGGACTTTGAGTTTGTCTTAAAAAAAATGAATACATATATTCACTTGATTTTGATAGACCCATCTTAACCTTTCCTCTGTTGAGAATCTGATTTAGAGAAAAAGGTTAGAGGCTTGGCTCTTTAAACACATTATCATCATCTAGTGACTCTGGAAATAGGTAAATGACAAGGTGACTGAGCAAATGCTAGGTCTCCCAATTCACTGAAAGCTGATAGCTATTTTGCATACTTTTGCCCACCATTTGCCCAAGCCAAGGGAGCAATTGATGTCTTAAGTATTGTTTGCTTGGGCACCAAACCACACACATACCTATTCCTCCTGTTGAGTGTAATTGAGCCTCATTTGATGGGCAAAGTGGGGAAACAGTTCAGGAACCCTTCCGGGACTCATCTGTACAATTACCTTCAAAGATAACTTTACATGGAGAAAGGTAAAATTATGGCAAGAGAATTGGGTCAGTTCAAGTAGTTGGTTTTTGGAGCAGGTAAAATATTTAAGAAAGCAAAATAAAATAAAATTTAACCATATATTTGAAAGGGGGGCATTTGGGAGGTTTTTAACTGGACGTATCACATAAATTTCTTATAAGCATATTATAAAAGCTTTGATGTGATCGTTTTAGCTAACAGTATAAAAGAGATACATATGGTTTTCTTTTTAACAATTTGCATATTTCCATAAATAAAAAATATTTAACAGATTTAACAGATCTGTATTCTAACTCTGTACACCTTGTTAAACTATGTCAGAAGTTTTCCAATTTTGTATGATTTAAGGGTTTTTTTTTAATTTTTATTTTTTTTCTTTAAAAACTGGGGTTATTAAAAGTAGCTACTTGCCAGTGACTAACCCAGCATACAAAACATATTTGTCTTGGCGGGTTCCCAATCCAATTAAGTCAGAATCCCTGGGGGTGGAACCCAGGCAATTGGTCTTTACAAATCATAGCAGGCACAGCCAATTCTAATGTGCAGCCCACATAGAGAACCACTGATACGTTCATCATTGCACTGACCACCTTGCTAGAGTTTACAACACTGCTATTCTCTCCACACGTATCTCCACAAACAACTGAATATATTCTATGGCAAATATAAGGAGATCAACTAAACCTTTGTGATAACATTTAACTTTATCTGTTTCATTAAAGTAGAGGTAAATGGATCTTAAAAAAGAGATCCTATTTTTTTTTCAAAGTTTATTTATTTTGAGAGAGAGAGAGAGGGAGAGAACGAGTAGGGGAGGGGCAGAGACAGGGAGACAGAGAATCCAAAGCAGGCTCCTAGTTGTCAGCACGGAGCCTGACACAGGGCTCTAACTCACGAACCATGAGATCATGACCTGAGCCGAAGTTGGACACCTAACTGACTGAGCCACCCAGGTGCTCCAGATCCTACTTATTTTAATCTCTCTTAATAGATTATTTTACTAGTGAAATATTTTAACAAATTCTTTAATGACCTAACATTTTACAGCTTCCATCGAGAAGTGTTCTGTTTTGTTTTTACTTAAGAGGATATTGCCACATCCCATTATTTCATATTTGGTTATTAGCAGATGCATTTAACACGTCTTCCAAATGCACAGGTTTATCAGTACTACAGGAAATGTACTAGAATCTATTATCTTTCCCAGATAAGTCTCATCTCATTCCATAAGCAATAAAGCCAATTAAATATACTATTACATATGAACAATTCTTAGTTTATAATTTCCTATTTGCATATCATTATCCTATACAACTTTGACAACTTAATATTAATTTTATATATTATTATAATTATAAAGCTTGTGAAAAAATTTTCAAAAGGTGAATAACTGACTCTTACTCCCAGATGTACATATATTGTAGGTACACACAAATAGTGTCTATCAATTAGTTCAATACAGCGGAAATGAAAGAGGCAATTGTTGAGAAGTAGACATTTCTGAGACAGAGAAACCCCGGGTAGAACAGCATCATTATTAAACACCAAAACACTAGCAAGGCGAAAATATTTGAATAAATTTTGTTGCACACATATTGTTTCTCTGTGACTTCTATTATTTCTACGATCTTAATTTTTGTATAGTTTAGAATTTTAAGTCTCTTAACCACTATCAAGAATTCCACAGATGTCGTTCTGTGTTATATTTGTCTCTTTTTCTTGCTAATGACAGGATTGAAATGTTGTTTTGGTGAAGTCAAATTAAATTAGAAGTTATTTAAAACAGATGACCAAAACTCAGTGTAATGCTTCCTTGTTCTGCTGAGATCTGCCTCAGATGATGCCTAATGTCTAGGGGCTAACCAAACATGTATTCATTCTAGTAGTGGTATTAGAATTTACATACTCACGGTAACGTTATTATGGTTTTGTCTACAGAATGGATAATACAATACGAGCCCTAAAAATTATTTGTAATTTTCTGAGTTCTTTAAATAAAAATGGCTAAATGCAGGAATTTCATTTAAAAGCTATTTTTGCTCAACTACCTTCAGTTATGATTTGGGTCTTATGTACGTTCACTAGCAACATATTCAGAGACTAAGGTAAGAGATTTATTAAATTTTGAGAATTTTGCTTTATTTTTGCCATCAAATTTCAGTATAGATTTAGATTGGTGAATTTAGATATAAGGAATCCCATGAATGACAGAAGCCATAATTGCCTCTAATCTTTTCAAGGTTTTTTATAATTATAGGTTATAATTTTATTCCAACTCAAGAAAGTTTCAGGTCACTTCATAAGTATCTACCTTAGTAGTCATGTGGCCCATAGTCGTGTGGCCCATGACTATCAGCAGACTTTATTTATGATATGTACTATTCCCCACCTAAATTAACAAAAGCTCCTAAAGCATTCTCCATATTCTTTGTCCTTATGTCAAGATGTCTGTGCCCACTGCAAACTTGGAAGCCACATGTTGGAGATGTGAGATCTCATCAGCTTGTGTCTGGGGTTTACTGTGTAGAACAGAGCATATCACCAACTTCAGAATCTTAAGGACTATTTACATAAGTGAGAAATAACTTCTATTGTTTTTACTTTTTAATGATTATTTTTTAATGTTTATTCATTTTTGAGAGAGAGACAGATTCAGAGCACAAGTGGGGGAGGGGTAGAGAGCAAGGGAGACACAGAAACTGAAGCAGACTCTAGGCTCTGAGCTGATTCTGAGCTATCAGCACAGAGCCTGATGCAGGGCTCAATCTCATGAACCATGAGATCATGACCTGAGCCAAAGTCAGACACTTAACAGACTGAGCCACCCAGACACCCCAACTTCTATTGTTTTTAAAGAAGCATATGTTTTTCGGTCTAGTTTTACAACAATTTGACTAATGAAGTTATCATAACTGTCCAATTTCTGCCTGAAGGGATGAATTCCAGACACAATATTCCTAGATGTCAGATAAAGAAGGTAACATATCTGAGCCTTCTGCTAAGCTTCATATGTTCAAAATTAGAGCTATTCCAACTGATTCATTTGTTCTAGGAGTAGGAGAAGGACTTCAATCCCCTCATTAGAATTTGGGAAGTAACCCCCTGGTCAAGTACAAGTGGTTGAGCACAGGTGGAGAGACGACATGTAAACCGAATCACTCCAACTTCAAACTTTCAATCAATTCTCCCACTTTTATCTCTGTGCATAACACATACTTTCTGAGCTACCTTTGACCTTCTGGTGTTTGGGTGGTAAATTAAACATATTTCTGTAGAAACTTAAGTATGGCTTCCTCTGGTCTGCTACCTCAGTAATCACTCCATCTCCTTTCTGGCTTAAAAAATAAAAATCGATTTAAATTGCTCATTTGTTCATGTCTATTCTACTATTTCCTTTATCCTTCTGAGTATGTGTGTATCTCTTTTGACCCTTTATTATCACTGTAATTTTAGTGAGGCTTCAGAACAAGGAGGTAATTACATACAGTCAAACTTCCATGGATCATTAGAAGTTACTTTGCCAACTTTAAATATACTCAAGCATCTTCCATCCTAAAGCAAAACAAAACAACTTGAAAACACAACACTTCACAGGACATTACACCACTCTTGTGATACTGCTCAATTTCTCTTCTTTCCTTTAGAGCAGTGGTTCTCAACTGGGGGCAATTTCATCCCCAAAGGATATTTAGCAATGTCTGGAGACATTTTTAATTGTCATGACAGAAAACACTACTGGCATTTGGTGAGTAGAAACTAGGGATGCTGCTAAATATCCTAGAATGTATAGAATAGTCTCTCCACAACAAACTACCATCTGGCCCCAAATGTCATTAGTGCCAAGGCTGAAAAGCTCTGCGTTAGAGGCAACCTTCTCAAAGTCTAGGATCCACTTTACCTTCCATTCAGATCTCAAGCCAGATCAATCTGGATTTTTCCTTCCCTCTCTCTTCTGCCTTCTTCATTTGAGGGATGGAACAGGCAGAGTATATGGGGATATCTACCAAAAAACAAAGAGTCTAAAACTAATGAACAAGATCTGATTGAGTCTCCTCTAGCCCCACCATATTACAGTCATGAGGATAAGGCAACCCCAATTCTATTAGGATCTCACAGCCCAAAAGGCAATAAGGCAAAATACTTAGGGCTGGCTTTCTTGCTTTATGAAAACTTCCCTCTCTAAGTAGGAGACACTTAAGTTGTGGAAGTTCATTTTCATATAATATCTGGAGAAATCACAAAGGTCAACTCTCCAGGAGAAGGAGAAATAGACTGACATGGTTCACTTTCATGGGGTTAGAGGTGAAAGGATACACTCATGAAGGCACACTGGCTAATCCCACATGTCTAGGACCTGAGGTCTTGTCTTAATATTATCTGGATGAACTAACTATTCCTTAGCCTTCTAGGTCACCACCCAGTTGTTAGTATTATAGGGTCCCCACGATTGGACCTGACATGATCCTTGTTATAGACTGAATTATGTCGCTCCCCACAATTCATATGTAGAAACTCTTATTCCCAGTGTGAGTGCATTTAGAGATAAGGCCTAGGGGCACCTGGGTGGCTCAGTTAGTTAAGCATCTGACTTCGGCTCAGGTCATGATCTTGTGGCTCATGGGTTCGAGCCCTACGTCAGGTTCTGTGATGATAACTCAGAGCCTAGAGCCTGCTTCAGATTCTGTGTCTCCCTCTCTCTCTCTCTGCCCCTCCCCCACTCACGCTCTGTCTCTCTCTCTCTCTCTCAAAAATAAACATTAAAAAAAAAGAGGGAGAGAGAGATAAGGCCTATAAAGAGGTATTAAGGTTAAACTAAGACATAAAAGTGGGACTCTACCCCAGTAGGCCTCGTGTCTTTATAAGAACAGGAAAGACATCAGGGATGCATTCACACAGATGAAACACATGAGACCACAGAGAGAAGATGTCTGTCTGCAAGCCAAGGAGACAGGCCTCAGGGAACACCAAACCTTTTGACACCTGGCTCTTGTACTTGAAACCTCTAGAACTTTGAGAAATCAATGTCTGTCACTTAAACCTCCCAGTCTGTAGTATTGTGTTATGGTAGCCCTAGCAGACTAAGCCAACCCCCTAGATTCATGGTGGCTTGGAAAGACCAAAAAAAAAAATAAAAAAAAAAAATAAGGCTGTTTATATACCATGGTATTCTCTATTAAAAAAAATAATGAAATTCTGCGTCTTTGCATTATTTCTATCTGTATTTTAAAAACAGCTTGATATGTCACAAGTAAGAGGGAAAAAAGGAGAATCAAAGTATCTACAGAATTTTATTTTATTTTTAAAAATTTTTTTTAATGTTTATTTATTTCTGAGACAGAGACAGAGCGTGAGTGGGGGAGGGGCAGAGAGAGAAGGGAACACAGAATTCGAAGCAGACTCCAGGCTCTGAGCTGTCAGCACAGAGCCCAACGCGGGGCTCGAACTCACAGACTGCGAGATCATGACCTGAGCCGGAGCCGGATGCTCAACCGACTGAGCCACCTAGGCGCCCTTCAAAGTATCTACAGAATTTTAATAAGTCTATTTTACTGGGAGAAAATGGGAAAATAATAATAATAATAATAATAATACTTAAATAGGTGTTTATTAAAAAGTGGAATTTTACACAATAATATACTGCCAGAGTTTTTCAATGACAATATAGACAGATATACTCTCAACAAGACCAAATGTATAATATAAGCATGCAAGTTTCTTTCCTACTACATTTTTGTGGGGTTTTTGAGGTTATTTCCCATTTCCATTATTCTACTCTCAGATGGTTTCCATTTGGCCTCCTTAATGAGGTTTCTTAATCCATGTTTCAAATGCAAGTACTTTTCAATGAAGCCACTTCAGAGCTTTGTTTTTGGAGTATTCAACTATCACCATTATTTAAACCAGTATTGTTCTTGAAGATTTTCTGTGATTCTCATACATTCGCAAATTCCAAACAGCACTGCACAAACATACATGGGTCGCTTTCTCCCCATTCATTTGCCCGTAATAATTTTGGCCAAATATATTCCCTTAGGTTCCAAAATTAATGGAGTCACTTTCCCAAATGAAGTCACTTTCCCAAAATGTTTCTCTGATTGTCTAGGTATTTCTCATTTGCTTTCTGTTGTTTCACAGATACTCAGTATTTTTTCATCAAATTCCGGATGAAACTGTTCATACTCAACATTTCATATTCTGATCTGTTAGCTCTTTCCAAATGCATCTGGAAATTTTGGTTTATATCGGTCTTCACAGTCCACTGTAATTCCTGTGCAAAGCTTCTGGCAGTGCTTGACTTTTCCTCTATGTAAACAATTTTAGAGGAGCATTGCCATTGCTTGGTCCTTACCAAAGCAGTAGTTCCGGGTAGAGTCCATTTCAGCTATATTTCTTACATGATCAAAATAATCTGCCTTGTTAGAAGTCAATTACAGAGCCCCAGAGGTACTCTTATCCTTGTGAGGACAACGTGGGGCCCAAATAATGAAATTTTTATGTTTAGTCTATTCTCATGGCTGATTATGTAACCCACTATAAATTAATAGGACTAAGTCCCTAAATCTGAGCCTGCTCTGTCTCTTTTGTGGCTCTTTGAAGAAGAAAAGTAAAACATGTTTGGTAACTTTAATCCAATTTCTGTCCACCTACTCTAGGATATTGGTCTATCAATACCCTTTGTTTATTATTTTTTAAAGTTTATTTATTTATTTTCAGAAGGGGGAGGGGCAGAGACAGAGGGAGAGAGAGAATCCCAAGCAGGCTCTGCCATGTCAGCACAGAGTCTGATGCAGGGCTTGAACCCATCCAGGATCTGTGAGATCATGACCTGAGCCAAAACCAAGAGTCAGACATTTAACTGGTTGAGCCTCCAGTGCCCCTACCCTTTCTTTAAAACTAACGTTTTCCTCTCCAATCTTCTTTTTTATGTTAATATGTACAAGAGTTCCACACTATTTTGTTATTTTTTTAATTTGTTTTTTAATGTGTATTTATTTGTGACAGAGAGAGAGACAGAGCATGAGCAGTGGGGCAGTGGGGAGAGGAGAGAGAGAGGGAGACACAGAATCAGGAGCAGCCTCCAGGCTCTGAGCTGTCAGTGCAGAGCCGAAAGTGGGGCTTGAACCCATGAGCCTTCAAGCTGTGAGATCATGACCTGAGCCTAAGTTAGTGCCTTAACTGAGTCACCCAGGCGCCCCCACACTATTTTAAAACAATTCTTCCTCAGCCTTGTCTCTCATCTCTAGATATTTGTCTTTACCCCCTCTCAACGCAGGTAACCTTCTATAATATCATTTTTCACCTGTGTTCTTCCTATCCAATTAGGTTTCTTTTTGCCTTTGATTAAAGAATAATTTACATACTATCAAGTGCAAAGTAGACAATTGTATGAGTTTTCACAAATGCATATAATTATACAACCCACACATCTACCATAATATAGAATAATTCCATTCTTCGAAAACTCCCTAGGTCTCTTCCCAGTCAATCCCTCACCACCACAGACACAAACTCTGTTCTTACTTCTATCACCATCATTTAGTTGAGTTTGTATAAAACTTCACCTACACGGAATCACACAATAGTTGCTCTTATGTCTTTTTTCACTTAGTGTAATGTTTTTGAGATATACTTATGGTGTAACCTGTATCAGTGTTTTTTGTTTTGTTTTGTTTTGTTGTTGTTGTTTTTTCCCTTTCTATCACTGTGTTTTACTTCATTGTATAAATATACCACAGTTCATTCTCTGGTTGACAGACTCAGGGGCTGTTTTCAGTTTTTGCGATTATGAATAAAGCTACTATGAACATGTGTGATCATGTTTTTGCTGTTGTGTGATTTTACTTTACTTGGATAAATTGCTAAAAGTGAAATTACTAGGTGATAGGGTAAAGGTCTATGTCAAACTTTATAAGGTACTTCCTCACTTACTTTGCATAACCTTTATGATTTTATAATCCACATAACCCATTTCCACTGTAACATATCAGACAACAGAGTTTGGAAACTCAAAAAACACTCTCTGAGACATCTTCAAATGGCTTTCCCCACACTGCTCATTTTTGTGTTAAGACTAGTAACCATTTCCAGTTGTCATGTTTACTGGGTCATTTAAAGAACTCATTTTCGGGGCGCCTGGGTGGCGCAGTCGGTTAAGCGTCCGACTTCAGCCAGGTCACGATCTCGCGGTCCCTGAGTTGGAGCCCCGCGTCGGGCTCTGGGCTGATGGCTCAGAGCCTGGAGCCTGTTTCCAATTCTGTGTCTCCCTCTCTGTCTGCCCCTCCCCCGTTCATGCTCTGTCTCTCTCTGTCCCAAAAAAATAAATAAAACGTTGAAAAAAAATTTTTTTAAAGAACTCATTTTCTTTTAGTTCCATGTGTTATTAAGCATCGTCTATTACTCATCCGCTGAAATTCTCTCCCTCTTTGACTTTTGGGATATCTGTTTTCCTTTCCATCTTCAACCTCGTCAAAAATTGCTCTCACCCCTTTGTATAGCCCTTTAAAGTTTGAATTCCACAGGCCCACCCCTAGTGTTCGTCTCTCTCCTTTGTCTGGTTATCGCCTTGAAAATCTCAAGCGAGACCCTGGTGTTCTTTGTGATCTCCGTGGGCGTGATGCCTAGATTGAAATCAGACCCTTTGCCATTTTGGAGCTCTTGACTTATATTCTTTTTGTTATCAACTGGTTATTTTCGTGTGGATGTGTTACATATTTGTCCCATGAAGGATATCATTCTCATCTTAAGACTTCTTCCATAGTCATAAATGGCTTTTTTGTCTAATATGTGGAATGTAGTCAATAAAAGAGAGCCAAAGTCTGGCTCTTTGATAATGAAACAACATGTGGATATACTGTCAGTGACTGATGATTTAAAAGATTGCTTTCTTGAATTCTGATTTAGAGTTTCTATGTAACTGAAAGGATGCCACTCACAATTTCTCATCACTTATTCATTGGTCAATGAAAACCTGTAATTCAACTGAACCTGAAGATGAGAAAGGTGGGTAAAGGTTGGAGGTAAAAGCAGCAACTCAATAAACTGGCATTTTAGGCAGAACAATCCATCCATGTGCCTAAGTAATTCTGAGACAGATTCCTAGTATCTTTTGGAAAGGGACGAGACCATTCTTCTTTTAACAAAGAGGGGTTGATGAATTAAAGAATCAAAGGGAGTTTTTTGGAAAGGAAGATGCCACACTTGTTGGTGTGTGCGGTTGTGTATGTGCACGTGTTAAGCCTTAAGACAGATCTTATTTCAGTGATAACGCCATAAATACACGTTCTCAGGTTATTTTTTAAAACTCATCCTCCTTTTTTCATCCAGTTGATCAATTTTGTTTGCCACTCTTAAAATTTACTTTTTTTAAATGTCTATTTATATATTTATCGAGAGAGAGAGAGAGAGAGCACGCAAGCAGAGGGGCAGAGAGAAAGAGGAATACAAAGTGAATACAAAGCAGGTTCCATACTGTCAGAGCAGAGCCCAACACAGGGCTCCATCTCACGAACCGTGAGATCATGGCTTGAGCTGAAATCAAGAGTGGGACACTCAACTGACTGAGCCACCCAGGCGACCCTTGTTTGCCACTTTTAAGCTTTACATACCCAGCGAGCCAATTTTAACTGTAAAATACTGTCGAATCTCTCTTGCACACTTTGTTCCCATTCCTAAATCCTCATGTAACATATCTATCATTCTTGTCTGTAATCTTCAAATGAATTCACTACTCTACATCTAGATGCCTTCTTCTGCAGTGCCTAACATATGCTGATTGTGGGGTAAAACTGTTTTAATACCGTATTTATTATGTTACTACTCTATAAACCCATTTGGCCAACCATCACCACCAAGCTTTGAAGACTGTTTTGTATCCTGAACAAAACATGCCAGGATTATTTTGATACCAGCTATACCTCTGTGCCCTCCATTTCATCACCAAACATTTGCCCATCACTCTCCCGCTACCATTTACTTTAGCCGTAACTGAAGTACTTTCTCTTCCCAGACACAAGACGCTCTTTCATATCACCTCGCCTGTGTACACGCTACTACACCCTGCCTTACATCACTTTCTCCTCTCTGTCTACTTTGCACGCATATATTCAGCCTTCATAATTCAAATCAAACATGAGTAATTATGTGCAGCCTTTATTCTGACTGGTATTACAATTCTGAACATACGATATGAAAACAAAAGTCCTGTTAGTCTTGGTATCTCTTTACAGAGAATGTAATTGAATTTAGTAAAACTTAATAGACTTTAAAGCATATTCTTCATAATCACTACTACTGAGGTAAGCAAAATGAATTACATTTATGAGGCCCCTTACTTGAGTATGTATAAATAGAAGAATTAAAGACATTTGATCCTCCTTCCCCCAAAATGTGAAGATTTCATGAGAGGTGACTTATCTAAAAACTCAAGTCAAGTTTAAAAGTAGTCATTTCAAAACTGCAGCTTTATTTTGTAGTTTTAGAATGCAGCCATTACGAGGAGTCTCCTTAGTAAAGGTATCATTTGATCTAGGCATAGATGGACAGGGAAAAGAAAAAAAACCAAAATAATTAAGGAATGATGCAGAGGATTAATTTCACTGTGGAAAAGGCAATATACCAATTATGGTGGAAACAGAAAGATTTTTTTTCCCCTTATAGGTTAGATTAAGACTTGGCGGCAAACTTATGTTCTAAATACCTGGAAGGTAAGAGACAAGTTGCTGACTAGAAGGACATACATGTGTATTATGTGAATGATGGAGAGGGTATAAACGGAAAGCTTAAGCACTGTCAAAAGTACACTATTGCTCAGATCCAATGATTGTTAACACATGGGGGATGTCAAGGTATTGCTTCTGTGGTGAAGAATAAGTTGTTACATTTGACCCCTCCTATAAACAAAAAAAAGAGGTACCATGCTTAGTGGGACTCTTTGGATTTTGAAAGCAACATTTTCCTTATTTGGGTTTGTTATCCTGGCTCAGTTAACAGTGACCTGAAAAGTGACTGGATTTGAGTGGGGCACAGAAAAGGTGAAGGCTCTGCAACATATCCAAAATGCTGTGAAAGCTGCTTTTACCACGTGGGCCATATGATCCAGGAGATCCAATGGTGTTTGAAGTGTCAATGGCAGACCGGGGTGCTGTTTGGAGCCTTAGGTAAGCACCTACAGTTGTGACTTGCACCACAGACCTTCAGGATTTTATAGCAAAGCCCTACAATCCTCCACAAATGACAATTTTCCATTTGATAAATAGTTCTTGGCCTGCTACTGGGCCTCAGCAGAGACAGAATGCTTGATCAAGAGCCACCAAGTGACCATGTGACGTGAGCTTCCCATTATGTACTGGGCAGTGCTATCTGGGCTTCCAAGCCATATAGTTGGACATACACAACAAAATTCCATCATCAAATGTAAGTGGCATATCTTGGATTGGACATGAGCAGGTTCTGAAGATCAGAAAGTTATATGACATGGCCCAAATGCCCATGGTCACCACTTTTGCTACACTGTCTTCTCTCCTCTGGCCTATACCTATGCCCTGATAGGGCGTTCCCTATCATTAGTTGACAGGAAGAGAAAACTTAAGTTTGTTAGAGAGATGGATTTGCGTGATATGTGGACACCACTTGCACAATGTTGGACAACTGCAGTGAATACTAGCGATGTTTTCTGGGACAACCTGGAATGACAATAGCAAAAGGTAATCTTCTCAGTGGTCAGAACTTTGAGTGGTACACTTGGTTGCTGGTCACAGGGAAGGAAAAAATGACCAGATACAGGTTATTACATACTGATTTATAAGCTAAGGGAAATGATTTGGTTGAATGATCAGGGACCTAGAAGAATCATGGCTGAAAAACTTGTGACAAGGAAATTTGACAAAGATGTATGTAGATAGATCTCACTGCATGGGCAAAAAAAACAAAACAAAACAAAAACAAAAAAGTGAAGATATTCATGCTCTCCATGAATGGTCACCAAAGGGTGATTTTAACTGAGGAAAATTTTAATAAGCAAGTAGAAAGGATGACCTATTCTGTTCTATGGATATCAGTCCGTCTTAGCCACTCCTGTCATTGCTTAATGGGCTCAAACTGGCCATGATGGTATAGATGGAGGTTTATGCATAGGCTCAACAACATGAATTTCAATTTACCAAGGCCAACTTGGCTACAGCCACTGCTGAGTGCCCAAACTTCCTGCAGCAGAGACCAACACTAAGTCCCCAGTATGACACCATTCTCCAGGGTGATAAGCCACATACCCAGTAGCAGGCCGATTACACTGGACTGCTTCCATTACATAATGGGAGTGTTTTGTTCTTACCAAGATATCCACTTAGTCTGGATATGGATTTTCCTTCCCTGCATGCAATGCTTCTGCCAAAACTGCTATCCATGGACTTACAGAATGCCTTTATCCACCATATGGTACCCCATACAGCATCACTTCTGATCAAGGAACTCACTTCATAGAAAAAGAAGTTTGGCATTGACTCATGCTCATGAAATTCACTGATTTTACCATCCTGAAACAGCTGGCTTAGTAGAAAGTTGGAATGACCTTATGAAGACTCTGTTACAGCCCCAGCTAGGTGGTAATACTTTGTAGGCTGCAGGGATGCTCTTCAAAAGGCTGCTTATGCTCAAATCAGAGTCAAATATGTGGTGGTGTTTATCCCATAACCAGGATTCATGGGTCCAGGAATCAAGGAGTGGAAACAGGAATGGCACCACGATTACTCCTAGTGACCCACTAACAAAACGTTTGCTTCCTGTCGCCATGACCTTTGCTCTGCTGACCTAGAGGATGGAGTTCTGGTTCCACTAGGAGATACAACAATGATTCTGCTCAACTGAAAATTAAGACTGCTGCCTGGCCACGTCAGGTTCCTCATGCTTCTAACTAAACAAGCAGAGAAGGAAGTCAATGTGCAGGATGGGGTAATCCAGAGCACCATGGGAAAATATGAACTGCTATTCCACAATGAAGGTAAGGAAGAGTATGTCTGGAATACAAGAGATCTCTTGGGGTGTCTCTTAGTATTACCACACCCAGGGATTGAGTTAAAAAGCTATAATAACTCAGACCAGGCAGGACTATTGTTGGTCTGGATTCAGAAATGAGGTTTAGGTCACATTGCTAGGTAAAGAACAATGGAGTATTAAAAGCCCTGCTGAAGGCAAAGGGAATGCAGAATGAATAGTAGTAAAAAGCATTATAAATACCAACTACAACCATGTGACTAGAAATGAGTTATCGAAATGAGTACCCTAATTGTCAAATCTTCTTCCTTATTTTGTTATGAATGTTTCTTGTATATATTTTAATATATATGACATATTAATCATGTATTAATATAATCAATAATATATGTTAATATTATATAATATATAAGGATATATTTTATTAGTATATATCTTTGTTTTTCTTCCGTGTTTTATTCCTTTATCATATAATATATGATGTACTGACTTATTTTCATAATTAGCAATTTGCTGATTATCATATCATGTACTAACTTATAATATTTAAATATTACAAATTTTACATCATAGTATTTAATATTATAGTACTTAAGTTGAGGAGAATAAACATCACTTGTGGACTTTACCTCCTCCTGGGGAAGGGGTTAGTGTGTTTTTGGTTGGACACAGGATAGTTGTATCATGTTAGCTGGAACTATGACCCTATCATTGTCTTTATAGGAAATTAAGTGTGGTTTCAAGATATGTGTATGAGTGCCAAGTTAATGAGATGTGGACTTATGATGGTTAATTATATGTGTTAACTTGGGGCCAGTGGTTGCCCAGAGATTTGGTCAAACATTATTCTGGCTGTGGTTCAAGAGTGTTTCTGGATGCAACTAATCCTTGAATTGGTACACTGTCCTCCTCAAGATGAGTGCGCCTCATACAATCTACTTGAGTTCTGAATAGAACAAAAAGCAGGTAAGGGAAAATTTGCTTTCTCTGACTGTTTTCAAGCTGGGACATTGCTCTTCTCCTCCAGTTGGACTGGAATTTACACCATCGCTTCTGGTTCTTGTGCTTTAGAACTAGAACTGTACTACTGGCTCTCCTGGGTCTTCAGTTTGCAGAAGGCAGGTCATAAGACTACTCAGCCACAGTAACATGTAAGCTAATTCCTTTGTATACATGTAAAGGAATCATGTAAGCCTCCATAATCGCATGAGCCAATTATATATATGTGCGCGTGCACACGCACACACACACACACACACACACGTATTATTAATTCTGTGTCTCCAGATCATTCTAATATAATCCAAACATGTGTTCCAGGGACCTGGAAAGTAAAAGTGACAAGTAGCTCGTTGGAAGGGCATACACACACTTTGTGTGAGTGATGGAGAGAATGTCAAAATGGAGAGCTTACATTCAGTCAAAAGGATGCATCACTTTCAGATTCATCCATCTCTTGCTGCTTGGGAATGTCATCCTGATGTAACAAGGTCATATGAACTTTAAAAAAAGTCAATATCCTGAATTTTATGTGAAGTTTCCTGATTTGTAAACTTTGATATTTTTTAATTATATAGGGTTAAAAAGAATACATTCTTGCAGCTCATAAACAACTTGCTTCTTTGCACTTTGATTTAGATCGATGTGTCTTTGAGAACTTGTTTTTATCCATGAGATTTATGTATTTGTGTGTGTGTGTGTGTGTGTGTGTGTGTGTGTGAGAGAGAGAGAGAGAGAGAGAGAGAGAGACATATAAATGTGAGTCACTGCAATTCAAACCGGCTAGATACTTAGGAAAGGACTGATCCTCAATGACAAATAGGAAAACGTATGTCTTCCACTCACATTACTGAGAAAATCTGAAAGATGAACAGAATTATTACATCTTTATTCTTCCTAGACTGCTGTATGGGACTTTCCATATCAAATATCCTTGTGAAGTCCTGTGGGATTTTTATTCTAGACTGAAAAACACCTGTTTTTGTAAATATATTCTGTGGATGGACTGGAGGATGAACAAATAATGTGAATAGGAGGTATGTTTCCTTGAAAGGTAGATATGAGAAAAGTTAAGAAAACAGTATTTCTGTGAAAGAAGAATAATTCAAGGAAGGTAGCTCTATCGTACTAAGGAGAGCAGTCCAAGAATTTCAAGCTATGTTCTTGATCGGGGAGATTTGTGTCCAAAGGCAAGCAGGCAGGCACGCTCAACTCAGCAACAGCTGAGGGGCAAACTCAGAAGCACTGTAGTGTACCTTCCCTTCCCCATTTTCTAGAATCTGTTTGGGCAAAGTGTCTCTTACAAGAGAAAAGGGAAAACTGCCCCTTGATTTATGGATTTTTATTGTCTTTGGGGTTCTACACACATACACACATACCATTTTGTGTTATCTTAGGTCATAATAAGGGTTAGACAATAAGATAAAAAAAAGAACCATCAATTTGAACCATTCTGATATCTTGGAAATTACTATAAAGAGATGAAGAATTACATGATGTATCACATTAATACAAATTACATGATGCTTTAAAAATATTATAATGTCTTATAATTAGTTCAAACTTAAGAACCATAGTGTCATACGTAGGCCAATTCATCTCACAATCCCCAAATAAGCCACCACTCTTCCCAAGCCTTGGAAATACTTAAATTTTAACTCTTTATTGTGCCATTTGTTGGAAAAAAAATTACTAATTAACAATGTAAAAAAAAACAGTAATAGAATAGCCATAGCATTCAGTAAATTTAGTTTAGATTTTTGGAAGACTAGTTTTATAAGAATAGGGGGCTAGAGTGAACTAGCTACAAGTACTATGAAGTGCGATATATTTTCCTTTATCTACAATTCTTTTATTCCTCAGGGAAACTTTTTTTTTTTCAAATAAAGCAGGATGTACACTCTCATTCTAGGAGTGAAAAAAAAAGTATTCATATCAAAAACATGAATGTGGTATCTTTCTCCTTTTTACTGCTTAGGAGTGGAGCAAAAATAACATTTTGGAACTTCTCTCCTCTTTGCCTGCTTATCGGTCATCTGCCAATTTATTACTACATAAAGATTAATGGGAAATAAATGGGTAAAATGCAACCGGCAAGATCTGTGTAAGGAAACAAAGGTAGAAATTGGTACCAGTAGCATTAAAGCATGCTGAAAACATTAAGAAAACTGGAGTCAGGAAGAAAACAGTGGTACTGTTGACTTTTTTTCATTTAAACTAGTAGTGTTCAGATCTCCAAACAAAAATTTGGAGGAAAATTAAACTTTAAATGAAATGGCATTGTTTTGCAAATCTGCTTGTTTTTCATTCTTTTTCTGAATCTCCCAGAAACACATAGCACTATGTACTAAGGGAATTAGCGATAACATTTCTATCCATCATCCATCTGTCCATCCAACCTTCCACTGGGGATGGCTCAGTAAACTACAGATTTCATTTTTCAATTTAAAGCTTAATTGAAATCTGAGAGATGTTTTTTTTAAATTTAAATAGTTGTTTAAAGGAATGTATGCGAAGAAACCAATATCGCAACCCCATTTTCACTATGAAACAATGGGCAGGATCCTGTCTCTTCAGCAAGATTCCATTGACATCTCAAAGTGTATTAGAATATACTGAGCATAATAATAAGCTCTGATATTTTAAATGAGGCTTGCTAAAGTTTACTGAGCATAGCCAAATTTCTAATTAGATACCCAGTGTATTTTACAGAGAAAGAAAATGTCAATGATGGGGGCAATTTCAAAAATAAATGTATGAATGATTGAGATTTAAAAGTAAGTTCATTATCCAGATCTCTTTTTTGATTTAATGATCACTCAATTTTCAATATTAAGTAGTGCTGGCATTTACTTTCCTCTGTGTAACCTCCTACTCATTACTGCTGTAATATTTGAGAAGTGACATTCTGTAGCTGTCCATTTGGCAAATCTCTGACAAACTATATTGAAAAAAATATGTGGGTTCCTTTTTTGGGTATTTGTTTGTTTAATAAGTAAGATTTGGGGAGTTGAAAGGGATCTTGTGATTGACTTGGTTCCCACACAAATTTTACAGTTGATCAAAAGTTAGCCTCCAAACAAGCATTTGATTCTACACGTCCCTGAGAATTTCACAGCAGAACAAAGGCCATACAACACTTTAAAAAAATAATCTATCACACTCAGTTTTCTTTTTTTTTAAATTTTTTAACGTTTATTTATTTTTGACAGAGAGAGAGACAGAGCATGAGCAGGGGAGGGGCAGAGAGAGAGGGAGACACAGAATCCAAAGCAGGATCCAGGCTCTGAACTGACAGCACAGAGCCCGATGCGGGGCTCGAACCCACAAACCGTGAGATCGTGACCTGAGCCGAAGTCGGACGCTCAACCGACTGAGCCACCCAGGTGCCCCACACTCAGTTTTCTGTAGAAAGTTTAATCCTCTTCAAAGAAAAATAAGGCAGAAGTTTATTTTTCCCTTTTATCCCCCTAATTCTGGTTTGTAGACATGTTTACAATTAATTTGCCCGTTAATTTGTTTTGTTCATTTGATTGTTTATTTTTTCTTGGGAGGTTTGGCTTTGCTGTTCTCCTCAAGTCTTTATAAATAAGGCACAACTAGGAACTTGGGAAACTGTGAAGTGTTTTTGTCAAAAATGAATTCAGTTGGAAAAATTGGTAAATAAGTTAATGGGAAAATCACCCAATTGGTGGGTTAGGAAGCCAGTTCCCAGGTTCACATGGTCATACCCGACCATGCAATTTGTTCATGCGGCTTTTCCAACTAAATGAAAATGTTGTAATAGAATATCTATATGTTCCCTTCCAAGTCACATCTCTCTGATTCTATGAAACAGACACAAATATGTGTCACTGCCCTTAAAAATACAACATTTTATAAAACAAGGCTTAACACCCCTCCAAAGAATAACCTAGTTTTTCCCTCATTACCAAAGTATAGAAAAGTCAAGTCAAGAAATGGTTAATATTAGTAAAAGTTTGGAGTAGGGAAGACTATTTTTTTTTTAACCACAGAATCTATTTATTTGGACCCACACTTGTAAGTTATTCATTAAGATTTGCCAAGCATGAGAATAAATGTTCTTATCATGTTTTAAATTCACAATAAAAGAAAAGAGCTCATTTAAGCAGATAAATTCTGGTGTTTTACTTCACCAAGCCAGGCACAAAATCCAGAAAGTCCAAGAAAAATGTGTATAGATTTTCTGTAGAAACACTGGAAAATGGTAAGATTAAAAAATAAAATCTGGTTTGGAATATGAATACCAAGTATCTAGGTAAAGGTGATTATTTTTAGTGCTGTTCAAATTTGAATTTCAAAATCGCTTAACCAATTTCCCTATGTGGGGGGTGGGGGAGAGAGATAGAGGGAAAAAAAAGGAAATTATGTAGAAGAAGAGGAAGTGCTTAAAATTTGTAGTATGGCTTTTGGTCATTGTTAGTTATGTATTCTATCCATGTTTTTAACATGAAAAAAGATACATATTAATCTCATAAAGAAAAAAATTGCAATGATTTAAAATACTAATAGGTAATTATATAATTGTTATTTTTCTGTTTCAAAATCTTAATTTTATACACCAATAAGTAATCTTGCTCTGAATGGAAAATAGAATATATAGGTTTGGGTAAAAACAATCAAATGATAATAGTAATACAAATTATGGTGGAAAAAGCAATTTGAGAAATATTTTAAATATCCAGTATCAGGGCACCTAGGTGGTTCAGTCAGTTAAGCATCTGACTCTTGATTCTGCTCAATCATGATCTCATGGTTGGTGGGATCAAGCCCCACGTGGGGCTATAGCTGACAGTACAGAGCCTACTTGGGATTCTCTCTCCTCTCCCTCTCTCTGACCCTTCTGTGTGTGGGTGCACACATGCTTCCTCCCTCTCTCTCTCTCTCTCTCTCTCTCTCTCTCAAAATAAATAAATAAACTTAAAACAATAGCCAATACCGTAACAAAAGTGTGTATCGTTGAACTAACTTTTTCAGATGTCTCCTCTTGGCTCTTTAACTTTCTTTCATGAAAGCAGAAATTTTGGCTTTAATGAAGAATGATTATTTAAGTAACAAACAAAAAACCTACTATGTGTCTGAAATACATGTATAAGGCAAATACATTGACAAATACATTTCAGTTTATCTCAACTCTTAAATTTAGTTCATTCAAAATAAATGTTTAATATGTAGATTTAGAAGCACACTGTTGAGATTTTTCCACATAATAGATAGATTTTCCATATAAATAGATTTAACATTCAGAAAGAAACAATATTTCTATAGTTTGGATTGCTGCCTAAGAAAGAAGAAATGAGCATAATTTTATTTTGGTGGAATCTGAAAATTATATTCATTTTTTTCCATTAAAAATTTATTTTTCTCTTTAAGAAATCAATCATGACTTTATATTCTGTTTTGCTTTTTTTTAAATGTTTGTTTATTTTTGAGAGAGAGAGAGAAAAAAAAATACAAGAAGGGAGGGGCAGAGAGAGAGGGAGACAGAATCTGAAGCAGGCTCCAGGCTCTGAGCTGTCAGCATAGAGCCTGATGTGGGGATCGAACCCACAAACTGTAAGATCAGGACCTGAGCTGAAGTTGGATGCTTTACCAGCTGAGCCACTCAGGTGCCCCTCTGTTTTGCTTATTTTCAAAAATTAAGTTATTTAACCTTTATAGTTATATTTTATTGTTCACCATCACTGATACTTCAGTTTCTATTCTTTCATTAAAAAAATATTGCTCCTAAAGTTAGCAGTTTAAAATGACAATTTGTTTTGTTCATGGTTTCTGTGGGTCTCCATGATGTTCAGGTCCTCAGCTAGAAAGATCCAAAGGTAGGGGTGACCATACAAAGTCCAGAAGCAACTGAAGGCACACACATTCACATCTCTGGCCCCTAGAATGGGATGAATCTAAAACTGGGACTACCGACCAAAACACCTTTGTGTGGTTTCTCCATATGGCTTGGAGACCATATGGAGAATGGTCTCCATAATGTCAGAAGAGTCAGACATTATGCATGGTGGCTCCAGGTGTCAACTTCATGTGCACATGTGCACACATGCGTGCACATGAACACAAACACAACACACGCACACATGCACACACGCATGCACACACACACGAAGAAGCTTTTTATAAGTCTGCCTCAGAAGTTACACTCCTTACTTCTATCTTACTTTGTGGAAGGACGATACACCTTCCCATAACCAAAGGAGAGATTACAGACCAGGATATCCATATCTTTATCCTACAGGACTTTATCAACTCAAGATACCACAAACACATGGAAAAAAATATAGCAAAGATACCCAGGGTATGCTTATGGGTGTTATTCTTCTTTTGGATTGTCAAAAGGGATATTTACACATTAATCGCTCTGTGAAGGCTCTTAGTACAAAATTGTTTATTTTTTAATTATGAACTTCATATATATATGCATATATATATACATACATAAACAAAAATCTATGAAATATTTTAGAAATTGCCAGAGAATCTCACTGCATTTCAGAAAATTATGCCTTTCATCAAATCTACACCAAATCACTTACAAAATGCTTTGCTGAAATGTTTCAAATATTATCTAACAGAACATTTTGATATTTTAGCCTTTATGGTTTATTTATGCATTTTTTGTTAATTGAGAACGGACAGGGTTTAGCTCATTCTTGACCACCCAAGGTTATAAAATCATGTCATAGATAGCTGTGTAAGTTCTTATAAACAAGAAAGATAACTATCTGTTCTGAACTGTTCAACCCCAAGAGAAATTCTGGATCTCTCAAGTATTTTCCAGCTTCATTATTTTTGTGTTAGGAAATTTTAGGAAGATATTACATGCTGACGTTTAAGATCAAAATATTATAAATTTGCAAATTTATCTTCAATACAATGTTTCTTTATTGTTGGGTGGAACAGAATGATGGAAATGTAGGAATGGTTGTACTAGGTTTCCTTTCTCTAACTAGCGGAAAATCACTGTGCATATATTCTCTTTTACATTTGTATTTCAAAAAGAAGGGAACACTAGAAATTCATTTATTTTACGCTAGCTCTCCTTTTGTATTACTGTGGCTTTCATGTATGGAAAAATAAAAAGAAATTTGGGTGAGAGGTTCATGGCATTCATGGGGTGGGGGCTGGGGGCAGAACATTAAATCCCATTATCTAAGTTTCCATTTTGCTTTGGTTGCTAAATTTAATGTCTATTTTAGTCATTCCAAATATTTGATAGCCTCTACGTTCACTGACTCCTTTTTAAACTTATAAACGTTGTACTCTTTGTTGTATTTTAATTTCTAGGTGCTTTTAGTAGATATAAAAGGTGGAGTAGAGTTTGTATGTAAATATAATAATAACCAAAATGTCTATTTTTTTGAAGTTGCATACAAGTGAAGATGAGGAACATATTTATTAGAAGGATTTATCTCTGGATATT
Organism: Prionailurus viverrinus; assembly: GCF_022837055.1. Lineage (NCBI taxonomy): Eukaryota > Metazoa > Chordata > Mammalia > Carnivora > Felidae > Prionailurus > Prionailurus viverrinus. The sequence goes on along the minus strand of NC_062573.1, from coordinate 72,192,501 downwards.
GAGTTTTTGAGCCAGAGCATGGCAAGTAATCCTTTGGGGTGTTCATTTGCTGCATGAAAAAAAAAAAGTTGAAAGGCATATCCTAAGGGCAGATTAAAGTATAAGGCTAAATGATCTAACCATTACTTGCTAAGGGGTGAAAGCCACACATCGACATTGCATGATGTGGGGGAAGTCAAAGAAGAGAAGTCACGCTCTGGAGTCAGAGGTAATCAGCAGCAAAGCGCAGCTCAGCCTGTGTGTAATGGTAAGGACCCCTATCATCTTTCCCATGGAGAGAATTGTGGTTAGCTCTTAGATGAGCTTCAATAGAGAAAGACATAAAGAAAATTACCCCCATTGCAACTCCAAGATGGTTCTTGTATTACATAACTAATGGTACTGACTGCCTTAATCCTACATAGTCTCTAAAATATAAATGTGTCTATGAATGTAACACCTAAGTCTGAGTTGAGTTTTTCGAGATACTGCTACTCTGAGACAGAAGGCTAAATTAACTTAAGCATACAAGAATGCAAGTATTTGTTAGAGGTTGAGGAGAGGCTGAAGTTAGAGGGAAGGGAAAAAAAGGATGGGCAAGAAAGGAGAGGTAACGTTTATGAAGAAAATGTAGCATATAGAGAAGGGTATTAGCATTTTCCCACTGGAAGATGTTAATGTTGTGAACTAAATCAGTTAAGCCTTGCCTTCCTATGCTAAAATTTACTTCATCATCATGTATTGTTTTTGCCAGTTATGATCTTAGGAATTATGTTCAATGCTCTTGTCCAGTTTGATCATCAAAGTTATTTTAGATCATATCATATTATGAGTTTGGGAGCCTTACATTTCATGGAAGCTCTGTATATAGAACAGAAGTGATCAGTTTCTTTAAGGGTTAGTATAATTCACCTGCACAATTTTCTGGATCTGAGGGAACTAAAGACAAAACTTTTGAATTTTCACACTTACCAGACACTTGTTCTCAATGTGAACTGTTTATAGAGATGTTCATTATACCATACCGAAACAGTCCGCAGAAAAATCTGCAAATATGAAAAAGAATGACATCACCTTAAGAATTTTAGCAAATTAATGATTTTTTATATGCTTATTTATTTTTGAGAGAGACAGAGTGAGCAGAGGAGGGGAGGAGAGAGAGAGACAGAGAGAGGGAGAATCTCAAGCAGGCTTCACGCTGTCAGTTCAGAGTCTGACATAGGATCTCACAAGAGCCATGAGATCATGACATTAGCCAAAATCAAGAGTCAGATGCTTAATCAACTGAGCCACCCAGGCACCCAGTAACATTAATGATTAAATGAAATCATCATGTATGTTGGTTAAGCTGTTTAAGAGTAAAACTCTTCTGTTTTCTACTATGCAAACTTAAATGATTTAACCAAATATATAAATATAGATATTTCTCCTCTTCACTTGAAATATGACCTTTAGCAACCACTGACATTGTGATTTTGAAGTTTGCTAAGAGTTTAACCACATGTGATCTTAAATCTAAACCATCAAAATGCAGCAAATGTTTTAAGTCAAACTTTCTGTTTTGGGATTTTCTTTATTCATTACCTTCATTGAACTTGAAATGCTTTTAACTTTCACATGGTATAGCTGTAGTCATATTTATTAAGTAGCTTTTTCCTTTTTAAGATAAAACATTTCTTTTTATAGAGAAGGGAAGAAATGAAAGATCTCTCTTTAAGTCTTGTTAGAAATTATGATAAGAAGGTTTGTGGTGAAAAAAATATCAAAGTAGAGAGTGTTAAGATTTCTTGTATTTGGTTGGTTAAAATTTTCTTAATCAAAACAAACTTTTTGACACTATCCAAGGAAACATAAATTTTGTCTATAGAACACCAACAGTTCAGAATGACAAAAGGAAACTTAGAGAAAACATATGGTTTTCTTTTTTAATTGGTGTCCTTTTATATAAACATGATCAATCACTACAAAATCCTAGAAGTTATCTAGTAATAGGTTGAAGTAGTAAATATTGTAATATTCAAATGTTTGGAAGTATTTGCTTCCAAACGTTAAAAAAACGTTATAATAAACGTTAAAAAACAATAAACGTTAAAAAAAATTATAAAAAAAAATAGTATGAATATGCAGCTTTACAATCTGAGTTAGCCTTTGAACAGCATTTAGAGTTTACAAGTATTTTCACATATCTGTTTTCTGCTTTGCCCTCCAGTGTATTTGGAGTAGCTATAGGGGACTATAAGTTACATCAGGTACTAATGGCATTTAACACATGAAGAGCAAAGTTGAGAGAGTTAAACCACGTTATTAAGTGGCAGAGTGAAAACTGGTATTGACATGTCTCTTCAAATTCAATCATTCCTATAACAGGAAAGTAATGGCAATACCCTGTAATGGCATGCAGATCTAGAAAGGAAACATGACAGTAATAATAGGGATAGACATTAATAGAGTTTGTGTTATGTGTTTTACAAATCATATCTCATTTCATGCTAATAACAACTTGGTGAAGGAGAAAAACTTATCACCAATGATCAGACAGCAACTCTAAAATGTTAATTAATTTTCCCAAGGTCATAAAGCTAATCATTTTGCTTGTGTGATATATTTTCAAATCTGAAACAATCAAAATGACGACTCCTTACAATGTAATAGAGATGCTGTTAAAAGCTACAAGTTTTTTTTTTTTTAATTTTTTTTTCAATGTTTATTTATTTTTGGGACAGAGAGAGACAGAGCATGAACGGGGGAGGGGCAGAGAGAGAGGGAGCCACAGAATCGGAAACAGGCTCCAGGCTCTGAGCCGTCAGCCCAGAGCCTGACGCGGGGCTCGAACTCACGGACCGCGAGATCGTGACCTGGCTGAAGTCGGACGCTCAACCGACTGCGCCACCCAGGCGCCCCAAAAGCTACAAGTTTTAAACACTAAAGGGCCAATTTATCTGAGATTTGAAACCCATTCACTTAAAATAGATATTTGAAGTTACAAATATGTTTCCATATGCTTGGTAGTTGCCACTTTTGACAGTCCAGAAAATGAAGGAAAAAGGTATGAATAACGTTCCAGAATTTTAGAAAAGCAACATCAAGAGGCTGGTTCTCAGTTTTTATCTTAGCCAATTCATATTTAAATTATTCCATTTTTCTGATTAGAAGTTACCATTAAAGTCTTCCTGACCTGCCAACCACTCAAGTCTATTACTTTGTCCTATAAATTTAGAAAACAGAACAAAAAGAAAGGAGAAAGTTAATATATCCGGTGATATGGGCCATTGTTGCTTTGAACATTTTAAGACAGAATTTATGTGGAACCAGATTAATTTTAAGGAACTCCCTGTGGGTTCTGTTTGTTGTTTTGAATTGCTTTAATAGTAAACTTGCATTATTTATGTTTATTAATATTTAGAATGCACTCTGCGAGGATGATTTTCATCTGAGTTATAATTAGTCTCAGCTGATGAATGCAATAAAATGATTATAAACAACTTTGTGAGATCATTATCAGTATCGTGGGAGAAAATGTTAAAACACTGCTCCAACATTTTACCTTCAAAGATCCATTGAAATGAGCTTCAACCCATTTAAAATCTTACGTAGATCATATTGAATTTATTTTCTTCCTTATATTGAACTTCATATACTGGCTCATTCTTCCAAAATCCAACTCACATTTCTTCTGTCTAAAATCCTTAAGCATTGTGTTTGTTATTTATTTCTGAATTTAGATATATGTTCTTTATGAAATATTTAGAAAATATACAGTGATAAAAAGAACTAAATATCATGCATAAACTTATCTTGCAGAGAAAACAATGACGGGCTTTAATTAGGACTTATGTTGATTTGCATGTTGGTGTGGTATACATATGGTATATGCCCTTTACAGACTTAATATTTTATGTACAATATCCTATGAATTATTTTCACTTAACTAAATAATACTATAAAATTTAATTATGTGTTTATTACAGTTTATTCATTTCTTTAGTTTTTTTTATTTAAATTTTCTTAATGCTTATTTATTTTTGAGAGAGACAGAGACAGAGACAGAGTGCGAGGGAGGGAGGGTCAGAGAGAGGGAGGCACAGGATTAGAAGCAGGCTCCAGGGTCTGAGCTGTCAGCATAGATCCCACGCGGGGCTCAAACTCATGAACTGTGTGATCGTGACCTGAGCGAAAGTTGGACGCTTAACCGACTGAGCCACCCAGGCGCCCCTAAATAGTTTTTTATAACACTGTTTTTACTAACTAAATAATACAGATATACCATAGTGAAATTAACCACTTCATCATGATATCTTTATGTGTGTTTTTGTCAGTACAATGATATAATAATAATCAGCTTGCTTGAATATTTGCCTAAATATGTTTTTTGAATCAAAGCTTATCATATAATATTTAGTCTTTCATATATATTGTAATTTATAGTCCAGGAAAGTCTTATCTATGTACATGACTACCAGTGTTTGAGAATAGCTACCTTAAGATTACTAAATATTATCAGCAACAATATTTGCATATTTAGTAAATGTAAGAGCTTTCCACTTTATATTTAATCTGTTTACTTCAGCTATATGTAAGGATTTTCTTCTTATTTCAAATAACCATTTATAATTTTTCCAAATATTTTCAAAATAGTTATTATAAACAGTTTCTATTTACTTTTTTTTAAGTTTATTTTTATTTATTTTGAAACAGAGATAGAGAGCTAGCAGGGGAGAGGCAGGGAGAGAGGGAGACAGACTCCCAAGCATGCACTGTCAGCACAGGGCTAGGTACAGGCCTCGAACTTGCAAACTGTGAGACCGGCACCTGAGACAAAATCAAGAGTCAGACACTTAACCGACTGAGCCACCCAGGTGCCCCAAATGGTTTCCATTTTCTAAAAATAGATTTTCCAGAATTTTACCTAATGTACTTTTGTTGCTGATATTTAAAAACAAACAACAACCTCCACATAATGGGGTTGCCTTTTGATATTTTATAGCATTATTAAATATATTTCTCCTGTTTCTGCTTCCTTGCTTTTTCTTGTTATTTAGCCAAGGGCATAGTCTACATTTTTATTCTTTTTGTTAACAAAAAATATATATACACCATTTGTGGGAATCTTTGAGTTTTGGTAAGTTGTATTCTTACATTTTTTTTTGTTTGCTAAAAACGAAATAATTTTAGCCAACCAATAGAACTTATTTGGGATTATTTACATTTTTTGACAATTTAATTATTTTTTTGTTGTTGATACATTTCTGTAGTTAAGTAATAATTATGATCAAATAAAAGGCATGCACAATTAGTTCTGTGGAGACTTTTTACACAAAATTATAATTTGTCTCTAAACATTTTCTGGATATTGTGGGCCAATGAGTGCAACTTTATTTTATTTATATTATTGATTTTTCTACCATGTATTGATTCTCTTCTTGATACACCCGCTGTAACACATTCTTCTCTGGTTTCTCATCTTATTCAATCTCTTTGCATTTACTTCAAGGCAAAGTCCTAGGACTCTTTTTTCCCCCTCTCTCTATCTGTCTATACCCCTTCCTGAACTGACTGAATCAAGTAGTCCTGGGGATTCAAAGAAAATCAGTTTGCCTATGTTTCTCCTACATTTATATCTTTAGCTCTCATCTCTCCATTTAGCCTCTCAAATCTAGAACATGCTAGTTTGAGTGATATATATATATATATATATATATTCGCATATATTACATATAACAATATCGCATACACAGTATATATATTATATATATTATAACTACTTTTAAACAGAAAACGACAGGCCCAAATGGCATCACTTAGGCCAAGTCACCAAACTAGGGCTTAATACCTAATCTAACTGCAGTTTCAAGGCCCCCGGAAATGTAACTCTTAACTGGCCCATTAGGTATTTTCTCACTAGCACCAGTGAGGCAATTTATCACGTGGGGCCCTCTCCACTCCCCAAAGGAAGATGAGGTAACTTGCATGATAAAACCCGCTGCTCTCCCCTCTAAGGGAAATGGACCTTGTTTGGAATAATCCCTTTTTGTGAATAATTTCCTTGACACACCCTCCTTCCTATAAGAACCTTCCATTTCATACAAATCCTTGGAGATTCCCCTCTATTGCTAGATGGGATGCTACGGAACTCATGAATCATTTAATAAAGCCAATTAGATCTCCAAATTTACGCAGCTGAGTTTTATTTTTTAACGTTATACATACACTGTGTGTGTGTGTGTGTGTGTGTGTGTGTGTGTGTGCATATTTTTAATTCCCTATCTCCTTTCCCTCCCCTTCTTTGTTTTGTGTTCACCAGTGTCTGGTCTAGTGGTTTGTTTTGTTTTCCCAGTACCTATACTGCCACTCCCTCTCCTTCGACTTTCCAGAATGATTTTGCATATCAGCTCTCACACTGAGGTGATCTGGATGATTAGTAATTTGGTCAGCAAGTCACTTCCTGCATGTCGGGTTGTGTCTTCATCCATTACCTTCTCAGGTCCATAGCTTTCCATTAAATTGTAGCACTGGCTAGCAGGGAAACAGGCTTATCTGGCTTATTTCCTTGAGTGGGAAAGCCCTATTGTAGTTCCACAGGTTGACTCTGGCCTCTGCTCTCCTGCAGAATACTTTCCCTATATCACAGGACACAGCTCAATCTCATCCTCAGTCTGCTGCTTCCAGATCAAGAGCCAAGCCAGCCTGTAGTTTTAACCACATGCAACGGGGTGTAATAAATGCCTTGGTGACTGTGTTTAGCAGACTGTGGACATGTACATGCTGTTTTTGATCCCAGTGTGTTTTGTGATTTCACTTTTTTTTTTAAGTTTACTATTATTTATTTTGAAAGAGATACAATGAGCAAGAAGGGTAGGGTCAGAGAGAGAGGGAGAGAGAGAATCTCAAGCAGGCTCCACATCATCAGCATAGAGCCATAGAGCCCGATGCAGGGCTGGAACTCACGGATGCGTGAGATCATGACCCGAGCTGAAATCAAGAGTCGGATGCTTAAACGACTGAGCCACCCAGGAGCCCCAATGATTTCACTTTTTTTAATCCCCCTCTTCATCTCCATCGATAAGCCACTTAAGTTAAAATTTAAATCAAGACAGCCGTTAAAAGCAACAGAGATGATTTTGCTGGTTAAAGCACCACAGAATAAAACCAATGACGTGAATTGTAAAATATTGAATCTAAATTCATAATTCAACATTCAAGGTTTACACTTGAAATATTAGCTTCTCTTTACTTCAATACCTAATTTATGTAAGCTTAGTCTTGTTAAAAGTGACACCATAATTTTTTTTTTTTAAAAAGGCCTCATTTACTTCCATGCTTTGCTCATGATCACTAGGAGGATTCTGTGTTCTGAAGATACATGTACTGATGTGGGAAACAAAGACAAAAGAAAAAAAGTCAATTTCCTTACAACTCACAGCCCTCTGACAGGTCCTTGAGACAGCAGAGTGACCTTGCTCTAGGAGCTAAGCTGCCTCGATGTTAAGACTTTACTAGGGGCATAAGTCAATCTTAGCTTAACATTATCTCGACCTCCAGAATCCTGTAAGTCTACTTTAACATATAAAAAATGCCTTCGGAAACTTCCTTTATCTCAACCCCCCCCCCCCCCCCACTAAGCTCTAACCATCCTCCAAGCATATGGCCCACTAATATACATCTGAAGGGTCTCGTGAGTAAGGTTTTATTAGACAGTAACAAATGGCCTTTTCCTAACAAAAGCTAGCCCCCTCAAGGTCTTGGAAACCTTGTTTCCAATATTCCTTAGAGACTTATGCTATCCCTAACCCCCTCCCAACTTTAAAGTATACAATCAGTCATTCCTCACAACCCCCGTGGAGCTCTTTCTGCCCACAGGTCCTGTTCCCATGCTTTAATAAAACCACCTATTTGCAGTGAGGATGTCTCAAAAATTCTTTTTTTTTTAATTTAAATTTTAATTTCTTTATTGTTTTATTTTTAGAGACAAGAAGGAAAGTGCAAGCAGGGGAGAGGGTCAGAGGGAGAGAGAGAATCTTAAGCAGGCTCCGTGCTCAGCAAGGAGTCCACCATGAGGCTTCATTCCAAGAATCATGAAATCATGACCTGAGCTGAAATCAAGAGTTGGACGTTCAACTGACTAAGCCCCCCAGGCACCCCTCAAGAATTCTTTCTTGACCGTTAGTTCTGAATTCCAACATTTTCATATCATGTACCACACCTTGGGTGGTCAAAAGAAAAGTTATACCAGATCTCACCTATAAATTTAACATAATTGGTTTTCAGTTCTGTATACTTTATTCCACACACGGTGTCACTGTTTTATGGCTCTCAATGCAATGTCTTGTCTATTATCAGTCCCATGTAGCTTGACATTTTACATATTGAAATCACCCAAGTATAACTGTATCTACGTTTCTAAGGAAAAAAAAAAAGCTTTTATTTTCCTGATCAGGCAGGATCAAGCCATTTTGGCAAGTCAAGCATGCTGATTGTGAAAATGTAAAGTTTGCCTAGACCAAAGGAATCCTTGCCGAAAGAGATAGCTCTGCTTTTTCCAGGATCTAACAATAAAAAAACTTTAAAGTTCTTATTTAGCTTCTTAATATATAATGGTTACATACTTAGCATGACTATGACTCAGCGTGCTATTAACCATGGTAGAATGGATAATGGAGACTTAATGTGATACCAGAAGTACCCTAAATGAGGAGTTTGTGGTTTAATTGCAGAATGCAAGGTTTTAACAGGGTTAGGAATGACACTATTCCTAGTGTCCTCCTAGAGGCAGGAGGTCAGCATGGAATCAAACCTGAGTTTTTCCCTTTGAAAAAGTTGTTCTTGTTCTTCTACCAATAATAGGTACATATCAAAGTAATTGAAAGAGAAAAAGGTGTCTAGGATCATGGTGGAGACTAAAGAACTGGTTATAGACGGCACAGAACAGTAAGTAGCATCTCCCATCCTCTTGCAGTGGGTTCAGAGACAAACAAACCAACTCATATTCAGTCAGTGGGACCAAGGTAAAAATAGGTGAAAACAAAAGAAATCTGGTAGAGTTAGGGATTGGTTCATCAGTTTAATTTTTCACCAAATGATTTATGGTTACAGCCTCTTTTCTGTTGATCAGGCTTCATAATAAAACTTCGTAACAATAATGTTTGTTAAATACTATGACTAGGTACTATATATCTGATTCAGTGAGATAGTGTGTGTGTGTGTGTGTGTGTGTGTGTGTTCAATGTTTATTTATTTTTGAGAGACAGAAAACACATAAGCAAGGGAGGGGCAGAAGAAAGAGAGAGGGAGGCACCGAATCTGAAGCAGGCTCCAGGCTCTGAGCTGTCAGCACAGAGCCCAACCCAGGGCTCAAACTCATGAACCATGAGATCATGACCTGAGCCAAATTCAGATGCTTAACCGACTGAGCCACCCAGGTGCCCCAGAGATAGCGTGTTTTATGGGGATCATAACCTAGGGCCTTCAATGCAGCACCAGTCAGAAAACAACTTCCAGATCATTGTGTATTTGCAAAAGATTTGGAATATAAATTAGCTTCAAAAAATGAACATGATTTCAAGTATTATGCCTACAGAATGGTTATATCCAAAGTGCTTTAAAAAAAAGACTTTTGTTCTGCTTTCAAATGAGCACATACACGAAAAATTATTTAAATTCTACCAACATTCCAATAAATGTATCAAGGTACACTTTCTGCCTGAAGATTCACCACCACAGCTTAAAATAATCTTTCTTCCTGTGCATCCTTCTGAATTCTTCTCATTTATTATATGTTTTATTAATTTGGCATTGGCCCTGTACCACATTATATTGCTAGTTATCCTGGAATTTGCCTTTTTTTCAACTTAATTGTAAGCTTCATTAGGGCAGAAAGTATGGATTATTTCAGTTTATGTCTCTTTCAATATAGTATATTCCTATGACCAGTGCTAGGTGTTCAGTAAATGGTGCTTAAAGTATACAAATTTCATTAATAGTTTATTACATCCAACATTATTTAAATATTATTAAAATATTATTAAATATTATTAAAATAGATTTTATGACTAAAAAATATTTCCTCTGTTCATCTGGATAATGTGTGAAATAAAATTTAAATATATACAGAGCCTATATGCACTGTCACTTAAATGGGGTTGGTTTCATTTGTTTGACAATGGCAAGATTCCCAATCTACAAAGACACATTTGAACTTGGTTTTATATTGAGATATTACTCACATAAATTTCCATTTAAAATCCGGGATTTTCTGTGTCTTTAACTTACACTCGTTTTGAAATATAAGGGATGATACATTGCTTTGTTCTGCCTCAAAGTAAGGGTTAACTAATGGAAGATATCCAGTGTGATCGGGGTTAACTAAAAAAGCTACAAGCCCCTATTCTCTTTAACAAACTGATCTCTAATTCAATTAGCTTTCCAGATCTCTCTTCCTTCAGATATTCACCTCAGTCCTTTGGAGAAGACGTATGATGTCATTGTCAATAATGCCAGAAAAATACATTTTCTCCAACCAAACTCATTCACAAAAAATTCCCCAAGTTTTGAGTAAAGAAGATCAGCTTCACAAGATGAGTATCTAGAGGGAGGATGATTCTGAATTAGTGTCCTTTGCTCTCCTACAATCACTCTTGAATCTGAATTGCCACCAATATCCAGTGCTCCCCTCCCCTTTAGATTTCTTGCTCACATATCCACAAAACCCCATTTCCTCGATTTTCATGAGCATCTATCAAACAGACTGATCTCCTAAAAGATTTCATGAAATATTAGCTATAAACATAAACAATCAGAACAGACAGCATTTCTCAGCCCTCCTTAAACTTGCTATAACCACACGATTAAGTCTGGCCAGTCGGATAGAAGTAAAGGTGTTTTATGTGTCTTATGTAAAGTGTTCCTAAAGATGAGGGTTGGGGTGGAGAGCTATCCTTCCTTTTTATTTTCCTTCTTCATGCTGGCCAAAATACTGTCTTCATGGAGAAAGCTTCAGCCAGGAGTCACATACTGAGAATAATAGAACAGCAAGATAGAACAAGCTGAGATTTTTACATGTGATAGAAGGAAACATCTATCTTAAGTTATTGCAGCATTAACTTTCTGAAACCCATACATGAACTTGACCTGAATAATACACTCCTGTATTCCAAATATCAAGACATACTGATTTCTCAACAAATATTTGTCATATAATGCTACAATACTTCATTGGGTTAACTAATTGTGTTTTAATACCCTTTTTAGGAAGCTGCTAATTGAGAATTCTTAATTGTGATTTCATTCTTTTTCCACTTTCTTATTATCAAGAATAGACAACTTATATCTAGAGAACACATTATACTCCCCAGAGAACACTGAGATAAAAAATCTATGCATCACTCTTTCCTGATTACAAACCTTCTTATTTTTTAGCCGGAACTGGTTATCAGAGAAAGAGAAAATGTCCAGGTATAAAGAAGATATTACCCTTGTCACAACAGAACAGTTAGAGTGTAGGGCTATACATTTATAGTTCATGTTCTTGTTTCTACAATTTATTGTTAGAACTATTCTCAAGACTTTTCATATTCTTAAGGCACTAAAACTATTAAATATAGTTATACATATATATATATGTATATATACATACATATGTATATATATACATATATACACATGTATATGTATATGTATATATATATATACACACATAAATAGTGTCTGGAATATACAATTTTATGATTATATATTATATAATTATAATTATGGAATATATATATATATATATATATATATATATATATGTATATGACACAACCAAGATATATATATTCTTGGTTGGGAGTAGGTGTATGTTAAATCATTTTCAGGGAATGACCTCGTGAGTGTCAGGGACAGCTTCCACTTTCCCGTAGTTCTTATACAATTTCAGAAGAGACTATCAACCCCCCCCCGCCCCGCCCCAGTGGTGGCATCAATGATCTCTCCCTAATAAAAATTTTTTTCTGCACTGGAGCTGGGAAGTTGAGAATCACTTCTGTTTAGCCTTATAAAAGTATTCATAGGTAACATCAATCTAAGAGGAAAGGCATACAACATACATTATGCATTTTGAATGCAAGAAAAGCAAACCTTAAGGACCACCTGATACATAAATTATAGGGATCACATTTGATATATAACAAATAGATGAGTTTAGATGAGTTTAGCTATCCAAGTAAAGTTTATAGAGACACAACATGAAAAGTGAATACGAACATAAAAATACATTAGAATTTTGTTTTCTATTATGTTAAGACATAGTTGTTTGATTATTTTCAAATGAGATAAAACAAGCATCATAAACTAAAACAGTGTCCTGAACAACCAGACCCAAATAAAATAAAATAAAATAAAATAAAATAAAATAACCTCAGCAATGTAAGACAATTTACCAGTACTAAAATAAAAGGCCTCCCAAGCTTTGGCCTCCAATGAATAGAATGTTCTTGGCTGTTTTGAGAAATGATTTTGACCACTTTGTTTCTGTTTCTTCTCTGCTTCCCCAGGCAAGTCAAAGCCACATAAGCTCTTTAAGCATCTGGCAGGCGGGTTTCCAGAACTGCTTTATCTGGATTTAGTATCACTTCATGAACTGGTCAATGGGATCCACACACAACTCCAAAGTTCCATCAGAATAGCCCAACATTTCCTTGAAAATGTCAAGAGAACTGCTCTTGGCATTATTTTGCCTTAAGAACCTCAATTTACCTCCCCAGAGATTAGGAAAAAGAGGGATTAAATGAATCCACTCAAGAACAGAGATTCTATAAACAGATTATTAACTAAAACCTAAGATTTCAAGCTAAGTACTTTCACTAAGTAGCCCATACTTTGGGAAGATGCTAATATTTACTCCATGTTTCCTTGATTTGTAAAAGTTACATTGTATTTGAACTTACAAGATTTAGGAAATAAAGCTAATATTAAATGAAAATACAAAAATATCCAAAAAATAAGAGTTAATCTTGACACATGTGCCTCTTTTAATGAAATTCACGATAAAGCTGTAAGAGGAGCTCCCTTTAGAAAAATAATCACTTACAGCAGAGAATCATTTTTTTGTTTTTTTTTTTTTTTTTAGAGTTTAAAAATGTCCCCTTTTGTTTTCCTAGTTCTTTTTTCCTTTAGTTGTCATCAGGATGAAGGCTCCAAACCTCAAAAAGGGAGTCTTTCTGGCCTCTGAGTTTAGTCAGACTCTTAGCCTTATTTTTTCCTTATGCAATGTTTCCCTTTGGTTCTGATGATTCAGACCATGTCTCTGTTTTCAGTGCTAAGGTTTTTGTTTGTTTGTTTTAAATCTCTGCTTATATTAAGCCCTTTTGTACACTCAATGAGCTCATCATAAGCTCAAACACTCTTATAGATTCCCTTCTAGTAATATATAGCACTTTACTTAATATAAAACAGGAATTAGAAAGAGAGACAGAGAGACAAAGAGAGGGAGAGGGAGGAGAGAGAGAGAGAGAGAGAGAGAGAGAGAGAGAGAGAGAGAGAGAGAAATCTGCAGTTAGTAAGTTGGAAACCCAGGAGAGCTGGTGGTGTAAGTTCCAGACTGAGGGCAGGAAAAGACTTAAGTCCAAACTCGAATAGTCAGACAAGCAAAGTTTCCTCTCACTCAGCTTTTTTACTCTATTTGGATCTTTGACTGATTAGATGAGGCTCACCTACATTAGGGAGGGCAATCTGATTTACTCAGTCTATGATCTCATCCAGAAATACCCTCACAGACACACTCAGAATAATATTTGACCAAATATCTCAACATCCTATGGCGAGTCAAGTTGACACATAAAATTAACCATTACAAATGGCCTGACTGTACACAAATCAGGAGAATAAGTTAACTCAGTTACACAGTGCATTTGAGTCAGAATTCAAGATTAATAAGGGATCTTTATCAAAAATTGTCATCCTGGTTGACTAGAGTGACCAAAATTTCATCATCATGGATTTTTTTTCCATTGTATTATACATCATCTATGGTTTAAAAAATCTAAATGCCTCTGGGTCATACACATCTGCTTGAAAAACAGATTATACTCTCGGAACCATTCTCCCTACTGGCAGTTACAGGTAGTAATAAAAATAGCATTTGTTAGCTGGTGGACATCATGTTAAACGTTTTCATGAATCATCTTATTGAACACTCATTACAATCCGGTGCTATAAGGCAGGCACTATCACCATTATCATTTGACAGAGAAGGAAACTGGAACATAGCAATATTAAATAACTTATCCAAGTTTATATGGCAAGTAGGTGATAGAGTTGAGATTTAAACTCAGGACTATTTGACCCCATGACCCTGGTTCTTAACCACTGAATGGTACTAACCCTTTGCTAAATTAGTTATGTGGAAAAGCACAGTTTCCTTGTCCTAAACAAGTCAGAAAGGTTGTGAACTAAGGTGCATTACTAGGTAACAAAAGGTATAAGTGGTACGAAATCCAACTGGTAGGACTTAGAAGTGTAATTGAAAAGAAAAGAACCATTAGATGGTTCTTTTCAAAAGAAAAGATGGTTCTTTCAAAAAAATTTTTTTCTTCAAAAAATGTTTCTTGGTTGTGTGCCTTTGGGAAATTCACCAAACTTCAATAATCTTCATTTTTTTATCATATCTAAAATGTAACTCTCTCCATTATATAAAATACACTTTCCTAGAATCTACTGATGTGATATATTAAAAACAGTTATTGCTGATGCTTTTACTAAGATAAAATTTACAAAGCAAGAGCAAAATAACATGATGTTTATTTGTTTAGAAGAATACAGAAGTGATTTATGTACTTCTGTTGTGTATTAGAAACAGGGATGGAAATAGGTCAGAAGGAAATAGAAATGGTAGAAACTACTGTAGAGTTTTGGCAAACAACATGTAGGGGATGGTGAGAGAATTAGCCTTCCTGGAGGTAGAAAGATTTTCATTAGAGAAAAGTGATAGATGATGTGGAAAAAGTGAGTAAGGGACACATTTTGGAAGGCTATACATGCTAGGTTAAGGCACCCAGTTTCTTCCTATAGTTTAGACTATGAGATTCCTCAAAACTTTCTCAACAGTGGATGAGATGTAAAACTGAGGATTTTCATGCCATGCGCAGGTTGATTAGACTTTAGAAATAAGAGTATAGTATGAGGTCCAGACATGAGGTGAGAAATCAGAGTGAGAACAGTAATTTGAGATCAGAAAGTAAGAAATTAATTTAAAAAAAAAGAGTGGGGAGAAGATGAACAGGGCTTGAGTGATCAGATGTAGAGAAAAAAATTGTTCCTATTTTTCAGTCTTAGATAACTGGTGACAAATGATTAATATTAGCAGAAATTATGAGGAGAACAGTTTGTTCTGTTTTGATGGAGAAAGATATTAAATCTTGAATTTGAGGCAGTGGTGGGGACAATCATTGGAAATATTCAAAATGGAGGTGAAGGTTGGAGGTGGAACTTGGGGGAGAAATTACAATGTGTTTGCTTGGTAATCATGTAGAAGTGACCCTTGAAGTCAAGGAAATCAATCTGTTGAGAAAAGACAATTAAGAGAGAACAAAAAGCAAAAATCTAGACATAGCTAAACCATGCTTCTTTTCTATGTTGCAAAGAGTTAAAACTTTTTGACATGTGGGCAAATGTTCTTCCTAGATGAAGAGCATCTTGTCAATTAAAAACCTTTTCTGCAACTACATGTTAGTCCTTTCAAATACATGCAATGCATTTTTTTCAACGTATTACAAAGAAAGTTGACCTTTCAAACAAATCAATATTAAGTCATTTGTTTTGAAGGGATTGCTCCTTTTCTCTTAAAGGTAATTTTGTTTTGTTTTGTTTTCCAAATATAATATATGGTGCCATTAAAACGTTGAAAATTAAAGATTTAAAATCAGTTTCATTTAAAAAAACGCCATCTTTCTTTGTTTTAAAATATGGAGATTGTTTTAAAGTTAGCATATTTTCCTCTATGAGGACCGTCATCCTGTTTTAAACTAGTCAAAGAACTAGTCAAGGAATAATCACTGAAAACACTGGAATAATCACTGGAAAATTGCTTTTTGTATTTGCTTGTTTATTTATTTATTTTTACCAGATTATCTGTTCTCTGCTTATATCTCACAGTAACCCAGATGGTTAGCCAGTATTTACAAGGCAAGGAAACAGACATTACCAGGATGACTTTGCAAATGACAAAATAAAATAATTTTGGAGATTGGGAGTCCAGCTCATATTACATTATTGGGGATTATGAGTTCAGAAGTAGATTTTTAACTTTTAGATAGAAAAAAAGGAAAAAAAAGAAAAACAAAACACTGTTCTTCAAAACAGAGATAACAACTGTATCAGGAAACCTCGAGAGTCTCATTATTCTCTAAAAGAAGCCAGGAACAAAATATCTAGGCACAAATAAATATTTATTTTATGCCTATAAACTGTTTAAAGTGGTTAACCATGACTCTGCTGCAACACGCAGCAACCAATCAATGAACATTCTAGATTTGGGCAAAAAATGAGTTGTTCACTTTTTTGTAGTCTGAACAAAAATCAGAGTTTGCCAAATTTAGGCCAAGTCTCCATGGTATTCAGGTTTCTACATATTTGAGGGGTTCTGACTTTGACTAACATGGATTGGCCACATATTTATGCCAAAGCTCTAAGTTAGAGAGTAAGAAGATAATGTAGACGACAAGCCCCTTGAGGTATAACAGGGGTAAAAAGATTAGTGTGGACTAAGAATACTATCCACAACCAATGACTTTCCAGATCCTTCTCAACTCTCTTTGCATTAATGCAATCTTTAATTAGAACTGAGTAGGATGAACAAAGTATTTACCAGAATCCAAGTGAGTTCTCCTCACACAATAAAGCAGTCAGAATAGAAAACTGACCACACTCAACAAGGTACTATAGGTCAGGAGCTCAGGCCCTGGAAATGGTTAAGTAGAGTGTGAGCAGTACGGGGGATGAGATGGGCAAAGTGGGAGTTTTTAACAATACAGATTAAATAACATCAAGACAGTAAAAAAGGGGTGTGTGTGTGTGTGTGTGTGTGTGTGTGTGTGTGTGTGTGTGTTGGGGCAAACAATTACAGCAGATACTACAAGTGTAGAAAGTTGGAAATACTGTCTCTGAGTTTCGTTGGTTTTGTTTTTAATTACGACTTTATTTTCTAAAAGACATTTTAGGTTCACTAAATGATAGGTTTCTGATAGGTTTACTATCAGAAAAACTGATAGTAAAGCACAGAGATTTCCAATATACCCCCTGTCCCCATAAGTGCATACCTCGCCCCCATATCAATATCCCCCACCAGAGGGGTACATTTGTTACAATTAATGAACCTAAATGGACACATCATTATCACCCCAAGCCCATAGTTTACATTAAGGTTCAGTCTTGATGTTGTGATTCTATGGGTTTGAAAAAAATGTATAATGGCATGTATCCATCATTGTGGTATCATACAGTTTATTTTATCTGCTCCAAAAATCCTCTGTGCTCTGCCTAGTCATCCCCAATCAAACTCCTGAAAGTTATTGATCTTTTTACGGTCTCTTCAGTTTTGTCTTTTCCAGAATGTCATATAGTGAGAATCATATAATATGTAGCTTTTTCAAATTGGCATTTTCACTTAGTAATATGAATAAAAGACTTCTCATGTTTTTTCATAGCTTGACAGCTCATTTCTTTTCAGTGCTGAACGAACAGTATTTTATTGTCTGCATGCACCATAGTTCATTTATTCATTCACCTACTGAAGAATATCTTGGTTGTTTCCAAGTTTGGGCAATTGTGAATAAAGCCACTATAAACATCTATGTGCAGATTTTCATGTGGACATAAATTTTCACCTCCTTTGGGTGAATAGCAAGAGTGCAATTGCTGTATCATATGGCAAGAATACGTTTAGTTTCATAAGAAACCACCAGACTCTCTCCCTCAATAAATACTTGCACAAGAATCCCCTTCTCAGACTCTGAGTGATGTCTAAGATATTGCCTCCAATCTTCTCATGAGGAAACTTCAATAAAATCAAATAATAAAATTCCAGGACTTTGGGGGACTATCAGGCTTGTGTTTCTTCCAAATAAGCCACCTTGCTAATACGTAAGACAACCTAATTTTTACTCAAAGGCCAAAAGTATTATTCTATCTTTTTAATCAGTAATGGCTCTCTTTGCAATTTTGTGAATAAAAAAAATAGCTCTAACGTGGTCTTCATTTCTGCCACTGACCACAAAAACTGACATCCGTTTAGTGGACTCAACCCATCATCTCTATGTCCAGGTGACACTCTTTGTTTTCTCTACAGAACCACAGAATAAGGAAAAATGACACAGTATAAAAAAACCAGTAAAATACTGTTAATTTGTTAACTTAACACAAAAATACATTTCCCAGAATTCCATTTCCCTCGTTAGCGTTGGCTACAAAAGACATTTGAGAATCGCAGAAGTGAAGCAGAAGCCACGTTTCTTGAGCTTTGGTTGGTGAAAGATCCCAGGCACTGTGGCAGCCCATACATGTTGCCACGGATTTGATAGCTCCTTTATTTGGTGTGAGGCAGCTTCTAGAACCACACCTTCTCCAGTTCACACCAGATCTACCTTTACCTTTTCCATGTCCTGAGTCCGTATGTTCCCTCTGGTGAAGCATACCAGCTTCTCCTGAAAGTCAGTCATGCAACACAGAATTTCACTTACAAAGGCCACGTTACCTACAGCCACTGTGGAATAATTCCAAAACTTCCAACGGGAGAGATCCACAAGGAGTATCTGACAGGACACCATTCTCTCCGAGGGATCAGGCAGGACCTGGCAGTTAGCTGATTACATCAGGCGGGCAGCACTTAATTCTCTTTGGAATGGGTATTTATTCTGGATAGATGCCTTCCTTGCCCAGATATTGTTCTTGCAAAACAAACTATCCTTAGACTTACTGAATGCCTTAGTCTCTGTCATTGCATTCCATGCAGGATTGCTTTTGATGAAGAAATTCATTTTCTAACCAAGGAATTTTACATAAAAAATGAAGCACAGCAATACCCACAGGAGTAACTGACATCGCTGTGTTGTCCATCACTCTGAAGCAGCTGAGCTAAAAGAATTGTGGGATGAGGGGCGCCTGAGTGGCTCAGTCGGTTGAGCATCTGACTTTGGCTCAGGCCATGATCTCACAGCTCGTGAGTTCGAGCCCCGTGTTGGGCTCTGTGCTGACACCTCGGAGCCTGGAGCCTGCTTCAGATTCTGTGCCTCCCTCTCTCTCTGCCCCTAACCCACTCACATTCTGTCTCTGTCTCTTTAAAAAATAAATAAACATTAAAAAAAAAAAGAACTGTGGGATGAACTTCCAAAGATTCAGTTATACAAGCCTGGGATGGTGCTCTTTAGGATGCTTATTTCCTTTAAATGAATGACCGCTATGTGGTCACCATACCAGGCAAGAAACCACCTACAATGTGGGTGCTTGCTAATAGCAAAAGGAATATGGGATGGGTAGTACAAAAAAAAAAAAGTCATAAACAATGACCACCACCATAAGACCAGATGCAGAAAAAAGGACCACAGATGGGTCACCTTATCACCTGACATTGAAGAATATCCTCTGATTAGATGACTCTGTGTTTAGAATTCAACAATATTGTTCGCATGCCTTGAACCCATTATGGGTATTGCTTACTTACTTTAATAAGTGGGCAAACTTAATGAGCTGGTGACTCAAATATCAGCTGTCCTTCCACATGTAGTTTCACTTCTGGAGTAAATCCACACATTCGCTGATACCTGATATATATATATATATATATATATATATATATATATATATATATATAGCACTGAACTGATGGATTTTTGTCTGTCTGTTTTTCCTGTACTGGCTAGAAGACAAAAATCAGATGCAGTTGTATTCAACCTGGTAAGACCAGCAGTGCATCTCCAGAGTCCTACCTGAGAGCTGTATGAACTCTCCAGTTCTGTCATGCTCTGATTTCCAGGATTATCAACTGCCTACAGTCCACAGGATACCATACTAACCCATGACATTGATGCTCTGCTTTTGTATGAAGAGTAGGTAGCACAACTTTAGAAACCTTTGTAAGACAAACGAGTGCCAGAGGGTAGAGAAAAAATCCCACAAAACTTCACAAATGTGCTATCTGATGAAATTTCTAGGTGTCCTTTGGGCTGGGTCCTAGAATTGGTTCTCTATTGGTGCCATACAAATTTCCACAAACCTGATGGCTTAAATAAATACAAGTTTATTATCTTACTGTTCTGTAGGTCAAAAATCTCATCCAGTTTTCACCAGACTAAAATGAATGTATCATCAGGCTGCATTTCTTTCTGGACAGTTCTGGCAGGAAATCTCCAATGTGGTGGCATTTTTAAAAAGATCTAGAGGAAATCAAGAGCTGAAACGTGGATAGCTTGGGTACAGAATTTAGGCAATAGGAAAAACAAGTGTCAAGGCCATCAGGTAAGAGCATGTTTTTATCAGGTCTGAGGAACACTGAAGAAGCCAGTAAGCACAAGGGAGACTGGCAGGAAGTGAGTCAGGAGCAAACAGGAGGAAACATGTGCTGGCAGGAAATGTAACACCTGGTTTATATGGGATCTAATTTACTTTTTTTATTTTTATTTTTTATTTTTAGAGAAAGAAACAGAGAGAGAGAGAACACAAGCTGGGGAGAGGGGCAGAAGGAAAGAGAGAGAGAATCTTAAGCAAGCTCCAAGCTCAGCCTGGAGAGCGACTCAGGGCTCAATCTCATGACCATGAGATCATGACCTGAGCTGAAATCAAGAGTCAGGGGCTCAACTGACTGAACCACCCAGATGCCTATGGGATCTTAGTTCGAATGACATGGGAGCGGAAGGGTATTAGGAGAATTTCAACAAAGGAACAGCATGACCAAATACCATATTCTTATAAGGAAACACAACATAAGAATTATTCATAAAATATATAAAATGAAATACTGGTACCTGAGAAATAATCTAAGAAACGGCATCTTTGTGTTTAAACAGCCCTGGATTAGATACCAGCAGACTAGTTTTCTTGTGAATTTTGTAACTATCTATTTGTGTGACATTGGATTTAATGCAAATCCAATTGTTTCTATGTAACAAATAGGATGTGTATGTGCAATAAAAAAAATAAGATTTATTAAAGGAAATCAGTTTCTTCCCCATCTTACCCTAGTCACGTGTTGAAGTTTCTGATAATTTTTTTATATCTTTCCCAGCTTATTTTAAAATTAAGTCAAATGTATCTGTAATTGTAATCTAGAGATTCATTTCCAATAGTCCTATACAGGAAGAAGCAGGTAATAACTTTCTCAAATGAACACAATGATTTCTACAGCACTGTCTCTATTTCCTTGGTTTGACTTACCTTCCCATTGAACTATCCACAGCAAGTCTCCACTGAGAGCAAAGCCCCCAAATTCTGAGCCATTAGGAAGCTGATAATTTTCTGAGCATATAAAACAATTTTTTTAAAGAATGTAACCACAGTATCTTTATTTTTTAGTTCCAAACTGAGATTTTGAGGAGAGCTAGAAAAATCTCTAGGCTCACTTTGTAAAAAACCTCTGGCATTTTATCCATCGTTGTTATTTATTTGACTTTGACTGCAAAGTTGATAAAGGTTTCAATCTCGGGTTATAATAAATGATATTTTAATGTTGAAAAATATATCATTACATACAGCAAAGTATAGCCATAATGTGATAAGGCCGTTACTTTAACAAACTAACCAGCTACAATAAATTCATAGAAATAGTGACCTTTCCAAGCTCTTCACTTTAACAAGGTGCCTCTGATTGCAGTGTTGTTATTATTTAATTCTCTAAAATAATTCCATTCTTTGTTGATAATTATAATTGTTTTAATTATAGGACCAGCCGGCTTTCGCAGTACAATTAAAATTCCATGTTGAACAGTTATAGTGTGCCAAGTTCCTCCCTCAGTGCTAAGAACATAAGGTAAATAATATAGATCTGAGCATTTGCTTAGTGCCAGTAACTTTCCTAGGTGTTAATCTATCCATTCAAAATGCAAAATTCTTAAGGGACCCAGCAGAAGCTGTTATTTCCTACTACATCTAGCAGGACTTAACCTCATCACTTAGATATAGTAACTACCTGACCAGATCATTTTAAAACTAGCAAAACTGAAATAACAAAAGAGCTGAGATTCATTTACAAATAGTGAGTAGATACTTCTGGAGAGCACATAAATGCTATTTTATAGGGAGAAAATTCGTTGTGATGCTGTTCGATATACTGGAGTCTCTTTTAATCATGTTTTGGCCATAACTTCAATAAGCTACTAGTCTTATTTTATTGCCAATAAGTCTTTTGAGTTGGCATGTTCTTTGGACTCCATTTGAAAGAAATATGGGGAAAAGTGACATTTTATAGCACCATTTTAAACGTTTTTTTTTTAATGTTTATTTATTTTTGAGAGACAGAGTGTGAGCAGAGAAGGGGCAGAGAGAGAGGGAGACACAGAATCCGAAGCAGGCTCCAGGCTCTGAGCTGTCAGCACAGAGCCTGACGCAGGCTCGAACTCACGGGCCACGAGATCATGACCTGAGCTGAAGTCGGATGTGTAACGGACTGAGCCACTTAGGTGCCCCAATAACACTATTTCTTTATATCATGATTGTAAAGGATAGCCCTGGACATTGATGCTGATGGCCGAAATATAAAAGAATGATTATAATTTTAGTTAAATGTTAATATCATAGGTTCAATGCTTTTCTTTCTTCATTTTTATTTGGTGGATTTTAGCACTGACCATCTAATAATGTTGCTTATTAATATACCAATAAAATAAAATAATCTCCTATGAGATTTCAGATATTTTTAATTGTTGTAATCAACTGCTCATGAAAAACTAGAGGCCAAATACAATATCACATAAAAATAACAGCATTGAATCATTTATATTTTTAACTATAGCTTGTTAGTCTTTTTTTTTTACTAATTAAGAATAAAGCTACAATAAACATTCATACTGATGAGTTTTTTTGGCATGTGGACATAAGTTTCATTACTTTACAGTAAATATCCAAGAGTAGTAATGCTGAATTCTATAATAAGTGTATATTTAGCTTCATAAGAAACTGCTAAACTTTTTTCTGAAGTAGCTATATAATCTAAAAGGTCTGTACTTCAAGACTACCCTGGTTTTAGTCCTCTGGCCAGACTGAGATGTTCAGGTTGTTGTTTTTGCTCTTGTTTTTTTTCTCTTTGCTCGTTGAAATGTCTTTTTTTTTTAATGCTTATTTTTGAGACAGACAGTGAGAGAGAGAGAGGGAGAGAGAGGGAGCTCACTCACACTCACACAAGTGGGGGAGGGCTGGGAGGAGGCAGGAGATCCAAAGTGGGCTCTGCACTGAGAGCAGGAAGCCTGATTCAGGCTGGAACCTACCAACCTAGAGACCATGACCTGAGATAAAGTAGGATGCCCAGCCAACTGAGCCACCCACGTACCTCTCTTTGCTCACTGAAATTTCTGAACCGTGGGCTGCTGTAGCACCCAGGCCAAGACGTATATATATTTTCCCTCTGCAACTGCCCACTGGGGCATCCCTAGCCATCTACTGTGAGCTCTCCACCTGTTAGAGGCTCCTGAAGGTTGTTCTAGAATTGTAGTTGTAATTAGTGGGTGAGGTCTGGTGGAATGTGTGTACTCCATCTTAACTAGAGCTAAAGTCGTCAGTCAAGATCATTTCTATTCAATTCTCACGTATCAGGAGAAAAATCACGGAGGCAGTCCTGTCATGTTGAAGCAAATTGTTTTAGCTATTCCATACCCCTGTCTGAGAGGGAAACATGTCTCTAGATGAACATGTGTCCCAACATCTCACATTATAGGAAGATTCTACATGAGCAGCTCTGAGCACTGCATGAGTGTATCAAGGGCAGAACAAGATTCACTTTAAGAATGAAAACAAACTTCCACATGGCTGCCTTTTTTCAGCTTGTGAAAATTCATAATTTAAAATTCCATTTAATTGAACTGAGAAAGTGCCAGCCTCTCCACCCACATGCCCAAAAGCCATTCTGCTCACACTTTCTTGTTTGGAGCACTATACTTTTATCCCCTGCTTTGAAAGAACTCACAGGACATCTGTCAAATAACCCCACAGAAGCTTTACGCCAGGGTATCAAAAATATTCTTTAAAAGAATTTCATTCCAAAGCCACAGCTTTTCAAAATTAGCATAAGTAACTCACAATGCCTTGTCATTAATATCTATGAGTAGAGTTTAATTTGTTAAATTTTCACATTGCTCCTAATGTCTATGTATTATTTAGAAATTAGTAATTCATGCATAATGGATGTACAGTATACTAATCTCTTTTAAAAGTATAATTAATCTACTATTTGTTTTTAATAAGGTAATTATTTGATATAATTACTAATATACATACTATATGCATGTGTATGTATATTAAATATATGTGCATATACACATTTATTATACTTATTGAGAAATGAAAAGAACATTTGCTTGGGGTTCTTAAAAAACATTCATATTACTTAGAATCTATCTAAGTAAAATATAATAATGTCTTATCTGGATCAAATATAGACAAACTGAAATCACTTAATATATCTAGATGTGTGTTTGCATTTGTCTTTATCTTACAAGGTCATACATCAACATTCAGATGTTAAAGCAACATGAAGGATGAGAGACAGTTTGGATTTTCAAAAGAAAGTATACCTTTCTCAAGAGGAATAGCATTGGTTGAGGATATACCAGTTGGTTATATGATATTCTTTTCCTAGTGTTTATTCCCATATGATATTATGGCTTATAGGAGTTTCAAAAAAAGATATTAAAGATCACATGAAATCATGACCTAAAGATGCCAATTAACTAACATGTCGTTTGTACATTTGCTTGTTTGAAGCCATAATTAAGCCAAATTTTATTTGAAGTTCATGTTCCATAGAAGATCCTATTTTCATTTTCATTTTATGTGACAATTACACATGTCAAGTTTCTTTTCCAGTCTATTCCATAGGTGGAGCCTATGGAATAGGCAAAGCAAAGCAGAAGAGTAAAGGTCTGGTCCAGTATAAAAGCAACTCATCTGTGACATCCCAACTAATTTTAATGGATATTTGGCAAGAGAATCTCTGTATGTGACCTTGAAAGTCTTTTCTTCTTTCTCTAAAAGGACAACTATTAATAAATACTATGGAGCTGGAAGCAGAAATTGTAGAAGCTCATCCATCACTTTGACATTTTTCTCTATGGTATGAGAGGATTGTATGTGGGTACACACACACACATTTACATGCATGCTGTAATTTTCACTCATGAAAATAACAATAATTTATAGCAAATGATTCACTTTTTAATTAAAACACACAATTATCTTTTCACTGTATGGTTAAAAAAAAGGAGTTAAAATCAGTATCAGCTGAAGCCTAACCATCGTGACCCTGAGTCAACGAGAGAGCAAATAATCCTCTCGTTGGAGAAGTTCAAATAATACTGATGTGGTAATGATAAAGCCACTGATTACTGATTTTGGTTCTCTGCCTTCATGGGACTTGAAAGGATTGTACATCCCAGATCTTATAAGTTAAGCATGGCTATATGCATTGCCTGACTAGTGGAATTAAACTGAAAGTGGCATAGGTTGCTTCTAGGCAGAAGCATTTAACTGCTGGTGTTGGACTTGCCTTTCTCTACCTCAGCAATCCTAAAGGCAGATGTTGATGGGGAAGGGCAATAATAAATTATAACAGAGACAACAGCTGGCTTAGAGAGTCACACAAACTTGTGGAGGATTTTGCATGGGGTAGAAAAAACATTTAGAATTTTTTGAGCCGCTGAGATGTTTGGAGTTTCTTGTTACTGAAGCATAACCTATCCTATCCCGACTAAGCCCATTGGCAGTGTGTAACTAAGAGGATTAACATTTACTGAGTGAGCCTAGTACTGTATAAGAGGCTTTTGAAAGATTAGTCAATTACTCTTCACAATAATCCATATAGGGTTTGTATTACTGTTGTTTTACAGATGGATTGTCAATACAGCTTTGTCACGTGTGCCATTAATTGCTGTGGCACACTCCTCAACTCCATTTCTGATGAGTTCCAACAGTGGAGTGCATGATATAGTTTCATACTTTCTAATGAAACGCAATTTTCTACATAACCAAGGACCATCCTTGTTCCCTGTGAGTCTCTATCTGGCTGCTCTGAAATTTGCAGAAGAGTGATCCCAAGAGGAACATGTAAGAGTATAAGAGTATACGCCCATCCTCACATTTTTTGTTTGTTTTTACATGGATTTGTTTCCTACTTTACGTGAGTTAACAAAAAATGTAAATGATTTAGGACAACAAATATACCCAAGTAAATCACACTTCTTGGATCTAGCAAGTTCACATTTTAACTCATGTTTATGGGCAGGGCAGTATGTTAAATTAGGTAGGCACTGGTCTCTGGGCCCAGAATAGCTGTCACTAATCCAGACTGCCACTGACCGGTTTTCTGATTTCAGGTATGCTTTGCAACTACTCTGTGCTCTTTTCTTCATATGAGTGCTGATATTGCATAGGAGTTGAGGGAGGATTAAATGAGATGATCAATATGAAAAGTTTACAACATAGCTTGACATATAAGAAATAATCAATATATGTTGGTTATTATTATATACTACACAAACAGAAAATAAAACAGCTTAATATTATAGTTACTTTTGAGCACTTACACTATGCTAACACTGTACCAAGTTCTATTCCTAAATGACACCATCACATTTTCATGCTAACGCTGACACCTCATTGTTCTCACACTCATTCCATAGATGAGGCATTTCACATTTGTGAAATGATAAGTTGATTTTAGGTGGCTTGTTCTCATTTCCACGTTTTATGCTACCAGTCCGAGGACCCGTAACCACCATTCCGAGAAGACCAGCGAGACCAAGGCCCAGGGTCTCAAGAATATTAATCTGGCTATTGTTAAGATGAGAAGAAAAAAGAAAACACTAAAAGACATAATGTGCCAAAAGAAATGTACAAATGAAGCACTGTGAGAGTTCTGAGGAAGGAGCTTGCCTCTTACTAGGCAGATGGTTACACGGAGAGGGAATTTGGAATTTCAGCAAGCACAGAAAGATAGGTGGAATTTTGACAAGTGCAAAAGCATCCCTGGAGAATGGAACAGCAGGATAAAGGAGCTTACAAAAAAAGTGTAGGGCATATTAAAAATAAAGCTAAGAGACTTGAATTTATGAAAGTATTTTCAAAGTAACTGTGACTAAATTATTCTCAGTAAATGATCGTATTATTCCTATTAGCAGTTGTATTTATCTATTGCTGAGTAAGCCAGAAATTTGTGCCTTAAAACAAGAGATGTTTATTATTTCACTTTTTCTGCAGTTCAGGAATTTTGGAGAAGCTTAGTTAGATGGTTTTGGCTCAGAGTCTCTCAGGAGGTTGCTTTCATTCCAGATGTTGGTTGGTGCTGCATTCATCTGAAAGTTTGACTGGGACTGGAGAATGTGCTTCCAAATTAGTTCAATCACTTACCCGCTATCAGGATGCCTCTCTATCTCTTGACATGTGGGGCCCTGCATCGGGCGGCTTGAGGGTCCTTACCACACGGCAGCTGGCCTCCTACAGAGTGAGTCATTCAAGAGGAAGTAAGATGGAAGTCTCAATATTTTCTTACTACCTAACTTTGGAAGTCACACATCAAAATCATTTCTTCAAAGTCCTGGTGGTTACACAGGCCATCTCTATTCACTGTAGGAGGGGAGTTTATTTACCAAGGTGTGAATACCAGGAGGTGGAGTGTCACTGGGTCTATCTCAGAAGCTGGCTACCATAGCTACTTTTTACTTTTAAAATAAAATCCTATGTCCTACATTATTATGAGAAAACAAGAAATCAAGTCAGAAATCATACTGAAAGAGTTATCTAACAAGGATATCTACTTTCACACACTCAATAGCACGAGATTAGAAATATCTAATGTCTTGTCTTATATATCTTCTTCCCATATTTCCTTTCTCACCAAAGTTTTAACTGCTGTGTGTCTTCTAAACCATCACAAAGCAGCTGTCATGTAAGATGATATACATCTCAGTCCTTCATCACTTTCTCAAATCTGATTTCTGTATTCATATTTTTTTCAATAAAATGCACATCTGAACGTTAGGAGCTCACCATGACTACTGGGAATCAAACTAAACATGAAAGGTTGGCAGAGGACTTATCTTGGGGCAACTTATCAAGACCACTGCTTGAAAGGAAGGAAAAGACAGTGATGATTCTTGGAGACACTGTGTTCTGTGAAGTGATGTGCTAAAACGGCCCAGGTAATGAAGATGGGCCAGAGTTAGACCTCACTACCTTACTACCAATCTAACAATTTTGAAAATAAAGCAATCTAGGATCTGTCACTTTATAGATTATTTTTTATCACTACCAGCTTTAGTTATGTTCCCAAGCCATAGCTATTTCCTCTTGCTTTATCTGGTCTCTTGCTTTTATTGGTCCCAAGTTCAATCAAATGAACTGCTGAAAGTGAAACTCTTGAACTAGCTCATCTGCTGAACAATGAACTCAAAACAAGCCTAGGGCAGCAAACGGGATTTTAATTGCTTACTTCTATTTCTCCTGGGCCTGGCTCTCTAGGTGACTGTGTGACAAGAGGTCTCACTGAATTCAGAATTGCGGGACAAAATTTCTAAGCGCAAGTTGTAACCATCCATGACCTTGATCTTCCTGTTTGCATGTCTTTCCTTAGTCCAGGTAATGCTACTTAACACAGTCACCTGAAGATATTAAGAGATTATAGACTGCCCTCACTTCAGAGGGCTCTTGAAAGGGCAGAGGGGGGGGGAAATAATCACATCATCCTTGCCATTATTAAGCACTTATTGAAAGCCACCAGAGGGCTAGACATTACACTGAAGAGTATCCATTTTGCACACATTAGGAAATGCATACGCCTTTTACTTTAGAAACATATTAACACCATTGCTCTTTCTGTCACTTTTACTTTCATTTCCTATAGAATCTTTTGGGACGTGTTAGGTAGTAAGAACTCATTTGGATTGTTTCTCTAGAATGACCTTTCATCCTCCTTGTCAGTTTATCTCAGCTGGGAAATATGTCTATTCCCAGAAATGCTCTTCCTCCTCAGCCATTTCTATATTGTCAGAAGGGCAAGGATTCAATTCATCCCGATACAGTTTAATGGAAAGAGTAAGAAGTGACAGAGACGGATAACTGTTTGCAGCATTTGCTTATGGCTGGCCGCTGAAGCTCTTAGTATTTCCAGGGAGCCATTCTGGATTCTGCAGTATACCAGACGCTTTTGCATTAAGTACTTACTTAAAATACACAATGACCAGTAAGGTGGGAAAATGCCCCCATGCTGCAGATGTTGAACTTGAGACGCAGAGAAATTTAGAAACTTTCTCAAGGCTAAACCAACAGTAAATAGTGGAGGCAGAACCTCCACTTTCTGTCTAGCATAAAGTGTTGGTGATTTCCTGTTGGCCAACATTGATAGAAATACAGAAAAATAAAAAAAAAAAGTCAAAATCTACTTAAAGAGTTTTCCACTTATAATTTTAGTATTAAAAATCATGAGCAACTAATGTATGGATATGATTCTGAGTTTGTAAAGTTGTGTTTGTGCTTATTTAAGAATATTGTAATTTTAGGGAACAAGTCAAACATCTTAACATATGGGAAAGAAAAATGATTATGGCTATCTTCACTATTTGTGCTTATTATGGCATCAGAATTCATATATACAAAAAGTCTAGTCACTTCTGAAGCTTATATAATTTTTAAACTCTAAAATAATATCTTCACATATTTTGACTATTTTGTTTGAAAGCTTACAATTTTAAAATCACTTTAAAAGACAAAAATAATCATCCTAACATGATAATCATGCTTACCTTTACGTGTCCATATTAATAGTTCTTCCAACATTAAAAAAAAAAACAACCTCAGATTTATAAAATGTCCACATTTTCATTCTGCTATCCTTAGTATCATACATTATTAAAATATATATATTTCCTGCAGTTACTAGTTTTTACAACAATTTACTTATGTAGGTATACAATATGTAATTGAACAGCTTACTACCATGATTCTACGATTATTTGTTTTACATTTAGATGTATTGTGTTTTACAATTATAAACACTGTTGAAATGAGTATCTACTGGCATATAAGATTTGTCTTCTTTTTAAATTGTTTCTTCACGATATATTTCTAGGACTAGAGAAGATATAAGAATATTTGGTATTTGTGAACATATTTAATGATAATTCTTTCTTTTTTAATTATCAAAGTAACACATATCAATGCAAAACATTTGGAAAACACTGAAAAATATCAAGAAAAAAATTAGCAATGGTAGTATATCTTGGTGTTTTGACTTGCCAACATTCTTTTCTATCTTTATTTCTATCCAATTTGGAGTGTCAGGGGTCGCTTTTTTCCAACACCCGATGAATATGTTAGATATTCATTATGTCAGATAATGGTCACCTCTTCACTTTAGGGTCAAAATATGTATTACCCAAATCTGACCAATTAGCCCAACATATGGTCTTTAAATCATGCTGATGGGTATATATATATATATATATGTGTGTATATATATATATATATATATATATATATACACACACACACAACACGTATGTATGTACACATACATATATATAATGTATGTATATACATATATAATACATATATATTATATAATACATATACATATATACATATGTACATATACATATACATGTACATATATACATGTAATATATATTATGGGTACATATACACATATATACATATATACACATATATATACATATAATATATACATATAATACACATATACACATATAATATACATATATACATATACATATATGTACATATAATATACATATTATATGTACATATATGTACATATAATATACATATTATATGTATATATATATATATAATATATATATTATGGGTACAGGGGCAGCAATTAGTGGTCCGAGCAGAGTGACTTCTGGGAACTTATATAGAAGTTGCTGAAAAGAGATGCTTTTATTTTTCTTTACCCTTGGATTCAATCATGAGAAGACAGAAACTTGGAGATACCAGGAACAATAACTTGTAAATAAAGGACACACACACACACACACACACACACACACACACACAGAACAAAAAGAGATCAGAGAGCTGAAAAACGAAGACAAATGAAGTCCTTCTAAAATTGTTTTAACCTTGAACCACCTTTGCTAGGAAGCAAACCTATCCCTGGAATTTTCAGTTATATACAGCAATTAAATATTATTTTTACTTGTCTTTTTGAATTAAGAGTTCTGTCACATGCGATCAAAAGAATTCTGACAAATACACCTACTACTCTACAACCAAAAGAATAATCACTTAGAGTATATCCTGCCAGTCTATTTTTAAATATATAGGACACATGGTTCTGAGTTTGTAAAGTTGTGTTTGTGTTTTATTTCTTTAAAAATATTGTAATTTTAGGGAAAAGCCAAACATCTTAACATGCTAGGACACTAAGCAATATATATTATATCTAAGACACTAAGTAATATATATTATATCTAAGACACTAAGCAATATATATTATATCTAAGACATGAAGAAATATATATCTAAGACACCAAGCAATATATATTTATTTCTAAAGAAATATTTATTTAGAAATAAATATTTCAAAATATCATTATATATTAACCTTCTGCACATTTTAATTAACAATAGCACAGTCCAAGATATAGATGTATAATCAATTCTCTACTGTTGGATATTTATGAAACTAACACATTATTGCCATTATAAAAGCATAATAGAAAAAGATATCAGATCTGTGTTGACCAGAGGTGGGGGCAGGAGTGAAGAGGACTTGGAGGAAGGTGCTCAAAAGGTACAAACTTACAGTTATAAGATAAATAAGTACTAGGGATGTCATGTACAACATGATAACTTACAGTTGACATTTAACTTAGGAAAGTTAAATACATGTTCACCACTGACTATTCTAAAAGGGTAAATGACTTAGGACTAAAAGGTGAAAACTAGAAACAAAATTGTTTTTTTTTAAATGCGTACCTATTTTTAAAATACATAAAATTCTGCATCTCTGAAGACCCCATATTTACTCTTGATAAAAAGGTTTTTGTTTGTAATCTTTCTCTGATATTCAAATTACCCATCCTGTTTTCCTTTCCTCAATATTTTTGTCCATACTTAAAAAAAAAACTCTTAAAAAATCTTATTTTAAATAACTTTTCCTATAACTAGCAGATTTTATTTCTGACCCAATTTGATATTCTTACTCTTTTAGTACAACAAATTCATTTTTGCATTGTTACAATGAATATGCCTAGTTTCATTTTTATCCTCCTAATTTCCTGGTTAGCCTATTTTGTATTTTTTACATTGTGGGGGCTTCACTTTCCCCCATGTGTTCTATGTCAAGCAGCATAAACTCTTCCCTGTTCTTAAGCTAGTCATTTTAAAAGCATACAACCTGCTTTAAATTATAGTAGTAAAGCTCTGTAGTTTTAAAGAAAATCATTGGACTGAAATTTCTCTGTTATCATCAAATAAATGGTAAGAAAACTCCTTTCAATTCTAGCCTATTAAGATAGGCAATTAAACCACCTTTACTGACTATTTAATCTCAGCCTTGCAGTTTTTATTGATATATCTCATAGCTTTATCTTCATTTTTATTGTTAATTATTATTTCATTATACATTGTAATCTCCAGAAATTATTAACATTTTTATTGTATTGTTACCTATATGTATGAGTCATTTAGATTTTATTCAATGTTTACATAGTTACTTCTCTTTCTTTCATAATTTTTTCCATATACTTCATGTAATTTCTTCATTTGTGTTTTTATTTGTTTTTACTTTTCACTTGAATGAAGTACATTTTTTTTAAATTTTTTTTTTCAACGTTTATTTTTATTTTTGGGACAGAGAGAGACAGAGCATGAATGGGGGAGGGGCAGAGAGAGAGGGAGACACAGAATCGGAAACAGGCTCCGGGTTCTGAGCCATCAGCCCAGAGCCCGACGCGGGGCTCGAACTCACGGACTGCGAGATCGTGACCTGGCTGAAGTCGGACGCTTAACCGACTGCGCCACCCAGGCGCCCCTAGTACATTTTTAATTATATAGATGATGCCTTTTGCATGTGAATAATTGACTTTCATAAGTAAAATATTTAGAAATTACCCTCTGCTTTGCTCAAATTCCATAAACCGTGTTCCATTATTTTCTGTAGATACAAAGTTGTCTTTCTTCTAATTTTTTTTCTTTAAGTAGTTACTCCATATTTCCTCTGGATGTTTGAAGATTTTTTTTTTAATTTTTTTTTTCAATGTTTATTTATTTTGGGACAGAGAGAGACAGAGCATGAACGGGGGAGGGGCAGAGAGAGAGGGAGACACAGAATCGGAAGCAGGCTCCAGGCTCTGAGCCATCAGCCCAGAGCCCGACGCAGGGCTCGAACTCACGGACCGCGAGATCGTGACCTGGCTGAAGTCGGACGCTTAACCGACTGCGCCACCCAGGCGCCCCTGAAGATTTTTAATTTATCCTTTAAATTCCAATATATCACTAGGGTATTCCTAACACTTACCACTTGTTTATCTCTTCTCTGTTCACCATGAACCACTTTATATGCAGTTCTATCATTCCACAAGTGTGCTTCCATGATAACTAATCATGATTCCATGTCCATTTGTCCTAGTGGCTTCACTAGGAATAATGTTTGATGTATTTGGTTTTTTGTTGTTGTTATTGGCTGTTGTCAAACCTTATTTTCTCTCACAGTTAGCCTTTGCCTGTCTTTCTCTTTTATGTTTTGGAAAACTTTCTGGCTTCTTATGTACTTTCTGATCTGGTCTTCTTCAATGCAAATTCTTGATTTCAAGTGATGTCATTCTAATTCTACTATGCTTCATCCATTTTTCATTATCCTTCCTTTATTCTTTTTGACGGCTCCTTTTCGTTTTATTCTGTAATTTTACCTCATCTTTTATTTCTCAATATTTTCTTTAATTAAGTAAACACAGCAGATGATACAAACTGAAAAATAGGATTTATATTTAACAAATCCTATGGGATTTGTTGGGTGCCTGGGTGGCTCAGTTGGTTAAGTGTCTGACTTTGGTTCCGGTCATGATCTCACTGTTCATAAGTTCGAGCCCCATGTTGGGCTCTATGCTGACAGCTAAGAGCCTGGAGCCTGCTTTGGTTTCTGTCTCCCTCTTTCTCTGCCCCTCCCCTACTTGTGTGTTCTCTCTCTCTCTCTGTCTCTCAAAAATAAACATTAAAAAGAGATTTTTTCCTTATATTTTGAGTGCGGTCTGTATTTGTTATCTTTTAAATTGCACTTCCTTCATAGATTCCATTATTTTATATTTTAGTCATTCATCATGAAAGGAGACAAAACACCTCTTGGTATTTAATTTGCACACACAAAAAAGAGGAGTAAATCCTTTTGCAGTTCATGTCACTGATCAACTAGGTGACACTAGAATTCACATCTCAAATATAAAGCTCGAGATCCAGATGATAAGCTTTCGTGTTACTTTCAAATGACTCAGTAGCACAAAGGAGAACAGAAACATAAAGATTATAGATATTCTTTTGAATACTGTCTGAATTCTATACAGGGCCAGTTTCCACAACCAATTTTTCGTTCTGACTTTCACTCAAGTGGATAGATGTAGGTTCATTATTTGTTCTAATTCTCTGAAATGTGCACCATGGTCAAAACAAAGCAATCACTGACTTTGTATTCATTTTGGCTGTGTTTGCATTTAGAATTATATCTGCAACTAACTACTTTTAAAATTGGTAGCAAATGATGTCAAGCTAGACAGATCAATATTTATACAAATTTCCTCTTGATTTTTCATTTCACTGTTTTTGAGAAACTTAGAGATGGAATTTCTTCACTTACTTTGCCATCTATCCATAATGAGGGTTGGGTTGATTAGGTGAAAATAATACAAAAGAAATGTCATCCATTAGTGATGCCCCAAGTTGATTACACTCAACTGTAAGACATGAAATACCCAGACAAAGTGATACTTGAAGGAAGGAAAAAACAAAACAAACAAACAAAAAAAAAAAACAAAAAAAAAAGGGAAGAAATACAGTATTTTATAAGGGTGTCGGCCTACTCTGAGCACCAGAATCTGACAGCAATGAGCAGATAAATTTTACTGTATCTCTCTATAATAATTACTAAGACAAGTTCTTTATGAAGAAAACTAGCCAACTTTTTGACAATCTCTAAGCCAACATTTATAAGGTTATAATGATAGTGAGGTTCTCATGTACAGTTTCAATCATTTCTAGTATCTGAACCAATGTTGTTTTACTAACATTAAAACGAATAACCCCATATATCGTAAACACCCTGTCAAGTATTCATTTGCAGTAATTACCCAGGATCTATCCCCATGCCACTTTTAAGCTACTGACACTTTATTTCTGTTAACTGGTATACTGCCCTGTCAAAACAATAAGGGAAATGCTGGCCACCTATTTTGCTCTAGGTTATGAGCAGGACTGTGACGGTAAAGAATCTCTTCCTTACCCCGCATTCTGAATCCTTACTGTGTTATAGCCAATTCATTTCACCCACTGTTTTCTGCCAAGGGAATAAGGGCTATATTTAGCACGATGATTAATTTTTGTTGTTTTCTAGAGCAAAGCAGATCTTCCTTTAGTTCTACTTTTACATCAATCCCCCCGACCTGCACACACAAAGATAACTAAGCACATATATGAATGGCTAGCAAACCTATATACTGGCTGAATATGATAACTAAACCCATTTAGTAAAGAGTTGCCTTTCAAATTATGATGTTACCTACATCCTATTTTTCTAAGAATTACCCTTATCTCTTCGTAGAATATACCTGGATCTGATTGGACTGGAAAAATAAACTCTTCTTTCTACCCTTATTCTTCTCTTAAAAGGGAATTTTCCTTGGAAAGTGGTGGGTTTGAGGTATAGCCCAAATCTCTCATTTAAAAAACAGTATAAATTTTGGAAAGCATTTAATCTCGCTAAACCTCAATGTCTTTACCTAACATAATAAAAAGATAATATAGGTTTAATAGATTTTTAATAAATGGTTGAGATAACGTATATAAATAAATTTAGCACAATTACTGAAAGTTATGTATTCAATAAAGTTAGTTTCCTGGGTGCACCTGGCTGGCTCAGTCGGCTAAGTGTCTGAGTTTGGCTCAGGTCATGATCTCAGGGTTTCTGAGTGTGCGTCCTGCATAGGGCTCTGTGCTGACATTTCAGAGTTTTGAAGCCTGCTTCGGATTCTGTGTGGGTTTCTCTCTGCCCCTTCCCTGCTTGTGCTCTTTCTCAGAAAAAAAAACTAAACATCAAAAAATAATAATAATAACAATAAGGTTAGTTTCCCTGAAGAACCAGACATAAACCAGAACAAAAAGTGAGCCTTGAATTAAAACTACAGATACTTGCAGTAATGAAATACTATTTTCTGAATTCTAAATGCTGGAGATTTATTTTAAAATCTTGAAGCTTCTACTATTATTGTTGATTAAGTTTTACATAAATTATATCTAAACTAACTTTATTTATATTAAAAATATAACTTACCCTTTGATGGTAGAATGTGTGTTACTATCCAAGTATTTTGGCATTTTCAATTCCTGGCTTATTAGAAATTGGAGATCTACATTTATTCACAGATAGCTCAGTGCATACCAATAGTTGATGAGTGAATGAACACCAATTATTCCCCCTCAGGAAGGTAAGTTTATTTATCGTACTTGGTGGATTTGAATTATTTTCAAAAGTTAATTTGCAAGCTTTTGATCTTAATTTTAAAATCTTGATTCTTCAGAGAGAACTCTGACCTCAGAAATCTACTCTATTCTAAACAGGTAATTTGGTTACTAACAGACAACTATACATACGAACAGTTTCTACCCTGTGCCAGAAATAATTCTGAGATTAACACATTTAATCATCACAACAAATGTATGAGGTAGATTCTGTTCTAGTCCCCTATTTTTTAGATGATCACACTGAGATCTGAGAAATGGCAAGTTACTCACTTGCCCAGAGTCACATAGCCAGTGATGGAGTCCCTACACTGTAATGCTCACATCAAAACAGACATCCTAGGAGCGCCTGGGTGGCGCAGTCGGTTAACTGTCCGACTTCAGCCAGGTCACGATCTCGCGGTCCGTGAGTTCGAGCCCCGCGTCAGGCTCTGGGCTGATGGCTCAGAGCCTGGAACCTGTTTCCAATTCTGTGTCTCCCTCTCTCTCTGCCCCTCCCCCGTTCATGTTCTGTCTCTCTCTGTCCCAAAAATAAATAAACGTTGAAAAAAAAATTAAAAAAAAAAACAGACATCCTAGGTTCTGAAGAGAAAGTTTGCTTTTGAATAATTATGTGAGACCAAACCTGATGTTTAGGACACGAGAAACTTGAGTCCTTATACTAATTCCTGAATTATGGAAAGGACCGGAAATTGACACACGACGTTAGATGAAAGACTAAATGCAAAATAATCAACCTTGTTCATCAGCATGTATTTAAAACCTCACAGTTGCCACTGAAAGTTGGTAAAGCAAACGGCTGGTGTCTATATGCTGTCCCTAACTGGAATACATCAAGAACTTTGCCTGATTACAAAAATAAATGGAGTAATTGAGCCCATGACTCATGTGAAAACTCATGTTTCTAGCAATTATTCCCCCTTAGGAAGGTAAGTTTATTTAACAATGTCAACTTGCTACACAGCTCAAATAAATCTTTTTCTAAGTGAAGCCCCCGACTATCTGAAAAACATGACCATGCAACCCAATCTAAGATTTACACCTTCGCTCAAAACATGCTCAAGTGCAATATGCTGCCTTAAGTCCTGGCTGACAAAATGTTGATCTTTTATTTGACATTAAAATCAATTATCGCGAAAAGGAGGAGCAATCAGCCCATTAAGGAAATTGCCACTGATTTTATATTCTGTCACATCAAAGCCAACTGGAGATAAATATTCTCATATTTTATTGTTAAAACATTTTAATTTCTTTTAAGTGTGCATTTCAGGTTGTGAATCCTTGATGAGAACCAGCTCAGTCGTTCCAATTTGCATATGAAAGCTACAATACTGTGACACCTACCTGTCAGTGGGTACTTTACCCTCTTGAAGGTGTTCCCCTGCCAAAAGTTCTTTAATCTTGGGATCTAACTGAAGAATTAAGGAAATAAAAAATATATATATAAATAATATGCCTAATGCTTATTTAAAAACTCTTCCAGATTTTCTGATTTACTTATTATAGAAAAGAAAGAAAAAGATATTTTCACTTTCTGGAGTGACTAAAGAAAGCATTCAACTTTGTTGGGCCTAAATTTGTGGATAACTGTTGGACCCTCCCATATGGGACATATTTAAATGCTCTCTGAGCCTGTTGTATTCTTCTCTTTTTATTTTAAGAAAAAGGAATCTCCAGCCAAAAGTGGATTCTGTGCCCTAGCAGAGATTGTACTGGATGTACTGGGCAGAATAAAATAAAAAAGAACCCAAAGTTCCATTAAAATCTATCTTTTAAGCACCCCCCCCCACCCCACCGACTTCTCTGAAGTCTTCAAGTTGAAGTGTCACAGAGAAAAACCACAGCAGCCTAAAAATTAAGAGGATTGATTCAAAGTTTATTCAAGTCACTAGACCCCAAGGAAAGCAACTTCTCCTTGGTTATAATGCCCCACTTCTTCTCCTCAAAGACTCTCTTGAAAAACACATTTTCGAGTTTAAAGTACTGGAAAGGTATGTCTGCCTCTGCATTCCTTCCTTCCTTATGCCTTTCCTTCTTTCCTGCCTTCCTTTCTTCCTTCATTCCTTCTTTCCTCCCTCCCTCCCTCCCTCTTTCCCTCCCTTTCCTTCTTCCCACCCTTCCTCCCTCCCCCTTCTCTACCTCCTTCCTTCCTCTCTCCCTTCTTTCCTTTTTCCCTACCTTCCTTCCTTCTTTCCTTTCTCTCTCCCTCCCTCACTCTCTCCCTTTCTTCCTTGCTTGCTTTCTCCCTTTCTTTCTTTCTTTCTTTCTTTCTTTCTATTTTGTCTGGGATAGCTGTGGGAATTATTCACACTCATTATATTTTCCTCCCTCTGATAATCCTCACACTCCTCCACTAAGGAGATCACAGTGGTCTGGGGCCAACAGGTTTTTGTGCAAACAGATATTCTGATATTCATACATGTATCCATCCATTTATTCTTTCCACAAGCTTCTACCCTGTTGGTAAAGTGATGCAATAATAAATACTGGGGTCAGACATATGTGATTGTGATCCTTTATTAACTATGTAAACACAGGCATGTTACCTAATCAAGGGAATACCAGCATCTTTAGCCGAACAAAACATGCTGTAACGATTAAGGGATACCGCATATGGAAAGTGCCTAGAACAGTGAGTGCCTTTATCACTGGTACACGTTCTTCAAATAGTAACTTTAAAAATAAGGGGAAGACTTACAGAGAGAAAATGAAGGAGTTTTAGTCAAAGAAATTATACAGTTTCTATTTTTGCCATTAGCCATGTGAATTTGGTAAAATAATCTATCTCAAGTTTATTTTCTAAATGGCCTTAACCATAATATCGACCCCCGAAACTATTGTGATATGTGAGATAAAGCCAGACAAACCTCCCAGCACAAAGTACATAAACACCTATACCCATTATTAGATTACTGTTATTGGGAACCGATTATGTTGGTGACAGACTAAGTGAAGAAAGAATATGCTCTAAGGCCCTGAACAGAGACATGTGACATCACAAGGGCTGTGACAGCATCTTACTCTTCAGGGGGGAATCTGAAAATGTCCACAGTGAGTTACAGATTGACTTCAGGTCATCGAGCCCAAAGAGAAAGCAGGACTCCCAAAAGAGATCCCCAAACTCTGGAGAAGACAGAGATTATAAGGTTCAGTTCAACTTAATAAACACCTCCTTTCTGTGTGACCCGGCCATTATGCTAGGTGCTGTGACTAGAAAGATGGGAGCGACTAATTTTCCTCAAATGTGCTAGAGTGCTTAATTTGAGGTACGTATCCTAGAACACTGGTTAGAGAGCTTAATTCTGAAGAAATGGGAGGAGAATAAACACTGCAGAGAACATGGGATTTGGGGATCAAAGAAACAGGCATTCACAAATTGCACAAGGAAAGAAAGGATGTATGCAGAGAGAGAAAAAATGAAAGCGAAAGAGTTGGAGATTTCATAGTATCCTCAGGGAAGACTTAAGAACATACACCCTACTGAGATTCTGCACTCTATTCTCCATGCAGCAGGGTCTCTATGCAGCAACACCATGATTAGAATTGCATTTTCAAAAGATGATTCTGAGAGTAGTGAATCAGAAAAAGGGGTTTAGGAGAAGGTGGACCCAGACAAGGGGTCACTTGTTTCTTACAGAAACATTTATTAACTACCAGCTAAATATGCGAGATGGGTGCTAAGGATTCAAAAGTAAACAGTAGGGTCAAGGCCTTGCTCATGTCTTGCGCATGGCTATAGAAGGATTAAGAACCAGGTGAATTGGGGCGCTTGAGTGGCTCAGTCTGTTAAGCATCGACTTTGGCTCAGGTCATGATCTCATGGCTTGTGAGTTCAAACCCTGCTTTGGGTGAGCTCGAGCCCTGCTCCAGGCTCCTCACTCTTTCTCCCTCTCTTTCTGCACCATGTGGGACTCTCTTTCTCTCTCTCTGCCCTTGTTCACTTGCATTCTCTCTCATAAATAAATACATAAATTTTTAAAAAAGAATGATGGTGAATTGTTTTGTTTTGTTTTGTTTTAACTTGGCCATGACGATGTAGAAAAGTACTTTTCAAACTTTGAAGTTGAAATACTCACAATG
Organism: Prionailurus viverrinus; assembly: GCF_022837055.1. Lineage (NCBI taxonomy): Eukaryota > Metazoa > Chordata > Mammalia > Carnivora > Felidae > Prionailurus > Prionailurus viverrinus. The sequence continues at coordinate 72,151,530 of NC_062573.1, read as the reverse complement.
GGTAAGGAAACTTGATGCATAACTTCAAAGGGATTGCTATGAGGGGTAGGTGTTTGCTTTGTCATTGCTTTCAATGTCCTCGTTAGAGTGATAACATGCAGATACATGGAATCTTAAACCTCTTTCCCCTCACTATTCTTATTTTTCATCCCTTATGAGCTTATCTCTGCCTTTAGTTCTTTTACAATACAGGCAAGCTCTTAGTTTTGGCCCTTGGTGCTTTAGATCTGATTCTCCTCCTCCTCCTCCTCCCCCCTCCCCCTTCCCCACCTGTTCCTCCTCCTCCTTCTTCCATTTTTTTTTTCTGACTTCCTCACTTCACTATCAGATTGACACCTTTAACTGAAATCATCCAGTGCCATTGCTACTGGTAAGATGCCACCCTTCCTAATGCAACTAAGACTTTCCATTTTAATTACAGAATGAGTTGCCAGATGTCACAGCAGTCAGAGTTCTTTAAATTAAGGTGGGACCTTTATGCTTAGAGGAAGCAAGGGGTCCATGCAAACAAATTGCAAATCATACTTAAAGCCAATTCTTCATTAATTATGGGCAATATTCACATTTCATTATTTGCATTAACACATTGGTATTAAAAATTTTAAATGGTGCAAAAGATTATACAGCAAAAAGTCCCTGTCTACTCCTGTTACCAAACACCCACCCTCCTTCAAGGGTGGGGGTAAAGGAGGGAAGTATCCCTAGTCCCTCCACTGTCCTTCCAGAATATTTTACGCATATAGCAGCAACAAAATAGAGACTATTTTACTTTTATAAACTATATATAGGGTTGTTTACAGTTTGTTCATCACTGTGCTTTTTTCACATAATAATGAAGAGTGTTTTCACTTTTTTTTTACAGCTGCATAATGTTCTCTTTTATGTGTGCATCATAAATATAACAGTTAAGTTATATTTAGGGACTGCAGTTGGAAAAAATATGAAAGTTTTATCAATAGTCCCTTTTGGGTCCTAAACTGAACAGAGTTATTTGAGATGATAAGCTGAAAAATTAGAAAAGCTCTATGTTCTCCTGAACACTACCAACTAGACAAACAGTCCTACACGTTTGTGCAGTCAGACCTTGAAACACATCAGGAAATTGCCAAACCCCAACACTCAAAAACTGAATGTTACAATACTAACAAACTCACCTATTCCTTTATGAAAAGGTTCTCCACTGATGGATGTTTATCTTTAGAGTATTAAGCACAAATGGTTGAAAACAGAAAGTTACAGAATTTAATTAATATCTGCCTTTTAAAAATAAAACTCTTCAGGAGTATCTCCTCAATACACAATGTGTTTAAGGTTTGTGCCTCTGTGTTTCTGCTCAAAAGGCTACAGTGATTCACAAAAATTAATCTGTATCACACACAATTAACAAATTTTCACTAGATATTTTCACAAACATTATTTAATTTTGACATACACACTTCTTTTTTTCTATTCTTGGGCATTGTTTCTCAACGTTACTATTAATCGAGATACATTAAGGCTTTTAGAAATCCCCAAACCTACAAACTCCAAATAGTTTTAACACTGCTAAATATAATACCCATTTCATAGCTCCTAATTTTCTGGGTCTCACAACAGGATAGTATTTTCATTAATTCCTCGCCTCCAGCTTATCTTCAACCATAATTCTGTTTTACTTAACTACATTTAAAAGAATCCCTTTTAGCACTAGGGAAAACTTCACACAAGCCAAGTAATTTTCAATGTGGCTTACTTAAAAAAAAGAAGAGGGGGGTACGACACTCAAATGGCTTTTAATGTTATTATTAAATGACCTTAAGTCAGTAATTATTTGAATAAATAAACATTCATTTCTTCTCTGCCAATATTTACAAGCAGATGTTTGTTGTATCAATGCCAAATTGATTAAATGTAGGTTGGGTAGGGCTAACTCATTTAGTTCAGCCATTATACAAGTGTTCATCAATAAACCATGTTAGCATAATTTTTCTAGGTAATTTGGGGGAAAATATTAATTTCCCTTAATGTCCTCACACTTAAATCATCAATAGCCCTTACCATCACCTCCACTCAGTCACCAAACATATGCGCGCACGCGCCCACACACACACACACACACACACACACACACACACACAAAATCCACTGTGCCTCAGTAAAGTTTTACTTAATAGTTGTGGATACAGGAGAGGATGCAAACACAAAGCCCCTACAGGTAAGTTATATTTGGAAACAAAATATATAAATTTGATAGCCCTTTTCTTTGTCTTGTAAACATTCGGTTCCAGTACACCCACGGGGGAAAAAAGTGATATGGAAAAACAATTGTAGATTATTTGAATAGTAAACTAAAACCCATAGAATGTCACCAAAAAGAAAACAAACCAAAACAGTGAAAGGGCTGATATGTTCTGCATTTACACACGAAGAATTTCAGGGACTTAATTTTTCAGGAAAAGAAAAACAGGTTAGGAGATTGCTTCACTCCGTTTTCCAAGTATAGAAATTAACTCCAGCAAGCCTGAGACACTAGTTCAGCGGACAGAAAGCCGGCTAGACCCAGGATTTCAAGAAAAGACTTAAAAATGGTGTTAGCACTCAAATATCATCTGAATCTGTTGACTTGTTTGTTTTGTTTGGTTTTTACCAGTAAGAGTTGGAACAAAACAAAGGTTTTCACACCGGTACCAGTGCGCTACTGAGCAGCTAGGTTTGAGATGTCCCACCTCCACAGGGATGACTACATCAAAGTCTTTTTTTTAAATCCCTTTACCATATGTACCTTTAAGTAACGTTTCACTTGAATAAAACATCTAGTCCAGTGAGCATGAAAATCACTAGATAAAGCCTCTTTCCACTCAAGGATCTAAATGTTCTGTAGCTCTCTAATCAGGCAAACTCACAGTTGTGTACAAAGCAACATTTTGATTTACAACTTGGAAAAATTGAAGAGTGACCTACTGAGTGAAGGTGAGGCCAAGGAACTGGGGAACATCAGCCACATTTTTGCCGCCATTTATTCTCCGCTACGTAACCCTAACGGATTTGTAAAGGGTCAGCGTTTATAAAATGTAGACCAAATCCCCCTTTAAAATCTTCAGAGGCTACTGGTTACTCTTGGATAAAATTTATTCTCCATGGCCCAGATAAAGGACGTTCTGTGGCCTGGGCGGAGGCCTGCCTCTAGCCTTAATATCCATCACACCCTACAAAGGCCCCACTTTCCAACCTCCTTAAGCTACTACACCTACAGTTATTGGGACTCGCCATGCTTTTTACTCGTCACACCTTTGCACATGCTCATACATGCTCCTGCTTCTTCCTAAACTCCCACTTCCCTGATTCCTCCTTCTTTTTATGTATAATCAGGGAAGATTTGGGCTAAGGGATTTTATTCCTTTCAGGAATCATCCTCTGACTTTCTTCTCCATAGGCTGGATTAAACGCCTCTCAAAGTGGTGATCATAAAACCTAAATTTACCTCTGGCAATGTGCTTATCCTTCTGAGTTGTGATTTTGTTTAAATTGCCTTTGTCATGGGCCGCCTGGTTGCCTCAGTTGGTTAAGCCTTGGACGCTTGATTTCATGCTCTAGTGGTTTGTGAGTTCAAGCCCCATGTCAGGCTCTGCTCTGACAGTGCAGAGCCTGCTTGGAATTCTCTCTCTCTCTCTGTCTGTCTCTCTCTCTCTGTCTCTCCCTGAAAATAAAATTTAAAAGATGTTCCCAGAATAAATGAATGAAGAGATAGTTAAGGATTACATACTCTGAAGTTATTAAGATCAACAGGCCAAAGAATAATGGTTTGTGAGGCTTTTATATTCATACTGCACTAACTGCAGCAATTTTCAGCTGGGACATAACCATGCACCTGTCAATTCTAAGATACAGATTAAAAAAATATTTTAGTATTTCTAATATCTATTGGTATTGGTTATTGCCATTGCCTGTCCTTCAGTAAAAATAAAAATGGCTACGTCAAAATTTGCAGATTGCCAGTCAGTAGCTTGAAAGAAATCTCAGAGACAATTGTGAAGCACTGTTTTATCCCCTAAAAACCAGGTAGTTGCAGGGAAGGGCTGGGAATGGGTGAATTGGAGGGGTCTGTCATTATCGATGACTGATCAAAAGTGGCCCACCTCCAGATAACCACAAAACTGATTTAAGGGTACTGCCTTGATGACAGTTCTCTCTGAAATAATTCAAGAAACATCTTTTGTTAAGTAGAAAACCACAGGCCTACAATGATGTCACTTATGCCAAATCACCAAACTGGAGTTTAACACCTAATCTAACAGCAATTTGAAATGTAAGTCTTCTGGCCAGTCAGGAATCAGCACCAGTGAGGTCATCTGTCAAAAAGCCCTTCCAATCCCTCAAAAGGAGATGAGGTAATCCACCTGAAAGGCCTCTAGCCCTTTCACCCCGGGGAAGGTGACTTTGCTTGGAACAGACAACTTTCTTACCTCACCCTTGTATCCATAAAAATCTTCCATTTTGTACCACTTGTCAGAGCTCCCCTCTGAGGGGATGGGATAGGATGCTGACTGATTCATGAATCGTTTAATGAAGCCAATCAGACCCTCAAATGTACTCAGTAGAATTTTGTCTTTTAACAACTTGATGGGACAGAAGACCATATTGTATGGGGAAAAGTGGACAGCAGTATTCTCAATTGAAAAGAGATTTTAAATGTGGATACCTTAAATACTGTAAACCAATTTATTTCACTTACATTTTTTATATGTGCTCAAAGCAAATACTCATTTCTAATTGATTATGAAATGGTTCCTTCAGTAAGGATAAAGTAAAAATTCTGACTTACAGAAAGTGCTATATCAAATTTAATTAGCCGTGTTTTGTTGTTTTTTTTCCTCTGTTAGTGATACACGAAATAATGGTGGGATTTCTGATCAATGGTACTTTAGGCTTAATTTTATGGAGTCAATTATGGGACAAGGCAATAGGTCAACATCTAAAATTTGGGCACTTTTGTTATTTATAAGTGATTTAGGTTCACAGCTTAGGCTTGGTTAAGTTGTCCTATACTTTGTTAAATTACTTCTCAGTTTCTCATATTTAACCTAAACTATCAGTGAGATTGAATGGATCATGTGTTTTGTTGTTGTTGTTGTTGTTGTTGTTGTTGTTGTTTACCACTCAAAAGAGATTGTGGAGATGACATGTTGTATTTTTACTCAAATTTGAAGTCGTGATATAGAAGTAAATATGCCAAAGCGGAGAGTTTCATTAGGCACTAGCATGAAACAGAACATGGACATTTTAGCTACTAGTATTTCAAGTCAATATACCCATCCACATATCAGATTCACTTTACTTATCCAAATCTGCTTTAATTTCCTTACCACCCGTTGAGAAAAATCCATTTTTTTTTTGTAGCCTTTTAATGCCTTGGTTGTTTGTCTTTCAGCACAGGGATAATTCACTGGCAGTGAATAGTTGGGATAGAAATCCTGGTGCATTTCTCCTAAGCATATGCTGCATGTGGCACAGCACTTCATATTGTGAAAGGAGATATATTTAATGGATGATTCATACCATTTTTTTAAATAAAAAGGAAGTAGCTTTCTTTCAAGTACAAAGGACTTGGAATGAAATTTTAAAGAAAAACAACAAAAATACATGTAAAACTCACCTGGTAAATAAGATTTTTAACAGGCATATAGCTGTTGTCTTGTTTTTTTCATCTTTAGACCTATGTGATTAATAATTCAAAGTTTGCATTTGGATTAATTTTGCTGGAAACATTTCTAAATGAAGATACTGTAAATAAAGATATTTGAGTGCCCCCAATAGCGCACTTTGTTATCAAAAGATATGGCAAATAAAATAATTGCTAGAAGAGCTAAAAGTCATAATCAAGATTGCAAAATCCCCAGAGATTGTGTGTGTGTGTGTGTGTGTGTGTGTGTGTGTGTGTGTGTGACTTTAAAGAAGGAAGATATCCCATCTTCAATGGGAACCAAATTATCTAGAGCTGGTTCTTTAGTGGGGTCACCAGTGGACCAATTGTAGTCAGGCAATGTTTTCCTTCCGTGAAGACACTGCCTTTTCCCTTTCCCACTGCTGCCTCTCTGTGCCAATGCTACCCTTCAGCTTGCATTCACTCACTAACCCCAAACACCTTATTTAAATTTCAGACAGAGAATGGACTTAAGTTTAAGAGTTTAAGACCTGGATTGCCTTCATTTTGATTGCATTTCACAACCACTCTTTCTTCTCTTGCTAACATTTTGATATTTATTATGTTTGGGACACAAACTGTTTTTATTCATAGAAAACATTATAGTAAAACCTTGGATTGCGAGTAACTTGTTCTGCAAATGTTCCACGAGAAGAGCAAACATTTCTGATAAATTTTAACTTGGTAAACAAGCGATGTCTTGCAATACAACTAGTGTGCGAGGCCGAATGTTACATGATCACAACTGAGGCAATGGGTCTTGAAATTCACTTTGATATACAAGTGCTTTGGATTACAAGCATGTTTCTGGAACGAATTATGCTCACAAACCAAGGTTTTACTGTTTTTTATTATTTTGATTACAGGAAAGGAAAAAAGTGTCTCCCAATGCTTCTTTTTGAAAAAAAAAATTAAGTTTATTCATTTTGAGAGAGAGAGAGTGCAAGCAGGGTATGTGCTATCCACACGAAACCCAGTGTGGGGCTCGAACCCATGAACAGTAAGATCATGACCTGAACCAAAACCAAGAGTCTGATGCTTAACTAACTGAGCCACCCAGGTGCCCCCCAATGCCTCTTTTCGGAAAATGTACAAACACACATATGCATGTGTGTATATATAAGGTATGAAATGTCTCAAAAGCATATTACGGATTTTCTGAATGACAAAGGAAATAGTAGATAAAAGTGCATTAATCCTACCATGTGACTTCTATCCTGCAAAAGCAGTTCTCTGAAAGTACACCTCTTTACAATGTATAATCTGAGTTAACATTCATTTAGTATTTACTATGTACCAGATACTACTCTAAATTCTTCATATATTAAATTATTTAATGTTGACAGTGTACCTATTTTATACTCAAAGAAACTGAGATGCTGGGAAGCATACAGTTAATAAGTAGAAATCATGAGATTTGAAGACAGTCTGAGAAGAACCCTTACTTTTATTCACCATACCACAACATCTTAGTTATTCTAGACTCATCTATCATTAGTTATTCTAGATCTCAACTTGTCTGGCTTTCATCTAATTACTAAACATCTCCTGTTTTCTAGATACTTTCTAAGGACCTTTCCATCTTCTAGCTTTAAAGCCACATACCTGAGAGGTTGAGCAGCAGAACCTGCAAAATGTGACTGCTCAGGAAAGGAAACACATGCCTGAGGAAAGATACTATATCCCCATCACAGGAAAGATACTATTGCCCCATTACATATCGCTTGTCTTCTGAGGTTCTGCCCCACAACAGACAAAGAAGTATATTACGAACTTCTAATCCTTAAGAATGATTATTCCAATACATAGCAGGCAGTTAAAACACATTATTAGACACTCCGTTCCAGGTATAAACACTAAACACAAGGGATGACCAGAGGTGATCACTCAATTTTGGGAGGGAGTGGTCAATGCATTTAATTCACTCTCCTTGTTCTGACTTCAGAGGATGTATTTGGTCTGTGTGACCATACTCTCAATCTCTACTTTCTTTTTTTTTTTAAATCTTTATTTATTTTTGAGAGAGAGAGAGAGACAGAGTGTGAGTGGGGTAAGAACAGAGAGAGAAGGAGACATATGATCCGAAGCAGGCTCCAGGCTCCGAGCTGTCAGCACAAAGCCTGATGCGGGGCTCGAACTCACGAACCACAAGATTATGACCTAAGCTGAAGTCAGACGCTCAACCAACTGAGCCACCCAGGCACCCCTAAAACTCTATGTCTAAACTATGATCACTCAAAACGATAACGGTACGTTTGAGTAAATTAAATTATACCCAAACATAACAATCTGCAATTTTATTTCATAGTCAAAGAAGAGTTGAACACTAAGTGCATAGGAAACAAATGAAACATTATTTCTCTTACATTGTGACTTTTTTTTTACTGGAAAAGAAAGTTTTTGTTTCAAATGGGAACCCTAATTTATTAAAGCTATGACTGCAAAAAAACCCCCAGAAAATGCTTAGATCTAATGTATATGTGTGAAAGTAGCATAATGATAGGGTTTACCAAATACAGGACCTTAAAATCCTATTACACTTAGTACTTTTGGTAGTAATATAAATTTTCTAAGGAAGGTAATATTAGGATCTGAAGTGACAGATTAATGATACCTCCTCTCCAGCATTCATTTTATACCAACTGAAAAGTAGAATACAGGTCAAGAAAACAGCACTGGCATTAGTGGATAATTTTAGACAGTGCAGTTTATATGGGTGGTACTGATGAGCTGTGGGGTTACTTTCAGAGATGTTCTTGAAGAATTCAAGCATCAGACGAGAATAGAGACAAGACAACTTTCATATTCCTTTCAATCATGTGATGACTGATTCTAAACCCAATATGTTCACTGGATTATTTGATATTCTCCATACTCATGAATAAATTATCATGCTTTGGGGCACTTAGAAATATGAAAGATAATAAAACGGTATATAAACAAACAGAAATCCATAATTTTATTCAGCATAAATATAATACCTACCATCAAATCATTTTTAAGTTGTAGAGAGTAAGATATCAAGCAAGTAACAAAAAATATTAACCTCAACCTAATGTACTGACTTGAGGGACAAGACGATATCAGTAAAGATAGAAATGATGGTGGGTTGCGGTAAAGGGAGATGCCTCATACTGGATAAGAGTTTCAATCTAAAGCACAGAGGAGGAGGTCTGAGAGGGGAACAGAACAAGGAAACAAATGTTCAGATATGCACACAGTGTATGCTCGATACGTACCTGATGAATGAGTCAAGGGACACTTGTAAAGGACAGGGAATGATTTAGGCTGGGATAGAGGATCCATGATGAGGACAAAGAGTAGCCTGGACCATGTAAGGTGAAAACGGACTTACAGGTGCTTGAATGGCAAAAAGAGAAAAGCCCCTTTTACTCCTGAATGGGTCTTACACAAAGAAGCTATTGTAACAATATTGTCCTAGAGGGGAAAATCTAGAGATGAATAAGAAACAGAAAGGCTATAATAGCAATGCAGGTATGAAATAATGAAGACCTAGAAAAAACGGGCAGAGGTTTAGATATAAAAGAGGGTGAATCTGAGAGACACTGGGGGACCAGAGACTCTACAATGGGTCTGGCAGCCTATGCTTGTAGAATTGGCATTAACTGGAAAGTCCTCATTAGGACCTGAATCTTTGAAAATAGATGATTTATGAATTTATAAGAAAGCTAGAGATGCAGTTCTGGATATTTTTTCTAACCTGTGAAACATGAAATCTTGTTACAACTGAGAGAAAGAAAGTTCTCTGGCCAGGAACAGAACTTGTTTATTTTCTGTCTCCTTTTTGCTTCCAACTAGTTTCAATAAGTATGAGTGCAGTTGTAACTAAACAGGGAAAGACAGACCTTCAGGGTGTTCAAATCCATACGGAAAACGATCAGATATTCTAGACTTAACCAAAGGTTCCAGTTGGCTTTTCTTTTTTTTTTTTTAATTTTTTTTTCAATGTTTATTTATTTTTGGGACAGAGAGAGACAGAGCATGAACGGGGGAGGGGCAGAGAGAGAGGGAGACACAGAATCGGAAACAGCTCCAGGCTCTGAGCCATCAGCCCAGAGCCCGACGCGGGGCTCGAACTCACGGACCGCGAGATCGTGACCTGGCTGAAGTCGGATGCTTAACCGACTGCGCCACCCAGGCGCCCCTCCAGTTGGCTTTTCAAGATGCATAGAAGACTGAGGTGCATGCCATTCATAAAGTGGGGTGTCTACAATTATTCAAAGGATACTTAGACTCTCACTGGAGTTAAAAGTGTCAGAAATGATAACTGTGTCTTTTCATCTTAAATGAAGCAAGTATAAATAGCACCTGATCATTTATATTTTTTTGTAAATACCTCCTTCCCATCATGTAGTTATATTTATGATACAACCTATGTTATTACCCCATGTATCTGACCAAAAATATTCGTATTGCGGGGCACCTGGGTGGCTCAGTCGGTTAAGCATACAACTTCAGCTCAGGTCATGATCTCGCGGTTCATGAGTTTGGGCCCCGCATTGGGGCTGACAGCTCAGAGCCTTGAGCCTGCTTCAGATTCTGTGTCTCCCTCTCTCTCTACCCCTTCCCTGCTTGTTCTCTCTCTCAAAAGTAAACATTAAAATTTTTTTAAAAAATATATTCATATTGGATCTGATTTGTATAAGTCTGCCAAAAATATATGGTCCCTTCTTTGCTAAAAGCAATTTGGTTATATTTGCAAAGGAAAGGTTCTACTCTGCTCTTAAGTAATCTTCACAAGTATGATACAATTTATCACAATTGTCAGAGACAAAGGGAATGCGCTTGCACAGCCATAAGCTTTAAATTATAAGAAATAATCCTAGATTTCAATTCTATGCAATTTGTAACATTTATGCATATATTATACAGTTCTCTGATTAGTTTTAGTTTCATTCATTCATTCATTCATTCATTTTCATTCATAATTTGCCTGAGTAAAGTTTTAAGTACTTCTAACTTTTTAAAATGTGATCTTTTTAAATATGATCTAAGGTTTTAAAAATGTGAGCCAACTGTGCTAAGGATTTTAATATTTTAATTTTTATTAACAAAGTTTAAATCTGGAGAAAAGGATTTTCAGTGCGTATTTCCCTCCATCCTTACATCTGCCAACTGATTAAATTATGCTGATGAGACAGTAGCTCCTATAAAACCAGCACTGGGCATTTTTCGATAAATGGAAACAAAAGTCTGTCAATTTGGTACTTGTCAATTTGCATTCTTGTAAACAACAACAATAACAAGGGGTAGGAAGAGCTAAGGTGGAAAATGTGCAATTTCAAAATTGTCTTAGTCGGGGTAGTATTCTGCAGCTCATTGGTAAGGTCAGCTGACACAGGATTTCAAGGCAATTAGAGTAATTCAAACCGCAGAACATCCCCATGGGCTAGTTTGGAGGTACCTTGGAAAGATGCTCTTTTCTTCCCGCTAACCCCGGTTGCTGCCACATCTAGCAGCTGCTTTCTTTTTGACAATTCGTCACTCCTGAAAAATGTTTGCAAGCAGTTTGGATAATTTCCAATTCATTCTTGCAGGAAATGAGGATTTGCTTCCTCACTTGGGATACCTGCTGCTAGGTTTATTCACTAATAAGCATGATAAATGTTTTAGCCTTTGATCAGTGCTAATTTAACAAGTAAGTTCCCCAGAAAAAAAAGTCTTTGAGGCTCAGAGGCTCAAGACGGCACACGAGTTGGAAATATGATTGATTGTGTTGCTGTGAGAAATTTCCATAAAAAACTTTTATCACACTGCTATGTTCTGAACAATTAAATCAAAAATGAAAGATAGTTACCCTCCAAAGAAGGACAGAGGCAGCCCAGCAAACTTCATAAGACACTGAAAAAAACAAACAAACAAAAAAACAGCTCAGGCTAATCTTCTGGGGAAATATCAGTCTTTTCAAATTCCATCCACATTACTTTATCTATTTCTTTATCCTCATCCAGACCATCCCCTTCACACAAGATTCTTTTTTCTCCCCCCTTGCCAGACCTATAATTAATACTTTTATTTCTTTAAAAAATTTTGTAACGTTTATTCATTTATTTATTTATTTATTTTTTTTGAGAGAGACACAGAGAGCACAAGCAGGGGAGAGGCAGAGAGAGAGGGAGGCACAGAATCCGAAGCAGGCTCTAGGCTCCCAGCTGTCAGCACAGAGCCCGACGCAGGGCTCGAACCCACGAACCCTGAGATCATGACCTTAGCCAAAGTCAGGAGACTCGACCGAATGAGCCACCCAGGCGCCCTTATAATTAATACTTTAAATAAACTTTAACGTGGTATGTCTTATGAAAACCGAACAAACCAAAAGGTGGAGAAATAGATGTCTGCGAGTTGTGCCTTTAGAAGTTACTGCTGTCAGAAAGACTCAGACAAAACCTACTGCCTAAATACTAGAAATTACTATTTGTTAATTGAAGAGCAGTCCACATATCCATTCACCCAAATAGACACCAAAAGTGAACAAACACAGAAAATGCCAAGTTCTCTTGGTTCCAAACCAAGTTTTTGAACTCTCTCTAGCATGAGACCATACAGTTTTTTTTTCCACCATATGGAGAAATTATGTTTTCAGTTTACCATGAAGAAGTAATCTGAACTGCTACCTTAAATCAGTTATTGAGAACAGCAAGGGTTGTTTTATTAACTGCACTTCCAAAGCACGTTTGGAAATGTCTAATTTTTGTAAAATAAAAGATACGCAACCAAATGAGTCATCCCCTTGTCATTGAATTCACTCAGCAAAATGCTCTCTGTGGGAGAAACAGGCATAGGGATACAGGGGTCTGTAGAATGTAGTCACCAGTAAGAACCATTTTCTGTTATTAAGGTTTGGACTACAGGATGACAACATTGAGAAGTAATTCCATTTAAAAGAAGAATCTGAAAAGTAAAGAGGAGAGAGAAAACCACCATCATGATCCAATGATATAAGGGTAGCTCAAAATATTAAGACGATACAGGCACTGTTTACCACATACAGGCATACACAGTAGTAAAGTTTAGAAACAGAGAATAGTGGCTACTTTATTCAGTAAAGGAGGCAAATTGTATCAAAAAAGGTTATAAAGAGGGCTCTTCTTGTATCTGCGTTTTATTTTCAGAAAAACAATCAGAACACTTTTTTTTTCTAATCTTAATGGTAGGTAGCCACATAGGTGTTCATTATTTTTTTTCTGAACTTTTCTGAAGGTTTGAATATTCCATAATAATATATAAAATATTAAATGTATTACAGTTTATACAACAATTATTCTGATTTGAAAAAAGAAAAGGCTGGGAGGTTGCTAGATTGGGGAAATGTTCTAAATTTATTACATTCCTTTGACTAATTTGACCATATTTCACATTTTATCCTATGGGAAAGATGGAAAAACATGGGGTTGAAAAGTTTATAATCAAAACATCTGTCTTTTTTCGATAACCAGTTTGCCTAAAATTGTGTGTTTATTTATATATATATAACCTGCCAAAAGGATATACAGATAACTTTCCTAGCTTATATTGGAGCTGTGATACTATATTTTGATATTATGTAATAAGAAATGTTTAAAAAAAACTATTCATATATACTCTGGATGAGAAAACTTAGTTTTAGGGGGTTATTAGGTCCCTAAATGCCATTATGAAATATGTGAGGCTTTAGCATATGGAAGGTGAGTAGAAAAATAAGTTAATCCTAAATATAAAATTAACATCAGTTGGTGAAAGTTACAATTAGATATATTTTGGTTTGGCACAAAACTCTAAGACCATTCTGGTAATTCAATAATAAGACATTTTCCCTTATGAATTAGTGAGTTGTTAAAATGTATCACAATATATAGCACTTTGCATTCTCAGGGTCTATGAGTCAATGTTATTATTTGTTTATTTATAAATGAATATACTATGTAGTGTTTAAGATTTTTAAAATAATTTTTAATTAATTTATTTATTTGGGGAAGGGGCAAAGAGAGAGGGAGGGAGAGAGAATCCCAAGCAGGCTCCACTCTGTCAGTGCAGCGATGTCTCTGGTCCTTATGAATTTTATTGTATTGCCTCTTTATATTTAAATTTTTTTTCCAACATTTTTATTTATTTTGGGGACAGAGAGAGACAGAGCATGAACGGGGGAGGGGCAGAGAGAGAGGGAGACACAGAATCGGAAACAGGCTCCAGGCTCTGAGCCATCAGCTCAGAGCCCGACGCGGGGCTCGAACTCCCGTACCGCGAGATCGTGACCTGGCTGAAGTCGGACGCTTAACCGACTGCGCCACCCAGGCGCCCCGCCTCTTTATATTTAAATATCTTCCGAATGACAGCATTAAAATGATTGTTAGAATCTTTGCTACTGATAAAACAAAGAAAAACAACAAATTTTTAAAAACCCACAAAACTCTGGGGCGCCTGGGTGGCGCAGTCGGTTAAGCGTCCGACTTCAGCCAGGTCACCATCTCGCGGTCCGGGAGTTCGAGCCCCGCGTCAGGCTCTGGGCTGATGGCTCAGAGCCTGGAGCCTGTTTCCGATTCTGTGTCTCCCTCTCTCTCTGCCCCTCCCCCGTTCATGCTCTGTCTCTCTCTGTCCCAAAAATAAATAAACGTTGAAAAAAAAAATTAAAAAAAAAACCCACAAAACTCTTCCACAGTATGTATATCCTTTCATCGTTTCTCTTTCTCTTTTTTCATCTTTCCTTCACCAAACATCTTAAAAGTGTATTCTACCCTCTCTCATTTAGCTCAACTTTCTATAGTCTGTCTTCTGGCTTCACTACTCAGCGCGAAAACATGGTGAAGGCTGCCAGTGACTTCGGGAATCCAATGACCTTCTTGTACACTAACTCCTCCTGACCATATCTTCAGCATTATTTTTTTTTTCTTATTTACTATCTTGATACTAGACTCTGTCTCTTACTCTGTCCTATTGACTTCGAGTTCACGTATTTTCTTCTCAACCTTTCTGATCAGCTTTTATCCATCTCATTTGCTGCCTTGTCTTCTGAAAGTCTCTCAAAAATAAAAGCTCTTAAGCTCATCTTTGGCACTCTGGAAAATCCATGGACTCAACAATGAGCATGATGTAGGCAAAATCTAAACAGAGAGCACAAATCTCACCCATGCTGAATTTCAGTGTTCCCCTTTCAATTTGTTCTCCCACCAGCACATCAAATTCCTCACACAAATGTTACGCACAGCCTGTTCTCTCTTCCTCTTCAGCCTTGCTCGCCTTCTTTCAACTGCTACACTTAGCTTTAAGGACATCTGGAACTCTCCCATCTCTCTTGCCTCCTGACAACACTCAGGTTCCCCATCTCTAGCCATTCTGTTTGGTTTCCTGCTCAAACATTCATTCTCCCCACTTGAACCGCTATTACTCAAGTCCAAGTCCTTTTCACCTTTCAACTTCTTTAACTGATTTGCATAAATCCATTTCTCTTTTCATTCTGATTAGAAAGTGTCTCCATTCTAATTATAAGATTCTTTCACAATAATATTCTGAAGTTGTTCCACTCATATTAATTCCATGATTGAAAAAACAAAAAAGTGTCAGGTCCCTTCTCTGCATAGAGAATAAAGTACCAAGTCTTTGACCTGGAGAGTAAGGCTTGCGATGATACTGACCCCAAATATTTTGTCAAAGTTTTTTTTTCAACTGTTCTCTAATGTATTCCATGTTATTTTCACTCTGTCTCATTTCATGTTTTCTTATTCTTTCTCCACATCAGCATGTGATTTAAAACCAAAAATGTCCTTGGTCTATTTCTTCTTTCTTGTGTCACAAAATCACCCGCACATAGGAAATGCTTGATAAATATTTCTTTCCTTTTTTCTTTCTTTCTTTTTTTCTTTGCTTAACTATCTTTTTAAAAATTTTTTTAGTATTTAAAAATTTTTCTTTTACGTTTCTTTCAGGTTTTATTTGGATTCCCATTAGTTAACATACAATATAACATTAGTTTCGGGAGCAGAATTCAGAGATACATCACTTAACCTCTAACACCCAGTGCTCCTCACAACAAGTGCCCTCCTTATTACCCATCACCCATTTAACACATCCACCTCCCCTAGTTTGCCCTCTATAGTGAAGAGTCTGTTTTACAGTTTGACAGTTTGTCTCTGTCTTCCCCCCGCCCCCCATGTTCATCTGTTCCATTGCTTAAATTCCACACATGAGTGAAATCATATGGTATTTGTCTTTCCTTAACGGACTTACTTCACTTAGCATAAATATTTCTTTCTTAAGTTAGTATGTTAATAACATGGATAAAATACCAGCCAGACTATGAACTTGAGGTTGCACAGTATTTTTTAAGCTAGCATTTTACTTTTAACATCATTTATTGCAATGAGATTTGAGTTTTCCAACATGTAAGTATTATTACAATTTTCTCTCTGAATTATAATATCTTTCCAATTACTGGAGTGCTGGAACATATTTAACCTAACAGACCCCTCCAGGGAGCAGAGGTAGAAAGGCACTAGAGGTTCATTACATGAACACTTTCATACATGTCGTGGTACCCTCCTGAGGAGCTCAGTGGCAAGGCTAATCCTGTTGTAAGAGCTCATTGACAACAGATGCTGCAATTGAGATGAGTTTCCAAAGGTTAATGAGTTATACACACAACTATAAATAGCATCATGTTTTCCTTCAGCATCCAGTTTTTCGGTAAGAGAGAGTCTTCATGTGGAGTTTCTCTACAAAGGAATTTTCCATAAGAGTTCACCGCTAGGGGGGCTTTTGAGTCAAGGAGCATTTGATGAGAAGTGAGTACATTGTAATGAGTGTAAATTACTGATAGTGACAATGGTAGAGATTTTATGTCTAGAGATCCTGTTCACCCTGAAAATACTGGAGGGGTTACCTTACAAAGCTCTAGTCTTTTGATGGTACCTTCACCATTTCTCAGCTTGTGCCACGTTGAGCATAAAGCGTGAGATACTTTTGATTTAGTGATTCTAAAATTTTAGATGGCATCAGAATCACTTGGTGGGTTTGTTCAAACACTTCAAGGGCAGGGAGCGAGTTGGGAGGTACCCCCAAAGTTTTTTTTTTAATTAGCATGTCTTCAGTGGGGTATACAAATTTGTATTCGGTGAGATTCAATAATTTGAATTTCTACTATGCTCTTACATGATATTGTTGCCGCTGGTCTGAGGACCACACTTGAGGACCACTGTTCCAGTCCCTAGTCCTCAAACTTGGTTGTATGTTGAAACTACCCAGAGAGCTTTAACCACCACCCCTCAACTTCCCCTTCTCATCCCACCCCAACTTCCTGAGATCCTGAATGGTATAGGGTGTGGCCTAGTCATAGGGATTTTTTAATTCAGGTGATTCATGATTGCAGGTGTGGTCCACCGCATTAGTCTCGGAGGGGTTATTTTAGGTAGAGATTAGGAAGTCAGCCTCTGAAGCTGAACAACAGGGACAGGATATGATGCAGATAAATAAAGAGAATGCCAGGGCGCCTGGGTGGCGCAGTCGGTTAAGCGTCCGACTTCAGCCAGGTCACGATCTCGCGGTCCGGGAGTTCGAGCCCCGCATCGGGCTCTGGGCTGATGGCTCAGAGCCTGGAGCCTGTTTCCGATTCTGTGTCTCCCTCTATCTCTGCCCCTCCCCCGTTCATGCTCTGTCTCTCTCTGTCCCAAAAATAAAATAAAAAACGTTGAAAAAAAAAATAGAATGCCACACTGGCAGCTTACTGCTAGTCCACATTAGTAAAATTCCTTATGGGTCGATAAAAAGGGCCAAAAGAAAATCACACTGCCTATATGGAATGGCTACTGGTAACATTTTTTCATCTTTACAGCATCTAGTAAAACCAAACATAAAGTCATCATCTGTTCAGGAATTCAGAGAATCAAATTTCTTCAGGTTGATTCTCTTAGTTGTCTCATCCAGAGGTATTACTAAAGCACAGAGCACTGAGTACCACCTCCTGAGTTTCTGGGTGTAGGGCCCATGAATTTCATTTCTATTTCTAAGTTCCTAGGTGATGCTGAGGTTGTTGGTTGGGTACCAAAGTCTGAGAATAATTACTCTGGAAATGAGTTCAGCAAGACCTTCAATATAAAGGCAATTCTTGAGACTACCAAGCAACAAGACAAATTCTCTTGACAACCTCACCCAGTTGGTTCCAGGTTAACTAGGAATCATTAGTGAAGGTCACAGGGATATATGTGGATAAGATAAAGATAGCATATACTAACCTCCGTATTAACTAACTGCAAGCTTATTAAAAGCTTAATGTTATATGTTATACACTAATATTTTTATTTTAAATTATTGGAACAAAAAAAACCAGTCCTAAACACATCACACATATTAAATAACTAGATGAATTCTAATTTAGTCCAGATCCCTTTCATAACTCTTCAGAATTGATCTGGCTTTAATCCAAAGAAAGAAAAGATGACTAGTGCCAAGTGGTCCTTACCACTGTCATGATGCCAAACCAGCAGTTTTGTGGGTTTTTTTTTTTTTTGGTATCTAATATTGACTCTATTTTTTGAATAATTAGATGCTGAAATCTTTGAGAATGCCCAAATTTAAGAATGCTCTTTAGCACATAATTCACCTATTCATTAACTAATGAACTAGACGTTCTGCTAGGTAGAATGATAAGATAATCAATCTGATAATGATAAAATAATAATTTTAGATGGTAAAATGGCCAATTAAACATAGGAGACATTATGGCTACCTTTATGGATGTTAATAGGGAAGATATGCATTAATCAACTAATTCACTAAGTATATTACAAACTGTGATATTGCAGTGAGAAGGTTTATAAATAATTTACCTGTTACAGGGAGTGTTTGAATACTCAAAAAAAAAATACCCTGTGCTCTCAAAGCTGGTGAACATTAAAGGAGATAATGAACACAGTGAGTGGCACACTCAGCTTAGTGCCTGACACACAAGGCCAAGAAGGTTCAAACCTGTGTCTCAAGAAAATCACAAATCAATATATGTCACTGACGTTCAGTAATTATTCCTAGTGACTGCAAATAGGGATATTAAAGCTACATATGCTAAAGGTCTACCGTGCTTCACAAAGCTGATTTTTAAAAAGATAATTGCAATCTTGGTTAAAACTCTCTTTCACAGTGAGAGATTAAAGGCCAGATCTTTCATCTGGAAGTCAATATATATGAGAGTGACATTTTAGTAACAATAATGACTAACTGAGGTTAAACATTGTTAATACAATAGGTTGTACTCACATTTGCGCTTTAAATATAGTCAAGGATCCCAATAAATGTGTTGTCAAATGATTCATTATTAAATACATTAATGGCTTTATGAATAAGTAATATATAATAAGACAGATTTACAGTTCTACATTTTGATTCTTTCCACATACATTTATTTTATATTTACTGAAATTTTCATTGAAGTAAATTCAGACTGAGAAAGGCACAAAATTTAAGCATTATAGATCAATGAATTTTTACAAAATGCAGCCATTTAAAGAGATTTAGAAGATAATGCCTACATCTTTCCATTTAGTTATACCAATTTACACTCCGTATAGCAACAGATGAGAGTTGCAGTGGCTTTATATTCTTCCTAATTCTTGACATTATGTTTCATATTCATCATTCTGGTGAAGTACAGTAGCACTGAATTGTAGTTCTAATTTTTTATTTGCCTTTGGAGATTCTCTTTCTGTTTTATTTTTGCATTATCTTTTATTAGATGATTGGTAAGAACTTACTATGCAGTTTAGCACAAATAGTTTGCAACCTATACATATTACAAATATTTTCTCCTACTCCGTGGGGTCTTTTTATTATAGAGACCTTGCCTTCCCAGCACCCTAACCTCTGCTCTGCTTTTCAAAGATTTACCACTAAGCTTTCTAGCTTCCCACTTATTCAAAATCTAGCAAAAGCACTGAGGGCGAACACTGCCATTTCTTTGAGCCTTCTGAGCCACCGATTTCAGTGCACTGGATACATGAACCCACCAACATTGTAGAGTGCCCCCATCCCATGACCGCCAGTGTAACCTTTTCTGGAAAAATCTCTAATCTTTATTACATGAAAATCTCTTTGATGCCATTAATCTTTTAAAAGTTTCCCCTGCTTTTCCATTTGTTCTCAATGGGACTGTAGAGCTCTCAAAGGCCATACTATCCCACCTGCAAGTGGATGTCCACACCGTATATCAACTCACTCATGAAGCACTTCAAACACTGGTTAAAAACAAGAAAATACATAAAAGAGTAGCATTATTGGGGTGCCTGGGTGGCACAGTCGGTTAAGTGTCTGACTCTTCATCTCGGCTCAGGTCATGATCTCACAGTGTGTGAGTTTGAGCCCTACATCGGGGTCTGCACTGACAGTGTGGCACCTGCTTCGGATTCTGTCTCTCCTTCTCTCTGCCCCTCCCCCGCTTGCGCGAGCGCAAGCGCTCTCTCTCTCTCAAAATAAATATGTAAACTTAAAAAAAATTAAAAAAAATAAAAGAGTAGCATTACCAACTCAATTTCTGGCTTAAAAATAATGAAGAAAGCATAGTTCAAACTAGAGAGCAATGCTCAAGAATAAAGATGGTAATTTGAAAAGGAAGCTTTTAGGAATTAGATTATAATGTCAAATGTTTATTTTTATTTTGTGTGTTTGTGTGTGTGTGGTTTGCTGTGTTTCTGAGAAGCAAAACAGAGCAGCCTATGTAGAAGCCAGGTGACTCAGGTCCTACAGACTGTCCCATTAGTGAATTGTCCCTCCATCTTCCTGTTCCATAAAATGAGAACTTTACGTTAAATCATCTGCAGTGTCTTTCTTTTTCCTTCAAAAATTGGTTTATGTAATTTCTATATGTTTCTCATTTGCAACTTTTTTTTTGAGTCTAGAGAACTAAATTTAAAATACTAGTGATCACTTTGGGCAAAAGAAGCCAGTAAAGAGTAATTACTTTCCAAATTCACACTGGTTTGCTATTACTGATAATGTGGCGTATTTATTAGGGACATTACAAAATATAGAGAGTAGTATAGCATGATAATTAAAAGCAATGGCTCTGAAGCCAGACTGCTCAGGTTCAAATCTCAACTTCAACACTTCCAAGATGTGTGAGCATGGACCAGTTGTTTAACCCCTTTTATGAACATTTTATATATACATTAAATGGGCTAATAAGTGTAAAATGCTCACAACTATGTCAGGCAATTAGGAATTAATACAAAGTGTTTGTTTTAAAAAGCAATACATAAATATGTATACATATATTTACGCACACATATTTTTATGAGACACAATTCATATGAGAACATCTTCTTTGTATTATTACTCATCAACAATTAATAAATAATTGTTCCTAATGAAAAATTCCTGTTTGTTTTTTGAGAAATTGAATGTAGTCATGAAAATGCATTGCTACTTAAAGAAATTTCACTCGATATGCATATCTAGGGTAAAATTTCCATTAATCATCATCAAGTACTTGTTTTCTTAGATCAGAATATGTCTCTATTGGAGTCACATTGTCAGGGAAAAGGAAAAGGCAAAATAGTCATTCTTCTGAAACTTCTGCTTTCAATACTGAGTAATCCTGAAATAATTCCCACCCCATCCCTCACCTCAGGGTAGAATGAAAAGTTGAGAGAACTACTTTCATTATTTTTTCACATCTTTTTTTTTTTTAAGTCCCAGTCAGACCCCTAAACTAAAATCCAGAAATATATCAAGAAAGGCAGGTCTGATGTTGGGAATGAGAAGAAGTTCTAAATCCTTACACCAACCTTCACTTCAAAATCCCCTGCCAGGTTCCCCTTATCATTTGGCCTTCTTTAGTCCCTTGAAGAATGTGGCCTCACAGTCTGAAGAATGATAGAGAAGGAATTGAGAAAGTTTTAAGTAGAACTGAAGCCCAGTCTATATCATCTAAAGTACTGTATTAGAAACAAAAGCTCTTTATTTGGAACTGCCTGGAATTTTTAACATTTTTTTTTCAAAGTAGTAAATTAGCAAGAGCTGTCAAGTTTTCGATATTGCGTTTTGCTTCAATTTCTTCATTTATCTTAAAATTTACTACGGAAGTCTTGGGATCAGTAGATTGATATGTCATTTATGTGAACCTTATAATCATGGGAGTTAAACGGCTTGTCAGACCATTTCTTTGTTTCCCAATTATTTTCTTTTCCGTTTGAGTCCTATGCCCCCAAAGCCCTAATATTTGGTTACAAACTTTATTAGAACGCATCCCCATGTCTTTAGCTTCTGCCCGGTTTTCCTTTGAATTTTAGTCTTAATTCTTTATCCCAGAATCCTATATGGGCCTCACTTTCTTTTTAGGAAAGTCTAATGGACTTTTAGGAATGTCTGAATGTTTATATATACTGTTGACTTTGAATTAGACAAATTTGAGATCCAGAGTATCAGACTTTTGTCTAGAATTTGATAATAGCATATAGAATTCATACTACTTTTGTTTTTCTTTTTGGTCGAGATTAAAATCTGACAAACTGAAGCCCCTTCAGAGGAGGGTGTGTAGGAGGTGAGTGGAATACATAATGTGAAACAGCTCATAGGCTAGAATATTGAACCTATGAAGAAGAATTTTCAAGATCAGATTGTAACGATACTGATATTCGACCCAGATCCTCTAGGGCCATTTTTTATCTTTATTTGTATACACCTACACTTCATCTTCTATGTGGCTTTGCTTTTAACACCCAACACCTATGGCTTTTCCTCAGCAGAAGGCTTCAAGATGCTAGAGCCAAGTTACCCTTTGCTCCTTAGGCACAGAGGGTTGGAAGTACCGAGGACTCTCCCAGCACTGGGTGTGATGGCCCTTAACCAGTTAATGACACACGCAGGGTCATGAAAGCTCAGCTCTCTTGCTTCCAGATACACAACTCTTAGCATACCTTAAACCGTAGAGATGCCCTGAAGAATCAGGCTGAAGTTCACCCTTCTAGAAAACCTTATGCGAGCTCTCCCCCTTAATTGCCTTCCTACCCCCATGTTCAAACTCCCTCACTCTTGCCATTTTTCCCCGGATCACCCCCTTAAAAAACCACTTGCAAACACATCATTTCAGGGACAGCTTCCGGCTTACAATACCTAAGACACAGGACAAAATACTCTAAAATATTAAATTATTCACACATGTTCATCAACAAATATTTATTGAAACCTCTCTATGTACTAGGCATCGTGCTAATGCTGATAAAGTGATGAAAAAGACAAGATACTGGAGAAGATGGACATTAAGTCAATACCTTCATACATAATTAGTTGCCAATTCATATAATTTCATATATACAGTTAGGTGACATTAAGTCAATAACTTCATATATAGTTAGTTGCTAATTATGATTAGTGCTACAAAAGAGAAATTGGCTTTCTATATGGCACTCATCAGAGAAAAATGGCTTACACCTATTTTGAGAGGCTTTAATGGACAGATCTGGCAAAAATGGGTAGAAGGCTATGACAGATTTTAGCTGAATATAAGAAAGAAAGATTTAGCAACCAGACCTGTACAGAGGTGAAATAGGGCTCCTATAAGAGATAATAACTCATCACTAGAGGTATTTACAGTCAAGCCTCAACATCACTCATTGTTGTATCCATGAAAATCAAGCCTCTGTTGGACTAGATGAACGAGCCAAGCCTTAACTCCTGCGACTCGACTCCGTATGGTGACACTGGGTGGTGTATTAGAGGGAAATAAGAGAACAGCTCAGAAGATACTGAAGAATTTCAGTTCAGTCTGGAACTAAATGTCAGGAGGGAGTTCAGTAAAAGAGCCGGTTGTCAGAAAAGATGAAATAATCTTGTCATATAGTTTTTCTCAGGTTCAAAAGTGTCCTTCTGTCATCACTGATACATTTATAAAATAAAAATAAAATTTGTACTTATCTGTAGAGTTGATGGCCCTACATTCAAAATACGGATGCAACATTCGTTATAAAACCCTGATGGAAAGAAGGACAACCTGAAATCTTAAAGGGCATTGCTTTTATTTTATAAACCTATTTCGTATAAATCACTGTCTTCTGTTAGACATTCATCATCATCATGCATGAATATTTATGTACATGCATGTGCCTATGATGTGTCTTAAGTGCCATGGGGCAGACGATCCCTCTGGTTCTTCAATAAAATGAGCATATTTAAACTAGAAATAACCTGATACATATCTATATTACATATGATATACATTACAAATATACATATATAAAATGAAGAAATTATGTCCAATAATACATACTATGTAAATGTTTCCATATGAATATGTTTCTTGAGGGAAA
Source organism: Prionailurus viverrinus (assembly GCF_022837055.1). Classification (NCBI taxonomy): domain Eukaryota; kingdom Metazoa; phylum Chordata; class Mammalia; order Carnivora; family Felidae; genus Prionailurus; species Prionailurus viverrinus. The sequence continues at coordinate 72,127,569 of NC_062573.1, read as the reverse complement.
AAATGATGTCTAACTCATTTTTTACTGTACCTTCAATACCTAAAGTAATGTCCAGCACAAAATAGGTAAAAAATAATTATTTAGAAATAAATGCAAGATACACATTTATGAATAAAGGTGATATATGTGTGAGTATACACATACAGGTTATTTTAAAAAAAGGGTATTACTGGAGCACCTGGGTGGCTCAGGTTATTTTAAACAAGGGTATTATTGGGGTGCCTGGGTGGCTCAGTGAGTTGAGCATCCAACTTTGGCTCATGTCATGATCTCGCAGTTCATGGGTTTGAGCCCCACGTCGGGCTCTGTGCTGACAGCTCAGAGCCTGGAGCCTGCTTCGGATTCTGTGTCTCCCTCTCTCTCTGCCCCTCCCCTGCTCATGCTGCATCTCTCTCTCTCAAAAATAATAAACATTAAAAAAAAAAGGGTATTATTGCAAGTGGCAGTTCCTCATCAGAACTTAGTTTTATTTATATATTTTTAGAGTAATCATCTCTTCTGAATTAGCAAGGACTTTTCCAGGCAAGAAGACAAAATGTACACTTCCCGTGACTGATCACTGATGCTTCACTGGCAGCTAAAACTGCATGAAGAAGAAACAACCTTTGTCGCACTGTCCTGCATTTTACAAATACTTTCTTAGTACACTGTTTTAGATGCTACAGAGAATAAGAAAGAAAGAATGGGAAAAACCTCTTGAGTGAACATTTCTAACCAAATGGTTACTCTACATAAAAGTCCATAATGAGACCAGTTCGGCATTGATGAGATATAGATGTGCTTTGTATCTTTGCCCCCCCCCCCCCCAGTGTCTTTCTACCCCATCCTCTGTCACCACCTCTGGAGCCAACATGAATTTGTTCTGGTATAAATCATCCTCATTAGCTGAACTAGATTATGTTGATGAGTTCGGCTTGAGCTAGATTTACGAAGTGACACAAAGTTTGAAATCTCAATTTATTCCGGCCTATGCATCATCTTCTATGAGCAGTTTTATGATGTGGTAATTGGGCAATAGTTCAGCACTCTGATAGCCCCAGGAGCTTCAATTCTATTATAACAAAGGACGTTTGAAAAGTCTAACCATTTTATTAGAGAGCACCCTGAATATCAATGTATTTATTTTACTTTTTAATCTGAGAAATACTTCAATACCTACTTTTTTTTTCCTTTTTATTCGATATTGTTCAAGCTTGGGACACTGACTCACCAAAAGGTGAATTAGAAGGCGTCAGGCTCTATTGGACTAGATAAGTTCTGTACATCACTGATTACTACCCTGATGACTTCTTTATTCAGGCCCGGAAGTCAGATTTGCTTCTTTGTAAAGAAACTACAGGACCGACAGCACACAATGAATCATGCCTAACGACACGCTGAGAAGCTGGCAAGAGACAGCCTGCACAGTGACAAATACAGCTGACAACAAGGGTACACATCTGTTTGGTAGGATTTATGAGAAAGGAATACAAACAGGGAGGAGATGGGCCCTTTGGTCTTATAAGAGAATTTAGAGGCTCTTTTCTTTCTATCCAAATAACAGCAACATAAGGAATACATATTAGCTCTCAAGATTTATTTATTACAAGCACAGCCAGATTACAAATGGTCTCTGCAGATTAGCATTTTGATTATCAAACTGCTGTTCCAAATATCTGATGAACAGATATTAGAATAGTTCTTAAACATACTGATTAAACACACATTGATGCTGCTATTTTTAACGCTTGCTTATATTCAGGTGTAAATCAGTTTCTGTATCCTTCCCTTAAAGCTTCAAGTGAAAAGTATAAAATGTAGGTAACTCCGCCAGACTTCTCAGGGAGAAAAAGATCTAAGACACCATTTTTTGGTTCCATTTCGGGAGTTAAGTGCATAAATTTTAAAAGGAGGTGAACAGATTCAAATGCCAACAATTAGGTATCTGAATGCCTTAGCGGTAATCAAAGTGCTTTCACAAATTTATCATTTCACAACCAGCCTACTCTCCCTGACAGGTGCCTTTGTCAATAACATAAATGCTCCGCCTTCAACACAATTAGCTTTTTTTTTTAGTTTATTGATTTTCAGAGAGACAGAGATAGTGTGAGTGGGGGAGGGGCAGAGAGAGAGGGAGAAAGAGAGAGAATCCCAAGCAGGCTCCACGCGGCCAGCACAGAGCACGACCTGGAGCTTGAACTTACGAACCATGAGATCATGACCTGAGCCACAAATCAAAGGTCGGACGTTTAACTGACTGAGCCACCCAGGTGTCCCCAACACAATTAGTTTCAAGCATCCTACTTTTTTCAATTCTAGAAAAAGTTCACGGATTTTAAAAGCGTGTACTCTAATAATAATGATAATGACAAAACCAAAAATAATAATTATAATAAGCCTATTCAATGAGTAATGGGAGCCTACCTCATGTAGGAGGTTCTGTATGAGATTTAACATGACTGCAGCACAGATAAACTTCTACAAATGGTTAAGTGCTGCACTGTTCAGATGATTTAGGAAGAAAGAGAACATTTAAAAACTTTGGTTTTAGAACTTGGTTTCACTACTCTGATGGTGCCTGATCTGAGAGGGCTATTCAGTCTTATAATTGTAGTTGTTATTTTTTTTTCTCTTTTGTCAATATTATCCTGTAAGGTCTTTGAGGGTAGAGCTTGCACTTTTCACATAGTTAATGCTTATTAATGATGTGTCGAGGAAAATGAAATTAGACTCCAGGCTGATGGGCCTAGATGTTTTTCCCTACCCTGAATAGCCACAACTCTGAACGTGGCTGTGCGTTCTAATGAAGCTTCCTTGTGGTCAGTTTCCTTAGAGAAGAGCTCTTCTGGGAACAGATGGAAACCTGAATATCCTGAGCTGTCCACAATAGAAATCAGAGCCTTGTCTTGTGCTCATCCTCACTTTAATCTCCTAACTTTGAAAATGGATGGCAGGAATATTATTCAGAAGCTTGGACAACATATACGTTATTCAACCTTGGGTAACGGCCTCTTGAGACTCAACCCAAATTCCTTATACCCTGCCTCTCCCTCCCACTAAGGTAATGATCGAGCAGATGAGTGGACTGGTTGCTACAGGAAGACCGGTGTGTGAGAGGATATCCTTCTTGTCTTTTCAGATGTTGAACTTTAATAGTCTCGTCATTGCTACTGGATTAGACAAAGAATTGGTTTACGGTTTCCTTATATTTATATTTAAGTTTGCTTAGAGAAATTAAATCATGATCATTGCTTTCGTGAAATCTCCATCCACAAGCTGTGTGTGGGGGGGGGGGGGGGAAACCGAAATCTTCCTAAAGCAAAAATAAGTACCCAAAATTTCAAATGTGGTACCAATGGCTCTGTGCTGCACTGTTAAAATTTGAGAATTAGAGGATTTTAGAGCAAAAATAGAGTGTAGAGATCATTTATTTAAGACCTTTCATTTTCCTTCCTTCGTTATTGGCACAGAGTTCTACCATCCAGTTCATTCTGCTTTTATTGAGTGAATTTCAAAGTAATATTTTATCAAATGTCATGTACTTACATAATTATCATAATTACATATAAGTGCATAATTAGTGTAAATACATGTAATTACACTATTATAGTATGTGATAATCTTGTAAAAAAAAAAAGCTTTTTCTCTAACTTTATAAGCCAAAACATATGCATTGTGCAAGCATATTAGATAATTTTGAATATTCAGTATCTGGCTCTTGTTAATTGATTTAACCAAATACCAGACTTTAATATGTGTATTTGAAAGATAATGTTATCTTTACTTTTGGCAATTGTTTGATAGTTGTGTGTGTGTGTGTGTGTGTGTGTGTGTGTGTGTGTGTGTGCGTGTGCCTGTGCGCGTGCCTATGGTTTTAAAGAAAACAAGAGACCTGGTCTTTTAGTTTCGGTTAGCGAGCAAACAATCTTCAAATTCAAATGAAAAACAGCTTTACATGCAAATTTCATTTGGACAGAAATTAATAAAACTGTGAACTCTGTGACCTGGCAAATAATGAGTGCTGAGGAAAGGGCTGGATGTCACCTCGCTATGTTGGTGCTCCCAGTGCATCAGAAAAAAAAGAAAATATCAACGAATTTTAAATACTGGACCAAATCAAGAGAAACGGCTTGTAAACAGAGAAACCCACACCTAAAACGCTGTAAACTCTTTCTTGCCAGCCTCTGTAAACAGTTCTAAATACTCCATGATATTCATTTCGTTACCCATACCCCAGGATGGTTCCCGCATCAAGCACGTCTCTTGGAAATTAACACTTCAATGTTTTTTTCCTTACTAATGCCAAAATTCTCCACCCATCACATCAACCCTGTTTGAGGATGGTATATATAGTTTATCTATGGTGATGCTTATATTCTCTGTTTGGTATTGACACTTAGTGTATACAATTATTAAGACATGATAACATTGTAGACGTATTTTCCTATGTAATTCTTTTGAAAATCCCCTATCAACACAAAATGTGAAGTGTAAGGTGGAAAATAATATTGGGATGCCTGGTGGCTCAGTCAGTTGAGTGTCCAGCTCTTGATTTCGGCTCAGGTCATGATCCCAGGTTCCTGGGACTGAGCCATGTGTGGGGCTCCGTGCTGAACCTGGAACCCCGCTTGGGATTCTCATTCTCTCTCCTTCTCTTTCTCTCCCTCTCCCTCTGCCCCTCACCCCCCCATATATAATATAATATAATATAATATAATATAATATAATATAATATAATATATTTATATTATTTTTTCTTTATATATGTGTGTATATATATATGTGTGTATACATATACACATATACACACACATATATATATTTAACCATAAATCATAATATATAATGTTGAAAAGAGAAGATAAAATAGAAAACTCATGGGAGAAAAAAATAATTATTTCAACTTCATGTGTGAAGTGGGTATGTATGTACTGGTAAGATGGAGGCCAGTTTGCCCCTAAAACATATTCAGGAATTACTGGCAGCACGAACAGAGGAAAGGGTAAGACCAGTGACTGAAAATAAAGACTGCATATGTCTGTAACATCACCAATTAACCCTTCAGGTCCCTACCTACCAGCTTTTGTAGTTGGAGAACTATTCATTCCCAACCTAGTCTGGAGGTCAAAGGTACAACTATCCATGTTGAAAGTGAACCAAGAGGTTCTGAACATTGGAACTCCAGGCACTGAAGTGGCCAACGGTGGGTTACTATACACAGAGCTAGATAATTGAGGGAAGTACTACACGCTAAGCCATGTAACATCTAGTTCTCTTCTTTTATAGAGCTTCAATATACTTCCCTAGGCAGGAGGCATATGGGTTCTCCAGGAAAAAAGAAATCACCTTAGAGAAAATTAAATTAAATTAAATTTCATTAAATTGTTAAAAAGAAATTAAAGAATACAGTAGTCATGGGCACGTCGGTGGCTCAGTCAGCTGCGTGTCTGACTTCCGTTCTGGTCACGATCTCGTAGTTCGTGAGTTCTGAGCCCCACATCAGGCTCACTGCTGTCAGCCTGTCAGTGCAGAGCCCGCTTCACATCCTCTTTCCCCCTCATTCTGCCCCTCCCCTGCTTGTACTCTACTAAAAAATAAATAAATATTAAAAAAGAATATAATAGTCACAGTCAGAAATTAAGTAGAAGGGGTGGGTTATTAAAGCCATACCACAGAAAGGAAGACAAAAAAGGTGACTGATTCATGTATTATTTGCTAAACGTCATGTTATCAATTTGGCCTCTGTGAAAATACTCCGCTCAAGTCTCCATAAGGCCTGTCTAGTTTCCTAAACCCCCATACTCATTAGATAAATTTGCCTTCTTTTTCACAGAGGAAAAAAAAAAGTCCACATATGTGGACTCTATTCTCAGTTCCACTGAGCAGTACCTTCCTTCACCTGCCCTTCCTTTTCCACCTCAGAGGAATGGGCATTTTCCCCTGTGATCCTGAGCATCCCTTTTGTGCCCAGGATGCTGGCCAAACCCAGCCTCTCTCGACCTCCCTACTGTCCTCTATTTCAGGTTCTCCTCCCTCGGACTTGTCTTTCCCTCTCTTTTGAGACATTGCCATGTGTCTTCGTTGGGATTTCTCAGAAGCAGACACTGGAACAAAGATTCAAGTGCCAGTTGTTTGTTTGGGAGGCCATGCTAAGAAATACCAGAAGGGGAGGGGAAATTAGGCAGGGAAGGAAAGAAGGCCGCTGAGGGGCTTGTTATGAAGCCAGTTACCGCCGTGGGTCACGAAAGCTCAGTCTCCCTGGGAAACCCTGGGCTCCAGTGTGCCACCTGACAGGGAGCTGCCTGGCACAAGGCATTTAGAAACAGGGACAGTTAGCCACCAAGAGCTTGTCTGACATTGGATGAGAGCTACTTCCTGAGGCTCTGGCACTTTCAACTTTCCCTCAGAGTAAGACAAACATGTTTCTTCTTGCATTCAGACAGAAGAACACAGGCTTGCAGGTATCCCAGGAGGCATGTTGAGTGTGCAGAGGTGAACGCCCAAGGGGTCTATCTGAGTGGGCTTCTAACAAGAAGTGATAACAGTATGTATCCCACAGACTAAATGCAAAGCTTTGGAGTTATTCTGGGCTTCCTTTCCCTCACAGGCTATACCCAGACAGGACCCCATAATTCTCAAAAATCTCTCGCCCATATTCTTAATCTCCTCATTCATTCATCATGAGATCTTCTTTGAATTATGCAAGAGCCCGCTCATTGATTTCTTTGATATTGTATTACTGTCACTTCCACAACATCCCACACTCCACTCTTAATTTCCTAGTGTAACTTCCCATTTCCTACGGGACCTGGAGGGACTAGAATATCCTAAAAATAAAGACTCCGGAATCATATAGTACTGGGTTTGAATCCTGTCTTTGTTCCACAGTAGCTTTATGATCTTTGGCATTGCACTTTATATTCTCCTCGTCTCATTTTCCTCATTAGTATCCTGGGGAGATTTATCATTACCTTGCAGGATTATTTTGAATATGACAAACAATATGTTTAAATTTTTTTACTTTTGGCAGTTCATTAAATGGTAACTGACTTTTTAAAAATATTTTTTAATGTTTATTTAGTTAATTTTTGAAAGAGAGAGAAGAAGCTGAGGAGGAAGAGAGAAATCCCAAGCAGGCTCTGGGCTTTCGGTGCAGAGCCTGATGCAGGGCTCGAACTCATGAACAGTGAGATCATGACCTGAGCGGAAACCAGAGTTGGATGTTTAATCCACAGAGCCACCCAGGTGCCCCTGGTAACCGACTTTTACTCTCATGATCGGGATTAGCCTGTCACACAGGCCCTTTACAACATCACTCTCACTGGGGTGTCCGCGTGGCTCAGTCGGTTAAGCATCCGACTTTAGCTCAGGTTCTCACGGTTCGTGGGTTCGAACCCCACACAGGGCTCTGTGCTGACAGCCCGGAGCCTACTTCAGGTTTTGTGTCTCCCCCTCTCTCTGCCCCTCCCAAACTCACACTCTGTCTCTGTCTCTCAAAAATGAATAAATGTTAAACAAAACATTGCTCCTCCTTTGTCTAGATTCTGCCCCACTTCCCTATGCAATCTCTATACACTGAAAGCATCCTAACCTTTCCTCTATAATTTGGCCATGCCCTTTTACAACTCTTACCTTGTTTACATGCCAAGAATGCCCTAGAAAACTCCTACTCAGACTGAAAGAACCAGCTCAAATGCCACGTCCTTTGTGAAATGTTTCCTCATTTTTTTTTTCCAGGCAGTTAGCACTCCTTATGCTACCACATAACTATGTTCAAATGTTACTTTTGTACATTTTTTTACATATGTCTCCCTGGCCCGCCTATGAGCTTCTCCAAGTCAAGAATAAAATGAGGAGCACCTGGGTGGTTCAGTCAGTTAAGCGTCTGACTCTTGTCTGACTCTTGATTTTAATTCAGGTCATGATCTCACAGTTCGTTGGATCGAGCCCTGCCCCGTCTCTCAGCACAGATCCCACCTGGGATTCTCTTTCTGTCTCTCCCCAGCTCTCTTTCTCTCTCTCTCAAAAAATAAATATTACAAAGGAAAAAAAAAGAATAAAATGATGTTTATTTTGTATCCCTAGCACCAGATACAGTGTCTCAACAATAAATGTCTATTAAATGCAAAGATGAAAAAGTAGATAGATAAATGATGGATGGATAGATAGGCAGACAGACAGACAGATGATATGTTATTGTGGACTACTAGTTTAAGAGACTATAACTAGCGTTTGTTCTAATGTAGGGCTGAGATGAATTTTGATTTTCTAAGGCAGGGTTTTAATGCAAGATACAGAATTTTCAATGTGGCAGGTTATATGTGAAGTATTTTAAAAATATGAATATGATTGAGTTGGCTTGGATTCATATGTGCAATTAGCTTCTACTTCCAAATATGTCAAATTATTCAGTGATTGCCAAGATCACACTTAGTAACATGCCCTATAGTAAAGATTAAAAACTCTCATAACATTCATCCCTCTGGAGCCAATGAGCATGGCAGTGCAGTTGATTTCTGTATGTGCATCCAGGAAGAGAATGGCATAAGGGCAATGCTAATTACTTCATAATCCGACCAAGGGTGTAGAAATACACCCTTGCTAAGATCCTGTATATATGAAAATTTGAAATATTGACCTTTACTGTGTCAGAAAGTATAGCTAAAAGAAAACTCTCAAAGTATTTGTAGACTTGTAAAAGAAACCCATTAAAAGTCACTAGTGTATTTATATCTGGTCGGAAAACACTCCTTATAATTAACTAAGTACAGAAATATTAGAAGCTTCTATGGGAAAGCTCAAACACTCCTTTCGTTAAAAAAAAAATTCCACTTATGCCATAGAATAGTCTTTTTTTGATACAGCTTTGGTTTGTTAAATAATCTAGAATTATCCATACTCCTGATGATCAAGAACTTGCTGGAATTTAGATGCTGAGGTACAAATTGGCTCAGGTAGGGAAGGATATATTTTTGTTTGTGTTTTGACTGTTTAAAATGAAACAAAATTAAAATATAAACTTTTTCTGTCTTGAGTCACTTGTATTAAGTAGCAAGAAGCAATTTTGAAAACCATTTGTTCATAATATAAAAGTATCATCAACACAGGATTTGCCATTTAGAGTGATAATGAAGACTCTGTTTTCACACAATGGGAGTTATTTTAGTATTCTTTCTTTAGCTGCTTGCTGTTTCTGGCAATTCACCTTGTCAGCAAAGTCAATGCTGGATGTGGAATCTTATCCCTGCTTTTATCTATTTTTTTTTAATTTTTTAAGTTTTTTTTTTTAAATTCCAGTTAGTTAACATGCAGTGTAATATTAATTTCAGGTGTACAATATAGTGATTCAATACTTCCATACATCACCTGGTGCTCATCATAAGTGCCCTTCTTAATCCCCATCCCATATTTCTCCCATTCCCCAACCCACCATCAATGTGTTCTCTACAGTTAAGTAGTTAAAAGTCTGTTTCTTGGGGTGCCTGCGTGGCTCAGTCAGTTGACCGTCCAACTTCAGCTCACGTCGTGATCTTGCAGTCCGTGAGTTTGAGCCCCGTGTCGGGCCCTGTGCTGACAGCTTGGAGCCTGGAGCCTGCTTCTGATTCTGTGTCTCCCTCTCTCTCTGGCCCTCCCCACCTCATGCTCTGTCTCTCTCATCCTCAAAAATGAATAAATGTTTAAAAAAAAAGTATTTTTCTTGGTTCCCCTCTTTTTCTTTTTGCTCTGTTTTGTTTCTTAAATTCCACATTATCCCTGCTTTTAACATCAAGTACATAATGAGACAAATGACTTAGAGAAGGGAAGAATCAGCCCTTACTCAGAAATGGGTAGCTACTACTTCTCCAATGAGAAAAAAAAAAAATCTGAAAGACAATTTGTTCATTCAAGTGCTCCCCATGATCCAATTCAACTTTTCTTTGATCTTATATAAACATTTCAAAATACAGAACAATGGCCGTTCATAATTTAGGTCCTAAAATACACTAAATCCTAAGTAAAACTGCACTTTTCACATTAAAGGTTAGGCTGAATATGGAGGAGAAAAAATGTGTGCCCATGTTCTCTCTTTGTGATAATGGTTGATTTGAACAGTTTGTTTCTCTGTTAAAAACTACAGTGCAAAAAGAACAATATGTTCTCTCACTACTCTCTCTCATATCATATACACCTACTTAGTGTTACTCTGCTTTTTAAAGGAGTTATTGACAATGGTAATTGTGATTTTTAAAATAATAACATCAAATTTTGGTTTATGAAGTGTACTATAGATTTTACAGATTATGTGCTGGCCTTCAAAGCAGCAATATTGATATATCTACATCTACATTTATATCTATACCTGTATCTGCATCTGTATCTGTATCTATACCTATATCTATATCTAGTTAGCTAGATAAACGTGAGGGGTATTTTCTTTTGAAATGTGTTTTTGAGCCCGTTTAAAAGACACTCAACATTTAGCTATATCTATATCTTATCTATCCATTTATATGTATACCTATACCTATAACTATATCTGTAGCTAGCTAGCTAGCTAGATAAACCTGAGGGGGCATTTTCTTTTGAAATGAGTTTTTGAGCCAGTTTAAAAGACACTCACATTTAGCCTCACTACATTTAAGAGCTACTTTTCTTTGGAGTCAAAGCTATGTTCCTTGAATTTTTACTCACTTTATTCACTAAATTTGGCTCTCAATGGAAAATGTCTGTTTCCAAAAACCAAATCCAATTTAAAATCATGGTTTTTTCCATCAATCTGAGATATTCAAAATATGCACCATGGGATCTTGAAAGCATTAGCATAAGAGATACTTTCCAAAATGTCTTGAGCAGTAAGAACATTATTGAAATATTTCCCCACATTCCAAAATAACTGCCTTAATGAGGTCAATGTTTATTAGAAAATATTAAATCTGGTACATTTGAAAAATAGTTGCATTATGTAATAGTCACAAACTCATGTGAATACACTGTCTGTTCCTTTCTTCGTTTATTCTGAACATTTTAAAATCTAAATTCCATACTATGGTCTAGAAGATCTGACCCCAGTTTCCTTCTGTGAACTCTACCCATTTCCTCCTATTCCAGAAACACTGACCGTCTGTAAAACCACATGAAACACACTGCTTTCTCTGCACCCTGCTTGTTGTTGCCTCAAAATGAAATGCTCTATCAACAGATATTCTCAAAGTTTGATTTCTTGCTACACACAAATCACTACTCCACCGTCACTCTATTTGTGAGGCTTTCCATGACCACTGTACTTAACGACCTCCACCCCTTTATCTGTATGTATTTTCTTATCATCATTGATATTGCATTGTCTATGTATTTGCTTATTATCTGACTTCCACTGAAGAACGTAAGGTCCATGAGGGCGAACATGCTTTGTTCACCGCTGAATTCACAATGCCCGGAACTGTATGTGGCGGATAACAAATGCCCAGGAAATATTTGTCAAATACAGTGAAACCCTGGTTTGTGAGCATAATTCATTCCAGCAACATGCTTGTAATCCAAAGCATTCATATATCAAAGCAAATTTCAAGACTCATTGGCTCAGTTGTGATCATGTGACATCTGGCATCATGTACTACTCCTAGTACAAGACATCACTCCTATATCAAGTTAAAGTTTATTAGAAGGGCACTTGGCTGGCTCGGTCAGTTAAGTGTCCAACTTCAGCTCAGGTCATGATCTCCCAGTCTGCGAGTTCAAGCCCCTCGTCGGGCTCTGTGCTGACAGCTCAGAGCCTGGAGCCTGCTTTGGATTCTGTGTCTCCACCTCTCTCTCAAAAATAAATAAACATTAATTTTTTTTTAATTATTAGAAATGTTTACTTATCTTACAGAACACCCACAGAACAAACTACTCACAATCCAAGGTTTTACTGTACTGAGTGATAAACTGATTAATATATTAAATCAGAGCCTACCCACCGCGTGGTAGTGATGGGGAAAAGGGAGGAGGAAGAGCACTCTTTCCTCAAGGAGCTCAGAGTCAATTAGAAGAGATGAACATGTAAACAAATCCTCACAACAGGTAGTTTTAAGCCTCATGAGAGTAATACAGTATACAATGGATAGCACAAAAGAAAGTGCTCTGAACGGTTCAGAAAGTTGCCATGGAAAAGGATAATTTTGAACTGAGTCAAGAATCAACTGGGATTTTAACAACTGAGGAAAAAAACGAAAAACAATACAAAACAAACAAACAAAAAAACTAGGAACAGCAAACACATCCATTCACTTTCACAAATTTTTGGAGTGCTTGTTAAATAGCAGGTACTCTGCCAAACGCTAACAAGATACAATAAGTAATGCTAATGATCTTGTGATATATCAGGTGGATAAATAGGGAAATAATTTCATGAATGTGAGAACTATTTCAAAGGCAATATTGAGCTCACAGAGGAGAACCAGGTGCTTCTCTATCAGGCGACATGTAGATGGGAAAACTTATGTTTAACAAGGGTATAGCTTTCCTTATTTCATTAACCATCCATTCCTACATGGCGGGAAGCTGCTGTCTTCAATGAAATGATCTTAAATGACAAAGAAACAAGTTCCACGGGGAAAGAGCTCCCAGGTACTGGAGAAGAATTAAAAGATGGTATAGAAAATTTTGCCTCATGTTAGCTTTTAGGCTAGATTATCCTGCATATGAAAACAGTTTTTCTTCATCAAGCAATTTGAGGCTTTAAAAAAAAATGTTTGCTGCTCACTAGTGATACAGTGATATCAGATATATCAATGATTCATCAAATCTATGCATAATTAATTTGGGGAAAAGAAAAATAATAAGATATATTCTGTTTCTTCCAACTTTGGTCGCTATTCCTCTGTGCTACTCACAAAAAAAAAAAATTGTAAGAAAAAACCTATCTTGAAACTAAGTTATAACTGTATGGTGTTTCAAATGGTGAATTACAAAACAGTTTCAATATATCTTTAAAATAAAGTGATAATGTTTGTTTAGCTAAATATAGAAAACAGATGGATGGAAAGGCTTACAAATTGGTTTAGTGGTTCAATTTTTCTTAGAATAGAAATATTCTTCATAGCATCTTTTGTACAATTTTACAAACATAGGATAATAGCATTATACTTGGATCAGCAAAGTTAAAACACTGACAGACTTCATGACAAATATGTTCTACATACACTAACTGGTCAGGCCTATGAAGTGAAAAATTAAATGGACTTTTTAACGTATGGGAATCCTGTTCAGAGGCACAGGGTGGCAAAAGAAACAAAATTACATATTTCACGAATTATAGTCTCATCAGTGAATCAGTGGTTTAAAACTAAAAATCCTAAGACATGATTTTGCTTCAGCTTTACATTTAGTGATGGCCAGTTAAAAAGAAAGTATCTTCAGTTACTACTTTTATCAATTAGACCATCTATAAAATTTGATTATACAAACTTGTGAAAAAAAAAAGCTACCTTCTGGAAATCACTATTTTATTCTGTTAATATCACTTGCACACAGAATCAGTTGTGGTCATCCTTATGAGTGTACCTGAACACAACTTCTCTGGAGAAAATTAGGGGCACACATGTTCAATGTATGCAGTTTGGGGCATACATTTGTTATGTTGTAAGGACAAAAAAAATCATTCTTTTAGTCCATGAATATATGTCTATCACAGTATTACAGAGAGGAAAATGCCCTTAAGGACAATATGCTTCTGTAGAAGATTTATTACAATAATAGGTTTATCTTACATTTGGAAAAAAGGAAAGTGAAGGTGGTAAGAATGTTAAAAATATTTAGAAATCATTTACTCTTTTTAATTTTTGTATAAAAAAGATCGAAGTCATCCTTATTCTTTTGTTTTAGTGAAAATACACAACAAGATAAAGCACTTGAACCGGAACAAGTCAGGTCTCCAGCTGTACAGAGTCAGCTTTAGTTGTGAAGTGAGGAGAAATGGACCAGGGTTGACAGACTCCCACTTCCAGAAAACAAGCAGTAAGAGGAATGGCAATCATAGGAGACATAACATTTGGGATTGTCCATTGGGAAATAAAGACTGAAACTTGGTCTCTAGCTGGTACTGTAAGGTGCATTTCCTGCTAATTCAGATGGTGCTTTAACACCAAACTTCAGCCTTCATCTTTCTTCAACAATAAGACACCAAACCGAGAAGTGTGCAACCATTTTCTAAGAGGAGTTGACTATTACTACATCTGCACTGGTCCTCCAGGGCAGGGACTTTGTCTTGCGCTGCTCTGGTGAACCTGGGGTCACTGTGGGTAATTCAGTGTCACATAGATGAGTCTCAACAGGCTCACTCAGGAATGTTTCTCACAAGAATAAGAGAAGTAAAAGCAGATCATACTCAGAAAGGAAGTTTAAATAGTCCTGTAAGTGCTTTCTGGATGCTGCCGCTGAGTCTTTCTACAGACCTTCCCAGGCTCCTGCATTTCTGTGTAACTCTTGCTTGTTGACTTTTCTATGATTGTGTCCGCCTACTTTTTTCTGTCGCTTCAACCTCTGCCGAAGTCCTAATTGCTGATTAATTCCACAGGCTTTAATCCTCTGGTTTTCCCATCTCTGGATTATTTCTGACTAGCCTTTATGATCCCTGCCTCACTACTGCCTTCCTCATCTTCTTCATCCAATCCTTGAAGCACTCAAACCTCATGCAAGTAGGACTTAATAAATACAGCTCAGTATTAGATCAAATTATTGTAAAACACACCTGATATAAAATGCAGGACTCAAAAGTAATACGTGTTTAAGGTCTTACTTTCTTCAGTTTTTTATTCTCATGGCCTTTTGGTGCTTAACCCCTTCCAAATAAAACTGTCCCATCAGAAGTATGCCGATGGCAAGTGGCTCTGTCCTCTAACACGTGATCCCCACCCCATGGGTGCCCGACACAAGAGTAAATATTTCTAAGCTGGCTAGTGGCTTATGATGCACTCTGGCTCAAAAGATACAGCCCAAAAACTACTGGTGTTTTACTTCGCAATAGGTAACCAGGAAATAAATAGATATATGGATGTAGCTAACTCATACTAATCATTGAAAGGTTTAGAGAGAAATTCACTAAATTCTTATGCTGAAGTTTATGGAGCTCAAGTACTGCTCAGGTTTCAAGGAGGTCCTTCCCTCTTCAGATTTTCCAGAGATTCTGTACTCGTTGTCTTTCCATGTGTGTATCCTTTTCCAAAACTCCTTTTTAATTGACCTGACCTAAGTAGGCTTGCACCTCTTGCAAGCAAAAGAGACTAAATAAAACATTTCTGAAATGAAAATTACCATACACTGAAGACCTCACTATGAATTCAAATTCTAAAAAATGCTAAAATTAGCAGCAATCCTTGTTATGATGGTCACAAATGAGGATGATGGTCAAGTTCATGATAATAACCTGTTCTAAATTATGTGACAATAGATCAAAAATACTATTTTCTTGTGGTGCCTCTGTGGCTCAGTCGGTTAAGCATTCAACTCTCTCTCAGTTTCGGATCAGGCCCTGATCTCACAGTTTGTGGGAATGGGCCCTGCTTCGGTCTCCATACTGACAGCATGAAGCCTGCTTGGGATTCTCTCTCTCCCCTTCTCTCTCGGCCCCACCCCACATGGGCACGTGGTCTCTCTCTCTCTCACTCTCTCTCAAAATAAATAAAATAGGGATGCCTGCGTGGCTCAGTGGGTGAAGCATGACCTTCAGCTCAGGTCATGATCTTGAGGTTCCAGAGTTCGAGCTCTGCATCAGACTCTGTGCTGACAGCTCAGAGCCTGGAGCCTGCTTTGGATTCTGTGTCTCCCTCTCTGTCCGCCCTTCGCCTGCTCATACTCTGTCTCTCTCACTCTCATAAACAAACAAATAAATAAATAAATAAATAAATAAATAAATAAATAAAAATAAATAAATAAAATAAATTTAAAAAAATATTATCTCTTAATTATACCTGTGTACAATGGACCTTTATTTTCACTCTTAAATTGCCTAGCCCATGTGTAAGTTCCCTCTGCTTTCTTTTTTACTTTTCAATTAGAAATACATATCGAATTGTTCTGATCTCAGAGCAAACTAACATCTGCCACCACTAGCAACATAAATTTGGTAACTTCCTACTTAGTGATTCAACTGTGTAAAAATAAAAAGTCTATTGACAGAATGGAAAAATTGTGGTACATCTATACAACAGAATACTAGTGTACTATTAATACTATTGGTAATAAAAATGAATAGATTATTGATAAATGTAACAACACAGATAAATATCAAAAACAATTTGTTGCACTAAAAACCCACAATCTATCACAGATTCCACTTATATGAGAATCGACATCAGGGAAAACAAATCTATGGTCAGAAAAATCAAGTTGCTTGGTACTGGGGAGAAACAGGGACTGGAGGTAACTAAATACCTCCATAATAGTATTAGACCTTCAATACCTTCAGGCCTGAAGGGACACTGTGCAATGAAGGAATGTTCCATAGCTTGATAGGGGTATGGGTTAACAATGGATATATGTTTGTCAACATTTATAAAATAGTATATGTAAAATCTGTGGAATATAAGTTGCATCTCAATGTAAGGGCATATTGTAACAAGAAATCCATGTAAATAAACTTCTGTTTTACTCAGTTTTTAAAGCAATGTGTCTGGCCTGTTTGACAAAATAGGAAAGTGTGATTATTTCTATTTGCAACAGTGTAAGAATATTTTTACCAGATGTAACTTGAGCCCTACATCTTTTTTTTTTTTGCAATAGCACATACCTTAGGGTACATATTTAATAAAATTCTTTTTCGTAACTTTATATTACTGTCTATTCATTGCTAAATCATCATTTTTTTAAAGTTATTTTCCAATGGTTTATCCAATCAATAAGCATACACTACCCTTGACATTTCATTGGAACTTCTTTAAAGGCTCCTTTTTCTCTTAAGAGGAGGAAGAATTCGATCTTAGAAATTTTCATACTGAGAGATTTATGGAGACAGATCAGACTACAAAATAATGTTTTAATTTAGAACACTGAGACTTTTTAAACCAGTCACTTCAAAGTAGACTTTTTTTCTCGCTTCAAAGCAGTGTTAATAAGGGATGTATGGAAGCAGGTTGAGAGGAGTAATAGACATGTTTTCAAATGGTATCTTTAATTCCTGCATATGACTTTCTTTAGCCATTGGAGGAATTATCACAGTACTCAGCCATAACTCAACAGACACTTGCATTGGACGTCTTAATCTAGGCCTTTAAAAAAATAATGAATAATCATTTCTCCTTTTCCCTTTGCATGTAGTAAATCACTAACTATATATGGATGACTGGTCATGGTGGGAAGCAGTCACATGATATAATAATAAAACATTTATATCACTGCAAGGCAAAAATAGCTTTTTAAACTGCTTTCTTGTTCTACAACAATTGAAAATGAGACTGTATATTGCTCTCCAGAGTATTCTTGTGTGACATCAGTCTTTAGGTTATTAGCAGCATCTATCATTAGCTGTTAAGACTGGAGATACTCGGGTTGCCCAACTGTCAGGATGAGATTGGCAATATGAACTTACTACAGGCTGGGTCCAGTCTGACCTTTGGGTGTTTGTAAGTTTAAGTAGAAAATGGCTTGACTGTGCCATTAGTCAGTGGTTAACTTCTGGGCACCTTTTAAATTTAGGTGAAATGATCTTTTCATTTGAGCTGGACTACAGAGAGGAGGCAAGTGAAGGTAAGGGCTTGGGTCACTGGAGGTAGATGTTCTCCCTGCCAGTGCTTAACAACCTCTGTGTACAAAATGCCACAGAAGTGACCAGTTGCTCTGGTCTGCCTTCTAAAAAACTTTTTAAAATGTTTATTTATTTTTGAGACAGAGAGAGAGAGAGAGACGGAGAGACAGAGTAGGAGCCGGGGAGGGGCAGAGAGAGAGGGAGACACGGAATCCGAAGCAGGCTCCAGGCTCCGAACTGTCAGCACAGAGCCCGACATGGCGCTCGAACCCACAGTCTGTGAGATCATGACCTGAGCCAAAGTCGGACGCTTAACTGTCTGGGCTTCCTTCTAAAAACAGAGAGATGTGCTTACCCCAATTAAAATTGTACTATAATTGTACTTATGGCACTGTATTAAAAATACATATTTTTGCGTTTTTCTTGGACTTTTACATTTTATGCTAACTGAGGTCAGTGTCAGCCTCTCATTTTCATCTAATACCCTCAAATATGTCTCCTTTCTTGGATTTCCTTAAGGACCAAAGGAAGTGTGGGGGAACTGTCATTTAATTCTTTCCAAAATGTTAATTTTTATCCTTTGTATTAGTTTCCTATGGCCACCGTAACAAATCACCACAAGGTTGGTGGCTAAAGCAACACAAATGTATTTTATTGCCGTTCTGGAGGCCCGCAACGCGCGGTTAGTTTCATTGGGCTACAGTCAAGGTGGCAGCGGGGATGTACCTTCTGGCAAGGCAGGGCCCATTCTTAGCCTCGTCCAGCTCCTGTGGCTATTGGCATCCCTTGGCTTGTAGTCACAACACTCCAATTTCTGCCTCCCTGGTCACACCGCCTTCTCCTCCTGTGCATCAAATAACACTCTGCCTTGTTCTTCTAAGGGCACTTGTGACTATATATAGGTCCACCTGGACAATCCAGAAAAATTGTCTCGTTTTAGGATCCTTACCTAAATCATACCTGCTAAATCCCCTTTGCCATGTAAGGTAGCATTCACAAATTCCAGAAATTAGGATGAAGATACCTTTGGAGGCCATCATTCAGTCTATCATATCCCATAGGCTAATTACTTTTCTTAAACACAAAGCATAATATACTTAAGGGGTGGGAAGGGGTTGCTAATGGCAGTGATGGGAATGGTAATAACAGTAGTAGTGAGTCACAAAAATAAAAATTGTAGAACTAGTTGCAATAATTGCAACGATATCAGTAATAATAGCAGTTGTAGCTATTACCGTCATTGAGTACCTATGATATGCCACAACCTTTCTAAGATCCCTAAACATTGATGCCACTGAATCTTCAAAATAGTCCTAGATCAAAGATACTGTATTATTTTATTATTATCACCATTGCCCAGAGGAGGAAACTGAGGCTGAAGTCATTGAAGAGTGTTCATAAAATCATACTACTAAAGCTTGGCAGAACTTAATTTAAATACAGAATTTAAATACAAAAAAAAAAAAAAAAGAAAAAAGACTTTAAAATCCAGATAATCCATTGCATCCTTCTGATACCCGAGGTGGCAATAATAGCTTATCTTCCAGGTTAATCTGGACCCTTTTATTTCTAACTGTGAAAGGTAACTTTGACAGCTTTGATATATTCAAATAAACTTTTGAATAATAGATGTCTCCATAAACACAATTAAAACCAAGCAACAGGCCACGGGGAAATATTTTCCTCAACATAAAGATTTAACATCTTTTTTTTTTTTTTTTAATTTTTTTTTTTTCAACGTTTATTTATTTTTGGGACAGAGAGAGACAGAGCATGAACGGGGGAGGGGCAGAGAGAGAGGGAGACACAGAATCGGAAACAGGCTCCAGGCTCCGAGCCATCAGCCCAGAGCCCGACGCGGGGCTCGAACTCCCGGACCGCGAGATCGTGACCTGGCTGAAGTCGGACGCTTAACCGACTGCGCCACCCAGGTGCCCCTTAACATCTTTTATATACAAAAAACTACAAATCAAGAAGAGAAAAATACAAATAACCAATAATCATCTGGTTTCAGATAAGCACTGACATTGCCCAGGAGATCTCTAGGACAAATTCATCTTGCATAACTGAAACTTTGTACCCATTATTTAGCAACCCTCCACCCATCCTTCCCCCAAGCCCCTGCTTTCTGTCTGTATGATTTGGGCTATTCTAGGTAGCTGACAGAAGTGGAATCATACAGTATTAGTAACTTTGTGTCTGCCTTATTTCACTTAGCATGATGTCCACAAGGTTCATTGATGTTGCAGCATGTGTCACAATCTCCTTTTTCAAGGTTTAATAATATTCCATTGCGTGTATGTATGAATTTTGCTTATGCACTCATCTGTTAATGGACACTTAGGCTACTTTCACATTTTAGCTATTGTGAATAAACTTGCAATGAACAGGAGAGTGAAAATATCTCTTCTATATCCTGATCTAAATTCTTTTGAATATATACTCAGAAGTGGGATTGTAGAATTGTCCCCCCACCCCCAAAAAAAAACAATTGACAGGGCTTCTGGGTGACTTAGTTAGCTGTGTCTGACTCTTAATTGTGGCTCACGTCATGATCTGGTAGCTTGTAGGATTGAGCCCTGCACTGGGCTCTGAACTGACAGCACAGAGCCTGCTTGAGATTCTCTCTCCCCTTCTCTCTCTGCCCCTCCCCTCCCCCCTCAACATAAATAAATAAACATTTTAAAAAATTAGGGGCGTCTGGGTGGCACAGTTGGTTAAGCGTCCGACTTCAGCCAGGTCACGATCTCGCGGTCCGTGAGTTCGAGCCCCGCATCGGGCTCTGGGCTGATGGCTCAGAGCCTGGAGCCTGTTTCCAATTCTGTGTCTCCCTCTCTCTCTGCCCCTCGCCCATTCATGCTCTGTCTCTCTCTGTTCCAAAAATAAATAAACGTTGAAAAAAAAATTTTTTTTTTAAATTGTTAGGATGATAGATCTCATGTTTAATACTCTTAGTACAATAATAATACTAAGGAAAAGATAGTGCTCTGAGCACTTGGATGTACTGCTCCTCTGGAAATCTTTTAAAAACTACTGAAAAAATACAAAAGGCAAATGAAACCAAAATTCTGGATTTTGAAATTCCGGAAATGAAAAGCAGATGAGCTATTGTAAGAGACAGCATAGGGAATTGTTACACCGGTGCTGGAAGACACCAAGAACTAAAGGGAATCTGAGCTAACACGGACATTAGTGACTGCAGGAAGCAGTTAAAAGTTGCCGGGCTGAGAACACAAAAAGGAAGAAGAGACAGAGTTATCACAACCTAGGAGACTGGAGAAGAAACCCCCTCAACCCCCCACATGATTGTTATTTGGAGATGAACATGGTTCAGCTAAAGCTCCACTCATCGAGAGGGATATGGCTTACTGCCATTGGTACTTCTCAGGCAACAGGGGACGGCTGTGACTGGGAGCGACAAGGACGGGTAGGAGCCAGAGCCCCTAGCTGTCCATTGTGCCTGCAGTAGGGAGAATGCCCAGGGCTGAAAACAAAAGACAACTTCCTTCCTACTTCTGCTTTTCACTCTCCTTCCCTTGCTCCCCATCTACAGAACCTCACTAGAAGTCAGTACGCTATGAAATGCAGAAAACGTAGTTTCAGACTCCCATTGCCAATAATTACATAAAAAAGAAAAAAAAAAAAAAGACCTGGGGAGCCTGGGTGGCTCAATTGGTTAAGTGTCTGACTCTTGGTTTTGGCTCAAGTCATGATCTCAGTTTGTGAGTTCAAGCCCCGCATCAGGCTCTGAGCTGACAGCACAGAGCCTGCTTGGGATTCTCTCTTCCTCTCTCTCTGCCTCTCCCCTGCTCACACTCTCTGTCTCTCTCTCTCTCTCTCAAAATAAATAAATAAACTTAAAAAAAGGGGGGGGGGGCTATAGGGATACCTGGGTGGCTCAGTCGGTTAAGTTGCAACTTTGGCTCAGATCATGATCTCCCAGTTTTTGAGTTTGAGCCCCACATTGGGGTGTCTGGCTATCAGTTCAGAGCCAGCTTTGAAACAGATAATTAGCACAGTCAGGATTCGACAGGGAAATTTAAGAAACTTCTGAAAGATGATGTGCTAGATGATTATAAAATGGCTCCGATTTTCCATTCTTCATTTTACCCACACACCCCGCACTATGACCTGGGTACTGTTCTCATCAAGATGTGATGCCTATGTCTTCACTCCTTTCATTTTGTCTGGTCTTATCAGTTACTTTTGACAAAAATAATATTCTTTTGTCAAGAAGAATATTCTGGAAAGGGCAGTGTGCTTCTTTTAAGCCTAGGTCTCAAGGGGCCTGTGTACTTCCTCTTTTCCTCTTAGAATATTGCCTCTCCCATGAGAATAATCCCAGAAACTCCTACTGGAGGATAAGAGATTACATGGAGGAGAGATGAGCCCCAGCCATGGAGGCCATGCTTGACCAGCCACCCCTAGCTTAATTTAGAACTTTGTCTCATACACTAGAGAGAAAAGGAAGCTATGCCCAGGAGTCATCTTACACTCTACTTTGGCTCCTTCCCCTGCCCCCTCAGCTCCAGTCCATGCAATTCAAAGGGAAGCCTGTCTGTGAACACTCTGCCCACACAGCAAAAAACCAACCCCTCTTTTGAGGGAACAGAATCAGAGAGGAAACTAATGCAGAGGAAATCCATATTAACTGAGTAAAATTGCCAACCTAGTCTCTCGACCAGATCTATGAAACAAGAACTTCAGATAACCAAATATTTCCAGAATGTCATAGCATAGATGAGAAGGACTAGGATGAATGAAAAAACCCTCTTAACCTGAGGAAAAATATGTAATTCAGTGAATAGAAGAGACCTTTAGAATATATTCTGGGGCACCTAGGTGGCTCATTCTGTTGAGTGCCTGACTCTTGATTACAGCTCGGATTATGATCCCAGGGTCAAGAAATTGAGCCCCATGTCAGACTCCATGCTGAATGTGGAGCCTGCTGAAGGTTCTCTCTCTGTCTCTCTGTCTCTCTCTCACTCCCTCTGCCCCTCTCCCCTGCTTACGGTTTCTCTCTCTCTCTCTCTCTCTCTCTCTAAAAACAAACAAACAAAAAGAATATATTCTAATAAGAGGGTTTTATCTTCATAAAGTATGCATTTGTTACAAAAACAAGAAGAAATAATATCTGCTATGAAAAGCATAGTATTGAATAACACCCTTCCAATGGGTGGCAAAAATAAAATTGTTGGTCTAAATATTAACCTGTAATCAAGAATAAAATTCACAAATCTATTTCTAAATTATGTTCAAAATGAAATGTAAAGAAAACACAAGAAAAAAATAAGTAAGGAGACACGGACATCACATTTTGAGCTTCAAGTTCTACCTAACAGAATTTCAGATCTATTTACAATAGTGACAGTAGGATGAAAAAACAAAACTTAATAGAACAATACGTCCTGAGTTTTAATTTTTAAAAGGAAAATTTTGAAATGGAAAGTCCTATTGAAGGCCAAGCAAGACAAATATGGAAGACCCACACTAAGACACAACTTTGTGCAATCTTAAAACTATAAGTATAAAGAGGATATTCTGAAAGCTTCTAAAGAGAAATACATTATGTGCACACTCACACATACACATGGCCAATGAAGTGATGAGATTCACCCGATGTTATATCCATGCTGACAGCTAGAAAACAAAGCTTTAAAAGTTCTAATCAAAAATGATTTTGAACAATGAGTCCTATGCACACATACACTTGCACTGAGAAACAATAAAAATATTTTCTGACAACTAGGTCTTGAAATATTATTACCCATGTACTAGTTCTGGAAAACAAAATCCCTTAATGAGTATTTCAACAAACTTTTTTTAAAAGTTTATAAAAAAGATATCCTTATATACAAGAAATATTTGTCATCATACCTGTGAGGATGACAATAATCAAAAAGATTACCAATAACAGGGAGCAGCTGGGTGGCTCACTTGGGTAAGCATCCAACTCTTGATTTCAGCTCAGGTCATGTTCTCACGGTTTGTAAGATCAGGCCCCATGTTGGGCTCTGTACTGACAGTGCAGAGCCTACTTGGGATTCTCTCTCTCTCTCTCTCTCTCTCTCTCTCTCTCTCTCTCCCTCTCTCTCTCTCTGTCTCTCCCTCTGCCCCTCCCCCACTCACTGTCTCTGTCTCTCTGAAAATAAACAAACCTCAGAACAACTGTTCTTTTAAAAAAAATTAAAAATGAACAATAACAAGTGTTAGTCAAGATGTAGAAAAATTAGAACCCTCATCCATTGCTAATGGAAATGTAAAATGGTGCAGTTGCTTTGAAAAAAAGTTGGGCAGCTCTTCAACAAGTTAAACACAGAGTTACCACATGACTTAGCAATTCTGTTCCCAGCTATATACTTCCCCACATTGAAAATACACGTTTACATAAAAACTTGTACACAAATGACCACAGAAGCATTACTCATAATAGCTGAAAAGAAGAAACAAGTGAAATGTCCAACAACTGATGATGGATAGACAAAACGTGGCATGGCAATCCGATGGCATATTGCTCGGCCATAAACATGAATAAAGTACTGATGCATGCTGTAATATAATGAATCCTGAAAGTATGGCACCAAATAAAAGAAGCCAAGGCAAAAAGGCCACATAAACGTATGATTCTATCTATCTGAAATGTCCACAATAGAAAATTCATAGAGACCTAAAGTACATTAAATTAGTAGATTAGTGGCTTCCAGGGGATGAGTGAAGGTGGAAATGGGGAGTGACTGACTGTAAATGAGCATGGGGTTTCTTTGGCAGGTGGTGGAACATTCTAGAATTAGACAGTGATGATGGTCACACAACCTTGAGAATAAATTGAGAACTACTGATTGCATAGTTTATAAGGATGGTGCTTTTGTATGTGAGCTATATACCAATTACAAAATGGAAAAAGAAAAGTGTTTATGGCAGCAGAATACCATCCAGAAAAAGGGAATAAATCTTGAAGAGTATAAAAAGGTGCTTTATGAACACTTTAATCTTTAAGGATTCAGGGGCACCTGGGTGACTCAGTCAGTTAAGCGTCTGACTTCGGCTCAGGTCATGATCTCGCGGTTCCTGAGTTCGAGCCCTGTGTCAGGCTCTGTGCTGACAGCTCAGGGCCTGGAACCTGCTTCAGATTCTGTGTCTTCCTCTCTCTCTTCCCTTCCCTCAATTGTGCTCTGTCTCTCTCAAAAATAAATAAAAACATTAAAAAAATTTAAAGATTCAAAGTTAAGGTGAAAACCTTATTCTCAAATCTTTTAATTATAAAATATTCAAATTTAAAGAACAGTTTTAAAAACATAGTTTGAAGAATGAACACCCATATCTCCTTCACTTAGACTCAACAATTAATATACTTTATTTTAACTGAATCATTTGAAAGTAAGTTCCAGAAAGAAAATTTCACTCTATAATGATTTCTCAAGCATCTCCTTATAAGTGCATTCTCCTATTTAACCACAATACCATGGTCACACCTAAAATAAATCAGCAAATAACTCCATAATATCTAATTTCAAGTCCCTATTCTATTTTCCCAAATTGTCCCCCAAATGTTTTTTTATACATGTCTTTTGTTTGTTTTTGTTTAGTTCTGTCTTTTCTCTTTTCTTTTCTTTTCTTTTTTCTTTTCTTTTCTTTTCTTTTCAACTATAAACAATGGAAATATAAATCTCACAGTTCTGGAGCTGGAAGTCTGAGATCAGAAAGCCACAAGGTCAAATTCTGGTGAGAAAACTTTTCTGAGTTGCAGACTCCCCTTCTCCTTGTATTCTCCTTGTTTAAGCATCCCCTTGTATTCTCACATGGCAGAAAGCAGAGAGAACTAAATGTTTGGGCTTTAAATCTAGAATCCAAACCAAGATTCACACAATGAATGCACTCAATCATTGTGTCCGTTTAGTTCCTTCCTATCTACAATAGCCTCCCTCCTTGTTTAGTAATGCTGACTTTTTATAAAGAATCCAAGCTAGTTTTCTTATGGAATGTTCTCCTGTAATTTGAATTTTATTGTTTCCTCTTAATATGCTCCTCTACTCCTGCATTTTCTGTAAACTGGAAGTTTATAAAGATATAAAAGATGGAATATATATAAATGGAATTAGATATAAAGATGGAATTAGATTCACGTTAGACACTGCTGGCCAGAAAACTTGCTAGTTCTATTGTGTATTTCACACGTGCCACATAGGATTGTTTCACGACCAGTGATGATAACATTTTTCACTTGTTGAACGCTAGTCCTCTCTACCATAAAGGAGCGTGTTAGAATTTCTAATCATTAAGTTATCTATAGGCTGCTATTTTGGCACAGGGTAAATATATTATTCCTCAACAATCTCTCAGCCAATTGTTCGATCAGTGGTTGATGAGCCGTATCTGAATCATTTGTTTTTAACTGGGGTTGGAAAATGACATATTCTCTTTATTTTTATTTCCTTCTACGTTTTTTAGTTGGAATTCTTTAAGAAGTTTTCCTTCTCATTCCTGTCCCCACATATCTCCTATCACTTTGAATACTAATGTGGATTATGTAGATTGTGGATTTTAAAATATGTAGATGCTATGATCAATTCTCATCATATTTTTGAAGCTTAAATTGTTGCAAGTTGGCCTGTGGAGCCCCTTCATGCCCGTGTCTGTGTCCTTTCAACATGATTACATTTGCTTTGGAACACATCTTTATTTTCTGGCACACACATTTTTGTGCTCAATTTGTATTATCCAGGCCTCAGATGTTAAAAGCCACACTTGAAAATATCAGTAAAATAACCAAACAAAAAGTGTCACAGATCTTAAAAGTACATGCAACATATTTATTTTATGATACTAAAAACTTTTCTGTACCAAACAATTACAATTCTTGAGCGTTAACTCTTTTACTTTCGTCAATGTATTGTTAGCTAAATTCATTTTCATCCTACTGACAAAACTTCCCTCAAATACTTCCTTCATCTCTGGCCTTTGGACCACAGCCTTAGGTGGCCCCTTAATCACGGGTATAGTATGTCTAAACGCAAATACATCAGTAGTGTGTTTCATGCATTTTATGTGCATAATCGTATAGACACCATTTTCCATGTGATCCAGCAGTAATATACATGCACATACTCAAGTGTGTGTATCAAATGGTAACAGTTTCCTGAAACAATACTGGTAAATTCATGTGAAGGGTTTTGATATTTCATATTCTCTTCTATTATCTTCTCTTTCATCTATTAAAAAAATAATTTTACAATCAACTAATGATCACTGGTCCAGAGCCAAAAATAAATAGCAGATTAGGAGATATAGGAATCACTAAATTTCTCCAGCAAGAGACAATAACTAAGCCAGAAAGGAAACAAAAGAAGGATATGGAGTCTGTCAGTCAGGAGAGGTAGGTCCAGAGAAGTACTGACATGGAACACAAGTTATAACAGTGTATCCAATAGATGATAGATGATTGCTAGGTATAAATACTCCTTTTCCTTTCTGGATGTGCTTGAAATACCTTAGTCGATCTATGTCCCAGTACTCAAGGTATTATACTGTCAAATAATGGTATGCTTATTTGACAATTACAAGCATTTCCTTCCAGAAAGATGAGAGCTGCGACTCCCTTCACAACTACCTCTAATGTTATATATAATCCCTTTTCATTTTTCAACAAACTATGAACATGGCCTCTAAGGAGTCTCCCCACCTCTGTTCTTTTCCTCTAATTCTAAGTCAAAATATTTGTGTTGTCACCATATGATGTGATATTACTTCAAGTTCCTTAAAACATCTATAAAAATATTGACAACTGCATGGAGTTGGGTATTGGTTTGTTATTGCAGCTGGAGCAAATTACCCCGAATTCAGTAACCTAAAACAACACAAACTTATTATTATACATTAGGTTTTTGGGGGAGAATCTGGTTTTTTTCCTCTTCCAGTTTTTAATTTTTTTAATGTTTTTATTTATTTTTGAGAGCGAGACAGAGTGCAAGTGGGAGAGGGGCAGAGAGTGGTGGGAGGTGGGGAGAGGGGGGACACAGAATCGGAAGCAGGCTGAAGACTTGAGCTGTCAGCACAGAACCCAATGTGGGGCTTGAACTCACGAACCGTGAGATCATGACCTGAGCTGAAGTGGGAAGCTTAACTGACTGAGTCACCAGGTTCCCCTCCTCTTCCAGTTTTTCAAGGCTACCTTGCAATTTCTTGGCTTTTACCTCCTTCTGTTATGATTAGGTCTATCTGGATAGTCCAGGATAGTTCTATCTTAAGATCTTTAATAACAGTTGAAAAGTCCTTTTGTGCCATGTAAGTAAAGTATTCACAGGTTCTGGGGATTAGGATGTGGACCTTCTGGGGAGACCTGATCTGTCTACCACAAGAAGTAAGTAAGTAAAAATGCTTTAGCATGCCAGACAAATCACTACTTCCTCTGTTCCCTAACTCATATCCTGCATCTCCCAGCCCCAGTGAAGTCACCCCAGGATCAAGTGAGTGCATGGAACTAGCGATTTTGTCAAATAACAACATTGTTTCTCAAGTCTTTGTATCTTTTAACATTCTGTTTCTTTTGCTTCTGAATTCCTCTCCCACTTTTCCATCTGCTGAACTCCAACTCAGTTTTTCAAGACCTAGCACAAATGGTATCTCTTTGAAAAATTATATACTCCCACATGGAATTCTCAGTCACAAGTAAATTGCCTCTTATCACACTGCTTTGTTTTAATTCTTTTTGAAAGTTTATAACATTAGACTGTAACATTTGTTTCCTGGTCTTTGTTTCCAAATAGAATATAAGATTCTCAAAAGACTGAGCTACTTATCCCCATGATCCAGGGTACCTTTGCCTGGATTTAAAAAAAAAAAAAAAAAGTAAACACTAAGAAAAAAAAAAGTTTAACACGTGCCAAGTTAAAAAAGCAATTATCTATGGAACTTCAAAGTGTCTGAGAGAAAAACCACTTGCCTAATTTCAGAAACACATGTGGCCATGCATCACTAATCTTTGCAATTAGTATAACAAATCTGTAAAGTGTTCATTGCTAGAGGGTCCTTGGATGGCATAATGGTGCGGAGGTAAAATCTGCCAAATATGGAGCATAACTGAGAGGTATCGAATCCAAGGAACGTTAAGACCAAGATATATGGTTAATGAGAGGAGATAGTATAAAGTAGAAAAAACAAGAAATGTCAGGAAATGTGGTGGGAAGGAGAAAGAACGAGAAAGTTGGAAGAATGTGGAAAATAAAACAGGTGAAGAGATTTACAAAGCCAGTGAGTTATTTGGTAAATTGTCTCAAAACACAAATAAAAAATAACAGTAAAAATAACAGGATAACTACACCTCCTCATATCATAGCCACACTGCTGAGAATCAAGGACATGTCATAAAGCTGGAGGAAAGCAACACTGTCCACACAGGGCGATGCTGATGTGAATTATGGCTAACTTGTCATCGGCCACAGTGGAAGTCAGAAAGCAATGGAATAGCAACTTCAAAGTGCTGAAAGATGAAACAGCAATATTTTTTATCAGAAATGAAGGCGGTATGAAGACATTCAGATGGACAAACTGAAGAGACCTGATTTTTATTGAACATACCCACACAAAAAGAAATGCTAATGGAAGTTCTGTGGACTGAAGGAACAGAATACCAGACAGCAGGCACTACACTGTTCTGGAAGACCCAACAGTCCTGGGAATGACAAAATGTGTGTGTGTGTGTGTGTGTGTGTGTTTAAAATATACGTTTTATATATATATATTATAAATATATAATATATATATATAGACAGAGGAGAGAGAACATATAATAATATATATGTTTAAAATAGATATATATGTTTAAATAAATATATAACACCATTAAAGATATTAATTTTGTATATTTATAAATATATATTAATGACATGTTATATACAAAAATGTATCACATATGACCATTTTTGCATTGGTTTTTATTTATTTATTTTTTAAATCTTTATTTATTTTTGAGATTGAGACAGTGTGTGAGCAAGGGAGGAGCAAAGAGAGAGGGAGACACAGAATCCGAAGCAGGCTCCAGGCTCTGAGCTGTCAGCGCAGAGCCCGACGAGGGGCTCGAACTCACAAACCCTGAGATCAGGACCTGAGCCAAAGTCAGATGCTTAACTGACTGAGCCACCCAGGCGCCCCTACATTGGTTTTTAAAAAAGGCATTTGTCTGCTACAAGTATTACTGCGTGGAGCTTATGAAACATGTGGATGTAAAATGTATGCTGATGGTGGAACAAAGGACAGGAGGGAGGTTAATAAAATAAAGAACACAGAAAGAGGGGTATGCCTTTCGTGCAGAGCAGCAGAACCAGTCCCTCATAAAGAATGGGAGAATCACACTTACTAAAATGCTAGGACAGACCTAATGACAGTTTTGCATGTTCTTGCCGCTGGGAATATGTGCCTTTTTGTCTGTGACTTGGAGGACAGATCTGTGCCGTCACAGCAACACGGCCTCCCCATGAAGACTGAGAAACAGTGTGGTTAATGGAACCAGAGAGGCCTGGGTCTGATACCCAGCTCTGCTTATTGCTGTGTCCTTGAATAACCACTTCACTGCTCCACCAGTTCTGCAAAATGCTACCATTTCTGCCAAACAGGCCAAACATGAATGTTTCTATGAGGATTAGGAATAATATCCCTAAGCGCCCAGTGCAGGGCCTGGAGCACAGTAGTGGGATTTGGAATGTACATAATTAATCCTGAAAGGAAACACGTTTCTTTCTATTGACATTGAAGAGGGAAGACTTCTGTATCTTATAGTGAAGTCCTATCTAAAGCTAGTAGGACTGACTTAAAGTCAGATGTAAGCATCAACTCACGTTTCTCCTTTGGTGACTTAGCATCAGCCCAATCAGATGCCCTTAGGGCAGCTCTGGTTAGGGAACAGCCTATCCCAGAGCCAGGAGGAGCCAGACCCAGTGGCAGATGTTTCTTGCTGAAGAACAATCCAAAAGAGCAAGGACTGCCAAGTCCACTGTCTGGTCACTCAAACAGGGAAAAGGGGAAAGAGGGTGCAACTGAAGGACCCAGGTGCCACTTTGTGTGTGTGAGTGTGTGTGTTGGGGGGGGGGGGGGAGGGGGTGAGGGGTGGCGGTGGTGGCCTAAAAAGCCACCTGAGTCCTTAGATGTCTATGCACTCAACCCAGTGGCTGGAGTAGCAACATTTCTAGGGCAAAAGCTGATGAGAGAGGAAGGCTGAGGGAGAGACCATGTGCCTTGGAATAATGGATTATAAGATTCAGTGCCAAATGACGGATGTGCAGCTGTTCAAGGATTGTTTTGTTCCCTAAAAATAAACCTTGGGTTGATAAAAACCTAAATTTACATTTACCTGTGTGTCACTTATCTTTTTGTAAAACAAAGATGAGAGGTCAAACCAAAATCTTGACTGCTCAGAGGTGTGACTTTTAGTGTTTCCTTTGATTTTTTAAACAGGTAAAACAGTAAAGTAACAGACAAATGCCACGTTGCATATAAAAGATAAACAAAAACCCTGCCATGAAGGTCCAAACCAGGGAATATATATCATTTTTTCCTAATCTCCTGGTTATACAAAACCCACTTATAATGACAATTTGAATTACAATATAACTTTAAAAAAACGTTATTATATCAATTTCTTCTTCCAAAATCAGTATCATCCAGACTGCCAACCGTGATGTATAAACCCCAAATGGCTACAATTTCTCTCTGTTTATCTGCCTTTCCTTTTTCCATTGACTTCAACAGAACTTTCAGGCAGACCACATCTTTTTGTATGAAGTGATTTCAAAATTCAAAAATTTTGAAATCAGGGCAGTGGTTATTATTTTGATTTGCCTACGCTTCCAGTCTACAAATAGTTGCTTTTAAGATGCATCAAGTTATTTACAAAAGTATTATTTGTCACCTTCTCATCACTGGATTCAAGTGTACCATACGCATGCTTGAAAGCTTTATATGAATTGGTGAAAAATGTTTTTAGTTTTCCCTTCAGCAAACATTCATTGTGCAACTCTGAGCATTCAGAGAAAATGCTACAATGTCAGAATTTTATGCAAACATCATCAGATTGCACATTTTAGTAATTTCATGTCTTATCTTTTGGCAACTGCAATCTTACTTAAATATTGTGTCTGTGAAATACTTCTACATGTCCTCACTTGGGCAGGGTCAGAAACGAATTCTCAGCTGAAATATTCTGAGCCAAAGTATCTTATTAACCAACCCATTTTCTCAAAGTTAGTTAAGCATCTGAAGAAGTCGCTTGACTCTTTCAGGCAAGTGGAGCAAAATCTCCTAAGAACAGACTTTTTTGCAAAGATAGTTTACATGAGCTGCTTGGAGATTTTAAATGTTTATTATTTTACTCTAACAATTTTGAAGGTGCATATGCCTAAAGAGTAGATCAAGAAGAGTTGAAAGAATTTAATTTTAAACCATTAAATACAGGGACTCCTTTGCTCACATTAAAGTCAAGGGGATTCCAATATCCAACCTTTTCTTCCTTCCACTAAACAGTTGTGAACTCCTCCCTCTGCCATGCATTAGTTCAGTGCACAACATAAATTGCTTAATCCAATACTTCTTTCCCTAAGTAAAAGTGACACCAACTTTGCAGATATTCACCCTGAGGATTAAAGAGAAAATTTCACTTTCTTCTTGGGTCTTTTAAATAGTACATACAGGCTTCATCAATACAAGGCACACTCTAAGAGAATGCCATTTTATTTTTTTAATTTTTATTTTATTTTAGTTTATTTTTGAGAAAGAGAGAGAGAGTCAGCATGAGCAGGGGAGGGAGAGGGCGAGAGGGAGAGAGAAAATCCCAAGCAGGTTCCATGCTGTCAGCACAGAGCCCAACGCAGGGCTCAAACTCATGAAACATGAGATCATGACCTGAGCTGAAATCAAGAGTCTAATGCTTAACCAACTGAGCCACCCAGGTGCCCCAAGAAAATACGATTTTAAAGTGACCTCATTGCAAGAGTACTCACCCTAATGGTGAAAAAACAGAACATAGATCGTTATTACCTGAGATCAGAAATACAACATTCACTCTCTTCAGTTTCCTAGTAAAATACCCTATTTTGGGCTGTCTCATCAGTCCATTTGTTATTTTTTCCCAAAGTTTACATTTCCTCTTTTCAGTGCTAAAGCCTAATAATATTTCACTTCCCCTAAAGTGAAAGGAGGCTGTACAGAAGTTATTGCAACTCTTCCCCAGTGCAATCCTTCACATTCCCTCTCCTCTAAAATCTTAGATGAAAGCTCTGTTGGTATCTTCTGTGAAAAGGCACAAATCTTCAAGAGTGTTTCTCATAAAATCAATTACAGGACTTCAATTAATCCTCATAAAGCTTTTAGAGGGTTTTATTTTGTTAGATGAATGATACATTTTTGAGAATGTTGCTCAAGTCTATGACTATATAAATTAAGAACTGAGTAATTACCAAAATATTTTGTATGATTTATTCGTCAGCGAGTCAATAATTACTCTGAGTACTTTTGTTCTGAATATATGAATACCTGCTTCTACTTCACTTTATACAGATATCTAAGGTCTGAGACTATGGCTACTTGAGGAAAATGATCAGAATACTCTGCAACTCAGTTAAGTATGTTAGGTTGGGGTTTTAATATCCCAGGTATGAAAATGAACAGTCAAGTTGAATGTGTGTTCATCTTTAAATAATCACTACAGTGCATACTCACAGCCCAAGGCACATGGGTTACCTGAAAATCACTGCACCAAAGATGCAAACTCTTAGTTTATTTTTTTTCCTCTTACTGAAAAGATCTTAACGAACTGGAAAACTTGTTTTAAGTCTCCTCATTATTCTAGAACTCAGTTACTTCATTTCTAAAGCAGAAATAAATGAAACTTCACCGACATGAGAGAAAATATTCCAGACCTAGTGTCATTTGCAAGTACAGCCTATAATTACATGTGAAGGAAGATGCAGGGAGATTATTTCTTACCCTGCCCAACTAACCAAGATACTAATATATCACATTGCGTTCTTGTATGGCATAATGTAAACTGACTATCTAACTGACCATCCAAAACAAATGGTTCATCATATGTTATATTCTTACTATGTTCACATGAGGATACCAATTTAAACTAATATGGACACATTTGTTTAGCCAGTGAGTGTTGGAATTGAAATTTGAAACTTGTCTGTTTTATATCAAAGTTTTTCTCTTTTCTCTTTTCTTCAAGCCTCAAAGACAAATGAAACAAAAGATAGGTGATCAGATAAGGGTTGAGCAAGTCAGCCTCTTTCAAACTGGCAAATCTCTAGATCAGGAAAATATATTCAGAGCAGTGGAAGGAAACTTTGCCAATGGTACCATACCAAAAAAAAAAAAAAAAAAAAAAAAAAAATCCTAGTGTTTAAAAAAAAAATCATGAAGAATGGCAAGATGAGAAAAAAAGCTGGCAAATATCCAATTCTTGGAACAGGAGATTGCAAATTAACCCCATGTCCAGTCATACCACAAAGTTTTAGAGATTTGGGTTTTTTTTGTTTGTTTTTTGTTTTGGTCATTTAAATAGGAGGTGGTTGAGTCATGGCCAATTACTTTTATGATCATTACAATGAGAGTAATCTATATCAAGCATGTATTATGGAAATATTTGAGCAAATCAATAACAATAATAAATTGATTTATAATTAGAATAACTATTCAAAAAGAATTATTTAAGGATATGATGTCAAACTGCTGTCAAATGATATTTTTCCCTAGGTGCATGCTCTATCCTCTTTATAGAATATTAAAGTCAATAACATGAATGAAAATAGTTTTTGAACTGAAAGATAAAATATTATAGTTAGGATTTTAAAAGATCTTGACACATGAAATATAAGATGAAGCTAAAAACTAACCCTAAGAAGGATATATGTAAATTGCCATATTGATTCTAACAATCTACTGCATTAGAACTTTATGGAGAATGAACTTACCCACGGTTAATGTAAACAACATTAGAGTCTAGTAGATTTAAGCATGGATTAATTAACATTGGCACCATGATTATTTGAATAGCTGACTCTAATCACTAATACAATCAGATTCTCCCAAGGAAAAAGAATAATCTCCCCACTCTGCGTTTTACTCCAGAAATTGGTTCCAGGCAGTAGCAGAGTAGGAAGAAGAGAAGTGAGGGAATCAGCTGGAAGAAGGAAGAGGGAGAACATTTTCCAAATGAAGCAATTTCTCAAGAAATTTTAAGATCATGCAATGACATGCTGGTTGAGGGAATCATGCGGTAAAGACGTTAAACAAATCAGCGTGAAGTAAGATCGTGAAACTAGATGAGTCTCCTCAAAAAAGTCTGTACTTCTTTATGCATTTGTGCTTTCACCAAGCACTAGCACAGGCCAAACCACCCTGAGCCCTGTCATTCTCTATCCCACATACTCTACTTAATTTGTCCTTCCTTCTTGATGTAAAATTGTAAAAGGAAGGGCGACAGCCAAAACACATTGTAAGTAAGGTGAATGGGTGATAGAGAGTCTAAAACCTATATTAACTGAACACTGCCTGATATGTGTGTAGATATTTAATCTCTAAAACAAAATTATTGAGAAGAGTAATATGTTCAGTGTTTTAAAATATATAATAGAATGTTAAATAGAATAGGGATTAGAATCAATCTGTGAAACTTCTACAAAGCAGGAACAATGGGTGGACATTAGAACAAAATGAATTTTGTGTCGATTATAAAAATGACTTTCTACAAAGGAAATAAAGGGGAAAAACACACAGGAAAAAGAACAAAAGCTGGACCACATTAAAAATAAATAAAAACAAACAAACAAACAAACAAACATAACAATGAAGTGGGAGCCACTCCTTTGCCCCACAAGGGCCAACAGCCACCTGACCAGGGGTCTGAGGCCTGGACTCAGCCTGCTAGCATAGATTGCATGTCCAGTCAGCAGCCCTTGTAGTTATTATACTTGTCTGGGCTTTGTAGAACTTCACTACTGATTTGGTGGTTGCTAGGTGGGCTAGTCTGTGTAAATATAGTGTGTTGGTGTTTCTCCGTGTTCTTGTTGTTTACAAACTTCTTTTTGTACTGAGAGAAAACCAGCCAAAGTGTCTTTGACAAAAGGTTCTGCACCGGGAAAAGAGATCTGAAACGTAAGCTTGGGGCCCCTGTTCTCAAAGTGGGGTCTTGAACCACCCTTTATTTTGTCTTGACCTCCCCCTATTTCTGTTTGGGACCAGATCCTCTACCCTAAAAATTTTACTCCTACCCTATCCCCTCTCAACTTATCACCATTCCCCATCTCAAAAAAGCTCACACACCCACACATTCACAATTAATTTGTGGAGTGATGCCACAAGTCTTAAGTGATTTGCGCAAAATTCCTGGAAAAGCTAGGAACACTCTATCCCTTGTTCCCAATCTCACCTCGTAAGTCAACACCATTCCTTGATGTGATTCATGCCAAACACTTAAAATACTGTATTTGGAGGGATCAAACCTACCTTAAAATCTAATCCTAGGTTAGAGAGAATCAAGAGCAAGACTTCCATATAGAAAGCCGAGTCACGAGACCAAGAAAGGGAAGAGGAATGTGTATTTAAGTCATTAAGGAACTTTTATTCAGGTGCAAGAAACTCATGTCAAAGTGGCCACAAGATTGTGTAACAGGAGACAGACAAATAGAATTCTATGTTTGTGTGAACTCTTAAATTTACAGGGAAGGAAGGAGGTGAGGAAAGCATATACCTGTCTATTCTTTCCCTGATACCTTCCCCTCAGTCCTGAACTGCAGAAGACTGAGCCCCATGGGCTTTGGTGACTCCATCACTGCGGAGTTTATTTGATGGTTGATTTTTCTGTGACAGTACTTTCTTTATCATTTGCCACCATTTTATAACACACAGGCTGACTTTTTTTTCCCCCTTCCCTTCTCTTTTCCCTGGGAAAATACAATAAATAAATAGACTTATTGGTACTGGAAGAAAAGAAAAAAAAAAAAAAAACATGAAGTGAATGTGTCCAAGAAGACATTGTTGAAAACTATAGAAAGATTTTCCACATTGAGTTGGAAGATGTGCTAAATCCCCCAAAGCACCCATCAATAAACCACAAAGATTTTAGGACTCTCAATATGTAGGCTTAGATCTGAGTAGTAAGTAGAAAACAATTTGGGGTGATATGGTTTTGTTTGGGAGTGGTGGGGCCCTGGGGCCGATGGTCAAGAAAGAATTCTTCATACCTCTTCAGTGTAAAAAAAAAAAAAAGGTGATTTTATTAAAGCATAGAGACTGGACCTGAGGACAGAAAAAGCAGCACTAGGATTGTAAGGAGTGACTGATTATATACCTGGGAGTTGGGGTGGGGTGGGGTGGAGGGTAAGTTAAGAGGGAGGTTTCCAAAAGGACTTTCATATGCTAAAGAGGACTCAAAAGATACTGGAGGCATTGCTATTGTTGAGCTACAGTTATTTTGCCCTCTAGCAAAGCATTAACATTAAGACAGTAGGGAGTTCCTGGAGGAAGGTTTTAGTCTGCCAGCCTCAAGTATTTGTCAATGGGCTGCTGGTTACAAAGAAATTTAATTTTATCTACATTTTCTTCTTGCCTTTGTTCTCCAAAGCACCAAGGAGGGGAGGATGATGTTAAGGCCGGCCCCAGAAACTGAGTCAATGGGTTTCTGAAGGTTAGGCTATTGTTAATTGCCTTTTTCTTGTAATTTTCTTGTAATTAAGACGTTTGTAAACTGATGGAGACTCCTGTCCTGCAAGACTGCCATCGGTTAACCAGGAATGTCTCAAGAATGTCACATATATCCCGCCTGGAGGTGGGTGTGCTAGTTTGTGCTTTTATGATAGGAAAAGATAGGACCTGATGTTCCTGGATGCTGGGAGTGTTTGACCACAGAAAAACCCCTTCAGGGGTAAGGTTCCTCTTAAAAACTCCTCTTGAGGTGTGTAACAGACACACCTACTGCCCCTCAGGTTTCCCTCAGGAATTTGACAAAAGATCCAAATATGGCCTTAGGCCCCTCATAGAATGGAATTGAGCCAATCGGAAATGGACCACCTAAGCACCTAGAGCTATCAGGCCAATAAGGGTGTGACCTGAGAGGGAACAGAGGGGAGGGGAGGGCTAACCAAAACCTTTTATTTTATTTTATTTTTAATTTTTTTTAATGTTTATTTATTTTTGAGACAGAGGGAGACAGAACATGAGTTGGGGAGGGGCATAGAGAGAGGGAGACACAGAATCTGAAACAGGCTCCGGGCTCTGAGCTGTCAGCACAGAGCCCGATGCGGGGCTCGAACCCACGAACCGTGAGATCATGACCCAAGCCGAAGTCGGACGCTTAACCGACTGAGCCACCCAGGCGCCCCTAACCAAAACCTTTTAAAACAAGGACGCTTGCCTACAGTAGAGGCATTCACTTTAGAATGTCTCCTCTCTGTAAAGAGAGCTTTCCTGCTATTCTTACTTTCTAATATTATACTCTAATAAACTTTTGCCTGCTGCTCATTTTATTTTGTGTCCACCTCTTCATTCTTCAAAGTGGTGAGACAATGAACCCCGGGTATTGAGGTAAAAAAATCCTGCAACACTTTGCCCCCAGCTTGCCTTTGGCTCCTTCATCAAGGGCACCCTTTCTTGGGCTCTACTCAGTGTTAAAATTCTCTGTTCCTCCACCAATAACACATCTGAAGGATTGTATCCCCTATAATTATTATACTTTATTCTTGGTCATGCCCTATTATGCTATAAGAGAATAGGTGGCTGAACACTGTTACTATATAAAGAGATCTTTACAAATGACTTTTCCTAAGCAGAATTTCCTGTATGATTAGGCATTTTAATTTCACAATGAATTGCGTGTGAGTACACACATGCATGCAATGATTCAATTCTTCCAAAGTACATAGGAGTTATGCAGACAACATTTTTGGACTTCCCTTCCCCTCTCTTCTCTCTCTACCTTCTCTACCTCTGTCTTCTTGGCTGATGATAGAACTGAATTCAATAGGTTGTGTTTAGGGCATGACATCCTCAACCTAGGAATCTAATAAGTCACAGCCTGATATAATTTGTTATATTATTGTAATGACACCCCCCTAAAGACATGAATAATCATGTCATAAAGGACTATCTTTACAATGATCCATAAGATAAATTTCTCTCAGGTCTCAGTCTTCACAATATAGTTGCATTACATCTTTAGTAATATTCTTTTTTTTTTAATGTAAGGATTATATTGATGAGGTTTTGGGGTGATGTTGGGGGTTCACAGCTGATGGCCAAGAGAGAATTCTTGAGACCTCTTTGGTGCAAAAAGGTAATTTTATTAAAGCACTGGGACAGGACCTGTGGGCAGAAAGAGCTGCACTGGGGGTGTGAAGAGTGATTGGTTATGTACTACGGAGTTGGGGAGGTAAAGTTAAGGGGAAGTTTCCAAAGGGATTTTCATATGCTAAAGAGGACTCACAAGATACTGGAGGCCGAGCTATTGTCAAGGTAAGGTTGTTTTTTCCCTCTAGTAAAGCATTAGCATTACGATAGTAGGGAGTTCCTAAAGAAATATCTTACTCTGCCTGCCCTCAAGTATTTGTCAGTGGGCTTCAGGTTATAAGGAAATTTAATTTTATCTGCCATTTCCTTCCACCTGGGGGAGGGGGGGGTATGCTAGCCTGTACTTTGCCCTCAGATTGCCTTATGCTCCCTCATCAATATGAAAGTTTGATTCATGTTTCTCCCTTCGACTACCAAAACCCAGAGACAAATTGGTGATATATTAGACATTGCTTCCATTTGAAATATTAATATATCTTTATCTTACTCTTCTCTGGCTCTTATCTTTTGACTGCCAGTCTTGTCACTTTTCAAAAAAAGTATTTTGGCGGGGCGCCTGGGTGGCGCAGTCGGTTAAGCGTCCGACTTCAGCCAGGTCACAATCTCGCGGTCCGTGAGTTCAAGCCCCGCGTCAGGCTCTGGGCTGATGGCTCAGAGCCTGGAGCCTGTTTCCGATTCTGTGTCTCCCTCTCTCTCTGCCCCTCCCCCGTTCATGCTCTGTCTCTCTCTGTCCCAAAAATAAATACACGTTGAAAAAAAAATATCTTAATCAAAAAAAGTATTTTGGGTTTTTTTATTAGATTTGGTTTTATTATCACAAATACTCTTTTGAACAGGGTAGGTGATAGATAAATAAATAAATAAATAAATAAATAACTCACTCATCAAATGAACATGTCATTCTCAACTCTCCAATACTAAGGAAAATTTATACAAGCCTGCTATAAAATCTAAAAGAACAATTAAAAATTGTTGTTATTATTATTATTATTTTTTTTTTCAGAATAACCTAGAGTAGTATCATGCACCTATTTTACATGCCTTTTTCATCATGGTCACTTTGTCTCATGACCCACCTCTCCCCTCCCCTTCAATGTTTCTGACTGTGAGGGAAATGATGCTTCTGTTGGATTAAGACTATGGATCTGTGTTCTCCCATAGAGTAGTCTCCATGTATATCAGCATGTTACTGTGCAAACTATATTCTCAACGGGAGAAAGAAAGGGTCTTTAAATCCAGTCCCTCCATCCGAAAAGCAATTGCCTCAGCAAATCCAGCTATAGATTCACAAGTCCTCTTAACTCTGAAGCCCAAAAATGAACTTTATGACCACTACTTTATCACATGCCAGGTATGGTGGAAATCATACTGTTCTTGGTTGTACCTATCCTAATCAATCACGGGAAGCCAAGGAAGATTTTTCTAGAGTTGAAAACAGACAGGGGTCAATTGCTTTTATAAGGAAGTTGAATTATTTCTTATGACTTCTTTATAAGTGATTTATTCAGCATGACTAATTCCTGGTTGGAAATAACCATGGAGAAGCAATTGCTTATTCTAGATGCAAAGGGGATAGAGCTACTAGCTTATATTTTGTCCATTTCTTTTGCTTACAGGTAGGTAGTTATTTGCTTACTTAACACAGCTACTGTAACTAGGATGAAATGCTTCCCCTTTGGGGCATTATACCTTTCTATAAAGAAATATCAAAGAAATTTAAATGTGGTCTCAATTAAATGCACTGGCCCAGATTCCAAGGCTGAGCTGAATTTCTCAAATCATAGTTTAATGCCTCAATCTTCCTGTGACATTTCTCGTTCTGTAGGGGAATGGGCTAAGAGAAACTTCAACACCGGTGGACTTCAAGGATGTAGTAAAGGCTCCTGAATGATCATCACCATAGACAATAGTCTGTCTGAGATACAGAAGGAATGTGAGCTAAACTTCTTCACTATGCACAGGTCAAAGGATTCTGCATAGGTTCCTTTAAGAGAAAAATCCCAAGCACAGTGATAATAAGAAAACACTTACATGACAATGATGGCTGGCAAATTACCCACTAAATACTATAAAGTTGAAACCCAAAGTGACTGGCAAAATCTTCCTCTTTTTGATTAAAACAGCAGCCTTCAATAAATATCACATTGGATCATCGAGCCACTGGTCACTATTCTTAATTCGTGTTGTTTAGGTTTTGTATTTTTTAATTCACTGTGATCATTCTGCTTTGGCTTTTCCCCTAGCATTGTCACTTTTCTAGGCCACAAAAGCCAATGCAGCTTCCCTCATTATTCTAGGTAGTGTTATTTAATGTCAGCTTAAAAATGGAAGCACACAAGGAAAGAAATGTTCCTGCTGTGTCTGTCTTGGCTCCATAGCCTTACAGGGTTGATTCGTATGGAAATACAAACCATAGGAATAACATTTCAGTGAGAGAAAGATGCACAGAAATCTTTATTGATGAGTAGAGGGCTAGACCATTGCATTCCCATCCATCCCACTGCAAATGAAATTTACAATTTAAAAACCAAGCCCTATAAATTCAGCCATGACAATGGATAGGCAGATTCCGGCTGCCCCTCTGGGTGGAGCCGATATTTAAATTCCTGAATTGTTTTCTACCCACAGAGATAGCACCATAGTGTTTTACTTAATTGTTTCTCATAATATCAGCTGCCTGAAGGTAACACTTCTACATATTATGATAAATTATGGAGGATACCATATGTGGTTAGACTAGCAATGTCTTAATGAGCAGATA
The DNA here is from genome assembly GCF_022837055.1 of Prionailurus viverrinus. Classification (NCBI taxonomy): domain Eukaryota; kingdom Metazoa; phylum Chordata; class Mammalia; order Carnivora; family Felidae; genus Prionailurus; species Prionailurus viverrinus. The sequence goes on along the minus strand of NC_062573.1, from coordinate 72,085,795 downwards.
TAAGCAGTAGGTATGTTAATAATTCTCTAACTGTCATTTATAGGAAAAAAAAATCATCAGTAGTAGCAAAGTTTCTCTGTGTCTTATGTGTTCCTACATAACAGTTAATATAAATTTTGAGGGCCTTTACCTAAGGTGCTTTTCTCTGCAGTGTAGGGCAGTTTGTATGTGATTGTGCCATTTGGTTTCAATTTCTCTTTAAAATTGACTGAAACACAGCTATTACCATTAAGGGAGGCTATTAAAAGACAGACATTTCTAGAATGCAAACTAATGGAGGGATTCATAGGGAAAAAAAGTAAAAATTATTTGTACAGTATACCTTGCACTGTAAGTGAGAATAAAGGTATCCACTTGATCTTTTCAAAAATTCACATTACTTTGTATAGTTACCTGCTTGAATTGTAAATATCTTTTCATTCTGTTGAAAACCTCTTAGCAAAACAGTAAATCATGCTAGAGGTGAACATGTCACTTTCTCACCTAGGTTTGTCATTCTGAATATTTGTCATCAGTGAGGCTTCAGTTTCCCTTGTAGTACTCACACTTAGAAAATTCTGTGTTTTAATGCTGTTTCCCAAATTAAATTATTTTTCTCTGAAATGACTGTTGAAAAAAAAATCACTCTAGGATACTATACTCATTAGATACTCATTGTGATATAAGAATCTCCATTTTTCAAAAAACAACACATGCAACGCAAACCTTTTTTTTTTTTTTTCCTTTTTTTTTCAAATCTTGGAAGCTGAGCATTAAAAAAAAAAAAAGGAACGTCTGGACCAAGGAATGCCACTTAGGGTTTACTATTTCCTTAAAGGTCCACCTCATATTTTCCCAGTCAAGGAGCATGCAAACAGAATCAAACTTAATTGTCTTACCTGGAACCTCACAAAATTTAGCATGTTACTGTCTCCCTAGGTGTGTAAGCCAATCCTAAGAGGAGCACTAAAGGAGGCGATAGAAGTCAACAGAATACACCCTATCTTGTTAGAGCAAAAGATCAACTTTATTCAATGTGGTTGATTAATGGCACAAGAATAGGATTGCAATTTGATTATTTAGCATATCTGCCTTCTGACATGGTCACACTTCTTGACATACAGAAATGAGAAATTAGAGATTCTCTAATTTCTTCTCCAAGAGGAAAAAGAAATGAAAAAAAATGTGTATTTACTGAGTAATTACAAGTAAGAGGCTAGATCATACTCAACTACACTTCAGAAAAAATCATGAGCTCCTAAGTACTGAACACCTATGAGATGACACACACTATTCTGAATTCCTATGGATGTAAAAGAGAAAACATGGAGAAATGTAACAAAAAACAAAAGAGATACTATATTGCACATCGCAGACTGTAAGCTAGTACTTTGCAACTGAAGTTTCTCTGATGATAGAATGTTTGACACCTTCACTGTCCAATGTTGAGGTCACTGGCCACATGCATCTATTGAGCACCTGAAGTATAATTTGTGCCACTGAAAAACTGAATTGTATTTTATTTTACTTATATTTAAATAGTCTCATGTGTCTAGTGGCTGCCACAGTGGACAATAAAGTTCTAAGTATTTCAGGAGTACCCAATAATTTTCATGAAGAGAGGACTGGGGAAAATATTCCAGAAGTTTTTATACACAAGCACAAAAGTGAGACCCAGGAAAGAAAGAGCCAACTTGAGTACAGCAAACATTACACAAAGGGAAGTTTCACGAATAAGAAGAAATAAATAAAACCAGGGAGAGGGTGCTTTTCAAGCACAACCTGGCCACAGATTTTTCAAGCAGATTGTTGGCTCCCAAATAAAAGTTTGAACAGTTTTCATCAAAATCTCAAGATCCCATCACAAGCACGTTCGGATTTGACATGGTTAGTAAGTTATATATATCAGTCTATGTCTCGGTTTCTAAGTTTTACATACACTTACTATTTAACAGTATTTGAATTCTAATGTTTTTGAAACCACATGTATCTGTAGTTGAAAGAAAGTAGCTTTAAATACAAAACACTGTCTTGGGGTCAGAATAAACCAAAGGAAAGACTGACAACTGAAGCCTTTCGTTTCTAAAATATTAGATAATCAGTGCTCTAATAGAAATGAATAAATAGTTGGGGCACCTGAGTGGTTCTGTCGTTAAGTGTCTGATTCTTGATTTCATCTCAGGTCATGATCTTGCAGTTTGGGAGTTCGAGTCCCACATCGGGCTCCACTGCTGATGGCACAGAGCCTGCTTGGGATTCTCTCTCTCCCACTCTCTCTCTCTCTCTCTGCCCCTCCCCTGCTCACATTATCTCTCTTGCTCAAAATAAAGAAACATTAAAAATAAAATAAAATAAAATAAAATAGGCATTAAAATACATAAATAGTTTTTTGAAATACCCTAATTCAGAGATTTAATTGTTGAAATACAGCCTGTTGTATTATTTTTAATGCACAGACCTAGCAAACCGAATTGTCATACATTAAACTGAAAAAAAAAATCAGACAATTGACTCAATATTATATCTAGCATACAAAGTTATAATTTTGATAAAAGTATTCATAATATTAAGTGTAAATTAATTAATTAATAAAATTAAGTGTAAATGACTATAAGCAATGGTGTCACATTAACGTGTTCTTTATGTTATGCTTTATACCAACATATAAAGTAAATTATTTTACTTTATTTTCTTCTTATTATTTATAATAAAAATGACTTAATTGTTCTAATTTGTTTTTATAATGTTTCTCAAAAAGCATATAAATAAGCGTTCAGTTATTTCTTATAGCAAATAATTCATCTGTGAGATCATTTATGTTGTCCATTTTAATTCAAATGGACACTACATCTCATGAGCTTTGCTTGATTTTCTGCCAATGTTTTAGTGTATTCTGTAGTCAAATAAGCTTAGGAAATAATTCCCTACAGCAAAAAGCCTGAGGCATACTTATGAGACTTTGGTTACATGCTGGTCACTGCAAAAGAGCACTGGAATAACTTAGGTATAGAATTGTTTTAGTATTGGATGCTTATCTTCCAAATCAGGCATATTAGTGCAATACACTTGCATAATGCATGCAGACAAATGAACAGAGATATCAAACCAAGGAATTAGTTAACATTACATTATTTTTTAATATATATGCATTCAGGGGATGTAGGCAACAGTAAATTCTTAATTGGAATGAAGAATAGAATTTGTAATTATAATAAATCTAGACTTAAGGAAAAGTTAAAATTTACTGAACATTAGATAGAATTTATATATATATATATATATATATATATTTTTTTTTTTTTTAAATCTACGATTTTTCACTTATTATTTTTCAGTCACTGTGCCAGGCACCAAAGATACCAAGATGAAACTTCACAAAGAGCATCACCTTGGTCACTGATTCTCAATGGACAGTTCCTGGACCAAAAGCATCAGCATCACCTAAGAAACTGTTAAAAAATTAGTATTTTTAAGAACACCTACATTACTAAATCAGAAACTCTCAGGATGATGCCCAATAATCTGTGTTATAAACATTGTAGGTGATGCTGATGCATAAGAACCACTGACTTAGACCATCACTCTAGTCTCCGGGAAAGGAAATTTAGGAGATAATTTGAGCATATGGATCAAAATGAAGGTTCGCTAGACACCAGTCTCCACTATGTCAGTAATTCTGTTTGAAGCTCTTTCATGGATACACTTGTTTGCCTATCCAGCGGTCACTGGCTTGTTTTGATTCCTATCAGAATAGGTTTTGTTAAAGGATCCATTTTATTAAAGTTTGTATGAATCAAGGAAAATGGACTTATTCTTAGCTTTTGTGGCAGCTCGTAAGTTTTCTAAACAAATCGTGTTAATATTGTCTTTGCTATTAATTGGTATGGAAAAAGGTATGTGACCAAATTCTGGTCAATGAGCTAAAAGGAAAACATCTGGGAAAGATTTACTCATTCCTGAAAGGGAATTACGAGAAGAATTAGCTCTTCTTCTTATAGCACTGCGTGTTTTTGGATAGGATACCTAGCACTCCTACAGGTATTTCATAACTGGATGGGTCCTGAGGGCAAATCGAAAGTACTGAGAATGTTACAATAATTAAATGTAAAGAAATCATAACACGCATCATATCACTGACCTGCTTAAACAATCCGAAAGAGACAACCAACTATATAAGGTGCCTTTCCTGATGTCCATCCTCCCTGCAGACTTAAGGTTATTCAAGATAATATCAATGTTTTCATGGTTTAAGCCACTATGAGTCAAAGTTCCTGTTATTTAGATTTAAAAACATCTTTGACACAGGATTTTAACACTGCCTTAGTGGGACTCCTTAATACCTGTTTACAACCCATATTTATACGTCATAACAGAAAGTAAATATATTTTTTGAAAGTAAAGAGTAAAATATTTATTTTCACTCCACTCCCTTCTCCCTTTACTATTCTTGAGATATAACCAATTTTAACTCCTTATGTTTTAATTGTTTTGATGATCACTATCATAATTCTAAACAATATTCTTAACATTTACTGACTGAATGATAAATTTTAGATATCTTGAATTTGAGCTATAAAATAGAATTATGTTTTTAGCTTATTTATTTTGAGAGAGAGAGCACATAAGCATGTGGGAGAGGGGCAGAGAAAGAGGCAGAGAGAATCCCAAGCAGGACCCTTGCTGACACAGAGCCCGAGTTGGGGCTTGAACCCATGAACTGAGATCACAACCTGAGCTGAAGCCAAGGGTCAGATGCTTAACTGACCAAGTCACCCAGGAACCCTGCTATAAAATAGAATTATTATCCCCCTTACACACCTTCAGTTTCCCTTTTAGTCATTTACCTCCTCATTTATACATATTACTATTATTTTAGTTGTTTCAATAGTTAGGTTTATAGTTTTAATTAATGAAGCCTATTCTCGAGGTTTGGCCCATTCAATTTAAAGAGTTATCTTAATTTCCCAGATATCAGCTGAAGCAGTGATGGTGCTTTACTGTTCTACTTCTTTCCTCACTCTCTGTGTCTGTGAACTCTAATGTTTATCTCGTCCAGGTTCAAAACAGGCCCGTTAAATGCTCTGGAATTTTTCCAAAATAATTGAAAGCATTGAAAATCATTAGTCATTGACATTTTGATGATATAAATGTTGGTCACTAAACAGTCGATTAGAAGGAGTAGGCATGGAAGCCAACACATAATTCTAGGTTGCTAAATCCATACCCCTGAACATAGAATCTCCTAACCATTAAGATCAGATTGTTTCCTTTTTCTTACACTTCATCACCACGTCACACTTTAGTTTGCTTCATGTTTGAATCCTTGCATTCTTGCTTTTCTTCTTTCTGTAAGATTCAATTACTTATTTATTTATTTTCATTTTCTCTGGACAGAAGAGAACTACAGCTTTATCTTACCATGAAGGGCTTCTATGGCTTATGATGTCCCACCCCCACTCCCACTCCTCGGGTCCACCACGGAATCCTTCAAAAAGCCTTTTTTACTTCTTGGTCTATAGTGGACAAATGAGCCTATGTCTGTTGTACTGTATTTCTAGGTTTTTTTTTTTTTTTTCCAAATAAAATTCTAAGTTACTTCTATTGTGTTGGATCTCGTATTTTCCTTTCTGTTGGGTTTCTTTTATCATTTTTTGGACCAGAACCTTAAGTAATGTTTTAGAGATCTGTATAGGACTAAATGTTCTGTCATTGTATATCTAAAATAAATGCTTATTTTTACCCTTATATATAACTTATAGTTTCCGGATTCAAATCCTACTCAAACCTGTTTCACTAGTTTCTAGCATTTATTTATTTTTTTTTTTTTTAATTTTTCAACGTTTTTTATTTATTTTTGGGACAGAGAGAGACAGAGCATGAACGGGGGAGGGGCAGAGAGAGAGGGAGACACAGAATCGGAAACAGGCTCCAGGCTCTGAGCCATCAGCCCAGAGCCTGACGCGGGGCTCGAACTACCGGACCGCGAGATCGTGACCTGGCTGAAGTCGGACGCTTAACCGACTGCGCCACCCAGGCGCCCCTGTTTCTAGCATTTAATACCACTCTTAAAAGTCTGATGCCAGTGTGAAAACTTTGCTTTTGTAGGTTTCTGGATTTCTTCTTTAAAAGATTTTGGCTCATCCTTTTATACTTGAAAGTCAGAAATTTCAGAATAATGTGTCTAATTGTGGGTTTTTCATGTATTCATTGACCCCTTTCTTCATTTATTCTATAATGCACCTCAGTACATATTATATCTGCCTGACTTTGTACTTATTTTTTACTTACTTTGGCAATCATGTTTTTAGTTAGCAAGAATTGTTTCTTCCTCTTCTATGCCTGCTCTTTATTCATAGTAGCCTGGGCTTGCATTATGAATATGATGTTCTTTTAATGATCCTCAGAATATCTGTTATAATAGGTAATATGTTCTCTTAGATCCATTCATTTCCTGTATTTCCCCCAGTCTATTGTTCTACTTTCTGTATCTGTCTCTTTCAGCTTTCCACTCAAAATACCATTCCACCGAACAGAAGGCATAAAAGTGGGCCATGGTATGAGAGTGATTCCCTTTGGCTTGGGCTTCCGTTTGTGGAGCATAGAAGGCAGGCCATTGGATCAGGGCTTCCATAATTTCCAAACTTAAGAAGGACTTCACTCCAAGGGGAACAGCTTTGCTGTGCTTTACTCCTCCTGAGTGGAGCAGTGAAACTACCTTTATTGATCTACTTTTCTAAGTTGAATACAGATACTCTTATCTCTCCAAGCCCAATCCACACCACACGTCCACCACTCTCTTTGGAAAGCAGCTTTGTGCTGTCCGACTCAGCTCAGGACAAGTGCTGGTGCCAGAGCTCTGTAATTTGGACAATAGAGAGGGAAATTGGGAGGATTTACCTTCCCAGGATTCCCTGTGTGCCTTGCATAGGCCTCCAATTAGCTCTGCTGATTGCAACCCTCCTATGACTCTGGTAGGACCTGCCCACTCTGAACTTAGTGCATCTTTTCAGAACCAGCAGCTCTAACCTCTGCTGGCAGTTTTTTCATCTGGGTGTTTAATCTGTGCCTTCTTCTGCCCCCATATGTCCATCAATACAATCTTATCTTCTTTTCTGCCTTTCAGAAATTGTCCAAAACACATCATCCACTCTCCTTGTTAGAGATTAAATCTTTTACCTATCACCTTAAACAAGGGATTATGTAAATTAGGATAATGGGATGGAAGTGACGACAAAATAAAAACCAAGGTTGGGGCGCCTGGGTGGCTCAGTCGGTTGAGCGTCTGGCTTCGGCTCAGGTCATGATCTCACAGTCCGTGGGTTCGAGCCCCGTGTCGGGCTCTGTGCTGATAGCTCGGAGCCTGGAGCCTGTTTCAGATTCTGTGTCTCCCTCTCTCTCTGCCCCTCCGCTGATCATGCTCTGCCTCTCTCTGTCTCAAAAATAAATAAAAACATTTAAAAAAATTAAAAAAAAAAAAAACAAGGTAGAAGATGTCATGAAAACCAAGGTAGAGATAGATATTCTAGGTGATCCTACAAAAGTTAAGGGAACTTTCAGAATTGGGACAGAGAAAAACTGCAAGAATCATGTTATTCCACAGGCACTGAGTTCAATTCCAAGAAAAATCATCATTTTTTTAATAGTTTATTTTCCCTCTTTAGGGAAAAAAACATCAAGGTTCTTTAAAATGAAATTTAAAAAAAGAAAATGAAAAGAAGCCAATTAACTTCTTCCTATCTAGAAATTTGAGTACTACTTACAAGTGCATACAACCACATGTGCATGAAAGTTTAATTCATGCAAGAATAACAAGAGACCACCAAAAGTTAAGACATTGAAATAAGACACTGGAATGAGCAAATACCATTCCTATCTTCACTAGGGTTTGCAAACTTTCATAGAAGGCAACATAATTCTGTGGGTCATACCTCTCTGATGATCCAGAGCAAATTCTTAGATGTTCAAACGTGAAGCCTTTTTGCTAACAGTCCTTCACTATGCCATACAGTAAGACTCAGAAATGTCCCCACAATTTTCTCATAGCTCTCCTCAGGTAACTTAAATAGATGGATGTATCTGCACAGAGTTACCTAAGGTTAGCCTTAAGCTACAGTGACTGGTACCTTTTCTGAGACAACTGCCAAGTTTATGTATTGTTGTTATATACCTTAAGTTAAATTGTGTTCATTTCTTATTAAGACTAGGGAGGTTTACCTTACTAAAATATACTTAAGTCAAGAAATTGGGGAAAAGTGAAAAAAAAATGGTGTGGCAATAAAGGCCAGCAGTACCCCATAATTTAAACTGGTATGTATATAAAATGTGCTTGGATTTCTTCAATATTTATTTTTTCTTTTCCAATTTTTTTTAGACTTTATTATTTTTTTTTTGTGAGAGAGGGAGAGAAAGAGAGAGAGAGAGAGAGAGAGAGAGAGAGAGAGAGAGAGAATGAGCAGGGGAGGGCTAGAGAGAGAAAGGCAGAGAGAGAATCCCAAGCAGGCTCCTCACACCATCAGCGCAAAGCCCAATATGGGTCTCAAACTCACAAACCATGAGATCATGACCTAAGCGGAAATCAAGAGTCTGACACTTAACTGACTGAGCCACACAGCTGCCCCTAAAATCTTTATTTCTTAATTATTGTATTATTTAAATTATGCATGAAGTGCGTACCAGGAGCCAGGGTTCATAGGAGACCAAACTCAGTCCTTCATGGTTTTAAACAGGCTATTCATTAAGGCAAGACTAGATTTATAAGTACGGAAATAACCCTTTTCTTTTCCACATTTCTTTCTTGACCCATAAAAATGATAGTTTTGCAAACATTTCCGTCCTGTCAAGGAAGTACTAAGGAGGAAACTTATACCATATTCAGGTTCCTTCTCACTCTTCTCACTGGGAAGAATAACTTTTCTAATTGGCACCCTGGGCAAAGAAAGGTTATAGCTCACAGTTGACCACATCTTCCGCCCCAGACTTCTTTGTCTCTCTTACTCCCTGTCACCAGTTTTCCTACCAGTGATCTGTGATCTCTCTTGCCATTTCGGGCCCTCCTCACACACAAAGCCCACATGAATTTAAATAAGGTTAAGACTCTCAGCCCTTGCTTGCTGTGTTCTAGGATATAGGAAAAGTCATTATACCTGATGTGGGTGAATAAGTAATTCTGTCCAAAGAATCCAACTCTCCCAAAATACAGGTCCCAAGGATTGCTTGAGGATCTCACTTTGTTCTCAAAGTCCAATTTTCTTCATCTGATATAATATAAACCATATTACAGGGGGTATGATATTTTAAAGCTTACCTCATTTTTATGGCTGTTCTCGATTTGGCTAGAGCTCAGAAGTCAGGAGAGGGTATAAAGATTAGCATCTAACCGGTCTCAAACAATCAGTAAGGGAAAAAAAAAAACCTTTTTCTTAAATAACCATCACTGAGGGGCACATGGGTGGCTCAGTCAGTTAAGCATCTGATTCTTGATACTGGTTCAAGTCATGATCTTGTGGTCGTTAAATTGAACCCCATGTTGATCTCCACACTGACATGGAGGGTTCTTAAGATTCTCTTTCTCCCTCTCTCTGTCCCCCCCCCCACTCATGCACTGTGCTCTCTCTCAAAATAAATAAGTAAACTTAAAAGAAAAATAACCATCATTGACAAAGATCCTTTGCAAACTCACAAAGAAAAAAAAAAAGACCTTCTTATATAACTAAACATGTGCCCTAACTACAAGCCCTTGTAATAATACAAAAAAGAAAAAAAAAGGCAAACACTTCTACTCAATTTTATTTTTCAGAATACACTGTGATGCAATTATAGTTGCTTGTGTTTCAAAGAACCATTGAATAGCAGAACTGTCTCTTATTTAAATTAGCACAGGCAAAACAAGATCACTTTTTTGCAGATTTGTTACAATCGAAAATTACTTGCTTTAGAAGTACAATTTTTCCCCCTTTTGGGGAATCAAAGATGCTGCATATAGCATGTTGAGGGTTAAACTTCAATACTCATTTTGCTGTACAAGCTGAAAGAGCCTTTGTAGACCCTCTGCCCATAGGCCAGTATTTGATAGAAACCTTGCGCTGTAGGGAGTTTTAAATGTCTCCGGGAACTTTCCGCAATTATCCCTTGTTGAATTAGCAGAATCAATAGGGCACCCAAAGAGGCCCCTGTGAATTTCTGCTTGTTACCTTGGGGGTGTTTTTACTTTCTTAAACCTTCCAGGGTTGTTAATCCTGCAATTTTAAAGCTAAAATGGCTGTTGTATGTAAAGCAATGTGGTACAAAGCTTTCAAGGTCTCTGATAACTAACTTTCTGCAATGTCCTTTGTTTTATTAACCAGACCACTGGGGCTATCCCACATTGTCCCTAGATTTCGTGTGCTTTCCCTGTAGGCTCAAAGGCAGCCATTTAAGACATCCTTAAATGTTTCAATTACATACAAGACCCACTTTAGCTCTGAGATTGCAAGACCATCAGCCTTTCCAAGATTTGACATACCTAGAGACCAATCAGGAAGTCACAGGAGATAATAGTTGTGGGTCTGCTAATTCAGCAAGAAACAACTGTACAAAGCTGGGAAATATTCTCTTTATGTGCTGGTCACCTCCATCCACTGCCTTGAATTAGAAATACTGCTTTCAATTGTACTCTTGTACTTACCTGAATATTTTTGTTTTAGTGTCCTACTCAGTTTCCTAAACATTGGCTTATGATTTCATAAATTTCATGGGCCAAAAAGTAATCTTAGAACTTCTATATTTAATAAGATTTCTCTCCTTTGTTAGAAAAATTCTGAGGCTTCATTTTAAATGCCCATTCTATTGATTCTATAGCTTTTGTTTTGTTTTATTTTGTGGCTTTCCTGAGAAGCATAAAAAACTGATAATTGCAAACTGTTAAGTCAGTCCTGAAGCAAAGAATGATGGGAGGATGCATTAATACCATACATTCCTTCCTGATGTACTTTATTTGTTCTGAGAAGATGCATCTGTGAGTTCGAATGGATGAAAGGGAAGATTATTGCCCACAGACTCTGCTTTTAAAAATAATTTTCTTCAGAGAAAACACTATCAAGAGAGAGCATTCTTTATGATACTTCATATCCATATCTTATGTCAGAAAAATGTATTTGAATGATTAGGTGCTAGCGAAAAAAATAAAAAGTGGGGAAAAATTCCCCATTCAGCTCTACACACCCATGGTGATCTGGCACTATTTCCAAAAATGCTTTCCAAACTTCGAGGAAAAAAAGTGATGTTGAATCCTATTTATACAATCTTAGTTTAAGCTGCACATTAGTTTAGAGCGGTAAAATGTGAAATACAACAGTCATGTTTTAAGTCTGAGTATGTAGTAGAGCCCCTCCCTAAGGAATGTGGTGAAAACTTCAAGACAAGGGAAGGAAACCTGGCTATGTGCCTGTGCGCAATATTCCCCATGACTCTGTAACACAGACCACCCATTCAGACTGTATGTTACCATATATGGGAGACAAAGGAGCAAAAATTGTACAAAAGATACCCCCCCTGCTGAGCTTGGGTCTCAGCATTTTGAGTCTTAGCCCACTGAGCCCGTGCTGGCACGAACAAAGCTGCTTCCTGGAAAAAAAGCCTTAGTGTCCCAACTCTCTGCATGTGACTCACCACTACATATATCCTTTGATACCTTTTGAGACCCATGAACCCTACACTGAGTCTGTGTGTAAAGTATGTGCATGCATTCAAGGTGAAATTCAGAGCCATGCTCTGCTATTCTAAGTAATTATAGATGCATCTGGCTGATACAACTTTGCATCTATAGAATTTTTTCTTGGTATTACTTCTGGCTGAGTGTGTGTGTGTGTGTGTGTGTGTGTGTGTGTGTGTGAACTCCTAGTCAGAAATATAATTGACAATGAGCACAATCAATTTTATAATTATTCTAATTATGTTGAAGTTTAAATAGGTTATGAAGGGAAAAAACAAAAGCTTTTTGGAGAAGGTATGACTTTTGATGAAAATGTAGGTCTTCTAGGATCATTTTCTCAGTTTTCTTTTTATAAAATGAACTAGTCACTAGAACAAAATCATCATTTTGCAGGGATTTTTTTTCTTTTTTCTTTCTTTCTTTCTTTCTTTCTTTCTTTCTTTCTTTCTTTCTTTCTCTCATTCTTTTTTATTTTTTTTACAATGTACAAAATCCCAAGTACCATATTAGTTTCTATGGACCATCTCAAACATGTCCTGGAACCACTATAATAATAATGTATATGCCAATTATAAGCAAATCCACCTTGCCACCACAGCAATCTTTCCTACATTTGTTAGCACTTTTTGTTTCTTGGTGCTGTAATTATCTTTTTACATACCTGTCTCCCCCATTAGACTCAAAGGTCAGATGTAAAAAGGTTTAGCATATCATAGGCATTCAATGGTTTCTTTAGAAATGGTTAATTAATAAATATCAAGTGCACGTTTCATCTTATTTCATAATGAAATACAATTTGCATTTATTTCCTCCACTAGTGACTTCCAGAAGTAAGAAAAGCATCCGTATTCCCATAGATGATGAGATTATTTCTCAAAATGCTTTGTCACGGATGTTACACCTAATACTTGACTCCTCACTGTTCCCCTAATTCATCTGTTAGTAAATCTTATTTTCTACAGTCTGATCTCACATTTGCTCATTGCCCTAGAACTCACTCCTGTGATTCCATACTAGTTTCACATAGCCTTTTTGGTTCATGCCTTTCACAAGTAACAACTCCATAATTACACTTAAAAACAAAACAAAACAACAAAAACAAACAACAAACAAACAAAAAGAAGAGCTACTTCCAATACCCTTTGGCCAAATGCTTACTTACTTCTCTCACTTGAGTTTTAATATACACCATATGAAGGTTTTGGTTTTAACTCTTAGAGCTCTTCATTTTTAGTGAATGTGTTAATATTCCTTAAGTATCCATTCCTTCCATAAATCTCTAAATACCTTTTGCAAAATTCATGGGAGAATCACTATATCTTTATATAGACCAGTTCAACATCACTGTCCTACATGTTATAGCAGGGATTATGAGAATTACTGATGCCTTAAGCACACAGAAAATAAGACCAGTGCATCTGCAACGACTAGTTTATATATTGGTAGAATAAAAGTGAATTATCTAAGAACATCTTTCTGTCCTCTCGGTTTTAGGAATTTGGTGAATTATATTTTCTTTCTTAGAAGTTCAATAAGTATGTATACAACAAACATAAGTAACTATTTTCTATTTTCTTGATTATTACTAAGACATTTTCAAAAAGAACTAATATTATTTTTAATTTCATTGTCTAGTCCATAAGAAATACCAAGTTCTGCACAAAATTCTCTGTACAATCACAACACTGATATAAAGCTTTACAATTCATTTAAGTAACCTGGATTTGTATTGATAACACTATCCAATGAATTCTGTAAAGATATTATAATTCAGATTAAATAATATTCTTTCTGATTTAATAATTAACAAAAGTCTAAACATTTGTACTGGTGGGATATATAAATACATCCACATGTATTTCAGCATTTTACAATTAAACCATATAGAGATGATAACAAGTCTAAAGTATAGAACTTTTTGTTAGAGATAGAAGGGGGGTACATTCTCATATAACTTCCAATGAAGATTCCAACCTGTGGAGAAAAACATCACACACACACACACACACACACACACACACACACACACACACACACTCACACATGCACATAAACCTCATTTATTTACAGTATTATTTATAATCTATTTAAGAACAAGTAAATCTAGGAATCTACAGATACAAAAGTGGCTTAGGATGTGAGAATTTTTTTTTAATTTCACTTTCTCTGTTGTTACTTTTTTTCTATATGAAATCCATATCATAAACAATTAAAAAAAAAATAACTCCAAGAAGATGACAAGAATGTTAGAGTTCTCTCCTGCGTGAGATTATTTAACCTAAGCCCCCTCAACTGTGAAAAACTGGGGATGCAACTTTGAGAAAACATTTTGAATGTGACAGCAAAATTACTTTGTGATGTTTATACATTTTTCATAATGTTGTTCCCAGTAGAACTGATTTCTATATTTCTTACAGCGATGGTATGAAGAATCAGCCTTTTAAAAAGATCAGGATTTGCTGACGCTGCTGTTAGAGTGCCTTGTTAGCTAAGAGACAATGCTATGGTTAAATGCAGCATAGTAATAACTTTGAGGAATTAGGAGGTATCAAGAAAGGGAGTTGTATGGCCTTATGTATTCACATTTATTGTGAGAGAAAAGGAGAGAAAAGAGAAAGAGGAAAACACTGAGGTAGACAGAAATGAAATAAGACAGCCAGAGCAGAGAACTCAAACAATGTGCCACTGAGTTCGATAAATCTATACTTATTTTTTACATCCTGCAAGGTCATAGATGATGCTGATACTGGTCTCCTAGCAACCCACTCTACTAAACCTACTTTTGTCCCAATCACTGGAGAATGGGTTTGGTGCTTTGAGCTGTTTCAACGTGAAGAAGAAAGAATCGGAGTGATACGAACTAACTACTGACGTACAAAATAATAAATGTGTGTGCACACACAGAAACAGGTATCAGTTCTGGGCTCTTCCCTAAGTCTACAAAGTTTAGAGTGGTCTTCCTACAAATTTCCTAGAATTTAAAATGAAGTTCTCATTATCATACCATAATCATTTTCTTTTAAAAATCCAAAATACCGGGACGACTGGGTGGCTCAGTGGGTTGGGCATCTGACTTCGGCTCAGGTCATGATCTCACAGCTTGTGAATTCAAGCCCTGCAACGGACTCTGTGCTGACAGCTCAGAGCCTGGACCCTGCTTCAGATTCTGTGTCTCCCTCTCTCTCTGCCCCTCCCCTGCTCATGCTCTGTCTCTCTCTGCTTCAAAAATAAATAAAACACTTTAAAAAATCCAAAATACTAATATTGATGTAGTACACATAATACCTAAGACACTTCTATATAAGACACATAAAGTAAAATATATACCAACATAACTGGTACTGGTATCTAAGTTAAAAAATGAATTAAGGAAAAATAAACTAAATTTAAATACAGGCATTAATTACTTTTAGGTTGGATATTGAAAAAGTAAAAGTTTTACATGTATAAATTGCCAACTTATCATGTTTCATCCTTCAAGTTCAGAGACCATAGTTTCAGAATTGGTTGCTATGACTCTAAATTTTACAGACTAAGTTTTCTCTTGAGTAATTTTTGGCTTCCTTTTTGAAAGTTATATTTTTATTTAATCTTTGGGTTCTATGATTCCAAGTTTTCACGTCACTTTCTTACCTCAACAATCCTATTGTTATATTTCTTCATTGTCCTGGAGGTCTTCTTAGTCTGTGTTTTCACAGCTCTATAAAACATGATGAATGTATTTTCTTCTATTTTGAAATATGTTATCCCATTTGAAATAATTTATTTCATTAGATGATGAAAAAATTTTATCATATTTTGTCCATTTAATTTCTTAAGAGGGTAAACAACATAAATTATTATTTCTTGGTGAAAGCTGATCTAGTTCAACATAAACTTTAACTCAGAAACTCATCTCGCAAAGATTAACTCCAAATGGATTTAAAGACCTAAATGTAAGACCAAAACCCATAAAACAGCTCTGTGAGAACTCTAGAAACCAGCTGAAAAGGTATAGTACTCAAGGCACTGTAAATCCCACCCAGATGGAATTCTAGTGAAAAGGGTAGGAAAATTTGTGGCATTGTCATGCCTACCCTGTATAGTGTGGGGCAGCAGAGAGAAAATCACTTACCAGGGCTCTCTTAGGATAGAAACAAGAGAGTGAACCATGTGTTCAATGTTCTGACTTGTCTGGGAGATGCCTGAGAGATGCATTTCACTCTCACCTGACACAGAGCACTAACAAGACCATTGTCAGAGTTTGGAAGTTGCTGAAAATAAAGTAGTACCTTAGACCTGCAGTTCTATAAGTAGATGTCAAGAGAGCAAGATATCAAAAAGGTTTAGGAGACCTAAGAATCCTGAGATCAGCTAGAGGTTTAAGTGGTCGATGAAAGTCTTTGCCTACATAAAACCAGTGTGGAAAGACTGGGAAAGATTTCTTTCTCCCCCTGCTCAATGCCCAAATTCCAGAAAAACAAAACAAAGCAAAACTATGAGGCACACAAAAATATAAAGGTACCTGGCCTATGAAAGGAACAAAATAACACTCCAGAAACTGACTCTAAAGAAACATAGGTCTAGGAGCTGCCTGCCAAACAATTTAAAATAACTATAATAAGATGCTCAGTGAGATCAAAGAGAACATAGATAAATAACCGAACAAAATCAAGAAAACCGTGCATGAACAAAAAGAGAATATCAGCAAAGAGCTAGAAACTATAAAGAAGAACAAGACAAATTCTAGAGCTCAAAATAAAATAACTGAACTGAAAAAAAAATTGTTAGAAGTGTTCAACAGCAGACTTGACATGCAGAAGAAGGAATCAAAGTACTTGAAGACATGACATTTGAAGTTACCTAGTCTAAGGGGGGAAAAAAGAATGAAGGAAAGCAAAGACAGCCTAAGGAATTTATGAGACATCATCAAATGGATCAGTATATGCACTGTGAGAATACTAGAAGGAGAAGAGAGAAAGGGGTAGAGAGCTGATCTGAAGAACTAATAGCTGAAAACTCAACAAATCTGAGGGGATACATGGACATACAGATTCGACAGCTTCAGGAACTCCAACTGCATTGATTCAAAGAGAACCACATCAAAACATACTACAGTCAAAATGCAATTTTAAAGACGAAGAGAATATCTTGAAAGCAGCATGGGAAAAGTGATTCACTAGATACACAGGAGGTTTACAGCAGAAATGTTATAGGTCAGAAGAGCATGGAATGATATATTCTAATTGCTAGGGAGGAAAGAAAAGCCAACCAAGAATACTGTATCTGGGAAAACTGTCTTTTAAGAACGAAGGAAAAATTAAAGTTTTTCCTGATGAACAAAAGATGAGGTTGTTCTTTACCACG
Organism: Prionailurus viverrinus; assembly: GCF_022837055.1. NCBI lineage: Eukaryota > Metazoa > Chordata > Mammalia > Carnivora > Felidae > Prionailurus > Prionailurus viverrinus. The sequence continues at coordinate 72,068,781 of NC_062573.1, read as the reverse complement.
AGACTTGCAAAACGAGAAATATGAAGGGTAATCCCTCAAGCTGATATAAAGGATGATAGACAGACATACAAAAGCATATGAAAATATACAGCTCTCCAGCAAAGATGAATATAGAGAGATATCATATTGTGTACTATTACACAAATAAATAGTTACCTCGTTTTGATAAATATAGGAAAGTGTACTATATTGTGAGTTTGGTGCATAGAATTTAAAAGACAAAAAACTGGGGTGCCTGGGGGCTCAGTCAATTAAGTGTCTGACTTCAGCTCATGTCATGATCTCACAGTCCATGAGTTCGAGTCCCGCATCGGGCTCTGTGCCGATGGCTCAGAACCTGGAGCTTGCTTCAGATTCTATGTCTCCCTCTCTCTCTGCACCTCCCCCATTCGTGCTCTGTCTCTCTCCCTCTCAAAAATAAATATTAAAAAGTAAATAAATGACAAAAAACTAACTTCTTAAAGCTATGTTTATGAATATATAATGTATAAAATGCATTTGGGACACCAGTAACATGAAGGGGACGGAGCTGGAAGTAGTGGTGTTTATATGCAACTGAAGTTGTTATCAGTTTAAAATAGAATATTGTAACATTAGGATGTTGTATATAATTGCAATAGGAACCAGAAGAAAAAAATCTATAGACTATACACAAAAGGAAATGAGAAGGAAATTAAAGTATATAATATAAAAATAAATAAATAAATAAATGAAACAGAGAAGAAAACAGGGACAGAAAAAATGCTATAAGACATACAGAAAATAATTTACAAAATGACAATAGTAAGTCCTTAAGTAGTAATTAGTAAATTACTGTGATAACAAAGACAACTAAGGAGACTATCAGAAAACTGCAGACCAATAGTCCTGATATATAGTGATACAGAAGTCTTCAAAAAAAAATAATACTAGGAAACAGAATTCAACAGTACATTATAAGTATTATACACCACAATCAAGTGGGATTTAATCCTGGAATGAAAGGATGGCTCAACATATGAAAATCAATTAATGTAAGGCACCACAATAACAGAAAGAAATGCAAAAATGAAAAAAAAACATAATCATTGTAATTGATGCAGAAAAAGCACTTGAGAAAATTCCACACCCTTGCAATGATGAAAACATAGTGTAGTAGGAAATTACCTGCCTCAAAGGCCACTTAAGAAAACCTCACAGCCAACATCATACTCAACTGTTAAAAGACTGGAAGCTTTTCCTCTTAAGAACATGAGCAAGGCAAGAATGCTCACTCTCCCCACTTCTATTCAACACAGCATTGTAAAGCCTAGCCAGAGAAATCAGGCAAACAAAAGAAAGCAAAAATCCATATTGGAAAGGAAGAAGTAAACTTATCTATATTTGCCACTGATGTGATCGTATATGTAGAAAACCTTAAACTTACGACCAAAAAAAAAAGAAAAAATTTGAATTCACAACTGAATTCAGTAAAGCTGCAGGATACAAAATCAACACACACACACACACACACACACACACACACACACAAACACACACTATCTGTTGTTTCTATACACTAACAATAAACAACCCCCAAAAAAGCATTAAGAAAACAGATCCATTTAGGGGCACCTGGGTAGCTCAGTTGGTTCAGTGTCCAACATCGGCTCAGGTCATGATCTCATGGCTCGGGAGTCTGAGCCCCACATAGGGCGCTATGCTGACAGCTTGAAGCCTGCACTGTGCTTTAAAATCTGTGTCTCCCTCTCTCTTTGCCCTTCCCCCATTCAGGCTCTGACTCTCTCTCTCCTCTCTGTCAAAAAATAAATAAATATTATGAAAAATTAAAAAGAAAACAGATCCATTTATAATAGTATCTAAAAGAATAAAATGGGAATAAGCTTAATTAAGGTGGTAAAAGACCCATACACTGAAAACTACAAAACATAGCTGAAAGAAATTAATACACAAATAAATGAAGACATACAGTGTTCATGGATTAAAAGATTTAAAGTTATTAAGATGTCCATACTAACTAAAGTGATCTACATATTCTGCAAAGTCTTTCAAAATCCCAACAGCATTTTTTGCAGAAATACAAAATCTATCACAAAATTCATACAGAATCTCAAGGGACTCCAAAACACCATAATACTTTATTTTTTAAAGGATAAATTGAAGGACTCACATTTCCTGATCAACACACATATTAGAAAGTTTAATTAATTACAACAGTGTGGCAATGGCACAAAGACAGACAACAGAGTAACGAAATAGAAGGTGAAATCCAGAAATAAACCCTGATTTATAGGACAAATGATCTTCAATAAGGCAGTCTCTTCAATAAATGTGAAATGGGAAAAGTGGATATCCACATGTAAAAGAATGAAGTGGGACCCTTACCTTACACCATACACATAAATTAACTCAAAATGGAGTAAAGACCAAAATGTAAAACTAAAAACTTCTAGATAAATTTTTTAGATGAAAATTTCTAGATGAAATTATAAAATTTCAAAACGAAAATTTCTCGATGAAAATATAGGTGGAAAGCTTCAAGACACTGGACTTACCACTGATTTCTTGGATGTGATACCAAAAGCACAGGGAACAAAAGTAAAAACAGACAAATGGCATTACATCAGACTTAAAACTTTTGTGTGTCTAAAGACGTATTCAAGAGTGCAAAGACAACCTATGGAATGGGAGAGAATATTTACAAATCATATATCTGTAAGGGGGTAATACCAGGATATATAAAGAACTTTTGCAATTCAACAACAACAACAACAACAACAACAACAAAATAACCTGAATGAAAAATGGGTAGAGGGGCACCTGGTGCCTCAGTTGGTTAAGCGTCTGACTTCGGCTCAGATCATGATCTCACAGTTCTTGAGTTTGAGCCCTGCATCAAGCTCTCTGCTGTCAGTGCAAAGCCTGCTTTGGAGCCTCCTCTGTGACCCTCTCTCTCTGCCTCTCCCCTGCCTTGCACACATACCCTCTCTCTCAAAAATAAATCAACATTAAAAAAAGGAAAAAAATGGGTAAAGGACTTGAATAGATATTTTTCTAAAGACAATATAAAAATAATCAATCGTATGAAAAATGTTCAACATCACTAATTACAGAGAAATGCAAATAAAAATATCAGTGAGATATCACTTCACACTCCTTAGAATGACTAGTATAAAAAAATAAACAACAAGTTAGGTAAGGATTGTGGAAAAAGTTGGAACCCTATGTACTGTTGGTGGTATTGTAAAATGGTTCATCTGCTATGGAAAACAGTGTGGAAGTTCCTCAAAAAATTAAACATACTAATTACCATATGACCCCTAAATCTCACTTTTCATACATATGCAGAAAAATTTCAAAGAGGGGCTCAAAGAGATGTCTGCACACCCAAGTTCACAGCAGCACTATTCACAGGAGTCAAGAGGTGGAAAAAGCCAAAATGTTCGCTGATAGATTAACAAAATGTGGTAAATCCATACAATGGACTCTTAGCCTTAAAAATAAATAAAAATAAAATAAACCCTGTCACGTGTTCTAACGTGGATGAACTTTGAGGACATCATGCTAAGTGAAACAAGCCGGTCGCAAGAAAACAAACACTGTTTAATTCTATCATATGAAATAAACTAGTCAAATTCATAGAAACAGAGTAGAATGGTAGTTACTAGGGAACAGGGGGAAAGATAAAAGGGGAGCTGTTTAATGGCTACCGTTTCAGATTTGTGTGATGAAAAAGTTCTAGAGACCTGTTTCGCAACAATGAAAATATACTTGACATCACTCAACTGTACACTTCAAATTGGTTAATATGGTAAATACTATATGTATATTTACAATAAATGTGCACATATATGTATGTGCATTTACATATGTGCATATATGCATATATATATGTATATATATACACACACACACATGGAATCCGCAGTGGATAAAGTTTCTATGAGGTCAGTATTCATGTTTGCAAACCAGTGTAAGACATGATTGTGCAATGTCATGTATTGACATCTGTGAAAACTTTCAATTTTGACTCTATGTTCTCCGTCCTTCATCTATAGCATCTTTACCCCAACAGTGTCATGTCCCCTTACCTTTTAGGTACAGTTCATGCTCCAGGTTCCTAACCCCTTCCTCTGTTGATGGTAAAAGAATCAGTATCCTCATACATATGTAATCAATCTATATTATATACCAAGTATACCTTTTAAACCTATTATTCCAATAAACAAAAATAATATCCTCCTAAATTAATACATTTTCTTCCCCAGGGAAGCTATAAGAAAGATTTGACAAATGATGGTTACCTGCATTTTCTATCTAAAAATCACACTTCTGGTTTTCTATAAGCCAAATTCATTAGGTATGTAGTAGATCCACTGATTTGCTATTTGTTGAAAGAAAAAACTAACACCTTAGTATCAAATGTGTATATTTCACCTGCTAGTTTATCTTTTCTTCATATTTTTATTTATTCAAATATGTGTTAAATGACAGTCATTAGATTTACAGCTCCCAAGTCCTAGAGGCTGGCTCCCAGTCTCGATCTCCTTCCCCCTCTCTCCACCCCCAACATTCATGGCTTGAGTCTCTCCAGCATCTGCTCATAACTTAACATAGTAATCATTCTGAGACAGCCCTGGGGAGTCTATATTCTTATTGAACAGAGTTTCCAGGTTATGGCTAATATTGAGTTACCTACAGATCTTAACAAGAGGCAAAAATGAATATTCAAGGATTCTGAAAGAGAACAGGCACTTGTTTTGGTGCAAAGGAAGGGCTCGAAACAGGGACATGGAAAAGGCAGATGGAAAGAAGGCCACATAGGTGTTCAGTGGAGACGGCAGAGCAGAGGTATGGAAGTGTGGACAGGAAAATAGGGGAGTTAGGACAAAGGGATAGCAATATCGGGAAGCAAAGTCCAGAATCTCCGACTTCAAATGTAAAGTCACCATGAGTGGTACTGATGATGAACAAAGTGTAAATGATATTAAAGTCAATATTCCATGGTAATATTAATATGTGTCTATAGGCCTAATAAATGGAGAAAGAAAAGGATGAGTTGTGTAAAAATCATAATGTTATGTAATCATTAATATTTCAGCTTTGGAGTTAGTCGCATAATGGACTTGTATTCCATTCCTTTTCTGAGCCATTGTTTGATCTTAGCAAATTATTTAATCTCACTAAACCTAAATTCTTTCACCTATAAAACAGATATGTATTAAAACAGACACAGTAAATTTACCCAGCTTGTAGCATTATAAGAATTACACATATGACACTTGGAGCAGATCAAATGCTTAAAAAGAATTAACTATCATTGTTAACTTATATAAGTGCATACTATTTAAGACACTTACATAATAATCTGTTGTTATTTTTATTATAGATATACGGCAAATGAAATGAAACATGTGAAATTGCTTTTTAACTATAAAATTTGTAGTGCCACTTTTCATTGGCTCATTAAGAGATTTTTTCAACCAGTTCTTGAAAGAACTCAAAGAATGATTAGCCTCCTTTGCAACCAAAGACAACTGTGTGGCCTATTTCTGGCCAATAAAATGTAAAGCCAGTCTAGTTAGGGCTTCCAGAAAAGCTCTTTTGCTTTATATCCCCGAAAAATTCATCATAAAAAATAAAGTCTGCCATGCTTCTCTCTTCTTTGCTTTCTGTAGTGTGACAGACAAAATAACGCTTGCAGATTCTCCAGACAGCTTCCGACCATGACAAAAAGGCCAAGAGAATGAATGACTGCAATTCCTACTAGAATGAGAAGAACTGCCTCAGGTGGTCTCATGATGGGAGGAATCCTTATTGGTTAGACCACTATTAGCAAGTCTTTGTATTAATTGCAGCCAAAGCCATTTCTTTTTTTTTTTTTTTAATTTTTTTTAACGTTTATTTATTTTTGGGACAGAGAGAGACAGAGCATGAATGGGGGAGGGGCAGAGGGAGAAGGAGACACAGAATCTGAAACAGGCTCCAAGCTCTGAGCTGTCAGCACAGAGCCCGACGCGGGGCTTGAACTCACGGATGGCAAGATCATGACCTGAGCCTAAGTCGGACGCTTAACCGACTGAGCCACCCAGGTGCCCCGAGCCAAAGCCATTCCTAATAAGTACAACATTTTAACTATATTACACTTAGTCTTCAAAACTTATAATTTATATACTAGCCCTGGGAAATTACTTATGTACTGTTTTAAGTTTATAATCGATCCTATGGAGTATTCTCTATTGGCCCGGACACTAAAGTATTTCATCTCTGAGAAAAAAACAGGAAGAGATCACAGGCAGCCAGGCAGAGCATTACTTTGTAACCAGGACAAGGCACATTTAGGATACAAACCCAGTGTGCTGACGGATTCTGTGTTATTTTGCCATATTTCTTAGGCTTTATTTTCCCAGTATGAAATGCATGTAGTATTTCTACTTCACAGGGTAGTAGCTCGAATTAATGAGATCGTATTTACCAAAATGTGTTAGAAAGTATACAGAACAGTAAGTATTCAGAAAGTTAATTGCTTTTTAGCCTGATAGTGAACCTTGGGACTCACTGTGGCAGTCCATTCCTTCTCTGTTTACAAACACAGCTAGTTGGTGAATTATCTGCTCTACTATATTATTTATATCTAGTTATGGAACTAAGATAAATGTGACATTGCCATCACTTGTAGCATGTGGCTGAAATTCCAATAGTTCTGTGGTTAGTTTAACATTGGTTTTGAATGAAGTGATTGACTATTGTTAGTATTCTCTAAATGAGATACAGATTTCTCATATGTCTATAAAATTATTTAAATAGTCCTGACTTGGGGGACACCTGGGTGGCTCAGTCGGTTAAATGTCTGAGTTTGGCTCAGGTTATTTCACAGTTTGTGAGTTCGAACCGCACATCAGGCTCTGTGCTGACAGCTTGGAGCCTGGAACCTGTTTCAAATTCTGTGTCTCCCTCTCTGCTCCTCCCTTGCTCATGCTCTGTCAATCTCTCTCTCTCTCTCTCAAAAATAAATAAACATTAAAACTTTTTTAACAATGAAAAAATAAAAATACATAGTACTGACAAGGAAGTGAAGGTAAAATCACATTAAAGTGAAGATTAAATTAGGAAAGGTAAATGGGGCACCTGCTCAGTCAGTGGAGCATGCGACTCTTGATCTCAGGGTTGTGACTTTGAGTCCCATATTGGGCATGGAGCCTACTTAAAAAAATAGCAATAGCAATCATAATCATAAATAAATTAGGGAAGGTAAATGGAAGACCTTTTTGGATGAATCAGTTGGTAATTATTGTTAAAAAAAAAGTTACTTGGATGTCTACATCATCTTCTCTAATAGACTGTGAGGCAGTGTTTCTCAGTCTTGGCAATGTTGACATTTTGGATTGGATAATTCTTTGTTAGGGAAAGGGGCATATCCTGTATAGGCTCAGATGTTCAGCAACGATGCTGTCCTCCACCTCATGGACATCCCACCTTCTGACAACCAAAGATGTCTCTAGAAATTGCGAAATGTACCCTTGGGGACAAAACTGCTCCCTAATTGAGAAAAGCTGCTGTAATTCATCAACGTGAGGAAAGCAGTACCTTGGATCCATGAGGCTTACAAGAAAAAAAAAAAGTTAGTTAAATTGGTTTGAATGTGTATGAATAAGCATTTACATCTATGTTAGCGATTCCACTAATACTATTTTCTTTCTTGGCACTATTAGCAAGTTCTTGTTGATTCATAGATCTCAGAATTGAATAATGAAGTTTTGAACATCGAAATTTAATTAGACATTAAAATTTATAAGCACATACAGTCATGTTTAATTGACACTGAAAACTGAAGACATAATATTTAAGTAGCATAACTAAAATAGAAAAGAACTATTTTAGAAATAATTGTATACCATTCTATAATATTGAGAAAGCAGCCACAGAATAATTTCATGTAAATTCTATATCTACTAACTGATTTTTGGATAGCCAAAAAATTTTAAATATCTTTGCAAGTGAGAATATCCATTGTATAATTTGAAAAATTCTAATTTAGGTTCTATGTAGCCGGCAGGCAAAGATAGAAAATCTCTGATAAAATAAATTATGCAGTTTGATTGAATTGATGTGTATCCATGTCAAAGATTAAAAGTGAACATTCTAAAATGAGAGTGGCTGTTGAACATGTTTGTAATTTAGATAAATGTACAACTGATTTAGGCATATTTTAATTGGTGCATCTAGAGTTTTTTTTTTATAACTTCCTATAAAGAAGTGGTTTATTTTCTAATTTTCTATTTTCATCTACAGGAAGTATAAAACACATCCTGTAAAATTACAGAGAAAAGAAATCTTTAACTTTTTAGGGTAAGGAACATAGTCTTTTACACCAAAATAAAAATTAAGTCAATCACTGTTTTTGTTTTTGTTGTTGTTGTTGTTGTCGTTTTCCCCTGTAAGGTGAGAGAAGCTGAGGGAACAAAGAGGAATTTTTTGAGGATTAAGCATACTGGAGATGAAACACTTAGGCAAATCAATGAAATGACAGATTTCTGAGCCAAATGTTGTTAGAGGTCTTTTAGAAAACAAGCCAAACTTAAGAGGGTGCTCGTATAAATTCTATTTATTCATATAGTTCTCAATTTACCTAAGGAAAGAAAATAAAAGTAATACTTAATGAATGTCTAGTAAGAACGCATTATGTAATATAATCCCTCCTCCAACCTAGTTGCTGGTACATTTGCAGGATTTCATAGTCGAGTACACTATATTTCAGCTTCAACTAATTTGAGCAAGATGATAATCCATGCTATTTACTCTATACTACAGTAGGTAAGAATCCCGTGTAGAAACCTCAATGTAGGGGCGCCTGGGTGGCGCAGTCGGTTAAGCGTCCGACTTCAGCCAGGTCACGATCTCGCGGTCCGGGAGTTCGAGCCCCGCGTCAGGCTCTGCGCTGATGGCTCAGAGCCTGGAGCCTGCTTCCGATTCTGTGTCTCCCTCTCTCTCTGCCCCTCCCCCATTCATGCTCTGTCTCTCTCTGTCCCAAAAATAAATAAACGTTGAAAAAAAATTAAAAAAAAAAAAAAAAGAAACCTCAATGTAGTTCTCTTTGGGGAAGGTGGGAGATTTTTAAAAATGCATCCATACACTATTTTTGTAAGCAATGGCTTTTTTTTTTAATGTTTACTTATTTTTTGGAGAGAGAGAGAGAGAGAATGTGTGAACAGGGAGGGGCAGAGAGAGGGAGACAGAGAATACCAAGCAGGCTCCACATTGTCAGCACAGAGCCCAATGAGGGGCTTGAAGTCACGAACTGTGAGATCATGACCTGAGCCAAAATCAAGAGTAGGACTCAACTGACTGAACCACCCAGGCACCCCCACAGACTTTTATTATAGGCATGGATTTGGTGCTAGATAAAAGTACAGATTTTTAATAATAATAATGATAATAATGATAATAATGTTCCACACTCTGAGAATTTGCCTAATTAAAAACTATTCAATAATTTATTAGTTTTAAAAAGAGGTCATATATACAAATTATTGTTTAGATTAAGTCTCTGTTTGACTCTAATTTCCTTATAAATCACTGACAATGGTATACCACCATTAACTATGGTATTGAAATAATAACTGTTTTTATAAATAAAGGCTCAATAATTTTCGATGCATTTTCACTTACTCCTATTTATTTATCATAACTGTATGAGTAACCTAAAAGAACTAATTAATTTAATGAGTGATAAAGTCTCATAATTCCAAAAAGTATTTGGAGGGATTTGTAATAATATACACAATATAACGTGATGAACATGATTATTACAAGCATAAAGTCAAGGGGAAAATAAAGAAAAGTATATTAATGTAAAGGTAAAGTTAAATAAAATCCATGCCAGAATGACCAATACAGTTCTGAGAAATTTGTTACACACATAAAAAAATAAGAAATTTCTAGAAAATAAAGCAGAGGGAAACACAATGTATGAGTCAGAGGATATAAGGAGTAATAAACTAGCTTTTCGGGATCGATTAATCATTCTTGATTTAAAAAACAGAATTTTCTGTCCTTCTCAAACAAGACACGAAGTAACAGCGATAAACAACAATCTTAAAAGACACTTTTCATTATACACACATTGTGTTTCTCAGAGCCCTTTTCTCATAACGTTCCTCAGAGTAGGAAAATGTTATATACCTAATATATTTCATTGGAAGTTAGTGTTTACTTTTCTGTAGACTGTAAAAGTAAACCTTAATGTAGTCAACATTTGGATTTGGCCAGAGAATAAGTGGTAATACGTGTAACTCAAAATGTACCTCAATTATGGGACACCTTCCATATAACATACTGTTTCTATCTGGATACATACTATCAATGGCTGTGCCATAGCATTTTTTTTTTTTTTACCCACCTGCATATACTGATGGTTAAACTCTGCAGATACTCACTCCATTCTTAACAATATCATCATCAATAAGGCAAAATAGACACATAAAAAATTAACTTTAAAACCATGAACAGGGCATAAAGAAATGGCTCTGAGTGTATGGAAGAAAAGGGAGAGATAACATGTTTCTTACAAAGGGAAACTTAGATAAGCTTTCACAGAAGTGCACCTGTTTATATAGGAGTTTGAAGGAAGAAACAAATGTATTTGATGTTCAACAGAAAAAGGAGAGTGTAGAAAGAAGAAACAACCAAGAACAATAGCTGATAAAAGACTACAGCATATTCAGTAGAACTTAGAATGCTCTGATGCAACCCATGTGGTTATAGAGAAAAGTGGGAGAGGAGGATAATGGTTAAGAAGATATATTTGAAACAGATGATAAAAGGACTTAAATGCTATTCTGGAGAGCCTGGATTTTATTCTACAAGCATGGAGGATCAATATAGATTTTAATTAGGGATACAACACAATTAATTTTCTCATTGGTAGTCATGTGGAAGAGAGAGCCCTGGGTGAGTAGACTAGTTAAGAAATCTCTTAAAAATAAGTTTGGATCATTGTGAATTCAAGTGAGTAATATACAATGATTATACTAACTGGTGCTCCCTATGCTTACTAATGTATGAATAGCTATCCCTAATCCACTACTAGACTCCCAGATTGGATACACTCTCGGTAGCATTGCTGGTCTTCCCATACCTCCAAAAGCAACAAATAAGAAAACCCCATTCTATATGGGTGGGGATGAGGAGTAAAGTGGACCAGAAACCCAGAAGTCTGTGACTGAAAGGCAAAGTAGGAACACACAGGACCAAGAATTGGAAATGGCCTCCAGGAGAAGGGCCTCAAAAAGAAAAATGATAATAATATAAAGAGTTAGAGACTCATGGGGCACCTGGGTGGTTCAGTCAGTTAAGCGCCTGACTCTTGGTTTCAGCTCAGGTCATGATCTCGTGGTTTGTGGGATCAAGCCCCGTGTTGGGCTCTGTGCTGACAGCATGGAGCCTGCTTGGGATTCTCTCTCTCCTTCTCTCTGTGCCCCTCCCCCACTTGCATGCACTCACACTTACTTTCAAAATAAACAAACAAATGCTAATAAAAAAAAAAACAGAGTTAGGGCCTCAGAGCAAAGTCAAACTCTCTTTCCAAAGTATCCCCAAGTTAGGCAACAGAATTTCCAGTGGTTAAAACCTCTCATGATCACACACACACACACACACACACACACACACCCTAAGCAAAGCACAGCATCATCTGAGAAGACAACTACTGAAAGTCAAGATAGATGAACAGTAAAATATTGGATTGCTAAAGATTTGCCAAGATTGTTATTATCCCATAGAGAAAAATAATTATATAAAAGTTTAAAGAAGCAATAAAATAAATTATAGGGATGGTGAGAAGAGTCACCATGACAAATAAATAGACTTAAGAAAAATTTTAATTTCCATAATTAAAAAATACAAACTGGTAAAATAAAAACCCAGTAGGTTAACTAAAGAGAGAATTAGTAACTTGGGATATATAGCCAAACAGTTATCAAGAATGAAGTAAGGGAATCAAAAACAAAAATGGAAAGTTAAATAAATGAAACATAAAATGGGAAAGCTTATCATAGAACCAGTTAGAATATATACAAAACTCATAGGGAAAGAAGAAGGCATTCATGGATCAAGAAAAGTTTTAAAATATTTGGAACTGAATAAAAATGTAAACAAAACATAATAAAATTTGTAGAATATAGCTAAGCTGATGCGTAGAAATTTACAGTATTATACGTTTTTATCAGGAAAGAAGAAAGGTCTCAAATCAATAATCCATTTTAAGAATCTATTTAAAAAGAGGCAAATTAAACACAAAGCAAACATAGGGAATTAAACAGCAAAAAAAAAAACAAAAACAAAAACAAAAACAAAAAAACATAAGTCAATGAAATTTCAGAGCCAAAATTAAGAAACATCAATTAAACGAAACATAGTTCTTTGAAAAGATCAATGTAATTGATTAATCTTAAACCAGATTGATGAATAAAAAAAGGAGAAAATACAAATTACTGATAACAGGAATAAAAAAGAGGAAATCATTACAAATTCTGTAAATTTAAAGAATTAAAAAAAAGAATATTAAAAAAATACCCTATGCCCAGTAGTTCAACAATTCATATAACTGAATTGATTCAAGTATATGAAATGGACTATTTTCTTCAAAAAAAAAAAATGAAACTACCAAAGCTCACTCAAAATGGAATAGCTAATATGAATAATACTCTTCCTATTAGAGAAATTGAATTTGTAATTGTTGAATTTGTATTTCTTGCATATCTACATGTCTTGGAATAAGGCACTGATTACCCATTTTATCTACACAATGTTGTCAAGGATCTTTGTACGGCCAATAGTATTGAAAGCTAGGGCCAATGTTTTCTCTAGACCAAAGGATAAGCATGTGTCCTGCCCATTAGAAAAATTTAAATCCCCTAAACTCAGCTGTCTCCTATAATGAAATTCATTTCCGGTCCAGGGCTCCTCTGATCTCTTTGTGTCATCCTGTAGGAACTGGGCTCGAAAAACAGGCAAAAATGATGATAATCACGCCTACTATTATGAAACATGAATTATGCTCAATCTATGAGCCAAGATTTGCATGTCTTCTACCAGCATCCATGAAACTGTCAATATAACTTATTATCTTGCAAGTAGCATAAATCTCAGACCTTTTACAGACCTTGAAACTTAAGGTCTGGATCATTTCATTCTTGAATCTGCAAAATATTTAAGAAATGACTACTAAGTCTTCACAAAATTCTCTATAAAACAGTAAAAGAAGAAATACTACCAAGACACTTTATGAGACTGATGTCAAAATAAGTTAAGGATATTATTAGTAAAGAAAATAATAGATAAATATTCCTCATGAACATACATATAAAAATTATCAACCAAATATGAACAAATCAAACCCAGCTATATATACACCAGATAATACGCCAAGACCAAGAATCATTTATCTTTGGAATGCAATGCTGCTTTGACATTCAGAAACCAATTAATGTGATTCCCCACATCAACAAATTAAAGAAAACTAAATATATCATCTCAATCACTACAGGAAAAGCTTCTGACAAGAGTCAGTGTCCCTTTCAGGCAAAATGTTTAGAAAACTGAAAATAGAGACAGCTTTCTCAACCTGATAAAGAATCTACAAACAAACCTTCAGCTATCGTCATACTGAACAGGAAAGACTCCATGCTATTTCCTTAACATAGGGAATAGGTAAGGATATCCACTCGCATTCCTATTGAAATATTTCCATAATCTTATGATTAAATCAGAGTTTCTGGTTTTCTTTTTTCCATTTAAAGTGGATAAAGGAATGGGCTGTGACCTTAAGAAACATTTATTGGCTGGGACCCCTGGATGGCTCAGTCTGTCAAATTTCCTGATTCTTAATCTCAGCTCAGGTCATGATCTCATGATTTGTGAGACCAGCCCCACATTGGACACAGTGCTAACAGCATGGACACTGTTTGGGATTCTTTCTCTACCTCTCTCTCTGTCCCTCTCTCACTCCTCGCTCTCCCTCAAAATAAATAAATAAACCTGAAACAAATTTAAAAAAAGAAACATTTATTGGCCTTTTATCCCCCCACCCCCACATGAGAAAGAAAGGATAGAGCAGGATAGAATTTTCTAATTGCCTTTTCCACCAGGTGAAAAGATCTGGAATACTGGAATAGCCAAAATCACTTTGACAGATAAGAAAATTATAAGAATGCCTGATGCAAGACAGTGTGGTATTGATAAAAGAGAAAAATATAAATAAATGGAACAGAAGAGAGAAGCTTAGAATAGTCTCAATCGTTACAAAGGCAATTCAAAGAAGAAATTATACAGCCTGTTCAGCAAACGGTACTGAAACTATTAGAAACCCATATACAAAGAAAGAAATAAGCAGCCTCAAGTAATACCTCATGTCATATAAAAAATTACTATTAAAGAGGTTTTAAACCTAAATGCAAACCCTAAAACCATGATTTCTGGGGGACAAAAAGGAATGAAAGTTCTTGTCACGTTGGGTACACAAAGATTTCTTAGATCGACATCAAAAGTATAATATATATTCAATTTCATCAAAGAAAGAAAGAAAAGAGAAGAGAAGAAAGAAAAGACAAGAAAAAGAAAAAAAACTTTGAAAGACACTGATGAAAAATAATAAAATAAAAAGACAATCCAGAGGATTCCAGTTTCAACTGAGTCATGTAAAGTGCTTGAAAGCCATTATTTCTATTCTCAAAATAAGAGGAAAAAAAAGCTAAACAAACAAACAAACAGAATATGACTTTTCTTAGGTCCATCAGGTAATTGAAGACAAACTACCACCTCAAAACTAGAATCATAGCTGAGACCAGCTTACTGGAAATAGAAGCTGCCATTACACTTAAATGGCAATTGATGAATTCCTAAAGGCTGAGAGTTAAAAAATCCTGGGAGACAGTTCTAAGGGAGTTCCCCACTTTTTTGGGTTTTGCCTTCAGGAACCCCATCAGGTGCTTCTGGTGAAATTCAGAGAAAAATCTCCTCTTATATCAGATAGAGAAGGAAAAAATAACCATATTGAGATATGCCCAGAGGAAAATAACTATGACAAAAGCATCCCCTCCAGGAAAAGCTACTTTTACCAGAGCCTTACTAGACCTGGAAGATGGGCATTTGGAAAATTCCATAGTGCTGTAGCTTTCCTATCTCCTGTAAGAGGGGGGAATATTTTGTTTTTTTCTTTTACAGGCAAATAAATGTTTTATTAGGTCATGGCCCTGGGAATGTTTCCCCTCTCCAACATCTTATACCACATCAACCATGCAACAGTACAACAATGAGTTACAACTGAATGAGCTGTAAGACACAGACCCTATTTAAGAATGAATTCATAGGGAAAACCCAATACAACAGAGGAGAAAACAAACAAAAAAGAAATATAACACGAAAACTAGAGGGAACATCTGCTGCCATAGAAATTAAACACAACCAAAGTTCCTATGTAAATTCACATGAATTTCATACTAAAAACCTGATTACCTCAGATTCTGTTGCCAAATACAGTAAAACTTTGGTTTGTGAGCATAATTCATTCCAAAAATATGCTTGTAATCCAAAGCACTCGCATATCAAGGCGAATTTCAAGAACCATTGGCTCAGTTGTGATCATGTGACATGGCGTCAGTCTACTTGTACTGCAATACATTGCTCATTTATCAAGTTAAAATTTATTAGAAATGTTTGCTTGCCTTGTGGAACACTCATAGAACAAGTTACTCTCAACCCAAGGTTTTACTCTATATCACAATCAAATTTCAATAAAAATTACAAGCATGCTAAAAGGCAGAAAAACAAATAACAACAACAACAACAAACACGGTCTGAAGAGACAAAGAAAGCATCAGACCAAACCCAGATTTTGGATTCTCAGTTAAGGAATTTAAAATAACTATGATTATAGGATACCTGGGTGGCTCTGTTGGTCAGGCATCTGACTTTGACTCAGGTCATGATCTCACAGTTCCTGGGTTTGAGCCCTGTGTCAGGCTCTGTGCTGACAGGTCAGAGCCTAGAGCCTCCTTCGGATTCTGGTGTCTCTTGCTCTGTGCCCCTCCCCCACTCATGGTTATGTTCTCTCTCTCTCTCTCTCTCTCTCTCTCTCTCTTTCTCTCAAAAATAATTAAATAAATAAACATTAAAAATAAATCAAATAAAATGACTATGATTAATATATTATGAGCTCTAATGGAAAAAACAACATGCAAAAATAAATAAGGTAAGCACAGTGATGCTTACCTAGGCTCACTATAGATATGGCCAAAAAAAGAAGCATGACCTTAAAGATGGGTCAATATAAAATTCCAAAACTGAAATGCAAATGGAAAATCAGATTTAAACAAAACAAAACAACTCTGGAACAATTCCAATATGCAGCATACACATTATGGAACTACCGGAAGAAGGAGAAAAAGAGAAAAGAACAAAAACAAAAACTACTGAAAGAAATAATGATGAGAATTTCCCAAATTTAATGATGAATACCAAAACACAGACCAAAGGTCAGAGAACAGGCAGGATAAATGTCTCCCACCCTAATCTAACTAGGTATATTATATTCAAACTTCAGAAAATTAAACACACAGAAAAAAACCTTGAAAGAAGCCAAAAAGTCCCCCACCCCAATCTAACTAGGCACATAATATTCAAATTTCAGAAAATTAAAGATACATAAAAAGTCTTGAAGAAGGCAAAGAGAAAAGAAAGACCACCTGACCTATAGAGGAGCAAGGATAATAATTATATCAGGCTTCTCATCAGCTTCCATGCAAACAAGAAGAAAATGGAATGGAAAATTTAATGTTGAGACAAAAACAAGCAAACAACACCAACCTAGAATTCTGCATTCAGTGAAACTATCCTTCAATGGTGAAGGAAATAATAAAGACTTTCTCAGAAAAACAAAAACTAAAGGAATTTTTAACAATGGATCTATCTTGTGAGAAAAGTTAAAAAAAATTCCTCAGGGATAAGGAAAAAATATATAAATCAGAAACTCATATCTATTGAAGAAGGAGGTGGGGGAGGGGGAGGGGGAGGTGAAGGAGAAGGAATTCTCGCACCACAATGGATTAAATCATCAATCAGTAACAGAAAGATGTCCAAAAAATACCAAAATATTTGGATATTAAACAACACACTTCTAAATGCCACATGAGTGGGAAAAAAAAAAGTTTCAGGGCAAATTTTAAGATATTTTGAAGTAAAACAAAAATAAAATGCTAATTACCAAAATTTGTTGAAGCAGCAAAAGCAGTGCTTAAAAGGAAGTGCATAGCATTAAATGCTTATGTTAGAAGATGCCTAAAATCAATAACCTAAGCTTCCACCTTAGAAATTTAGAGGAAGAGTGCCTGGGGGGCTCAGTCAGTTAAGTGTCCAACTTTGGCTCAGGTCAGGATCTCACAGTTCATGAGTTCAAGTTCTGCATCAGGTTCTGTGCTGACAGCAAGAGCCTGGAGTCTGTTTTGGATTCTGTGTGTGTGTGTGTGTGTGTGTGTGTGTGTGTGTGTGTGTGTGTGTCTGCCCCTTCCCTGCTCATGCTCTGTCTCTCTCTCTCTAAAATAAACATTAAAAAATTTTTAAAAAAGAAAGAGACAAATTTAGAGGAAAAAAAGTTTAAAATAAGGCCAAAGCAAGTGGAAGAAAATCATAAAAATTATCACAGAAACCAATGAAACTGAAAACAGAAAATCAAAGGAGTAATCCAACAAAACAAACAAACAAATAAAATTGCCCTTTAGAAAAATCAATAAATTTATAAACCTGTAACCAGGGTAACCAAGAGGAAAATGAGAGAAGAAATAAATCACTAACATCAGAAATGAAAGAGAGACATCACTACTGGTCCCATGGACATTAAAATGGTAAGAAGGAAATATTATAAACAACTCTTTGCCCAGAAATATAACTTGAAACAAATTAAACAATTCCATTGGCACCCTCCAAAAATCAAATACTTAGGTATAAATTTAACAAATCATGTACAAGATCAATATAAGAAAAACCACAAATTTCTGCTGAGAAAGATCAAAAAAGATCTAAGTAAAAGGAAGTATTCCATATTCATGGATAGGATGACTCAATATTGTTAAGATGTTAGTTCTTCCCAGGTTGATATACAGATTCAAAGAAATTCCAATCAAAATTTCAGGTGTTTTGTGGATATTTGCAAACCGATTCTAAAATTTGTGTCAGAACAACAAAAACACACAAAACAACAACCAAAAAAACCAGAACAGTCAACACACAATACTGAAGAATAAAGTCAAACTTTATTCTAACCAACACTAACCAACTTCAAGACCTGCTACAAAGCTACAGTAATCAAGACACCGTGATACCAGTAAAGGGATAGAAAAAAGATTAATGAAAATGAGCCAGAAGTAGACCCATATGAAACTGATCATTGACAAAAAAGCAAAGGCAACTCAATGAAGAAAGGGCAGTTTTCACTGTTGTATTGTTTTTGTTTGTTCTTGTTGCTGTAACAATTGGTAGTGTAACAACTAGATGTTCAAAAGAAAAAGGAATGAATCTAGACAAAGGCCTTACACATTTTATAAAATTTAACTCAAATGGATCATATATCTAATGGTAAAATATAAAACTACAAGAATTTTGGAGGATAACACAGGAGAAAACTCTATGTGTCCTTGGGTCTGGTGAAAAGAAGCTTTAGTTACAACACCAAAAGAAGAAACCACGAAAGAAAAAAGAAAAGTAAAGTTGCACTTTATTAAAATCAAAAACATCTGTTCTGACAAAAAACACTCTTAAGAAAATGAAAAGACAACCACAGAGTGGGAGAAAATGTTCAAAAAACACATAACTAATAAACGGCCTATACCTAAAATATACAAAGAATCTTTAAACCCAAAAATTTTAAAGAAATTATTCAATTTAAAAGTGATAGAAGTGCCTGAGTGGCTCACCTGGTTAAGAGTCCAAGTCTTGAATTCACCCAGGTCATGCTCTCATGGTGATGAGACAGGGCCCAGCATCAGGCTCATACTGGGTGTGGAGCCTACTTGAGATTTTCTCTCCCTCTCCCTCTGCCCCTCCCCAGCTTGAGCTCTTGCTCTCTCTCAAATAAATAAATAAGTAAATGTCGATAAATAAAAATGGACAAAACATCTGAACAGACACCTCACCAAAGATTTACAGATGGCAAATAAGCACCTGAAAGATGTTCACCATCATATGTCATCAGGGAATAGCATATTGAAACAAAAATGAATGAAATCTTCTGAGGACCTGGCATTTGACCAAAAAAATCTAGTTGTGATTTTTCAGGCCTACCCACAGGCAGTGACCCAAGCTCTATCTGACAGGCCTCTGAGGGGAGAACTGCCCTCCTTCCTCCAGTCTCTGCCATCTCTGAAGGGCGTTGCAGTCAAGGATTCAGGTTCCCCCGGGCAGCCATGTTCTTATGGATACTTGCATTCCTAGCCCTGGTGCCTTCATTCTGAAGGTCTCTTGATCTGGGTCCTTAAGCCAAGACCTTCTGCAGGCACCTCAGCCAAAGCCTCCTTATGGGGGTGCAGAGGGACCCTTTAAGACATTTTTCTCTACTCTCAGTACTCCTAACTCCCCTTCCCATGCCCCAGTTCAATAAAACTGCAGGAGTCTTTTGTTCAGGGCTCTCTTGGCAGGGAGAGGACTCCCATCTCTGTGCTGATCCACCTGACCTTTGTGGATATTGTTAAGTGAAAGAAGCCAATCTGAACACAGCTGGTAATCTGCTGTTTTTCCTGTCTTGATGAAATTTATGTGTGTGTGCAAAAGGCAAACTCTAGGGACAGTAAAAAGATCACTGTTGGTTAGGGGTTTCAGAAGTATGAAGGTGGGATCAAAAAAATGAAGCACTGGAGATTTTTAGAGTGGCAAAACTCTTCTGTACAATACCATATTGATGGACATGTGATATTAGGCACTTGTCAAAACCCATATAACAATACAACACAGAGAGTGGGTTTCAATGTAAACTACAGAATGTAGTTAATAATGCATCAAAATTGGCTCACTGGGGCTCCTAGAAAGCTCAGTCAGTTAAGCGCCCAACTTCGGCTCAGGTCATGGTCTTGCAGTCTGTGAGTTTGAGTCCTGAATCGGGCACTCTGCCTTCAGCACAGAGCCTGCTTCGGATCCTCTCCCACTCTCTATCCCTCCCCCGCTGGCGCTCTCTCTCTCTTTCTCTCTCTCTCTCTCTCAAATAAATAAATTTAGAAAAAAAAAGAAAAAGATCGGTTCATTAACTGTAATAAATGAAGAAATTAACATATTTAACTGTGTGTGTGTGTGTGTGTGTGTGTGTGTGTGTGTGTGTGTGTGTAAAGACCAGCCACAGACTAGGAGAAAGTATTTGTAAGACACATATCTTATAAAACACTTGCATTCAGACCAAATCAGACTCTCATAACTCATTAGCAGGAAAAAAACCAATGAAATAATACACGTGCAATTTTTTTAAATGTTTCACCAAAACGGATGTACGGGTAGCATAAAAGCACATGAATACATGCCCAACGTCATTCATCATTAATTAAAGGCAAATGAAAATTAACACCACAATCAGTTACCACTACATACCTACAAGAAAAGGCTACAACCAAATTTTAGCAATACTAAGTACTGGTGATGGTATGGAATATCTGGAACTCTCATTCGTTGCAAAATAAGTGGAAAAAGAACTAAGCAATCTTTTTTTCCCACTAACTTGCTGGTTGGAAACCAATATCGTACAGTCACTTTAGAAAACAGTTTGGCAGTTTCTAATAACATTAAACATATACTTTCCACCCATCTCAGCATGCCACTCCTGAGTATTTATCCAAGAGAAATAAAGCCTTATGTTCTCACAAAATCCTGTATGTGAATGTTTATGCCAGCTTTATTCACAATTGCTGAACAAACCTTAAACTATACACAGCACATTGTTGGTTTAAAAGAGCTGGGAGGCAGTGGTGCCTGAGGGTGGACATCTCCCCACTCCCATCACCCTCAGCTTTAGCTTTTCCGAAAACAACTGGAGAACGGGAAGAGCTGGAATAGGCACCCCTGTGAGTGAATGATCTGGGGGAAAGTGGTGTGTTGGATACATAGATTAACTCACCCAGCATGTATTCTGACCTCGTTTTTAGTCTTTTCCTGTATCACAGAGGTGGAGGGTCTCGAGGTACAATTCCCAGAATTCCCTAGACCTAGGTTTGTGGTTTAGGTCACACCTATCAGATGCCAGCGGACAACATGCACTGAATTCAGTGGGAAACGAAGCAGGGCTTGAGGCTTCCACTTTGCTGGTTGGGTTTTAGTAGATGCTGACTGATCTAGAGCCAGTAGCTAGCTATAGCTTGGGTTTCCCAATTAGGCAAGGTTTCTGATGCTGGCAAAATCATCGGTTCTCTTTGAGCCCCAGTTATATGGGGTGGCTTTAAAAAACCAACATCCCCATTCAGTCTAAACTTGTGTCTTCAGCCTGAAAGCCATTTATTGCCCTTTAATAAATTCCTTTCTGCATCAACCAGCTAGTGTGAAAGTGTGACCCCCGTAAGTTGCATCTAACTATCAAAAATAGAACACAGAACTTGCTCTGTGTTGACATATACAAAACTTCTCATGTTTTTCTTGATTTTGTGAGGTTTATATGGTATAAATTATTGCTGCATGAGACACCGGATGGATGCTATCTGCTGGCAGCCAAAAAGGCTTCCATGAAAGTTAGTGATGCTATCCCAGACTCTACCCATCCACCATCCCCTTACTCCATTTTAGTTTTCTTCAGGGTACTTTTCAATACTTCATTTACATCAAGGGGCAACTTGTAAGTAACACAAATTCAGATATAAGGTAATTGATAATTGCATCTCAGCTTGGAAGAAGGGAAGTCTTAGGTTCTTACCTTCTGTGAGGACAGGGGATGACAAGATTGGAATGCCTCACTTGGGACTGTTTCACTTCCATGTACAACATACACTTTGCTGATAATAGTCAATTTAAAAAAAAATTAACGTTTATTTATCTTTGAGAGACAGACCATGAGTGGGGAAGGAGAAGAGAGAAAGGGAGACACGGAATCTGAAAGGGAGACACCTCCAGGCTCTGAGGTGTCAGCACAGAGCCCGATGTGCGGCTCAAACCCACAAACTGCGAGATCATGACCTGAGCTGAAGTTGGATGCTTAACCGACTGAGCCACTAAGGAGCCCCAAATCAGTCAATTTTTTAAAGTGAAAACACAATATTAAAAAAAATTAAAAAAAAAACCATTTGGTTGAAATGTCCCATTCAACTAATATCCCCAGGAAGAAATTATAATGGACAGCCACACAATTCTATAAATGTACATAGTAATACAACTTCTTTCTCAAAAAAATAGATGTCAACAATATGCATGATGTTAATGGATGATTTTCCAAAAGAGGTTAAATCATAAACGTCCTAAAGCTGTAAGACAAACATGTATGATTTCATTTAACTGATTAAATGAGGAAACCAGTCAGGATGCCATAACAGCTCAAAAGAAAAGTTAAAGAAATACAAATTTATATAAAATAAATGTTGAAATGAATTTACAGACAAACACAGAAATGACTTTTGCTACGGGGAGAAAGTAATTGAATTTTCATTGAACAGAACTTATTTTCTTGTGTTTAGAAAATTATTATTCTGCACTGCTATCAGTTATCGACAATTTACAGATTGTAAAATGGCTCAAAGGCAATGTCCTGTCAGAATGAGATAACCTAGAAGGATATACACTGAACTAGGGGTCAACAAACTATAGCTGGCAGGCCACATTCTGGCCCTTACCTGCTTTTCTTCTTCCCCATTTTTTTGTTGTGGTAAAATATACAATAAAAATAAAATGATCTAAAAGACACAATAAAATAACAAGATTGGCTGTCTGAACTACTTTTAAGTTTACATTTCATTAGTTTTAAGTACATTTATATTGTTGAGTCACTATCACCAGTATCCTTCTCCAGAACTCTTTTCACCCTGGAAAAATGAGACCCTACATCCATTAAATACTAACTCCCCATTCCCTCTTCCCCCTGGCTCTCAGCAACCACCGTTCTACTTTCTGTCTCGATCGTTTAATGAGTGTCTATTTTTAACCCATGACACAAACCTAATGTATATAAAAACTCTTATCTTTTTTCTTTACAGAATAGGTGGAAGAAGAAGTGAACATTCTTTTTTCATAAACCTCACAACTTAACAATCCCATATATAATTGAATATCTATGATACCACTTACTGCATTATAGCTTGGTCTTAATGCTTATCAGGTATTTATTTGTTTGGCTATATCCTCAGTGGGGTGTAAACTCCAAGGGAAAAAATCTCTCTCTCTCTCTCTCTCTGTTTAAGTAGCATATTGCCAGTATCTACAACATGACCTGGTAAATATTTGCTGAATGAATGAATGAATGAATGAATGAACAAATGAATGAATGAAAAGTCTGTAGTTATCACAGCCCCCAGTCCCCACCTCATTTACACTTAACCAACTTTTTCTCACCCATTTTTAGCAAAGAACTTGTTTCTGCACACAAGCATTTATACAACATTTCCCCAACATGTGTTTTCTGTAACGTAGTTGTTCTAAGAATTTTATCTCAGCTTCCTTAGTTGTCAATCTCTGTCCCTTTATGCCAGAGACTGACGTTGCACACAGATATTTTATTGGGCTTATACAGGTCATAAAGGCATTTCAATACATTAGAAATGTTTAAAAAACAGAATATTCTCCCTGAAAAATCCAGATTTCTGGCTCATGTTGTACAATCTGATACTACAACACATGGCCTACAACTGTTCACGAGAGCCATTAGCTATATCTGAAGAGCTGCTCTGCCTGTAGAGTGACTGGGCATGTATTTCTGGCCTTCTTCCCCCATTTATGTCACCTGCTTGTCCCCTGTAGACATTTGACTTTTTGACCCCCCCGCTGTAAGTCATTTTGGGCAGTTGTAGGTTTCTTTTTGTTCTGATTTGCATTGTAAGAATGTAGACAAAAGCACAGTAACTAGCTGTCAGGGTCATATGACTGCTGATTGGAGAAACGGAGTCTCTGTTATCGCATCCCTATTAAAACCAAAGGATGGGAGGAAAGTTCTTGGCACAGAATGTGCGTTAACGTTATGTAAAATCATATTATAGCCCTTCCACTTGGAAATACTTGAGTCTCCATTTCACCTGCAGTACTTAGAATAATAATGGGATGCCAGGTAAAAGGGAAGAGGTATTTGTTTTTATGTATTTATTACGGTATGGAATGACTCCTGACTCATCTTCCTTTTTATGCTTTACATTTATATGATACATTCATTTTGCAACGCATGTGTGTGAAAATTCTGAAACATATTTCAATTACAGACTTGCTGTATTTTTTAAAAACTCAGTTAATTCAGTAGTAAGAGAGCTGTTATATAGACCTCATCAATAATTACACAGAAGGGTCTGTTAGACTAACAGATGCTCTAACAGTATAAACAAAATGTTTTGTTTAGAGTTCTTTTTAACTTTACATATTTAATTTTAATAATATTTTAGTTGAGTTATCATCATTTATAGCACTGCAAATTTAAACACACACAGCATGAAATTTTTATAGTTACAAAATGTACAGTATTTCAGGGCAGTTATCCCTGAATTGATTAGTTGTGGGACAGAAAATTTCCTACAGTTACAGCACAATCTAATATTCTGGATAGATATAAGACAAAATTAGATGTTGAGTGATCTGATTTAATGGTGTATATACATTGGTGAGGCACATTGTTAGAACCCAAATCATTAGGACAATGAGTTTCATTTTAAAGTGGTTTTTCTTGGGGTATCTGGGTGGCTCAGTTGGTTAAGTGTTCAGCTTCTGCTCAGGTCATGATCTCATGGTTTGTGGGTTTGAGCCCCGCATCAGACTCTGTGCTGACAGTTCAGAGCCTGGAGACTCCTTTGGATTCTGTCTCTGTCTCTGTCTCTGTCTCTCTCTCTCTGCCCCTCCCCTGCTTGCTCGCTCTCTCTCTCTCTCTCTCTCTCTCTCTCTCTCTCTCTCTCAAAACATAAATGATAAACATAAAACAGTTAAAAAATAAAGTGGTTTTTCTTTTCAAATCTTAAGAATTTACTTACTGTCTCAAAATGATAATAATTCATCATAGTTGAGTACCTACTTAAAGTTTTCAAGCCATTTTCATCTGGGTTACTGCCTTCAGTCAAATTCAGAAAAGGTCATTCCTTTAACTTAGTTGTAAATCCAATTTGTTTTTAAGAACTACATGTCATGCTACCTGAAAAACCCACTCATATTTGGACACTAATTAGAACCAATAGACCATTTGCTTGGAAATTCTCAGAATTAAAAGTTTACAACCTGTGTCTCGTGGGCTATTTTGGGCCCCAAACACCTTACATTTTATTCACATGGTACTTTAAAGTATATTTGAAATGGTTGTCAATATTTGAATATTATAGAGATTTCTCAAAATATTGGATTTCTATCTTCTTTCAAAACAATGTGAAGATCAGCACAGGGTCTGCCTACCCTCAGAATAATCTGTGGAAACAGGGTAGTAATTGCCTGCCTGTTAGCACTCTACAGTTAATATCATTATTTAAAAAAAAATCACATTTATTTATTTTTGAGAGACAGAGAGCGACAGAGCACAAGTGGGGGAGGAACAGAGAGAGAGGGAGACAGAATCCAAAGCAGACTCCAGGTTCTGAGCTGTCAGCACAGAGCCTGACGTGGGGCTCGAACTCACGAACCATGAGATCATGGCATGAGCCGAAGTCGGATGCTTGACCAACTGAGCCACCCAGGGGCCTGGGTTAATCTCATTCTTGAAGGAACAACCTCATCATTCACACTACAAGGGTGGCCCTTTTAGCGCTGTCCTTTAGTGGTTTCAAACTTGCTGCACATACTAATCATCTGGTAGAACTTTTAAAAAGTCCTGAGTGCCTTCACTCATCATGACCAATTCAATCATGATCTCTGAGCAAGTGGCCAGGGGATGGTTTTAAGCTCCCTGGGTGATTCTAGTGTGCATGCATCCAGGTTTGGGAGCCACAATTCTAGGGTTTCTGCGTATCCTCCACTGGCACTCAAAGCACAATCATTCACATCCGCATCTCCTAGGACACTGTTAGCAGTGCAAACGCCACAGCCCGTTCCAGATCAAAAAATCACTCTCCAGAGTGGAACCCAGGAAATGGAGTCTCACATGCGTTCCAAGAAAGTACTTAATTCACTACAAGCAAGGCATATCTAAAGCACAACTGCCAGTGAGAAAAATCTCATCCTTAATCTGTCCTCTGTGCCTCAGCATCTTTCCTCAAACCTACACAAAGGCCCTAATCCCCGATGTTCTAGTGCTTTGTGGTGTAAGGCCCCACCCACCTACACTTGTCCTTTACTTTGTTCCACGTGCTTCAAATTTCCCTTCGCCTCTATGATCTTGTTCAATTGCAGATTCATTTTCTCCAGAGTGCTGGTTAAAGGAAAACAATCTGGATATTAATTTCATGATTATGATTACTACCTAGGTTATCCTTATGGAGAATTTAAATTTTAAAGGGTTGGTAATATAAAGAAATCTCAAATTTCAGCATTTGCAATTTGTAGGGAAGATTTGGGGTGGTCAGCAGGAGATACAAGTGCTTTTCCAATCAAGCTTATTTTATGAAAATTGACCCGACTTTATACTACAAATTTGGGTTCACACACAAATGAAATTCCCTAGACATCAGAACACCATAGCCTTGATTCTGTAGGATTTGGGGGCATATTTTCTATATTTGCGTGACATTTTTGCTAAGTCTCATTTCAGAGACCCATAAACTAAAATGATTAGGCAAAATTCATTGTTTTTTTAAAGAGCTTTTTTTTTTTTTTTTAAGTAGGCTCCACACCCAGTGCAGAGCTGGGCCTGAGCTCATGTCCCTGAGATCAAGACCTGAGCTGAGATCAAGAGTCAGATGCTTAACTAACTGAGCCACCCAGGTGGCTTAGAGCAAAATCATGAAATCCTGTTACACAAAATAGCTAAAGAAAACTGAACACATTTGATACGAGGGGCACAGAGCATGGTTGTTCACCAGTTTCCCCTCAGTCTGATTGTAAACAAATAGGCCAGAAAAGAAGAAAGGAAGGAAAGAAGGAAAGAAGGAAGGAAGGAGGAAGGGGGAAAGCAAGGGAAGGAGGGAGGAAGAAGGGAGGAAGAAAAAAGGAAGAGGAGAAAGGAGTTACTCTTGGGAGAATGACCCTTTGCATTACTTTCTAGATAAATACAGAATTAATGAAATCTAACCATGTGTATATTTTTTAAAAATCCTTTGCATTTTAGCAGCCAGAGAAATCAGGTTAGTAATATAGGAAAAACAACAATTTGTACAACTGAAACAGGTATGTTTTCTAATATATTAAAATGTAGTTTTATTGAAACCATGGTGTTTCAGAAAAACTGTTACATGATTAAAATAGATGGTTGAAAATTCTCTTAAAAAGACTTCAGGGTGCCTGGCTGGCTCAGTCAGTTAAGCATCTGATTCTTGGTTTCAGCTCAGATGATGATCCCACGGTTCATGAGTTCAAGCCCCACATCGAACTCATGATTGGGATTCTCTCTTTCCCTCTCTCTCTCTCTGCCTCTCCCCAGTTCGTGCTCTCTCTCTCTCTCTCTCTCAAAATAAATAAAATAAACTTAAAACACTTTTTTAAATAAAAAAATAAAACACTTCAAGGTAGTTATTACTACTTGTATTTTGTAAAAGAGAAAACTGAAACACAGAATATTGTATAATTGGCCTAAGGTAATATATCTATTAAGAAGAGGTCCAATCTCTTAATCAATGTTCACGTTGGTCAAAAGACCAAGTTTTGGGTCGCCTGGGTGGCTTGGTCGGTTGAGCATCTAACTTCAGCTCAGGTCATGATCTCACGGTTTGTGAGTTCAAGCCCTGCATCAGGCTCTGTGCTGACAGCTTGGAGCCTGGAGCCTGCTTCAGATTCTGTGTCTCCCTCCCTCTCTCTCTCTGCCCCTCCCCTGCTCATGCTCTGTCTCTCTCTCTCTCAAAAATGAATAAACTTAAAAAAAATTTTTTTAAAAGACCAAGTTTTACCCATTGCATCAGGCTATTGCTCATCACTAAACACAAAATGTTTCAGACACACATTCCAGAGTCCTTTTATTTGATATTCCTAGTCAGTGAAAGAATTTGGAGTGTGTTTTTTACTGTTGTTGGGAGACAGCATATTGAAGTAGGCGAGATCACCCACTAGAGTCAGTTTTATCACTGTTTTACCAAATACTCTGAGCGTCTATTTCCTCACTTACAAATAGGATTACAATCCCTATCTTGCAGAATTGTTGGAAGAAGGACATAGAATATTTGTAAGCAAAAGAATGCCTGGCATACAAAAGGTGTTTTTAAACGTTGGTTTCACTTCTGTCCATGGACTTAAGTCTCTGCATATTTCCCTTTGGCCCGGTGCCATGAAAATAAATAAGAGTTAAGCATTTCAATGGAATTTTGACATTATTAAATGTTGAGAGGTTTCATACAAATTTTATACACCTAATAGGATTAGAGGAGCCTTGTTAGCTTTACAAAATGATTTGCAGAACTTGCATAGACAGAGGCTAAAATAAGGAGAGTTGTTTTGTTTTGTTTTTAGTTATTTGTTGGGTGGTCCATATGTTTTATATGAGAAATAAGTTGTAAAAAATGATGAAGTACTTGTCAAATATAAAAAGATTAATGAATACTAATGTTATAAAAATCTAAATCTCGGGGCGCCTGGGTGGCGCAGTCGGTTAAGCGTCCGACTTCAGCCAGGTCACGATCTCGCGCTCCGTGAGTTCGAGCCCCGCGTCGGGCTCTGGGCTGATGGCTCAGAGCCTGGAGCCTGTTTCCAATTCTGTGTCTCCCTCTCTCTCTGCCCCTCCCCCGTTCATGCGCTGTCTCTCTCTGTCCCAAAAATAAATAAATGTTGAAAAAAAAAATTAAAAAAAAAAAATCTAAATCTCTACAAATAAATTTACCCTCAAAACTGAGCTACATGTTTGTGTCTCTGGTTTTTTTTTTTCAGTTTTCAAATCAATTCTTCCTTCAGATAGTGCACTTGGGATCAAAAAATTAGCTTTCTGTTTGAAGAAAACTGGACTCAATATGAATAAATATATTTGTTCTGTGAGTAACTTTTTTCTATTGTTTACAAATACATTTAATAGGTTTTATTCTTCTTCATTAAACTTATAATTTTTCAGTCTCTTTGGAAGTCAGTGTGGCAGTTCCTTAGAAGACAAAACATACCCTTACCATACAACCCAGCACTTGTACTTCATGGTCTGTGCCCAAAGGAATTGAGAAGCTAAAACACACAAAATTAAAGCATATAAAAACCTGCATACGTATCTACATAGAAGTTTATTAATAATTGCCAAAACTTAGAAGCAACCAAAAGGTCTTTCAGGGGGTGACTGGATGAATGAACTGTGGGATATCAGGACAACGGAAGACTATTCAGTGTTGAAAACAAATGAGCAACCAAGCCATGAAAAGACATGGAGAACACTTAACTACATATTACTAAGTCAAAGAAGCCAATCTGGAGTGACTACAAATTGTCTGATTCCAACTCTATGATACTCTGGAAAGGACAAAACTCTAAAGATCATGAAAAGATTAGTGTCGCCAGGTGCCAGGAGGAGAGATGAATAGGCAGAGTACAGAAAATCTGTAGGGTGCTAAGACCATTCAGAATGATACAATGATGGATATATGTTATTTTCATTTGCCAAAATCCATGTAATAGACAACACTAAGAGTGAATCCTAATGAAAACTATGGCGTTTGGATGATAATAATGTGTCAGTGTAGGCTCATCAATGATAACAAATGTAACAATCTGGTGAGGGATACTGATAATGGAGAAGGCTATGCAGGCATGAGGACAGGGAGTACATGGGAACCTCTTATACTTTGTGTCCATTTTGCCGTAAACCTAAACTGCTGTGAAAATCACGTTTACTAATTAAAAGAAATGATATGGAAGGTGCAAAAAGAGATTCTCCAAACGCACTATTAGAACCCATGAAAAAAAAAACGGGAATAACAGAAATGAACAATTACTTAAAGATGTGATTCAAGAAAACAGGCTTTCAAAGAAGAATTACATATTAATTACATATTACGTACATATTACATATTAGCATGACACTAGGAAAATATATCCAAACTGACCCAACTAAAGAATTTTGCCCCAAGTCTAATAAAGTTGTCATACTTCAAAA
Organism: Prionailurus viverrinus; assembly: GCF_022837055.1. NCBI lineage: Eukaryota > Metazoa > Chordata > Mammalia > Carnivora > Felidae > Prionailurus > Prionailurus viverrinus. The sequence goes on along the minus strand of NC_062573.1, from coordinate 72,038,468 downwards.
AAAAAAGTATCTTGTATATTTCAAGAAGTAATTTGAAGAAGTAACTAGAAGAGCAATAAAAGCACTTATAAGAGAAAAATCAGCCTGGTCTCTGATCTTTCCACAGCCACATTAAAGGCTAGAAGTCAGGGAAGCAATACCTACAATTTTAAAAATGAAAAAAAAAAAAAAAACAAAGAATTTTTTTTTACTTGCCAATATTCTCATTCTAATACAAAAACAACCATCAATAAACATGAGTGTATACACACAGGAACCAAGGGAACAAGGTTCCCATTAATTCTCCTTAAGGGATATAATAGAACCAACCAAGAAAGTATGCAAAACATTTCCAAGCCAATGCTAGTAAACATCTGTTTAAGTTTAGTCCTAATAAAAAGAGAAATTATGGTAAGGAATATTAAAACTAAGAAAAATTGGGAGCTGGAGGAAGAAAAAAAGCATAGTGGTGAGGGCATGTGCTAAAACTCAAAATAGAATTCACAAACCTACAAATTAAAAAATTTATATACTTTTATATGGGTGTAAGCACTAAAATACTGTGAAAAATATATAATAAACAAGAAATTTCAGATGGTGGAGGAGAGAAAGAAGGTGAGAAGGAAGAAACACATAAATTATATCACAAATTTGTGTGTAGTGGAAAACTTAAGAAACACTATATATCTGTACATTGTGCATGCGTGTGTGTGTGTGTGTGTGTGTGTGTGTGTGTGTGTATTCTTAAGAATATAAAGTTAACCACCAGAGAAACTGAAGACTTTTCTAATAGGCAAAAACCATAAGTCAAGCCAACAACAACAAGAAACCCATAAAATAACCACACACTGAAAAAAAATTTTAATCTATTTTAAAAACAGAAGTCTTAAAATACGGTAAGACTGAATTGAGAGTGATCATACATCCTTCGGATATTTATGCAAAAATGTTCCACACTTCCCAAACTCTATGATTACGGAAGAAATACACCTAAAACTTTGTGACTTAAAAATATTGAAAATAAAAAGATGGCCACAAAAACCTAACAAAGACAAAAATAAATCATGTGTTGCTATTTTAATTCACTTTAAAATCATGCAGGGGTGCTTGGGTGGCTCAGCTGGTTGAGTGTCCGACCTCGGCTCAGGTCATGATCTCTCTGTGAGTTCGAGCCCTGTCGCAGGCTCTGTGCTGACAGCTAGAGCCTGGAGGCTGCTTTGGGTTCTGTGTCTCCCTCTCTCTTTGCCCCTCCTCCACTCGTGCTCTGTCTGTTTCTCCCTCACTCTCAAAAATACAATAAAACGTTAAAACAAATAATGCAAAGAGGCATTAAGTGAAAAAAAAGAGGTGATTTCATAATGATAAATAGTACAATTAATATAATATAGCATTTATTAAAATTTAGATGCCAGTTAATTTAAGATCAATCTTCATAAAACAAAAACTATAGGAGATTCAAGCAGAAATTGGCAAAAACACATCAGTAGACAAAAACTGTAATTCTCCCAACAATGATAAATCAAGTGAACAAAGTTAAGTAAGATTATTAAGATTGAGTCAATATTGGCTTAGTTTAGCTGCAATAACAAACAGGACCTCAATCCCAATGGCTTAAAACAACAGTTTATTTTTTGCTTTTATCACATGTCTTCCAGGATTAGATGGGGTCTCTGCTCAGGGTACTCACTCAGGGATACCAGATGGCACATTGTCCATGGTCTCTAATGTGGCTAGTTTCTGTGTGAGATAGGAAAAGAACACTTTGGGGCATCTCTCCAGCAATTAAATGGCACGTGTCATTTTTGCTTGCCATTCTTTTCATTGCCCCACCCAACCACAAGGTGGGGGCAGAGAGATACAATTCTATACTATGTCCAGAAGTAAGAAAAACCATAAATATTTTGTAAACTGCATTAAAACTACAGTATAACCAGTGAAGTTTATTTAATTGAGATATATATATATATATATATATATATATATATGCTATAGGTATGGACTTAGATATAGTTATTGGTAACTCAGTACCCTAAATACTGTTGCTCATGGAACATTCATAAAAATTGACTTGTATTTGGCCATAAAACAAACATAAAGGTGCAGTAAAGAAATTACGTGATGACAATCAAAAAATGTAGAAAATTAAAAACACTAGAAATATTCGACTCGCCTGGAAACTTTTTGAAGTATGTATTTTAAATTTTTTTTTTTTCAACGTTTATTTATTTTTGGGACAGAGAGAGACAGAGCATGAACGGGGGATGGGCAGAGAGAGAGGGAGACACAGAATCAGAAACAGGCTCCAGGCTCTGAGCCATCAGCCCAGAGCCCGACGCGGGGCTCGAACTCACGGACCGCAAGATCGTGACCTGGCTGAAGTCGGATGCTTAACCGACTGCGCCACCCAGGCGCCCCGAAGTATGTATTTTAAAAACTATTATGAAAAAAAAAAGTTGTGATCAAAACTCATGGGCATATATGAAGCAACGCTCAGAGGAAAATTCACAGTGCTAAATGTTTATGTCTTAATAACATAAAAACATAAAATGTATATATAACATAATAAGTTATATAAATATATAACTCAAAAATGGAGGGGAAAATACAGACACAAAATCTAATAAAAAAAGAAAATACTGAATTATAAAAAGAAACAAAAAAAGTTAAACACAAATCTACAAGCTGGTTCTTTTAAAAGTGAAAAAAAGAGGCGCCTGAGTGGCTCAGTCGGTTGAGCGTCTGACTTCAGCTCAGGTCACGATCTCACGATTTGTGAGTTTGAGCCCCACGTTGGGCTTTGTGTTGACAGCTCAGAGCCTGAAGCCTGCTTCAGATTCTGTGTCTCTCCATCTCTCAGCCCCTCCCCTGCTCATGCTCTGTGTCCCTCTGTCTCTCAATAATAAATAATTAAAAAAAATTTAAAGTGAAAAAAACCCCTACTATTTAACCTTATTAAGCAAATAATTAGAAAATGAAGGGAAGGTGAATGAGCAAATAAGAAACACTATATAGAAAGTAACTATAGAAATTGAGAGAATTAAAGGATCCATAAAAAATTTATTAACTCTAAGCAAAACATCTGAAAACCTCAATTAAATAATTCAAAGTGTACCATAACAGACCGTAGGATAATAGAAGATCTAAACAAAGCAATTAGAATAGATGTGGGGGAAAGCAAAGTTTGCAAAGAACTAATCATAGAAAACATAAGGTCAAGATAGATTCATCGTGAAATTCTACTAAATCCCAAAATAAAGGGTAATCTCATTTTAAAATACTTAAGAGCATAGAAAAGGAATGTCTTCTAAAACATTCTTATAAATAAAATTTAATATTGTTCCCAAGAGCAGCAAAATTTTTAAAAATATGGAACTACCTGATGCCACTTATGAATATCAATGAAAATAAAAACCACATAAAATTATGGAAATATTATAGTACTTTTAAGATAAATTACAATATGAATAGATCTAAGAAAAAAAGTAACTTAATCATGCCTATCGATGTTTTATAATCATCTGACTAAAAACCCACATTTCCACACCTTTCTTTATTAAACTTTAAATTCTTAATAAAACAGAAACAGATGGGTGTTTCTTTAACATCTTTTACAATACCAAGGATGGCATCACTCTGAAATGAAAAAACACTAAACATATACCCATTTATAGTCAAGAAGAACGCAAGAATTTACCCTGAAATTATTACTGTTTAAAATTGTTCTAAATGATCTAACTGATGCAATTAGAAAAATAAATAAATAAACAGATAAGATTAGTTAATTACAGATAAAATCTCCAGCTACCTAGGAAACCCACGAAAGCCAACTTCAAAAGCATCATAAGCAAAAAGGCAATTCAGTGAAGTGGCTGGAGACAATATCAGTACACAGAAAAAATAAACTTCATATATACAAATTCACCAGCCTTATAAAAATAATAAGTAATGACCCGATTTACAATAAAATAATCATAACAGTCATAAGTAAAATTCTTAAAAATAAACTTTTAAAAATCTACATAAATAGAAAGAACTAGACAAAGCATCTAAGAGATAAAAAAAAATACTGAACTAAATGAAGGTTGTACCATGTTTCTAGACAGAAAATTTCAACATTATAAGATGTCAATTCTCCATAATTTAATTAATAAATTTAATGTAGTTCCACCAAAAATTCATGATGATTAAAAAGGCATGCAAGATATTGAAAGAGAGAGAAAGAGAGAGATATGAGAAAATTTCCCCAATAATCAAAATATATTTTAAAACTACAATAGTTAAAATGTGTATTACCACCATATGTATAGACGATAGATCAATAGAACAAAATTAAAAATTCAATTCACTTAAATAGATGTGATAATTATGTTTATTATTATGATGAAGGTGATATTTCAACTCAGTGAGGGAAGGTTTTTTTTCAATTAATATACTTGAAAAAATAAACTGTGCAAAATAATCCACATCAGTATAAATTCTACATGATCAGATATTTAAATTTTAAAAAGAAAAATAAATAGCATAATAGAATTAGAAGAAAATATAGAACTTAAAAATTAATTTTAGAATGTGAGAGACTTTTATAAATAAGTCATAAAGCTAGAATTCATAAAAGAAAAAACTAAATTTAACTAATTTAACCTTTACATTTTGTAAAGTTTTCATGGAAAAAGTCACAATAAAAAAGCCAAAACACAAACTGTAACTAGAAAAAAATTACTTATAAATCATGTCACGATGCAATAATGTTTATACATATGAAAACTTGTTAAAATCCCCTAAGAAAAGCACTGTGAATGCATTAGAAGGAAAAAAAAGACACAAAATATAAACTGACAATTTACTGAAAAGACAATATACATGACTAAACATGTGAAAAGGCAGTCTCAATCGTAATATGAGAAACACAAATTAAATTTCTCTGACCAGTTTTCATTGGGCATTTTGCCAAAGAGCAAAGAGTTCGATCTCATTGCTGCACCAAACATGTGAGAAAGCAACCAGTGTCCTCCTCTGTGATAGTGGTGTTCACTGGTATACCAGCTATGAAAGGAAATTTAGCAAAAAAAAAGTACCCTCATTTTAAGAGCAGTTGTTATTTCCCCGCTCAGTTCTACATCTAGAAATTATCCTATAATTATGTTCATATCCATATGAAATGATATATGCTGGGCTGATGTTAACTAATATATCCAGTTATGTCCAGACTGTTATTTACAGCTAACATCTGCTCTGAGGCATCTGCTCTGTGTCTGTAGTTACTGGTTGGTACCCACACCATACTGGTAGTTGTTAAGTGTTTTGAATATTACTCTAATATTGCAGTATCATGGATAGTAGCTAAAGACTGGAAATGACATTCGACATCATTTACCCTAAAAAAAAAAAAAAGGAAACTAAAATCCCATTGAAACATCACTACATCTAATAAAACGGCTTTAAAAAAGGACAATGGCAAGTTGTGAAAAGGATGCAGAACAACTGGAACTCTCAGACATTGCTGGCAAAATGGAAAATGGAAAAAAGGTCAGTTTCTTGCAAAGTTAAATATGCACAAAGTTAAACATACCAGGGATCCCACAGCAAGAAAAAAATAAAATTTATATTTACACCAAATCTGTATGCAAATGTTTCTAGTGGCTTTATTCATAACTGCCAAAAAAAAAGAAACCTAACTTGTTCTTCAACTGGTAAATGAATGAACTGTGGTACATCCAAGCAATGGAATACTACTCAAATTTTTTTAAAAAGCACAGACAGATACATAATATGTATTAAAAATATGAAATGAGGGGCACCTAGGTGGCTCAATCAGTTAAGCGTCCAACTTTGGCTCAGGTCATGATCTCATGGTTCGTGGGGGCGAGCCTCATGTAGGGTTGTGTACTGACAGCTCAGAGCCTGGAACCTGCTTCAGAATCTGTGTCTCCCTCTCTCTCTGCCCCTCACCCGCTTGTGCTCTGTCTCTTTCTCTCTCTCAAAAATAAACAATAATTTTTTTTTTAAATATGAAATGAAAAAAATACATACATTTGTATCCTCAATAAAAGAATTCCAGACAAAAACTAGCCAAGTTGAGCTCACTATATTAGATCCCACTCCTCTCTAACCACACTTAGCAGGTAGCTATCCTTTTCAAGGTTGCAATAAATGTGGCCTATTCCCAAGATTCACATCAGTGCTTCAGGTTAGAGAAAAGAGAAACTTCAGGAAGTCATAGCTTTATTTTTCTTAAATAGCTTTTTGGAAGTATAATTTGTATACTATAAATTCCACCCATTGTAACTGTACAATTTGGTATTTCTGGTGAATTTACCCCGAATATTGTGCATCTATCACCACAATCATTTTAGAATAATTTCTTCATTCCAGAAATAATGTTCATTTCTAATCAATCCTCATTACCACTTCCAACCACTAACCTGAGACTTTCTATATCTATAGATTGGCCCTTTCCAAATATTTCAAATACATGAAATGATACAATATCTGATTATTGCATTTAGCTTCATTCACTTAATGTTTTGAAGTTCACTCACATTATAACATGGTTCAGAAAAACCTAGCCAGGAGAGATGCCCATTTTGAGGTCAGGAAAAACTTGGTGAGCAGAATAAGGAAGACAACAAAGGAAGGGAATTAACAAATGAAATTGGGCCATCCAGCATGGTGTGGGGCTGAAAAAGCCAGACAATTTAAGGCACATTTAGTGAATTCTGAGATCTCCCATAGATTATCTATTATGTAGAACAAATATATCTCCTCATAGCAAGCACAGTTACATAAAGCAGCTCACCATGTCATATGGAAGTTCTGTGCCTTCCTGTGATGACTGAATGAGTGCAAAGTAGATTTATTCATATACAAAGAAAATGAGGAAAAAATTTAGTCTCCCGGTACATTTCATTTGATTGCTTAAAATAACCTTCCAATACATATAAACACCTAGAAATGACAGTAAAAATATAACAAAATTCTCTTTTACATGCTTTATGGAGCATATTAAACAATCCCCAGATGTCAGAACTTAAGAGAAAACAGCAAATCAGAATTGATGAAACTTTTAGTTGCAATAAAGAAACACAATTCCCAAAATGGATAAATATAATCAATGCAATGTAGATGCAGTGTACTATTTTGTTGTGACATTATATGTACTAAAGGGAAAAAAAAGAAAAACTCAGAAAAAAACAGAGAAAGATTGATTCAGGAAAATTGTTTAAGTAAATCTGAGCTTCATAACAACTGCAGGTAAAGTTATATTTAAAACATAAAGATTGAAAGAATAAAAAGCATAAATTCTAATTTCACAAAATAAAAAATAAACATAATAAAAATAAAAAAATACAAACAAAAATACCTAGTGAAACTTCATTAATCCAAAAGACAGAAGAAGGATAAAGATCATAGGAAACAAAAATCGAAAATAAAGTGGCAGAAATAAGAACAAAAACATTATAAATTACAATAAATATAAATGGGCTAAATGAACTGGTTAAAAAATTATTGACTTTTCAATCTGGACTAAAACAAAAAAAAAATAAATAAAACAAAATTTCACTAGACTATCAATAATACAAAATAAAACCAAAAGTACACAAAATGACTAAAAACTGAAAATATATATACTAGGCAAATAATAACCAAAGAACTAAAGAAAAAGAAAATGAAAAATGTGAGATAAGCAGGAGATTAAATACTTTAGAAATAAGAAGTATATCAAGTAAAGCTATTCGTTTTTATTCTTAAATTCCAAAATGAACATTGTGTCATGAGGTTATTTCAAAGTAACTGTGATGATGATGATGATGATATTGATGATAATTAATCATGCAATTACTTTTCATGGCATTTTTAACATTGAAATCCCTATGCATGTTTCTCCAAATTATTTTTTTCTGTGCAGATTAACAAAATATTTGTCTTTGCTTTTCATAATTTTTCATCATACTTCTTCGTATATTTGTTGCTTTCAAAATTAAGTTTTTCAGGCATCTTTCTGAGAAGTTAAACTATGTATATAAACCCTGAGTGTTCATACATAAATGAATTATATCCTGCTGATACTCTGACACTTCCACCCAGAGATTTAATTAGGAGATACTTCTAACTGACAGATTTCAAGAAATAGATAATTATATTTCTCATTTTAGTTAATAAACATAAGAACCATTATCATAAATAAGTAAGAGACTGCCCAATTTTGAGCACTTATTTCCTCATAAATCTGTTTATTCAAGATTTTTATTACATGCAAAATGATGTGAAATAGTTTACTGAATTAAAGATAATGTAAAATAGGGGCTTGTACATAAAATCAAAGCAGAAACATTATATTCATAGCTTCTCATTGTTTTACACACACACACACACACACACACACACACACACACAGCAAGCAGTTTATTTGGGAAAGATATTATTAATTAGTTAATTAGAGATAAAATAGAAACCTTGATTCCATGGAATAGCTTCTTCGCAAAATTTTGTAATATATATTTGGCTATATAGTTTGGCAAAGGTATAAAACACTAATCTCAAGGATAATCTTTTCTATTATTACTGTCATATTAAATAATGTAGAAAATAAGAGTAATAAATGGAGAACATCATTTCTGCCAGGATATTAAAAACAATTAAAGAAATTATTTCTTTATAATTAAAAGCATCTCTGGATATGGTCATATTTTGTCTTAATGCTGGGGAAAATATGTAGATTGACTTCAAAGTATAATGTTCTGTGCATCGATGCTTGAAATAACTCTAGATTCACATACCTGTTCAGACACACTCGGTAAGTAATATGAATTTACCTAATCATAGGAAAACTACTATTATTAAAGAAAATATATTAAAAATAATTCCAATAATAACAAGTGAAGTTTAATGTGTATATTTTTCAAAATATTCATCACAATAAAATTAATTTTTTAAAAAGCATGAAGAAAAAAATTGTATTTCTTCCACCAAGAAAAAGGCAACCACAAATATGTATTTATTTCTATTACATATCTATCCTTTTTTGTTTTGTTTTGTTTTGTTTTGTTTTGCTTCTCAAATTATAATTTTCCCCTTTACACGATTGATGTGGTGGTTTACACTGACTGATACTGAACCTGCTTCCATACCTGAAATAAATCTCACTAGGTTATGGAGCATTTTTCTTTTTACACCTTGTTAGATTTTGATCTGCCTGCATTTTGTTGAAGAATCTTGCACCTAAATTCATTCGTGACACCAGTCTGTAGTTTTCCTTTCTTGTAATCTTTTAATCTGGTTTTAGTGTTAGGATAATATTGAGTTTATAGAATTAATTAGGAAATGTTTCTTCACTTTTATTTTCTGGACTAGTGTGAGAAGAAATGGTATTTTTTTTTCTTATTATATGTTTGGTAAAATACACCAATAAATACATTTGAACCTGTTTCTTTATTTAAAAAGTTATTAAACATTTCATATTGTTACTAGTTATAGGACTATTTAGGCCATTTCTGTGAGTTTGGGAAATTTGTTTTCTTCAAGAAAGTGATCCATTTCTTCTAAGTTATCATATTTGTGGGTACAAAGTTGTTCATAATATTCCTTCATTGTCCTTTTAGTGTTCAGGGAATCACTAGTGATTATCTCTCTTTTATTTCTGATATGTGTCTTCTGTCTCCCCCTTTTTTTTAATTGACTAAATAAATGTCTCTCACTTTTATTGATCATATCAAGGAACTTCAGATTTTGTTGCTTTTCTCTATTGTTTTCTGTTTTAAGTTTTACCAATTTATTTTCTAACTTTTATTATTTCTATTTGTCCTGCTTTCTTTTTTCTTTTCTTCTTTCTTTCTCAACCTTCCTTCCTTCATTTCTTTCTCTTTCTTTCTCCCTTATTTTCCTTCCTCCTCCTCCCCCACCTTCTTCTTCCTCTCTCTTTCTTTTCCCTCTTTCTCTCCTTTTTAAAAAAATTTTTTTTCAACATTTATTTACTTTGGAGAGGCAGAGAGAGACAGAGCATGATTGGGGGAGGGGCAGAGAAAAAGAAGGAGACAGAATCCAAAGCAGGTTCTGTGCTCTGAGCTGTCAGCACAGAGCCCGAGGTGGGGCTCTAACTCACTCATAAAGTCAGACACTTAACCAACTGAGCCACCCAGGCGCCCTTCTCTCTCTCTCTTCTAAAATGAAAGATTAAGTTATTGAATTGAGGTCTTTCTAACATTCGAATGTATGTTTTTAATGCTATAAAATTCCTTCTAAACATCATTAGTACTGTATCCCTCAAAATTTGATACATGTATTTTAAGTTTCATTTAGTTCAAATATGTATTTTTTCAATTTATCTTGCAACTTCCTTAACCAATGTTATATTGGAAATATTTATTTAATTTCAAAATACCTTGAGATTTTCCAGCTTTCTTTCTGTTATTGATTTCTAGTTTAATTCCAATGGAATCTGATAGCAAACTTTTCTGATTTCTATTATTTGAAATGCATTAAGGTGTGTTTTATGTCTCCACATGTGGTCTATTTTGGTGAAGTTCTATGTGAGTTTGAGAAGAGTGTGTATTCTGCTATTGGATGTAGTATTCCATAAATGTCAGTTTGATCAAATGTCTGTTAGATCTATACCCATGCTGATTTTCTGCCTGTTTATCAGTTACTGGCAGAAGGGTATATAATCCACTGTAATAGTGGATTTGTTTATCTTTCCTTCAGGTTCTATAAGTCTTACCTCACATATTTTAATGCTTTATTGTTTGTTGTACAGACATTTAGGATTGGTATGTCCTCTTGGATAAAGAACTTCTTTGGAATTATATAATACATCTGTGTGTGTGTGTGTGTGTGTGTGTGTGTGTGTGTGTGTATACACAGATATACATATACACACATATATACACATATACATATACATATACATATACATATACATATACATATACACACATATATATGTTTTTAATTACTGCATTTTCCTTTTCTCCTATTGGGAAATTTAGGCTTTTACTGCAATTTCTGCTACAGTAGAAATCTTTGCACTTGCAACCTTATCACATTAGGAAGGTGAAATTTCAACAGGGGTACAAGACTCTCATAATCAATGAATCCTTCCAAGAGTTTTGAAAAGGGGTTCCAATTACATTTGAATCTGAGAGAAACATAATTTAAGACCATTATGTTATCCAGGATAACCTAGATTATATCAAAGTAAGGATATGCTTTGTTTTGTTTTGTTTTGTTTTTCTGGAACTTTATCAATCAACATTATCCCCACTTTAATAATGAAAAGCAATTACTTCATATATTTTCATAAGAAATTTGTAACTCAATCAAGTACAAATTATTAATGGACACTAGTTAAGAAGAAAAGTATTTAAAATAAAGCAATAATGTCAGACTACTGAACTATGTCTAATGCAATGTCTGTTACAGACCCAAAAATACTTAGTAGATCCTAATAATTATAATTATATTAAGACTTTATAACAGAAAAAAGTATGTATTTACTTCAAAACAGGAACAAAATGTTTTATATTAGTAAATGAGTAAAGCAGAAATTGGATCATAAATAGAAGTGTGAGTGCTTAGCATATGTTCACTTTAAGCAAAACATGATGACCTCATTATATTTAAAACCCTTCATAAGAGTATTTAGCTTCAAAGCAGGTGACTAAGTTAAGCAATAGGATACTGGCTGACTTTGATTAAGCTAAACAATTTAATTTGGTGAAGGTAATAATCACTTCATAGAATATACAGGTCTATACAGACAATTAGTAAGTCTAGCTAGTCCATAGCTTATTTTTTCAGAAAAGTATTGAAACTCACCTTAAAAATTAACATGTGCTATTATCCTCTCCAACTTGCAATTTACTTAGAAAATGATCTAAGATGTGGCACTGAAGCACGTCCTAGGAACTCAACACTGAACTCTCAGTCAAGGTACAAGGGTTCTGGATCGCATCTGTCACAAATTAATTCAATTTAAAGTGTAGGAGCCTTCAAATCTCTGGGCTTCGATTTCTTCCTCAGTAAATTCAAGATACTTGACCACTAAATTTTCTTATGTTTTCTCCTAACACTGTTTATTCATCTTTTACTCAGTGAGCAAGTAAACAAATATTTATTGAGTCCCTACTATGTGACAGTTGCTAGGCTAGGCACTACGGATAAAATGATAAATGACAGGATATAAAGTTTTTGCTTTAAATGAGTATTAATGTTCATCCTCTGTTTAATAAAAGATACCACTATACATCAACTTACGAAATCAAAAATGTGTCTGTCACTTGAAAACTCTTATGTTTCATAAACTCACACATCTATATAACCACCAAGGAACTATATGGAATTCGGTGCTTTCACAGGGAATGTGACAACAGAAGCACTGATTTAGGACGATGTTTACTTTGTCATACTTTGGCATATGATAGATATTCCATAAATAGTGTTCAATGAGGACATGAATAATATCGTCTTGTCCAACTAGAATGAAAACACAAGTAGAAGTGAGAACTGGTGACATGCTACTACCTTTGATTTATTCACTGAGAAAAACCACCTGCTTTAAAAAATACACAGTAAAGCTTTGGATTGCGAGTAACTTGTTCTGTGAGTGTTCTGCAAGATAAGCAGACATTTCTAATAAATTTTAACTTGATAAATTAGCGATGTCTTGCAATAGGAGTAGCACATGATGCCAAACGTCACATGATCACAACAGAGTCAATGGTTCTTGAAATTTGCTGTGATATACAAGTGCTTTGGATTATAAGCATGTTTCCGGAATGAATTATGCTCCCAAACCAAGGTTTTACTGTATATCGTTATAATCACTATAGGGTATATGGATGAACAGATCTTAAACCCTGACCCCAAATAATTCACTATGTGCTGATGAAAACAAAGCATGACAATAAACAATAAACATATAGATTAGGACAGAGTCTAAATACTCATCTTTTTAAATCTCTAAATCCATGAAGTTGTACAATCTTAGAAGAATAAGGCAAGGAATAGGCCAAAATTAAAGCAGGCTTCATTTATTTTGTGTTATTTCTTGTAGGCCTCTCCTCTAGGAGACTCATTACAGGGTTACCATCTCTGCTCTGGACTCTTATTCGGGGTTTACAACAATAGTGCACCACCTGCTTCCGCAAATTAAAAACGACGTATCTTCTTACCAAAGTCCATTGTACTCTTCTTCTATCGTAAAGTGCTCAAAGTAACAATTCAATAGAACTAAATTTTCTGTAAGCACAAAAGAAAACTTGAAACCATCTGTCTCTGATGGGACTGAGGACTTTTTAAATAACCTCTTTAGATAAGTTGTTGATTCTGTTTTGTTTTGTTGTGTTTAACCACGAGTGTAAAAGTAATTGTTTCATTTTGGCTAGACAGGCCAATTCTCAGGGAAAATGTTTTTGAACTGAAGAACAAGAAATGACACCTTTTTTTTTTCCTCTAGAATGTAAATGAACTCACTGAATGACATCTATTTTGAAAATCTATGAAAAGTGACCTCAGCAGACTAATTAGTGCCTGTGTTGACACTTCAATTTGCAACCTAATTGTTTACGTAACTGCTAGTTATTTTTCTTCCCCCTCAAGGTTGATAGCACTTTTAAAATCATGTTTTAGAACCTGGTAAATTAATCATTTATTTAATCATTAGCTCCCAAGGACCAGGTTGCAAAATGTTATTTAAGAAATAATATAACAAGTAAAAATCAATGAAAATGCTGAAAGGAGAAAGTAAACCATTATCTCACCAGCCTACTAGAAAAATTCTTTTTTCTTCCATATTTCTCTCTAGCCTCTGCCCTATGCATGAGTACTTTTTCCCCCTTTCCATATGTGTTAGTGACCAACAATGACCCTCACAAATATGTTTTTTTTTCCTTTCGATCATTTTCCTTCCTTTCTTCATCTTTTCAGCCTTCAGTATTTTCTATCTACCATCATTCAGAATGCCCTAGAGTTAAGAACTGTATAAGCAGTAAGCCCTCATGTCAAAGAATCAGCCCAAACTTCTCAGAATAGTTTTCATAGATGTCTGAGCTTTCTAGGAGATGTCATTTAAAATATAATAACTTTTCACCTGAGTTTATTTATTGTGGTTAGACAATCAAGAGAGGAAGCATATCTATACTTCTCAGGTCTTCCATCTGAACTTATTTCCTTCCTCTGAGTGGAATAATTTTCCTTCCTCTTCTGCATAACACAAACTCATTTCTTTCCTATGTGGTCTGAGTACATACACACATACTTCATACAAACATACATACATAAAGCAGAGCACGGAAATTTTCTTCTCCCCCTTCTCCCCCTATCTTCCTTTACATAAATGTAAAGTTCTACACATCTAGCCAACAAAAATGAAACGAAATGAAATGAAATAAATAAAATAAAATAAAATAAAATAAAATAAAATAAAATAAAATAAAATAAAATAAAATAATAAAACTCAGGACAGGAGATGGAACAGAAATTTTAACAATTCAAAAGAACAGAACAGGAAGTGGGTGTACAGCTTACAACAAGGAGGCCTAAAAGGTCTAGATATCGCGGAAAAAAATAAAATAGGTGGACCCTTCAGAGCAATGTGGGTCTTGCAGATTCGGCAAGGAGAGCCCTATGAATGGCATCACAAAGTGAGGGAAAAAAAGTCTGCAGTACCTACAGAAAAGCAGGTGCAGAAGCTGACTGGAGCAGTGGAATCCAGCAAACTTCATCTGAAAGAGGCCACTATGGTTCACAAAAGGAAACTGAGCCTTAAGTAAAGATGTCTTTGCTGCATTCCTCTTGACTCTCATTTTTAGAACCAGACTTCACTATTCCACCCTTCTGCTGTTAAGAACTTGGCAGGGGAACTGGTCCCTTGCCAATGCCTTCAGCATAATACACAGCTGAGAACTGAAGCCACAGGAGGATTACGGAAATGATGAAAAGGAATACTACCTAGTAATGCAAAATAGTATGGATTCAAATCATTGAAAGAAATGAAAAGCATTTTGTAAATTCTAAATTGTTGCAAACATTTTACTTGTTAATATGATTATTTATTATCACTGCCTCTTAACAATCTACTAGCCAACCTCTGCTAGCCTCTAAGTCAGTGGTTCTCAAATATTTTTGGCCTCAGGATTTTTATATTCTGAGGATTAGTGAGAACCCCTAAGAGTTTTTGTTTATGCTGAGTGTACTTATCAGAATCTACTACATTTTAAATTAGAGCAAAAAATATAAATATATTTATTTAGCTATTCGGTTAGTTTAAAATAGCAACAAGCCCCCTGCATGTTAGTATAAACAACATCCTTCCATGAAGAATAACTATTTTCCAATATCGCAAAACAATTTGAGAAGAACAGCATTTGCTTTACATTTAAAAAAAGCTGCTTAATCCCTGGCTTAATAGAAGACAGCTGGATTTTCAAATCGTCCGCAATCTGTTATGATATCACATGTCATGTTGTCTCTGGAAAACTACACTATATGTTCATGAGAGAAAAAAAATGAAAAGGGCAAATAACAGCTTTCCATTATTATGAAAAAAATTTTGATCTCATGAACTCTTCCAAGTGTCATGGAGATCCACACTTTGAGAATCTCTACCCAAAGTCATGGTCATTCCCAGACTAGCTCACATTTCAACATAAAGGAACACAATTTAGTTGTTCTCCACTTCACTTCAATGCAAACACACCACAATGGTGAGGTTAATTCTGGAAAAAGGAAATTAAACCATAGTTTTTTAGCTGTCCCCTATATCTTAGAAATTATTTTGTAAAAACTTGAGGACTATAACTGCTATATGTAGCCCAACTGTGTGTGTGTGTGTGTGTGTGTGTGTGTATAATCTTACTTAAGATTTACAATAATCTTGGTCCACAAGTGAAGCAGGAAGTGTTCTCATGACTATTTTAGTTGTGAGAAAACAGGCTCTATGAGGACACGTGGGTTCCTCAAGCACAGTGCCTCTATGCATCCAGCTAAACTGAGAAGGCTAAATGGCATTGAATATTGTCCTACAAGTGGATACTGCTCAACAAAGGGATCTGACAAAAAACAAAAGAGAAAAGGGAGGAGAAGAGAAGAGGTAAAAACAAAAACAAAACTCAGTTTATACGTTGGCTCTGTCTGCTGTTCGCATTGGATCTTCTAGAATCTCCTTATAAAAGAAGAGAGAGGAGTTCGGATAAACTAAAAGTTTCTCTAATCCCAACATTTATAAAATGAAGAGAAGGATGAGTTTCTGACTCTTATCTGTCCCTCAGCTCTCTATTAAAGAGTAATTAAACTATCAATATCTGAGTGGGTTTCTTTTTATTTTCTCTCTTGTCCCATTTTCAAATCTTATTTTTATTAGTGTTTGCTGCTCTTTGGGGCAATCTGTGGAGACTGACCTGTGGGGTCACCTGGGGGTGGACTCGCTAACTAGATCATCAGTCACTCCCTGAGATGGAAGATACCCAAGCAGTAAAATTGTACGCTAACTTCTCTGTGGTGAATACTGAAATAACTCAGAATAAGCAAGTTCAAGCGGAAATTTATGATGAGGCAAAGTCCATTAGTGTTCCAGCAAACTCATGTGAATTCTGGAAGGGTTTTAGGGACTGAACTAAGCTTTCTAATTATCTTTAGACTAAATCGTATTAGAAATTGAGCTCTATTCCCCCCTGTACCAGGCTCTCTGGCTGTAACATGCTTTGGGAGGATTGTCAACCCTTCAGGGCCTACAAGGTCCTACTTTGGGTGGATTGACATTTAGCAGCAAGGATCTCACATTTCTGACAAATACCTCTGGGTCTTTTCCTTATGCATGCAGGCTATTATGTGATGAGACCCCACCAAAAAAGTTGGATATATAATCCTTATGCACTTCCATGAACAAAAGACTGGCAGCTACTTTTATCTTAACAACTTCTCTTAACACTGAGAGCAGAAAGATTTCAGATCTTGCTTCATGTTGTATTTTTTTCCCTTTAATTATTTTTTTGGAATCTCTCACTCGCTTAAATATTTCAATTTGTAGGTTCTAAATGCACAACAAATTCAGTAGGTCAAACACAGAAATCTACGTCTTCTTCCAAGAAATCTTCCACAGCTGCTCAAATATTAATTTTAATAGAGGAAATATCAAGTTCTTCTCTTTCTCTCCAACCCAAATCCAAGGTCAAGTTCTGATCTGTTTGCTTTCCTAGTCACATCATCTCTTCCAACATAAAACTATTCAGTTAGACTTATTCTCTTTCCCACTAGTAAATCTCCTGCCTGAATCCTCAACAACATACCCCAGAATGAGAAAAATCTATCTTCTGTTGAGCCTGACACACCAAATCTGGCCTGGTTTGACCATGCTACTGTGCCGAACTCTGCCCTTAACGCCTGGTGTCTTGTCATTTTGTAGACCAAATTAATGATTGACATTTCAGTGCGGAACTACAGTACTCTCCTTTCAGGTAAGAATACTACATTGTTGCTATTGTTTTTTAATTACTTAGAACACATTTTAAGTATTGTTGTTAAATATTTGATATATTTTTGATAAAAAAACTATACATATGCATATATTAAAACATCAAGAAAAACATGAACTTGTGAGAATCTACAAATACTAAGGCTTCTCTGCGATTATAAAATATTTTCTGCTCCCTGGTCCTGGTGCTTCTTTAACTTTCTGCCACCACATCATTCTTGCTGCTGTGATCTCTCTGATGGAGCTAGTCTTGTTTGCTTTGGTAACTTTCTGTTCTGTTCAGTGACCTGAATAGAGCCTTACATCTGAACCAGTACATCTGAAAACTGCAATTTTGACTTTTCTCCTCACTGGTCAGGGAAGGATGGTCCCATGGTGAAACAAATCTCTTTCCCTCACCAAGACAGAAGTAGACATCAGAGAGTTCTTCTTGCCTTTGTTATGGTGAGTAGGGATCAGGCTACATGAACAGAAAACTATCAGGAGATAGGATAATGAGTTCTAAGAAGTAAGAGGTAAAGAGGATTTGTGAGGGCTTGAGATTGTCAGAAGCCTGAGAGTGGTACTGCGATGGAGAAGCTGCTCAGGGTATCTTTATTTTTATTTATTTTTTTATTTTTTTAGCGTTTATTTATTTTTGAGACAGAGAGAGACAGAGCATGAACGGGGAGGGTCAGAGAGAGGGAGACACAGAATCTGAAACAGGCTTCCAGGCTCTGAGCTGTCAGCACAGAGCCCGACGCGGGGCTCGAACTCACGGACCGCGAGATCGTGACCTGAGCCGAAGTCGGCCGCTCAACTGACTGAGCCACCCAGGCGCCCCAGGGTATCTTTAAAAAAATGTTAATGTTTATTTATTTTGGGGGGGGGGAGCATGAGCAGAGGAGGAGCAGAGAGAGAGAGAGAGGGAGAGAGAGAATCCCAAGCAGGCTCCACACAGTTAGCACAGAGCCCAACACAGGCTTGAACTCATGAAACATGAGATCATGACCTGAGATGAAATCAAGAATCAGACACTTAACGGACTGAGCCGCTCGAGCGCCCCTCAGGGCACCTTTAATAACAATGTAATACCCACAAAAATACTCGTATTTTGGAACTTTCAAAACTGCAACATGTTGTAAGCCTATAAAACCAATAACAAATATTTTAATCACTAGATCCAAGCTAAACTAATGAATTCAAGCATCTCTATGAGATATCTATTAACATCCACATTTTTAATTAAGAAAACTAACAATTAAAGAAGTTAAATAAATTGCCCAAAATCACATAGCTACCAAATATCAGACACAAAGTTCAAGCTCAGCCTTAAACACTTCACAGAATCTTCCCTTCCTGTCAGTTCTGCTTCTATTATGTTAAAATTAAGGTCTGTGAGATATTAGAGATGTGTTATACTTAGTTGGATATTAGTCTGGAGCTGCAGAGTAAGGCCCAGACTGGTGAGACAGTCCTGGGTTTTTCAGAATGTAACTGATAGTTAAAGATGGGGAAATGCATAACAACATTAGAGAAAAGTAAAAAAAAATGATATTGTGTTCAGAAATAAATTTTTCAGTACAACAAAATGGTTCATTTCTATTTAAGATGACTAATATCATCAAAGGGATAAGGTGAGCAATCTACCTTCAATAATTTTCCCTGCATAAAATCTACCCACAGAACCAAACATCTGTTTCTATGCAAACAGCTCTCAAGTTTGTCATCAAAGTGGGTCAATTCTTTCATTCTGCTTCTTTTATTTGAGGGTAATGAATCCAGTAGGAAAGATATAACCTTTTATTTGCACAAATCAGACAAAAGAGTATATCTCAAAGGTAACAACATGTAAACAAGTATTATATTTTTAGAGTGTTATTTGAGAACTACATACCAGAAATCAGAGGAGTCACATTTTATATAATATGTACACACATGCAAACACACACACACACACACACACACACACACACACACACACACACACACAAAACACATCTAATGTATAACTACAACACTAAGTGACATCTTTCAGGTTACTATATATATTGATGTAACTTACTTTTCTTCTTGTTGTGTAATATTCTGTATTGCCATAATCTATCTTTCCCTATTGAAAAACAGTTTTAATTTCCACATCTTAGCTGAACCAGACAACACTGTGATATAATTTTTGGATGTGTTTATATGCAAAGTCACTATACATTCTGACACTATTAATTCTCTTAAATAATTTCTTCAAAGTGAGATCCTGGGTCAAAGATGATGTGGAATATTCACTTAAATGAATTGCCAGATTACAAAATGATGTAACTATTCAGCTTTTAACCAATAATTTTTGATGTACTGATATATTTGCTTGTTTTCCAACACTTTACTTGTACACTTTATTTAAGTTTATTTATTTTGAGAGAGGAAGAGAGAGAAAACAAGAGGTGGGGAGGGGCAGAGAGAGAGGGAGAGAAGAATCCCAAGATGGCTCTGAGTGCTGTCAGTGTGGAGGTAGATGCAGGGTTTGAACTCACACACCACACCATGGTGTCCCATGTACCCTTTATTTAAATAATTGCTGGGGTACTTGGGTGGCTCAATCAGTTTAGCATCCAAATTCGGGTCAGGTCGTAATCTCCCAGTTCATGGGTTCAAGCCCTACGTAGGGCTCTGTGCTCACAGCTCAGAGCCTGGAGCCTGCTTCGGATTCTGTCTGTCTTTCTCTGCCCCTCCCTTGCTCACACTCTCTCTCTCTCTCTCTCTCTCTCTCTCAAAAATAAATACACATTAAAAGTAAATAAATTTTAAAAAATGCCAATTCTAATGATGAAGATGACATCATTATTGACTTTCATTATTAATTTACTTTCTTTTTCATAACAACCAAACAACCATGCTAATTGGCTACTTTGTATTTTTTTGTATATGTATTACTTGTATGTTCCCATTTGCCTATAGAAAATCGAATGATGGTGTTTTCTTTTTAAAACATAACTTATGGGGCGCCTGGGTGGTGCAGTCAGTTAAGCGTCCGACTTCAGCCAGGTCACAATCTCGCGGTCCAGGAGTTCGAGCCCCGCGTCGGGCTCTGGGCTGATGGCTCAGAGCCTGGAGCCTGTTTCCGATTCTGTGTCTCCCTCTCTCTCTGCCCCTCCCCTGTTCATGCTCTGTCTCTCTCTGTCCCAAAAATAAATAAACGTTTGAAAAAAAAAAATTAAAAACAAAAAAAATAAAACATAACTTATAATGTTTTTCACATTACTGGTATGGCATGACGAATCTCTCATGCACATTGTGAATATTCTCCCAATCATTTATTTGTCTTTTTATTTTATGGTTTTATTGTATGTTTTTGCTACAGGTACTTATCCATGCAAATTTATATTTACTTTCTGTGTAAATAATTGAACAGGTATTTTCTGATAAATAAACAGCCACTCTTATCAGTACTTTATTAAATAATTATTTCCTCTCTATATGTAACTTATACAATTTCTTTTTAGTAACTGTGATATATTTTAAAACTTCATATATAATAATAATGCAATTCCTCCTTGCCGTTTGCTATTTTCAGACTTTCTTCTGAAGTGATTTCTTCCCAACGAATATTAAATTATTTTGTAAAGCTTTCAATTTTTAAGTGTAAGTTACACATATATTTTAATCATTTGATTTTAATAAAAATAGTATAGTGTTTACAATTTCTTTTTTTAAAAAAAAATTAATGTTTATTTATTTTTGAGAGAGAGACAGAGCGCGAGTGGGGAAGGGACAGAGAGAGAGAGAGGGAGACACAGAATCTGAAGCAGGCTCCAGGCTCCGAGCTGTCAGCACAGAGCCTGAAGCGGGGCTCAAACTCACAAACTGTGAAATCATGACCTGAGCTAAAGTCGGATGCTCAACCGACGGAGCCACCCAGACGCCCCTAGTGTTTACATTTTCAATGCAACATAACATTTTATAATATTATGTTCATTTACTGTACTGTTTTTGTACCTTAATAAAAACTTTCAGATTTTCTTCTTATGATTTAACTTTCTCTAAATTACTTCTTTCACTTCCATTTCTATCTTGAACTAATTATTGCTAACTTTTTCCTTCATACGTACTCAATGGATTAATTTTTTGGTAATCCTATGTTAGTTTTGCCCAAGACTCTTAGGCTTCCAATGTAAGCAAATATATCTTAAAAAACATAAATATTTTCATTTCTTTATTTTAAATATTTATATTACTTCATTTTCTTATCTTGTTTCATTAATTACTGCTTCCAAAATGAGGCTCAATTATGGCAGTGATAATGTAAACCCAAATTTAGTGAAAATAGCATTACTATTTCACTCTTCAATGCAGTTTCCTGGTTCAACCAGTCTTTAACACTTGAGTTTCAATCTGTGCCTATTTTCCATAGCAGTTTAAGTGGAACTTTTGCTAAATATTGTTAAATGTTATTTGAGTCTTTATGGTTGGTTTTATGAATTATATTGATGGCTTTTATGGTCTTAAATGTCTTTTCATTTTTCAAGAAAATTCTAATTAGTGTTGGTATTAGATAATAGTTAAGTTTAATACATTACTATATACAACCTACTATTATCTAATTTAATTTCTAGTATTTATATTCATCCTATTATTTAATCATGATTTGAGATTTTAAATTATTTTTCTAAGTTGTACATAAGGGCATGACAATTTCATAAAACATTGATTTTTCTAAAATTTTATATTATCTTGGATAGTTTTAATAAAGGAATTTTCTGCTTTTTAAAAGTTTGATTTAATATTGTGATAAAACTAGGTGAACATGGCAGTGTTTAAAAATTGTAGGTCTTGGGGCAACTGGGTGGTTTAGTTGGTTAAGTGTCCGACTTCAGCTCAGGTCATGATCTCCCCATTTGTGGGTTCGAGCCCCAGGTCCGGCTCTGTGCTGACACCTCAGAGCCCGAAGCCTGCTTCAGATTTTGTGTCTCCCTCTCTCATTGCCCCCCCCTGCTCACCACACTCAGTCTGTCTCTGTCAAAAATAAACATTAAAAAAATTAATAAAAATTTTAAAAAATTTAAAAAAACTATAGGTCTTCAGTTATCTTCCCCATTCCTCTCTGGTTATTTGGCTCCTTGAGTCAATTTGTATTAGTTTATATATTTCCAGAAAACTATCCCTTCACTCTAGATATTAAAATTAAGACTGGAAAGTTACACATACATTTTTAATCATTTCTATGTTTACAGTTCTTCTTTCATTAATCAGACTCACCATTTTTTTTTTTCCATTTCAGGAATCTATCCAGAGAATCATCTTGTGATTTTATCTTTCTTGCCTATTGTTTTCTGTTTTATAATTTGTACTTTTTCTTATGCATTCCTGCCGTCTTATTTCTTTCATTCTGTTTTTACTTTATCCTCTAAAGTTCATTGCAGTCTTAAATAATATCATTTCTTTTTAATTTTAAGAGTACTTAACACCTTGTGGTCCTCTAAGTACAGCTTTATTGTGGCCCCTAATTTCTCTTCACTATTTCTAATTTTTTTTTTAACGTTTATTTATTTTTGAGACAGACAGAGACAGAGCATGAATGGGGGAGGGGCAGAAAAAGAGGGAGACACAGAATCGGAAGCAGGCTCCAGGCTCTGAGCCATCAGCCCAGAGCCCGACGCGGGGCTCAAACTCACATACCGTGAGATCGTGACCTGAGCTGAAGTCGGACGCTTAACCGACTGAGCCACCCAGGCGCCCCTCTCTTCACTATTTCTAAATAATTTTGGTTGTTGTTTTGTTTGTTTGTTTGCTTACTTTGTCTTTGATCTCGAGGTTATTTATATTTTTTTCCAAGCTACAAGTGTTTATAGTTTTTAGCATCAAGAACCAAGAAATCATTCACTTACTTGTTCATTTATTTAAAACTACTATTCAACAATGGAAATTCAGACAAGTCATTATGAAATGCAACTATACTCTTTGGGGCCCATTATATGTTCTTAAAAAAACACCAAACAAACAAACAAAAACACTTCCTTGGCCATGAGAAGAATGTACAGTCTTTCTTTGAAAGACACAAATTTCTACATGATTTTTCCCGTTATTGCTGTTGTTTGTGCATTACTATTTTCCCAATGACTAGAAAATTATCTATAGACTGTCGGTGCTTGAGAAGTATTTCTGAAGATATTAATATGTGTATTCTTACCCTTGATTGTATTAATGAAGTTCTTAACCACCCTTATGCTTTGTTTCTTGGCTGGCAAACTCTGAAACATGGGTAGTGAAATTACTTAAAATAATTTTTTAATTATCAAATTTTCCTTGTAATTATAATTTTTTGTTTCATAAATGTGTTCTCCATATACATTTAGTGCATAGACATATCGCTTATATCATATTTTTAAATTTTTTATTAAAAATAAATCCCTTTTTATTCTTTTTAAATCTTTTGCTATCGAGTTATGCTTTAATATTAATATTGCCACTTTTGCTATCTTATTTTACATATATCAGATATAGCTTTTCCTGCCCTTTATTTTAAACTTCCCTTTGCCAATTCATTTTAGATGTCTTTGTAAAGACATCATAGCTGGATTTTTGTTTTTTAGTCTCCTACCACCATATTGCTGCCTTTTTGAAGGGGAATTCAGTCCACAGGCATTTATTCTGAGGTCCCATTGGTTTTTTTTTCTCTTTTCTCATATTTGAATCTACATATATTTGTATTTATCTCTCCTTTATCCCATTCTTATTTTTTCTGAACTCCTCAAAATTCTTTTTGTTCACTTGCATTCCCGACTTTACTGTCAGAAGTCATAGTTCAACTCACATGTTTTTGTTTTTATATCAATACTGAAAACCCTTATGCCTATTCACTGAGATATTTTATATTAATTCTTGTGTAGTATCCAGGGAATGAAAGCCACCATATTCTTTTTCTCCAGACATCTATGGAGAACTCTTAGGGGTACTTCTAGGTTCTACCAACAGTTCTGCTGTTTCTTTGACCAGGAAAATAATTTGTGAGAAAGAGAGGGGGCATCAGTGTATATACAGCTGTTCTTACTCTTAATATTTTGTTCTTTTTTTTAAGTTTTTTAACATTTATTTATTTTTGGGACACAGAGAGAAATAGAGCATGAGCAGGGGAGGAACAGAGAAGGAGGGAGACCCAGAATCTGAAGCAGGCTCCAGGCTCCGAGCTGCCAGCACGGATCCCGACGCAGGGTTCAAACTGACGAACCATGAGATCGTGACCTGAGCTGAAGTCGGACGCTTAATCAACTGAGACACCCAGGTGCCCCTTACTATCTTGTTCTTAAATATCTTGCTCTTTTTTTGATAATTTAAACTAAGAATTTTATTTTACTTCAAATGTTGTTTCAAATATTTTGTAAAATAAATGCTTTACCATGAAATATGTTATAGCACACGGAGTAGTGTGATTCATTCAAGGACCAAGCAATCATCTGCTTATTTATTTACTCCACAATATATATCCACAACTAATCTAACACATTGCTAGATATAGATACTAAAATCTCAAAATAAAAAAAAAATGTCTGTCATTGCTTCCTACTTACAAAGGCAACACAGAATTACTCATGAACTAAATTTCAGAAAGATAAAAAAGGTAGTTGTCAAAGAAGAGTCACATATATTACAGAAGATCCAAGAATGAAGAATTTACTGCTAGAAGACTGTATACAACAAGTATAGAATAAGTGAATGAGATGTGTTTGTGATGAAACTCTGGGGTAAAGTATCCAAATTCACAAAATATGATGGATCTAGAAGGTGGGGGGGGGGGGGTTGACTCTATGATGAAAAGTAGGAGAAAGGTTCTAGAATACTGTGGAGACAGGTCACAAAGGGCCCAGGTGCCAGGCACAGGACTCCTAAAAATCTTTTGACAAATGCGCAGCACTTAATACTGATTTTCTCTATCTTAAAAAAAATTTTTTTTGGATATTTTCTAATCATTTTTTTCTATATGCAGTTCCATTCTGCATATATAGGCTTCTTCTATTCTTATTTTTTAAATTAATTTTCTTCCCCTTTTTAAATTTTTTTTTCATTTAATTTAGAGAGAGAGAGAAAGAGAGCACAAGTGGGGGAGAGGACAAAGGGAGAGAGAGAGAGACAGAGACAGAGAGAGAGAGAGAGAGAGAGAATCTTATGCAGACTCCATGCTCAGCATGGAGCCCAACTTGGGGCTCGATCCCATGACCCTGGGATCCTTACCTGAGCCGAAATCAGGAGTCGGACCCTCAACGAACTGAGTCACCCAGGAGCTCTAATGTTCTCCCCCTCTCTTTCTGTTGATTTCCTTTTCTAGCTTTCTTAAATATGCTTACCCTTATGTATACAATGTTATAACTAAAGCTATTAAATAATGAATAGCAACTTTCTCTTTGACTCTCATAGTCTATTTTATACTTTATTTTTATGAAGATTTCCAGTGTCAAGCTATTAAATACAATGGTATCGAGAGTCCTCCGTGAAACAAGAGTACCTGCTTTTTCATCTCAGTGTTACCACAATCTATACCAATTCAGAAAGCCACTTAATGATTTTATTTTCTTGCTTCCTCACCAAAGAATGGCAACATTAACACTTGCTAAATAAAATAAAATAAAATTAATGATTGTGCTCTGGAAAAATTTAACTTGTGGGCTAAAGCAATATAAGTTTTATTTTTTTCTCAGAAGCCACCAAAATAGTAAATTTCCAAATTTTTTCAACAGATCCTTTCCAAGCCACGTTTTAAGTCGGTGTCTATTCTCCCTTCTCACCAACTGCTCCTTCAGTAGTTCTTCCAGCTGTTGCTATTTCAAGTACTAATGCTGCCAATTTTGTTTTCCTTCTAATAATCCTACATCCTATTAATCATATCAATGTGCCATCAATATTTTCTAGTCTTCACACATTATCATAAGACGGGTTATTTTTTCCACCTGTTTCTCTGCATTGCCAATATAGTATCTCTCTGAGTCCAAAAGATCACACCTGTGCAATTTGGAAAGCGTCCAAAAAACTCTGTACAATTTTCAATTACATTACCTCTAATTTAGCTCCTTTTGATACAGTATCAGTGGAGTCAAGTATTCTATCCCATTGATTTTTCACTCAATGTTTATATCTAATCCCCCATAACAATTTTCTTTCCATGGCTTACTCAATCCTGCAAGATACATTGTTCTTTTAAAAATAATGTATATATTTTGAACTAATAAGTGTTCCCTCTCAATTCACATCTTTTGCAATTTTAAGGCAACAGGAGACACCTTATTACAAATTCTTACGAATTGACTAGGACTGTTAATCAGTGTGTGTGTGTGTGTGTGTGTGTGTGTGTGTGTGTGTATGTATATATATGTATACAGGCTTACTTATAGACAGAGTAAGCTTTTTTAACTATGATAAATTAAGTAAGGCACAATGAAAAAACAAACCTCATCTCTCAAAACTGTTTTATATATTCCTTCCTTAAGAATGTACTTATTAATTACAAGTTTAATTTAAATACAACGAAATGTGTTGCTACATTAGTATGATACAATTTATCTCCCCAAATTTATTATTTCTTTCCTGAATTATCAAATCTTACCTGATAGAATGATATAAATTAAGACCTTAAAGCATAAAATGCTTCAACTGGAAAGGATCCAAGAGATAATTTATTTTAATCACTTTATTCCGTAACGATCAGAACGAGGCACAGATGGACTTGTGTGTTATCCAATATCACATTTCTGGTCATTTTTTGTAGTCTCTAGAGTTTTAGACTGGCACTTTTTTAAACAGACTTCTCCATTCTTTCCCTCTAAACTTTCCAATGAATATAAATATATTCATAGTTTTGTTAATCGCAAATGCAATTTTCCCTACGTTGATTGCATTGGATAAACTGGTCAACATCTGCTAACTCCAATCTGTCTTTTTCATATGTCTTTTACTAAGTGGTTTTTCCTTTCAACACACTTCAAATACTTTGGAAAACCGGAACTCTAATGAAAAACAGAAAAATGAAACATGTTTTTAAATAACCCATTGACCACTATCATGTTATTAAGATAGAAAATTGAGAGTAATAATACAACCTAGTTTTGATTCATGTGTGTCTTTCAGGAAATTCTATGGACAAAGTCTCCTTGCTGTTTTATTACTAATTTCGTTATAATAATAAGCTGGTATATTCATTCCTAGTCATTCTTCTTTCTTTTCAAATATGACCCATTTTCAGTACAATATTCGGTAGAGGAAATTAGTTCCTCTACCAAAACCAGTACTCATTCTTTGACTCCTGCCCGCAATATTTTAGAACCTGATACACTTTACGCCTGGAGCCCTCAGTTGTCACAATTATACAGGTCTGTGTTCTACTGTCGTGACCTCTAGCGCTCACTTCGGCAGCACATATACTGTCATGACCTCTGAAAGCGAAGATGGGTTGTGTTTGTGTTGGAAGAAGGTAGTAAAAGGAAAGGGAGCAGGAGGAGGTAGAAGGCACTTGATGGTTGGCTGGTACAAAAGGAAAAGGTGTAAATGCTTTGTCACCTGCAGGGGCTAATGTGTGTGCGTGGTGCTTCTTTGCAGACTCCAGGTCTGTGTTTCCCTCCTCTCTGAGAATGCAGTTTTCTGGGGCTCTGGACACTTCTTTAGATTAGAATTTACCAAAAGCGGGTATGTTAGGCCATGACAGACGTTGCTATTTCATGGTGAACTGCAGGTAAAAAGGGACAAAATACTGAGTCTTGCACAAAGCAAGATATACTTAAAGAAATGTGACTTTTCTGATAAACCATCCTTCCTATCTTTATTGTGCTAAAATGTCACTTTCCAAATGTCTTTTCCCAGGAAACTGAAGTTGGTTGCCTGATGTCAGTCACTAGTTTTACATTACACGAATGCCTATTATAACAACAGATCTTAATCAGTTATCTGGATGATCTTATGTGAATAATAATGTAGCTAACAGGTTTTGTAGAGCTTTTGTGTAAGTATTTTGTGCAGGGCCGATGGCTATATAAATAATTTTTTTTTAAATTGGCTCCAGGCGCTGAGCTGTCAGCACAGAGCCCGACGCGGGGCTCGAACTCACGGACCGCGAGATCATGACCTGAGCCGAAGTCAGCCGACTGAGACACCCAGGCGCCCCATATAAATAATTTGAACGGCCCAGATCAGCGTGCATGTAGCATTTCAATAGCTCAAGGTTCAAGTGACGCGATAAAAAAGCTATCTGTTGGCAAGGCTGCCTTCTACAAACCAGGGCCCAAGTATAGAGCTCAAAACTGAGCCCGTAGACATGAGTCCTGGATATTCGTGGGACATCTATGGTGTGGTGCTAGCCCCTGTGGCAGTGCTATGGTTTCAATGTTTTTGTCCTCCTCAAATGTGTATGTTGAAGTCCTAACCTGCAAAGATGATGGTATTAGGAGATGAAGACTTTGGGGGCAATTAGATCAGGAAGGTGAAGCCTCTTTACTGCTTTTACGTAAGAGGCCCCAGAAAGATTCCTAGTCTCTGTCATGCAAGGATACATAAGTCTGCAGCCCAGAAGGGAGCCCCCATCCGACCATGCCGAAACCTTGAACTCTGACTTCAGCCTTCAGAACCGTTAAGTGACACATTTCTGATGTCTATATGCTAACTCATCTATGGTATTTTATTTGAGCTGCCAGAATGGACTACCACAGGAGGTGTGGTGGGAGAGAAGAAAGGGAGCAGGATGGGAGCAGGTCCAGGACTCCCTGCCATGACAGTATTGCCACCTCTGGCCAATCCTAGGTATCAAAGGATAACTTGGACAGTTTCAAAGGTGGCACTACCACTGACCATGACCCACAGGGAATTGAGTCTGAGCTCAGGGTACCCTTCCTGAGTATTATTGGCTGGTCCCAAGCACCCAAGGGGATCCCAAAAATTTCAAGGAAGGTACTCCAAAGTATAGAGGCTCGGATCTAAGAGGATAGGTGCAGTAATTATTATTATGGTCTTCATTTTCCAGATAAGACATCATCTGTCAGAGAATGTCCACCAGCCATGTAAAGAATTCAGTGTCTAGCAAATAGTACTTTTTGGTACTTAGCAGCTAAATATACCGACGCAATACTTTTCTTCTTGTCTGATTAAACTCTAAGAAGATAGCCAATTTCTTTTAATATTTCTAACCATTTTAATCATCAATAAAGTCTCTTCTTTTGAAATGATGAAGTACAGGATCTCATTTGCTGCCTAAACTTTTGAAAGAGAAAAATATTAGAAGTCAATTGCTAAATAATGCCTATTCTCTTTTAAGTAAGAGAACTTAAAAAAGTAAGATATCCAGGACATGTCTAAGTTTAAAGCCTACTCTCCTATTCCTCATAACTCTTATTTATGCTTTTTCTCATTTTATATTCAGTTTTTGGTTGGTTGGTTGGTTTTTTCAGAGGGAGAGAGAGCAAGAGAGAGAGAGAGAGAGAGAGAGAGAGAGAGAGAGAGAGAGAGAGACAGCATGCGCTGGGGAGGGGCAGAGGGAGTGATAAAGAATCTTAAGCAGGCTCCACACTCAGTGGAGCCTGACGCATGGCTCAATCTCCTGTGAGATCATGACCTGAGCCAAAATCAAGAGTCAGATGCTTAACTGACTGAGCCACCCAGGCGTCCCTATAATAAGGACTAGAGAAAAGTCATCCATATCCATATTGGAGATGATCTGTACCATACTTTCAAAATATTATCCAGCAATTTCTCCATGCTATTATTCTAACGCACTTGTTCCCAACTCTATTTCCATTTTCTTTTTTTTAAATTAACTTTAGTTATTTTCTTTTAAGAAACTGTATTTTTTTCTTAATTTCTGCAAAACCTATTGCATTTAATGCTCAAAGATACCAAAAGCATATTTAAAACCAAGTCCTCTTCTTAATTACATCACTCAGACACCTCGATAAAATTTCCACATATATCATTCCATATTGTTCCTCTAGTTTGTCAGAAATAAAAATATGACAAAGGTCTGATGGAGGTCACATTATCAAGGATTTTTCACTCACACACAAAGTGTTGATAACTAAATTTGCATGTGATTAATCTTCCTGAATAAAAAATAGAAAAAAATTTTAAATTGTTAAAAAAAATTGTTTCCTATTGTTAACTACAGATACTTCATCTGTCACCTAGTGAAACTGCATGCTAAGGAACAGGGTGAGTTCATTTTATTTTTCCATAGCCTACATTTTACAGAAAACTTCCTCAGAATATCTCTATAAAATATTATCAGGGACAACCCAGTGAAGACTTTTTTTCATCTCTTAATTTTTTCAATTGTATCTGATCACCAGTGAAACTGAGATGTTCCAACCAATTTTAATTTTTTTAATGTAGAACCCCCAGGTTCTGAGCTGTCAGCATAGAGCCCGACGTGGGGCTCAAACCTACGAACCACGAGATCATGACCTGAGCAGAAGTTGGATGCTTAACTGACTGAATCCCCCAGGAGCCCCCCAATCAATCAATTTTAAACATCTCCTTTAAGTACTTTATAATAATCAACTTTTGTTTTGTTTTAGCAGCTGAATTATGGTCATTTCAATTGGCTTTAACAGAAAACGAGTAAATCATGCATGAAGGCTGCCTATCTATAGCCTGAGCAAAATGGAGTCTTGAGAATGATATACTTACATAAAAAAACCCATAATTATTGAAATATTAGCAAACACAGGGATACACTTATATATATATATATATATATATACATATATATGTGTGTATATCTATATCTATATCTATATCTATATCTATATCTATATCTATATATTTTGCATATTATATGCTAAGATAGTAAATTCAATGATCACCCTAAGGGCTTATCTATCCATGACTTCCTGTCCTGTCCCCCATGGTTTAGGTGAGTATCATCTGACTAAACTAATACTCTGCTGGTGGCTTCCCAGACTTTAAACTCTCCTAACTTGCAGTTCTGCTCTTCACAATCCTCCAAATTACACTATTAAAACCCTACCTTCTTCATCACGCCGTCAGTTTGAAACTTTTCACTTAGCCTCCGTTTTCTATAAGACAAAGTCCTCAAATTTTACCCCTCTAATGCCAGTTTATGCTTCTAGTAGCAACCCTATACTCCATATATGAATCTAGGTGGGCATATGGTCCTCTGCTGTCTCCTGGGCATGGCTTCCTCTTTTCTACAGTCACAGAAATGCACATTTACTGCACTCCTGGCCAACCAAATCATGACCATCATCTGAGACCAAATTCCACTCTTCCTTATGCAATACAATGTCCTTTTACTGAGCAGAGATCTGTGGTTTAACAAAGCATTTTCACAATCTCAATTAATACATTTTAGTTGAACTGATATAAATAGGCATTTTACAGATAAGGGTGCTGATGCTCAAAGAGATCTTTCCTAACCATCAGAATTCATGTTGCTCCCTCCTTTCTCTAACACTGGTAGCAGGATGTCTGTGATATTTATTGGTGTAACTATTTGGCAACAGTTGTATTTACTCTTCATATATGTAAGGTTTTTTTATTTTTAATATTCATTCATTCATTCATTCATTCATTCATTCATTCATTCAACACCGGGTTTTCTGAGGTCTTATAATGTGTCCAGCATTACCTGAGTCTCTGTAACAGAAAGCTTATTGCTAGTATTTTTAACTAAATGGTAACTAAATGGTAAGTCTCTGTAACAGAAAGCTTATTGCTAGTATTTTTAACTAAATGGTAAGTTCCTGGGAGAGATCAGTTTTATCACCCGACAGTGCCTATTACAGGCAATATGCAACACATGTTTAAAGAAAGAATAAAGCAAAAGTCAACCATGACTTCAAGATGAATAATCACATTTTTAAATTAAAACGATGCAAACTTGTAACTTGAACTTCTGACACTTTCCCTTAACTATCTCACGTGCAGCCTGCTGCATTCAATCTAGTTTTCTGAGTGTAAAGTAAATAACAAATATAAAACCCATACATCAAACTCTTTTAGGACTCGCCGCCACAAGTGATTAGCCATAGGTGTGATTACCGTTACCACCGAAGGCAATTTTTTTGGCCCTAAAATAATTATGCTGAATATTCAGCATCTTTCGGGAAGGCTAATTGAGGAAAAATGAACTAGTAAGCTTCTGTGCTGTGCAGCTGCAATTATTAAGATGTGAAACTCTTGTCATTAGAGTCTCACTGAACATCAGTAGAATGAGTCTTTGTCTGAGCATGTCTGCGTTATTTAAACACCTTGATTCCAGATACAAAGTAAGTTGAAATTTAGCTTTGGGATGCACTTTTATGTGTAGGATGCTCAAAGCTCATAAACAGTAATGCGTCTGTCCCCAGTAGAGAACAAAAGGATGCCTCTGACTGAGCTACTCATAGGAGATCAACAACTTGGTGATCAGAAAAAATGTAAATCCTGTCATCTGTTCAAGTGTGAGGAACAGGACCTTGTCGATGTGTG
This sequence comes from Prionailurus viverrinus, assembly GCF_022837055.1. Lineage (NCBI taxonomy): Eukaryota > Metazoa > Chordata > Mammalia > Carnivora > Felidae > Prionailurus > Prionailurus viverrinus. The sequence goes on along the minus strand of NC_062573.1, from coordinate 72,005,596 downwards.
TCATCAGCCCTGTATTTGAAGACAAAGTCTGTGAGCATGCTCTTTCCTCCATGCAGGAGGTTCCTAAAAGAGCCAACGTACGACCCCAGACCTCTCCACGGAGTACACAGGAGGCTTGTTCTTTGGTTAGTGCTTGGGACCACCACTTGCAAGGCTTTTGTTGCTTTCAACTTTGTTTGCCACAGAAAAAGCTTGACCTCTTTTCCTACACTGAGTTAGCTCAGCTTTGCTGCAAAGCGGAAAGGGCTGGAATATGCCACCGTTGCTGCTTCCCCAAAGCTCTGGCTAGGAAACCTTAGGCGACACATTCTGCTGCCACGTTTCCCCTCCTCTGAGGTCCCTTTCAAGATCCGGGTGCTGGAAAACCTGGTGCTGCAGGTTTTCAGGAATCCTATTATATAAGTAACATAATTTGCCATGTTAAACATTTGGTTCATTTTGTGATAGTTCCTCAGAGGCAAATATGAGGAGCAAAGTATGTTCAAAAAGCTTGGCTTTTCTAAGTGTAAAAGAGGGACTGCATGGATTTCAATTTGAATGGACCTCGGGCACAAAACAGAGGTCCCTCTTGATGTAAAAGACTGAAATTTTTGTTCTACTTTTAGGATCTCTGCTCCATTAGGGACTTCTTTCCCTAAGTGCCTAGGGTAATCTAGTTAAGTCTGGGAAAGGCCTAGTATCATAAATTTCTTCAATTATTACAAAAAAGGAAGAAATATCATTTTCCTAACTAATCTCCCCTTAGTGTTGAAACTCTGCATGAAGCACAATGTTTTTCCTGCCCGATGTAAGTGAAAAGAACCATCTTTCAAAACTACCAGTGTTCTAGATTCTTTTTATAAAAGGGTAATCTTCATTATTCTGGGCAGCAGACCCAGTGAATCTCTAGTTATATAAGTGGAATTATTAGAGATATATGTATATTGAGAAAGTGGAATTAATACTGAATTTCCCTTGCCTTTTTCTACTTTTATTTAGTGTGGAATCATATTTAACCCTCTGTATTAATGTCAGCAATATGATTAGAACTGAAAATTTTACTTCTACTTCCACTATCAAAAACTCCCATTATTAATTCTTGATTAGAAAATCATTATTTCAGTAATTAAGGATAACCATATTTTAAATAAAAAAAATCTGTTATCAAAAAGCCTTATCCTTTAAATCCTTAAAGATGCACTTGAGTCCTTTTCTACTCGTTAGAAGATACACAACATGGAAATTCATAAGGCTTACCAGCCAATGGGCCTTGAGGAATCACTTCACCCTCTGATCCTATGCTTCCTGTTTCAATGATGTAAAATTCGCCCTGCCAACAGACACAGAGTTGCCGTGGGGATCAAAGAAATTAGTGCAACTGTACAGGAGTTTTCAAAACTTAATAAAGCATTGTACAAATGTAGGATGTACAGCAGGGAAAAAATGGGTGATTTTTACGGATACCAAACATAGATGTTTCCAAAGATTAATTTACAGTTTAAAGGATAATGCGTAATTCTCATTAGAGGTCATGTCTTAGATGTCACTCTTCAGTATGGTGTGTTTCTCTGAGGGTCTCTGTTGACCTGCTCTAGCGCGCATATAACTGCAAACAAGTAAATTATTTTCCTTGAGCTATAAAAGAAAACAGGTTGTACTGATGGGGTAAAGGAGACAGGGAAGAAGAGCATTAGACAAAGTGAAGTGACTTCCTAAATGCATTCATTCACTAAACAGACTTAGAAAATGTATAGGTTCAATGGCAAGAATAAATGCAGCCTTTTGATACAGGCAGACAGACCTGTGAGTCACGTCCTAACCCTGCTGTATACTAACTGTATGAGATTAGTATGGGTCAAATCATTTAAACCATACTTCTTAATGTGTGGTCCCAGACCAGCAGCATTAACATCACCAGGGAACACGGCAGAAATGCAAAATTTCCAATGGCACCTCAGATATACAATGTTAAAAATCTTTGAGAGTGTGGCAATGCAAGCTGGTACAGCCACTCTGGAAAAAAAGTATGCAGGTTCCTCAAAAACCTAAAAATAGAACTACCCTACGACCCAGCAATGGCACTACTAGCCATTTATCCAAGGGATACAGGTGTGCTATTTCAAAGGGACACATGCACCCCCATGTTTATAGCAGCACTATCAACAATAGCCAAAGTATGGAAAGAACCCCAAATGTCCATCGATGGATGAATGGATTAGAATGTGTGGTATATATATATATACAATGGAGTATTACTCGGCCATCAGAAAGAACGAAATCTTGCCATTTGCAACTGTGTGGATGGAACTGGAGGGTATTATGCTAAGCGAAATTAGTCAGAGAAAGACAAAAATCATATGACTTCACTCATATGAGGACTTTAAGAGACAAAACAAATGAACATAAGGGAAGGGAAGCAAAAATAATATAAAAACAAGGAGGGGGATAAAACACAAGAAACTCATAAATATGGAGAACAAACTGAGGGTTACTGGACGGGTTATGGGAGGGGGGATGGCCTAAATGGGTAAGGGGTGCTAAGGAATCTACTCCTGAAATCACTGTTGCACTATATGCTAACTAATTTGGATGTAAATTTAAAAAAAATAAAAATAAATAAATAAAAGAAATAGAAGATAGTGTCAAATTAAAAAAAAAAATCTTTGAGAGTGGATCCCAGAAATCTGTGCTTTAACCAGCATTCCACATGATTCTGATGCACTTTCAAGTTCGAAAACCACTAATGAACTATCTGATAAGTTTCTTTGCCTATAAAATAGAAACAATAACACTTTTCTTAGAAGTACAATAATAATGATTAGAGACAAGCTATATGTAGAGCCTAACGCATGTTAATTGCTCAATGAATAGAGTCAATAACATTATCCTTCTAGACTTATCTCAGATGCCATCCAGTCCATGAAGTCATTCCTACCTTTCTATGCAGGCATCACCTCCCTACAATTATGAAGAGTAAGTAATCTCAATTCCAACTTCAAGCTATATCATTATAGTATAGTATAGTATAGTATAGTATAGTATAGTATAGTATAGTATATTACTACTATACTATATGCTATTGGCAAATTCTCTCTCTGGGATTATAGGTTTCTTGAGTTCAGGAAGAAGACTCCTTGGCATAACACAGAGTGTGGTGGCTTGTCTTTTCATCCAATTGAAAAAGACTAATAATTGTATATATTCTATTATTACAGTGAAGTATTAAATATATTAAATATAAAGCAATTAACACAGTGCCTGGTAATTAATGGTGGTGTTTATTACATTGATAATTTTTTAAAACTATTTTAGAAATAAGTACCCCTTAAATATTTGTTGGATTGACTGAAATTGCTGGGGCTATCTAAAGTTCTTTTTGACGATACGCTTTTAGGAGATGAGGAAAAGTTACTAAGTATCAGCCTTTGTATGAGCCGTATTTATTTAGGAAAAGTAAGAATTTTCTAGTAGTCACTGATCACCTCATCATAGGCTGTTTTGTTTTTTTTAATTCCTAGCATTTTCCCCTAAGCAAATAAAAGTGATTGAGCCAATAACAATTGGTGTAGTGCTTCTAATCCATTGGTCTTAAGAGAAAATGCACTAAGGAGAATCCACCTGCTACTCTGACAAGTTTGGCCTAGACACCCTTGAGGAACAACCTGGGAGTGATGGTTAATTTTGCGTCAACTTTACTGGCCATGAGCTGTCCAGGCTAAAGATTATTTTTGAGTATATCTCTGAGGGTGTTTCAGGATGAGATCAGCATTTAAACTGGTGAGCTCAGTAAACTGCCTTCCCAGATGTTGGTGAACAACTGTCAGTTTTCTTTCTGGGCCTGAATAGAAGAAAAAGTGGAAGAAGGTGGAATTTACTCCTTTTTCTTCCTGCCTTCCTACTTCAGCTGGGACATGGGTCTTCTCCTGACTTTAGACTGGGATTTACACCACTGGTTCTCAGATATTCAGACTTGGATTGGAATTATGTCACCAGCTTTCCTGGGTCTGCTTGCAGATGTTAGATGATGGGGATTCTCAGCCTCCATAACTGAGTGAGCCAGTTCCTTAGATTAGATCTCTCTGTATCTCTCTCTTTCCTCACATATATGTATATGTATGTGTGCATACATATGCATATATGTGTATATGTATCTATATATCTATTATACCCATATCTATAAACCTATATCTACATATATGTATCTATATATGTATATGTATCAATGTATCTCTTATATCTGTATCTATAAACCTATATCTATACCTATACTTCTATCTGTATGTATCAATATCTATATATCCTATTGCTTTTGTTTCTCTGGAAACCCAACTACCAATAAATACTCCTGGGTTCTTCCTATGAGAGTGGTGGACAAGGAGAGACCATTGCTATAAGACTGATCCCTCATACAGGGCTGGGCAGTATGGATCTTGCTTATTCAGTTAACATTTTGAGACCCAAACATCCTCCACAGCTTTCCAGAGGGTCAGTAGCTCTGAGCAGGGCATCATACAGCTTAGCCATAGCCCAGGAAGAGATGAGGGTATAGGCCAAGGCTTCCTTCTCCATACACTGCTTTTAATAAATAGATGTCTTCTTCTCCAACACCCACATACATTTTTTAAGAGCCTGGTGTTAAATGTCCAATTAAATTTAACCATGTGGTTAGTATATTAGTTTTCTATTGCTTTCCCAGAGTAACAAATGTGAGAACACAGAGAAATCCTATTGGATTTCCTTTCATTTTATTGGAATGTACAAAGGGAGACATGTCTGTCTGATCTTTTTCCAGAGATAGTCATATCAAATAGCCAGTCAGCAAATAATCAAATGAAACGTGGCTTCACATGGAGGATTAGTAGTCACTACTCTTTTTTTCCCACTGTACACATCAAGAGACTATTCTTCAGACACAGGGCACAGCCACCTTTGTCCACTTTATACAGGAACAGAAGTATTAATCTATGAGTAGTGATCATTCCCAAAAGAAGGATAAATTATTACAAGGTACTATGTTGACAATGCCATGAACCATTTGGGGATTTTCCTAAAAATTTCCCATAGTGTCATCAATCAAAAATGTGACTTTTATTTAGTAAATTGGAATTTGTTGGTGACCATGTTTGATGGGTATAGAAAAGGAAAACTTTGTCTCTGCTTTCAAGGGATTTAGCTTTTGATTTTCACATCCCATTCTGCCCAGACTGTGAGGGAAATGGTTGACTGTCTCACATGTGGAAAGGTAGTATGGTTTCTGGCTGAAATGGAAGACAACCATGCTTATCGTGACTGCCCTTCTAGATTTTTACATTAGATCTACAGGCATTGAAAAGTGTCACTTAAGTACCAGCATCTTCTACTTATAACATCTCTGCCACACTCACAAAAGAAAGGGCAGTGAAACTGTAATTAAGGATATGCTAGTATCTGAACGAGAACTCCTTAAGTTATAGTTGGTCTTCTTAAAATTTTGTTTATTTATTAATTTGCTAATTTTATCTTGATATTGGCTTACATATGTATTTCATCTCTATATAAATTTCAAGGAGTCAGGATTTTTGTTTGTTTTCTTGTATTTTCTTAACTTGTTGATCCTCACTAACTACCTGACAACTTCTTCTCCTATGAATGGAAACGAAATAAAAAAAAAACATTATCATTAGCTAAATATTATCTTTAAGTTTCAAAAGAGTAAGAAAGAATATAATGTTTAGATCTTATTTTATTCCTTACTTTTAAACAGCTGGACAACCAATTTCTTGACAAGTTATTAATATAATACAAAGTGGGTTATGTTCATTTTGTCTGATTTCTGTGCCCACCTTACAATGACCATGCCAATAACTCATGAAATTTAAAAACAAAAGCAAAAAGGATGGGGGACATAAGAGAAAAAGATCTTCATTTTGCTGAAATAACAATTCAATCAGTAAGTACATATACCACGCAGTGATTCTTTCTATCAAAGGGCTTGAACAAATTAACTACAGCTGGTATTTATTAAAGGCTCAAGTCCTAGGCATTGCACTTGGGACTTTGATATGTCTTTTAATTTGTTCTCACAGTAACTCTTCAGAATCAGTACTATTTGTCCATTTCACATTGAGGTTTAAAGAAGTGAAATAAAAAATCTGACTCATAGTAAGTGGCAGAGCTATAAAGTTCATGTGTTTTTTTTTTCTTTCTGAAAAGTCAACATGTTTTCCTCTACATAATTCGGTCTCATAAATATATCATAGACTCTAGAGATGATTTGTTTCTATATTCTTCCATGTACCTTAGTTTTCCTAGGTTAATATTTATAATGAGTTAGGTCAGAAAGTTTTGGTTTTGGGTTATTGTTTTTCTGTGTCTGCGTGTATGTGTGTGTGCGCGCTTAATTTGTTATTTAGCATACATTGGTATTTAGCATACATTTGGTATTTAGCATACATTTCTACTCAATTAGGAAAATTCATCTCAAGCCATTCATTTAGCCCTGGATAAGATATTCCTCCAAATAAACTGCTCTTCTACTGTATCTCACTCTGCAGTGTACTCTGAGCACGAGATGATTCAGCTTTTTATCCAGTTGACTACTTTGTTAAATCATCTTATGTCCATATTAACGGTGGTTTAATAACACTTACCATGTGCTGCTGGCCTAGAGGGCACCAATGAGAGAAATCAGTCATAATAAGGGGCTACAGATCAGATACACTGTGCTTTAATGCTATTGAGAAATTACTCAAACAAGATTATTATGTGTTATTACCAAAAACTCAGGCAGCTAAAATGTTGTCTTTGAGAACACAGACACTGGATGTCTAGTCATGGGCAGAGTCATCAATAAATTGTACTCTCTTCAGAAGCCAAGAAAGCTGAGGAAACTATCTGAAGGAATTGGGTTTAAGCGTGCTCTTTGAAGCTGACAGGAAATGGTGTTCAGTGTGTGCCAAGGTTAAAATGCTCTTTACTCAAGGCTAAATTGGATGTGGTCACAGTTGGAAGAGACCATTTACTATCATTTATGCACATTTCAGATCTTTCCAGTGACACATGGGTAACTATTATTTGGGAGACCAAAAAGGATTAAGTGGGAAAAGATGAAAAGATGAGTAATGCAAACAGGCTACACAATGTAACTTTTTCATTTTTATTATTACTTGTGAATTTGTAAAATGACTAAGACAGTCATGTGCTAGTTTACTGGCTTTCATTTTGTTTTAATTTATAACTTTCTAAGTTAATACTACTATATTTCAAACATATGTTCAAGATGTTCCTTTTCTTGAATTCATTTAAGGCAGAGACAAAAATTGAGGAAAGGGAGAACACTTTAAAAAATATTTTTTCAAAAAAAAAAATTAAGGGAACATATAATATAATATAATATAAGGAAGGAAAAACCTAGGTCTAAAAAGAGCAAATGACTTCTGCAAGAATACAATTGGTAGGAAGCCAGGTCTTTTATTCATTTACTAGTCCTCTGCCTCCATGCAGTCAACCATTATGCGGCCTAATATATCCATGAGATTATTGAACCTACTCCATAAACTGAGTTCTAGAAACATTTACAAAGCACTTCAATAGCGTGATATTTAATGCATGCAGTAAAAACAACTATAGCTCATAATTTTTGAACATGTAACCAACAACATCAACCAAGTTACTAAGTACCATACAATGAAGAGGCCACAGAAGGGCATACAAAACAATGACATAGTTTCCTCTCAAAAATGAAGGCAATAGAGTTATATAAAAATAAGAATATGGATAGAAGTGTGTATACTGACGAATCAACAAAATTGTCATAAGCAATTTGGTGTGTGTGACATACTTCCACAACAATTATCAGATTTGATCCTTAACATTGTCCCGTGAAGAATTTAGTACCATTATCTGTATTTGATTATGGGCTGCAAATATTTTATTTCTTTAAATTATACTTACCAAAATGAAATAATGCATCTGACCAGTGTGTGAAATTTACAGATTACCAATTGTTTTCACAAATATATTTTCATTTAATCTACCAGTAACAACCTACTTAATAAGAATCCTATTATTATCCTCACTTAACAGACATGTTGAGAGTGCGTGCCTTTTGCTTAAGTTCTCATAGTCAACAGGTTAGAGTATACAGACTAAAACCCAGAACTGGAGACATTAATGTCCCTTTGATATTATGCTGTTATGGATGGGCAGAATAGGAAGATAACTCTTTTAAAAGAGCAATTAGAAAAGCTTTAAGAAAATAGGCTAAAAATAGTTATTAAATTGTATTCAAATTATTAGCCTTTACATCTATGTCTTTCTTTTACTGATATACAAAATTCCTTAAGGGTCCATGTCTTCTCTTATTCCCAATTATTTCTAATCATTACTGCAATTTGGTCAGACCAAATATCGAATATATTTAAAACAGATGTTGGCATAGTTTCTAGCACTTGACAGGTATACACAAATATTTGCTGGATAAAGAAATTACTTTAACTAAGAGAGCCTTATCATTATTGGAACAAACCCACGCCACGGGTCTCTGGATATTCTGCACTGGGAAGGACACATTGCTTCTGTGGTATTCCTGCCCTAACAATTATGAGGAAACAGGCAAACCCAAATTGAGGAACGTTCTACAAAACAAATTGGTTTTCCCTCTTCAAAATATCAAGGTCTGAAAAGAAGGAAAAGCTGAGGAACTGATCCAGATTAAAGGAGACCAAATAGATATGACAACTAAATATGGCACATAATCTTCAACTTGATCCTGAACTTAAAACACATAGCTATAAAGCATCATTAGGATAATTTTTAACATTTAAATATGGACTATGGATTTGATAACTATACTGTATCCATATTGAGTTCCCTGATTTTTGTTAACTGAGCTATACTTATGTGAGAGAATGTCTTTTCCTTTGGAACTGCACTTAGAACTAGTTAGGGTTAAAGGGGCATAGGGTCTCCAACTTAATTTCAAATGGTTCAGAAAAAGAAAATGGGTGTGTGTGTGTGTGTGTGTGTGTGTGTGTGTGTGTGAGTGTGTGTGTATGTGTGTGTGTGTAACAATTGGTGAGTCTGGGTAAAAAGAATAGTGGAGTTCTTTTCACTACTTACTATTCTCACTAATTGTAAATTCGAAATTCTATTAAAATTAAAAAATACCAAAACAAATTGGATCTCTAAAATGCATCTCTTTCCTCACACCATATCATTCAAACCACCTTAAAGGGATTCTAATCAGTTTGGTCTTCCTGTTCAGACTCCCCTAAAACCTTGGAGATAAATTCATAAACTAAAAATAACAAATAAATAATGAACTAATTTAAAATTTTCATGTGATTAAAATATTAAATGATCAAAGTATGACTATGAAAAAATTGTCAGACATCATTTTCCTAATCAAAGGTCAATGTCAATATTCATGTTATGGATTTATAAAGCACACAAGAGCTTTGTTTTTATTAACGAAACCTGGTGTTTTCATTTCAGGTACTCATCAGTGATTTTAATACAGGAATATTTGAACATAATCCATTAAAAACTAGACTGGAGCACTTAGACTTTGAGAGAAATAGCTAAACCATCTTACACACTGGTTATGCTGGATTATAAAAGCCCTACATGCAACTCAACCTACATCATCAAAAATCAACAAATATAATCTCCCCCTCCGAGTTACATTCAACTAAAGACTATATTTTATTTTGTTTTTAATTTTTTTAACGTTTATTCATTTTTGGGAGACAGAGCATGAGCAGGGAAGGGGCAGAGACAGAGGAGACACAGAATCTGAAGCAGGCTCCAGGCTCTGAGCTGTCAGCGCAGGGGGCTTGAACCCACGAACTGCGAGATCATGACCTAAGCTGAAGGACACCCAACTGAGCCACCCAAGCACCCTAAAAGACTATATTTTACTTATTCTTGATTGCATTTATTAAACAAATGTTTATTGTATGTCTATTCTACTAGAAACTGAGAACACAATGAGGCCAACAAGAGATATAAAGATATAAAAGAACAGAGTAAGTAGAGTTAATAGAAAATGAGACTCTATAGCATACAATAACTCTACCGTTCAAGAAAATTCAAGATATCATGGGAGCCCATGAGAGGGACAAAAACAAGCCAAGTATTACAAGGTAAGTAAATGAAACCAATAACATAAAACCTAGTAGGAGTTAGTGAACTGGCTATAAGAGAAAAATACATCAGGCTGAGAAGTAAATGGAAAGCCAGTAGATTCCAAGAGAATTTGGGCAACTACTATGAACTTCAGTATGACTTGGGCAAGAGCAGTGGATGGAGACGTTCACAGAGGCAAAGTCACAAAGGCCCATGAGTGGTGATTGAGGAGCTTGGATTTAGAGGTCGATAAAGAGACACTGAGTTGTTGTTGTTGTTGTTTTAATACGAAATTTATTGTCAAATTGGTTTCCATACAACACCCAGTGCTCATCCCCACAGGTGCCCTCCTCAATGCCCATCATCCACTTTCCTCTCCCTCCTACCCCCCACCAACCCTCAGTTTATTCTCAGTTTTTAAGAGTAAGAGACACTGAGTTTTAAGGAGCAAAGAGGCAGGGTAAGATTTGCCTTTTGGAAAGCTTCACTGAATATTAGTAATCCTGAACCTTGTTTTGAGGGACCTATTATAAATAGCAGGCCACAATCTCTTGGGAACCTTGGGGGACTAGATATGATTTAGAATTCAGAATATGCTGGGCTTCTAGAAAAGTAGAAATGTAACCATACTGGATATTACATAACACCCCACAGGGATCTGGAAAAAAAATCCCACAATCAAATACATGAAAATACTCCCACCAAAATGTATACATTTTCACTTTCAATCAGACTAATCAGTTCAGATCAGGTGTGTCACTAAATGAAGTAAAATGAAATGTTTGGTTGCGAATGCATTTCAACTTCAGAATTGAGGGTGAGGGATGGTGGACATATATCAAAAATGCCAGAGACAGACAGGAAGGCAGTATAAGTGTGAAAGCCAAAATGAGCACCTGAGTAACAATTATGATGCAGACACTACAGTGGTATAACCGTGGTGCTACGGTGTCTAGATGAACATCCACAGGCTGAATTGCACTCACCGACTGCCTTTCACCAAAGGCAAATTGTTTACACGTTTTAGTACACACTGGATTTTTTTCTCTCATATAAAGTCTACATTATATTAGGACTCGGAGCAAGCTGAATCCCACAGCTTTAATGTGATCCACACTGCTCAGCATTCTCTCACACTATTTTAACAGTGTATTGATAAAACTCTGGTTAAAACATATCATTAAAATCCGGTGACGTAGCCTCTGGACAGTTTGAATTATACTCCATGCTACAGCGTAACAGTTGAGAACTACTCAACTGTTGAGAAAATGGATGGTCAGAAGGAACAAGATTTCAGCCAAGAGAGCTAGTTAGTAATAACCATCATGTTAATCTCAGAAATAGATGATGGTAGCCCTAACTGGGATCATTGTGGGGGCCCCCGGGTTCTCAGTTGGTTAAGCTTCTGACTTCACCTCAAGTCACGATCTCTCAGTCTGTGGGTTTGAGCCCCACATTGGGCTCTGTGCTGACAGCTCAGAGCCTGGAGCCTGCTTCGGATTCTGTGTCTCCCTCTCTCTCTCTGCCCCTCCCCCCTCACACTCTGTGTCTCTCTCTCTCTCAACAATAAATAAACATAAAATTTTTTTTTAAAAAACTGGGATCATTGTGACAGTGTCCTTTGTCCTGGAAACACAGATGATTTTTGTCCCTCTATAGCACAGGGTGGGGAAAAAAAAATGAACATATTATTGACCCAGGGAAAGAAAGAGTACTAATTTATGATTGGAGCTATTGAGAATGTTTCCTGAAGGGAGAAACTTTTGTCCTGAATCTTAAAACATTCAAAGACAGTCTACTAGTGGAAAAGATAAAGTAGACAGTTAAGTCTAAGTGAGAGATAAGAATGAAAGCCTTAAGGTATGTCTAGATGAAGTTGGCAAGATAAGGTGGGGGTGGAACTACCATGACCTACTGTCACATTAAGAAATTTCGTTTTACTCTGCAGGTAATGTGGGCCGCCTACATAGCTGCAGTATAAAAGACAGATCAAAACAAAGGAGGGAAATTTCAACAGCCCTTATGTTCCGAATATGAGCAAGAATAAATAAAATGTATTGTTAAAAAATGTTAACCCCAAATACACTGGTTCTCTAGAAGGCTGCTTTTGTGTATGCACACACATATAGTGTCTACGGGCATGTTTGTGCATATGTGTTTGCGTATGTATCCTATAGCCTCATTTTCTAGGTTTTAAGAATTCAGCTCAAAGGTATTTCATGCATAGCAACTCAACCATAGAGCCTGTAGCATGACTACCCTTCAGCAATGAAAATTCAGCCATCTTTTCCTGAAATAAACGCAGTGAGGTGAAGCATTCCGTGGCTCATGGGGTGAGAAGGTCTCTCTTGAGGCCCTCTGCTGCAGTGCCCTGGCTTCTTACTAATGAATGCTTCCCTTATTTGTAAACTTCTTTAGGCAAAACAATTTCCTTTTAAGGTGCTTTATAATGTCATTAGATTTCCCATTTGTGTTCAAATGCACTACATTCAGGAGCAGGAGATGCCAGCACTGGTTTTCTCCGGAATAAGGGACCAAGAGAGAAACTCCTTTCCACCGAACATTCATCCTCCTTCTCCTTATAGCTCTGCTTCTTAAATGAGAGGATGCCAGGCATCTGTTCATTTTTCCTACCCAACATTTTTTTCATGGACATGAAGAAGAGTGCAATAACACTAGCAGGCTATTGGGGTGCCCAACTTTAACCAGTGGTGTCACGGCCACCATGACATGATGACGGGAGAATCCAAAAGCACATGAACAGTAATCACTGGCATCAGTATTTTGATATGACAATAATACTTTCTTTTTTATTTCCCCTTAAAAGCAGAATTCACTAGAATCTAAAAGACACATGTCTTTGGTCCATGAAGAATAAGGTCATACTTCTGGAATATGTAAAGTTCCCACCATTTCATGAGCCATGAACAAACATTTTCTATACTCTGGCAGCAGTCTACTCTACACTGAGACTATCAGAACGTACCCTAGCACAACGTTCTCAGTGCTTCAAGTATCCCCGCATGTGTGACTTCGTTTCTCTCAACTTGGTATTTTCTTTTGTTTGCTTGACTGTTCATTGGGAACTGACAGGCAAATGAAGTTTAATCTATTCTTCCAGCTTCAACCCTGTGAATGCTAATACTCACGTGCATTCTGACTCTTAGGAGGTTTCGGCACTGATACTTCTCAAAGGATTATTGCAACGAGCTTAGGATTTAGTGTGTAAATCTTGTACCCTATGATTAGCAACCTCTAGAATTCATCACGGGAGGTAAAATAAATAAATATAGATGATAGATAGATAGATAGATAGATAGATAGATAGATAGACAGACGGACAGGTAAATAGACACCATTATGGAGTTCCCAGGGTCTTCATCAGGCCAGGGGAAATACATTACATATATTTTTGCCAAAAGCTGATTAGCCAAGTGGTAAAATAAACACTTGGCTGAAGCAGAGACCAAAACCAAATTCACAGTATTTTGAAGATGAAGATTTCATGCATACCCATAAAAGATTTTTTTTTTCATTATCAAACACTGTTTCAACATCCTCATCGCCCTTTATTTAAGAAATAGCTTCCAGTCAGGGATATATCCGATGAGATAGTTCTATAAGGAATATAGTCACAGAAAAGTAGTTACATCAAGATGCCCTTCCAGTTTTCTGCGTGAGGCACCGTCTCTGTCTTAAGGCTATGCCAACATGACTGATCCACGAATGTTCCCTGTAGAACAGTGTGCTGATCACAGTAAAAATTCACTCTGAAACAGTTTGGGTAAAGCTTTCAGAAGCTAACCACTCACTCCTAACTACCTCAGGCAATGACAGGCTTTGTGTAAATGGACTTCAGCCCAAGTGAGCAAGTAAGGCTTCTACTGCAGCTGTTGATGGGGATGAGGCGGCAGTGGAGTGTTTTCCCGTTATGTTCTTCCAAGCTGCTTAGAAATAAACGTGAAGTAATTTATCTGCTTTTATGAATTAACATCTCATGTCTGAGGAGCTCAGATCTAGACCTTCAAGCACTTGAAGCCAAAATAAATTCATAGATAATTAGTTGGCAACTCAGCAAACAGGGTCTCTATCTTCCCATTCTACTTTGAAGTAGCTATGATCCCAAGGTCCCCAGGCTCCAGGGGACAGGTTCAACAAAGTGAGTGACGAGTACTAGCCGTGCTCATTTTCCTACAGTATCTTAATTCACTGATACTCAACTGTGCCTGTGGTTTCCTATGCCTGACTTAAGAAAGTATGTCTCTTCTGAGAGTATTGATTGCTGTGATTTTTTGAAAGGACATTATATTAACTAATTTCTTGGCATTATGTAATATTTAAGCTGGTGTATTGACAGAGGTGAATGAGGGGTCTCTAAGAAGGAAAAAGAATGAAAACAGTTCTGAGCCATCATATTTATTTTCTTCTCCTGATTTCTTTTTTTCTAAATAGAATCAGGACTATTTTATTTTCAAAAAGAATAGTTTATGAAAAACAAAATTAAAGGTATGCATTTATAGTATACAAAACCATGAGTCTGATGAAAATGTCTTAAGAAATGTGGTGTTAATAATGAAATATTTAATAGCCTCCCACCAACCCCACCCCACCCCCCACCCACCTTGGTAACACTCTCAGTGGCTCTGTTCCCACTGGGCTTTTCCAGCTCCATGAGCTTGTGTCATTCAGGAAATGACAGAAGTCAAAGTCTGCATTTGCAGAAGTCAAAGCTAGAAGTGTGCCACGAATGTGCCCTGACTAGGGAGAAACTGAGGGGATGAGCATGTGTGCCTGACGGAACTTTAAGAGAAGTGCTTTCATTCAGGAAAAGACAGTAAGTCCAGTGGATGCAAGTGAAACTCTATGACTAGTTGGAGATTTGCAGTGATGTGGATTGATTCCAGTCAATGGACACTCCAGGTGCAAAGTAGAGGTTTAGGTAGGTTTAACTTACAGTATCCTGGGCCCATTATTCTCTTCCCTCAAGAACTTATTATTATCATATGTGACATTAAAATTACTTTATAATCAGGGATATTGGCTTCCTTTATGTAATTGCTGATATAATACAAGTAAAATCACATGATTTCCTGGTTCATTCCAATTATATCAAATTTATTAGTGTCTACTATGTCCCCACTACTTTTTTTTAAGTTTTTATTTAAATTCCAGTTAGTTAACATACAGTTTAATATTAATTTCAGGTATGCAATTTAGTGATTCAACATTTGCATACAACATTCAGTGCTCATCATGACAAGCATACTCCTAAATCCCCATCACCTACTTAACCATCCCCCACCCACTTCCCCTCTGGTAACCATCAGTTTATTCTCCACAGTTAAGAGTCTGTTTCTTGGTTTCCCTCTCTCTTTTTTCCCCTCATGATCATTTGTTTTATTTCTTAAATTCCACATGAGTGAAATAATATGGTATTTGTCTTTCTCTGACTGACTTAATTTGCTTAGCATAATACTCTCTAGCTCCATCCATGTTGTTGCAAATGGCAAGATGGCATTCCTTTTTATGGCTGAGTAGTATACTATATATATATACATACATACATATAGTATACTATATATATATATATACACACATATATATGTATGTGTGTGTGTGTGTGTGTATATATATATATATATATATATATATATATATATATATATATCACATCTTCTTTCTCCTTTCTATGTCCTCACTACTTATAAAATTGGGTCTCTGTCTTCCAGGGTAAAACTTTGTAGTGTAAAAATTTTATCTAGCCTAATGAAATTACATTTTATTTTTCTTGACTTATTTAAACTTGGGAACTTTTAAAACTGTCTTTTAAACTTTCTCTGAACACACAGACCAATGGAACAGAACAGAGAGCCCAGAAATAAACCTACGCAAATACAACCAGTTAATTTACAACAAAGAAGGTAAGAATATACAATAGGGAAAGGACAGTCTCCTCAATAAACGGTGTTGGAAAGACTGGATGGCTACATACAAAAGAATCAAACTGGACCTCTAACACCATACAGAAAATCAAATCAAAATGGATTAAGATTCAAATGTAAGACCTGAAACCATAAAACTCTTGGAAGAAAACATAGGGAGTCAGTTTCTTGACACAGGTCTTGGCAATAATTTTTTGGATTTGACACCAAAAGCAAAGGAAACAAAAGCAAAATCAAACAGGAGGGACTACATCAAACTAAAAAGCTCCTACACAGCAGGGTGCCTGGGTGGCTCAGTGGGCAAGCATCAGACTTCGGCTCAGGTCATGCTCTCACGGTTCACAAGTTCGAGCCCCCATCAGTCTCTGTGTTGACAGTTCAGAGCCTGGAGCCCGCTTCGGATTCTGTGTCTCCCTCTCTCTCTGCCACTCCCCTACTTGCACTCTGTTTCTCTCCGTCTCTCAAAAATGAATAAACATTAAAAAATAATAAAAAGCTTCTACACAGCAAAAGAAACCACCAGCAAAATGAAAATGCAATCTATGAAATGGGAAGAAATATTTACAAATCGATAAGGGGTTAATATCCAAAATGCACAAGTAAGCACAAATAACACAATAGCTCATATATATATATATATACACACACACACACACACACACACACACACACACACACACATACACACACACATAACTATACACACACATATATACATACATACACATATATATACACACATACATATGGCAAATATATGTCAAATAAAATGTGGGGAAAGGACTTGAATAAATATTTTTCCAAAGACATATAAATGGCCAAGAAATACATGTAAAGATGCTCAACATCACTAATCATCAGGAAAATGCAAATCAAAATCACAATGAAATATCACCTCACACCTGTTAGGATGTCTGTTTGATAACAATGCTGGCAAAGACATGGAATAAGGGAGCCCTTGTACACTGTTGGGGAATACGTAAACAGATACAAGCACTATACAAAGAGGTATAGAGGTTCCTCAAAAAATTAAAAATAGAACTATTATGTGATCCAGCAATCCCACTTCTGGGTATGAAAACAGGATATTGAAGAGATACCTGCATTACCATGTTTATTCATTAACAGCTAAAGTATGGAAGGAACTTAAGTGTCAGTAGATGAATTAATGGATAAAAATTATATAAATATATATATATATTACATATGTATATATACATATATATCATATATAATACATAAAATTAAATATTATTCAGCCCTAAGAGAGAAGGACATCCTGTCATTTATGACAACATGGATGAATTATTTATGCTAAGTGAAATAAGCCATACAGAAAGGCAAATACTTCATGGTATCACTCACATGTGGAATTAAAAAATAGAGATGGGAATGCAAGCTGGTGCAGCCACTCTGGAAAAAAAGTATGCAGGTTCCTCAAAAACCTAAAAATAGAACTACCCTATGACCCAGCAATGGCACTACTAGCCATTTATCCAAGGGATACACGTGTGCTGTTTCAAAGGGACACATGCACCCCCATGTTTATAGCAGCACTATCAACAATAGCCAAAGTATTGAAAGAGCCCAAATGTCCATCGATGGATGAATGGATAAAGAAGATGTGGTATATATATGCAATGGAGTATTACTCGGCAATCAAAAAGAATGAAATCTTGCCATTTGCAACTACGTGGATGGAACTGGAGGGCATTATGCTAAGTGAAATTAGTCAGAGAAAGACAAAAATCATATGCCTTCACTCATATGAGGATTTTAAGAGACAAAACAGATGAGCATAAGGGAAGGGAAACAAAAATAATATAAAAACATGGAGGGGGATAAAACAGAAGAGACTCATAAATGTGGAGAACAAACAGAGGGTTACTGGAGGGGTTGTGGGAGGGGGGATGGGCTAAATGGGTAAAGGGCGCTAAGGAATCTACTCCTGAAATCACTGTTACACTATATGCTAACTAATGTGGATGTAAATTTAAAAAAAGAAAAAAGAAAATTAAAACAAGAAAGACAAAATCGAGAGAGAAAGAGTAGAAAAGTGATTGCCAGGGACTAGGGAGTAAAAAAAAAAAAAAAAAAAACAGAAAAGGTTAGCAAAAAGGTCCACATTTTTAGTTGTAAAATGAACACAGTCTTAGGATCTAATGTATAATATGGTAACTACAGTTGATAACACTGTATTGTAGAACTGAAATTTGCTAAGAGATTAGAACTTGAATGTTCTCACCCCAAAAAATAAAAAGGTAAATACGTGAGGTGACAAATGTGTTAATTATTTCATTGAGGGGCATCCTTTCATTCATTCATGTTTATCAAATCATCATGCTGTACACTTTAAATATCTTATAATTATACCTCTATAAAACAGAAAACAAATATATAATTGGAGACACTACCAGTACTTATTGATAAAGGAACACGAATAAAGAACAGCTCTTCTTAAAGTTATTCCTTGGAGAATAAATGTTAATTGTTTGTAATACAAAGAAGCACTGAATTAAAGTATACATTTGTTTTTTGTGTCATGTAGACATAATTTTGCAGAAAGTTAACGTTTTCTGGAATAATATAGTGATAATCCAAGACTTCAATCTTATCCTATATTGTAACTTTAAAAGTCAGAAGGGTTTTTAGATATTACTTAGCATTAAAGTTCAAGGTAGTATTACTTATTTTTTTCAATAATAACACAGATGGTCTTTCCAGAAAAATAAACTTCCAGACATTAGAAATCCATAAAATTCAAAAGAAGATATTTACTCTTTCTTAGTGGTGCATGACTACATTTCTGTTAACAAAAGGTCAGGAAAGTTTTTGTTTTAAATGCTAGATAATACATTTCATTTCATAGTTTGAAAAGACAAGAACTTTCAATAAGATTTATATCAGTCAAACATAGGAACACATCTTTATAATTCCTTTTTCCTAAACCTTCTTTGATTACTATATTATTGCTTTCCTTTGCGACGCCCTTTTTCTCTTTCCTTTTAATTTTCATTGCCTTTTTCTTTATTTCTACATTACTGTTGCCATCTCTCCATTCTCACTTAATGTTGGCACCCATCTATTTCAGTTTTTTCTGTTTTCTAAAGCCACATCCTTATGTTATTTTTCCTATAGATCTCTTTTACCTTAATCTGTATCTTATGTTGGGGCATTCCTCAACTTTACCTTTTTGTAAAAGAGCCAAGTGAAAATGATGAGGGATAAGAAAGAAATTTTAACTGCAGTAAGTAATCCTGAAATTTCTGATGGTGCAATCTTGCTTCAACAATTTTTGCATTTTGATTATGAACTTGGAAATGAATGAGAAATTTCAGAAAATCTGTAATTAGGGAGGAAACCAGTCAGCTGCCTAAACCAAAATTCTCTGAACCCAACATTCAAGTTATTTTGAACTCCACATTTAAATATTTTTTACAGAGACTTTATTTATTTAGTTGTTTGTTTGTTTATTTATTTATGCTGAAATACTGAGCTAAGTCACAAGTGAAAAAGAGAAGAATTATCTTAGTAATTTCACCAACTTTCTAGAACATCTCTCACCAATTTGGGGTTTCTGCTCCTCACTAGCTTTCAGTATGCTTCAGTACCATATAGTTAATCATTCATTACTGAGCAATGATTCTGCATTAAAATTTGATCAGCTCCTTTTAAAAGTTTTATATGGTTATGGTAAGAATCCAAGATGAATTTTAAGGGGAAAAATGAGATAGTTTCCGATGCCCTTTTGCTCACTAAACCCAGTACAATTTATAAATACTCTATAATTTGGAAGGACCAATTCAAATAACGACAGAGTAAAACCAACCATGTCTACACTCTGTTTGCAAAAACTTTAAGAACATTTATTTTGATACTCATTGAAAGGGAAAATACTGCAAGAGGGAAGTGTCATGCATTTCAGTCTATTTTGAGTGAAGACGGATATCACATAGATTCCTTTCAATAGGAACAGGAAGGTAAGCAAAATGAATCCTTAAATTTTATCTGTTAAAATTCAACTTAAAGAATAAGGCAGATATAAAAGAATAGACTGTATCCACACAGTTTAGTGGCATCTTTATTATCCACCCTATAAATATGTTTATGCCTGTATCTACATTATTTAAACAGAAAGTGTCTGGCTAGAAATTTACATATAAAATCCTCCCTGTATAGGGGCACCCGGGTGGCTCAGTTGGTTAAACATCCGACTGCGGCTCAGGTCATGATCTCGCGGTTCGTGGGTTTGAGCCCCGTGTCGGGCTGTGTGCTGACAGTTCAGAGCCTGGAGCCTGCTTTGGATTCTGTGTCTCCCTCTCTCTCTGCCCCTCCCCTGCTCATGCTCTGTCTCTCTCTGTCTAAAAATAAATTAAAAAAATCATTAAAAAAATAAAAAAAAAATCCTTACAGTATAAATATGCTATTGAAATTGAGAAACTGTATAAAATGTGTAAAGGTCAAAATTGCGACCGAAACTTTCTGTACCCATTTTGTACTTCTGTATGTTTTATTCTCTAGTATTAAATACATTGTGCTATTTTGAGATACTAAATATTGTCAGCATACATAATAATAGAAATTACAGCCATCCGTGAGTTCAATGTGGCCATATCAACCTTTACTCAAGATCACACATTTTGAAATATAATGCTCAGGCAATTCATAAATGTAGAAATGTGGTTTGTCATTTAGTGAAGAAGAATAAAGCTAGAAAATTCAAAACACAGACCTATGTTTTCTTCAATAAATCCTTACACTTAACGTCCATCTTTAGGTTCCATATTTTTTAAAAAAAAGCATAAGTAACAAAATTAACCATACGATTTTGCATCAATTTTATACTATTTGTCTTCAGTTTATACAATCAGAAATCTGAATCCTAGAAAAAAATGTGACTCTACTACACTCACTACACACGATGTTTAATTAAAAAGGTTTCAGAGGAAAATATCCTTTGATAAAAACTCAAAAGGGTGGTTCCAATACCATTAATAGGTTTGGGGGAAATGCATTGATAATCTGAAAAAACAGACTGCAGTCATTCCATGGTGCACATGGTTCATCTATCGGTGCCTAATTCTCAGCGCCTCATGAGAACTCAGCAGCAATGCAGCCAAGATGAAAATGTATTTAACCTACAGCTCCAGAAAAAAAGATTCTTCCGCTGACCTTGTTCATCTGCCACCATTCACTTAGATAGGACTCTTGAACTTTGAGAATATTCTGGAATGAATTTGTGAAAACACCTCACACCAAAAACTAACACCCCAATCTGAAACCTTGAAGAATGGCCTTCATCTTAACACAAAGTTAATATGTATTCATTTTCACATTAAAAAAAAATGGTTTTTTACATATATTTATTTTTTGAGAGACAGAGGCAGAGCCCAAGTGGGGAAGGGGCAGAGAAAGAGGGAGACACAGAATCCAAAGCAGGCTCCAGGTTCTGAGCTGCCAGCACAGAGCGTGATGCGGGGCTCCAACCCACAAGATGCGAGATCAAGACCTGAACTGAAGTTGGACACTTAACCGACCGAGCCACCCAGGCACTCCTCATTTTCACATTGTTTAAATGAAAGTTTATATATTTTGAGAGAGAGCAAGCGCATGAGCAGAGGAGGGGCAGCGAGAGAGAGAGAAGCCCAAGCAGGCTCCACAATGTCAGTGCAGAGCCCGACATAGGGTTCTATCTCACAAACTGTGAGATCATGACTTGAGCCGAAGCCAAGAGTCGGATGCTTAACTGACCAAGTCACCCAGGCACCCTCATTTTCACATTTTAAAAAAAGTGTAAAAATAAGCAAAACAAAATGGGGTGGAAGTTCTAGAAATAATGGTATAAAGGTTTTAAGTGATTCCTCCCGCAGAAAATAATTATTAAAACTGAATAAAAATACTAAAAACAACTATTTGGAGGCAATGGAAAACAGTAAAAGCAGGCAGACACTAGAGTAGACTTGCTCTTTAAACCTTCTTACTTATTGGATCAAAACCTAAAAGATTTTGGTTTTCTTGCTTGAGGGAACACTCTGTTCTCCCTATTTCTGGAAGTGGAGACAACTGCAATATTACCGGGTTTAGGTAGCAGATAGCTGTCAGAATTCACAACCACAGAGCAGCTAGAGACATTAGAAGAGAGCCTAGAGCCTAGGAAGGACCAGTCAGAGAGGAGAGGGACTGGGGTTGGGAGAGTGCCCTCAAAAGACAGAACTGCTCCGTAGGATTTGCAAGCTTGCTATGCTTTTGATTCAGTGCCTTCTCCAAGCTGCACACAGCTTCGTGCAGGGAGAATAGAAGCCCTACAGCTTGAGGGGTCAGAGTACGTGGAAATTCAGGACACTACAAGTGAAGGAATCACAAGGAGAGTGAACCCCTAAAATCTCAACCTCGATTTTTTTTCTACCATTTTGCCACCTTTCTTCTTGTCTTTTGTATGTATCTTTAGTAAGAGCACACAGCCAGGTGTGGTTGCTGTTATTTTTTTGACCATTAACATAGTCTCTCTCGTAACTAGTGAACTTAATCCCTTAAAATTTTGTGATTTCCAAAATGTTTGATTTTATTTGTATCCTTTTATTTGGGGCTTGCTCTCTGTGATGCATCTTTTTTGGGTCTTTTCTTCCTTCTTCCTTCTGTGAAATTATGCTTCTTTTTCTCTTCCTTCTTTACAATTTTGAAGGTGGCACATAACATTTTCTGTATTTTATGGTACAGTTACATCTATATACTCAATTTCTCCATCTTCCTTGCAAGCAAACATCATCCTCAATGAATGCGCTACTCTTGTCTACATTAGTGCTATTTTTATTTCTACATCAAAAAAGTCGCTCCTATTATTAATATCTTGCCATTATTTCATATCATAAGTACTTTGATTTGTCCAAAAATTTGCTATTTCATCTTGCACTGTAATCCTTCTTTCTGAATTTAATTCACTTCCTCCTAATATACAAACTTTTAATTTTTTTCCCCTCAAGATCTTTCCATAAGTGATCTCTGTCTTGCATGAAAACATTTAATTTGTCTTCTCTTCAGGTAGTTTGTTTTTAGATGGGTATACCATGAAAATATTTCCCTCAACACTATGACAGAACATAATCTATTTTCATCTGATCCCTACTTTTGCCTTTGAGAAAAGCACTTCAGAACATTCCTTCATTCCAGCTAAAATTTGTATTTGCTTTCTAGTAGTTTCTAAGAATTTGTCTTTGAAAGGATATAATTTCACTGCCATGTATCTGGGTATGGAATCACTCTGATTTTCTTTTCTGAACTAATTCACTTCCTGAAGCTTGGAAACTTTCATAAGTTCTGACAAAATTTTAGTCATCATCTCCAACCATATTTTCTCTAGTGTTCCTATTATCACTTCTATTAGATGTATATTGTACTTCTTTAATGAAATATTTTCTTGTAACCTCTGTTTCATAACTTTCATGTCTTTATCTCGATACTGTTTTGGGTAGTTTCCCCCCCATCAATATTTCCATTTATCCATTCCCTCTTTATCTGCATCTAAACTTCCACGTGACACTTTTATTGTATTGTTAGTTTCAATTAATGTATTTTGCAATTCTAAAGTTGTATTGAAATTATCTCAAAATGCCAATACTCCCCCCCCGCCCCCCCCCCCCCCCCCCCCCCGCATTGTGTCATTTGCTTTTTTTGGAATTCAATTACTTCAATTAACATTGTCTTGCTGTCTGGAGTTTTTGAGACTGCAACTTTCTTTTTCCCCCCTGCCAAATCTTGCTTTTGGTGGACTATCATTTGTGTATTTTTTAATTTGGGTAATATGAACTAACAACATGTGTCTTGTGGGGCATGTGCTGTAAGAGTAGATTCCTAAAGGAGTTTTGTGTTTCCTCTGTTTGACAGAAACTAAATGAATCACAACCCTGATACTAAGTGGTGTTGTTCTTATTGTTGTTGTTACTGTTGTTTTCAGTCTGAAACTGAACATAGGAGAAGCATAACATTTGGATCCTACACAAAGAGAAATAGAATTGGGGGTTAAAGTTTTTAGGAAACACTGGTATTTGTTCACTTCAAGCCAAGGAGAGTCAAGTTGCACTCCCTTCTCCCTATGCCAGTAAAGTGGAATTGTTCTTAGGTACCCTTTACCCGAGAGCGTGGCTTTTTAAAAGCCCTGACTTTATGCTGATGTTCCAGTTCTAAGTCTGCCTCTTACAGAAACAGAGCCTCCTTCCCTGCCCAAGTGCGCCATCAGGAGAAATAAAGTAGCTCCCTGTTCTCAGCATATCTGGAGTATGAGTTTACACACTTATGCCTCTAATGCTTAGCCCCTATATCCTTCAACTGAGTTTTTCTCTTCCTATCTTGCAAAAAAAGAATGTTGTCACATGTTAAAAAGAATTTTTGTTAGTTTTCAGTCAGAATGTTTAGTTGTTTGTGGTGAGAGTGGTTTTAGATAATTTATTCTACCACCTTGACAAAAGATGTCAAGAAGGTGTTTTCTACAACACAACTCAATGACTTTATATTGCTCTTACCATACAATTCAACCTCCTTAGTACAATGTACGAAGAACCTTGACCTTCAGTCCTAACCCTTTGCTTAGGTATCCTTCACACTCAGCTTTCCTATCCCTGGAGCCTCTTAGGTTGTCTTAAGGTCTCCTCAGAGTCTCAGGGCATACTTTTTCCTACTTAGACCCCCTCTCACTCCTCCGCCTGCTCCCACCATCCCCACATGCACATATACATTTATCTTCAGTTCATACTGTCTCATCTTGAAAATCTGTAATAGTTTCCTAACAGAATAGGTACCTCTACAAGGTGTTTCTCAACACTGTGTAGATCACACTGCATATTGCCACACTTACTAAACTACCTATTTCCCAAATGAATCCCTTAACTCCATTCACTTATTCAATGAATGTTTATTAAGCATATACTACATACCAGGATTTGTTTTGGTTGGGGACAGTATTGAACAAATCAAACACGAATGCCTGCTGTGAGAGTAAGTGTCCTATATACTTTGTTTATCAGTGCAAATCCCCATTTTCTAGCATGGTAACCAGAATACATCAGGAAATCAATGAACATCTGCTTGAATAAATGACTCCTATCGAAGTGTCAGTCAGCATACGGAATTTTAAGTTTGTCTTCTTCATCTTGCATGTTGCCTTACTGAGGTTATTTACAAAAATAAAATAAAATAAAATATAGGAAATCACAACAGCATTCAGCAAGTGTCTAACATATGAACTGCCTTCTGTGTTGAACAATTAAAAAAATAAATAAAATAAAATCCACTAAGGCCAGAGAGTGTATCATCCCCAGGACAGGGCACCTTGGTGATGTAAATCTGACATAACTTAGAGGTAGGACATTTATCACAAAAAATTGCCTCATACGATTTGTAATGTGTTTCGAAAATCCCAAAGCTCCAGACGTGTTCACTTTCATTTGTTTTCATTTCATTTTCTAGATTTTTCCCCACAAAAACTTTTATGGGCATTTACAGTATTTCCTCTGCTATATTTACCTATGATAGTGTTTGTTAACAACTGCTTTCTATTTCATCTTGGTGGGTACTGTTCGTGTATCTGTCATATTCTTTATGTAAACTATTATTTGCAGATAGACAATCTGATTAGGGTCAAATTATGGATTACCATTTTTTTTCATCTTTACTTCAACCAAATTTGGTAACTGTTTTCTTTTTAAAGGGTCTGAAGTCCCTTCATCCAGTAACAGACTATTTAGGGAGCCCTGCTTAGGCCCTGTGAAGTTTATTTTGCTTGCCACCCTTTGGATAAAAATAAGAATGCATTTACTTCATTTTAACTTGTTTCGGGAAAGTAACATCTTGAAAAAATAAATTCATGATTTGCCTGAATAAAAGGTTTTTTTTCCCCCTTTATTCACATGTACAATGTTTCCATTCTTCTTTCAACATGGTGTGTGATTGTATGGTTACCAAAATCACGGCAGATATTTTCTATCCTTTTGTGGTCTTATGCTCTATCTTGAATACTGTATCCTGTAATATTTTTCACCATCCCCTGCAACAAAATTCCTTTAAAATCTTGCAACCAGTACTTGCGAAATCAGTGGCATCAGGTTTCTAATATCCTCTCTTTTCACTTCTAAAACATGTCATTAACCTTCTCTGTTTCATGGTCGTGATCATTTCACCTTTCTCTCTCATGCCTTTGAAAACAACAGTCCGAGAATGAATGCCAGATCAGACCCACCAGTTTTGAAAAATGCATCAGTAAAGTTTTTAGTCCCAAAGCACTGTCCTTCTGCAGTGACCAGACCAAGGAGATCATAGATCATTTTTTGAACTCTGGTGTCTACCCGTAAATCACTCATTTTTTAAGTTTCTTAAAAACACACGTAAATATATTTCTTTCTTTCTTTCTTTTGAGATAGACCTGCAAACAACTAATTTTTTTATCTGAACCATCTTAAATCTCTTGCTTCTCTTCTAAATCTGTATCTATTGCTGACTATTCCTCTGAAAAACTGTGAATTCGGTTAGCAACTTTTGGATTCGTTCCTGACATTATCCCTCTATTATCATCCTTATACTTTCTAAAAAATTATTACATTGTCTATTCTTCCTCTTTATATTATTTTACTTTTAATTTACCTAAGCACTTGGTTAGCACTTTTGCCACTGGGAATGTTTAATTTGGTGTTTAAATCCTACAAATTTACTTCTCTTAAGAGTTTTCTTTACATCATTCTTAATGATGCCTCAGCCTTCTCTGTCATCTTGGAAAGGTGCAAGCTCCCACATCCTTGATCATCCCTACTGCAGCTTGCATTTGTTTCTATTCTAACAAGAATTAACTCACAGTCCATACACAGCTGCCAAATTACCCACTATGGGGTTAACCCTTTTCATCCAACATCATAGAATCATCAGAAGAAAACTTAAAAGTGATCTTTACTCATACCTTTTTTTCAGTTTTGCTAAGGTATTTCCACCCTTTTTGTTAAATACTCGAAACTGTTAGCATATGCATTTAAGTAAGTGATTTTGCACCTCCATTTCTATATCCCAATTAAATATTTGGTTTCAGAGATAAGTTTTAGTTATAATTTTCATCTACTTGCATGTTTCTGTGAATGCTGAAATCCCTTTCCAATATTATCTTTCATGTTACGTGTAAAGTATCACCATAAATTAAAATGGTTTTATTTTTTACATTCCTCTTTGGGATTTTTTGAGATTGTTACACATTTCATTTTTAAACCTTTCCAAAGCCTTATGTATGATCTAATGCATTCCAACATACTCTGAATGTTTCACAAATTAATCTTATGTATATTAATATAAATATCATCCTTGCATGGCTCTTGCTCACTGTTAACTGATGCAAAACCCCTTAATCTCGGCCCTAAAACTTGCAGTAAATGTTTCCATACTATCTAAAAACGATCAATTTTTTTTAATGCTAAAACATATCTCACTTCATGTTTCAGAATGTGCCAAAAGTAAAATCTCTTTTCCTACTGTAGTCTTAAAAAGTTTTCATTTTAACTTGCTATCCCAACATTTCTGTGATTTCAATTACTTCATCAATGCTTTCATAAATTACTTCTTTCCCTTTTCTTCTCCTATGAGATATGATGTTGATTTCATTTTCCACCTTTTCCCCTCCTTTTCATATCTGTTTAGAAACTTCAGTGCCATTTTCTCCAGGTTTGGTGCTCCCTTTGTCTTTTACCTTCTTGGGCAATTTCTTGTTTTCTTTAAGTGTGTTCCTTCTCCTTCCTCTCTGAGGGCGCCTTTTCCATGCAGCTTCTTGTTTGGTTCCTTGTTCTCTCCCAAGCTGTCCTCTCATTTCTTATACCAAACTCTAGCACTGTCTCTTTGTAAAAACCATTTCTTGGGGCACCCGGGTGGCTCAGTCGGTTAAGCACCTGACTTCAGCTCAGGTCATGATCTCACTGTTCGTGAGTTCAAGCCCCACATCAGGCTCTGTGCTGACAGCTCAGAGTCTGGAGCCTGCTTCAGATTCTGTCTCCCTGTCTCTGCCCCTCCCCTGCTCACACTCTGTCTCTTTGTCTCTCAAAAATAAATAAATAATTAATTAAAATTAATTACTTTTTAAAATTAATAATAATAAAAATTAATAATAATAGAATATTTAAAATTAATAATAATAATACAATATTTAAAAAATATTTCTTGATGTGTTCTGCTTATGGCCACAGGGAATTTCACAGAATGTCTTTGACCTGAGATTATAAACTCAGTTGTTCCCTTTCTTGTTTCTTTAAGTGAGCATCCTTTTTAATGCAACATACTCATGAAGAATTTGCACATAGTACCCATTTCCACCTCAAAGTTTATAGAAAAATTCAATTTCTAACGCTTCCAGAGAACCATTTTAATTTGAAAACAAGTGTATCTTAGTCCCATAAGGCTAACTCATCACATTTCACTTCTGTACATCACTTTACCAACTTTGATTTGATAAATATTTCATGTAACATGATTCATAGTGACCATTTAATTAACTAGTATTCTTTTGTTTCTTTATGCTATTTTGGAATTTTTTCCAGTATGCAGGATTTTATTTACCATGGTAGTCTATCTGCTTATTATATGTTAATATACCTCTTAATATATATATACATAATATATAATAATATATTATATAATAATATAATATATAATAATTATATATAATATATATTATATATTATATTATATATAACTATATATTAGTATATAGTTAATATACCTCTTAATAGCTGCTAATATTTATTAAGTGATTACTTATAGACATTTTTCTATGTACTTTGTATTTATTAACTCATTTAATGCTCATCACAAACCTATGGGGTATTATCATTATCTCCATTTTATTTATGATTTTTTAAATTTTTTAACGTTTGTTTTGTTTTGAGAAAGACAGAGCACGAGTGGGGGAGGGGCAGAGAGAGAGGGAGACACAGAATCCGGAGCAGGCTCCAGGCTCTGAGCTGTCAGCAAAGAGCCTGATGCAGGGCTCGAACTCTGGAACCGTGAGATCATGACCTGAGCCAAAGTCAGCGCTTAGCCGACCGAGCCCCCTGGGCGCCCCTCATTCTCTCCATTTTAAGAGTATAGACTTTCCATCCGACTTGCCTTTCCTCTCTTATTTCCTATGCATTTGTTTCCTATATCCCTAAGGAACCAATTGCTTCCAACTTAAAATTGGGGTGTCCTGTCAGACTCTCATTTCCCATTGCCCCCATATGCAATACTCAAACACTGTCACTCCCATCTCTGAAACAGCTCATGCCTGCCCTACGTTCCAGTCGCAACTGCCAATATGCTAGCATAGGCCACCAGACACGCCAGGGACAGTGTGCGCATTCCGACCAGAAGATCCGGCCCTCTTAACTCCTAACCCTCACGTCTCCGCGCAAGAGTTGCGTCTCTAATGGAGCTTTCTCTGACTCCTCTGGAAACGTTTAATAGAACGTTTCTCCATGCTGAAATAGTTAAGAGTAGCCGTCACTTTTCTCATAAACACTGCACTGCATTTCTTTTTAATTAATTCAGTTTTCCCGAGGTCTGTGTCAGAAAACCCACCTGACAGGTCTATGAATACTCTTATCACACTAGCCACTGACTTTCTTTTTGAAGCCAACTTATACAACAAACAAACAGGATTTTATCTCAAATACTGCACTATTGTAGCGACAAGGATAATAACCGACGGCTAAGTCACTGTGAAGTGTGCATTTAAGGCAGCCAGAGAGATGCATCGACACCTACTACCTACGGTTAAGATGTGTGTCTCTGAAAAATAGCAAATGTATTCGTGCCTTGGGCAACGAAATCCACCAGGAAGCATTAAAAACAATAAATCCCATATTGTGAATAAATGAATAAACAAATAAACAAATATTTAGTGAATGCCTATACGTTTGTAAATTGCTCAATAAGTTCATGAATATTTCTTTTTTTTGTGCAATAGATTCCTTAAAAAAGCAAGATATCTTTTTTAAATTTAAATATAATTGACACGTAACATGATACTAGTTTCATGTGTACAATGATTTATTTTTTTTTATTTATTGTGAAATGATTCTTACCATAAGTCTAGTTAACATCTTTCATCATACATTGAGTACTGTAAAAAACTTACTAATCTTATTTCTTCACATCCAGAACACTGCTCCTGGTGACACATTATACACATATTATTTATTAAATCTTGTAATGAAATGTCTTTGTCCCAGATCCCAATCATAACCTTTTCTGACCACAAATGGGAAAATTCTGGGAGCAATTCAAGTTTATTCCCTCTTCCTTCAGGTAACTCTCATGCTAATTAATGTCATTTAAAACCTGGTATGTCTGTTCCTAGTACTGTAAACTCACAACATCTTTAGGAACTGATACCAGTATAAAATTCATAGGTCACTTAGCCTGAATTATCTCTACAAGTTCCCCAAGTAGTTTTGTGGGAGTATTTTTGTCTTTATGCAACAACCAAATAAAGACAGTCTTTCTGCTGACCTGAAGTTCAGCTGAGGATCTTGTTATTTGAATAAACTCAAATACTGTGTATTCCTTTGACTTATCTTCCTACCTGAATCAGGAAACCTACAGCATAATATCTTGTTGAACTGCTTATTCCTGTGGCAGAACATCACACATCTAACCTTCTCCCTACAAATTCAACTGTTCTTATATTTTTTGCTCTTCTTTTGTTGTTATGAGATATCTAGGTATTACAAAGAATAAATGTATTTTTCCTTTCTTGTTTATTTATTTTGAGAGTGAGAAAGAGCTAGAGAGAGTGAGAGAGACTGTGCACGTTAGTGGGGGAGGAACAGAGAGACAGAGAATCCCAAGCAGGCTCCATGCTGTTAGCACAGAGCCTGACACAGGGCTTGAACCCACAAACCATAAGATCATGACCTGAGCAGAAACCAAGAGTCCAATGCTTACCTGACTTGAGCCACCCAGGAACCCAAAGAAATTTCTTTTAATTATTTTTCGTATTTTCATATTTTTCTTAATTATTTCCCTACTTCTTTTCCTATTCCTTCTTTTACCAACCTCACTGTGAAAAGCCTTTCCTTTCCCTTCTCTCTTCCTCCTCCTCATGTTCTTCTATTCCCTCCTTTCCCTCCTCATTCTTCGTGTCCTTCCTGTCTTTCTTATTTGCCGCAGATGCCTTGACCTTCAAATGGCTCCCGTGACTGAATCCAGGCTCGGTACATCTGAAACGTTCTTACAAGTGCTCTTTCTCTTGCATGTTCCCTACGACTCTTCTCTCCCTCTCCTGCTCTTTCTTAACCTGTGTGCTAAAAAGAACAGCCCTGATTCTGCTGAAGCTGACTACTTCTCATAGCCCTCCACACCTAGCTTCCCTGTTGTTCCAGCCCAGTGTCCACCACTCATTGGTGATGCTTACCACAGAGCAGTTAAGTACATAAAATCCCTCGTCACCAAGCCTGGGTTCAAATCCAAGCTCTGTTTTTACTGGCAGTATGAGCTTCCTTTCTCTCATAGCACTGATAACATCTGTAGCAAGAATTTGTTTGTTTGCTCATTTACTCAAATTTAATGGCCTCTAAAGGAATTTAAAGCACCTGATAACATATATTATAAGCACAAATAACATATATTATATTATATTATATTATATTATATTATATTATATTCATCTTACAGTATCAGATATACATGATACTAAAATATATATAAATATTATAAATGTTTATATATAGCATATATATATACATATATATATATATATATATTGAATAAAGGAATGAATACATTAAGGGTTTTGGCAGGAATCAAATGAGATTTTGCATATAATGATGATGGTAGCTGATGTTTATTGAGTCTTTGTAATGTCCAGACACTATTAAAGCAATTTGTACATTATCTCATTTAGTCCTCCCAGTAACTCCCTGAGGTAGATATGATTTACTCTATTGAAAAGATAAGCAAACCATGGTACCCACATGTTAAATCAACTGTCCAATGTCACACAGATAGCGGGTGACAGAATCAAGAAGCCTGACTGTGGATCTTTGGCTCTTACTTTCTACACTAGACTGTTCCCCAGTCTTTGCATTTAGTACTCTGATGCACAAAATACTAGATAAAAAGTACTTTCAGAATTCTCCTTATTACATACAAATTAAATAAGAGTTTGTATATATGCATGTATAGGTATCACACATCTTATATATAACATAAGGATATAGAGATGGATATAGATGAATAATATTTCCAAAAAAATCTTAGGATATAATGAATAATAGTTATCTATTTGTAGTATAGATCTATTATTATTTTCCCTATGAGTGGACAAGAGCAAAGAGAGAAAATAATAATGCCTAAGGTCAGGTAACTTGTTAATGGCTGAAAGAGATTTACAACCTGGAAGTATTCTGTTGTTATTTTCCACTATCAATAAGTCATCACTACTAATGAAGAGATGTATGTATGTACACTTACAACTGTAGGTGTGTCTATACTTACTGCATTCATTGAAGTCGAACTAATTATAAGTTGTTTCTACTATAGTTCAATGAATGGTCTGAGCAAGTGTCATCACACAGGATTTTTAAAGATAATTTATTGGCTGTTGTCTTACAATATATTTTTTGCACTTCAGTTTAATGATTTATTACACACTTTAAATATATATCTAAGTGGTCTACTTATTATCACAGAAGCAGATGGAAAATAGTATCGATTTATCACTGTATACAGGAAAAGAATGTTAAAGTGATTTTTTTTTTCTTTGTTGACTATATGTACTTGTATCTACATCATTACAGCTACATATGAACACATTTTCCAATGTATATAATACAGGACATTCTAATTCCCAAATGGTATTTGAATTTGTGGCATAAACCCCTCTAAAATGTATTTTGCTTTACACACTAGAGACAAATTGCTTGTGATGTCACCTTGCCCCAGGAGACAACATTGCCTTTTCCACAGTTACAATATTTTGTCTTTAAAATGCCTCTTCCTCTTTCTGGTTGTGAGTGGAGAATTTTAAAATTGTTTCTAGGTTTTTATGGTTGAGAGTTAGAACTATATTTTCTAAAGCAATAATGTTTAACTTTGAGGCAGAATAACTTTGAGAGCCCTGAATAATTCACTTTGACACTCCTGGCTCTCTAAAAGGTGCCCAAGGCAGGAAGGGGTACCATATTGTCTTATAGAGTATATTGCACTGTTTTCTTTGTCATCACTAGAGATGAATCCCAGGAATCTTAAGGAAGAAGCCTACATCAAAAATTTTGCAAATTAGAATTCTCTTCCCCCGGCTCTCAATGAGACATGACATAAAAATATCGGGGCACTTTAATGGCAAAAAAAAAAAAAAAGATGGTCTCTGTCCTGTGACAAGTCACCTTGATTTTTATTTTATTTCATTGTCCAGAACCCCATTTCTAAGACTTCATTACATGTATTTACACCAAGCAGGCGGTTGGGAAGTGCCATCTACCGATTGTTTTCTTTCTAAGTTGGAGTCCCTATAATGTCTCTTCATACATCAAACTATAATTAAAACAAAACACATGGGAAATGAAGCCAAGTATTACTTTAATGGCTTGAGCATTCATGGTTAGTACAGTCGGTGTTTTTCTTGTTTTCAGAAATCCAAATATCGTAAATAGAATCCTGCAGCCAGCCTTGTGTTTCAACTATATAACAGAGGCCCGGACTCGGGAGTTTTAACAATTTCACTTCAAAGGAAAGCAGACTACTCAGTGGCTCGATTTTTGTTCTTTTGAAGCAATCAATAATAGACTTGCCAGTTTACAAAATGTGCACATATGAGTAGTGTATCAACATTGTTAAATAAAAGGTTACTGCATTAAATAAGATGACCTTGCTACCTTTTAGTTGCAGTCTTAGAGAGCAAACTTGTTTTAATTAGCAGTCAGCAAGCAGACTGTAACTTCGCTGAAGGAGCATTGAAGAATCACTGCCTATTAACAACCCAGCGGTAAGTAAGCCAGCACAAATACTTATAACCAAATAGTGTGCATTTCAGGAGTTGAGAGGATTAGCTATTGGGCACACAACACAGTGGAGGAAATTGCTTTATTCCCAGTACTGCTGGGTACCAGGAGGCAATCACTGTGCCTCTAGCCCATTAACAGCATTCAGAGTGTTGCTTCCCATAGAAGGGGTTATTGGCTAACCACTGGGTGACCAATTAAATGCTATGAATAAGTCCCAAACCCAGCAGCATGGGGCCTGTTTGTGGCACAGTGGTATCATTACTAAAGTGAAAAACTTGATGAGAAAGGAACATATTTAATTATAGAACTATACAAATGGCTAATTAGGACCATAAAGTGAAATGAATGACTTTCCAGTGGATTTTTGAATGTTACTGATAACTGCTCAGCTTCTTTGGAGACCATGAAAGTGATCTACAGCTAGAGTTTGCACGTCATGGTAATGGATGGATCTTCATTAGAGGAAGCTTTTTTGACCTGGTTGCTCAGGTAGCATGGGTTCTAAAGACAATCCTTGATTCCTTTCACTGCAAGGGTTCCTTCACTTTAACCCCCTGGTCTCTCATGAGTTCCGCTTGCTTTCACAATAATTCTTATGGGTTTAAATGCAGAAACATTATCTGCAATAGTCACTCCCTATCAGTTGGAAAACTGAATTGCAAAAGGATGTCACTTTTTTTGTGGGAAGCACTGATCCACGCTCAGTTTAGCTTCTAAACTCTGGGATTAATCTGAAATCTGCTGTCGGACTTTAGTAATCCAAGCATTTCAGTTGCTAAATTCATATGGGGCCTCTAGATTGAAGAATGACCATTAAAGACTGTGTCTCACTTGTGTCCAAGTTCACATTAAAGAAGAACACAAAGAAGATGAAGGATACTGGAAATTCACTGGGAACCATGAAAACAGAAATAAATATGACTGATGTCTAGCTATCAGCTCTTGAAGCAAGCATCTGTTTTGGATGTGCTTGTTGGTTTTATGCTAATTTGGTAAGTCCATGTCTAATTTTTTTTTCATTTATCAAACATTTAATAAACACCTCTCTGGTGTAAATAAGTATACTGAATATATGCAGAAACACATAGTAAGAGATAAGGAAGGCAGCAAAGAATTATACTGTTTTAGTCAGGTAAGTAAAGAAAACACTGCTAACATTAAATGTCCATCTTTGTTTTTATTGCATTTTACAGCTTAATTTCATTTTTTATTAAAAAACGATTATTCTTCTTAAAAAATTCATCAACCGCTGCAATATATGCAGTAAAAAGGGAAATTTTATCAACCCAATCCCCTCCACAGTGTGTTAGGGACTATGACATCGTTAAGAGTTTAGTAACCACCTTCCTGATAATCAAGGCTTGAAAAGAAGTGCTGGTAATGGATGAACTTACAGCCAATCTGGCTAGGATTTTACATGAGGATGTTACAAAATCTCTATATTTGTAAATACATCTTATATTCCTAGATTATTGTATTCAATAGTAAAGAAGGGTCAAGATATGTTTGTACTAATTCTGTTTCTTAGAACACAAGGGAAGTGGAGATGTTAAGAATAGAGATTCACTCCATCGCCACTGATCACGAAAATACTTCTCCTGAACCTACCGGCTGATTGCTTAATCAAAATTCACATCAATATTATTTCATTTCTAACTTCATCACTGAAATGAGTTGGAGAGTTCTAAAGCTAGCAGGGACCTCCAAAGAAGATCATTTGAGATGCACCTATGTATGCAAGCAAGCTAGACTTTATCCATCCAACAAAGCTACGGCTCCTTATACGTAAGACATCTCAGGCGTGCCTAAGAGCCCATGACCTTTCTGTCAGGCTGCTTTCATCCAGGTCGCACCTATGGCCAAAATTAGGTTCTGCTTCTCAACCCCAATTTCTCGTGCTAATATTTAAACATGTTTGTCTACATCTGCCCTTGTATTGATTAGAGACCTCTGAAAATATTCCTCATCTATTAAAAGAAGTTAAACACTTACAGAAAAGTCTTTAAACTTTGATGACTCTCTGGAAGTTATATTTCTTAATTTTTTTAATGTTTATTTCTTTTTTTTTTGAGATAGAGAGAGGTGTATAAGTGGGGAAGGGGCAGAAAGAGAGGGAGACACAGAATCCAAAGCAGGCTCCAGGCTCTGAGCTGTCAGCACAAGAGCCCAACATGGGGCTTGAACTCATGAACCGTAAGATCATGACCTGAGCCAAAGTCGGGTGCTTAACTGACTGAGCCACCCAGGTGACCCTGGAAGTTATATTTCAAATAATCACTATTTCTTGATTTTTTTCCTTCATTATTTCTTAAAAGCTGCAAATTTCAAACACACACAATGTGAAAATGCTAACATATAAATTAGCCGTGCCCTGATATTGGCTATTATTTTTTAAACCATTTGCCTTTTAGTTTCCTATCAGATATTTTGCATGGTACATTTGTCTAAACAGTATCTCTCCACTTTATTCAATGATTCTTTAGGTTGTTCCTGCTTCTGAATATACTGAATAACCCCTACTGGATTTGTCCCTATCCTGTTGACAGGCCATTTTTAATTTCTCTGTTTCAGGTAATAAAACGACTCTGCCAGACTTCTTCATATTCAAGTTAAAGACAGTGTTTTCAACTTTATCACCAAAGGCACAGGTAAGAGTATTAAAAACATATCAATTACTTTTGTTAAAGCTTTACTTAAAACTGTAAAATAACAACAACAACAAAATAACTGTGAACCAAATATAATTGCGTTTCCATGAGGATTCTTACTATTTCCTAAAGAAACTCAAGTTGGATTACAAAGGCTTTGCTGAATCACATGTATTGTTCAGAATGCATTCCTGAGGGGTGATGAAGGGATTATCCTGTACAACAAACAACAAACATCCTAAATATTTTATCTATTTTTCTCTCTAACCCCCATATCACAGGCAGCTACCCTCAGCTGTTTCTC
This sequence comes from Prionailurus viverrinus, assembly GCF_022837055.1. NCBI lineage: Eukaryota > Metazoa > Chordata > Mammalia > Carnivora > Felidae > Prionailurus > Prionailurus viverrinus. The sequence continues at coordinate 71,968,617 of NC_062573.1, read as the reverse complement.
TCCCTTGATAAAACTCTACTCTTGGATGATTCTCCTGATTCACTTTCTTGTTCCTTCCCTATCTAACTTGACTTCTCTTTTACCCCTCCAAGTTACCTCTCCACCATATTCTCAGATCAACACAGAAAGATCCAGAAGTCATCAAACAAAATGATCTGAAGAAAGTAGAAAGGGAGAAAGGTTCTGGATATTTATGTTTAATATTTCTGACTCTGCCACATTAATGTAAACGGTAAAAATTAAATTACAGTGTACCCATTTGAAGGAAAATAATCCAACCATAAAGGTAATAACTGAAGACTACAGAACCATACAGATAAATATTTATGGCAGAATAAAAAAAACTGAAAAAAATGACAGATTTCAGAGCGGAAAATGCACCAAAAAAGATAGTCAGATAAATAAATACATATAGTGTTAGGGTAAAAAAAAAATGTCCATTAACAGGTGAATAGATGACAAAGTATGCTACACTATGTAGTATTACATACGAATACATAAAAATACAAATATATACATGTATACATACATATGAAATATATTAGAAAAGCAAAGTAAAATGACAAAATGAAGCAGTCAGTATAAAAGTGAAAATATGGTCAGTTCCACAACTCAATGTATGCATCAGTTATAACAAATTAGTTTAAGGGAAACACTAGTTCTAAAATTGGGGCAAGAGAAAAAAAATACCTTTGGGTCACCTTTCATACTCTGTTAAGAACATCTTCAACAGCATTCATTGCTTTGGACAATTCACGTAATGAAAGTCTTTCAGAAGATCCCTCAATATATGCCAAAATACAACTCAGACAAAGAGTAACCAAAAGTAGCAGAATGGGATGTGGTGGTATTTAGGAACGGAGAGAAATAAACAATGAGGTCCACATATGCAGCAGATGGATAATGTTATAGTTTAATACATGCCACATTTTAATGCTTCTAGAGGAACAATTAGATTTTATACCATTGGGCAATCAGCCAGATTCGACGGGTATTAAGATCAGTTAGTTCAATTTCCTGACAAGCATCTGAGATACAGTTATTCTACATTGTCTATATTGTTCTGTATTTCCTATACTGAGTTAAGTTAGATTAACATCCTTTTTAGAAAATAGCAAGATATAACAATATCTTATCCCTAGGCAAGTGAGTAACTGTAACCAGTAATATGTACACATATATGGATATGGATATGTAACAAATATATATTCATAAAATAATCTGGGGTCTTATATTTTCAAGACAAAAATATGGGAGTGTGTCAGTTTGAGGCCACTGACAAGTAGATTCCAAGGCAGGATCAGATGTGCAGGAAGAAATGCCTCTTAGGGATACAGCGGTGAAGCCAGGGAAGGTAAAGGGAGCCTTCAGAACGAGGCAGATGTAACATGACTATAAGAGACAAGGCATGAGGATAAGGAAGGGTTTTAGACTGTATAACAGTCCAAAACAGTTTTGGCCAGGCCAATGGAGAATTCTAGAGGTAAAATCCCCAGTTAAATGGCTCCCATATCCTGCAGAAAAAGCCCTGCATTAGTATTCTGACTGTGCTCAGACACTCGCTGGGAGCAGTCTGTGCAAAATGTGTCCTCAATGCAAACACAGTCATGGATTCCGAAGATTAGCAAAAGGGGCCTTCAGATAATTATGTTCCCTGCAGTAGGACATATGAGTGGGACATTTTCATGGCCACCACAGGAGGCTTGTCATATACAGAGAAGAAAATATTTCTTGTGATTTGGTGACCACAAATAATACATGTATTCAGTCTGAATTCACACTACCTGAGTAGTGTAAAATCAACTTATAAGGAGAATTTTAAAAGGTTTCCTGATTGGTAGTCTCTTGAGAACCTAGAAAAAAATAGAAATCTTCTCTGAAATGATGCAACTTTACCAGTCCTCATTAAATTTTAAGGGGAAAAAATGAGTGACACAATAAAAATAACAAAGCACACAAGTGAGCAAGGAACCATGAGTGTAAGTCAGTAGAAACAACAAGCAGTATAAAAAAAAATGAAGGAAAATTCAGATATTGGAATTATCAATATATAGGAATAGAATAAAACAATTACATTTAATATGTTTAAAATATGTTGAATAAAAGATGATTGAAAATATGTACAAGGTCTAAGAGACTATTAAACATATAAAAGTAAATTTGAAAAAGAAGCAAATGGTACTTCTAAAACTGGAAAATAATTTTACAAACTTGATAGATTAGACTGTGAATCAGAAAACTATGGCCTATGGGCCAGCTGCCTGTTTTTGTAAATAAATTTTACTAGAATGCAGTCAGGCCAATTTGTTCATGTATCACCTTTAGTTGTTTTCATGCTACAGTGCAGAGCAGAATGGTTGTCACAGAGACCATATGTCCCAGAAGCATGGAAGATTTACAATCTAGCCTTTAAGAAAAAGCTGGCTGATTCCTGAATTAAACTCAACCAAAAGAAGAATTAGTTAACTGGAAGAGAAAGTCAAACTACCCTGCATACAACACAGAGATGCAATATATATGAAAAGGAAGTCAAGAGACAGAAATGATAAAAGGAAATAAGATAGATTACATACATAAGTGAAATTTTGGTGGAAAAAAAAAAAGAGGGGAGAAAGAATAGGGAATAGGTGCTATTCAAAGGGAAAGAGGTTTTTGTGTTTTTTTAAAGAATTGTTAAGACAATTCTTAGATCTAAGCTGTCCTAAACTTCACAAGAAAACGCATCACATATCACCAAAGAACAAAATTTCTTCGAACCAGCCAAAGAGAAATGAGAGCTCAACCACAATGGAATGGGAATTTAACAGATGACAGATTTCTCAGTAACAATAATTAAAACCAGAAGACAACTGAATAACAGCTTCCATGTGATGAGAAAATATATTTGTAAATACAGAATTCTATACACAGAAAAATTATTGCTCAGCAAGAACAAAATAAAGACTAAAGAATAAAGAATATACTTCAGACCATAAATATGATGCCTGACAGGAAAGAATATTAACAAAGACTTTGCTTAATATGGGGTAAATCTAAATGAATACTGACTGTGATAAATATACATCGGGGGCTAAAAATCAGGACAAAGATTTACTTGAAATATACTTAAAATAATAAAAAATAATAGTATTTAACATGAGAGGAACTAATGGGTATTAAGGAATTCTAAGATTATCAGTTTTCAAGAAGAGGGTAAACATACTATTTAATTTTATATTTTGAGTATAAGTGTAAAAACAAACAAAGAAAAATAAGTGGCATACAACCGTCAACTTCCAAATACGCAGGGGGAAATGGAATGGAAAAAAAAGAAAAAAAAATTGGGAGAGAGGGAGGGGAGGGAGGGAAAGAAAGAGGGAAACATAGTGAAAGAAGAACTAGAAAAAATTAAAAAAAATTGATTAGTTGAAAGCATGTAATACAATGGAGCACTCAATCCAATTATCAATCACTATAAATATAAGTGGTCTAAATTTTTAAGTTAAAAACATTTTTCAGACTGGAGGTTATTTTTTTTTAATTCTTATCATATGGTATGAATGCTATTCATACTTAAAATACAAGAAGAGAAAAGTGTGAAAATCCAAAGGACTGAGAAAGATACAGGGAATATCACCTACCAAAAAGAAAGCTAGTATAGTTCTATTAATGTTGCCAGGGGAAAAAAAAATGCAACTTAAGGTAAAAACCAATATTAAAGACTAAAAAGCAATTCATGAAGATAAAAGTTGAAACTCACCAGAATAATGTGACCATTATGAGCTTGTAATTATTTAATAACATTAGATTCAAAATATATAATGAAAATTTTAACATAACTACAAAGATAAATGAACAAAGCCATAGTCCCTGTAAAAATTTTAAATATGCATCTCTAAGTAAACACAGATCAAGTAAGTAACTGCAAAATCCATAATGACATGACATGAAGCACAAAATTCAAAGCCTGATGGAATATATAGATAATAAGCACTGAACCTATCAATTAGAGAATAAACATTTTCTTCAAGTACATATAGGTTACTTGTGGAAGTTGACCATATGTTAGAACTTAGAGCTATACTCAACAGATAGTTGAGATTAGTCAAACTAGGTTCTGGCCAGGGAACAATTAAGTGCACTTAATAACCAACAACAATAACAAAATAGATCAGAAAACACAATCTATTTGGAACAAATCAGAGGTCAAAGAAAAATCATAATGAAAAGTTTTAAATATTTAAAATTGGGAAAAAGTGAAAATATTTTATATTAATACTTATAAAATTTACAGGAAATTACATAGGGCATTTCACACTTTCTAATATATACCCAAATGCTTACAGTATAGAAGGCTGACTCCAGAATAATTTAAGAATTGGCACAGGGGCATCTGGGTGGCTCAGTCAAGTAAGTGTCCGACTTCAGCTTAGGTCATGATCTCACAGTTTGTGGGTTCGAGCCTCACATCAGGCTCTGCACTGACAGCTCAGAGCCTGGAGCCTGCTTCAGATCCTGTGTCTCCCTCTCTCACTTCCCCTTCCCCACTCGTGCTCTGTCTCTCTCTCTTTCTCTCAAAAAGTAAACACACACACAAAAAGAATCAGAGAATTAATATTTTTGGCTTGTACAACTTTTGTTCTTTGTTACAGCTGTCCAACTCTGCCTATGTAACACAAAACCAGCTGCACACAATATAAAAATAATGGGTGTGGCTTTATCTCTTTATCAAAATGAAGTTTTATTTCTGAAGAAAGGCAGCCAACCACAGGGCGCCTGGGTGGCTCAGTTGGTTAAGCGTCCCAACTTCAGCTCAGGTAATGATCTCATGGTTCCTGAGTTGAAGCCCTGCATCGGGCTCTGTGCTGACACCTCAGAGCCTGGAGCCGGCTTCAGATTCTGTCTCCCTCCCTCTCTCTGTTCCTCCCCCACTCATGCTTGTGCTCTCTCTCTCTCTCTCTCAAATAAATATTAAAAAATTAAGCAAGAAAAAAAGAAAGAAAGAAAGAAAGAAAGAAAGAGAAAAAGAAAGGCAGCCAGGGTGTAGTTTGCCTCACTCCTGGTCTTAGGAGAATACCACTGAGGGAACCAACCTTCCTCAGTACTCGGTACTTTCCAGATAAGGATCTAGAAGTGCTTGTCCAATGCAGCAACAAAAAAATTGAGTCTTCACTTTCTGTTACTTAGATACACACCACTGGATATTGAGAAAAATACCATTAGCTGTCCCACCAAAAAAATGTTTTAAAAGCCTCTTAGAAATAAATCCTTTTAATGAAATAGAATCCTAGGGAAAAGAACTCAAAATAGTCTAAACTATCTTATTAATTTCTTTAATGTTTGCATATTCTCTTTTCTCCAAATCCAAATCAAACCCTAGTTCATCATCCCTGGAATCTTAATTATAGCCCCCTATCAGCTTTTCGTATCCTCCTACACGCTTTGAAAACAACCTTGTTCCTTCTCTTTTTAATGATAATACAATAGTATCTTTAGCCAATGTAAGCCTGAAAATGTTTAGACTTACCTTCACTATACAGTGATAGAAGAAGAAAGGTAGAAAATAGAAAAATAAATAATGTTATCCCCTAGAACAAGTCTACTTTTATGTAGAGATTAATAGTGAGGTTAGGTCCTGAAGTAGATTGAAGAGTTCTCCTGAATGGTATGGATCTGTTGGAAAACAGCAAAAGCGTGGAAGGCACAGGTGGGGTAGGCCTGTCAGTGAGACTGCAGTGAGGTTGGAGACATGAAAAGCATAGCTTAGTCTTTAAGGTTTTCCAGCTTCTCCCTATTGGAGCCGAAGGTTGGTTTTTACCCCCAAACATTGACGAGGAAGATATTTCTGATCTCCTATGCTTTTGAGCTTCTTCCCCAATTTTTGAATCTGCTCCCACTCCAAACACCTGACTGCATTTCTTACGCGTTCCCTCTTTTAGAGTTCTGTTTTATTTTCCTTAGCTTGTATTCTGACTCCCATTACCCCTTGTTTAATATAGCAAGAAGAGCTTGATTCTCTTTCCTTGAAAATTAATAATGCAGTGATTACCTCTGCATTGATTATTGTTACTTATTTGAACTACGGGTCTCTCTGGTCCTCTCTAATTACTTCTACCTACTGGTAATGATTCTCTACTTGAATTCCACAGGCCAGTATACTTTCACAAGCAAACATAACAACACTCTCAATATCTCACATAATGAATTTCTCATCAAAGCCCAGATCCTAAGCTAAGCCAATAATGATTCTTCATGGTAAAACAACAAATAGGACACTAGGCATTAATTAATTTGCTAATAGCTGTTTCCTATTTACAGACCCAGCTCCTTTAATTTTTCTCTTTTATACTGCAAACTGAAACATGTGCAAAAATAGTTTGGCTATGCATTCACTAAAAATGTTATTTTTGCAAGTAAAAAAATATATCAAAATTGTTAGCTTTGAATAAAGAAACTGAATTTCTTTTCCTCTTTTTTTTTTGTACTTTTAACATTTCTCTACGTAGAACATGTGTTATTTTGATCACTGGTGAAAAAAGTAAAATAGAAATAATTTTTTAAAAAATGGTCAAAAATCCAAGGCTGATTTTTCAAAAGTATATGTGTATTGATATAACTAGTTATTTTAATGCTACCTTCACAAAATGTGTATTCCACCATAAGAAAAGGGTCTATTTTAATACATACAGTTATATGTATTATATATATTAATGTAAATATAAATATAATGCAATATCTATGAAATACATTCTTAAATGTATGTATGTGTGCACACATATACGTAGGTGTATGTGTGTGTATGTGTATATATATATACGTGTGTGTGTGTGTGTGTGTGTGTGTGTGTGTGTGTGTAGTTCTAAAGAAAAATAATAATAAACTTCCTACGTTTTATTTTGAAAAGCTCTGGGGGCGCCTGGGTGGCTCAGTCAGTTAAGCATCCACCTTCAGCTCAGGTCATGATCTCATGGTTCATGAGTTTGAGTCCTGTGTCAGGCTCTGTGCTTATAGCTCGGAGCCTGGGGCCTGCTTCAGATTCTGTCTCCCTTTCTACCTTTCTCCCGCTTGTGCTCACTCTCTCTCTCTCTCAAAAATAAATAAACATTAAGAAAAATGTTTTGAAAGAAAAGCTCCAAATTTGCCAGAATGATTATTTTTTAGTAGCAGGTGGCTCTGGAATGACCCTTCTTAATTCAGTACTTTGTAGTCCACAAAGTATTACTTTGAAAATTGTTCCATTCTTACCAGAAGTCCTTTCAACAGAAGTGGTTTCTTAAACTAACACCTCTGTGGGTTCGTTTAAGTATACCTACATGTGGTATGTAGGAAAATAGGAAAATACTATAAAATAGGAAAATACTATAAAAAGCAGAGGACTTCTCCCTCATCGGGTGTTGTCTTACGCTCAACAGCAGTTAACCCAAAGATCTGTTTTTCCCTTAGAACGCTGCATGTACAAAAACAAGGAATGTTCTCTAGTTCCTAACAATGTCACCCCTACCTTTTTGCTTTCAATATACCACCATTTTTCCCCAAAGCGAAATATAAATTCTTCAGAGCTAATAAAGGCAGCCCCCTTTAATTTTTAATAGAGACAACAGTATTAGATAAACCTACATAAAATTATTCATGCAGAGATAGATGCACTAATTAAAGCAGGAGGAAAAAGTTAGATTTTATACATCTTTAAATATGATGCTATAAGCTATGGATTCTGTGATAGAGAAACTGAGTTTCATTTTCACTGATTCAAAAATAACAATATTGAATCCACACAGCCTTCATCGACATGAAGATGAATATTAAGTGCCCTCTGCATTCCTAGAAGAGATCTAGAACTATCTCAGATATATTTGGAAGTTTTCAGGACCCCTTGATAAATAAATGCGCATTTCTCAAAATGTAGGAGATAGCAGAGGCAGGACTGAGGTATGAGCAGGAGGAAACAGCAGCTATAGCTCAAGGAACAAACCTCTAGGGTGGGTTGGTGGGGGGCCGGCGGGGGGGGGGAGGTTTTAATGCAAGGAATAATCTGCAAGAGAAAGGAAGAGAATGTGAACTAGCCATAATGATCCTGTCACTCCAACACTAACCAAACTCTAAGGGGTTCTCTGAATGCCTTTCTTTATCTGAGTCATTCTGCCTGTTTGTCTTTCACTTTGAAGGCTTTAGCCTATGACTCTTCCCTGGCTTCATTATCCTAAAGTAATTTTATGAATGTTTTAACGTTATCAGATATGATAAGATGAATTGTGTCTGTAGAAAATTCGTATTTGGAGGACCTAACCCCCAGGACCCCAGAGTGTGACTATGTTTGAAGATAAGGTCCTTAAAGAAGTGATTAAGATAAAATGAGATTAGGGTGAGCCCTCATCCAATATGACCAGTGTTCTCATAAGAAGAGGAAATTTGGGCACAGATATGTACAGAAGGGAAATACACAGAGACTCAGGGAGAAGATGGCCATGTACAAGCAAAGAAACAGCCAAGATCCTTCCCTCACAGCCCTCAGAAGAAACCAATCTTGTGAACACCTTGATCTTGAACTTCCAGCCTCCAAAACTGTAAGAAGGTAATTTTTTGTTGTTTACACCACCCAGTCCAGGTGTTTTGTTAAGGCAGCCTTGCAAACAGATACATCAAATTTTCTGAATTTAGATTTACATGCTCTAAGTCGTGTGTCTAAGGCACTTGTCAGATGCTTTAATGTTTGGACGTATTCCGGTTAAGTTAGGAGTCTGGATGAAATGAGTGGTTTGGGGCAGAAGGCAAGATTCTGCCCCCAGATAGACAAAGCTATATAGCACCTGCTAGGAGACCATGAGAGTGATGAGCTATCCAGGGGATAACAAAAATAAACCAGAAGGTTCACCATATGTTCCTATTACAGATCGAGGGAAAGTGTCTTCTGTGAGACCCAAAAGGATAAAATTTTAGTGAGAGAAGTGCCACTCATTCTCATTATTGGGCAATATTGAAAAGTATTTGTTCTCAATTTAAATGAAGGTTAGGTCTCAGAAAATGGCTAGCAATAAGGAAAAGTAGTCCATCCTGAATTCTAGTAAACTGAGTTTTGATTATTCTCTTTTTGTTGTATTATATTTGAAACCAGATATATCAAAAAGGTCACTTACAATGTTCAATGGAGTCAAACACTGGGTTATAATCATGAATTACCTCTTTCTCCATCTGTAACAGTATAGAAACACTGATCTAAGAAGTCTTTCTACCACTCTTACTGGCATTGTTATATGTTGTTCTGACTACGATTTACAAAAGGTGATACATGGAATAATGTTGGTAATCGTTTGGCCATTTTCAAAGGCAACAAGGGTTTCTAGATTTAGCATATGAAAACACAGGATACACACTTAAATTTGCATTTCCAATAGGCCATGAGTATATCTTCAGCAAAAATATGCCCCATGAAATATTTGAGACATATTTATTCAAAAACAACCAAATCATTCCTTGTTTATCTGGTTTAAATTCACCTAGGCACCCTACATTTTATCTGGCAATCCACGTATATTCTCCATTTTTACTCAAAAAGCAATAGCTTTTCATCATTTCTTCATCAGAGGTGTCCCGATTATGTTAGCTAAAGTTTCCCGGCTTTACCCTAAAACCATTAAAAACAATCAAGAAACATTTGAATTCCCAGAGTTGTATCTCACATCACCTGAGCATTATTACATAGCATGGCACATGACAACCAATGAGGTTGTTGCTGTCACTGGGAAATCCTGAACACTTTGATGAGCACTTAAATACTGTTGTCCTGAAGTCAATTCATGTATTTTTCTAAAAATGTTCATTTTTCTTCACTTTATTCCAAAACTATTCAACAAGCCACACAAAAATATGAACATAAAGCATGTAAAGCATTAGCTATCATATCATATTTTATAATCACAGGTTTTAGGATTCTGAAAGGCAGTTAAAGTTTATACTGTCAAACTCCCTACTGATGAGAAATGCTTGATAGCTCATACAGAAGGTCACTTGTCTTTGAATTAGCCTTTTCTTTTATTGCCCCCCAAATATGGATCTCCTCCATTGCAAGAGAGTTTATTCCAATCAGTGTGGATGTATTTTACATTTCTGTCCTCACTCTGAGCTGTGTGCTGATTGGTAAATTTATATTTACTTTGCTTTATTTCGTATTTTCTAAATTATCGATAGTAAGCATACATTGAAATCAGAGTTTAAAAAAAGATATTTTTAAATTAATTTCCTTTTTTTAAACATTTATTCACTTTTGAGAGATGGAGAAAGACAGAGCATGAGTGGGAGAGGGGCAGAGAGAGAGGGAGACACAAATCTGAAGCAGGCTCCAGGCTCTGAGTTGTCAGCACAGAGCCCGAGGCGGGTCTCAAACCCATGGACCCTGAGATCGTGACCTGAGCTGAAGTCGGATGCTTAAACGACTGAGCCACCCAGGCGCCCCCAATTTCTTAAATAAGTTTCTTCTGTGTGTCAAGTCATGATCTACCTTTATACATATAACATCCCGTTATTGGTTTGGTTTATGTCCTCAGAAACAAATAGGCAAGTTAAGATTCTGTCTCTCGGGTGCCTAGGTGGCTGAGTCGGTTAAGTGTCCGATTTCAGCTCAGGTCATGATCTCACAGTTTGTGGGTTCAAGCCCCACAATGGGCTCGGTGCTGACAGCCCAGGGCCTGGAGCCTGCTTCAGCTTCTGTGTCTCCCTCTGTCTCTGCCCCTCCCCTGCTCACTGTCTCTCTCTCTCTCCTTCAAAACTAAGTAAATATTTTAAAAAATTAAAAAAAAAAGATTCTCTCTCTCATGGGATGATCCTTTTCAAATATTTAAAAACAGTGTTTGTAATTTTCTCTTCATCTTCTTCAAGAAAAACAGTCTGATTCTTTATTCGTTCTGTGAGGATTTTCATGATTCAACCATTCTAGATATCCAGGATTTCTTAAAACATGCTGCCCAGAACATGGGTGTAGTACTTCTACTGTGATCTGAATAAAGGAAAATAGCAATGAACCCTTCCTTTATCAGTAACACAAATTATTATCACAGCTTATTTTTTTATCTCCACACTGTTTTTGACAAGTGACAGGTTAATTGAGAAATCTTAACTCCGGAGGTGTACAAATATAAAATTATTCTTATTTCAGTCTTTGTCCTCAACTCTGTCATGTATACCTCTTTTGTATTCCTCAGCACCATGTCAGGCAATATGTGAAATCCATTATATTAAGAACTTTTCGTCTCATATCAAATTCAAAGCTCTGTCCAGCTCTTCCAGTATGCTGAGGCAGGGAGGAGGGCCAGAACTGGGGCTCTTTTGTTTTTTAACCTGGTCATTTCTCTGGCTGGCCAATCCCTCTGTGGGATTCTTGTCAACCCCGTATGTCATCCCTAGTAGCATCTTGAACAGTTCCTTGATTTGGGAGATCCAGCTCTGGCTTAGCCTCTTCCATAGCCTGTAACTCTCAATCTCCTGCCACCAGTAGAAGGCATTATGACCTCTTACTGCCAGAGTTTCAACTGGCAGAAAGCTTTCTTGGATAGAATCTAGCAAGACATTTCAAGCCCATCTTCTTCCTTAAGTATGTGTTCAGTCTGTGGGAATTCAATTATCCTCACTACACCAAACCTTGAAACAGGCTACCCCACTGCTACACCATTTTTGACCCACCATCTTTCCTTTAACTTTTCTTCTGCTTAGATATTGCACAGGAAAAGATAAGAGATCTACTACCTAGGAAGATATCCAGCCAGTAATCAGTGTGCTAATCTTTATAAATGAACCTTTTTGGACCATCTCACCCAAACATGTATGTCTCATCGGTGGAAATCTTGACTTTTCTTGTTCTTACCTATTCATGTGCCTATCTATGATTCTGAGAAAATAGGGGGGAAAAAACACACTAAAAACCTCTCAACACCCTATTGTGTAATTCAAGCACAACTTTAGATACCTTAGAATGGGTTTCTGGAATAGACTCTTTCATAACCTATAAATATGTCACATCAAAAATAATTTTCCCACAGGATGCAATGGTAAAAGTGCTCATTATATCATTTTCAGAGCACACTGCCTTCCGGCTGGCCATTTGCCTACGCACAGGCCACTTGATGGCATTCCCACGGCACATCATCCTTCACCTCCTCAACCAGGTAAGTTACCACGATACGTTCATTTTCAGATGTCCAAGTTAAATGTTAAGATTTTTAAAATTTATGTTTTTGTTCTTAACACTTATGCCTTGGAAAAAATAGAGAGTGGAAACTCTGAAATGTAAGCATCCTCAGAAATGCATTCCAAAAGGGAGTCCTTATCTCCAACTCTTTTTGATACTACAAGTAACTGATGACTGTTCTATCAAACACTGTAAGGTACTTTACATACACAATTTTAACTTCATCTTCATTAACAGGTCTATGAGGTAAATATTACTGTTACAGATATTTTACATAAAATTAAATGAGACTGAAAGAGATGAAGAAAGCTAGAAATTAGCAGAAGCAAATTTTTGCAAGTGCATTTGTCAGAAAGACCATTTTCTCTGCCTGACTCCAGAGTGTGGCCTTTTTTTTTTAATGTTTATTTATTTTTGAGAGAGATACAGAGCATGAGTAGGGGAGGGGCAGAGAGACAGAGAGAGAGAGAGAGAGAGAGAGAGAGAGAGAGGGAGAGAGACAGAATCCGAAGCAGGCTCCAGGCTCTGTGCTGTCAGCACAGAGCCCGACATGGGGCTCAAACTCCAAACCGTGAGATCATGACCTGAGCCAAAGTTGGACGCTCAACAGACTGAGCCACCCGGGCGCCCCAAAGAGTGTGGACTTTTAACTCATTTAAAACCCAGACCCTGCTGGAGCTCCTGCCCCAACCTATCACCTTTGGTCTACAGCTCAAGGGTCTCTAGACTATAGCTCAGAGAGTCACCTATTTTCCAGCAAGGGAAGTCCCAATCCCATCAAAATTGATGGAGGACATTTGAATTTCCGAAGTTCTTCCAGTAACATGAGAATATATAATGGGTAAGATCTATAATGCCATTGGTACAGTTTTAAGGGTGCTATGTTTTAGGTATAACACATGCTAAATAAGTTTTTCCTATCTGGCTGGGAATCTACCCTAATTGCTAAGGTGAAAAGGTCAGGTTCAAAAAACTAACTCATACATGAATTCTTATAATACAATCTATTCACATTAAGTGAGGAGTGTCTTTCACTTGCTCTTGTTCATTTGTGTAAATTCTACGAAGTCTGTTTATATGTCCATGCAGGTTTCTTTATATAGAGGGAAAAGTAGATTGTAGAGAATTTGAATTAAATGTTTGTGTGCAGGTATGATTAAGAGTGTGGGATCTGGAACCAGACTGGAATCAAGCTGTGGCTCAACCACTTACCTCTGTGACCTCGAACAAGTTCCTATGACTGACTCTGACTTAGCTAGCAGTTCCTCCTGTTAAAACTGCTGAGGAGTAAATACGAGACATAGATAATAATTTTAATGGTGCCTGATAGGATGATTTTACATAACATCTTTCTTGTAGCTGTTCCTATTGTTTTTGTGAGGACTTACTTTCTAAGAGTCTTAATAACCCAAAGACAGAGGACCCAAGTATTTGTACCTATAAGCCTTTATAATGCTATCTGATTTTTAGAGTTTTAGTCATGTTACACAACCAAAAAGAAAAAGCAAACAACAACCAAAAAACCAAACAAACAAAAAAACCAAACCATAGGCCACCTGTTTGCATATGCAGAGCAAGCCAACAGATTAGATTTAAAATGTCTAAAAATAGACTTATTTCTTCAAAACTGACTTGCAAATAAATTAAGGAAATTAAGATCACCCCCCCAAATCTTAAAGAGACAACTTGCTTTAGCCTTATTCTTTTCTACTCCTATCTTCTGAGAGACTGAAGAACATTACACTTGCATGCCCTCTCTCATTTCCTAACTCCTATGGAAATAAAATACCAAAGGGTATATCAGTTAAAACATATTATCATTTTAGTAAGAATATTAGAAACCTTGTAACAAAGTGAGAAGTCCAGATTATATTTGGAACACTTCTAAATTCTTGGATCTGCTTAATGATAAATGTAGTCTTCCCTCACTATCTCTTCAAAGATACATCAAAGAATATTGCAAAAAATGTTACAACACAGATGCTATGATTACTTTTTCACACTAATAAAAACTAGATTAAGTTGAAATTTGGCATTAGATCTCAATAAGAATGCATTTTTTCTATTTCTTTGTAAAGAGATCATTTTCTAGCTACGTGATGCCACAACAGTACATAATTGAACACAAATTTATTTGTCTAGAGTGATACATTCATCGAGCAACTGCATGTTTTTGTTTTTGATTGCTTAAATATTGTACCCTACATCTTGTCCTTCTCTCTCTGACTCTCCATTCCCTCATGGCAATTTAAATTAATATTAATGATGCCTGTAAGTAGCTTACTGGAATGGTTTGTTGTCGTATTTTATAAATAAATACTAGGTACTGTCATATGAAAACAGAATGCCCAGGTCTGGTTTCAATTCCAATGGATGGAAATCTGTTGTTTAAATAGAAAGAAGAGGTCATTGGTATACACCAGTCTGTGGCATATTTCAAAAAATGGAAAGGTAACATCTTTAGATGGTTAGTTGGATTAGAAATAAGAAGCAGTGTTAAGAAGTAATGTCCTTCTCAATTTTGTCCCTAAAAATAGTGTAATTCACTTGATTATATACCAATCAAACACCCCAAAATACCTTTTTTTTAAGAAGCTTGTGTTTATATACAGACTTGTTTGTGTGTATTTGAAAGAATTCCAAAATTCTTCTACTTTTATATGACAGTTCCTACTATTTACTTGTATGCTTTTTATGTCTTAAGATATGTAAAGCATCAACCCTAGTGTTTACCACTGAACACAATATTCCCACATATAAGTCTACATAGAAATATGCCAACAAATTGAACAACCTAGAAAAAGTGGATAAATTCCTAGAAACATGCAATCTACCAAGACTGAATCATGATTAAACAAAAAAATCTGAACAGACCAATTATTAGTAAAAAAGTTGAATCAGTAATGAAAAATCTCCCAACAAACAAAAGTCCAGGACGAAAAGATTTCACTGGTGAATTCTATCAAACATTTAAAAAAGAATTAATATGGGGCGACTGGGTGGCTCAGTCGGTTAAGCATCCGACTTCAGCTCAGGTCATGATCTCACAGTTTGTGAGTTCGAGCCCCGCGTCGGGCTCTGTGCTGACAACTCAGAGCCTGGAGCCTGCTTCACATTCTGTGTCTCCCTCTCTCTCTGCCCCTTCCCTGCTCATACTGTGTCTCTCTCTGTCTCAAAAATAAATAAACATTAAAAAAAAATTTTTAATAAAAAAAATAAAAAAGAATTAATATCAATCCTTCTCAAACTCATCCAATTCATTTTAGGAATTGGTAGCATTACCGTGATACCAAAACCACTAAAGGATGCCACAAGAAAAGAAAATCATAGGCCAATACCCCTGATAAACACAGATAAAAAATTCCTCAACAAAATATTAGCAAGCCAAATTCAAAAATACATTAAAAGCATCATATACCATGACCAAGTGGGATTTATTTTAGGGGTGCAAGGATGGTTCAACATCTGGAAATTAGTCAATGCTATACACTACATTAACAAAATGAAATATAAAAAACATATGATCATCTCAATAGATGCAACAAATGCATTTGACAAAATTCAACATCTATTTACGATAAAAACTCTCAATGAGCAGGTATTGAAAAAACATATCTCAATATAATTAAGGAGATATTTGGCAAGCCCACCGCCAACCTCATACTCAATGGTGAAAAGCTCAAAGCTTTTCCTCTAAGGTCAGGTATGAGACAAGGATGTCCACTCTCACCATTTTTATGCAACATAATATTGGAAGTCCTAGTCAGAGAAAGTAGGCAAGAAAAAGAATAAAAGGTATCCAAATTGAAAAGGAAGAAGTAAAATTGTCAATATTTACAGATGACATGATATCATATAAAGAGAACCTAAAGACTCCATAAAAAAAAAAACCTGTTACATGTAATAAATGAATTCAGTAAATACAGTATATAGAATAAAAATGCAAAATATGTTCTTGTTCTATACACTAATAACAAAATATCAGGAATAGAAATTAAGAAAACAACCCCATTTATAACTGCATCAAAAAGAATAGAATACCTAATAATAATTTTAACCAAGAAGATGAAAGAACTGGATATTGACAACTAAAAGACAATGAAAGAAATTGAAGAAGACACAAATAAATGAAAAGGTAGTCCATGTTAATGGAACGAGAAGAATTAATATTGTTAAAATATCCATACTACTCAAAACAATATATACCTTCAATGCAGTCTTCATCATATTTTCAATGGCATTTTTCATAGAAATAGAATAAGCAATGTGGAAATTTGTATGGAGCCACAAAATGCCCCAAACAGCCAGGGCAATCTTGATCAAGAAGAACAAAGCTGGAAGCATCATGTTTCCTGATTTCAAATTATATCACAGATCTACAGTAATTAAAATATTATGTCATAATTTTTTTCATTTTTTTAATGTTTATTTATTTTTGAGACAGAGGGAGACAGAGTGTGAGTGGGGGAGGGGCAGAGAAAGAGGGAGACACAGAATCTGAAATAGGCTCCAGGCTCCGAGCTGTCAGCACAGAGCCTGATGCGGGGCTTGAACCCACGAACCGTGAGATCATGACCTGAGTCGAAGTCGGACGTTCAACTGAGCCACCCAGGTGCCCCTCATTTTTTTTAATTTGAGGGAAAGAGAATGCAAGCAGGAAAGGGAGGGGGCAGAGGAAGAGAGAGAGAGAGAGAGAGAGAGAGAGAGAGAGAGAGAATTTTAAGCAGGTTCCATGCTCAGCATGAAGCCAGAAGTAGGGTTCCATCCCATGACCCTGAGATCATTACCTGAACTGAAATCAAGAGCTGGATGCTCAACCGACTAAGCCACCCAGGCACCCCAAAATTTCTTGCCAGATATAGTCTTCACTGATTTTAAGAAGACAAATTCTTATATTCTGTCATAGAAGGCCACTACTTCTGGGAAAATTAAACATACTGCACGGTTATTTATATAATCAGCTGTACTGTTCTTTCAATATTCAAATAAGCTGAGTTGAAAGGCCTCAAGAGAAGTTCTTCAATAGAGTAATTCATTCTTGAGTAACAGTCCTTGCGTTGTCCTAAAATGTTTTGTCATATAAAACAAAATTTGTTCATGAAACAATCACAATTCTTGGTGACCATCTAATCTGTCTCATTCATATGACAGCATAAATGAAGTCTGACACACAAAATTGGAATCATCGTATTACAAAACGCAAAATGGTTAACACTTTTCGCCTCCTAAAAAAATAACGAACTAATATTTAAACACTGACAAATATTTTTGTTCTGTCTCCTCTTCTAAAACAAAATTTGCAGTGTGTAGAATAAAATTAACAATTCTGTGCCTTCGTTTTGTTACTCATAGATCTCAGCTAAATGATCATATTCTGAGGACAGAACCGTAAGTAAGTTAAAGCCTGTATTGGCAGAGCTTCACATAGATTTGTAACGCTGAAAAGCTAAATCTTATTTCTTCTTCCTTCCAGTGATTGGGGCTTTTTGTTATTGCTAAGCAGATGAACTGGAATTACTTCTTACCAAACAGGCTAACAGTGTGAGGCACCTGAAAAAACCTGAATAGTGGCCAGAAGTCTTTCTCACTTGATAACAACAAACTCCCTTCATTTTCCCTACAAATCAGCCTCAGCGACCATGTGTGGTTCTGTCTGCAACATGCCGAGGAATGCGTTTGCCTCTGAGGAGACTCAGGAGAGACGCGCAGAACTGGCTGGGGGATGATCACCTTTCATATAGCTTCACTTATTTTGCTCTTCTCAAGAAACAAATATTGAATTTGGTATCCTACGTATTGAATTTGAAAACAATCTGTATTAAACAAAGCACTTAGGAAGTAGAAAAACATAACAACACTTGAAGAAGTACATCCAGTTTAGTAAAAATTCAGTGATAATGAAGTTTCTGGTGCATTAAAAAATACACACACACACACACACACACACACACACACAAAGAATATGGAAATTCTATCCATTGGTGGGAGGTTAAGCCAAACAAGGGATGAGGTGCGTCGCTTGCTCTTGTGTATATCAAAACGTGCAAATGCGTTTCTGTCAATACAATAGACAAGCTTCAAGAGGCAAATAGAAGTTGTCACTTCCTACCTCAGATTCATGACAAAAGTATGACTTTGAAGACTTTTATCACCGGAGCTTAAATATGGCACTGTGGCAAGACAATGAAATAAAAAGATTGAATAGCAAGAAAAGTCTCTCTTGTCCCACAATGTACAATCAACATTTTCTCACTTGCATGAAGACAGGAAGCAGGAAATTCCCAAAGCAGGAAACATGTCTCCATTAAGCCTCATTTCATACCATTTCTATGGCTACTACCAGACGGCTTGGGAAAGAGAATGGCAATCCCTGCCTATGGAAGACAGCAGAAGACAACCTGAGTTTTCCTTGAAGACAGCTCTAAGGGTGGGATCTGACTGTTGAATGATAATTCACCTAGGAAGAGTTACCTACGCTGCAATATAACTAAATACAAATAATTACAAGGATGCTACAAATAATGATCAGAATTTCATTTAACCCTTTCAACATGCCAGGCACTATCAGAAAGGCATTACAGATAGGATTTCATTTAATTCTTAAGTTACCTCTATGTGCTAAGAACAGTGGGTTACCATCATTCGTGCATTTAACTTAATATCATTCATGGCACTCAAATCTATGCCAGACATGTGGGCTTTATTTCTTCTTTTCCCTCTCTTTTACAGACTCTAACATAAAGTCATAGTTTGCATATATGTGTGTGTGTATGTGTGGGTGTGTGTGTATATATACATACATATATATATGGATACACAGAAGCATGCACACAGTACTTCATAGACATTTTAAAAGATAATCTCACTGTACTCGACTTTTACTCTATTCACTCATCTTACCACCTTAGTGCATCATTGCAAGAGCATGACAACAATAGCAATAGTTTGTCTAGAGATCATGTGAAGTGTTAGGTACTTATCCTAAGCAGTCTACACCCAACTCCCAGAAGCTCCTTAAGGTTTTCGTTTCTGATATCCTCATCTTACAAAGGAAGAAACTGAGGCAGAAGGTTACTGAGTAGCCTGTCCAAGATGACAAAGCAGTAAATACTGAATATTCAACTCAGGCAGTACTATGCCCAGCAAGACGCTCTTGACCGTTCTCTTACACGGCCTCATTTCCAAAGCTACCATACTATTATGATCAATAGTTTACAGATGAAGGCGACTGGGCTTAGAGAAGTAAAGGAAATTGCCTAGGTCATAGAGCGAACAGTGGTGGGGCTGACACTGCACCCCCACAAAGGACACACTCTTAGACATAATGCAAATTCACGTGCTCTCTTCCTCACCATGGGGCTAGAGTTTCAGTCATTCACAGCCACTAAGTTGTATGCTGTCACCTCTGCATCAACGGGCAAGTTATTTGGCCTCCTGTTCCCTCAGTTTCTCACAAAGTAAACTCTGGGGTCCGGTCCTCTGTTTTTGAAGATAAACACCAGCGATGCACTGTCTTGGGATGAGGAAACAGGGAAGGAGAAGACAAACTTTGTATCTTATAAGGCATTCGCTGGAAAGCCATCTTTACTCCCCTTGCTCCCCCCAAAAAAGGATTCGAACGGAATCGAATTAAATAGCAACTAAGAAGTGCCTTGAGATATGTAAAGAAAGACACCTTATGCCATAGTCCAGTGCTGCCTTGCTCCTGACGGTGCCGTTTATGAAGCTTTTTGCTGAATGATGCCAGTCATGAATTTGAAGCGGCCCACATGTATTCCTTTGCTGTGGCTTCCTCTTGCTTGCCGTGGCAGGAAGTGAAATGTTTCACAGACTACGATTTGAAGGGCAAGAGCAGCCAAGTACAAGGTTACAAAAAGACTGAGCCAACCCTTTATGTCAAAGTCATTATGACACAACATGTTTCTGTATTGACCCAAGGATTTCAGCATAGAATTGAACAATTTCACACCGATAGACCTGTTTTTTGTCCGCCACCATTAACAGCAGTGCGAAAATCTACATGCTGTATTATAAAAGGACTCCCACTTCTTCATGAGAGAAAACAGTGTAGCCATAAACTCAGTCCTGAGAAATAAACCTGGGGAAATAAACTTCAGTTGTGGCTAAGTGTCGTGGTGATTTTAGCGCGCTTTCCTTAGCTGCTATTTAACCACAGGTAAAATCTTCGAAGAACGAGGTCTCTCAGTATGGGCAGCCCAAATGTTAAGTGGGATAGCTCTGCCCATATCCATAAATATAATGGCACTTTCATGCTTAAGTATATACCTTCTAACGCTTCATATCATCATGCTATGGGATTGTAAAACTGATTTCACAGCAAGTGGTTTATTAAAACTCCGGCCGTCACACAGCATTCCTGTGCACTGGATTTTCAATTTTGTTGTCGCTTTTGATTCCCTTTTGCATATGTATTTGCCAGGAAAACCAATTACCAGATGGCACATGGTTATTTTTACATTTTGTATGGAGGACTTCCAGCTGATAATTATGACATTACAGGAAGACTCCTATGCTTTGCATTAAGAATCTTTGGCAGAGGCCATCATAAGCGCTTCCATTTGACTCTACAACTCCTGACTGATATATATTTATAAATTATTTGTAGATAACTCTTATATATCGGGGAAGAACTTCCCTTCTTTTAAATGAGGTACCACAAACATGGCATTCATGAAACAATGAGCTGTTTTTCCACTCCTTCGGTTCGTCAGCACACTCATATATACTTAAAATTTTCTAGTTCAAGGTAACTCAGGACAAATTGTCACAGCCATCGCATACTGCAGAAGCCACAGAGTCCAGTGGTGTCTGTGTGACCGAGGCTTTCAGACCTGTCAGGTGGCATCTGTGTTACAGCATCCAGTCATTTTTTTTTATTAGCTCCCTTGCTTTAATGCCTCTGAGGGAGGTTTTAAGAGAGAGGCAGAGAGAAAAGGAGAGACTGAAAGCAAAGGTAATAGTACAAAATGACTATAATTACAATTATGTAGTAGTAATAAATCCAGAATTGCGGTATAACACAGCAGAGTAGAGTCGGGCCTTACAACACATTAGGATTAGAATTAATATGCTATACTTTTGTTAGTATATCAACCCCCAACCCCAAATACATCTCAGTTCCTAGAAAAACATTGTGTCGTGTTCCTCTGCTCTGCTCCCTACTTGGACACTTCTTTCCAATTACTTAATTATGTAGAGTGTATGTCACCAACGCTTTCCTTGGACTCACCTCAGTAACAAGAAGGGCGTTTGTTTTTCCCCCTGCATCCATACAGTATTGTTGCTGCTGTTTTTACTTTTTTCAAATTATTTTTAACGTCAGGGAAGCACGGTTACTACAGTATCACACGCTAATATTGTTTAATTATACTATACGTTTTAGGCAAATATTGCTCTAATATTAATACACTTAAAAGTGGGCTGTGAGGAAATGTTTTTAAACAGCTTAATTAAAATTCAGAAAATTTTGCCAGCTTGTTTCCCAGTTTCAATGATAAAAATAAAATGCTGTGCGGTTGATATGAGAATTAGTCCCCAGAGAATAAAGAGAGGACTCAGTAGAAATCTGTGTGCTTCCAGACTGTACTTTCCTGCTCAATCCAGTGAACACGAAGCATGCATAATTTGGCACTGCTGTCTCTGTATTTGCATTTAGCACACATACATTAAGCTAATTAATCATGTTGTGTCCTACTCCCCCCAACAAATAAATTAGCTATTCTGTTGGCTGATGACAAAAGTGCTAATTTTTAAACAATAGCCACACTAAAAATTCCGGTTTGGTTCTATTTCCGTTTTAGGTAATTAAGTATTTATTGACAGTCGATGCTTTTCTAGACTGACCCTCCTCCTTCTCAACATGATTTCTGTGTGATTAATATGACAAAAAGAAAAGGCATGTGCTGAATCAATCTATGCACACTGACTGTTCATGCAATTAATATTCCTATTCTCCACAAAGAAAAGCAGAGTGGTGAAAGTATCATTATTGAAAGGAGCTCTTTATTAAGTTGATAGAGTTAAAAATTAGAAGCAGAAGGAAGTGATTAGAGAAAAGCATCACGATGGAACACTTCTTCATCATGCCTGATATTAAAGTGACTTCTAGAGGCACACAACGCTTTCTGTGACTTGTGTCAGAGAAATATAGACAGCCTCAGTGCTGACTCTCATTATGAGGACATGTCTTTAATCCTCTCGCTGTTCTTGACCCTGATTCTCAAGATTAGCATTCTGCAAAAATGAGTGATTGGGTTATTCTGGCAAGTTTTACAATCACTGACTTAGAGCACGGTTCTGATCAGTGCGGTACAAGGCTAAGGTAATGCTTGCTCTTCCTGACATTTTTCTTCTCTCGTTTTCTGTTAAGGAGACAATCCAGCGGCTGTGGAAGACTTTACAAGGGTCGGTGTTTGAAAGTTTTCTCTAAAACCACGTTAATGGAACAAAATAATGGGGAACCAACTGAGACTGAGGCCTAATTTAAACTCATTTTGCCAAATTAAGGCATAGCCTTTCACCCACGGTACCACTCACCTTACCCACATTTGTCTTTTCAGTTGACTTCAGTGGATTTGTGAAACATTAAATATCAAAACACCTAAAAGTAAGCACTTTGAATAAAACCTGGGAGAAGTTCAAGATTAATACAGATATTGCCAACTTGGATGATACATATTTTTTCCCCAAATGGCGGCGTTTGGAAGTTAGGAAGAAAACTCCAGTTGTTTTAAGAGAATGTGTCCTGCATTCTGAAGATGACAAACATGAGGCAGGTGGGGAGTTATCACTTAGTAAATGGTTACAAAATGGAAGAAGTAACCTAATTAGTTAGAATCCAGATAAGGAAATTAACTCATTATATGACTGAACACAGACATTTTTTAAAAACTGAAAGAAAAATGACTATTATACTTTGATTTTGAAGCTGTTAATATTTCAGTTGAAATGTTTAAACTCAAGATATAACCAAACGGTGTTTTCCTCTGTCTTCTCTTCACCGTCTCAAAGACATAATAGGTAAATTGAATGCCTTATTCTTAATTCAAGATACATATAGAAGGTCATCAAAATTTACTTAAAAAAAGAAGAAGAAACAAACAAACAAACAAGGATGAGAGGGAGGGAAAAAGAAAGATCCTTACACAGATATTTAAAAGGGAAAATAATTCGGGGCGCCTGGGTGGCGCAGTCAGTTAAGCGTCCGACTTCAGCCAGGTCACGATCTCGCGGTCCGGGAGTTCGAGCCCCGCGTCGGGGCTCTGGGCTGATGGCTCAGAGCCTGGAGCCCGTTTCCGATTCTGTGTCTCCCTCTCTCTCTGCCCCTCCCCCGTTCATGCTCTGTCTCTCTCTGTCCCAAAAATAAATAAACGTTGAAAAAAAAATTTAAAAAAAATTTATAAAAGGGAAAATAATTCAATCCTACAAAACTTAAAAAAAAAAAAAAAACTACTGCAAACAAAAGGATGGAAAAGAAAGCCAGAAGTGTATGTAAAGTTCTGTCTTCCACAGGAATTTTACTTTCTCAAGTTTATGTCTAGTATTTTATTAACAAGAGGAAGTTATTTTCATCCTGTTTTCTTCCCTTTAGTTCTTTATTTCTTGAAAACTTTTGATGAAAAAATTAGTTGTAAAGTTGAAGCATGAGATAGATCTATTTTTTTGATCCAGGAAGAAGTCATAATGTCTCCTGGGTCTCCAAAAGACCTGACATCTTGACATCTCTGTTCGTCACACTACACACACAGATCTGAAGGATAAATGGTCCAGAAGTTGCAAAAGCTTCTGACTGCCTCAGAGAAAATGAAAGGCATTGAGAAGTATAGATATTGATGTAGTATCTTCTGTATTTAAAAATGGCAGCAAGAAGACTACTATATATATAGATTTTTTTTTTCACATGTATGAGAATAAACAGACATAGAATGTGTCGTACTCTAGGATGTTTCTAGAAAGCCAGTCCTTCGGGTTAGTGTTCTCTCTCTTAGTCTGCAAGTTATCTTGATTCTTTGATCAAAATGAACCAGGCCATCCCGGACGGCCGTGAGCTTGGTTGGCCTGCTGCTGCTGTTTCCTTGCATCACACAGCTGTGCTGCATGTCACATGACAAGGTCACTACCCAGGAGGGGCTGCTGCCCTGCTCATCGGCACTCAAGCGGCACACATCGGCTGGCCTGACCCGGTGGAGAAGGGACGATGTTACAGTCAACTGCTGGAAGGCAGAAGAGAGTGGAATGGGGTGTGAGAGAGATGCTACAAGACACAATCACACGGCTTTGTCTGATTGGTGGGCATCGAGAGAGCATCACGTCAACAGAGCTGAAACTCTCAACAGGGTAGGATGGCAGCAACCAACCCAGTCCTCTGAGATCAAGTAACTGGGAAATATTTCCCCCACTCCTGCGCACTGAAATCATTTCCATGTCTTTTTTTTTTTTTTAATTTTAATGTTTATTTATTCTTGAGAGAGACACAGCACGAGCCGGGGAGGGGCAGAGAGAGAGGGAGACACAGACTCCAAAGCAGGCTCCAGGCTCTGAGCTGTCAGCACAGAGCCCGATGTGGGGCTCAAGTTCATGGACCGCAAAAACATGACCTGAGCAGAAGTCGGATGCCCATCCGACTGAGCCACCCGGGTGCCCCTGCTTCTGTGTCTTTTTATTTAACGTAGTTTAAAGTGTAATGGAGTATATAAAATGAGGATGACGTGTGGTCTCAGAATTTCCTTAGCCTTATAAAATAACTTCAATAGAAAGGGATCCCTTACGGAGTAAGGCTGTATGAGCCCGTATGTGAGTTGAAGGGTCCTACCTTGAAAAGAGTTGAGCTTTTTGTTTTCTGGGAGTTTAAGTGGGCTACGCAGAGGGAGAGGAGAGGGGGAGAGAGGAAGGGATACCGTTCAGCTAACAACTGGTTTTGATTTAAGATTTTCCAGAAATACCTCATAAGCTTTAAAATAATAGTAAAGAAAGTTTGGCTTATTTACTTATTTACTTTCCAACAGTATTTCACCACGTTGAGTATTTTTCATCAAATGCCACTGATTCATTTAAACCAAAGCTGAGAGTTGTTTTTGGGGGTTTTGTGAGGGAGTTGCTTTTTGTTTGTTTTAAATAATTAGGTCATAAGAGGCAAGATGAAGAGGAAGAGGGAGTATTTTCATTCACCTTATACCACAGCAGCACTATTTTTTTAAGTTATGAAAAATAATGTTGTTTTGATGAAGACAGTTTTCAGAAAATTCCATCTTCTTCTATATATTCATAAATATTGTGAAAGTACACAACTGAAGTTGAGACTTAAAAAAAAATTAGACTTGTGATCTCCCATGTTGACCCCAAATCTGCTTCTCATTTTCTGTTCAATATTTCAATGTTAAATATCAAACACTCACAACAAATATACACAGTTAACTGAAGCCTCAACTTTTGGAAAAATTTTCAATGTACACTTAAAACATGAGATAGAAAAAATGGATTAAATGTACTGGTTGGTACCAGTAACTAGGACATTTTTGTGAGATAAAATGTGAGAGTAAAATGAAGCTATAAATATGGAAAGAGATAAAGAATTCTAAAAGAAAGAAAGAAAGAAAGAAAGAAAGAAAGAAAGAAAGAAAGGAAGAAAGAAAGAAAAGAAAGAGAAAAAAAGAGACTGTCTCAGAACAGAAGCACCAATTAAAAAGTGAAAATTTCAGCCAAATCATCAGTTTGAGAGTATGTTTTTTTTTCTCCCTCAGAACATATTTTGACATATTGCCATATAACTATGGGTTTATTTTTTTCCAAGTGCATTGACCAAATTAACTGATTGCTTTTGCTTTACAAAATTTCAACCTAAGGATGAAGAAAGTTTTAAATTTGCAGGTGGATTGTTGCTACTGTCTGCTAAACAAATGTGTTGAACATCTTGCGATTTGTCCATCATGTGCAGCCTGGGTGTTCTTTTTATTTTTGTCTTTAATTGCTTCTTGAGCTAAATATAAAACCGAGCCAGCCTTACTATTGTTGTGCAGTGTTAACAAACCACCTTAATAAATTACTTTTGGGGTGGAAATCCTGGCAGAGAGCCATATATGTTATTGTTTTTGTTGTAATTGTTGTTTGGGGTTTTGTTTTGTTTTTAAGTACACTACCCCCAGTTCTGTTTCCAGTGTGTCCTTTACCAGCCATTGAAACGTGCTGTCACTCAAAAAGCAGGCTTGCTTCTGGGCTCCTCTGCCTAAGTATACCTGAATATTTCAGTTGAAAAGAGGTGAATACAGAGTGGCTGCTTCCTGTTGCTAGCTGGCATTTTCAGACTTTTATTCTTTGAAATGGTCTAATATTTACAACAGAGAAAATAATGAAAATGGAAATAAAATAATATGTATAGGAAATAGAAAATGCATGTGAAATTGACATAATAATATTGCTCAAGGGTATGAGTTGGCATTTCTCGTAAAAAAAAAAAATAGGATGGAATAATATGGATGATTGTTTTTGAGGTCTTCAACAAATAGTCAACAAACCAACACATATTTTTGAAGCTCTAGCAGGTGGAAAGTACCATTCTGGGTTTGAGGAGGAAGAGAATAGAGCAACCATCTTTGTCCACAATTTCAAGGAAAAATAAGGAAAGTGGGATCTGAGCAAGGTGAAGATGAATTTCCATGCTCTAACACCTTTTCTCTCCTAACCACATGGCCTTGCTAAGGTAGCACATCCCTTTCAAACCTCTATTTCCTTGTCCATATTTAGACAGAAACATTTCTAACTCCCACTGATTTTGTGGGGATAAATAAGATAATGCATGCTAAAGTGTCCTGAAGAAAATGCAATCCTGTTCTAATGAAAAGTAGTATCCTTGTTGACATTTTCATTGCTGTGGGGGCTGTCCGTGCATTAGAAGATATTTAAGGAGCATCACTGGCCTATCCATATCCACTAGATGGCCAGTAGCAGCCCCATCCCCTAGGTTGTAACAACCAGAAGGTCAAATTGCCAAATGCCCTCTGAGGGGGTGGAGGAAAGATTGTGTTGCAGTCTGAGAACATTTATTATGTATATATGTGTGTGTATATACACACACATATACACATACATACATGCATACATATATACAAAGAATAAAAATTTCAGAACTAAGGCCATAAAACATCTAATGTATGCAGATATCACTTAACCCACATGGTAAACAAAGACCCACCAAAGAAAAGTATCTGTTTGTTTGGGATTAACAAAAAGCCCTTTCAGACACGTTTTGCACTGTGCCACACATGGGGCCACTTAATTCCCTGAACAACCACAACTGCCTCAGTCCAGTGTGGAAGAAAACTGGCCGTGTCTTCTTGGAACTTTCTCCTACCCTAGTCGTCTCGCTAGTTAAAAGAAATACTTACTTTCTAAGTGAGAACATAAGTTAAACACTAAACTTCTCATTTTTATCAGCTTTATTAAAATGTCTTTGAAATGAATATTCCAGCAAAAGGAGGACTCTGGGGAAATGGATCAAAATACCTATGGAGAGTTTATGTTAGGAGAACCATCTGGGGAAGGATAACATAAAAGGTGAAGAGCTGAAACCAAGCTTGAAGTGGCATCCTACCATTCACTGACTGTGACCTTGGGCCAGACACTTACTAAGTTTTCTCAATTGTAAAAAGAAAATAGTGCAACCTTCACAGCACATGGTGCAGCTATGCCAAACTCTCAAAAAAACCTCCTGGAATGTTATATAAACAAATAAGTGTTATCAGTTCCTTTCTTTCATTATAGTAAGCATGTTTTTACAGTTTTCCATTGTTTATAAAATAATTCTACCAAACTGACTTCATTTGACCTCCAAACAACAACTTAATGAGTTATGTATTAATATTCCCATTTTAGAGGCAACTGGGTGGCTCAGTAGGTTAAACACCTGACTTCGGCTCAGGTCATGATCTCACAGTTCTTGAGTTTGAGCCTGGCATCAGGTTCTGTGCTGACAGCTCA